>NC_060149.1:127263235-128749485 GCF_021461385.2 Schistocerca piceifrons
AACTCCTTGCTACACTTGTCAAATATCTTAAATAGAGGGCAGCTCCATAGGCAGTTTAAGGCCTGCTTCCTTGTCAGCAAATAAAATACTACCAACTAAAATGTGTTCTACTGTTAGTGATATACTGCTGAGTCTATTTGCTGTAGGAGAAAGTCCTATGTCAGGGTAATTTGTCCAACACACTCTTTCTGCCTCATGGGGGCTCCAGGTCATGGACCTAATGTCGTCCTTCCCCCCCCCCCCCCCCCTTTTCTAATGCTCAAAAGAGAAAACTACTTATAGAACAAAATGGAAAGGATGGGAAAGACTGGGTACCTAAACATAAATGGATGGAATAAAAAGGTCTTGAGCCTAAGACATTTTAAAAAACCTCTCAGGGTGAAGGGGGTAAACAGACCCCTTCTTCCCCTAAGACACAGAACAAGAGAACACAGTAGGAGTCTAATTCTCCCAGTTCTCATGATAATTGGAGCCAGAAAATAGCAAGGCAAGAGAAAGGGAAACAGACATATGGTACTACAGTCTCAGTTTTCAGGAGGGCAGTTACCCAATACGAATATCCACTGGCCAGCATAACCAAGCAGCAGGTGGAGCTGCTTCTCTTTGAGAAGATTGGGGAGGCTCTAAGTCCACATACCAAACTCAGGAGGGTCTGTCTGGACAAACATGGTTTTATCTTTATTTGTGAGAAGATGGAAACAGTGGATTGGTTTAAAGTCATGGTGCCCACGATATCTCTGTGGGAGAGGGTGAAGGTGCTTGTCAAGACAGCGACTGACCTCTTCAGGCCCACAAAGGTATCAATATGGATACCAAAACTGCTTAAGGGTACTCCTCTATAGACTGTTTGAGAAAGTATGGGTGCAGAACTAGGTCGTGACAGAGGACCAGAGGGTAATTAAGAGTAATAAAGATTTTATCTGATGGCCAAACACTTGTGGTGGAAGTTGGTGAAAAAATCCCCGAGGGCAATGCAAAAACAGGACCTGAAACTATACTAAGGGTTCTCTCATGTTACTAACATGATAATCAAAGACATCTGAAGCAACCATGGTGGCAAGTTGGAGGCTGCAAGTGTTACACATAAAAGTGCAACAAAGTAAAGCAGCAACTGACACCCTGAGTCATCATCTGATAGGACATGAGGTGGACATGGCCGTGATCTAGGAACCATATCTATACAGTGTGTTTAAAAAGGAATATACATATTAAAAAGAATTGTGTTGTCAAAATACTGATCAGCGTGCTGCAGCTTTGTTACTGGAGGAATGAATACTGTCTGGTTTACATGCATTGCCAATAGATGTCAGTTGTCTTCTCTTTGCTTGGTTGCCATCCTATGTTCGAAAATAGCTACTCTGTAGCAGAAATCGTTTCGCATTCTTGAGTTTGTGAAGTGTAATTCTGTGATTACAATGCAAAGGCATTTCAGATTGAGGTACCAAATTGATCCTCCAAACAGATGGAACATTCACAGATGGTATCAACAGTTTGTAGGCACAGGACGTAAAGGACAGAGCCCTGACCACCCTGATGTTGCTGCCAAAAATGTCTTATGAATTCAAACTGCTTTCCAACATACTTCTACAAAATCAATTCCTCAAGCCATTTGGGATTTAAAACTAGCTATAACAACAATTTGGTATGTCCTGATGTCTCAATTGGTTCTGAGGCTATAAAAGTAACAACTATTACAGGTTCTCTGTCACAATGACAAATGCGAACATGTGGCATTATCTGACAACCTTTAGAATGCTATTAACAATGACAACAATTTTGCCTAATGCATTGCGTTCAGTGATGAAGCAACTTCCCACATTACTGGGAAAGTAAACAAACACAATGTTTGGATTTGGGGCCTATAGAACCAATATGCCCACACTGAACATGTATAAGATTCATCATCAAAAGTCAATGTGTTTTGTATTATATCCCACTCATCTGTTTAGACTCATTCTTCTTTTATGGAAATGCGGTTAATCGTCAGCAGTATCTTGCTATGTTACTAAACTGGTTGTTTCTGATGTTGAATAAGGACAACTTCCTTTTTCAACAAGATCGGACACCCCCTCATTGGCGTCACCAAGTGTGTGAATATCTGAATGAAACTTTACTGAGCCATTGGCTTGGTCTTCAAACTGCCAGCAATTTACAACTTCTCAGTTGCCCTCAGTGGTAGCTGGATATGATGCCCTGTGACAACTTATAGCATGGTTTGATTAATGACAATGTTTATGCACCAACGCTATCCCAAAGCTAGAAGATTTGAAGGACCAGATCCGTACTGCCCTAACATCAGTGACAATGGACACACATTAGTATGGAAGGAATTGAGTATTGACATGATATTGGTCATGTCACTGATGGAGGACATAATGAACTTGAGAGATTTGTAAGTGTGTGCCCCCCAGTTTCATAGCCATGAAACTTTTATGTCTTACACTTTAATACACGTGTGTGTTCAAAATACGTTTATTCTTTTTGAAACAGCGTGTATAAAGGAAATGCTTCAGGATTCTGAGGAAATGGAGAAGTTGATTTCTATGTTGAAATCTAAATAAATCCAGAACATGCATTTATGTAAAGAATGGAACGTCATTCAAACGAAAGGTGTACTTTTGTTCCAGGGACTTAGTGTTCATTGGGATGAAAGAGGGTGATGAAGGAAGCACAGGGGAAATTTTATTGGACTCAGCTTACCTTCCTTACAAGGATAGTACTCCCCTTTCCCAGGAAGTGGGGAGATTGTCTGACAACTGCTCACAGCAGAATGAATAACTGTTGGTTGGTTGTGATGCCAATGCCCACAACTTTATGTGAGGAAGCAACACCTTACCTCCAGGAGAACTTTTGTAGGTGCTCAAGGATTGTAGCATCCACTTTCGTTCCTGAAAACACATCAAAGATCACTACAGAATGCTACAATGCCCTTGTGAGACTAGGGAAGAAACAGCATAAGCCTGTTGTGCATCTCTGGTCACTCAGGAATCTGACAATGAACATGCTGATAGGCTGGCCAGGACAGGAGAGAGAAATCCATTAACTGGACTGGAATCTGTCCTAACCATCACCAAGGCAATGGTAAAATCAAAACTACATGCTGGATCAGGAGGGGCCATGTAGAATATTGCACTAGGACTCAAACAAAATTCATGTCAAGCTAACAATGTCAGAGCCATGTTCTTAGACAAGTTCTGTAATCCTGGACTTGAACAGGTGGGATTAAACTCATGGTAAGACTAATCGCTGTCCATGGGAACTTTAAGAAACACCTAAACATGATGGGTATCCAGAATGAAGAGGAGGGGATGAAACTAAATCACAGCTAATATTCCAATGCAAAGCATTGGAGGTCAGACGACACAGTATATCCAGGTCATTAAGTCCTTCAGAAATTGTGTATACTAAGGAACTAGTTAAGTGTACTTGTTGGCTTAACTAGAATCGTATGGAGCGAAATGCACAATGAACTCGGATTTGGTGCAAGCAATAATGGGCTAAGACCACTTGTTTTTGTCTCCCTGTGTAAATGAAATCAGACTGTAATAACAATGTAGGAAAAGACAGATTGCTACTTACCATAAAGAAGACACATCAAGTTGCAGACAGGCACAATTAAGAGACACTCACATATAGCTATCAGCCACAGCCTTTTGTCACATGCACACGCACACACATACGCGCACACGCACACACATACGCGCACACGCACATACTGCTTCACCACCCGAAAGATAGAAAGAAACCAAATTTTGAGAGCGATTAGGATTGAAACAACCCTCCAGTTAGAGAAAGAAACCAAACAACAAAATGTTGGCCTATTGCATCAGCACAAAACACTGTTGCTTAAAATGTTTCAGCAATCAGCAGAAATTTATTTCCACCCAGTTTTATCTCAGTCAAAGTGAATGAAATTAAGTTTATTGCATCAAAATATTAAAGCACTAAGAAGAAAATTAATGAAGTACTTACTTGCATTGATGAGCTTCGTAATTACTCAGTTGACATAATCTGCCTCTCTCTCTACATGTGTTAAGTGGTACAGGATTTAGGTTAGCATCTTACCTTTGTAGAGTAAAAATTGTGAAAGAAGAAGTTGCCACATTCATCAGGAATCATCACAAATATAAGAAAATGGACACTCCCTAAATTTTGTTTAGTGCAGCACATGGAAGAATGTATGACAGAAGCAGAATTTCTTAATACATCCTTCATAATAGCAAGTGTATACCATGCATCTCTAGGTAACTTTAACCTGTTCATAAATCACCTTGAAGCTCCACTGGCCAATTTAACAGCCAAAAACAAAGAAATATTTGGTACTGGTGATTGTAATGCAGATTTTCTTCAAAACTCTTCCAATAAGAATTTATTACAGTCAGTTATACTACCATTCACTGTAGCTCCTACAGTAAACTTCCCAACTAGGGTTGCTAGTCCCTCACAAACAGCTCCTGATTAAGATCTTTTTTGAAATGCCCAATGAACAAAATTTACTGCAAAACTAATAGTCAATGGCCTCTGACAGAAACACGCAGTTCCTTTTTTAAAATCTTAATAATGAACAGGACACAAAATCTACTAAATCTGAATTAGACAGTAGTCAGTAACCCAAAAACTGATTATTTTAGGACACTCCTCAAAAACATGAACTGGTGTGAAATATACAGTGTTCACAATATGAATGAAATATGTGACGCTTATATTAACAAAGTCCTTACATTATTTGAACACTGTTTTGCCCCAATACTAACCCAGATTAGACCAATGTATACACGGAAGTCCTGTATTACTCAAGGAACACACACATTGTGTAAAACACAAAGGAAACTATCTGTTATTCAAACGGCTCTTAATGTTAATGCTACAACTTATTACCAGACTTACTGCAAAATATTAAAAATATTTTTAGGGACATCAAAACAAATGCATTACGAGAAAAAGATAATCATGTTAGATAACAAAATAAAAGTAAAATGGGATATAGTGAAGGAGGATACTGATAGAACCAGACATGAAGAGGTGCAGACAGCATTAAGAGTAAAGATACATTGGTAACAGATGTGTGCAGTGTTGCAAAACTTTTTAAGAAGAATCACACACAAAATTGTTTGAAGTCCAATGAAAAGTACAGAATTAAACTCTTGAGGCTGATCAGCTGTGCATCACTTGCTGTTGACTCGCCAACAATGACCAACCAATGTACAAAAACCACCAACAAAAGACCACGTGCACTCTGCCACTCACCCTTAATAATACTCTGTGATGTCACACACAACTGAACCCAAGTCCATAATGACCACCACTCAAATTTAAAGCTAATTGCACATACATATAAGATACCGGAAAACAAAATTATTGCAGTCATTTTGCGACTTCTTATTAAAATAAGAACACATTATTCACATTCACGGCTGTTATCTATTGTTCACTTGTGTCAACAGTTCTGGTTGCCATAAAATGCTGTATCTTTTCTCTCAATACCTGAAATACGAGAGGAGCAATGTCATGATCATAGTGGTCTTCCACAACTGCCATACAAACCATATTCAGGAGTCATTCATACTTGTTTCTTCCAATGTTTTCTGTTGCATTTTCTCACAATGCTGGCACCATCTGATGATTTCCTTTATCACGGTCACATCCTTTACCAGAAGATATTAGTACATGTCTTCTGTGATTCCTTTCATCAGGTGTGATATTTTGTCAGCTTCTGTCATATTCGGATTAGAGAAAACTGTGGCAAGGGATAAAACATTCTGCATGCACGACTGTGTCATTAACCCATTATGTTCAGCGCAGTTCTTCAACTGTTGCTCTGGCAAGCAGATTTTCTGCTGGTTTTCGGCAAATGTTTTCTTCAGTTCAGCCTGGGATTTATCTCAGTTACTGGGCTTTTCTTCATTGTTCTCTAATCATTGATGGGTTATGCCATCTAAGTACACATTTGCCACACACATCATGTCATCGCATTTGTTGTATTTGATGACTTAGCTGAATCCTTTCCATCATTTGACAGGCTCCTGGCCAGTATCTTTGGGAAACACTAATGGGTGTCTAATGTGCAGCTGACTTACTGCTCTTTTGGAATCCATCTTTCTCCTGAATATGTGTATCTTAGGAATGATGTACTGCTTGCATTCTAATTCTTGTCAGTGTAGGTGACAGCTTTTATGCTGTCCAATTTGAGCCACGATGATGTAGGTGTTTCGAATTGCCCTTCATCTCCACAAACTGTAACAGCCGAACCACCATCAAGTCCAAATGTGAAAGTCAAGTCATCCATGAAGTACAACTCTTCAGGCAGTTTATTATGAACCAACAGAACAGGACTGACTTCCTGGATAGAGTATACAGCTATTTACACAGAGTATAGAAATGCTGGTGAACCTGGAAATGCTTTGCAACAGCTAAATATGTATTGGAATTGGCTATACCTCCACCTCCACCTCCCTCTGTCCATCTCCTATCTCTTCTCTCCCCCCCCCCCCCCCCCCTCTACATCCATGAGCCTTGTTTACTGTTATTGCAAGGAAAACATTGAGTGGGAATTGAAGTCACTTAATGCGAGTGGGGTAAATCAGTTGGGACCACTGGTATGTGAGGTATAAGAGAGCCCTTTTCCAGTTGCTTGAGCTGCAAGAATAAAAGCTTCAATGACAGTATTTCATCGTGTTTTAATCTGTGAACAGGTAGGATTATGCAGTCATAAGTGATTCAGGTTCTGCAGTATTGTTTTAATTATAAGTCAGTAAATACAACTTTCCT
Organism: Schistocerca piceifrons; assembly: GCF_021461385.2. NCBI lineage: Eukaryota > Metazoa > Arthropoda > Insecta > Orthoptera > Acrididae > Schistocerca > Schistocerca piceifrons. The sequence goes on from NC_060149.1 coordinate 127,270,004, forward strand.
GCTTTCTGTTAAAACTGACTGCAAGGAAGAAGAAGAAGAAGAAGAAACAGCATAGTGTCACTATACAGTTTTTGTTTAAAATTATATACAAGGGGAAAGAAAATAATTATAGGGAAGAAAAAAATTTGTCTAATGGTTTAAATGTCCTACTACTGTAGTTAAAACTGATGGTGATAAAGAAAACTTAACTACATATTTTCACAGCACAGTACAGCATTTTCTTTCTCACACTTGGTTTTAACAGAAAACCTGTAAATTATTTAAAAGAATATACAGTCTATGTCTGTCTAAATATTTCTCAGAGTACTGTGTAAAAAATTTGAAGTAAACTGTTCAAGAACTTTGGGATTTTTGGTAACAGGTTAAATGTCGTCTTGTCTTTATATAGTGGTAGAGGTTACCAACATAAGAATTTTGAGAAACTTCCAGAACTGATAAATACTAAATAAAAAATACGTCAGGGTGGTCAAATTTGAGCCAGTGACCTGCAGCACAGAAAAAACAGTAAATATTTGCAATACTGTAAGTAGGGATGTGATCTTGGCACATTTACCTTAATCACCAAAAGCAAGCTGTACAGTTTTCCATTAGTATCACCAAAGTTATCCCATCACTAAATAAAACTCAAAGAACCATAATGGAATTAAGATGATGTAACCTGCACTTAAAGAGTATCCCCACAGAGATTATTAACTGTACCATTCCACTGGCTGTCCGGCAATAGTGCTGTACCTACATGCTGCTTAGTCTTTCATGTCTGGAAGCCATCAAATGAAGATGTGCTGAAAAGTAATGCATCTCACTACTATGTGAAAACTGTTAAAGCTTCTTAAATAAACCAAAAATTTTTTAACATTCTACATCTTTATTCTTTATGTCTACATATTTTCAGCCATCCTCCACTAGAGGGCACCAAATTGTAATGTGTAACAGGGTGATTGTAATGCAAGTACGCCAGGGCACGAGAACCAATATGCTGTAATCAAGTTTCGAATGCAAAGAGTTTGTAAAGACATAGAGCACTCTTTCCTTCAGCACAACAATGCCGAACCATGTACAAGTGTTGCAACATCTGTAACACTGTTAGTTTCTTTGTTTTGTTTTAGGGCGCAAAAACAACTAGGGTCATATGCGTTCATGTCAAAGACAAAGAGAGGAGTTTAAAACAATTATATGTCAATCCCAATCGATGGAAGAGAAGACAGCTAAAAACAGGGGTGTGGAGAAAAGTCCATAAAATATGCAGTAGAGAAACAGAGGTCCAGAACTAAAAATTAAATCACCTTCACCATATTGCTATGATAGATAAAAAGTAAAACGCGGTCAACAGACTGCGCATCATTCTTTAAAATGGCCAGTAAGCCAGAAGGAAAAAACAAACGAGAACTTAAGTGGTTAAAAAGAAGGGCATTTTGTCAGGAAATGGCGGATAGTCACAAGTTGAGAGTAATGTGTACAAAGTGATGGAGGAGCACCACATAATACATGGTGATGGCTAAAAAGGCAGAGCCCAGTATACAACCAAGTTAAAATTATCTCCTCACAGTGAGAGGGCCAAGAGGTGGTCATCCAAGCTGCTGGGAGATGTTTAATAACCCAGAGCTTATTCCCATGAAGGGAGGACCAGTGGTGATGACAAAGCGACACCACCTGCTGACACACAGCAATACAGAGATCATCGGAGGGAATGTAAGAACTAGTGGGTTGAGGTACGAGGACTGCAGCCATGGCAGCAGCATCAGCAGCCTCTTTCCCTGTCAGAGCAACATGACCAGGAACCCACATAAACATCAGTGGCTCCATCAAGAGAGAAAAGGGACAGCTTTCCTGGACCTGTTGCACTAAGGGATGGATGGTGTACAGCACACAGAGGCTTTGAAGGGCACTAAGAGAGTTGAGTAGATGATGCAACTGAAAAGCCTGTGTCACTGGATGTACCGCATGGCATGATAAGGGGCTCAGAGTTCTGCTGTAAATACTAAGCAGTGTTGTAGAAGTCAGTATCAAAAAACATCAGCGCCAACGATGAAGGCACACCTGCCGCCACGCTCAGTCCGAAAGCCGCCAGTGTACACAAAGGTACTATCGCAAAGTTCCACGCGAATGTCGTGAAACTGAAGGCGATAGAGCGAGGCTGGAGTAGTGTTCTTAGGAAGTGAATGAAGTCCAAGGTGAACACGGGCCGCCACACGAAGCCAAGGTGGTGATGGGTTCACACCCATTGGGAAAGTTGCAGGTTGCTTGAAGTTAAGTTGCTGGAGCAAGAGCTGAAAGCAAACTCCAGAAGGTAACAGAAGAAGAACACGCCCTGTACTAGCGATCAAAGGAGTCATCGAAGGAGGCAGCATAAGATGGGCACCCACGCATGACAAACGGCATCTTCTGAGGAGAAAGTCACAGTGGTAGGATAGCGGTAGTTCGGCAGCTTCTGTGAATGGACTCTCAATTGGACTAGTGTAAAAGGAAACAATGGTCAAATGGATGCCATGATGGTGGATAATATTGAGACAGCACAAGAGGGACAGATGTGCAGATGCGCGAACGAAACAACCAGTCTAGTTTTGAATGGACAAGGGACAGATACAAACAGAGGAGGGTGGTCCTATCCGCTCCCTGGGAAGTATCACTGAGGACACATAGGACACTGATGGACAGTGTATAGCAGGCAGCCACATAAGACACGGGGGAGGACCAAGAAAGCTTCCTATCAAGCATGAACCCCAGGAAATTCATAGTTTTAAGGAACTGAAGAGCAACAGGCCCAAATGTAAACACGGTGCAAGAAACTAATTGCACTGCCAGAAATTCATACAAACAGTTTTATCACTAAAAAAACCAAAGCCATTGTCGATGCGCCATGAGTAAAGACGATTGAGACATTGCTGAAGATGCCGCTCAAGGAGACAAGTCCATGGAATCGTCAACGAAAAGGCAGCTGGATATGCCAGGCAGGAGATAGGCCATTATAAGGTTAATGGCGATACCAAAGAGGATGACGCTCAGGACGCAACCATGAGGCACACCGTTTTCCTAGAGAAAAGTGTCTGACAAGGCAGAACCCACATATAACTTGAAAACTTGGTCTTTTAAAAATTCCTGAAGAAAATGGGGCAGGCGGCCATGGAAGCCACACACAGAGTGTATGGAGGATACCAGTCCTCCAGCAGGTGTCATAGGCTTTCTCCAAATTGAGAAACAAAACTACAGTCTGGGATTTCCACAGAAAATCATTCATGACATGGGTAGACAAAGTGATGAGATGGTTAACTGCAAAATGGGGTGCTCGAAATCCTCACTGTGCTGTGGCCAGTAAATTGCAAGGCTCGAGCCACCGTACCAGCCAGGCATGAATCATACATTCCATTACCTTGCAAACACAGCTGGTGAAAGAAATGGGGCGGTAGCTAAAAAGGTTTTTGTCCTTACCTGGCTTAGGTATGAGTATAACAGTGGCCTAAATCTGGGAAATGTGCCCTCTGCCCAAATGCGGTTGTACATATTTAGCAAAACGTGCTTGCCTGCAAGGTGCTGCAACATCTGAATATGAACAGTGTCTGACCCTGGGGCAGAGGATCGGAATGATGTGAGAGCATGATCTAGCTCCCTCATAGTATAGATGGCCTTGTCACACTCATTATTCTGAGAAGATAAATGTATCACCAGAGCCTCCTGCACTCACTTTCGATGGAGGAAGGCAGGGTGATAGTGGGAGTAGCTCAAAATCTCCGCAAAATGGCAGCCCAAGGTGTTGGAGATAGCAATAGGGTCCACAATGACATCATCTGCTACTGTCAGGCAGGAAATTGGGGAATGGATCTTCATCCCAGAGAGCTGTCACAAGTTGGCCCACACAACGGAAGAGGGAGTGGAACTGTTAAAAAGAACTAGTGAATGAAATACAGGTAGCTTTTTTGCTCTCCCAAAGAATGCGACGAGACTGTGCACGCAACTGTTTATAATGAATGCAGTTTGCCATCGAAGGATGACTGGTAAGAAAGTGGAGAGCGTGTCTCCGTGTGCAAATTGCACCATGGCACACCTCAGTTGACTAAGGGACCGGTGCACGGCACGGTAAAGGAGTAGTGTGACGAATGAAACATTTTCTGGTGGTAATGACAAAGTTTGTAAGATATTCTACCTGGTCATCACAACTAGGGAAATGATGTTCATCGAAGGACACCAGAGAAGAGTAAAGCCTCCAGCAGTCGGCCTTAGAAAGCTGCCATTTGGGTATGCACGTATGTGGAGTAGGAGTCAGCAAATGGATAGCACACGGGAAATGGTCGCTCGAGTATGTGTCAGAGAGACTGGACCACTTGAGGCTATGGGCAACCTAGGCACTGTAGAAGGGTAGGTTCAAATGGGGAAAGGCGTGAGTGCAGTCTGAAAAGAATGTGGGGGTCCCATGTTAAGGCAGATGAGGTCAAGGTGATTGAGAAGGTCAGCCAAGAGGGCACCTCTCAGACAGGTTTGGGAGAACCCCAAAGGGGATGGTGTGCATTAAAGTCACCAAGCAGTAGAAAGGCATGAGGTAGCTGCCCAGTAAGCTGGAGGAAGTCTGCCCTGCTTACACTGAATGACAGAGGGATGTAAAGACTACAAAGAGAAAAGGTCAAGTGAGGAAGGAAAAGGAAAACTGCAACAGCTTGAAGGTGGGTAGTCAGGGAGGTGGGTTGAGTATGAACATCATCCCGTATGAGCAGCACAACTCCCCCATGAGATGGAATTCCATCCTCGAGGGGGAGGATGTCAAAATGAACCAGGAAGAAATGCAAGAGCTCAAAGCAGTCATAAGGAAACTATTTTGTTTCCTGAAGGCAGAAAACAAGTGGATGCTGCGATTATAAGAGCAGCTGTAAATCCTCTTTGTTGGATCAATGGCTGTAAACATTCCATTGGAAGAGAGTCACGATGAGGAAAAAATGATGGGCTGTCACCTCGGCAGCTGCCGAGTGCCAGCCTTTGAAGACTCGCTGCTAGAGGGCACAGAGGCAGGAGGATCCTGCTCCATGAGGTCTACAGAAGCGTCGGCATTCACCTGCTATTGGCCTGCGAAGTCCAGGCTGAAAAGCAGTTGGTGGTGTGCACCGGTGACACGAAGGTCGGACGGGTGAGGGTATCATGTGGCGACAGCACCAAAAAGGATCTCCGAGTTGGAAAAGGGGATGACCATTTGCCTTCGTTTGTCTTCTTCAAGCCTTTTTGGTTCACATAGGAAGACTCTGATGTTGGTTGGCTGGAGGGACATAAAAGTCTTCACGGGAGTATTCCATCTGTCTTTTCCCGCCTGCCAATTGTGTAGTTGGTGATATCGTCCCTTAAGGCGAAAGTCTGGTGGCTTGTTGCACAGCTGGAGGAGGAGATGCTGATGCTACCACGACACTGGACAATTTCACAACTGCAGTGCTGGATTTGAGGTCGCATGTCTGCATGGTCCTGTCCTTCGTGGAGCGAGATGTAGCAAGAACAGTACTGTATGTGCCAAATGGTAGAATGTACAGCTTCCGACTGGCAAACAACTTGCGAGTGACAGGGTAAGGCACTCTTTCTTTCACCCGGATCTCCTGGACAACCTGATCATTGAGACACATGGGACAATTGTGGGAGGAGGCGGCATGGTCACCATTGCAGTTGATTCAGCACAGAGATGGAGGGATGGAGGCGGACCACCGCCCTTGTGAGCATCCCTACCACAGGGTTACACATTTGGCTGGGTGTCGACAGGACTCTCGAGTGTGGTTGTAACAATGACAATGGTAGCAGTGCATTGGGAGGGAATGTATGGTTGGACTGTGATAACTTCATAACCTACTTTGATCTTTGATGGAAGAACCACTCTATCACAAGTGAGAAAGAGAGACTGTGTGGATGCTAAGGAGCCATCTACACTACAGGCCATTAAAATTGCTACATCACGAAGAAATGCAAATGATACACGGGTATTCATTGGACAAATATATTATACTAGAACTGACAAGTGATTACATTTTCACGCAGTTTGGATGCATAGATCCTGAGAAATCGGTACCCAGAACAACCACCTCTGGCTGTAATAACTGCCTTGATACACCTGGGCATTGAGTCAAACAGAGCTTGGATGGCGTGTACAGGTACAGCTGCCCATGCAGCTTCATCACGATACCACAGTTCATCAAGAGTAGTGACGCGTATTATGACGAACCAGTTGCTCGGCCACCATTGACCAGACATTTTCAATTGGTGAGAGATCTGGAGAATGTGCTGGCCAGGGCAGCAGTTGAACATTTTCTGTATCCAGAAAGACCCGTTCAGGACCTGCAACATGCGGTCGTGCATTATCCTGCTGAAATGTAGAGTTTCGCAGGGATCTAATGAAGGGTAGAGCCACGGGTCATAACACATCTGAAATGTAATGTCCACTGTTCAAAGTGCCGTCAACGCGAACAAGAGGTAACTGAGACATGTAACCAATGGCACCCCATACCATCACGCCAGGTTATATGCCAGTATGGCGATGACGAATACACGCTTCCAATGTACATTCACCGCGACGACGCCAAACACGGATGCGACCATCATGATGCTATAAACAGAACATGGATTCATGCGAAAAAATAACGTTCTGCCATTCGTGCACCCAGGTTCGTCGTTGAGTACACCATCGCAGGTGCTCCTGTCTGTGATGCAGCGTGAAGGGTAACCGCATCCATGCTCTCTGAGCTGATAGTCCTTGCTGCTGCACACATTGTCGAACTGTTCGTGCAGATGGTTGTTGTCTTGCAAACGCCCGTATCTGTTGACTCAGGGATCGAGACGTGGCTGCACGATCCATTACAGCCATGTGGATAAGATGCCTGTCATCTCGACTGCTAGTGATACGAGGCCATTGGGGTCCAGCATGATGTTCTGTAATACCCTCCTGAACCCACCGATTCCATATTCTGCTAACAGTCATTGGATTTTGACCAATGCAAGAAGCAATGTTGCGATCTGATAAACCGCAATTGGGATAGGCTACAATCTGACCTTTATCAAAGTCGGAAACGTGATGGTACGCATTTCTCCTCCTTACACGAGGCATCACAACAACGTTTCACCAGGCAACGCGCTGTTTGTGTATGAGAAATAAGTTGGAAACTTTCCTCATGTCAGCACGTTGTAGGTGTAGCCACCGGCGCCAACCTTGCGTGAATGCTCTGAAAAGCTAAATATTTGCATATCACAGTATCTTCTTCCTGTCAGTTAAATTTCGCATCTGTAGCACGTCATCTTTGTGGTGTAGCAATTTTAATGGCCAGTAGTGTACTTTTTCTTCACCCGGTGGATGGCAATGACACCCTGATCAGAGAGGTAGGTTTGGATTTCTGCCTCAGTCAGACCATCAAGCAGCCTAGTGTAAATGAAACCACAGGAGTAATTCAGCATTCGATGGGCCTTGGCACGAATAGGACAGCCACGGAGGAGTGAACCAGCAAACAGTTGTGCTTGAGAATCAGAAGTAATCTCCAAAAGCGAAGTGCCATTGCATAAAAGAAAGCAGGATTTCACAGGGCCAGCAACTGTATCAACACCTTTCTGAATAATAAACGGATTTACCTTAGCGAAGGACTGACTGTCTTCAGTACTTGAAACCACAAGGAACCTTGGTGCAGCAGGGAGGGTCTTTGAAATGTTAGCCTCATTCCATTTATGTTTCATAGCCACTGACTGAAGATGACTAGCTCATTGTGAGAAAATCCCCCACGATTGCCAGCGTCTCCGACAGTGCACTCCTAACTGGGGTCCCCCTTCAGAAAGGGGCTCACTTGCTTTAGGTGATTGTTCACACATCAGGTCACAACTCCCAAACACATGACAGAGGGACCAATTGGCAATTTGGGAAGGTAGCAGCTCTGGCAATCACTCCTCCCTGGGCCTGGCCTGTACCAGGGGGTACGTGCAAACGCCACCTGTTGACATGGGGCTGGGAATTATGTGATACCCCATCACCTGTTATGCATCACACATATGGGCCAACCTTCAGGAGTGCACAGGGAGGAAGAAGAAAAAGAGGATGCCAAAGCAGAGGAAGGATAGGATCAGGTGAATAAGAAATAAAGAAGGAATGAAAAACAGTGGAAAGTATTCTGATACTGACTACCGGAAATGCAGAATACATTTACAAAAATTGTCCAGACATTTTCCCCAAGGGAGGGGAGGAAGAACTGCAAGAGGATAGACACGCAGCATGGAAGGGAAAAGATGCTGCAATGGCTGGGGCCCCATGGTAGCCAAGCACGAGTCTGCTGAAGAGCGGTGAGGCCCCTGGGGGTAATACTGTTGTATTCATTGTTATTCATCACCCTTCATACAGTCTTGACTTGGCCCATCCTATTTTCAGCTGTTTCCAAAATTTAAAGAACACTTCACTTTCAATAGTGATGAAGCAGTGCAATCAGAGGTGAGGTTGTGACTCCACCAACGTAGACAAACATTCAACAGTAATGGTAGCAACTAAGTGGTTTCTCATTTGGAGATGTGTATACATCTCCAGCGTGACTGTATTGAGAAATAAATATGTAGATGTGTAAAATAAAGATGCAGAATGTTGGTAATGTTCGTTTTATTTAAAACTCTAAGTTTTTACATACAGAATTTGGATGGATTACTTTTCAGCATGCCCTCATATAATCAAACTATTACGTAGCAATCTCACTTTATAATGAATTAGTGTATTTACACTACTATTCCCCCCCCCCCTTTCTCCCCCAAAATAAACTTTATTTCTTGGAAGTTAAAAAGATGGGTGGCTACAACTTGACATTAATTGCTATGTGCTCTGTATGCTCTTACACAATGATTTTCTTGATCATCGAATTTACTATTTATAAGGTGCTCACATAGTGCCTGGCTCCTATATTCTATAACAGGACTAAGCGAGCTCAGAGCTGTACGATTTCTTTCTGGTTCTCTGATTTTTCTTGTCATTGATGTGATCATTATTGTACACTTAACCTATACTAAATACAGTCACATGACACTTTTTCCAGAAAGTAAATCAGATGGAAGCTCAACCAAATGCTTCCGTAATCATCCCTTTATGTCTGCCTCCTGGTCCTTACCACACAACTACAGGACTTTACCATAAAACATAGCTGTTCATTTTACCACAGCCACTGCCCTTCTATCATCCTATGCATGAAACCAGGGTTTGATTCATGAGCAGAAATGATGTGTACAAACTTCATACCTGTTTCAAACTTAATTGAAGGTTTTCTAATACATCAGGGATAAATAAAAGTCATTTTCTAACATGTAATATTTCCACTTCTACCACATTTCTGCTAATGTTCTGTTGCCAGTCTCTACAGAGGCTGTAATTTCTTAGATCAAACAATATTCTTTTCCTTGTTTGTAAAAGATAAATGCACAATAATTTAGACAAAATGTCAGTAAGGATCACATTCAAGGCTGCAGTAGAACACAATATTCTTCGTTGTTTTCTGTTTACTACAGTATGCGAATTTATCTACATGCAGCCTGTGCCTTTTGAAATGCTCACAAACAACACCTTGACAGTACACATATGTAATAAGTTTGGTAACAATTATTGTTGAACATGTCAATACCTTCCAAACAATCACCAGATTTGCCTTAAGAATTTTCTAGTGAATAAAGTTATTAATTCTTTGCTTTTCTTAACTCTAAGGTTAATAAAACAGGCACAATGTTATCTAACAGCATAGTAATAATACGAGCTTACTGGAAAGTGAAGTGACGCATGAAGTGTAAAAACCGAAATAATCAACGGTGTGATGAAGCAATGGAGACTCCTCTGCTCTCTCAAACCTATCATTGTTAAGAGGGGAAAAAAAGGTACTGCTTATTTTCAAAACTATGAATTATGGAAGTTTAAATCTTGACTCACCTATATATTCCACATCGCCCTTGCATGATAATCTGACAGCATCAGCATCCAGTGACAAAAGCATTTGACCATCATGATCTCGATTATCGAAGTCTATCTACAACATCAAGAAAAAGCAGAAAACAAACCCTGAAGGAGAACTATATTGTGGGAAAAACCATGATACTTCTATAACATGTATTTTGCACAAACGTTTTCAGTGGAGGAAACAGTTTCTTAAAAGACCATTAAACTATAATTTAAATGACATCACTTTCACCAGCAACTGTACTAGACGATATAATTCCCGCAATTGCAGTTTTGACTTTTAATTCATTTTAAAATAGTTAAGTTATACCCAATAACAAAACATTGAAGTTAAACATTTCACAAAAAGCTTACGCATTTCATAGCACTTCCATGAAATAATCTGGATTGATAAAAAATTTGTAAATTTATGGTAAGATCTTACAGGACCAAACTGCTTAGGTCATCGGTCCTTAGGCTTACATACTACTTAAACTAACTTACACTGTGGACAAAACACACACATGCACATGGCCAAGGAAGGACTCGAACCTCCGATGGTATGAGCCGTGTGGACCGTGACATGACACCTCAGACCGCGTGGCTGCCCTGCGCGGCCTGGATTGATAACTGACAAAAAATACTGACATACTGAAAACACAGCAGTCGTTCACCTGTATAAAGCATCAGCATACAATACCTCATTACAAGAACATACCATAAAACAAATAGAAAAATAAATCATTCTTACTTTTCCAGTTATCCAGTTCTACAAGATTTACTTCCCTACTAATGTTTACATCAGCTATGGGCACATAAGCAATATTGTCAATTATCACTACAGATTATTTCATAGAAATGCTGTAAAATGTGTGTGCTTTTTGCATATGGAATGATTAACTTTACTGTTTAATATCAGTTGCATTTTAATCACTTGCAAATGACTTAAAAGTTGAAATTGCCATTGTGAAAATTAAAATCAATAATACACTCAATGGTGAATGCGTCATTTAAAAAATTCAACTAGACTATAATCCTGAAACAATAAATTTGCGATTAAATAACAAATCATGTAAATGGACACAACAGAAAAATTTACATTTCAACCATTAAAATCTAATTAAATAAAAAAATAGCCACCGCTTAACTTACAGATAAGTCAGGTTATAATGACACATCATCAATAATTTCCAAATACAATGTACTACTTAACATGAGTTTTACATACACTTTTGATGTTTAATGACTCTTACCTAAAGGTGTCAATTTTATTAAAACGTTCATCAGTAACTCTTGGAGCTGGCCATCATCATAAACCCAGTTCCATCCCCTTTCAGGAAATGAATGAATACTTTAACAATAATTCATCCGTTGAAGACTTTCTGCTTTATTTTAAACTCTACTATAACTTACCATGATATTTTCCTCATTTGAATAGTTAATCAACACACCATCTCTCAGTGATGATGCAGCAAGATAATGATGGAAAGGATTAGCTACAGCTTGTTCAAGAGAGAGTTCTGTTATTTGCATGAATCAATTAAGAACTATATGTGATTGTGGACTTTCTGGTATATTCAAATGATAAAATCTTCTCAGGCCATCAGCCAAGTGTTGGCATCATCTTGTTACAATGCTGCACTGAGTTTCTATCTCATTATCTTCAGGTGACATGTTAGGATGGAATGTTCTGCATATCTACACAGCTGCTGGACCACTGATCTCTTCCAAGGGTGGGTCCATCACTTCTCCTGAAGCAAAGGCCATGGCAATGGTGGTGATGAGGGAATGCAGCACCACATAATATGTAGAACACAGCATCCCAACACTTCACCTGAAGCTGGTGGGCACAAAACTCATTCAAATATTTGGACAATACAACGTTACCACTTGGCTGATCAGCTGCAAAGATTTTATGATTAAGAATTACATTGGAAAACTACAAGAGCTGCATTTAAAGTTAGTTTTTGCTGACGCAAACTTCATTCTGCCATAAATAATATGCACAAAGACACTGGTCGTAAATCTAGTTTTTGAAGTTACATCTACATCTACATTTATACTCCACAAGCCACCCAACGGTTTGTGGCAGAGGGCACTTTACATGCCACTGTCATTACCTCCCTTTTCTGTTCCAGTCGCGTATGGTTCGCGGGAAGAATGACAGCCAACTTGCCAGGGCATTAGCGGAGGCACTCAAGATCACAAGATACGGCCGCCAGCTCTGCAGCGAAGACACTGCACCCATCTGACACAGAGTGGTGTTCAATATGTCCTCCATGGACATACGCAAATCCTACGTGACCATCAGCCATCAAGCCATTGGTGTAAGCCACTTCATGGCCCCAGTACATGTCAAGAATCAAGAGGGAGTGATAGCGGAGAGCAGCACTGTTAACGGAGTCCTTAGAGCCATGCGAAAGGTCCAAAAGAATCTGCGGCCTAGGTGTACACCATGGACTTCTCACAGAGAGAAGCAAGAAAGAGGTAGGAGGAATAAAAACAAGAGAGCAGATGACCATGGCTGGCTGACCACGAGAATAAAAAGGAAAGCCAGCCACTCTGTGACACATTAGAACATCCTCCCTAAAAGCACTAGAGTGTAGAACACAAAGCATGCACGTTAAAACTTATACAGAATTATAAAACCCTCCGTCACATATAAATGTAAAACTAAATTAGACGATGAGGAGTCGTCAGCTAAAATTAATGGCAACGTGTCCGTTAACTGAAGAGAGTGTCACAGGGCAGCCAAAGGAGGACAGCTCACCAAGATATGGGCGACTATCAGCCGAGGGCCGTACCGTCACTGAGGTGGGTCATCACGGCGCATGAAGTAGCCGTGTGTCACCCAAGCATGGCCAATGAAGAGCCAGCAGAGAACCACAGAGTCCCTGCAAGAGGCTCGCATGGAGGACTGCCATATATTCGTAGTCTCCTTAATGACACACAGTATGTTGTGCGTGCTGAGATTATGCCATTTTGTCTCCCAAAGCTGCAAAACCTTGTGGCATAGTACTGAACACAAGTCAGTTGCAGAGAAGCCAATCTCCATAAGCAGTTTCCACATAGCCTGTTTGGCCAGCTCGTCAGCAAGTTCATTGCCTGGTATTCCGACATGACAAACTGGACCATTCCAGGGCACAGATGGACTCCTGGATGCTCGCTACCAAAGGATGACGAGGGTAGCACCGGTCGATAGCTTGTAGGCTGCTCAAGGAGTCAGTACACAGAAGAAACTGACTCCCTAGGGCAGGAATGGATGTGCTCAAGAGCACGAAATATAGCTACCAGCTCGGCTGTGAAAACACTGCAGCCATGGGACAAGGAATGCTGTTCAATATGTCCCCCATGGACATACGCAAATCCTACACGACCATCAGCCATCGAGTCGTCGGTGTAAACCACTTCATGGCCTCGGAGCACATTGAGAATTGAGAGGAAGTGATAGAGAGCCGCAGGGTTAATTGAGTCCTTCGGGCCATGTGGAAGGTCCAGGCGAAGCCATGGCCTAGGTGTACACCATGGAGGTGTATGTGAATGGATCTTGAGGAGAGATGGTAAAGGCAGTTCGGAAAAATGGGATTGGACACAAAACGCAATTGGAAACCCTGACCTGGGCTGCCGATGCGGAAGATGAACCGCTGTGGGTGGGAAAAAAAAGAGACGATGATTCAGATGCACAGGAGAACTAAGAACATGTGCAACGTAACTGGCCAGCACTTGTACACACCTAACCTGCAATGGAGGGACTCCGGTCGCCACAAGGACACTGGTCACCGGACTAGTCCTAAAAGCCCCTGTTGCTAGGCGAATGCCACAGTGGTGCACTGGGTTGAGTAAACGCAACACTGAGGTATCACTGAACCATAAGCCAGACTCCCATAGTCAAGACAGGATTGAACAAGGGCTCTGTAGAGCTGTAGCAGTGTAGAACAATCTGCACCCCAGTTGGTGTTGCTCAGGTAGTGGAGGGCATTGAGGTGCTGCCAGCACTTCTGCTCAAGCTGACAAAGGTGAGGAAGCCAAGTCAATCGGGCCTCTAAAACCAATCCCAAGAATCGAAATGTCTCCACTATAGTGAGTGGATCGTCATTAAGGTACAGCTCTGGTTCTGTATGAATGGTGTGATGCTGACAGAAATGCATGACACACGACTTCGCAGCTGAAAACTGGAAGCTGTGGGATAGAGCCCATGACTGCACCTTGTGAATGGCTCCCTGTAGGCACTGCCTAGCAACACCAGTACTGGAGTAGCAATACGAAATGCAGAATATCGAGGAGGGGAGGGGGGCAGGGGCGAGGGGTGGGGGGCAGGGGTGAGGGGTGGGGGTGGGGGGGGGGTGGAAATATGGGAGGCACAGACTTGGACATGGAAAGTACGGAGCGACAGTAAGTTTTGGATAAAATTGAGAGCGGGTCCCAGAGACCCCACTCATACAAATGTGGTAAGGCTATGACGTTGCCAAGTCGGGTCGTATTTTTTATTTAAGTCAAAGATGACGGCAACCAGATGTTGGTGTCTGGAAAAGGCTATTCGGATGGCAGAATCGAGTAACACAAGATTATCAGTGGTAGAGCGACCCTGGTGGAAGCCACCCTGACATCGAGCCAGTAGGCCACATGACTCCAGGACCTAACCCAACGCCGACACACCATACATTTCAGCAGCTTACAAAGGAAGTTTGTGAGGCTGATGGGCCGGTAACTATACACATCAAGCCTGTTTTGACCAGGTTTGAGCACCAGAATGATGGTGCTCTCCCGCCATTGTGATGGAAAGACGCCATCGCACCATTGAAACAAGATAGAAGCTATCCTTTCACTTCAGGGCACAAGTAACAGAGCATGGCATAATGAATCTCATCAGGTCCTGGAGCAGTGTGTCTAGCCACAGAGCTTATTCCACATACCACATGGAGAATGGAAAGTTGTAGACTTCCTCACCTTGTCTGGATGACACAGTGACACCAAAAAACTGTTCAGCTAAAATCTGAGCCATGTCTTTAGGCGCATCCAAGACCCCATTTCTTGACAAGGCAATATGGGGACATGTACTGCTCTAGCCTGAAATCCATGTTATTGATTCCTGAACTTGAGCAGTGGAAGTGGACTTATTAATGAAAGCCGTGAATTCCTACCAGGAAGCCCTCTTCCATTCTCGCCTCTTATGTGCTCTCGCAGTTCTGAAGACATGAAGGTTTTCTGTAGCTGGATGGTGTTTGAAGTTCTGGCTCTGATTGCCAAGTGACAGTTGTCATTCCATCTAGGTACAGGTCGTTGTTTGAGCTGGTTGGTAGACCGGGGTATGGACTCTGGCAGCCTGTTTGATCTCAAGTGATAAAGGCCTCCACTTCCTGTGCACAATCCTTTTGTTCAAAAATAGCCTGTGAACTGTACAGCAACAAATTTACCCTTTGAATCATCCAACTTCATGATCTCCTATTGACCACGGTCTGAGTTGGCAGATAGATCGAAGCAGGTAACCATGCCTTTACAGATATTAATGGTGTTATGCAACTCAGCCTCGACTGGATAATCACCTCAGTCTTTATATCCCAGAAGCTTAGATATTTGGTTTGAATTAGAAGTGTTCCATTACAAAGTCGTTCTCGAAGGTTCCTCCCATTCTCTTAATTACAATGAAAGTGTTATGGCACACTAGTGTCCTGTTACTATTATTCTGAGACTACTGCTCAGGAAGACTGACCAATCGACCTCTCTTTGATGAGTAGGTGTAGGCACTACCTGATGATAGAATTGCCCCGTCACGAGTAGGTGTTTGACGAGACCTTCTACAGGGATCCCACGAGATGCTAGAGAAACAAATGTCGAACCAGGCAGAGCTCTGGATGCCTAAGCAAGCCTTATACAACTGGGGAGGAGGGGGGGGGCAGGTGCCCCAGAAGGGAGGGGTGGAGGTGCAGGTGCCCCAGAGGGGAGGGGGGGAGGTGCAGGTGCCCCAGAGGTTGCCCACTAGAGACTGTTTTACCTCAACAGCCATTCACCTCATCAGCCCGTAGTACATTTTGAGGTTGAGGGGCTTTTCGTAGAGGTGTGTACCTTCTTCGCAATACAGGTGGTGAAGCCAAGGACCCCATTCTCCGAAACTAAAGATACTCCACTGCAGGACAGCATGGTGGTTGCTGAAGCATGCCTGGAGCTTACAGTACCAGAGGACTGGCAGTGCTTACCAGTCCCCAGCTCAGGAACCCGGGGTCGTCAAGCCTGTACACAGGAAATGAATACTGAGGGGCCGCCCCCCCCCCCCCCCCCCATACACCTGCTGCCTCCCCATCCTGCATTCCTATCCCACACATCAGCTGCCTCCCACGCCACCAGCTACCTATTCCAAACCCCTCTTCCTGCTTCCCACCTATCACATACCCCCCCCCCCCCACCACCACCACCACCACCACCACCACCACCACCACCACCACCACCACCACTCTCCCCACCCTACCCAACACCACCTTGGCCAAACCCACTTGCACAACTGCAGTCCCTGCATTGTGTATTCAGCCAGTACAATGTAGCTATCTGAATGCTAACAAGTTTTCATTCTTTTTTATGTGGCTGTCAATGACTCAATACTTCTATTATACAGTGAGGTCTCCTTTACTCCATAATACACTCCATTTTTCTGTTAAGATGACTGTTAGCACAGTGTTGATACTCCTAATGACACATGTTTCCATCAGGAGTTTGAAATTAAACAGAGAAAAACATTTTGTTGCCACAAGGAGCTACGGAAATAAACGAGCCCTTCTTGGCTGGGTAATCCTCATACAACTGGAGCCAGCAGATGCCACCGAGGTTGCCCAGTAGCAATTGTTTTACCTGAAGAGCCATCCACACTACAGCATGTAGCACACCTTCATGTGCAGACATTTTTCAAGTTGAGGTTTGAACCATTCTCATAGTCCAGACAACTGAGCCAATACCCCTGCTCTCCATAACACACAATCTCCCACTGTCAACCCCAACAGTGGTCACTGAAGTATGTTCAGAGTTTACAATAACTGAGGACCAGTGGCACTGTAATTGGTGCAACTGGAAAAAATAAGACCAAATGCAAATAGTTGTCAGGTTATTAATTCATGTGCAAAAACCCAGGACTTCATTACTCAACACCCAGAAGTTAAATACTTCGTTTAATTAATTCCTTTCTCTGATGCTATTCAATTGTTTTGTTTTATTTTGTTTTAGGTTGTAAAAACAACTAGGGTCATACGCGCCCTTGTCAGAACTGTAGAACACTACGGAAAAAAAGTTAAAAACGACTACATGTTAAGCCCAATCAATGGAAGGAAAGACAGCTAAAATGGAGACTTGGAGAAAGGTCCATAAAATACACGATCAAGAAACAGGTCTTGAACTAAAGATTAAATGTTATTCACCATATTGCTATGACAGATAAAACATAAAATGCGGTTGACAGCCCGCACATCATTTGCTAAAACGGTCAATAACTCTGACGGCAAACGTAAATGAGAATGTAAGTGGTTAAAAAAGGGCATTCCATCAGGAAATGGTGAACCGTCAGAGGTTGAGGGCAATGAGCACATAATGGAGGAGGAGCACAACTTACCAAATGGCAATGGCTAAAAAGACAGTGCCCAAATGCAACCTAGTTAAAATGATCTCCTCATGGTGAGTGGGCCGAGAGGAGGTCGTCCATGCCAATGGGAGAGGCTCAATTCCCTGGAGCTTGTTCTCATGAAGGCAGGACCAGTGGTGATGCCAAAGTGACACCACCTGCTGACAGATGGTAACACAGAGATCATCAGAGGGAATGTAACAACTAGCTTCCCAATGTACGAGGACTGCAGCCTTGGCAGCAGTGTCAGCGATCACATTTCCTGTCAGACCGATGCAACCAGAAACCCACAAACATCACAGTGGCTCCATCAAGAGTGAGCAAGTGACAGCACTACTGGACCTATTGCACTATGGTATGGAAGATGTACAGCACACTGAGTCCCTGAAGAGCACTTTGAGAGTCAGAGCAGATGACGCAATTGAAAAGCCTGTGTTGTCGGATGCAGTGCGTCATCTGATACAGGGTTCAGAGCTCTGTTATAAATACTGAGCAGCGGTCTGGAAGCAGATACCGAAAAATGTCTGTGACAATAACAAAGGCACACCTGACACCACGGTCAGTCAGAGCCATCAGTGCACATGAAGGTACTATCGCAAAGCTCCATGTGAAGGTTGTTAAACTTAAAGTGATGAGTGAGGCTGGAGTAGGGACTTTACAAAGCAAATGAAGGTCGAGGTGAGCGCGGGCCGCTGCGCGAAGCCAAGGTGGTGAACGGTTCACACCCATTGGGAAAGTGGCAGGTAGCGTGAAGTTAAGCTCCAGCAGGTAACAGAGAAGAGGGACATGCCCCATATTGGCAGTCAGAGGAGTCATCAAAGCAGGGCATAGGATGGGTGGCCAGGCAAGGCAGATAAACAACACGCATATCTGCCAAACAGAAAGTCACAGTGGTATGACAGCAGTAGTTCGGCAGCTTCGGCATGCGGACTCATAACAGGCTAGGGTAAAAGGTGCCAGTGGCCAAACGGATGCCAAAATTGTGGATAATATTGAGACACCGTAAGAGGGATTATTGTGCAGATGCATAAACAAAACACCTGTAGTCTAGTTTTGAATGGACAAGGGACAGATACAGACAGAGGAGGGTGGTCTTATGCTCTCCCCCAGAAGTATCGCTGAGGTCACACAGAACATTGGAGGACAGCAGACAGCATACAGCCAGCAGCCAGGTAGTACATGTTGGTGGACCAAGGAAGTTTTCTACCAAGCCTGAGCCCCAGTAATTTCGTAGTTTCAATGAACGGAAGAGCAACAGGCCCAAGATGTAAAGACAGTGCAAAAACCCAATTGTGCCACCAGAAATTAATACAAACAGTTTTGTCAGTGGAAAAGCAAAAGCCACTGTCGATGTTCCATAAGTAAAGATGTTCAGGACATCGCTCAAGGAGTCAAGTCTGCGATACTATTTGATGAAAATGTGTCTCCGAGATATTCAGCAGCTTGCTGTTCCCATTAAATCGTCTGCAAATCAAGAACTTAATTTTTGATAATTTCAGCTAATAATTATTGTTACTTAGAACAACAGGTGTTAGAACATGCAGCACTAAATGGAATGTAGCACTGCAAAGGCTTGGGGGCTAATGTTCACCTATCATGTACTTCCAAAGGAATTGAGTGTTGTCTGGGAAGACACTCATTATTATGTCAAAAAATGATGTGCCAATTTAACATAGATACAGACAGTTGATCACACAAACTACTGGATCATACTGAAAAATGCAGGAAACAGATTGCCATGATTCAGAAGTTATATAAAATGTACAACAGCCATTTCAATGGGAATGTATGAGACTGGAATCATGGTTAAGTGCCTCACACAATCCTTTTGAACTGTAAATTTACAATGTTCTCACTATTATTAATAATAGTTACCGACAAACTACACTGTAAAGAAACAGAACACTGTCACAAACCTCAATGTCAAATTTGTAGCAGTCAGGAGGAGTAATTGGTCCAGCAGCTTTGAAGTTTATCGTCTTCACAGAAAATTTCAATGTTGCCTTCACTAAAGCAGAAAAATTTATATTTACTTTTTTCTCTCTAAGATATTCCTCACTTGAATAAGGTTTTGTTGTATTTTTCATGTTTATACACACTGCAAGTAAGCAAATATATATATATATATATATATACACACACACATATATGGGATTCAAGTTTGAACATAATTGCTTTTAAATTATCAAAACATAAATAGAAGCATCAAAAAGCTTCAATTGAGCAGTTCAGACACCAGTAAAATAAGGAAATGATAATATTACAATCATATAAATTTAAATTTAAAATAGGTCAGTGTCACCTACAGCTATTTCCTGCTTTTGAAAATACTTTGCCTATGGGATAGTAGTCAGAACAAGCAAAAAGTTGAATGAACATGACGGATAAAATCAAATATTTGCTTGAGAAGGTTCCAATATGATTAATTTCTATTCTGTGCGAATAATTACTACACAGTGCCTAGAAAACTATACTACACGGAAGAATTAAAGAGTCACTTTTTAGGAACTCCATTATTTTCTCTCATTGTGATGCAGAGGTTTCAAATTTGGCACATAAGTACCTACAGCCTTCCTCTATGATGTTACAAAAGCATGGTGCACTGGTACATCATCTTCGGGCACAGTGATGCACCAAACAACAATTTGTAGATACATGCCAAGAATGGCCAGAACTCTGAAGTTCATGTGGTGTGTAAGGTGCGTTAATGATGTCATATTGACACCAAATTTCACCAAAATTCTGCCCAACTCCGTGTGGACGTGTCATATGATGGGAAGGTCATCATACTCTCCCTCCTTACCCACAACTCACCATTTCTGTTGACACCTCTGCGATAGAAGCCAGAACCATGATGCCTAATGCTGAATCACATGGTTTTCTTACAAGTGGCCGAGGGAAACATTTCAGACATACAGTCACTCAGAATTGACACGAAAGGCCTCAAGAGGTGGCAGAAGTAGCATCAATAAAACCACCCCTTCCCTTCGGGCATTCATTTACATACACTCCTGGAAATGGAAAAAAGAACACATTGACACCGGTGTGTCAGACCCACCATACTTGCTCCGGACACTGCGAGAGGGCTGTACAAGCAATGATCACACGCACGGCACAGCGGACACACCAGGAACCGCGGTGTTGGCCGTCGAATGGCGCTAGCTGCGCAGCATTTGTGCACCGCCGCCGTCAGTGTCAGCCAATTTGCCGTGGCATATGGAGCTCCATCGCAGTCTTTAACACTGGTAGCATGCCGCAACAGCGTGGACGTGAACCGTATGTGCAGTTGACGGACTTTGAGCGAGGGCGTATAGTGGGCATGCGGGAGGCCGGGTGGACGTACCGCCGAATTGCTCAACACGTGGGGCGTGAGGTCTCCACAGTACATCGATGTTGTCGCCAGTGGTCGGCGGAAGGTGCACGTGCCCGTCGACCTGGGACCGGACCGCAGCGACGCACGGATGCACGCCAAGACCGTAGGATCCTACGCAGTGCCGTAGGGGACCACACCGCCACTTCCCAACAAATTAGGGACACTGTTGCTCCTGGGGTATCGGCGAGGACCATTCGCAACCGTCTCCATGAAGCTGGCCTACGGTCCCGCACACCGTTAGGCCGTCTTCCGCTCACGCCCCAACATCGTGCAGCCCGCCTCCAGTGGTGTCGCGACAGGCGTGAATGGAGGGACGAATGGAGACGTGTCGTCTTCAGCGATGAGAGTCGCTTCTGCCTTGGTGCCAATGATGGGCGTATGCGTGTTTGGCGCCGTGCAGGTGAGCGCCACAATCAGGACTGCATACGACCGAGGCACACAGGGCCAACACCCGGCATCATGGTGTGGGGAGCGATCTCCTACACTGGCCGTACACCACTGGTGATCGTCGAGGGGACACTGAATAGGGCACGGTACATCCAAACCGTCATCGAACCCATCGTTCTACCATTCCTAGACCGGCAAGGGAACTTGCTATTCCAACAGGACAATGCACGTCCGCATGTATCCCGTGCCACCCAACGTGCTCTAGAAGGTGTAAGTCAACTACCCTGGCCAGCAAGATCTCCGGATCTGTCCCCCATTGAGCATGTTTGGGACTGGATGAAGCGTCGTCTCACGTGGTCTGCACGTCCAGCACGAACGCTGGTCCAACTGAGGCGCCAGGTGGAAATGGCATGGCAAGCCGTTCCACAGGACTACATCCAGCATCTCTACGATCGTCTCCATGGGAGAATAGCAGCCTGCATTGCTGCGAAAGGTGGATATACACTGTACTAGTGCCGACATTGTGCATGCTCTGTTGCCTGTGTCTATGTGCCTGTGGTTCTGTCAGTGTGATCATGTGATGTATCTGACCCCAGGAATGTGTCAATAAAGTTTCCCCTTCCTGGGACAATGAATTCACGGTGTTCTTATTTCAATTTCCAGGAGTGTATATTACACAGTGAAAATGACACTTTACAGGGTGACGTGCAACAGAAAGATTTTCTCAAAACCTTTAATGCTGCTGACACACACACACACACACACACACACACACACACACACACACACACACTCCAACCATTCTCTAAGGACATTGTAGGGCTTTAGCCCATTAATGGAGGGATGGATGTGTTAATATGGTTAAAGGGACCAAACTACAAGGTCACTGGTCCTTTAATCCTTAGTGTGTCATGATGGGATAGTTCCCAGGGAGGAAACACACAAAAGACAAATTCCAATGGACTTGACTGTATCAGAGAACCAAGAAAACCAAGAAATAGAAGCCAGTAGAAGTGAAAGAGGGTGGGAGAGGGAAGGTGGGAGAGTTGCCCTGTCCAGAAAGCAGCTGGATGCCCCTGGACACATTATGTGACTGGAGACATACTATCTACATTTGTCTGGTGCTTCCATATCCTCCATTACTGCAAGAAAACTAGCTACATCGACAAGATAAAATTTCAGGACAGAGAACGACTACGAGTCTGTCAACCAATGGTAGATATAAAAGAATTAAGAGAATTAAAAAGGTTGTATGGGCCGGAGCCAGGCCAGACCACTTAGCAAGTGCAACCGTGCCGCCCCCCCCCCCCCCCCCCCGGGTGAGAGCAAACAACTGGGCACCCATCCAGTCCCTCAAGCAGCTGATGAGGCTAACAAGTTCTACGCCAGACTGAGGAGTAAAAACCACTTCCATGGGCAAAACGTAAAACCAAATCAGATGCTTTAGCATCATATGCTAGCACCAGACGTAGTGTGTCAGCAAGCCTAAGGGCAGTCATATTAGAGCAGTCCAGTAGGATGTGGGTCATTGTAAGACAGACAATATACTGAAAGTGCAGTGGATCTTCACATTGGAAGATGTGGCCACAGGTCAGCCAAGTGTGGCCAATCCAAAGCTGAGAGAGGACAATAGATTCCCTGTGACAAGCATGAAGGGAAGTCTGCCAAATGGTCGTGGTCTCCGTTGTGGTTTCTAGTTTATTCGGAGAAACCAGGGCATGACAACAAGAACAACAACAACAACAACAACAACAATTGGTGTAGTCAACCAAAGGTCTGGTTCTGGTCCCCCATTTCCCAAGTTGGCATCCTGGTAGTCAACTTTGTCAACTGTTCAGCATGTTAATTCCCTGGGATCTCAATGTGACCAGGAGTCCATACAAAGGCAACCAATCATCTAGCATGGTGGAGGTCATACAGGAGATCCTTGATAGTCACAAACAATGGATGCCAAGAGTAGCACTGGCTGACAGCTTGGAGACTACTGGAAGAGTTGTTGCTGGCTTAAGAACAACTTGGCATGCAAGAATGAAGGTGGCTGAGGGCTTGAACAATTCTGCAGTGTATACATCGCATCTGTTCAGCAGGTAGCACAGTTCACTGCACCTTGCATGTGTGAAGGCAAAATCAGTTCATCTGTCAACCATAGAGTCATCAATGTACACCACATCTGACCCCAGATATGTGCCAAGGAAGTCCATGAACAGGCAGCAAAAAACTGTAGGGCCTATTGAGTTTTACGGTCTGAAGGAGCTCCCATGAGGGAGCACGTCATTTCTCCCTGAAAAGAGGCGGCAGTGGGAAAATATGGATTTCCGAGCACAGACTCTGTATCTGAACTGTGATTGTGAGTCCTAACCTTGGCCTCTGTTGTGGGAGGCGGATCTCCCTACCAGGAAAAAGGGGACAGTAGTTTGGCTATCAGGGTAGTAGCAAATGTGTATTGCATAGTTAAGCAGCAGTTGTTGGCACCTGGTATGTAGGGGGAAGGATGCCAGCCTCTGTGAGTAGGCTGTTCACAAGGCTGATGTGAAAGACACCTGTTGCAAGTCAGACCCTATTATGGTGTATCAGATACAGGATCTGCAAAGCTGAAGGTGGTGCTGAGCCATACGCCAGGCTGCCACAGTCAACACATGACAGGATCAGAGTGTGGCACAACCACAAAAGTGTAGAGTGGTCTGCACCCCAGATGGTATTACTGAGACAACGAAGAGAATTACGGTGTGATCAGCATGATTGCTTAAGCTGGCAAATATGGAGAAGACACGTTAACCAGGCACTGAAGATCAATCCCAAATAAATGGTACAACTCCACTACACTGTGCATTCATTCATCGAGGTAGAGTTCAGGTTGGAGATGGACTGTATGATGGTGACAGAAGTGCATGACATGTCTTGGTGACAGAGAACCAGATGCCACAGGTGAGAGCCCAGGACTGTGCCTTTTGTATGTCAACCTGCAGTCGGCATTCAGCAACACCCACAGCTGAGGAGCAATAGTGATGCAAAAGTCACCAGCATACATGGAGAGTAACACCGTAGACCCCACAGCTGCAGCCAGACTGTTGATAGCTACCAGAAAAAGGAGCAAATGCAATACAGAGCTCTGTGGGGCCCCATTCTCTTCTATATGGGGAAAGCTTGGCAAGACAAGAAGTTCCAGACAAAATTCAGGAGTTGGCCCCAGACAGCCCACTCATGGAGGGTAATGAGGATGTGGTGTCATAAACCCTATGCAAGTAAAAGAAGACAGTGATTAAAATGTTGACACTGGGCAACAGCTGACAGAAGAGCAGACTCCACACAGACCAAATCATCAGCAGAAGAAGAGCATTGGCGAAAAGACCCAAAGACTCAAGGTACCAACACTGCTGTCTGCTCACTACATGTCGAAGCAACTTGCAGAGAACAGTGGTGAGTCTAAATAGGTGACAACTGTCCATCTCAAGGGGGTGTTTACCCAGTTTCAGTACTGGTGTTCAAAATTGGTTCAAATGGCTCTAAGCACTATGGGACTTAACATCTGAGGTCATCAGTCCCCTAGACTTAGTTCTAAGTAAACCTAAGGACATCACACACATCCATGCCCGAGGCAGCATTCGAACCTGCGACCGTAGCAGCCGCGTGGTTCCAGACTGAAGTGCCTAGAACCGCTCGGCCACAGCGAGTACTGGTGTGATCACGCTTTCTCACCATTGAGACAGCTCACCCTCACTCCAGATACCACCGAAAATGGCAAGGATGTGACACTGACAATCCACTGATAAGTATGAGAGCATTTGGCTGTGGATGCAGTCTGGCCTTTGAGCTGTGTAAGAGTAAAGGGCTAGGGCACTCCCTCTCACTGAGTGGAGCATTATAAGGTTCCAGGTGACATGTAGAAACTGGTAAAGGAAGACAAAATGCAGGCTGATAAATCTCAGATGCAGAGACTAGTGCATACTGACAAGCAAAATATTTGGCATCATTCACTAGATAAGTGCAGAAATCACCATTCACAGGGTTACCAGGTACAGCTGTGGGGTGTCACTGCCCACAGAGGTGTTGAATCTTCACCCAAACCCATGAAGGAGGGGTATGTGGTCCAATGGTAGCAATGTAATTGCTCCCAGCATTCTTGTTTCTGTCATTTTATGAGGTGGCAGACCTGGGCACAGAGCCGTTTAAAGGTAATGAGATGCTCCATCAATGGATGTCGCTTATAGTGTTTGAGAGCCCATGTGTGATCTCTAAATGGCCACGGCGATTTTGAGGATCCACTTTAAGGGCCCACCACGGTACTGTCTTCCAATGGAGGATCCCATGGAAGACAGGATTACTGAGTCAGCTGCCAATAGAAAAGCTGCAGTTGTGCTCTGGACAATCTCATCGACAACTCCATATGGTGGGGTACGAAGGGAGACAACAGTGGTGAAAGCATCCCAATCAGTTGTTGAGAGAAACCATCTGGGTGGACACGTAAGCAAGTGATGCTGAGGGAGGATCAAAACAATTGGAAAATGTTCACTGTTCCTCAGTTTACCATGGACACTCCAACGGATAGATGGATACCTGGGTTGCAAATATAAAAATCAATGACCAAATAAGACCCATATGCTACACTGACGTTTGTGGGAACACCAGTATTCAAGAAACAAAGTTTGAGCTCTGCGAGCAAGTTTTTAATAGTTTTACCATAGCAAGTGGTTATAGTTCCACCCCACAAAGGGCTGTGGTCACAGAAGTCACCCAATATTAAGAAGACTGAGGGGAGCTGAGAAAACAGTGCAGACAAAGTGTTTTGGGACATTTCATCATCGGGAGGGAGATAGACATTACAGATGCTAAACTCAAGAGAGGTCTTCACATGAACAGTCACAGCTTCCAGTATCACACTCAACTGGCACATGTTTGCTGTACACAGAGTCCAGAACATACGTGAGAACATCACCTGACATTCTTTCATAGTCAGTGCAATTCTTAAAACAGTCTCGATATCCACAAAGGGTCCACACTGCTGGGAAACAAGTTTCCTGGTGGGTGATGCAAAAAACCAGGGTTAACACACAAAATACATGATAGGTCAGCCAAGTGGTGAAAAAACTGCTACAGTTCCAATGGAAGATCATGCTGTCAGTATCCTGTGGGGGGTGTGAAGCGACCAAGGACGCAGGTCATGCATCAAGGCCACCTGCTGCCACTGGTTGTGAAGTTACATCATCCACACACATTTGTTCTGAGTCAGGGAGTGTGTGTGGCGGTGAAGGGGGGGGAAGGGGGGGGGGGGAATGGGGATCCGTGGCCACAAAGGCCACCAGTAACTCTGCCTCCGATACACAGATGGAACGTGGGGTCGGACACCACAGGGGTCTCCAGAATGTCCCTCTGTTTTGGAGGACTGTTTCTTATCCTTTGACAATTTATTCTCCTGTGAGGGCTTGTTTGCCTCATACTCTGGGACAGAAGAGGAATACAAAGTCCTTTGAAATGCAGCCTGTGGCTCCTTCAACCACTAGCTGTCATTCAGTTGCAGAGTATTAGAAAAAAGGGAATGTCCCGAGGGACCCCTTCCTGGTAAGGGGTACCGGAGGAAGTAATTTCTTCTCTGGCTGGGAGTAAGGGACTGACATCTGCGGCAGACAGAGGGTCAACTACCTCACAGGGGTGTGGAGGCAGCATTAATAGGAGGAGGATGATACCCAAACATCAGTGGAGAGGGGTGGGGGGGGGGGGGGGGGCGAGGGTGCGGGGCAGCCCGTTTTACATTATCTGATCCCTTTTGAGTGTAACAATTACAATTCTTGCTCTGGTATACAGGGTGGAATCACTTGGGACCATACAAAACCATTTGCTGAAATGTGAACATGATCTGAAGCAGCAAAGGGTGTTTATACTTTTCAATCTTTGAGTTTCTTGCCGTCCTGTGACATGATAATCTAAGAGGGAGTGCAACATTCGCACATGCATGAATGAAACTGCAAAGGGTCCCTTCAAGACCCCTCCCCTTCCCCCATAGTTTGGCAATATTATCAGTGACATCCAGGCAACTTTGTTGAGCACACCTCCTCTATATCCTTCAGCTGTGTGGTTCTACTCTGCTGCACTGGTACCTTCTTGTGCACATGCAGAACCTGAGGGTTGTTGAAAGAAGCCATCAAGGGTTGCCTCTGTACAGGTACATTTTTAAAGTGTTCAACAAAGGCATGCAGGTAGGACTGAGGTGGTTGCCAAACTGGGGATCTTAGAGGGAGCCTTCGCTGTTTAATTCACACACATGTCAGTGTCGCACCCCTCTGTGATTAACCTCACTGGGCAGCCGGAAACACTAGGACTGAAGAAGCATGGACACTATTTGCTCCTCCAGATCATGTTCAAATGTCATAGAATGGCTTTGTATGGTCCACAGTGCTCCTACACTGTATCCAACAACAAGAATTGTGGTCGCACTACACTCCAAAGGGAAAGGAGTAGGATCATATTCAATGGGGTTGCAGCCCAACAATATCCTTAGAGAAGGGTTGAATCATCCGGGGTTATCAAAGGTTGTTACGGAAATCATTCTGTTGCACATTACTATTCACTGATGCCCTTTAGCCACCTGCTGTGACCTGTTCCTGTCAATTATGAACAATTGTGTGTCTCAACTGTTTTCCCCAACCATAATAAAACCACATGATTTCAACATTGGGCATCACAGTTCTGACCTATATCACTAAGGCATCAAGAGAAAGGGTGAGACATCGGTAAGTTAGACCGTCAGACCATATCAGCAAGAGCGCACCGCTAGTTCCTGCTTCTAATAAGGCGAGTACACTGTTCCCTTGTTACATATTTTTACGAGCTTCAAACAGGAGAGACTGCAGTAATGGATATGAACTGTGATTGTTGTGTACAGATGCGAGCTGAGCTGGCGAACCTTTGCTCACAGCTTCAGACTGCATTGGCTTCCATCACACAGTTTGAGGCTGCTGCCAAGGGGCATCACTGTGGGGGATCGGATGCGGGAATGCGAGGGACGTCGAACACGTCCCACGTGTTCTCCAATTGGTCCACTGCTGTGACCTCCCCGGGTACTGCCTGCACTGAGGCTGACCCCTCACCCGTGGTCGAGTGGGAGATCATTCCAAAGTCTGGCACGCGGCGAAAAACTTTCGAAGGAACTGATCGTAGGGCCTCTCTGGTTCGTTTGACGAACAGGTTTCGGGCGTTATCTGTGGCTGATGATATCTCTCAGCCAGATGCAGTCGTCCACCCTGTTCCAGAGGAAGCTTCTCGGCCAGCAAGGTCTGGGCATTCACAGAGGGTGGGTTTGCTGGTAGTTGGGAGCTCAAACGTTAGGTGCGTAATGAGGCCCCTTAGGAACTTGGCTGCCAAGGAGGGGAAGGAAGCCAGTGTGCACTCTGTGTGCATTCCGGGGGAGTCATTCCGGATGTGGAAAGGGTGCTTCTGGATGCCATGAAGAGTACAGGGTGCAGCCAACTGCATGTGGTGGCTCATGTCAGTACCAGTGACATGTGTCGCTTTGGATCGAAGCAGATTCTGTCTGGTTTTGGGCGGCTTGCAGAAATGGTAAAGACTGCCAGTCTTGCTTCCGAGATTAAGGTGGAGATCATTATCTGCAGTATTGTCGATAGAACTGACTGTGGTCCTTTGGTGCATAGCTGAATGGAAGGTCTGAATCAGAGGCTCAAGCGGTTCTGTGACTGTGTAGGCTGCAGATTCCTTGACTTGCGCCATCGGGTGGTGGGTTTCCAGGTTTCGCTTAATAGGTCAGGAGTCCACTACACACAGGAGGCTGCTACATGGGCAGCAGGGGCTGTGTGGAAGGGACTGGACGATTTTTCAGGTTAGAGGGTCTCAGGGAACCACAGAAAGGCCATCCGTCTAAAAGTGGGCAGGTACAACACAGCAAGGTAGTTGTAGAAATGATTGGTATTGTAGTTGTAAATTGTCATAGCTGTGTTGGGAAAGAACCAGAGCTCCAAGCCCTAATAGAAAACACTGAAGCTCAAATAGTTGTAGGTACAGAGAGCTGGCTAAAGCCGGAAATAAGTTCAGCTGAAATTTTTTCAAACGATCTAACAGTGTTCAGGAAGGATAGAAGGTGGAGTATTTATCGCTGTCAGAGGTAGTTTGCCTTGTAGCGAAATTGAAGTAGATAGTTCATGTGAAATAGTATGGGTGGAGGTTATACCTGACAATTGGACTAAACTATTAATCGGATCGTTTTACCAACCCCTTGACTCAGAAGACATAGTTGCTGAACAGGTCAAAGAAAACTTGAGTCTCATTTCAAATAAGTACCCTGCTCATACAATTACAGTTGGTGGTGACTTCAATCTACCCTTGATATGCTGGAAAAATTATACGTTAAAAGCCAGCGGCAGGCATAAAACATCATCCGAAATTGTACTGAATGCTTTCTCAGAAAATTATTTTGAACAATTAGTTCATGAGCCCACTCGAAGCGTAAATGGTTGCAAAAGCAAAATTGACCATTAGCAACAAATAATCCTGGACAAATAGTGAGCGTTATGACGAATACAGGGATTAGCGACCACAAGGCAGTTGCTGCTAGGCTGAATAACGTAACACCCACAACCATCAAAAAGAAATGCAAAGTATATCTATTTAAAAAAGCTGATAAAAATGCTTTTAACGCCTTTTTAAGAGACAGTCTTCATTTCTTCCGATCTGATCATGTAAGTGTAGAAAAGTTGTGGAATGTTTTCAAAGAGATAGTATCAACAGCAATTGAGAGGTATATACCACATAAATTAATAAGCGATGGTACTGACCCCCATGGTACATAAAATGGATCAGATCGTTGTTGCAGAAGCAATGAAAAAAGCATGCCAAATTTAAAAGAACGCAAAATCCCCAAGATTGGCAAAGTTTTACAGAAGTTCGAAATATAGTGCGTACTTCAATGTGAAATGCTTTTAATAGTTTCCACTATGAAATTCTGCCTCTAAATCTGGCAGAAAACCCAAAGAGATTCTGGTCATACATAAGACACACCAGTGGCAAGACGCAATCAATACCCTCACTGCGCCATAACAATGGTGAAGCCACTGATGACAGTGCCACTAAAGCAGAGTTATTAAACACGGTTTTCCGAAAATCCTTCACCAAAGAAGACAAAATAAATATTCCTGAATTCCAACCACAAACAACTGCCAAGATGAGAAACATAGAAGTAGATATCCTCGGTGTAACAAAGCAGCTTAAATCACTTAATAAAGGCAAGGCCTCCAGTCCAGATTGTATACCAGTCAAGTTCCTCTCAGAGTATGCTGATAGAATAGCTCCATATTTAGCAATTATATACAACCACTCGCTCACAGAAAGATCCGTACCTAAAGACTGGAAAATTGCTCAAGTCGCACCAATACCCAAAAAGGGAAGTAGGAGTAATCCGCGGAATTACAGGCCTATATCACGAACGTCAATTTGCAGTAGGGTTTTAGAACATATACTGTATTCGAACATTATGAAGTATCTCGAAGAAAACAATTTATTGACATATAGTCAACACGGATTCAGAAAATATCATTCTTGTGAAACACAGCTACCTCTTTATACTCATGAAGTAGTAAGTGGTATTGACAGGGGATGTCAAATTGATTCCATATTTTTAGATTTCCAGAAAGCATTGGACACAGTTCCTCACAAGCGTCTTCTAACCAAACTGCGTGCCTATGGAGTATCACCTCAGTTGTGCAACTGGATTCGTGATTTCCTGTCGGAAAGGTCACAGTTCGTAGTAATAGATGGAAAGTCATCAAGTAAAACAGAAGTAATATCCGGCATTCCCCAAGGAAGTGTTACAGGCCCTCTATTGTTCCTGATCTATATTAACAACATAGGAGACAATCTGAGTAGCCGTCTTAAATTGTTTGCAGATGATGCTCTCATTTACCATCTTGTAAAATCATCAGATGTTCAAAATGACTTGCAAAATGATTTAGATAAGGTATCTGTATGGTGCAAAAAGTGGCAACTGACCCTGAATAAAGAAAAGTGTGAAGTTATTCACATGAGTACTAAAAGAAATCAGCTAAATTTCGATTACGCAATAAGTCACACAAATCTGAGGGCTGTAAATTCAACTAAATACTTAGTGATTACAATTACAAATAACCTAAATTGGAACGATCACATAGATAATATTGTGGGTAGAGCAAACCAAAGACTGATTCATTGGCAGAACACTTAGAAGGTGCAACAGGTATACCAAAGAGACTGCTTACATTACGCTCGTCTGCCCTATTCTGGAGTATTGCTGTGTGGTGTGGGATCCGCATCAGATGGGACTGATGGACGACATCAAAAAAGGACAAAGAAGGCCAGCTCGTATTGTATTATCGCGAAATAAGGGAGATAGTGTCACAGACATGATATGTGAATTGGAGTGGCAATCATTAAAGGCGTTTTTCGTTGCGATGGGATCTTCTTATGAAATTTCAATCACCAGTTTTCTCCACCGATAGCGAAAACATTCTGTTGCCACCCACCTACACAGGGAGAAATGATCATCATGATAAAGCTCGTATAGAAAAATTTAAGTGCTCATTTTTCCCGCGTGTCGTTCGAGAGTGGAACGGTAGAGAGACAGCATGAAGGTGGTTCATTGAACCCTCTGCCAGGCACTTTATTGTGACTAGCAGAGTGATCACGTAGATGTAGATAAGGGAGGGGATGTGGCGAAGTTTCCATCTGTGATATGTCCACTGTGGTGTTACGCAGAATTGTAGAATTTGGTGTCAATTTGACATCATTAACGCACCTTACACATCGCATGAACTTCTGAGCTGTCACCTTGCTGTCTGAAGCATCCCCAGGCCACAGGATGATGTCACAGGGTACTGTGCTGTTGCACTATTAAGGAAGTATGTTGTGGGCAACTGTGCTGTATTTCAAACTTCTGTATTGCAATGGGGGAAAATGATAGGTTTTCAATAAAGAGACCTGTTAATTATTTTCTGCAGCATATCTGACATGAGTACTGAATAGAATTAAGAAGATCAGACACCACTTACTCACCTTGTTCAATTTCAGAGTTAAAAACATAGCTCTCATTGAAACCAAATATTGTACCTTCTTTATAATGACAGATGCATAGTACTGGTGGTGGCATGGAATTATCCTCCTCTGTGTAAGAATAAGGTCCAATAGCATTTGAGAGATTTGTGTACTGTAAAAAGAAACATAGTAACACTAATGATATAAAGCTGAATAAATTGATGATGCCAGAAGTCATCATTAGAGGATTTGGGCACTGTAGGCAGAGAGAGAGAGAGAGAGAGAGAGAGAGAGAGAGAGAGAGAGAGAGTCATAGGCCAGCATAGATGTGGAGAGGAAGGGGGTGGGGTGGGTGGAGTGTGCAGTTAGTGAGAGGGAAGGGGTGTCAGAGGGTTGCCAAGAACGTCGTTCTGTTGCACATCACACTGCAAAAAAATTTGTTTTCAAATGCAAAATGTTTGTAAATGAATGTTCCAAGGGAAGGGATAGTTTCATTAATATCCTTTATGCCATCTCACAATGCTTTCATATTAGGCATATGTATTAGATGGGCAAAAGAACTAATCCAAAAAATTACAGAACAATATCATTAACATTGGCTGGTTGCAGAATTCTTGAACATATTCTCAGTTCGAATATAATATATTTCCTTGAGACAGAGAAACTTCTGTTCACAAATCAGTATGGATTCAGAAAGCATCCCTCACACAAAACTCAGCTTGCCTTTTTTCACATGATATCCTGTGAATAACAGGTGAAATTCCTAGATTTCCAGACAGTGTTGGACACAGTGCCCCTCTACTGATTTAAGAAAGGTCTGAGCATATGGAACAATTTCCCAGATGTCAGTAGTGTCCTAGGAAAGTGTGAAACAACTGAAGTTATTTTCTGTATACATAAATGATCTGACAGACATTGTGAGCAGCAATCTGCAGCTGTTTGGTAATGATGCTGTGGTGTATGCTAAGGTGGTGGTGTTCAGTCTCTGCAGGATGATACAAAATGACTTGGACAAAATTTGTAGTTCGTGTGAAGAATGGCAGCTAGCTATGAACACCAAAAAATGTAAATTAATGCAGATGAGTAGAACACACACAGAACACTAGAGGGAGCCATTCTCGAGTACTGCTCGAGTGTTTGGGATCCCCACCAGGTTGGATTACAGGAAGAAATGAAGCAATTCATAAGGGGGCTGATAGATTTGTTACTAGTATGTCCGATCAATACACAAGTATTATGAAGATGCCTCAAGCACTCAAATAGGAATCCCTGGAGGGAAGCAGACATTTCTTTTGAGGAAAGCTATTGGGAAAATTTGGAGAACTGGCATCTGAAGCTGACTGCACAATGATAATATTTCCAACAATGTACATTTTGTGTAAGGACCACAAAGATACAAGAAATGAGGGCTCATATGGAGGCATATAGCCAGTCATATTTCTCTTACTCTATTTGCAAGTGGAACAGAAGGGGAAATTACTAGTAGTGGTACAATGTACCCTCCACCATGCACCTTACGGTGGCTTGTGGAGTAGATACGTAGGTGTAGATATGGATGGGCCAGGAAATGTGGGCACTGTTCTGTAGGAAAAGGAGAGGGGGGGGGGGGGGGAGGGGAGGGGGCAGTAAGTTAAATTAGAGAAGAGAAATTTGTTTTACATGTGTGTTTGGGGAAAAAATGTTATTTAATACATATATATAAGTGCCTTCCCACATAGGTTTCTCCTAAAATTATCACTGTTGCAAAAATTAAAAATTGAATTGTTTGTGCAAAAAACATTACAAATTAGACGTAATAGAAGAAAGGAAGAATTTTATGTACTTACCCCTGCAATGGCATAATCTATAGTTAAGTAAAATTCAAAAATCTGGTATACTGCTAATGGACCGACTCCTGGAGGATATGCATTAACCTCCCTTGTGGAATCCCAGCCCTTCAAGAACAGATGAGAAAATGCAATGCGATTATCCCATGTGTAATTAATATGGTTATACCGACTGTGAGCAAATAAACAGAGCTGGAAAAGATGTTTGGTGACATTAATTCTATGTTGCAATTAACTGTGACAAAAAAAGAGACTTCTATAGTTGTAGTTTCTTTGTAACCTACACTACAATAAATACAATTTATGATCATTATACCTGCAGGGTTACTAAAATTATTTTGATAACTTGCACAATAAATTTGTATGGAAATCTTCTTTTAGCTTGCCACTTTTCTATAGGATTCATAAAGAAAAATTGCAGTTTCTGCCTCATCTTTTCTTCAGAATGTCGATAAGAGGAGGATCTCAGAACAAATTCATTAGGACGACAGTTACTTTGTGTGGCATTTCTCTCCATGCTTCCATCTGGAACAAGTGCACACCATCAAAAAAGTGTTTAGCAACATGAATACTCAGAATTCTTTATCAGTATTTAGTCAGTACTTCTGCTTCAATGAGTTCATTAGCAAAAAAGTTTCAATAATGTTATTGCAACTTGAGCTTAATGATATCACTACAGCATATTAATTGCTGCTTTGCAGAACATTTAAATTATGTTGTAGTGTTACAAGGTGTATTGTGATTTGTATGGTGCTGGGTGATTGGTTGGAACTTTGTTAGAGCTAAGTAATTTCCAGCAGCAGATACTTCTTCACGAAAAGATTGTAGAAGCCTTCTGGAAGGCTATAATAGAATTAATACACACAATGAGAAAGCAGTATATCATAGTTATTCATCAGTTATTCATCAGTTGCAGTAGGAGTGCAATGGATTATTAAGTTATATGCTAATTTGTTGAACACGGACATGGTGAAATCGTGTTTGTGTGAAAATACAGGTTAATTCTTGCAATAAAGAACAGCAACCAGCCACTGTTAATAATGCTACTTGTTTAGATGAAATAGTGCCATTACCTGTTTCGAACTGACAGGTTCATCACATACCCATTCATCATAAGTTATATGGAATTTTAAACGTGAAGAGCAGTCTACTGATGAACCTCTTGGTTCAAAACTGCTAACAGCACCTTCTTTTCTAAACTGATAGCATTATTAAAACTGGCTGGTTGCTGTTTTTATTTTATTGAAAGGATTAACCTGTATACAAGTTATTAATAAAAAACAGACATGACCAAGACAGGGTGAGATGAACACATGTAGGGAAAAGACGATCACCAAGACATACAAATGCAAAGAAAGTGTGGCAGAGTTAAAATGGAGGGAGGGTGGCGACCTCAGAGAGAAGGCTAAATGCCCACCCTTAGATGGTATGATACCACCCCCCACCACCCCATGAATAAAACATAAAACTAAATCTGCTGTTGAGGTATTGTCACTCAACATCGAAGGTAGTGTGCTGGAAAGGTTAAAAGCCCGCAACAGAGTGACTAAAAGTTGGCAGTCCAGCAAGATGTGGACGACAGTCATATGTGAGCCACAGTGACACTGAGGTGGGTCCTCACGACAGAGGAGGTAGCCATGTATTAGCAACGTACGGCCAATGCAGAGCCAGCAGAGAACCAAAGACTCCCTGCAAGGCACCCACATGGGGGTCTTCCACATATTCGTAGTCTCCTTAAGGGCACGCAGTTTGTTGTGCGTACTGAGATTATGCCATTCCGTCTCCCAAAGCTGAAAAACCTTTGAGTGTAATAATGATTGCAGGTCAGTTACAGGGATGCCGATCTCCAGAAGTGGTTTCCGTGTAGCCTGTTTTGCCAGTCTATTGGCAAGCTCATTGCCTAGGATTCCGACATGGCCTGGGGTCCACACAAACACCACGGGATAACTGGACCATTCCAGGGCATAGATGGACTCCTTGATTGTCACTACCAAAGGATGGCGGGGGTAGTAGTGGTCAATAGCTTGAAAGCTGTTCAAGGAGTCAGTGCAGAGAAGAAACGATTTGCCAGGGCATGAGCGGATGCGCTCAAGAGCACGAGAAATGGCTGCCAGCTCTGCAGTGAAAACATTGCAGCCATCTGGCAAGGAGTGCTGTTCAATGTGTCCTCCCTCCATGAACATACATGAAACCAATGTGATCATCAGCCATCGAACCATCAGTGTAAACCACTTCATGGTTCTGGGACACGTTAAGAATCGAGAGGAAGTGACAGCAGAGAGCTGCAGGGTTAACTGAGTCCTTAGGACCATGTGAAAGGTCCAGGCGAAGCTTTGGCCTACACGTACACCATGGAGGTGTACATGAATGGACCTTGAGTATAGGTGGTAAAGGCAAGGACTCCAGACAGAACAGATCAGACGCAAACTGCAATCTTAAGCCCTGACCTGTGCCTCCGATGCTGGAGATGAACCGCCATGGATGGGAAAAGGAGACAGTAATTCGGATCCTCAGGAGAACTATGAATGTGTGCAACATAACTAGTGAGCAGTATTCCATGTCTAACCTTCAATGGGGGGACTCTGGCCTCCACCAGGACGCTGGTCACTGGACTTATCCTAAAAGCTCTTGTTGCCAGTCGAATGCCACAGTGGTGCATTGGGTTGAGTAAATGCAAAGTTGAGGGCACTGCTGAACCATAAACCAGACTCCCATAGTCAAGGCGGGATTGAAAAAGGGCTCTGTAGAGCTGCAGCAGCATAGAGCAATCTGCACCCCAGTTGGTGTTGTTCAGGCAGCAGAGGGCATTGAGGTGCTGCCAGCACTTTCACTTCAGCTGACGAAGATGAGGAAATCACAACAATCAGATGTCAAAAACCAGTCCTAAGAACCGGTATGTCTCCACTACAGCAAGTGGATCGTCATTAAGGTAAAGTCCTGGTTCCGGACGAAGGGTACGACGCCGACAGAAGTGCATGACACACGACTTCGTGGCTGAAAACTGGAAGTCTTGGCTAGAGTCCATGACTGCGCCTTGTGGATGGCTCCCTGAAGGCGCCACTCGGCAGCACCAGTACTGGTGGAGCAGTAAAAAATAAGGAAGTCGTCTGCATACAGAGAAGGTGAGACCGACACCCTGACAACTGCTGCTAGACCATTAATGGCCACTAAAAATAGAGATACACTAAATACAGAGCCCTGCAGGACCCCATTCTCCTGCATAAGGGGGCAACTATGGGAGGCACCAACTTGGATACAGAAAGTACGGAGCGACAGGAAGTTTTGGATAAAAATCGGGAGCGGGCCCTGGAGACCCCACAAATAGATTGTGGCAAGGATATGATGTCACCAGGTCATGTCGTAAGCTTTACGTAAGTCAAAGAAGATGGCAAACAGATATTGGCGTCTGGAAAAGGCTGTTCGGATGGCAGAATCAAGGGACACAAGATTATCAGTGGTAGAGTGACCCAGGCAGTAACTGCCCTGCCATGGAGCCAGTAGGCTACGTGACTCCACGACCCAACACAACCAACAACTTACTTTACGTTCTAACAGCTTACAAAGAACGTTGGTGAGGCGGATGGACCGATAGCTATCCACATCAAGCGGGTGGTTTTTGCCATGTTTGAGCAATGGAATGATGGTGCTCTCCTGCTACTGCGATGGAAAGATGCCATCGTACCAGATCCAATTGAAGAGGATGAGGAGATGTTTGTTGGACAAGATATGTCTGATCATCTGACTGTGGATCCGATCTGGCCCAGGAGCTGTGTCAGGGCAGTGTGCACAGATGCTGACGAGCTCCCACTCTGTAAATGGAGCATTATAGGGTTCACTGTGACATTCAGTGAACGAGAGAGCTTTCCTTTCCATCCGCCGTTTGAGGATGCAAAATGCTGGGGATAATTCTCTGATGCGGAGGCTCGAGCAAAGAGCTCGGAAATTGCATTTGCGTCAGTAGATAACACACCATTGATGTTAATGTTAGTAACACCTGTTGGGGTCTGGTACCCACAAACATGTCTGATCTAAGTCCAGACTTGTTGGAAAGGTGATGTATGGCAGCCAACGGAAGAGATGTACTTCTTCCAACACACCTGTTTCCGTGTTTTTGTAAGCTGGCGAATGCTCTAGGGAAGGGTGCCACTCATGTTGCTGTAGAGTTTGCTGCTGCTCTTTAACGGCGACCACAAAAGTACTGACTTACGCCGGGGAGGGGGGGAAGGGGGGAGGGGTGGAAGGGTGGAAGGGTGGAAGGGTGGAAGGGTGGAAGGGTGGAAGGGTGGAAGGGTGGAAGGGTGGAAGGGTGGAAGGGGGGAAGGGTGGAAGGGGGGAAGGGGGGAAGGGGGGAAGGGGGGAAGGGGGGAAGGGGGGAAGGGGGGAAGGGGGGAAGGGGGGAAGGGGGGGAGGGGGGGAGGGGGGGAGGGGGGGAGGGGGGAGGGGGGGAAGGGGGGAAGGGGGGAAGGGGGGAGGGGGGGAAGGGGGGAGGGGGGGAAGGGGGGAGGGGGGGAAGGGGGGAGGGGGGGAAGGGGGGAGGGGAGGTTGGGAACCCTAATGAACAAGGGATCGTGTTTTCCGCTGCAGGAATAATCATTCTAGTGACCTGCTCAACTACCAAATCGGCGGTACCATGTGGGGTAGATTCAATGGTGACAGCAGAGGTGAAAGCTTCCCAGTCTGCCTTGTTTAAAGCCCATCCTGGTAGATTGGTAGATGTCCAGGGTAATGGTGCTGGGGAAGTGACAGGAAGATGAGAAATCTGTCACCACCACCCAAGTCATCGGTGCCATGAGGCACACTGAAATGTGTGGGGGCCCCAGTATTTTAGATGCAAAGGTTGAGTTGAGACAGGAAAATTTCGACGTTGCTACCTCGACCAGTAAGCACAGTCCCACCCCACAAGGGTTGATGGGCGTTAAAATCTCCCAAAAGAAGGAAAGGTTTAGGGAGTTGATTAATTGGTGCAGCCAATGCGTTCAGGGGTACTGCAGCATCTGGAGGAAGATATACATTGTAGACAGTATTTCCAGCGTCATCCTTATCCTGACAGCAACAGCTTCAAGAGGGGTCTGAAGGGGCACAGGTTCACTGCATACTGAGCTCAGGACAGACACGAACTCCACCTGACACACTATTATAGTCGCTATGGTTCTTGTAATATCCCCTATAGCCATGGATGGCAGGGGCCCGCATTGCCGGGAACCAGGTTTCCTGGAGGGCAATGCAGAAAGCAGGTGTAAAGCTTAACAGTAGCCATAGCTTAGCAAGGTGGTGGATAAAACTGCTGTAATTCCACTGGAGGATGATGATATTGTGAGGCTGGGGAGGCATGAAGCATGCAAGGAGGCAGGTTTCACCTCAGGGTCACCTGCTGCCACCAATTGAGTATTTGTACCCATTCCGATTGTGGATGAGGCATCAGTGTGATCTAGGTCCTCAGAAGACACTGAGATCTCCACCCTCATCCACAGGTGCAGAATTGGTATGGAGTGGTGGTGTTGGGGCCACCTGAGGGTCCTTTTTCTTGGCAGACTTCTTTGTTTGCTTGACCTCTCACTTCCCTTAAGGGGCTTGCTGGGATGACTTCTCTGAATTAACTTCAGGCAAGGAAGAAGGGACAAAGACTGTGAAACTCTTTGTCCAGCACCTTTTGGCTCCTTTAGCCACTGGCGAGTGTCCTCTGTGGCATTAGTGGAGACTTTGGGAGTGAGGGTCCCAAGGGAACCTTTCCACACGAGGAGTGCTGGAGGAGGCTGTTGCTTCTCTGGCTTGGTGGGCGGGTGGAGCAGTGAGGGGGGGAGGGGACTGATGTGCCCTGCATTTTGGAGGGGCCTTGCTGACAAAGTAGGTACTTTGGGAGCAATGGAAGGAGATTTTCCCCCTGCCACCAAGGGGGCAGATATATTCTGGAGGTCCGGAGGGCCCACTGTTCGTGGCACAGAGTGTGGTATGACTGGTACTTGTGATGGTGATGGTACTGTAGCTCCATAGCTGCAGCATATGTGCACGTCAACCCAACGGGTTGTAAACGTTCAAATTTACGTTTAGCCTCTTGGTAAGTCAACAGGTCCAGGGTCTTTTACCCCATGATTTTCTGCTCCTTTTGGAGTACTGTGAAGTCTGGCATGCAGGGGGAGTGCTGCTCTCCACAGCTGATACAAGTGGGAGGAGGTGCACATGGAGTGTCTGGATGCAGTGGATGTCCACAGTCCTGGCATGTGGTCTTGGAAGTGGAGTGGGAAGACATGTGCCCGAATTTCCAGCACTTAAAGCACTGCATAGGGGGAGCGATGTATGGTTTAACAGCTCAGCAGTAAACAATCACCTTTACCTTTTCAGGCAATGAATCACCCTAAAAGGCCAAGATGAAGACACCAGTAGGAACCCTGTTGTATTTGGGTCCTCTGCAAACACGCCGGATGAAATGAACACCCCAATAGTCATCAGATTGCAAGAGGAGGTCATGATGGAAAATAATCCCCTGGACCATGTTGAGGCTTTTATGGGGAGTGATGGAAATGGGATATCACCCAACCTGTTACAAGCGAGTGACGCTCGGGATTGCGATGGGGATGCTGTCTGAATCAAGACTGGCACCGCTTCTCATCTTGGACAGTGCTGTCACTTCCCCAAACGTATCCTCAAGATGTTCAACTAAAAATTGAGGCTTCACAGGTAGAAGTGCGCCCCCGTCCATTCTGCTACAGACTAAATACTGAGGTGAATATGGCTCTCTTCCTTCTGTAGCCCTACGTTCCTCCCATGGTGTAGCGAAGGAGGGAAAATATTTAGGGTCTTATCTGTCAGCATTTTACTCTATCTTGCCCTTCTTAGAGACTGCTTGCGCTGTACAGTCACCAGTAGGAGATTACTTAGTCTGCTTCATTGTGGGTCATCTGCCCTGATGGCACCCACTCCAATCAGGGGCTCTCTCCACGGGCACCACCCAGCCACAGCTAAGGTCACCTGGCATGATGGCCGTTGCCCAGAGTCCTGATGCCCCAGAAAGACAGGCATCTACTCCTTGGCATATGTGGGGAGTTTACAGCTCAGGCATGAGCAGTGTGATCCCTGTGTTGCCACAGGGCTACCACCAAATGGGTACATTACAGCCCCACCACAACGGACACGCTACTGTGCTGGATATTGGGCGCAGAGAATGTGTTATGTACATAACAGCCTTACTAAAAAACCTGGAATTATAGAAATCATACCATGTGCAGCTACAGTCACAACCAAATTAACACTCTTTCAGAAACATTTTGACATGATTGCTGACAGTATGTTTATACTGCAGCCTTGCTGTGTTGACGTCACTGCTCACTAGGAGCCTTATTACATTTATGCACCAGCTTTGCTGCCTGCACTTCACTGGCCATGCAGGACTATTGCTTCCTGCTGGAAGCCTTTACCCAGCACATTTCCATGTCACTAGTTGATTGGATTACTAGCAGTGTGTGCTGGGTAAATAATATTCTCTGGATCATCGGATGATGACTAGTGCTTTGTTCATGTTAAACACGTTATCAACCAGGAGAAAGAAGACGTAGGGATGCACCCTTTGAATGTATACTGTCCACATTGCAAATACTTTCACCAGTTCCAACAGCAGCTCAAAAATTATCCAGTGCACTTTTTCAGACAGTTATGAATGTCACAATGTACACTCCTGGAAATGGAAAAAAGAACACATTGACATCGGTGTGTCAGACCCACCATACTTGCTCCGGACACTGCGAGAGGGCTGTACAAGCAATGATCACACGCACGGCACAGCGGACACACCAGGAACCGCGGTGTTGGCCGTCGAATGGCGCTAGCTGCGCAGCATTTGTGCACCGCCGCCGTCAGTGTCAGCCAGTTTGCCGTGGCATACGGAGCTCCATCGCAGTCTTTAACACTGGTAGCATGCCGCGACAGCGTGGACGTGAACCGTATGTGCAGTTGACGGACTTTGAGCGAGGGCATATAGTGGGCATGCGGGAGGCCGGGTGGATGTACCGCCGAATTGCTCAACACGTGGGGCGTGAGGTCTCCACAGTACATCGATGTTGTCGCCAGTGGTCGGCGGAAGGTGCACGTGCCCGTCGACCTGGGACCGGACTGCTGCGATGCACGGATGCACGCCAAGACCGTAGGATCCTACGCAGTGCCGTAGGGGACCGCACCGCCACTTCCCAGCAAATTAGGGACACTGTTGCTCCTAGGGTATCGGCGAGGACCATTCGCAACCGTCTCCATGAAGCTGGGCTACGGTCCCGCACACCGTTAGGCCGTCTTCCGCTCACGCCCCAACATCGTGCAGCCCGCCTCCAGTGGTGTCGCGACAGGCGTGAATGGAGGGACGAATGGAGACGTGTCGTCTTCAGCGATGAGAGTCGCTTCTGCCTTGGTGCCAATGATGGTCGTATGCGTGTTTGGCGCCATACAGGTGAGCGCCACAATCAGGACTGCATACGACCGAGGCACACAGGGCCAACACCCGGCATCATGGTGTGGGGAGCGATCTCCTACACTGGCCGTACACCACTGGTGATCGTCGAGGGGACACTGAATAGTGCACGGTACATCCAAACCGTCATCGAACCCATCGTTCTACCATTCCTAGACTGGCAAGGGAACTTGCTGTTCCAACAGGACAATGCACGTCCGCATGTATCCCGTGCCACCCAACGTGCTCTAGAAGGTGTAAGTCAACTACCCTGGCCAGCAAGATCTCCGGATCTGTCCCCCATTGAGCATGTTTGGGACTGCATGAAGCGTCGTCTCACGCGGTCTGCACGTCCAGCACGAACGCTGGTCCAACTGAGGCGCCAGGTGGAAATGGCATGGCAAGCCGTTCCACAGGACTACATCCAGCATCTCTACGATCGTCTCCATGGGAGAATAGCAGCCTGCATTGCTGCGAAAGGTGGATATACACTGTACTAGTGCCGACATTGTGCATGCTCTGTTGCCTGTGTCTATGTGCCT
This sequence comes from Schistocerca piceifrons, assembly GCF_021461385.2. Classification (NCBI taxonomy): domain Eukaryota; kingdom Metazoa; phylum Arthropoda; class Insecta; order Orthoptera; family Acrididae; genus Schistocerca; species Schistocerca piceifrons. The sequence goes on from NC_060149.1 coordinate 127,313,062, forward strand.
GTGGTTCTGTCAGTGTGATCATGTGATGTATCTGACCCCAGGAATGTGTCAATAAAGTTTCCCCTTCCTGGGACAATGAATTCACGGTGTTCTTATTTCAATTTCCAGGAGTGTATTTCCAAGTTTGTTTTAGATATTTTTAACTCCGAATTGTTAAAGATATGAGGATTTTATTCAACATTCTCCACATAATTTCTGTCTTTGAGTAATTCATAAGCCTACTCACTATGTGGTAATATTTTGTCAGCCGTTACCCACATTTACTTCACATACTATATCTACCACTTATGAATCTTCATCTTGATATTTTATGTAAGAAGGGAAAATGATAAATTATATGAAACTGAGAAACTAATTTCAAAACTTACACCTAATATTATTCATCATGTTGATGTTGTGAAGATCTGTATGCCTCTAGTCCCCATACAGCTTTGTGTACACAAATGTCAGAAATAAACGCCTATTTAAAATCATCACTTGGAGTTGTTACTCTTTAAATTCTCATAAGCTCTTGACAAACATTACTGTTTGCATATTGTGGTGTCACTGGTAGGATACTGGGGGAAGGCAGCCAGCCAACAAAGGAGATTTCTTACAAAACTCCTCTGTGACCCGTCCTAGAATATTGCTTAAGTGTGTGGGATCCTATTGGCAGAGGTTGAATGTATAAAAAGAAGAGCAGCACCCAATGGTCACATGTATGTTTGATCCATGGGAATACATCACGGAAATACAGAAAAACCAGAGCTGGTTGGTGCTTGAAAACAGAAGCAAAATATCTTGCAAAGGACTTCGTACAATTTTTTTTTTTTTTGTGTTTGTGGGGATCCACAGCCTTCAGATGCTTCATAAATGTATACATGGTCCGAAGTAGGCTGTAATGTGATTTTTATTTAATCTAGTGATTAGCCAATTTCAACTACTTGACACTGTCAAGCACATGTAAAACCAACATGGAAAAGCACTACACTGTGTGCATATATCACCGTGTATAAATAACAGTTAACAACTGATGTGATACTACATATTAAGTTATGATGGCAGTCGCACTTTAAACACTACCTTGAGGGACACCATTCTCCTGCTCAAAGTGATCAAAGAGGACATCACCAAGTTTGTATCTAAAATAGTGTGGTGAGAGGGAAGGTGGAAAGACATGCTCAAAGGTCCCATTCATGGAAATGTCCAAGGATAATATGCCCCAAGTAGTATCACATACTTTCTCAATGTCAAAAAATATTCCCATTAAGTGATGCCAGTGCAGGAAAGCGTATTGTGTAGCCATTTCCCGGAGGACCAGGTTATAATAGGTGGCATGATGTCTTCTTAAACCACATTGAAAGTTACTAATGAGCTGCCTGGATTCTAAGATCCAGACAAAGCGGCAGTTGGCTATCTGCTCCAAGGTCTTTCCCATGCAGCTAGTGAGGGCAACACAATGATAACTGCTCAGCTGTGTGAGAGACTTCCCAGATTTTAAAAGTGGAATTTAAACTGCCTCTCACCATCAGTTGGGAAAGTGTCCTCACTCTCAAATGAGATTATAAAGGGCAAGGAGGATTTATTTGCTCTGTCCTGTGAGATGCTGTAACATACTGTAATGGACCCCAGTGAGAGCAGGTGACATGTCAAAAATGGTAGACAAGGCAGAATCTAGCTCCCCATGTAAGGGAAGTTGTATTCTTCTTCTGTGATAGAATGGAAGACCCAACTAACCCTCTTGACAACCACTACTTAGTGTCGATAAGTCTAATCCCAACTGATAGTAGCAATAACAGTGGCAAAATAGGCTGCTGTTGTCTATGCATTGTCTCATGGGTTGGTCTGGAGATTTCCATTTCCCATTAGAGCAACCACTGGGCACATCCCTCCTCTCCTACAAACCCTCCTGTTCGTCTACCATACGACTGTACTTTTAGTGGTGCAGATTATGGTGGTGAGAAACTGTTGCCACAATCTCTCTTTGCTGTCTGATAATTCAGCAACATTTCACTCTAGCTACCCGAAAGGCTGCACAGTTCTCTGTGGTTGACTGGCACTTGGACCTATACAGAGCTGCCCACCAGGTCTTTATTTCAGCAAGCAATGTGGAGGTTCCCTGCTGTTTAGGGGTGGCGTTATGTAGGGCTGACGTACGCTGCTGGTGGTCATTGAAGGCGTCGTAACAGCTGTATAATATGTGAATGCCATCCTCCTACCAATAGTGCAACCATATTAGCAGGATACTGGCAAGGCATTCGTTTTAATGGACAACAATTCGCGGCCCCAAGGTGCACATCTTGTGAATGACTTCTTTCAGGATAACATCACATGACTAGAGTGGCCAGCATGTTCTCCAGGCATGAACCCTATCGAACATGCCTGGGATGGATTGAAAAGGACTGTTCATGGACGACTTGAACCACCAACCACTCAGGGATCTACACCGAATTGCCATTGAGGAGTGGGACAATCTGGACCAACAGCACCTTGATGAACTTGTGGATAGTATGCCATGACAAATATAGGCTTGCATCAATGCAAGAGGACGTGCTACTGGGTATTAGGGGTACTGGGTGTACAGCAATCTGGACCACCACCTCTGAATGTCTTGCTGTATGGTGGTACAGCATGCAATGTGTGGTTTTCATGAGCAATAAAAAGGGCCAAAATAATGTTTATGTTGATCTCTATTCCAATTTTCTGTACAGGTTCCAGAACTCTCGTAACTGAGGTGATGCAAAACTTTTTTTTATGTGTGTAGAAGGCACATGTTGTCAACCTATGATGCACATGCACTGATACAACAATTGCTTGTAAGCTGGTTGTGAGGGAGAAGTGAGGAGCAGTAGATGTTGCTAATGAAAATAGTCCGCAGCTCGTGGTCTACTGGCTAGCATTGCTGCCTCTGGATCACGGGGTCCCGGCTTCGATTCCTGGCCGGGTTGGGGAATGCTTGTGTTGGTCTCATTATTTTGTCATCATTGTTAGTGACAGGGGCTAGATTGGACTGTGTAAGAATTGGGGCTTTGTACGGGCACTGATGACCGCGTAGTTGAGTGCCCTACAAACCAAACACCACCATCACTAACAAAAACAGTAACTTCTCCATTAGCTTTCTCTCCAGCAAGGTTGTCCTTTTTCGTGCAGAATGTGGGCATATAGCTCAGGGATGTCAGATAACTTAAAATGAGTCACCTGAAGACATATACACATTAGTCTATTCTGAGCTAGTAGACAGTTCCACCAGGTGTGTCCTGAATCCACTGAAGTTCCACTGGAGCATAGAAGTCATTTTAACAGAGAGGCTTTCTTCTGTCTTTCCTCCCATTGTTCCTTCTTGGTAGGAAGATTGCGGTGGGCTAGTATGGTCATAGCCTGATCCATCAGACACGACTGAGGTCACATGGTCTGAATCCTTTGAACCAGATCGTTTGGGCCTACTAGGTTTCATCCCTAGCTTGGATTTTGGGGGCAGTGGTAAGGTTCGTTTAACAGAAAAATGTTTTTGATTTTCTTTTCTGTCTACTGTGAGGGTCTGCTATTCTTTTAGATTTAGGTTCTGCTGTCAGCTGTCAACGTCGGGGTACCAACACTAGTTTTCTGCACAGGTTGCTACTCCTTAACCATTATCTTCATGTTAGATGTGTTGTGTCACTTTGATCTCCTAGTTTTATTCTCCCCTGCAAATACAGAACATTCTTTGCTTCAGACTGAACAGGTTTGGGAACAATTAACATACATGGGTGGGGCAGTACATTAATTTGTAGGCAGTGGAACCACATCTTCCACACATAGAATGACTGTGGCAGCCCTTGGTGGTATAATGAAACCATTGACACTTGTAGCAACACATTGGATTACAGATGTAGTGCCTAACTTGAAAGTGGAGAAAGCCTGCACAATATATTCACTCAAGTTTGGTAAATTGAACGAGATAAAAGGTGCTGACTTCGGCAGCTCATCATTCCTTTCACAAAAATCTGAACTTCAGTGACCCTTTCACTTTCCCATTCTATGAGGGTAATCCCAAAAGTAAGGTCTCCTATTTTTTCATAAGTATGTAGATCTGTTTATTTCTACAATAGTTTACATCGGTTTAAAGCTTGAACATTTAGCTATTTTTTGCCATAATCACTTCTGTCGATGCATTTTTGTAGACACCGTAGCAGTTTTCGTATGTCATACCAGCTCGCCACCATGCTGTTCAGAAAGTTATGAACCTCTTCTTTCACCTGATCGTCTGAGCTGAATCGCTGGGACCACAGTTAACGCTGACAGCTACTGTGAGACTCTGAAAAAACTGAAATGGGCAATTCAGAACTGGAGAAGAATGGTGAGCAAGGACGTACACATTCTCCATGACAACGCTTGCCCACACATCGCTCGGCAAACCATTGCTCTGCTCCAGCAGTTTCAGTGGAACATAAACACCTACCCACCCACCCTATAGTCCTGACTTGGCGCACAGTGACTATCACCTGTTCCCTAGGTTAAAAGAACATTTGACTGGAAAGTGATTCAGCTCCGACAATGAGGTGAAAAAGAGGTTCATAACTTTCTGAACAGCATGGCGGCAAGCTGGTATGACATGGGTATACAAAAATTGCCACAGCATCTACAAAAATGCATCAACAGAAATGGTGATTATGTCGAAAAATAGCTACATGTTCAAGCTGTGAACTAATGTAAACCATTATAAAACTAAACAGGTCTATGTACTTATAAAAAAATTGGAGACCTTACTTCTGGGATTACCCTCATAGATACTCTGCAAGCCATGATTCATGGACATAAGCACCTCAGTCTCAAGAAAGTTTATTATATTCAAACTGAGAGTATGTTCAAGGATTCTGAAGTAAACAGAAGTTAGGGATATTGGTCAGTAATTATGCAGATCTATTCTTTTACCCTTCTTATGTACTGGTGTCACCTGCACTTTTTTCCAGTCTCTTGGGGCTTTGTACTGGATGAGATATTCAAAATAAATACACACTAGGTAAGGGGCCATTACCATAGAGTACTCTTTGTAGAATCAAACTGGGATTCCATCGGAACCTGGTGATTTATCTGCTTTCAAATCCTTCAGTTGTTTCTCTGCATCAGGTATGCTCATTACTATGCCGTCCATATGGAGTCGGTACAATGGTCAAGTGATAGTATGTCTGTGTGATTCACCTGTATGAACAATTAATTGAATGTGAAATTTAAAACTTCAGCTTTCATTTTGCTATCTTCAACTACTACACAAGACTGGTCAATGAGGGATTGAATGGAAGCCTTAGCCCCACTTAGCAATTTTACATAAGACCACAATTTTCACGGGTTGTCTACCAGATATTTTGCTAAGGTGCGAGGATGGTAGTTGTATTCTTTGTGCGAAGATCTTTCCACAGATACACGAATCTCTAACCAACCTTCACTTGTCATCATTTGTGCATTCCCTTTCGAACCAAGAGTGCAACGGCTTCTGCTTCCTCAGCATCTGCCGAATTTCGCTATTAAACCACGGCGGGTCTTTTATGTCCTTTATCCACTTACTACACACATAACTCTCCAGACAAAATTTACAATCTGCTTAAACTTCATCCATAATTCCTCTACATCCATATTACTGGAACTAAGTGATGCCAAGTCACAGTCCAAGTGCAGTGCGAATAACTGCTTGTGTGTTCCATCTAGCAGAAACACTCTCCTAGCCTTCTTGACTGATTTATTAACTTTCATAATCATAGTTGTTATAATGACATCATGAGTGCCAATCCCCATTTCTATACTGACATTGTTGATAAGGTCCAGCCAACAGGCTACAAAATCTAAGATTGACTTTCTTTGAATGACTCTATAACTGTCTACATCTATATCTATACTCCGCAAGCCACCTGACGGTGTATGGCGGAGGGTACCCTGAGTACCTCTATCGGTTCTCCCTTCTATTCCAGTCTCCTATTGTTCATGGAAAGAAAGATTGTCGGTATGCCTCTGTGTCGACTCTAATCTCTCTGATTTTATCCTCATGGTCTCTTCGCGAGATATACGTAGGAGTGAGCAATATATTGCTTGACTCCTCGGTGGAGGTATGTTCTCAAAACTTCAACAAAAGCCTGTACCAAGCTACTGAGCATCTCTCCTGCAGAGTCTTCCACTGGAGTCTCTCTATCACCTCCGTAACGCTTTCGTGAATACTAAATGATCCTGTAACGAAGCGTGCTGCTCTCCGTTATATCTTCTCTATCTCTGCTATCAATCCTATCTGGTACGGATCCCACACCAGTGAGCAGTATTCAAGCAGTGGGTGAACAAGTGTCCTGTAACCGACTTCCTTTGTTTTCGGACTGCATTTCCTTAGGATTCTTCCACTGAATGTCAGTCTGGCATCTGATTTACCGACAATTAATTTTATATGGTCATTCCATTTTAGGTCACTCCTAATGCCTACTCCCAGATAATTTATGGAATTAACTGCCTCCAGTTGCTGCCCTGCTATATTGTAGCTAAATGAAAAGGATCTTTCTTTCTATGTATTCGCAGCACATTACACTTGTCTACATTGAGATTCAATTGCCATTCCCTGCACCATGCGTCAATTTGTTGCAGATCCTCCTGCATTTCAGTACAATTTTCCATTGTTACAACCTCTCGATACACCACAGCATCATCTGCAAAAAGCCTCAGTGAATTTCCGATGTCATCCACAAGATCATTTATGTATATTGTGAATAGCAACGGTCCCACGACACTCCCCTGCAGCACACCTGCAGTCACTCTTACTTCAGAAGACTTCTCTCCATTGAGAATGATATGCTGTGTTCTTTTATCTAGGAACTCTTCAATCCAATCACACAATTGGTTTGATAGTCCATATGCCTTTACTTTGTTCATTAAATGACTGTGGGGAACTGTATCAAATGCCCTGCGGAAGTCAAGAAACATGGCATCTACCTGGGAAACTGCATCTATGGCCCTCTGAGTCTCGTTGACGAATAGCGCAAGCTGGGTTTCACATGATCGTCTTTTTCGAAACTCATGCTGATTCCTACAGAGTAGATTTCTAGTCTCCAGAAAAGTCATTAGGCTATACTCGAACATAACACGTGTTCCAAAATTCTACAACTGATCAATGTTAGAGATCTAGGTCTATAGTTCTGCACATCTGTTCGATGTACCTTCTTGAAAATGGGGATGACCTGTGCCCTTTTCCAATCTTTTGGAATGCTATGCTCTTCTAGAGACCTACGGTACACCGCTGCAAGAAGGGGGGCAAGTTCCTTCGTGTACTCTGTGTAAAATCGAACTGGTATCCCATCAGGTCCCAGCAGCCTTTCCTGTTTTGAGCGATTTTAATTGTTTTTCTATCCCTCTGTCATCTATTTTGATATCTACCATTTTGTCATCTGTGCTAAAATCTAGAGGAGGAACTACAGTGCAGTCTTCCTCTGTGAAACAGCTTTGGAAAAAGACATTTAGTATTTTGGCCTTTAGTCTGTCACCTTCTGTTCAGTACCATTTTGGTCACAGAGTGTCTGGACATTTTGTTTTGATCCACCTACCACTTTGATGTAAGACCACAATTTCTTAGGATTTTCTGCCAAGTCAGTACATAGAACTTTACTTTCGAATTCATTGAACACCTTTCGCACAGCCCTCCTCACACTACATTTCGCTTCGTGTAATTTTTGTTTGTCTGCAAGGCTTTGGCTATGTTCATGTTTGCTGTGAAGTTCCCTTTGCTTCCGTAGCAGTTTCGTAACTCCGTTGTTGTACCACGGTGGCACTTTTACATCTCTTACGATCTTGCTTGGCACATACTCACCTAACGCATATTGTACGATGGTTTTGAACTTTGTCCACTGATCCTCAACACTATCTGTACTTGAGATGAAACTTTTGTGTTGAGCCATCAAGTACTCTGAAATCTGCTTTTTGTCACTTTTGGTAAACAGAAAAATCTTCCTACCTTTTTTTATATTTCTATTCACGGCTGAAATCATCGATGCAGTAACCACTTTATGATCACTGTTTCCTTGTTCTGCATTAACTGTTTCAAATAGTTCATGTCTGTTTGTCACCAGAAGGTCTAATATGTTATCGCCTAGAGTCGGTTCTCTGTTTAACTGCTCAAGGTAGTTTTCAGATAACACACTTTAAAAAATTGCACTGGATTCTTTGACCCTGTCACCCGTTATAAACATTTGAGTCTCCCAGTCTATATCTGGTAAATTAAAATCTCCACCCAGAACTATAACATGGTCAGGAAACCTACTCAAAATATTTTCCAAATTTTACTTCAGGTGTTCTGCCACAACAGCTGCTGAGCCAGGGGGCCTATAGAGACATCCAATTACCATGTTTGAGCCTGCTTTAACTGTGACCTTCACCCAAATTATTTCACATTTCTGATCTCTGTCAAGTTCCTTTGATACTATTGCACTTTTTATTGCTATAAAAACGCTTCCCCCTTCATTGTCCAGCCTGTCTCTGCAGTATACATTCCAATCTGAGTTTAGAATTTCATTACTGTTTACATCTGGTTTCAGCCAACTTTCCGTCCCTAGTACTATGTGGGCATTGTGACCATTTATTAATGAGAGCAGTTCTGGGACATCGCTACAGGCACTCCTGCAGTTTACTATTGCCTCATTAATATTGTCATTCCTTGTTGCGTTATGCTTACTGCTACCTTGTCGCATCTCAGGAGGCATTTTGTCAGGCCAAGGGAGGGAATTCTCTAACCTAAAAAACCCACATGTGCACTCCACACGTACTCTGCTACCCTTGTAGCCACTTCCTGTGTGTAGTGCACCGCCTGACCTATTCAGGGAGACCCTACATTTCTCCACCTGATAGTGGAGGTAGAGAAATTTGCACCCCAGATCTCCGCAGAATCATCTGAGCCTCTGGTTTAAGCCTTACACACAGCTACAAACCAGAGGACTGCAATCAGTTCTTGGAATGACACTACAAAGAGTTAGCTCAGATTCCACCCCGCGAGCGAGGCTTTCCGCCTTCAACTCCGTCAACCACCTGTATGAACTGGGGATGACCTCTGAACCCAGACGGCAGGAGTCATTGGTGCCAACATGAGCAACCATTTGCAGTCGGGTGCACCCAGTGCTCTATCGCCGCCGGCAGGGCCTCCTCCACATCTCAGATGAGACCCCCCCATCAAGCAGACAGAGTGAACACTGGCCTTCTTCCCCGACCTTTCCGCTATTTCCCTAAGGGGCTCCATCACCCGCCTAACATTGGAGCTACCAGTCACTAATGAACCCCTCCCCCCATGTGCCTGCTCGGCCCTTGCTGGAGGAGTGGCAACATGTCCACTCACAGGCAGAGCGGGCGATGACACGTGACCAGGCCCCACATTGACCCTCCGCCTCGTAAAGCGCGAACGCCGTTGAACCCTCCACTCCCCTTGGGGAGAGAGCGGCCCAACCGCGCCCAGTACCCGCAAAGATGTCTCAACAGCAGAGACTGTGGGTGAAGCATGTAACACCTGTGGTGTACCATGCGACACACCAGACTCTCCACTGCTCTTACAATCTGAGGCAGCAGCCTGAAGACGGCTGTTTGCGGCCATCAGCATGTTCAGCTGTTTGCGTACAGTGGCCAGCTCCTCCTGCATCCGTACACAGCAGTCACACATCCTATCCATACTAAGAAATCAATAATTTACCATAGACAGTTAAGTAATCAACTTTTAACTAGACTGCTAATTCACTAATGGCGACTGATAGCTGACTAAACTGTGGTTACTAGACACTTCTTGTTGGAAACAACGAAAATGAGCACTAACTGTCTCTGACTGTATTCAAAACAAACGCGACATCTACAGAATACTATTACTAGTACTCGAAAATTAAAGCTTCCTAAAAGTAAAAACACACAAAAAGAAGTGACAAGTGAGAAAAACACAGTTAATACTTAAATTTACGTAGCTTGTTGCATAGCAGATGTGAAGCAGACGGCAGTTACGACGACACTAGCACTGTCACAGCAGAATCGGGTGGCTGGTAAAAAACACCCAATAATTAACTTTGTTTCACCTATGCCTGTTACATTTGACCAGATGACTTCAGTGTCACACTCAACTTCGATATCAATGGAGCTATTTTTGTCAACTGCAATGATCACTCCCCCTCCTATGGCCTCTAATCTCTCCCTCAAAAAAAAATGGTTCAAATGGCTCTGAGCACTATGGGACTTAACATCTATGGTCATCAGTCCCCTACAACTTAGAACTACTTAAACCTAACTAACCTAAGGACATCACACAACACCCAGCCATCACGAGGCCGAGAAAATCCCTGACCCCACCCGGGCGTGGGAAGCGAGAACGCTACCGCACGACCACGAGATGCGGGCATCTCTCCCTCCAATATACACAATGTGATCAAAAGTATCCAGACACCTGGCTGAAAATAACTTAAGTTTGTAGTGCCCTCTATCAGTAATGCTGGAATTCAATATGTTGTTGGTCCACCCTTAGCCTTTGTGACAGCTTCCACTCTCACAGGCATACATTCAATCAGGCGCTGGAAGGTTTCTTAGGGAATGGCAGCCCATTCTTCAGGGGCACTGCACTGAGGAGAGGTATCAATGTCAGTCGGTGAGGCCTGGCACGAAGTCGACATCCCAAAGGTATTCTATAGGATTCAGGTCAGGACTCTGTGCAGGCCAGACCATTACAGGGATGTTATTGCAGTGTAACCACTCTGCCACAGGCCATGAAGTATGAACAGGTACTCAATCGTGTTGGAAGATGCAATTGCCATCCCCGAATTGCTCTTCAACAGTGGAAAGCAACAAAGTGCTTAAAACATCAATATAGGCCTGTGCTCTGATAGTTCCATGCAAAACAAGGGGTGCAAGTCCTCTCCATGAAAAACACGACCACACCATAACACAACCGCCTCCGATTTTTACTGTTGGCACTACACATGCTGGCAGATAATGTTCACTGGGAATTCGCCATACCAACACCCTGCCATCGGATCGCCACAATGTGTACCAAGATTCGTCATTCCACACAACGTTTTTTCACTGTTCAATGATCAAATATTTACGCTCCTTACACCAAGCAAGGCGTCGTTTGGCATTTAGCGGCATGATGTGTGGCTTATAAGCAGCCGCTCAACCATGAAATCCAAATTTTCTCACCTCCCGCCTAACTGTCATAGTACTTGCAGTGGATCCTGATACAGTCTGTAATTCCTGGGTGATGGTATGGCTAGATGTCGGTCTATTATACATTATGACCCTCTTCAACTGTTGGCGGTATCTCTCAGTCAACAGACGAGGTTGGCCTGTATGCTTTTGTGCTGTATGTGTCCCTTCATGTTTCCACTTTACTATCACATCAGAAACAGTGGACCAACGGATGTTTAGGAGTGTGGGAATCTTGCGTACAGACATATGAGACAAGTGGCTCCAAATCACTTGGCCATGTTCGAAGCCCGAGTTCTACGGAGCGACCCAGTCTGCTCTTTCAAGATGTCTAATGACTAATGAGGTCACTGATATGGAGTACCTGGCAGTAGGTGGCAGCAAAATGCACCCAATATGAAAAAACATATGTTTTTGGGGCTGTCCGGATACTTTGGACCACATAGCATACGTTCCATGACTCGCTACATATCTCAGAGTTTTCCCCTTAGGTTACAGCCACCTCTTCGTCCCAAGAACAATGTGTGCATGAGAACTTTCCTGGAGAGCAGTAAATTCAGGAACTTTATTACGAATACTTTGACAGTTTACTGATAAACTGTGACAGTCTTTATTTCAAATGTCATTTGACTTCCCTTGCTGCATATTGACTGGTGAGTGTTCAGAAGCCTAGCTAAAAAACCCTCTTGTGCTCTCCAAAAGTACTCTGCCGCCCGAGTAGCTGCTTCCTTTGTGTAGTGTATCCCTGAACTATCAAAAGGAGAGTCCTAAAAATCCCCACAGGATAATGCAGGTCTAGAAACCTGCAGTCAAGACAGTCACAGAGTTGACGAAGCCTTTGGTTGAGACCCTCCACTTGTCTCCAAACCAAAAAACCCCGATCAACTCTCAGAACGATGCTGCTAATTGTGACCTCTGCTCGTATCCCGCACATGACACCAGCACTCTTCACCACCTCCACCAGCCTCCTGTATGAACTGAGAATCATCTCACAACCCATTGGACAGGCATCATCGGTGCTGATGTGAGCCACAACATGCAGATGACTGCACCCTGCATGCTCGATAGCCACAGGCAAGGCCACCTCCACATATCAAATGAGGCCCCCCAGCAGACATACCAACTACACATTAGCTTTCTTTCCAGTTCTGAACTCCATCCGTCTAAGGAACTCCATAACATGCCTAACATTGGAGCTCCTAGTAACTAGTAAACCCCTCCTCCCATGTGCCTGCTTGGACCCTACTGAAGGAGCAGCCATCTGTCCACTCACAGAGTGAATGAGTAAGGTCAAGCAGCCAGTCTCCACATTGTTCCTCAGTCTAGAGTGATGTGAACTTGTTACCACCCACCTCTCACCCTGTTGTGAGGGAGGATCCACCAAGTCAAGTGCACTAAGAGGTGCCTCAGAAGCAGAGTCCATTGGCAAAACAAGCAACACATGAGGTGTCCCATGTGACACACCAGATTCTTCACCAACCATACATCCCGAGGCAGCAGCCTGAAGATGACTGACTGTAGACAAAAGCACATTCATTCAGCTGTTCGCAAATTGCGGCCAACACTTCCTGCATCCACATGCAGCATGCACCCGTCCTAGCCATCCTAGCAAGACTAACTGAAAAGGGGAACATCACACAATTCTAGATATGCAACTTGCTACCCTCCTAATGCATCACCAATGGATGCTGATGCGTTAATGAGCTATGTAGCTGGATGTACAGTGATCAACTATTGTGCTACAGACTGAATGAATTTACACTTACAAATATGTGAGATGAAACAAATTAAACAGAGAAACATGCATGAAGTTCAATAAATATACTATGAGGGAAACAGAGAAAAAGAAACACTTAACTTGCCACTCTGTAGATGTACTCATATCAGCTGAGAGCTGGAGCCTGACTGACTGGCTTACTAATCACTAGGTATGCTTATTACTATGTCATCCATACAGGAGTCTGTCCAATTGTCAAGTGATGGTATGCGTGTACGATTCTCCTGTGCGATTGATTTCTTGAATGTCAGATTTAAAACTTTGGCTTTTGTTTTGCTATCTTCAACTGCCACACCAGACTGGTCAACAAGGGACTGAATGGAAGCCTTCACTCTCAAAACAAAACAGATGAGTAACTACTGCACTACAGACAGATGCTGAAGGTCTTTGGTACCCTTATCCATTATGTCCCAGCACATTAGAACTCCTCCCACAATGTAGCCTAGCATGCAGTCCACTGCTGATAGCGTTGTCACGAAATAGTTTGGCATTTAACAACTTTGTTACTTTGGTAGCTTTCAGAGTCTAAATCAGGGGTGTACCATTTCACAAACCCTTGATACATTTAAATTACTCTGCAAGTTCCTCTAGAGCTTTATGGATGTAGAGAGGTGACAATTTTTCAAACAAACCTTCTATATGTTCATCAACAATAAACATATTATTTACACAGGAAGTGGTCCATCACTATTACTGCTTTCACCCATATTCAAAGGTGTCTCACCCAGATTAACCCCACATGGTTGCTTTGGGTTTTCTGTGTCCAACGGACCACTCAAATCGCTGGGAGTGTAAGAAGGTGATTTAAGTTTATTGGAAGTCCCATAAGCAGCTAATAAAGGAAGTGTCTACCCGGACACAGCCCCACTTCCCTAGGAAAGCTCAGTACAATTGAGGTGCACCAGGTTTCCCAGAGATTGCCCACTAATGAATGTTCCACCTCAAGAGCCATGCATCTCATTGGCATGCAGCACATCTTGAGATCGATTCACTTTTTTGCAGAGCTTTTCATCCTCCTGGTGTGACACTGGCAATTAAGCCAAGAAACATGTTCCCTGTGACATACAGTTGGTTGGTTGGTTTAAAAGAGGGGAGGGGGGGGGGGGGGGACCAAACTGCTAGCTCATCAGTCCCTTGTTCCGATTAAAATAATTCCACAAGAGTGGGAGTAAAATAATCGAGACATACAAAACACAGCTGGAAGAAAGAAGAAAACCACAAGAATGACAGATGAGCAACAAACACTACAATAGACAAATTTGGACAAGAAAACCAGAGAGAGACGCAAGAAACATGTTGAAGAGATCAAAACAAGAGAGCAGATTACCATGGCTGGCTGACCATGAGAATAATAAAGAGAAGCCAGCCACTCTGCAACATATTAAAACCTCCACCCTAAATGCACTAGGGTGGAGGACACAGAGGTACAAATGACCTGGCCTAACACTTAGATCAAAAGATAAAACCCACCCTCACAAATAAAACGTGAAACTAAATCAGCCGATGAGGCGTTGTCAGATAAAATCAGCGGCAACGAGTCTGGTAACCCAAGATTTCGTCACAGGGCAGTCAAAGTGGGACAGTGCACCAGAATATAGGCCACTGTCGACTGGGCGCCGCACCAACACTGAGGTGGGTCTTCACTGAGCAAGATAGCTGTGGGTCGCCCAAGTGTGGCTAATGCGGAGCCGGCAGAGAACCATATAGTCCCTATGAGAGGCCGCATGGAGGACTTCCACACATTTGTAGTCTCCTTAATGATACACAGTTTGTTGTGCATACTGTTAGCCATTCCATCTCCTAAAGCTGAAATACCCTGTGGTGTAAGACACATCGCAGCTCAGTTTCCGAGATGCCAATCTCTGGAAGCTGTTTCCGTGTAGCCTGTTTGGTCAGCCTGTCAGCAAGTTCATTGCCTGGGATTCTGGCGTGTCCTGGAGTCCACACAAACACCACTAAATGACGGGAGCGCTCCAGGGCATAGATGGACTCCTGAATGGACGCTACCAAATGATGTCAAGGGTAGTACTGGTCAATAGCTTGTAGGCTGCTCAAGGAGTCTTACACAGAAGAAATGACTTGTCAGGCCATGAGTGGATGTGCTCAAGAGCATGAGATGGCCGCCAGCTCTGCAGTTTGTTTGTTTTTTTTTAGGACACAACAAACAACTGAGGTCATACACACCCAAGTCAAAACTATAGAACACAATGGACAGAACAGGAGACAGCTAAAAAAGGCACATGGAAAAAGGACTAAAGGACATCATACAAAAATGGAGGTCCAAAACTAAAAATTAAATGGCGTTCACCATATTGCTTCAGCGGATAAAAAGTAGAACGCTGTCGACAGCTTGCGCGTCATTCGCTAAAATGTCTGATAAATCAGATGGCAAACCCAAGCTCGAACATTGCTGTTGTGGTCTTCAGTCGAGAGAGTGGTTTGATGCAGCTCTCCATGCTACTCTATCCTGTGCAAGCTGCTTCATCTCCCAGTACCTACTGCAACCTATATGCTTCTGAATCTGCTTACTGTATTCATCTCTGTCTCCCTCTACGATTTTTACCCTCCACAATGCCCTCCAATACTAAATTGGTGATCCCTTGATGCCTCAGAATATGTCCTACCAAGCGATCTCTTCTTCTAGTCAAGTTTCTCTTCTCCCTAATTCTATTCAGTACCTCCTAATTAGTTATGTGATCTACCCATCTAATCCTCAGCATTCTTCTGTAGCACCACATTTCGAAAACTTCTATTCTCAACTTGTTTTAACTATTTATTGTCCACGTTTCACTTCCATACATGGCTACACTCCATACAAATACTTTCAGAAACCACTTCCCGACACTTAAATCTATACTCGATGTTAACAAATTTCTCTTCTTCAGAAACGCTTTCCTTGCCATTGCCAATCTACATTTTACATCCTCTCTACTTCGACCATCATCAATTATTTTGCTCCCAAAATAGCAAAACTCCTTTACTACTTTAAGTGTCATTTCCTAATCTAATTCCCTCAGCATCACCCGACTTAATTTGACTACATTCCATTATCCTCGTTTTGCTTTTGTTGATGTTCATCTTATATCCTCCTTTCAAGACAATGTCCATTCTGTTCAGCTGTTCTTCCAGGTCCTTTGCTGTCTCTGACAGAATTACAATGTCAATGGCGAACCTCAAAGTTTTTATTTCTTCTCCATGGATTTTAATTCCTACTCCGAATTTCTCTTTTGTTTCCTTTACTGCTTGCCCAATATACAAATTGAATAACATTGGGGATAGGCTACAACCCTGTCTCACCCCCTTCCCAACCACTGCTTCCCTTTCATAAACCTCGACTCGTATAACTGCCATCTGGTTTCTGTACAAATTGTAAATAGCCTTTCACTCCCTGTATTTTACCCCTGCCACCTTCACAATTTGAAAGAGTATTCCAATCAACATTGTCAAAAGCTTTCTCTAAGTCTACAAATGCTAGAAATGTAGGTTTGCCTTTCCTTAATCTATTTTCTAAGATAAGTCGTAGGGTCAATATTACCTCATGTGTTCCAACATTTCTATGGAATCCAAACTGGTCTTCCCCGAGGTCAGCTTCTACCAGCTTTTCTATTCGTCTGTAAAGAAATCGTGTTAGTATTTTGCAGCCATGGCTTATTAAACTGATAGTTCAGTAATTTTCACCTCTGTCAACAGCTGCTTTCTTTGGGATTGGAATTACTATATTCTTCTTTAAGTCTGAGGGTATTTCACCTATCTCATACATCTTGCTCACTAGATGGTAGAGTTTTGTTAGGCCTCACTCTCCCAAGGCTGTCAGTAGTTCTAACGGAACGTTGTCTAGTCCCGGGGCCTTGTTTCGACTCAGGTCTTTCAGTGCTCTGTCAAACTCTTCACACTGTATCATATCTCCCATTTCATCTTCATCTACATCCTCTTCCATATCCATAGTATTGTCCTCAATGACATTGCCCTTGTATAGATCCTCTACATACTCCTTCCACCTTTCTGCTTTCCTTTCTTTGCTTAGAACTGGGTTTCCATCTGAGCTCTTGATATTCATGCAAGTGATTCTCTTTTCTCCAAAAGTCTCTAATTTTCCTGTAGGCAGTATCTATCTTATCCCTAGTGATATATGCCTCTACATGCTTACATTTGTCATCTAGCCATCCCTGCTTAGCTAATTTGCACTTCCTGTCGATCTCATTTTTGAGATGTTTGTATCCATTTTTGCCTGCTTCATTTACTGCATTTTTGTATTTTCTCCTTTCATCAATTAAATTCAATATCTCTTCTGTTACCCAAGGATTTCTATAAGCCCTCATCTTTTTGCCTACTTGATTCTCTGCTGCCTTCACTATTTCATCTCTCAAAGCTACCCATTCTTCTTCTACTGTATTTCTTTCCCCCATTCCTGTCAATTGTTCCCTTATGCTTTCCCTGAAACTCTGTACAACCTCTGGTTCTGTCAGTTTATCCAGGTCCCATCTCCTTAAATTCCCACCTTTTTGCAGTTTCTTCAGTTTTAATCGACAGTTCATAACCAATAGATTGTGGTCAGAGTCCACATCTACCCCTGGAAATGTCTCACAATTTAAAACCTGGTTCCTAAATCTCTATCTTACCATTATATAATCTATCTGAAACCTTCCAGTATCTCTACACTTCTTCCATGTACACAACCTTCTTTCATGATTCTTGAACCAAGTGCTGCCTATAATTAAGTTTCACTCTGTGCAAAATTCTACCAGGTGGCTTCCTCTTTCATTCCTTACCCCCATTCCATATTCACCTACTACGATTCCTTCTCTTCCTTTTACTAATATCAAATTCCAGTGACCCATGACTATTAAATTTTCGTCTCCCTTCATTATCTGAATAATTTCTTTTATCTCATCATATACTTCATTAATCTCTTCATCATCTGCGGAGCTAGCTGGCATATAAACTTGTACTACTGTGGTAAGCATGGGCTTCGTATCTATCTTGGCCACAATAATGCGTTCACTACGCTGTTTGTAGTAGTTTACCCGCATTCCTATTTTTTATTCATTATTAAAGCTACTCCGGCATTACCCCTATTTGATTTTGTATTTAGAACCCTGTATTCACCTGACCAAAAGTCTTGTTCCTCCTGCCACTGAACTTCACTAATTCCCACTATATCGAACTTTAACCTAATCTTTTCCCCTTTTAAATTTTCTAACCTACCTGCCCGATTAAGGGATCTGACATTCCATGCTCCAACCCGTAGAACACCCGTTTTCTTTTTCCTGATAACGTCTCCTGAGCAGTCCCCGCCCGGAAATCTGAATGGGGGACTATTTTACCTCTGGAGTATTTTACCCAAGAGGACGCCATCATCATTTAACCATACAGCAAAGCTGCATGCCCTTGGGAAAAATCATGGCTGTAGTTTCCTCTTGCTTTCAGCCATTCGCAGTACCAGCACGGCAAGGACATTTTGGTTAGTGTTACAAGGCCAGATCAGTCAATCATCCAGACTGTTGCCCCTGCAACTACTGAAAAGGCTGCTGTCCCTCTTCAGGAACCACACATTTGTCTGGCCTCTTCAACAGATACTCCTCCGTTTTGGTTGCACCTATGGTACGGCTATCTGTATCACAGACACGCATGCCTCCCCACCAACGGCAAGGTCCATGGTTCATGTGGGGGAGCTCGAACGTAAATTGAAAAAAAGGCATTCCAGCAGGAAGTGGCAGACAGTTAAAATTTGGCCGCAATGCGTACAAAGTGGTGGGGCAGTGCCCAATACGCAGCCGAGTTAAAATTATCTCCTCCTGGAGGGATGCCCGAGACGAGGTCGCCCAAGGCACTGGGAGAGGCTTAATAAGCCATAGGTTATTCCCATGAAGGGAGGACCATTGGCAATGCCAAAGGGACACCACCTCCAGACAGAGGGCAATGCAGAGTTCATAGAACGGAATATAGGTACTTGGACTGAGGTACCAGATCTGCAGCCTTGGCAGCAGCATCAGCAGCCTGGCAGATCAACATGACCAGGGACCCACAGAAACATGACATTGGCTTCACCAAGGGTGAGCAAGTGACAGTTTTCCTGGACCTGCTACACCAAGGGATGAGCAGTGTACAGTGCACAGAGACTTTGGAGGGCACTGAGTGAGTCTGAGAAGAGGACACAAGTGGGAAGGCTGTGTCGCCGGATGTACTCTGTGGCCTGATACAAGGTGAAAAGCTCGGCTGTAAATACTGAGGAGTCTGCTGGATCCAAAACCGAAAGACACAGGTGCCAATGACGAAGGCACACCCAACCCCATGGTCAGTCCGAGAGCCATCAGTGTGTACGAAGGTACTATCTCTAAGTTCCATGCGAAGGTCTTGAAACTGAAGGCGATAGATGGAGGCTGGAGTAGTGTCCTCACGAAGCGAATGAAGGCCTAGGGGAACATGGGCTGCTTCAAGCCAAGGTGGTGAAGGGTTAACACCCGTTGGGAAATCTGCAGGTAGTGTGAAGTTAAGCTGCCATATCAAGTGGCGAAAGCGGATTCCAGGAGGTAACAGAAGAGGGATGAACCCCCTACTGACAATCAAAGGAATCATCAAAGAAAGAGGCATAGGACGGGTGGCCACACATGGCAGACAAACAGCATGCATACCTGCTGAGGCGAAAGTCATGGTGGTAGGACAGTGGTAGTTCAGCAGCTTCTGCATACAGACTCTCAACTGGACTGGTGTAAAAGGTGCCTATGACCAAATGGATGCCATGATGATGGATAGTGTTGAGATGGTGTAAAAGGGATAGTTGTGCAAATGCATAAACAAAGCACCCATATTAGAGTTTCAAATGGACAAGGGACCAGCACGAACCAAGGAGGGTGGTTCGATCAGCACCCCAGGAAGTACCACTGAGGACATGTAGGACATTAAGTGACTGTGTACAGTGGGCTGCCAGTTAAGAGACATGGAGTCAATCATGATTTTGACTTTCTCTGGAGGTGACTCCCCCTCAAAAGCGAGGATGAACGCCCTGGTATCAATCTTGTTGTCTGGCGAGCCTCGTCCTATCTGCTGTATGAAGGAGCTTTATTTCCCACAAGATAAATACTTTAGTGACAAATCTTAATATTAAAAGGTATCTCCATAGAGGCAAAGTAGATAATGTTAGGACACCAATTGTGTATTAGAAATATCATAGGCTTGGAGAAGTAAAGTTTTGAAGCTTCCGACACAGTACCACCTATTTACAATGCAATGGTGATTTGGAAAGAATGCGATTCTTCATTAGCTGTTTCTGGTTTTGGGATTTGTTAGTAATGTGATACCTCACTGACAGACCAATGATGTTATTAACATGGACGATACAATACTCAAGACGTCATCAAGATGAAAACATTAGAAAACAGACACTGACAAATTAACAGGTCTTCCACAATAATAGATTTTTAGGACTATTATTGTTATTAACATTCTCAAACATAGTATGAACTTGAAAATATCAGGCCACAATGGAGAAATAGGGGATTTCATCAAACACTTTAGTGCAGCTTTGGAATGCACAACTTACATAAAAAAAAGACTGTCAAGACACATTCTTTGGCTTTGCCAACTCACAATCAAATTTTCACCTTGCATCCTAGACCTCAGTCTACACTACAGTTTGGTGCAGGTAGCTGGATGGTCCAATTCCACTCATCTGCTTTGACCTGTGACATAACTTGTGTGACATTAAGTGCAGCACGTTTGAAATGGACTGTACAGACGTCACGTTGGAGCAAGAGATGGCAGAGGGCACACACTAGTGCGGGACATTTATGTTCCTAAACTGTTCGTGAGTGTAGTGAAGCACTAGCCTTAGAGAGAGAGAGAGAGAGAGAGAGAGAGAGAGAGAGAGAGAGAGAGAGAGAGAGAGAGAGAGAGGGAGAGTTTTGTTTGAGCTATATAGGTCAAATGAAATAATTGATTCCAGATGTCTTTTTATACTTTCTTATTCTGTTTATTTTTGAGGATTTCACTTTTTTTTTTTTAATTGTGATGTTATTCTTATTGTTGTACATTTAGCATGTCCCCACCATAAACCTCCTACTTCCCATCTTGTCCTGTTAGTTTCATTTTATCGCTGGAGTGAAATATTTCATAGCATTTACAGCTTTGTTTGCAGGTGTATTTAGTGACGTTATGGTTACCACATAGCTGGAAACAAGAGGATCCGCCACCTTCATGGTGTCACAGCTCAAAGCAGACAGGCAGAATCTGAATTTTCGGTATTTCCATCCAGTGTTACTGCATCATCATAAAAAAACCTATACAGATGTAGTATACAACACAATACAAAACAAAACATTGCTCCTCTCAATGGATCACTGTCTCCACTAGGTCTATAGAAGTCTAGTAAAGAACATAATCAGAGCTACTACTCACAAGCATTAAACCACATGTTATAAATAAAATACACAAGCAAGATGTACAACTCCAACATATCAACAAAAATATCCTGAAGGCTAGCTATGTAACATAGGATTTCACACATCAAAGAATATACCATGAGTCTTGCTCTTCACTAGGCCTAAAACCTGCTTGTAATTGCATTAAGCCTTGATTCACTGATCACACTGCTATGCACAGGTGTATGGTAATTTGGACTGTCACGTACCATCGAAAAAATACACGCCACAGAACTAATGGAAAATTGACTGACAATGTTTTCTTATGCTGCAGAAATGAATGTAACTTGCAGAAAACTAAAAAATCAACTTATTAGTCATTTGAAGCAATCCAGGGAAAGTTAATAAAAATGCAAATCCAGGATGTTTTAGTCTATAACAGTGACTAAAATGGTGACCCATTTGCAGTATTCAAACTTAACTTCAAAGTTTTCCTTTATGCTATAACGTTATCTTAAAACTAAACAAGACTATACACACAATAATTTGTGTGACACAGTTTCTTTGCATTTAACGTACTGTTGCAGAATAATTCAACAAAGCACATAGCCTGCAAACTTTTTCTCAACTGTTCTGTTCCCTCCTCCTGGGGTTGGAGAAGTCAAGATGTCAGGCAACTAGTGTCATATGCTACTTTACTCGCAACCTTAATAGTGAAAAATGAAAGTCTACAATTGTACCATTGTTAAATGCCACGATTTATTTCACTGTGCTGTTTTCAAGTTAAAAGGTATGTACAGCAGTTCCTGGCCCATTACAGAAGCTCTGACTCCATGGAAAAGAAAGTACACTCAATACCAAGTTATCATTACCGAATGTTGGCTTCATCCCATAATGTAATACTGATATGTTTGTGATGTCATACATGCACAAAGAGAAAGAGAGCAAAACAATGACAATATTTCTTTTGGCTTTAGATAAGTTTATGGAATGGAGGTTACAGTGACTGACTGATTGGTAACAGAGCCCTAGGTACAGGTTATGCTGAAAGGTGACAATCTGGTTGTGAGTTGGCAAAAACAATCAACATCGATACAACAATCCAGTTGTTAGATACTGATCTGGAGCATAGCTCAAGGTCTAGGCTAGGTCGAAAAGTGACTGTTTGGTAGTGATTTGGCACAGTGGTACTGGAACTTCAGATAATCCAAAAGCAAGCTCACTATGCGCAGTGTTTCATATCCCAGGAGGTTGATTCAATCTACCAATACTGGATGTCGGTTTTAAGCCATGAAGGAATGTTGTAGAATGTGAAATGCGGCCACAAACTGAGAAAGCAAAACACTTGCCCTATTTATTTTCCCTACATATTTTTTTCGGAGTGAAAGTTTTACTAACAGACTGATCTGTAGGGCAGCAGGAGGTCTAGATTAGGTTGGAAGGTAAATCCAGTGAATGTCATGTAACCATAATTTTTTGTGTGTATGAGAAAGGGTAGGAAAGAGGGCAGAGGTGGGGATATAATACGAGAACGTTAATTCCCCTGTATTTCACTTTAAATAGTGAAGAATTCGAGATATTACTTATCACTTGGTTAGCCCACACACAATACCAAACAATTAAGATTCGTCGATGTTTACGTCAGGTGAGACATGTCTGCTATTTACGGTATTACGAAAATATTATCTAAATGGTTTTGAGTTCCATAGGTTTGTTTTCAGAGGATGGAAATTCGTCTGCATACTGCACATGACATACACAAGTCCTATTGAAACTTCACGAAGGTGAGGGTCATGTAACACATATTCACATGTGATGACACGAATGACACTTATAGTATTCCATTTCTAAATGTAGTGGCAACACAGTAACGTACAATGAGATTAAGAACAAGTATCAACAATCAACCGATAGAAACTAAAGTTCTCTCGTGCACCGCTCAAATTCTACAAAGGCTAATTACTCTAATTTTTCAGAGTAATCACTTACGTATCCTGTTAACCTCCACAGTAGGGCTTTCACTACGCACACAGTTCCCTTCATTGCGGTGTGAACATTCACTCGCTGTCACTTCAGCGGACAGCATTCTTACCACTGCATTTGTAGTATCAACACTACATTTGACAATTGCGGTTCTGGGTCAAAGATCCACATTTGCGAAGATATGATCATTATCAGCTGAAACAGACTATACGGGGAAAAAACAATCGAAGGTTGATAGACAGCAAACAGTTGAGAATTAAGATCGACTACAGCAAAGTCAGCCGTGCGCAAGAACTGTAGGACGTCATGGGTAGAGGCAACCGATTAGAAAATTAGCTAAATATTCGCACATATGAAACAATAAACGTAACTGTTTAAAGCTCTTTTAGTTTACGACAAAACTGGAAAAATGAGTTTTTATTTAGCACATTCAGTTTAAAATCAGTTCATACTGGCAGTCACGTCACTTCATGTCGCGTCAAAACATTTCACAATGGGTTTCAAATGGTGGCATTCACACAAGCCGTCAACGGACCGTCACCTCAAGTCAGGGTTTCTCGGGAAATCAGTTTTGACTGTTTCGTCATATGGAATCATCTGAAGTTAACCCATTTTCGTCGCCTTCATGCATGTTTTAGAAGTGGATTTTGTACTTCTTTCTCTTTTTAATTTTACCATTGTGCTTTGCAGTCGTGGCAAATTGCAAATGTTCCATGACGACTTGGATAGTTTCTTCACTGAGCGTCATTCCGCAAGTGAGATCAGATATGTGAAAGCGAAAAATTATTTGGAGTTTACAATAACTGAACAGAGCTGACATCCACACTGTATGTAAATGACAATTTGACGAAACAGTTTTCATTAATTACTTTTTAAGTGAAAAAGTTAGTGTGGCGGCGTAAGCTGTCGCCAGCACACCGGTCGGCAAAGATGTAGCAAGAAGATCGATAGTAGGTGCTGAATCATGTGCGCCTATCACGAGAGAAGCCAAAGACAGACTCGCAAGCAACATGCTGGCAACGCCCTCTCGACCGTAAGTATTTAGATCGCCGTCGCGGACCGGAGGGCTTATCGCTGTATTCCTTCCTCTCGCCACCTCCACACCCAGCATTTCCTTCATCAGGGAAACTTCCAGCACCTCCCCATCCCAGATGTTGAACTTTGCTGTGACATCTACCCTTCCTATCAACGTAGCCTGGTCTTGCTTAGTCACTAGCTCAGTCACTATTCTAGTTGGCTTTTATCAGTACATTGCTACCAGATTAGTGTACATAGCAGGACTTGTACTTTACCTATAACAACACTAAAGTTTGTTATGGCTAGAATACCGATACTGCCTGTAAGAGGACTATCACAGAAGAGCTTGGACTCTCTTAAAGATAAGTAGCTTCATGTTTATGTAAATAAACAACCCTGTTAATGTACTGTGCAGTTGTACAGTAGAAAGAGCTCAACAGCCACCATACAACATCCTCTCCCTTTTTTCCAATGGTAAAAGACTCTATAGTTAGTTCTAACAGAGGAGAAAAAATATAGTTGTTTATCACATTGTAAGAACACTACCACCTACATATAAAACGCATACAAAAATTATCGAAACGATAATTTTCATTTTATTATACGCAACCAACAACATCCAAACACATTATCAATATCACATATCGATTATTCGATTATGTCACTCCCACAGTATTCTAATTTATAAGAAAAAAACAATGGATAAGGTAAACAGGCTCTATTAATAAAGCTCACATCTAATTCAAATGCATAGAAATACCTTAGACTCATTCCCATTTTGATCTAGTCACTACTCTGCCTATATCATTAGCTTCAATACCCTCAAGTCCCGGTTTTCTCTGGATGTTTTTCTTCCTCTCCCATCCTCTCTCTACACGAAGTATCTTACCGCTTATAACCCTCCAGATCTCAATCCCTTGTGAGCTGCCTGTACTACTGCTGTTGTCCCATCAGTGTAATTACAGCCATCTTCAAGCTATATCAGCTTCATGTCACTAATAGCATCAGCAACACCAGGAATGAAGTATCACAGCACCATCATCTCCACCAGCAATAGCGCAAGTATCACTATCTTCTGACAACATATATCCCCATTTACAGCACTTGCAAATTGTAAAATTAATAAACATGATGTGATTAAAGTACTAACAGACAGTTTTATGAACTAACAAATTTTGCGACTTTCTCAATATGCACTGTCTGACAAAAGAAGTGAAGTACTCAGAAGACATTGTTGAATGTTCAAAAATGCTCAAATGTGTGTGAAATCTTATGGGACTTAACTGCTATGGTCATCAGTCCCTAAGCTTATACACTACTTACCCTAAATTACCCTAAGGACAAACACACACATCCTTGCCCAAGGGAGGACTCGAACCTCCGCCAGGACCAGTCGCACAGTCCATGACTGCAGAGCCTTAGACCGCTCGGCTAATCCCGCAAGGCATTGTTGAACCTCAATTTAACTTCATACATGAACACATCATTGGCAGGTATGAAAATGGTTCAAATGGCTCTGAGCACTATGGGACTTAACATCTATGCTCATCAGTCCCTTAGAACTACTTAAACCTAACTAACCTAAGGACATCACACAACACCCAGTCATCACGGGTATGTAAATGATTAGAGTTACAATTCTCTATGACAGGTTGAACAGCCATTAGAATGCATTAGTCTTGTTTGTGTTTAGTGTTGTTAATAGAGCTGGTAGGGTATGCACTGAGGCGACAGAAGTCATGGGACAGACATATGCACATATACAGACAGCGGTAATATCGCGTACACAAGGTATAAAAGGGCAGTGCACTGGCAGAGCTGTGATGATGATGTTTGGTTTGTTGGGCGCTCAACTGCGTGGTCATCACAGTCCAATTTTTTGCACAGTCCGATCGAGCCACTGTCGCGAATGATGATGATGGTGAAATGATGAGGACAACACAAACACCCAGTCCTCCAGCAGAGAAAATCCCCAACCTGGGACCCCGTAATCCAGAGGCAACAACACTAGCCACTAAACTACGTGCTGTGGATTGGCAGAGCTGTCATTTGATCCAAGTGAAAAGGTGTCTGACACGCTTATGGCCGCTTAACGGGAATCAACAGACTTTGTACACGGAATGGTAGTTGGAGAGACATTCCATTTCGGAAATCGTTAAGGAATTCAATGTTCTGAGATTCACACCGTCAAGAATGCACCAAGAATACCAAATTTCAGGCATTACCTCTAGCCACAGTCAACGTAGTGGTCACCGGCCTTTACTTGACGACTGAAGGCAGTGGCGTTAGCGTAGAGTTGCCAGTGATAACAGACAAACAACACTGCACTGAAAAATCGCAGAAATCCATGTGGGATGTACAACGAATGTATCCATTAATAGAGTGTGGCAAAATTTGGCATTAATGGACACCATAAAAATTAAAACAGTTTCAATTGGTAAGAGATGATGGTAGGTTTTGATTGTCGCGTAGACCCTACAAAACCGTGGACCCAAGTTATCAACAAGGCGCGGTGCAAGCTGGTGATGATTCCATAATGGTGTGGGCGGTATTTATATAGGATGGACTGTGTCCTTTGGCCAAACTGAACCTTTTATTGACTGGAAATGGTCATTTTCAGTTACATGGAGTCCATTTGCAGCCATTCATGGATTTCATGTTCCCAAACAACAATGAAATTTTTATGTATGACAATGCACCCTGTCGTTGGGCCATCGAGCAAGTGATTTTGCCACCTGGATTGCCTGACATGGGACATAACAGAGAGGTCAGTTTGTGCAAAAATTCCTGCACTGGCAACACTTCCGCAATATTACATCAAGCAAAAGAAGGTCCGACACGATATTACGAGGTATCCCATGACTTTTGTTAGTGTATGAGGGGTGTGAATAGCTTCACGTAATGAGTGATCACTGTGAAAGACACGAAGATAGAGTGTACTCTTGTGTGACAGGGTTATTGGCAATTAACAGAATGTCTAATAGGCCTCATTGTGGGTCTCCATTTGGCTGGCTGGTTGAATTGTGCTATATCCAGGTTTGTTGGGCATTCAGGTGTGACAGTGGCCTAATGTTGGACTGCATAGGAACATGAAGGCAGGCATACTCATTGTACAGTTACAGCTGACCAAGTCTGATCACCACACGGGAGGGTCACTGTATTCTGCACCAAACAATCTTAACCCCTTTACATCTGCCCCTTCCATTGGAGAAAAGTGATGGACTCCCTGCAAGATTCTGTGTCTTCCCACACTATTGCTCAGAGCTGTTATGTAGTATCTGGACTAGGGAATTACCGACCCATGCATTGTTTGCCGTTTACACTACACCACAAAGGACTGCATTTGGAGTGGTGCAGTAGTATAACTGCAGCTTCATCGACCGCAGTTGGTGTGCCGTGCGCCACTCACAGCTTCGTGGGAGATGGCACATTTAAGTCTCCCACCAACACACAGCTGGACGGGCTCGCTTTTTCATCACTCGCTGTCTCCAATGAGGGCCAGCATGCATACACATCACCAGAGGACACTAAATTTACATGACCTCACTGCCTGCGACTCTGACTGACTGGCATGTCTTTTTAAGCACCTACGCACAGAGATTTACCCCAGACTCAGTGAATCGACAGACTTATCAACCATGGGATGGAAGACAGCTGTGAAGAAAATTACATCAACACTGCACAACGCTACTAAGCATTACTATTGTCAGTGACTTATAAAATTGTACCGACATTCAAGACTATTTGTTTTTGTCAAGAACATTACTCTGATATAATATAAGTTAACACCACAGAAGGACCCTGCAGCACGGCATATGTACACTTATTAGTTGTATACAGGGTGTTACAAAAAGGTACGGCCAAACTTTCAGGAAACATTCCTCACACACAAAGAAAGAAAATATGTTATGTGGGCATGTGTCCGGAAACGCTTACTTTCCATGTTAGAGCTCATTTTATTACTTCTCTTCAAATCACATTAATCACAGCAACAGAACGTACCAGCGTGACTTCAAAACACTTTGTTATAGGAAATGTTCAAAATGTCCACCGTTAGCGAGGATACATGCATCCACCCTCCGTCGCATGGAATCCCTGATGAGCTGATGCTGCCCTGGAGAATTGCGTATTGTATCACAGCCGCCCACAATACGAGCACAAAGAGTCTCTACATTTGGTACCGCGGTTGCATAGACAAGAGCTTTCAAATGCTCCATAAATGAAAGTCAAGAGGGTTGAGGTCAGGAGAGCGTGGAGGCCATGGAATTGGTCCGCCTCTACCAATCCATCGGCCACCGAATCTGTTCTTGAGAAGCGTATGAACACTTCGACTGAAATGTGCAGGAGCTCCATCGTGCATGAACCACCTGTTGTGTCGTACTTGTAAAGGCACATGTTCTAGCAGCACAGGTAGAGTATCCCGTATGAAATCATGATAACGTGCTCCATTGAGCGTAGGTGGAAGAAACTTAAATGAGCTCTTACATGGAAATTAAGCGTTTCCGGACACATGTCCACATAACATCTTTTCTTTATTTGTGTGTGAGGAATGTTTCGTGAAATGTTGGCCGTACCTTTTTGTAACACCCTGTATATTGTAAATAAAATTATAAATATGTTACCTTTTTTATAGATATTTGATTGTGTTTGTAGGCCACCTGAACTACCAACACATTAGGTGCTTTAACTGGGAAGCGTGGACTGCTGATGAATGGCATCACACTGTGTTCAGAATGAATTGCACTTCTGAACTACACTGGACGACCATCACCAGTGAGTGTGGTGGCGACCTGATAAGATATCCCATTCCTGCAATGTTTTGCAGAGGCACAGTAGTGTTATTCTTAGCATCATGGTGTGCAGGAAATATCAGGTATGACTTCAAGTCACAGCTAGTAATGACTGTGGAATCTCTGCCAGCACAACAGTATGTCACAGATATCCTGTGTCCTCATGTGTTACCTCTCATGCATCAGTATACAGGGTGTTACAAAAAGGTACGGCCAAGCTTTCAGGAAACATTCCTCACACACAAATAAAGAAAAGATGTTATGTGGACATGTGTGCGGCAGCGCTTAATTTCCATGTTAGAGCTCATTTAAGTTTCGTCAGTATGTACTGTACTCCCTCTATTCACCGCCAGTTGGGCTGACGAGAATCCGCACGCAATTGTGCAATCACGTCATCAACACAGATTTTCTGTGAACGTTTGGGCAGGCATTGTTGGTGATGTCTTGATTGGGCCCCATGTTCTTCCACCTACACTGAATGGAACACGTCATCATGATTTCATACGGGATACTCTACCTGTGCTGCTAGAACATGTGCCTTTACAAGTACGACACAGCATGTGGTTCATGCACGATGGAGCTCCTGCACATTTCAGTCGAAGTGTTCATACGCTTCTCAACAACAGATTCAGTGACCGATGGATTGGTAGAGGCGGACCAATTCCATGGCCTCCACGCTCTCCTGACCTCAACCCTCTTGACTTTCATTTATGGGGGCATTTGAAAACTCTTGTCTACGCAACCCCGGTACCAAATGCTCTTCGTGCTCGTATTGTGGTCGGCTGTGATACAATACGTCATTCTCCAGGGCTGCATCAGCTCATCAGGGATTCCATGCGGCGGAGGGTGGATGCATGTATCCTCGCTAACGGAGGACATTTTGAACATTTCCTGTAACAAAGTGTTTGACGTCACGCTGGTACGTTCTGTTGCTGTGTGTTTCCATTCCATGATTAATGTGATTTGAAGAGAAGTAATAAAATGAGCTCTAACATGGAAA
Source organism: Schistocerca piceifrons (assembly GCF_021461385.2). Taxonomy (NCBI): domain Eukaryota; kingdom Metazoa; phylum Arthropoda; class Insecta; order Orthoptera; family Acrididae; genus Schistocerca; species Schistocerca piceifrons. Next base: position 127,343,131 of record NC_060149.1, read on the forward strand.
GTAAGCGTTTCCGGATACATGTCCACATAACATACTTTCTTTCTTTGTGTGTGAGGAATGTTTCCTGAAAGTTTGGCCGTACCTTTTTGTAACACCCTGTAGATGATGATGATGTTTGGATTGTGGGGCGCGCAACTGCGCGATTATCAGCGCCTGTACAAATTCCCGACATTTACTCAGTCCCATCTCGCCACTTTCAGGAATGATGATGAAGTGATGAGGACAACAGAAACACCCAATCATCTTGAGGCAGGTGAAAATCCCCGACCACGCTGGGAATCGAACCTGGGACCCTGTGGCATCAGTATAGAGGTAATTTCAACAGGACAGTCCTTTTCCACACATAACATGTGTCTCTATGAACTTTCAGTATGATGGTAAGCTACTCCCTGTAGAACATGTGTGAAACTAGCTCGGATGTCAATTCTCTCCCAGAACCAGCATCCAGGATATCAATGACCTGTTACAATAATTCTGGACCAGCTCGCTCAGGTGAGGATACAATGGCTTAATGACATCCTTCCCAAGCGAATCAGTAAATGCTTCCAGTCCAGAGTGGGTGTAACGTCATACTGATATGTGTGCTCATATTGCCAAGTTATTTATAAATCTGATTCCATATCGTAATCACTGACATAACATCACATATCCTCTCAAACCGTTAACTTTCATTTCGTTTCCTCCTCCCTTTCTGAGTGCTCCATTTTTTGTCAGATATGTAGCAATGTGTTGCAAATAAATTTTATATAGCAGAGACAGCAGCCACCAGTCTGTCTCCAAAAGGGAATGAAATTATAATAAAGAAATAAAGAAAAACAAGGCTTTTAAATATTTGGGGCTACTTGTAGACGACGTTGTGGTATACATAGCGTTCAAATTGTTGTAAAACTGATGACATATGCAGGAATATTTGAACGAAGTCAGCGCTTGGTATAAGGAGAAGCAGCTGACCCTCAGCACAAATAGTTCAAATGGCTCTAATCACTATGGGACTTAAAATCTGAGGTCACCAGTCCCCTAGATTTAGAACTATTTAAACCTAACTAACCTAAGGACATCACACACACACACACACACACACACACACACACATGCCCGAGGCAGGATTCGAACCTGCGACCATAGCAGCAGCGCGGTTCCGGACTGAAGCACCTAGAACCACGCGGCCACAGCGGCCGGCCCCTCAGCACAAATACGAGTGTTGTAATGTGCGTAAATAGACGAAAATCTCCGGCATCTTTTGACAACATGATTGATTATCCATCACTGAAATCAGCCAAAACCGTTAAGTAACTGGATCTGTCTCTTCAGAGGGAATAAAGTTCCAGTCATGAGTAAGGAGGTGCCATACTGATATTTATTAGAAGAATCCTAAGGAAACGTAATTCATACACAGATGGGGACGCTTACAAAACCTACGTTTGACCAATTTTCGAATGTTGTTTATCGGTCAGGGATCGTTGGCGAATTTGATTAACTACATCTACATCCATACTCCGCAAGTCACCTTACGATGTGTGGCTGTGGGTACTTATGGTACCACAAACCTTGCTCCCCCCCCCCCCCCACCCACCCGCCCCTTTCGTATTCTACTCATGAATGGCGCTTGGAAAGAACTATTGTTGCAAAGTTCGATATGACATCTATATTTCTCTGATTTTCCCGTTGCTATCGTTTCTCGAGGAATACGTGGGAAGGAAAAAGGGGAGCAAGATTAGTGTTTAACATCCCGTCGGATCGGGGAAGGGTGGGTAGGGAAAGAGGCCTTGCCGTTACAAAGTAACTGTAGTACTGGATGAAAATACGCTCATTAGTAAAACAGTGCGTTCTTTACTCCGCGAGGAGACCGAGTGGATATCATAACACATGAAATATTAGTTCACTTTATTATAACGTAGATAAGAAGAATTACATGAACACTGTACAATCCATTTCCACAGGAATGTCGTGAGTATTTACAAATGTCTTTAAACATTGACGTATCACTTGAGAAAACAAAATACAAATCTCTCTTCCAAAGTACATTTAACAATAACTTTCTTGTACAATTCTGTCTCATAAACTGATCACACAGATGGCCTACCAGAAGATGATGATGTTATCTTAGTCAACGATTGCAGACTGTGCTGAGCGGTACTGTGCGTGGTCATAAGGAAATGACCAGCTGCGGCAGTGTAGCGAACGTTTTTGGGCTCATTCGTCGATGCGGCTTGCAGCGACTTTAAGACCCTTGTGGTTGCATTAGTATTGGGGCTAGGCGGGACTACCCCAAAGTACCGTTATATAAGATGGCAGCTATAACGTCATCCAAGATGGCTGCTGTGATGTCAATCAAGATGGCGGATTTTTGCGGGAAGTTTGATTTTGGTGAGAAAGTGCTACGCCCCCTCACACCCAGAAAAACGGTGGGAAGTTCAAATTCCAACATGATAATGCATTGCACCCCTGTTATATCTACTAAGAAAAGAAAACGTTGGGAAAAAGTACTTGTCTTTATTATTTAACCAATTTGAAGCAGGAGTGTTCTCCACTGGATCTGGACTCCAACTGGCTTAGTTCATATCAGTGCCACCAGAGGGCGCTCTCCTGACGTCAGGTAATGACGCAAGTACTGCCATTCAAGATGCCTGCATCTGATGTATCCACCACAAGCTCCAGAGCCCAACTGGCTTAGTTCATATTGGTGCCACCACAGGACGCCACGGCGACGTCGGGTGATGACGCAAGTACCGATATTCTAGATGGCTGTATACAGTGTCTTCACCGTGAGCTCCAGAACCCAACTAACTTAGTTCATATGGTGACCACCAGAGGGTGCTACCGTGACGTCGGTTGATGACACAAGATCCTCTGCTCTCTCTCGCACCACGCCATATGCCCGCGGGCGTCTGACCGCTTACATCACACACCCTCGGCCGCCACCTCCATACTCGCGCCGGACATAGTCTTCTGCAAATATGCTAACTGAAGTAACACCAAATTCACTCATCTAACCTATCAATTTCCTAAGTACTTAAGTCCATTTCAATTTTAATCATATTCAATAAGTTAATTTACAATTTCAATATTCAATGATCAAATGAGAAGTTCCACATTTTACCACTATCATCGCGGTCTTCATTCATGACCTAACTCACCCCACCCCTAGAATGCTGCACTCTTGTTGGCTACTGTATTAGCCATGTGATTCGACTTCATAGACCCTAGAACTCGGAATCAATTTTCACCAATGCCACACCCACCTGGACTTGGAATCAAATAGTTAAAGCCTCCAACATGATCCTCAATCCAGCACCTTCCCCCTTACTGACCCATGTTAGCGGGCTAACGTGCACTAACGGACACTAACCTGTACTAACCTGCACTAATGTGCACTAACCTGTACTAACGGGTAGTAATGTGCACTGTGCATGACGTCATCCAAGATGGTTGGGCGAAATGATGGGCAAACAGATCTCAACACAAATCTTTATTTTGCAGACGGTGTCTCCACCACGAGATTTACTGTCCAACTGACACAGTACACATTACTGCCATCAGATGGTATTGTCATCCGTCCTATGACCTAATCCCAGATGGTGGTCTGTAGGTCCCAGAATTATGCTAAAATTACTCAGGCTGGGCTAGGCTGCTGGGGAGGGTAAGGAAGGAGTCCACTCTGTTTACTTTCGAACATTTTATTTAGAGATCGAATATATTTATCTTACTGAGACAAAACACTCTCCATCTTATGCTTCCGCTCACAATACACAGTCTGCAGACATGCAAACAACTCCTAATTTACGCAAATAATTTAATTACAGACATTCATACTCCTCCTAAATAATTCAGTATAGGTATGTCTAGACTTGCTTAGTACTCGTAAACTGTCCAAATAACTCTTAGCACAGCCTACACACCTCCTCGCAAAATAATTCAATCAACACCCGCAAGCACCCTCCGCCAACCCCTGTCCAGTAGAGCGCATAGAGATGCCCAACGACATAGCGCGGCCGTCAGCTGTTAAACCACACACAGGCACCTGCCCAGGTCCAGCAAGCGGTCACATCTCAGAATACTTCATTTCTGAGAAATTCCTATCGAAATACGTGTTCATCTAGACGCCTATGATGAAGTGATTGGGTGGGAACGAAGACATATTTACAGAGCGCAAACGCTAGAATCACGTTCGCACGCATTTGCAGTCGACGCGGCCCTCAGCTGTCAATCAATGCACACCCAGACGTCCATCTAAATGGAAGTGAGGCGGCCGCAGCTCGGCTCCCGCTCGCTCCATAACAGTCCCCGAGCCAGCGCCGTCGAAAACCGTTGAAAGTTGCATGCCTCTATACAGTCGCCGTTATACTGATGTCATATCATTCCAGAGCGCGTTCACGCCAGTCTCATATTCGAGGCATCTCCAAGAGCCACTCGGCCTTACCATTGAAGGCAGGATAGCACAGAGCGTGCTGATACACGTGTTCAGCCGCGCGTACCTGCCCCCAGCGTGGCTGACATATCGCCATCTAAAACATTTTCACAAGGGAACCTCCCCATAAGTTGGTACAGTGGATAGGCCTTGAAAAACTGAACACAGATCAATCGAGGAAACAGGAAGAAGTTGTGTGGAACTATGAAAAAAATAAGCGAAATATACAAACTGAGTAGTCCATGCGGAACATAGGATAAAATCAAGGAGAATCTGATCCCAGGAGCGCCATGGTCCCGTGGTTAGCGTGAGCAGCAGCGGAACGAGAAGTCCTTGTTTCAAGTCTTCCCCCGAGCGAAAAGTTGAACTTATTATTTTCAGACAATTATCAAAGTTCAGGCACTCACGCATAATCAACTGCGCTCTCCAAAATTCCAGGACATGTTCAGATATGCTTGGACATATGCAGGATTTGACGGTCTACACACGGAAAAATTTGGAAACGTTAAAAACATATGTTTAGACAGAGCACAGGAAAAACTGTGCGACTGTGAAACTGTTACATTCATTTGTTGCAGTTTATGTGACAAACTCTTATGTTTTCATCACTATTTCGGGAGTGATTATCACATCCACAAGAAAACCTAAATCGTGCAAGGTAGAAGAATCTTTTTACTCATTCGCCAAGTGTACAAGTTAGGTGGGTCGACAACATATTCCTGTCATGTGACGCACATGCCGTCACCAGTGTCTTATAGAATACATCAGACGTGTTTTCCTGTGGAGGAATCGGTTGACCTATGACGTTGCGATCAAATTTTTTCGGTTCCCATTGGAGAGGCACGTCCTTTCGTCTACTAATCGCATGGTCCGCCCCGGTAGCTGAGTGGCGCGTGTTCGGTCAGAGGGTTAGCAGCCCTCTGTAATAAAAAAAACTGAGCTAATCCATCAACAACGAACTTAAACGGATGTCTTACGACGTCCGCCCCGAGCAGATGCAAAGAACAAAACGAACAAAATGAGATTAAAAAAAAAAAAGTGGTCAGCGTGACATACTGTCAATCCTAAGGGCCCGGGTTCGATTCCCGGTTGGGTCGGAGATTTTCTCTGCTCAGGGACTGGGTGTTGTGTTGTCCTAATCATTATCATTTCATCCCCATCGACGCGCAGGTCGCCGAAGTGGCGTCAAATCGAAAGACCTGCACCAGGCGAACGGTCTACCCGACGGGAGGCCCTAGCCACACGACATTTCATTTCATCGCACGGTTTTGGGTGCGGTCGCAAAACACAGACACTATACTTATTACAGTAACAGAGACGTCAATGAACGAAGGGACAGATCACAACTTTGCGAAATTAAAGGAACTAAACTTTTCACTCAAGGGAAGACTTTTTTTAATTTTTTCATTTTATAACGAAGTTCGAACGCTAACCACTTTATTTCTTTCTTTTTTCTTAATATCATTTTTGTTCGAGTTGTTCGTTGCATCTGCTCGGGGCGCACGTCGTAAGACATCCGTTTAAGTTCGTTGTTGATCGATTAACTCAGTTTTTTTATTACAGAGGGCAGCTAACCCTCTGACCGAACACGCTGAGCTACCGTGCTGGCAGACTTGAATCAAACGCCTCTCGTTCCGCAGTTGCTCACGCTAACCACGGGACCACGTCGCTCCTGAGCTCAGGCAAACTTTAATGTTGCCTATGTGGCGCGTGGACTACTCAGTTTGTATATTTTGCCTACTTTTTTCATAGTTCCACACAATTTCTTCCTGTTTTCTCGATTGATCTGTGTTCAGTTATTCAAGGCCTATCCACTGTGCCAATTTATAACTAAATCTGAGGGGGGTGCGATGGGCAGGTTCCCTTGTCAGTGTTATTCTTACGTCTCATTGCTTTGTGAAAAAAAAATCAACTAAGTCCAGCTCTTCGTAATTTTATAGTGCCCCAGAAACAGTTAATGCTCGCTTTCTTGCTGTCTCAGCTTGTATGCGCGAAAATGCCTACCCTAACAGAACCTGTTTACGAAAATATCGTCAAATCCAGTCTTCCTTCCGAACATAACGTGATAGCCTTCCTGCTCTCAACATACGCAAATGATATCACCGCTCCTATATCCCACCACAATCAATCTAGCATTCTGATTCGCTATTATCAAATTTATCAGTCGAATTACTAACGCCGCTTGTATGAAAGCACCATCCACCTGTTCTTTCTGGGGCTTTCTATGGTTATTTTGCACAGATTGCTAAATTGCGCCGACAGTTCCTTCAATCTATACGCCCCCAACCTGTTCTTTCTTTCTACAGACGCTACACTCAGCGGTAGTAATAGTAAACTATTTTACACTGATCACTATTTTGCAATGACAGTTAAACCCACAAAGTTGTCTACAGATCATAAAATACATACTAGACTCGCAAGCATATTCGAAGCCAGGAAGATATTTATCAGTATAACTACAATTAAATATTACAATTGCTGCTACACTCTGACTCCGACAGGGAGGCACCGTCAGCCTTTTCTGTCATTCTACAGACACGACATTCAGCGGTAATAAACTATTTTACAATGATCACCATATTGCACTGGCAACTACACTTCGCAAAGTTTTCTACACATCAGGAAATACATACGAGACTCGCAAGGATGAGTGGTGAGATCATTTGTGTATGTTGAGAGCAGGGAGGCTATTACGTTATGTCCGGGAGGAAGACTGGATTCGGAGATATTTTCGTAAACAGGTTCGCTTAGGGTAGGAATTTTCGCGCATACAAGCTGAGACAACAAGAAAGCGAGCATTAACTGTTTCTGGGGCACTATAAAATTACGAAGAGCTGGACTTGGTTGATACCTTTTTTCACAAAGCCATGTGACGTAAGAATAACATTGAGAATGTTTTAGATGGCGAGGTGTCAGTCACGCTGGGTCGGGTTCGCGCCGCTGAACGCGTGTCAACATGCTCTGTGCTATTCTGCCTTCAATGGTAAAGACAAGCGGCACCTGGAGATTGGTTCAAATGGTTCAAATGGCTCTGAGCGCTATGGGACTCAACTGCTGTGGTCATCAGTCCCCTAGAACTTATAACTACTTAAACCTAACTAACCTAAGGACATCACACACATCCATGCCCGAGGCAGGATTCGAACCTGCGACCGTATCAGTCGCACGGTTCCGAACTGCGCGCCTAGAACCGCGAGACCACCGCGGCCGGCGGCACCTGGAGATGCCTCGAATATGAGACTGGCGTGAACGCGCTTTGCCGGCCGGAGTGGCCGAGCGGTTCTAGACGCTACAGTCTGGAACCGTGTGACCGCTACGGTCGCAGGTTCGAATCCTGCCTTGGGCATGGATATGTGTGTTGTCCTTAGGTTAGTTAGGTTTAAGTAGCTCTATGTTCTAGGGGACTGATGACCTCAGCTGTTAAGTCAGTGCTCAGAGCCATTTGAACCATTTGATTTGAACGCGCTTTGGAATGATGTGACATCAGTATAACCGTGACTGTATAGAGGCATGCAACTTCCACCGTTGTTTGACGACGCTGGCTCGGGAACTGTTATGGATCGGGCGGAACCTAAGTGGACGTCTGTGTGTACATTGACAGCTGATGGCCGCGTCGACTGCAAATGCGCGCAGATGAGATTCTAGCGTTTCGCTCTGTAAATATGTCTTCGCTCCCGTCCAATCACTTCATCGTAGGCGTCTAGGTGAACACGTATTTGGATATTAATTTCTCAGAAATGAAGTATGAATGAGATGTGACCGCTTGCTGGACCTGGGCAGGTACCTGTGTGTGGTTTGACAGCTGACGGCCGCGCCATGTCGTTGGGCATGTCTATGCCTTCTACTGGACAGGGGTTGGCGGAGGGTGCTTGCGGGCGTTGATTGAATTATTTTGCGAGGAGGTGTGTAGGCTGTGCTAAGAGTTATTTGGACAGTTTACGAGTACTGAGCATGTCTAGACACACCTATACTGAATTATTTAGGAGGAGTATGAGTGTCTGTAATTAAATTATTAGCGTAAATTAGGAGTTGTTTGCATGTCTGCAGACTGTGTATTGTGAGCGGAAGCATAAGATGGAGAGTGTTTTGAGTCAGTAAGATAAATATATTCGATCTCTAAATAAAATGTTCGAAAGTAAACAGAGTGGACTCCTTCCTTACTCTCCCCAGCAGCCTAGCGCAGCCTGAGTAATTTTAGCATAATTCTCGCCCCTACAGACGACCATCTGTGATTAGGTCATAGGAGGGATGACAGTCCCATCTGATGGCAGTAATGTGTATTATGTCAGTTGGACAGTAAACCTCATGGTGGAGACATCGCCTGCAAAATAAAGACTTGTGTTGAAATCTGTTTACCACCATTTCGCCCAACCATCTTGGATGACGTCATGCACTGTGCACGTTAGTACACGTTAGTACAGGTTAGTGCAGATTAGTACAGGTTAGTGTCCGTTAGTGCACGTTAGCCCGCTAAAATGGGTCAGTAAGGGTGCGTGGTGCTGGGTTGATGATCGTGGTGGAGGCTTTAACTATTTGATTCCAAGTCCAGGTGGGTGTGGCATTGGTGAAAATCGATTCCAAGTGCTATGTTCTATGAAGTCGAATCACATGACTAATGCAGTAGCCAACAGGAATGCAGCATTCTGGGGTGGGGTGTGCTAGGTCATGAATGAAGACCGCGATGATAGTGGGAAAATGTGGAACTTCTCATTTGATCATTGAATATTGAAATTGTAAATTGACTTATTGAATATGATTAAAATTGAAATGGACTTAAGTACTTAAGAAATTGATAGGTTAGATGAGTGAATTTGGTGTTACTTCAGTTAGCATATTTGCAGAAGACTATGTCCGGCGCGAGTATGGGGTGGCGACCGTGGGTGTGTGACATAAGCAGTCAGATGCCCGCGGGCCGGTTACGCGGTGAGAGAGAGCAGAGGATCTTGTGTCATCAACCGACGTCACAGTAGCGCCCTCTGGTGGTCATGATATGAACTAAGTCAGTTGGGCTCTGGAGCTCGCAGTGAACACAGTGGATGCCGTCATCTTGAATGCCGGTACTTGTGTCATGATTTGACGTCAGGGGAGCACCCTCTGGTCGCATCGATATGAAATAAGCGAGCTGGGCTCTGGAGCTCGTGGTAGATACACCGGGGGCAGCCATCTTGAATGACAGTACTTGCATCATGATATTAGTTCATGGTGGCGCCCTCTATTGGCACTGATATGAACTAAGCCAGTTGGAGTACAAACCCAGTGAACGCATGTGCTTGAAATTTGTTAAATAATAAAGACAAGTACTTTTTTCCCGCCATTTTCTTTGCTTAGCAGAGATAACAGTGGTATGATGCATTATCATGTTGGAATTTGAACTTCCCGCCATTTTTCTGGCCGCATGGGGGGGGGGGGGGCGCGGCATTTTCCTGCTGAAATTCAAACTTCTCGCCAAAATCCGCCATCTTGATCGACATCACAGCCGCCATCTTGGATGACATCATCGCCGCCATCTTGAATAAAGGTACTTTGGGGTAGAACTGGCCTAGTCCCAATACTTGCATTGTGAGGCACCAACTTTGTTTCGGCACCTCGCTCTTCGGATGACACCACAGGTACCATCCCATCATTTGATAATGGGGAACCTAAATACAGATGGTTGGGGACGGATCTGAACTGCTATTCACCCCCAACGCGAGTCCAGTATCTTAACCACTGCATCATCTCCTTCAGTTATATGTGATAGAATTTCATCAACAATTAAGCTCTCTGTGGTACACAACACCTCTCCTGTAGCGTGTGTTGCTGGAGTTTACTAACTTTCTCCGTAATGCTCTTGTGGTGATCCCGCAATGAAAGGCACCGCTCCTCGTTGGATCTCCCATATCTCTCCTATTAATCCAACATGCCGAGGGTTCCATACAGATGACCAGTATTCAAGAATCAGTAGAAGGACTGTTTTGTAAGCCACTACTTTCACGGATGAATTACATTTGCTGAAATTCTCCCAATGAGTCTCTCAGTGTGCCATCTGCTTCTGATACCACACTGACAGAAAAAAATTGCAACAACAGGAAGGAGTTGTGCGAGATAAACAAAAGTTGATAGGCGTGTTTCTACATCTGAGAGATGAAGTCTATTGAAATTTCGCGCCAGTTGAATGAGAGTGACGCTAGTAGCGCCTCATGAGGATACAAAAATGGTTCAAATGGCTCTGAGCACTATGGGACTTAACATCTGAGGTCATCAGTCCCCTAGAACTTAGAACTACTTAAACCTAGCTAACCTAAGGACATCACACACATCCATGCCCGAGGCAGGATTCGAAAATGCGACCGTAGCGGTCACGCGGTTCCAGACTGAAGCGCCTAGAACTGCTCGGCCACACCGGCCGGCCATGAGGATGCAAGTCACGTTTGCTTTGAACACACGCTGTTACGGTCGTGTGCGTTAGTTACCTTTGAGACTGGGCGTTGCGAGTTCATGTTTGTCAAGAATGCCTTTAAGGTGACAAAGACGCCATTACTAACACCTCACTAAGCCTGAACAAAGTCGTGTAATAGGGCTAGAAGAAACTGTGACATTGCAGAAGGACTTGGCAGGAATGTAGCCGCTGTATATGATTGCTAGCAGCGGTGGTCACGAGAATGCGTGGTAGCAAGAAGAGCGGGCTCAGGTGGCCACATGACACTATCGAGAGGGAAGATCATCGAGTACGGCGTGTGTCTATGGCGCATCGAACTGCAGGTGCAGCAGCAATTTGAGCAGCAATTGGCACCACAGTGACCTATCTAACTGTTACTAATTGGTTATTCCATCGACTGCTCCGAGCCGGACGCCCTGTAGCCTCCATTCCACTTACTCCAAACCACTGCCATTTGCGACTTCATTGGTGTTAAGCGAAAGCTCATCGGAGGGCAGACCTGTTGTGTTTTCTGATGAAAGCTGGTTCTGTCTCGGCACCAGTGATGGCCGTGTGTTGGTTAGGAGCAGGCCGGTTGGGGCCTGCAACCAACCTGTCTGCATGCTACACACACTGGACCTACACCTGAAGTTATGGTCTGGGGTGAGGATTCGTATGACAGCAGGAGCACTCTCGTAGTTATCCTGCACACACTAACTGCAAAATTGTATGTCAATATGGTGATTCGACCTGGTGTGCTACCATTTTTGAAAAGCTTTCCTTCGGAGTGTTTTCCAACAGTATAACGCTCGCCCACATACCGCTGTTGTAACCCAACATGCTCTATAGAGTGTCGACTTGTTGCCTTGGCCTGGTCGATTACCAGATCTTTCTCCAATCGAACACAGATGGGATATCATTGGACGACAACTCCACTGTCATCTGCAGACAGCATTAAACGCCCCTGCATTGACTGACCAAGTGCCACAGGCATGAAACTCAATAATTCACATCCAGCACCTGTACAACACAATGCATGCACGTTTGTGTGCTTGCATTCAACGTTCTAGCACTTACACTGGTTATTGATGTATCAGCATTTCACATTTGCAATGGCTTATCTCGTGCTTACATTAACCCCTGTTCCTGCATTGTTAATCACTTAAATATGTTACCTAGACAAATGTATTCCCGAAATTTCATTACTCAACATTAATTATTTTGCTAACAGTGTTATCGGACAGTAGTGGATGTTTTTGCCTGTTTTTATTCATTTTTTAATGGTTCCAAGCGCTATGGGACTTAACATCTGAGGTCATCAGTACGCTAGACTTAGAACTACTTATACCTAACTAACCTAAGGACATCACACACAACCATGCCCGATGCAGGATTCGAACCTGCAACCGTAGCAGCAGAGTGGTTCCGGACTGAAGTGCCTAGAACCGCTCTGCCACAGCGGCCGGCTTTTGCCAGTTTATGTGCAATATGTTTCATTTATTCTGTTCAGGGTCAACTACCAGTACCTCCACCAATCGTGGATCCTCTGCAGGTCTTCTTGCATTTGTTACAGTTTTCTCGTGTTGCAACCTTGCTATAGACAGTAGCATCGTCCGCGAATAGTCTCACGAAGCATTCAACGCTATTCACTATATCGTTAATATAAATTGTTAGTAGTCGCGGCTTTATAACACTCCCTTGGGACATTCTCAAAATTATCTTTAACGTCTGTCGATTCTGTTGCGTTAAGAATGAAGTATTGAGCTGTATCTGCAAGGAAATCCTACGAGGACTTGCTGAAAAGCAATTCCTCGGAATTTTTTACATGAGAACTGTTAAAGCTTTTGAAATAAAACAAACGTTATTAACATTCTTCATCATGATTCTTCATGTCTACATATTTGCAGCCTTATGCAGCTAGGGGCTCCGAATCGTGGTGTATAAGGTGGTGGTGTGTAACGTAACTACGTCTGTGCGTGAGAAGTAGCGTGCTGTAATCGAGTTTTGAATTCTAAGAGTCCGCCCACGCATGGAGTATTCTCTCCTTCAGCATGACAATGCCAGACCACGCTCTAGCCCTGCGAGATCTGCAACAGTCCTACGCCTTGACTGCACTGTCATCGATCATCCCCCACACAGTTCGTCTTGACCCCACCCGATTTTCATCTGTTTCCAAAACTTAAAGAACGCCTTCGAGGACTTCACTTCAATAATGATGAAGCGCTGCAAGCAGAGGTGAAGTTAAGGCCCGTCGACAAACTCGAAAAATCTATAGTGACGGTATCAAAAGACTGGTTGATGTAAAATGATAGTAAAGTTTGTTTTATTTAAAAAGCGTTATGAGTTTTCGCATATAAAATCGGGAGGCATTACATTTCAGCACGCTTCGTATATCCAATCGCAAAACTGTTCCGGCAGTCGACAAGCTCGGATTTCTTTCAAGAAACGGCATTGCAGAAGTGTATGGGATGCCTTCCGGAAATCAAGAAACACGGCTTCAATCTGAACGCCTTTGTCTAAGGCGCTAATTAGAACGAGAATATTCAGTGTCTGGTCTCTTTGTCACAGATTTATTTAGTCAGCACGAGAGCAACAGAAAAATACTTAACTAACAAATTAAAATGAGATACTTTACAAGAAAGGTGCTCTGCAACGCGGAGAGAATTACTTAGAGTTTCGAGGGACGAGGTCCCCGTACGAGTCAAGAAATACATTACTTCGTTCAATTTGCATCTCGCATAGCGACCACTAACAAATACTTGGAGAATTCAAAGGTATGCGGAAGTGTACCGTCAATTTTGGTTTCTGCGAACCAGCCGCGCTCGGAATGGGAAGGGGGGAAATCAATTCTGTACTGTATGGATTCTTGCTAAGTACCAATCTCGATACGGCTGCAGATGGTCGAACCAGCGGAACATACTGTACGGGCTTCCGGGAATACTATCTTGATAAAGTAGTTTCGCGGCAACCCTGGGTACCAAAAGAAGTAGCAAGGTGCAAGAATAGAGGACCTACTCGCTTTCGTTAGATGGGCAGGATTGACTGACGTTCTGTACCACTAGTACAACATATACGATTTCCATGATGCTCAGTCTGAGGTATTCTTAATTTTTCTGACTCGGCCAATTCAGATGTCGGCTTCAGCGTTGCCAAATCAGCTTTTTTAGAGATAATTCTGGCTTCTTTTTAATACCAATTTGCTGACAAACGAGCGATTTCGTTGGTGTCTCGACGTAGGGCCCTTTTTCGCAATCATTTGGCTTCTTTTCTAGCTTTTCTTCTTGACAATAGGAAAGCACCGAAATCCATGTTGATTAAAGGAAAATTATTTGCATTGAACTAAGATTTCAAGTCTCGCTTCAGTGTTTCATGAAAATGTATTATTAGATTGAATTACAAAACCCAACAAAGGAAACTAAAGCTTTATTAGAGTGTGTTCCGAGCTCGTTTGCATACATATACACAAGACAAAATTCATAACTTCGAAACATAAACAGCCAAGAGCCTTACTGGAAATGCTGATGCAGCATAGTCGACATGAGCTAAGTACGGCAATTTCACAATAACGAAGAAAGCAGTTCTATACAGATCAGGCTTTGTTTTACGAAGGATGAATCAGAAGTCATACGTTTCATAGCTGCAATAACCAATGTGCCAGTGACTTAAGTGTGGCAAGAAACGGTGAAGTTCTTGTCAGTGCAGTAGTTTGCTAAATGAATGAAATAATGTAATATTACAGCGCAGATACTGCGAAGTTTGTTCTGTAATTACCTAGCAGAAAGATTATTTATATTTTTATTGCAAGGAAAAGAAAGTTACGCACAAGAAACTGCCATGAAGATGTTTATTTAAATACATTTTGGGTCAAAATATCGAGGTTTTAAAATGGACTGATCTCATATTTGAATATCACAGAAATAAAAAAAAAGCAGATTGTTACTTCTACCTTCGAAGAACTAGTGCATCCAGAATTCACTTCTCTAATAAGATGCACAAGGCACACCTCTAAATTCCATTCTTTCGCGTTTTCCAGACGCTTCACATTTTTTATGTCTATACATTTTCTCTTCGGCTAGTAAAGCCATTAAAACGAAACGTCGTACACGCATTTAAGGTAAGATGCAAAATCGTGTGGAACAATTATTTCGTGAAGTCGTTTTAAACTCAATTACATACCAGTACCTAATATGAGAAATATGAGTAAATAATTTTTTAGGAACTTGATTCCAAAGTGAAAGATATTTCTATCAAAATAATATCAGTGTTGACTCAATTTTAGCTTGTCTGTGCATAAAATTTGATCAAACTGAATTTTCGGATACTCCTCCACCCCGTTCTTAAACAACTTACACATTATAATTATTGCAAAAATAACACTGCACAACAATACGCCTTGTTTTATTTCAGCGTTTCTTTGCAGATGTTGTTGTTGTGGTCTTCACTCCTGAGACTGGTTTGATGCAGCTCTCCATGCTACTCTATCCTGTGCAAGCTTTTTCATCTCCCAGTACCTACTGCAACCTACATCCTTCTGAATCTGCTTAGTGTATTCATCTCTTGGTCTCCCCCTACGATTTTTACCCTCCACGCTGCCCTCCAATACTAAATTGGTGATCCCTTGATGCCTCAGAACATGTCCTACCAACCGATCCCTTCTTCTGGTCAAGTTGTGCCACAAACTTCTCTTCTCCCCAATCCTATTCAATACTTCCTCATTAGTTATGTGATCTACCCATCTAATCCTCAGCATTCTTCTGTAGCACCACATTTCGAAAGCTTCTATTCTCTTCTTGTCCAAACTATTTATCGTCCATGTTTCACTTCCATACATTGCTACACTCCATACGAATACTTTCAGAAATGACTTCCCGACACTTAAATCAATACTGGATGTTAACAAATTTCTCTTCTTCAGAAACGCTTTCCTTGCCATTGCCAGCCTACATTTTATATCCTCTCTACTTCTACCATCATCAGTTATTTTGCTCTCCAAATAGCAAAACTCCTTTACTACTTTAAGTGCCTCATTTCCTAATCTAATTCCCTCAGCATCACCCGACTTAATTAGACTACATTCCATAATCCTTGTTTTGCTTTTGTTGATGTTCATCTTATATCCTCCTTTCAAGACACTGTCCATTCCATTCAACTGCTCTTCCAAGTCCTTTCCTGTCTCTGACAGAATTACAATGTCTTCGGCGAACCTCAAAGTTTTTATTTCTTCTCCATGAATTTTAATACCTACTCCGAATTTTTCTTTTGTTTCCTTTACTGCTTGCTCAATATACAGATTGAACAACATCGGGGACAGGCTACAACCCTGTCTTACTCCCTTCCCAACCACTGCTTCCCTTTCATGTCCCTCGACTCTTATAACTGCCATCTGGTTTCTGTACAAATTGTAAATAGCCTTTCGCTCCCTGTATTTTACCCCGGCCACCTTTAGAATTTGAAAGAGAGTATTCCAGTCAACATTGTCAAAAGCTTTCTCTAAGTCTACAAATGCTAGAAACGTAGATTTGCCTTTCCTTAATCTTTCTTCTAAGATAAGTCGTAAGGTCAGTATTGCCTCACGTGTTCCAGTGTTTCTACGGAATCCAAACTGATCTTCCCCGAGGTTGGCTTCTACTAGTTTTTCCATTCGTCTGTAAAGAATTCGTGTTAGTATTTTGCAGCTGTGACTTATTAAGCTGATAGTTCGGTAATTTTCACATCTGTCAACACCTGCTTTCTTTGGGATTGGAATTATTATATTCTTCTTGAAGTCGGAGGGTATTTCGCCTGTCTCATACATCTTGCTCACCAGATGGTAGAGTTTTGTCAGGATTGGCTCTCCTAAGGCCGTCAGTAGTTCCAATGGAATATTGTCTACTCCGGGGGCCTTGTTTCGACTCAGGTCTTTCAGTGCTCTGTCAAACTCTTCACGCAGTATCGTATCTCCCATTTCATCTTCATCTACATCCTCTTCCATTTCCATAATATTGTTTTCAAGTACATCGCCCTTGTATAGACCCTCTATATACTCCTTCCACCTTTCTGCTTTCCCTTCTTTGCTTAGAACTGGGTTTCCATCTGAGCTCTTGATATTCATACAAGTCGTTCTCTTATCTCCAAAGGTCTCTTTAATTTTCCTGTAGGCGGTATCTATCTTACCCCTAGTGAGATAAGCATCTACATCCTTACATTTGTCCTCTAGCCATCCCTGCTTAGCCATTTTGCACTTCCTGTCGATCTCATTTTTGAGACGTTTGTATTTCTTTTTGCCTGTTTCACTTACTGCATTTTTATATTTTCTCCTTTCATCAATTAAATTGAATATTTCTTCTGTTACCCAAGGATTTCTACTAGCCATCGTCTTTTTACCCACCTGATCCTCTGCTGCCTTCACTACTTCATCCCTCAAAGCTACCCATTCTTCTTCTACTGTATTTATTTCCCCCATTCCTGTCAATTGCTCCCTTATGCTCTCCCTGAATCTCTGTACAACCTCTGGTTCTTTTAGTTTATCCAGGTCCCATCTCCTTAAATTCCCACCATTTTGCAGTTTCTTCAGTTTTAATCTACAGGTCATAACCAATAGATTGTGGTCAGAGTCCACATCTGCCCCTGGAAATGTCTTACAATTTAAAACCTGGTTCCTAAATCTCTGTATTACCATTATATAATCTATTTGATACCTTTTAGTATCTCCAGGGTTCTTCCATGTATACAACCTTCTTTCATGATTATTAAACCAAGTGTTAGTTATGATTATGTTGTGCTCTGTGCAAAATTCTACCAGGCGGCTTCCTCTTTCATTTCTGTCCCCCAATCCATATTCACCTACTATGTTTCCTTTTCTCCCTTTTCATACACTCGAATTCCAGTCACCCATAGCTATTAAATTTTCGTCTCCCTTCACAATCTGAATAATTTCTTTTATTTCATCATACATTTCTTCAATTTCTTCGTCATCTGCAGAGCTAGTTGGCATATAAACTTGTACTACTGTAGTAGGTGTGGGCTTCGTATCTATCTTGGCCACAATAATGCGTTCACTGTGCTGTTTGTAGTAGCTTACCCGCATTCCTATTTTCCTATTCATTATTAAACCTACTCCTGCATTATCCCTATTTGATTTTGTGTTTATAACCCTGTAGTCACCTGACCAATTTTACCCAAGAGGACGCCATCATCATGTAATCATACAGTAAAGCTGCATGCCCTCGGGAAAAATTACGGCTGTAGTTACCCCTTGCTTTCAGCCCTTCGCAGTACCAGCACAGCAAGGCCGTTTTGGTTATTGTTACAAGGCCAGATCAGTCAATCATCCAGACTGTTGCCCTTGCAACTACTGAAAAGGCTGCTGCCCCTCTTCAGGAACCACACGTTTGTCTGGCCTCTCAACAGATACCCCTCCGTTGTGGTTGCACCTACGGTACGGCTATCTGTATCGCTGAGGCACGCAAGCCTCCCCACCAACGGCAAGGTCCATGGTTCATGGGGGGGGGTCTTTGCAGATACGTTTAGCTTATTTCGTTCTGGAGAGTTAGCACCACTATTCGGCTTGTAGCAGCAATCCAACAGGATTACTATAAAATCCATATACTTTTTAATATATAGAAAAAAAGTATATATTTTTTTATAGTAATCCTGATGGAGTGCTGCTACAAGCCGATTAAGCTTTTCTTTGTAGATACATTTAGCTTATTTCGTTTTGGAGAGTTGCAGCACTGTTCGGCTTGTAGCAGTTTTGCAACAGGATTACTATTAAAAACTATATACTATATACTATGTATTATATGAACTATATTACTTCGGTCGCCCCCTGTCGATTGACTGCAGCAGAATTTCCCTGTTTATTACTCGAGAGTAGATAACGACGTTGGTATTATTGTGGAAAAGAATGGTTTTATGCACGATCCCTGCCGCAGGGCAGAGACTAATTTGGATATCCTGTTGTTCCTAGTAATTGTGAAGCAGGGTACTATTGTACACAGTTACACCTAATTGGGAGTAAGTGCAAAGGGAATAAAGACGTGTCAATAAAAAGTACGCACATTTGGAGAGTTTATGGGAGTAAAACTAACAAGCTATTCTGAAAAAAACTTGATTAGCGTATGCCTTCGATACAAAAGCCACATGTAATTTATTGTGCAATTAAATGTACCTCACAAGAACATGATACAATATGTTACATAATGACGTTTTAAAAATTTGGAGCCGGCCGCGGTGGTCTCGCGGTTCTAGGCGCTCAGTTCGGAACCGCGCGGCTGCTACGGTCGCAGGTTCGAATCCTGCCTCGGGCATGGATGTGTGTGGTGTTCTTAGGTTAGTTAGGTTTAAGTAGTACTAAGTTCTAGGGGACTGATGACCATAGATGTTAAGTCCCATAGTGCTCACAGCCATTTTTTGAAAAATTTGGATTATAGCATATGAAATTCGGAACATTTTGCAATAAGGGACCTACAGTAGGACTATGTTTTGTTTCAATGACTGTTCCTAGCGGCACTGAGTACACAAAGGACTCTACATAACCTCAGAGGAAGAGTCAAGAGCGGCGAGGTCATGGGAGTGTGCAGGCCAGATATCTAGATACCCCCTTCCAATTACAGTCTGCCTGAAGTTGTCTTTGAGGTATGCCGTGGCCCGACAAAGTACGCTGGAGCATCGTCGCGCTGAAACAACATATTTGCGCGCAATTGCAAGGGAACGTCCTCCAGAAGTTCAGTCAGCGCAAGGAGTTCTCCAGGAAGGTCAAATACCATGCACCATCCAAACGATCTGGTCAGTCTCTAACCGTTATAGCCCAAATGTTTACTAACGGTCTCACCTGGTAACTTCTCGTATAGGTAGTGTGTAGAAAATTTATTTCACCTTTTCGGGTATAAGTTTCTTATTGAAAAGTGTTCCGAATTGCATCCTCTACAATCCTAAATTTTTAAATCGTCAGTCACACCCTGTGTCTATTAAACACGCTCGTTTCCGATTACAACTGTCAAAAATTATTTTATTTTTATTTATTTCCATTGCAATTCCAAGTATCACTCATCTCTAGGCAAAAATCTCAGTCGCAGATATACACACAGTCCTAAATATAATCGTCACTCCAAACATCAAACGAACACGAACGGCGTCCAAGTCACACCACAGGGGACCATACAGACTTGGGAAATACGTTACTGTTGTGGTTTTTATCTGGTTTCGTGTTTACTCTTGTACTTAATGGCCCGGGCATCATTCGAACTTGCTTGATGTTTGTTGTATTTATGCCTGTGTGTGTCTTTGTATTTGAGATTTCAGCTTCAGATTGTTGCTGTTGTTGTGGTCTTCAGTCCTGAGACTTGTTTGATGCAGCTCTCGATGCTACTCTATCCTGTGCCAGCTTCTTCATCTCCCAGTACCTACTGCAACCTACATCCTTCTGAATCTGTTTAGTGTATTCATCTCTTGGTCTCCCTTTACGATTTTTACCGTCCACGCTGCCCTCCAATCCTAAATTGGTGATCCCTTGATGCCTCAGAACATGTCCTACCAAGTTGTGCCACAAATTTCACTTTTCCCCAGTCCTATTCAATACTTCCTCATTAGTTGTGTGACCTACCCATCTAATCTTCAGCATTCTTCTGTAGCACCATGTTTCGAAAGCTTCTATTCTCTTCTTGTCCAAACTGTTTATCGTCCATGTTTCTCTTCCATACATGGCTACACTGCATACAAATACTTCCAGAAACGACTTCCTGACACTTAAATCTATGTTAACAAATTTCTCTTCTTCAGAAACGCTTTCCTTGCCATTGCCAGTCTCCATTTTATATCCTCTCTACTTTGACCATTATCAGTTATTTTGCTCCCCAAATAGCAAAACTCCTTAACTACTTTAAGTGTCTCGTTTTCTAATCTAATTCCCTCAGCATCACCCGACTTAATTCGACTACATTCCATTATCCTGGTTTTGCTTTTGTTGAGGTTCATCTTATATCCTCCTTTCAAGACATTATCCACTCCGTTCAACTGCTTCAGATTAGTAATACTCAAAACTGAAACTGCAATAACTAAAAAACTGATATAACTTTTGACAGCAAGAACTACTGTGTCGGGAATTTTATTGTGTGGTCGGTCTTACACATGACTAGTTTCTCCACTTCCCCAGCCTACAATGCCGTTTAAATTTGGTGATCCTGGTGCTGATGTATCGTCTGGCAAGAGCAGGACCACAGTGGAAATCAGCTGGGAAAAGCCCTCAGGCGTTGGCGCGACAGGTACATATAATTTCCAGCTGGGAGGTAGACTCCAGTCCGCCACCAGCAATGGAGGGTGAATCTTCGACAATGACTGCCACTCGTGCTGGCAAAGGTCAGAGAAATCATCAAACGTCGGCCAAAGAATCCAAGACAGAACCAACAGGCAGTATGTCAACAAGTGGACACGAAAGCCTCAATAGTTTTTGTATATAATATTTTTTGGTCTCACGGCAGGGATAAAGTGGGTTCAACAATATGATAATTTGGTCAGAAAACTCAATTCAACAAAATGATAACATGAGTTGGATACTTTCACTCCATGTCCTCATATAAAGTAATTCTCTAGCGAGTGCAGATAAGGTCGTTAAAATACATTGACCAAAAAAAAGAGATGTACTCAGAAGACATGGTTGGACATCTATCTAACTTCGTACACACCATCAGTTGTTATATAAATGATTAAAGTTGCAATTCTTTGTGTCTGGTGCAACGGTCACGAGACTGCGTTAGTGTTATTCACGTTTAGTACTGTTACCATGCCTGGTAGGATATATAAGGGGCATGAACAGCGTTGGATATTGAATGGTCACTGTGGAGGGCATGAATATTCTGCATACTCGTGAGATAGTGTTATCAGCACCTGACAGCCTGAAAGAGTCACACTGAAGGTCTTCATTTGGTGTACTGGTCGAATGGTTCAAAATCCATGTTTTGGAGGAATCCAGATGTTACAATGGTCCAATGTTGGACTGCATGAAAACTTCAGAGCAATCATACTCATCATCAAGGGTCCTGTCGGCCATGCCTGAGCACCACTAGGGAGGATAGTCATATTGTGCACAAGGCATGTGTCATCCCACACTGTTGGCCAGAGAACAGCATCTGGCTGACTAGAGAATTACTGTTCCATGGATAGGCTGCCATTAACACCACAATAAAAATGGCTGCATTTGGAGTGGTTCCATGAATGGAAAGCATGGAATGCAGATGAATGGCCTCACATTGTGATAAGTGATGAATGATGGTTTTGCACTATCCTGGATGACCATTCTTGGTGAGCATGTAGTATGTCAGCGACCTGGGTAGAGGTCCCATTCTTCCAATGTTTGGAAATACACAGTGGTGTTACTTCTGGCATTATGGTGTGGGAAATTGTCGGGTATGACTTTATGTCACGGATAATAGTGACCGTGGTAGTAGTAGGGTAGTGGGGGTGTCAGTGTAGAGTGTATTGATGCCAGATGTATCCAAGATGGCGGTGATGACGACATTCAAGATGGCGGCCTGTAGACTTGGCAACAGCACATGATGTCATCCAAGATGGTGGCCATGACGTCAGCTGATGACGTAAGTACTATTATCAAAGATGGCAAGTTTTGGTGGGAAAGTGCCACACTGCCTGCCTTGCCTGCTGGCAGGAAGTTTGAATTTTGGCAGGAAACAGGAAATAGAATTATTTGCTTCTATGGGTCACGTGGCAGTCTCCCCGCCCCGCCCCCTTTCCGACTTTTTGCATGATGGCGTGCTATCCTCTTGGAAAATGGACGGGAATATTTCAATTTTGGAGGGAATTTTGCTCTAAGAGCTTACTCCTACAGCTGAGGGGAATTAGTATGGTGTTGCCCCCACTAGAAACTGCTCATGATGTCATTCAATTCGAATATAATTTGTTTAAATTTGTATAAATTTGCTTAAATTTGTAGAAATTTGTTTAAATTTATTATCTACCTACAGCAGTAGTGGCTTAGTGTGGTGTTGCCACCACAAGAGGCTGAGATATCAGTGCTTGTTGAGCTGTCTGTGTGGAAGGAGCATGTGTTCAGTTAGTGAGATTTTGGTGCCAGGCAGGGGGAGTTTTAATACTTGTATTACATGCGCTCATTCAGCCAAGGAGTGCATCCACAGCTCACTGCATGAAGAATGGAAGTGACCATTAATGCTTGAACATATGAAGAGGAAGAATACGGTCCTGCAAATTAATGCTTTGCGTCCAGATGTATTACAGTTGCATTACGCAACGCATGAAAACATCTGTCTCTGCTGGAACTGTCTGTCATTTCTAAAACCTACTTATAACTTCCACCTCACAAGAGACAGCTGCCTCCGATCCAGCAGACCAAAGAACTGCGCTATTTCGCGAGTTCACTGCTAGAGGGCACCGTAATAGGTCACGTGATCGTGCAGTTCAGCCAGTAGGAGCACTGCCACCAGAGGGAGCTGTCGTCCCTCCCATGATGCAATCCAAGATGAGAGTCTGGATCTGAAAAATGGCGGGAAAGGGACTTATCCTGTTCTGGGCTGCTGGAGTGAGGAAGGAGTGTACTTCATTTATTTTTGGAGCAATTTATTTGGGACGGATTTCACGTAGTTTATTTATTACACTGATACAAAACACTCACTCTGAAGTGCTTGAGGTCGCAGTAAATAGGCTATAGACCTGCAAACTACACGTAAATAATCCAGTACACTGATGTGCAAAGACGCAAACAACTCGTAAATTACCGAAATAATGCAGTACACAGCATACAGAAACGCCAACTCTCGAACCCTGGTCCTCCTGGGCGGAAAGAGCAAGTTCACCCCCCTAACACAATTAAACCACCAAGGAGTTTGGAATTGACGGGAAATTGAAAATGGCGGTGCCCTTTCTGGGACTCGATCCCTGGTGCTCCTCGATGGAAAGCCTAAGTACACCCCCTAACACATGGAAACTGTCCAGATATGGGAGAGGAAGGTTAGGTTAGTGTATTTTATTGATTTTGGTCGGGAAACTGACGCAAATATCCATCCTAATTACGAAATTAATCACAAAGGTCTGCCATAATTACACAACTATATGCATAGCAATGCACAAGGATGGCATAAAATCGCAATACAGCGCAAAAACTAATGATAACATACAACTGGTGTTATCCTGCTGGGAAAAAATTTCGCAACGCCGCTCGAAACTGACGCAAATATCGATTCTAATTACATAATTAATCACAAAGATCAGGCCTAATTACACAACTATATGCATAGCGCTACACAAGGACGGCAAAAAAGCGGAATATGCCGGAAAAACTGTTGATAGAAAACAACTGGTGTTATCCCACTGGAAAAAAAATTTCGCAATACCATTCGAAACCAGCGACAGAAACACTCAAACTCTACCCTACACCTTCAAGCTGGCGGAAAAAAGGCAGGGATGAAAGGTACTATCTTTATTATTTTTTGGGGGAAATATGTTCAGCTGACGACATGCTGATGTTGAACAAATAGGAGTTTAAAAAGTATATTACCTGTAAGCATACAGCATACAGCATCTATCACTGTTTGACTTCGGAGTTCGCCACAGACGCCTCCTAAAAATCACCGTACAGCCCAGGTAATAGAAGCCAATACATGCTATCACAGCTGATGTAAAATATGTGTCACAGTTCTAATTACACTTCGAAACTGTCATGAAAAAACCAACACTTGTAACGAACAGGTCATAATGCAGCACATGTACAGGGGAAAATCGTCGTCCTAAAAGACTACAGAGGAGACGGTAGTTGAACGGGCGTCCTCCTTTATGTACAATCACAAACTGCTGAAAATCGAGACCCTCTCCCCACCCTCCCTCCAACCATCTATGGGATGGATGGCGGGAGGGAGGGAGCTACTCTGCCAGAAGCCTCGCGACACGTGTTAGTCGCTGTCCACTTTGAGACGATGGTCCTTCACCAATACAAAAGCAGGTATAGTTAACTAAACAATAGGATATAAAAGAACGGCTATCCCGAATGCGTCTTGGTCGTCTAAAGTATAGTGACACAGCCACCCTTAATGGTTAGGGTGCGCACCTGTGGCAACGATCTCTGACATTGGATTGGAAAGACAACATTGATATGGAGCAATGTACTGTAATATACACCGCAGTTGATGGCGAGATCAATTTTAGCAATTTTACCCAGAAGTCGGAGAGAGCAATATCCACCACGTTCTGCAACCTGTTTAGAAACAGAGTGAGCTGAGTTAATGCTACAGGAGAGTGTTTTGACCACTCAGTGGAAGTGGGAACATGTTCTCGTAGCTCCACCACCAGTGTACGATGTTTAATGTCAGCATCAAATGAAGCCTGCTCCAGCAACATGACAACAGTACAAACAGTTACGGTGGTGTTTCTTGTTGGGAAAATTAGGAAGACTCAACATCGAAGCAGATCCGCATCCATTAGACTCCATTCATGTCTATCACCCAAACATTCTATCGTTGTTATTCTGTACCATCCAGCAGAGAAAAATTACGAACTATCTGTGTGCCGGCATCAAGCACATGCAAGGATCTTATTAAATATATAGGTACTGATCCATCACACAGACCAGTGTAAAGTTGCTTCACCTGTACTGTAGGAGGATGATCTCACAAACTATACAATAAGTCGCAAGAGACACTCTCTGTGACCCTGTGTCGTTGTTCGAAATATTGCTTTTACCACTGTAACACGCTTTGAACACTGCCATATATTTTGTTATTTCCCGCCATAACTTCGAGTTCTGTGTCAGGTTCTGAACTGACATTAACATGTTAAGATCCACTGCTTCTCGCAGAAAACTAGAAGTTACGCGGTATAAATCATGTTGCTACTGCTGCTACCATAACACACCACACACACTGGATGATTTTAAACAAAAGACAGTTACAACATAAGGAAACTGGAAGAGTTTGGCGGCGTTGTGGAGAGTCTCCAAACTGCTGTCCGAAGGTGATTAACGACCTCTACATTTAAACTCATCTGCCACAGTGACGGAATAGCTGATGGCTCTGCATTCCATTTCGACTGATTCCTCATATTGCAAATATATACCCGATCACTGTTTTGATGCTAGTCATCCCCAGAAGGTGTTGCCCCTCCACTAAAACTCATTTTCCAGCTCAAACAAGCGATGTCAGTCAGTCATTATGTGCTAACCAACAGCGTACCAGTGGACAGATGGGGTGGAAAAGACACCGTCGATGTAGTGTAATAATAAGCATCACAGTTGATAGTGCGAACAATTATAGCAATTTTACAGTAATTTCAACACCGACCAAAGATGCGACAGCATGTTACCCAATTTCCATATAATCGCTACACCGTCACTTCTCTATTTTGCGAGTGTCATTGCGAATAGGAAACTACTGCGAAAGCAAAGAGACCTTCACTGCAAGTTTAAACGCAGCCAAAACCTCTCAGACAAACAGAAGCTAAAAGATGTCAAAGTTAGTGTAAGGAGGGCTATGCGTGAAGCGTTCAGTGAATTCGAAAGTAAAATTCTATGTACCGACTTGACAGAAAATCCTAGGAAGTTCTGGTCTTACGTTAAATCAGTAAGTGGCTCGAAACAGCATATCCAGACACTCCGGGATGATGATGGCATTGAAACAGAGGATGACACGCGTAAAGCTGAAATACTAAACACCTTTCTCCAAAGCTGTTTCACAGAGGAAGAGCGCACTGCAGTTCCTTCTCTAAATCCTCGCACAAACGAAAAAATGGCTGACATCGAAATAAGTGTCCAAGGAATAGAAAATCAACTGGAATCACTCAACAGAGGAAAGTCCACTGGACCTGACGGGATACCAATTCGATTCTACACAGAGTACGCGAAAGAACTTGCCCCCCTTCTAACAGCCGTGTACCGCAAGTCTCTAGAGGAACGGAAGGTTCCAAATGATTGGAAAAGAGCACAGGTAGTCCCAGTCTTCAAGAAGGGTCGTCGAGCAGATGCGCAAAACTATAGACCTATATCTCTGACGTCGATCTGTTGTACAATTTTAGAACATGTTTTTTACTCGCGTATCATGTTGTTTCTGGAAACCCAGAATCTACTCTGTAGGAATCAAGATGGATTCCGGAAACAGCAATCGTGTAAGACCCAACTCGCTTTATTTGTTCACGAGACCCAGAAAATATTAGATACAGGCTCCTAGGTAGATGCCATTTTCCTTGACTTCCGGAAGGCGTTCGATACAGTTCCGCATTGTCGCCTGATAAAGTAAGAGCCTACGGAATATCAGACCAGCTGTGTGGCTGGATTGAAGAGTTTTTAGCAAACAGAACACAGCATGTTGTTCTCAATGGAGAGACGTGTACAGACGTTAAAGTAACCTCTGGCGTGTCACAGGGGAGTGTTATGGGACCATTGCTTTTTACAATATATATAAATGACCTAGTAGATAGTGTCGGAAGTTCCATGCGGCCTTTCCCGGATGATGCTGCAGTATACAGAGAAGTCGCAGAATTAGAAAATTGTAGCGAAATGCAGGAAGATCTGCAGCGGATAGGCACTTGGTGCAGGGAGTGGCAACTGACACTTAACACAGACAAATGTAATGTATTGCGAATACATAGAAAAAAGGATCCTTTATTGTATGATTATGTGATAGCGGAACAAACATTGGTAGCTGTTTCTTCTGTAAAATATCTGGGAGTATGCGTACGGAACGATTTGAAGTGGAATGATCATATAAAATGAATTGTTAAGGCGGGTGCCAGGTTGAGATTCACTGGGAGAGTCCTTAGAAAATGTAGTCCATCAACAAAGGAGGTGGCTTACGAAACACTCTGCAAGAGAGGCGCTCTGCATCGCGGTGTAGCTTGCTGTCCAGGTTTCGAGAGGGTGCGTTTCTGGATGAGGTATCGAATATATTGCTTTCCCCTACTTATACCTCCCTAGGAGATCACGAATGTAAAATTAGAGAGATTCGAGCGAGCTCGGAGGCTTTCCGGCAGTCGTTCTTCCCGCGAACCATACGCGACTGGAACAGGAAACGGAGGTAACGATAGTAGCACGTAAAGTGCCCTCCGCCACACACCGTTGGGTGGCTTGTGGAGTATAAATGTAGATGTAGATGTGGATAGATGACTGTGCAGTACATCCATTTATTGTTAATTCTTGAACACACACATCATCAAAGTATACCAGACAGCACCTCGAGCATAGTGCATAATTTATGATCTATCTCTATGCGGATGGGAGTCGCAGAGCAATCTCACAGTTTTAGGATAAAATTGGAGACCCCCTAGCACTGTCTTTGACCAATCCACCCTGCAGTACCACTATCGACTTAATCTGCAGCTGTCAAGAATTTTCCAAGAGGATAATGCATCATCATGCAAAAAGTCGGAAAAGGGGGTGGGGGTCTGCCAAGTGACCCATAGAAGCACATAACTCAATTTCCCACCAAAATTCTAATTTCCTGGCGGGGAGGCATGGCGGGGGGCGTGGCACTATCCCGCCAAAAGCCGAAATCTTGGATAACGGTACTCACGTCATCAGCTGACGTGACAGCCGCCATATTGGATGCACTTCAGTTACAACCACCCAGTTTGTCTACCTCCATAGCTAAGTGGGCAGTGCAGATGGCTGCCATTCAGAAGATGTGCGTTCGATTCCTGGTAGCACCAAGGGATTTCCCTTGGTGGGGGGACTGGTGCAAGAGGGAGAGGGATGTGCTGACCATATGTTCCTCCACGCCACATTCGCATCACGCTGCGAGGCAGAGGATGACACAGCAGCTTATAGACATTGTCTTGGGCCTTCATGATCTAGCGAGGAGCTCTTAAGTGTGTTTATTCACAAAACTGACCGGCAGCCTTTTCAAGAACTGCGATATTAATTCACATACAACCCAGTACATAACACTTTCATAGGGATAGTGAAGATAAGATTAGACTAATTATAGCATGCACAGAGGCATTTAAAGTAACTTCCCTCTTAATTCTTGGAAAATACTAACAATCTGCATAAAGTTTACACGGCTCTAACTGAAAAACGTGGGCTCCCACTAGAATGAAAATTGTTGGAGTGTTTCTTGCTGAACATTTTGATATACAATTAATCACTTAGTTCTCACGTTGTCGTTATTATAGTTTTATGTGAAGAGCAGTAATTTACATTTTTATATGTCTATCGATACTTGCAGTCTATGCACTGACTAATTATCTCACTTAGATGCTCGAAACTTTAATTACTCATTAACAACATGTACACCAAAAAGAGTAGATTACAATGACGTCATTTCAAGAACAACGCATTTATTCTAGAAATATTTAATCTGATAATCAAAATTAAGGTTTATTTTTTATAATTAATCACTATGTATTTCCCTTCCTGTTGATAATACATTAGTATCTGTGGTCTAATTTCCTCCAAATAGTACGCTGAAAAACTCCAAAAATTCCAGACCTCTAGCTCTTATAGATTTTTGTGCATGAAATAAAAATGTCAGAAAATGTAATTTTAGATAAATTTAGTTGAAAGTTATATTTGATTTATGGCTCACCTCTGTTGTTCCTAATCACCAGTTGCATAATCGTCTTGGTTTACATGTTTCTCATCTTCTCTCTTCCATTTCTTGTTTCTCTTTGTCATTCTGGCGTCCTTAGTTGCCTCAAAAACCTACTTTTCGTCATCTGCTACTCTCTTGAAATCAATTGCCAACAGTGATTGTCTAATATTAAACCCAGAATAAATCCCTAGTAACTCTGGAACTTCACACCTGTTACCTGTCCCATATTAAGACAAGTTACACATATAATAATTTTCGATAATGACAATTAAGCAACAAGATATACAAGGGAAACCCAAGAGCATTGCAAAGCGTATCTCTTAGCAGGACTATCAGCTTGAAAAACAATTGTATAGTATATATATATTTCTCGAACAGGTGTCTAATAACAACACTGACGTGTGAAAGCCGCAGAAACAATGGGGGTGGATGCACACCAACAGACATTTAAGTCGATTTTTAAATAACTTCCTGATGTCAAGTTCAGTTATTTAAACCACCATTTAGTTCAAAAAACTCTAAACGTCAATTTAAAATGGAAAACAAAATATTAATTTTTTTGAAGCGGATTCACAGGCAAGTTACCTTAAAACAGTCTGTGTTCCCACACTTCACAGTAATAAATTGTACTGTAGTAGCCTTGTTGTCGCTGAATCCTACCCCAACACGAAATGAATCGAGAAGTTCGAGCATTTCTGCTGCCAACAGATCTGATACATTCCAATCGCGACTGGAACACCCAGTGGTCGGCAAAACCGCAGCTCGTGAGTTACGTGCGGCTCTTTGGCCCGTTGAGTATGGCTCTTCTACAAAGTATCAGGTGCGGGCGCTAACATACATATCCGGAAAGATAAAATATCAGCTCATACCGCCAAGTCGTATCTTTGCACTGTGTTCTACAGTGTGTTACTGCCGTGTCCCCGCAGGAAAGACTAGAACTGTAGTTAAAATCTGCACCCCTGCGGCCGGCAGTTCCACCTGCCTCTGTGCGAAGCGCTCTGCCTTGCCTCCACGGTGCCTTCGCCATCTGCACTTTCCCCTCCACTCATCGCAGCTCTGCGTATTTAGGGGCCAATCTGTTTCAATTGGCTCGTACGCGCTGGGGAATCTCGCATGATTCAAGCACCAATTGAGCGAATGAGTCAATCAGCAGTCTTATTGCTCAATCGTCAGTGGTAGCTGCGTTCGAAAATCAGTCGCGGCCGGCGAAAACACCTACTCGAAGCATAAAGCTACCTGTATTTTTTCAAACAGCTGCAAATCCTGCAGGTATTTTAGTCATCAATTTAAGGATTGTAGTTAGTTTGTGTTAGAGGCTTTTTACTGTAACATAAAACGGTTCTAGGTGTCCTATTTGGCGTGGCTGCATACAAGAAGCAAAGAAAATCGGAAGTCGAATGCCGTGAATTGAAAGTTGAACGGATCGATACTTCCGCGTTTACTCGGAACTTAAATGGCCTTTCGACTTGTTTTATTTGTGAAGGAAAATTGGCTCGTAACAAGAAATCAAATTTCGAGAGACACTTTACAGCCCAACACGTTTCCTTTAGTACTCAGTATCTTGTCGGCGACGCAAGGAGGAACAGAATTGAGCAACTTCAGAAGAATCCAGAAAAATCTATTTCTGTATTTAATTAACGGATCCAGTCGTCCAAGGGGCTGCTAAGAGAGGCAAACGGTACACGGCTGGTGTCTGTGCGTGTGTGCTTGCAGTGGATAGTATGTCAAGTCAAGAAGAATTAGAATTCCGGCAAATCACAATTCAAAGGTTGGCAACTAATGCAAAATCCTGTAATTTTGGCAAAAAGTAGTTTTGGTGCTTACTGTATACCGAAACTAACTATCTGATCAGTATAAATTGGTTTTCCATTTAAAAAGAAATTTGGTCACTGATGTTCAGCATTGAAGTTAGTGAGTCACTGATGTGCAACATTGAAGTTCGTGTATTTCAAAAATTGTGGACCTGTTGCACATCCATGAAATTCTACATTCTAGATTTGAGCTTCGGTGTTAACTTAGGGAAATGTGATTTTGCAGGGCTCTTATGAATGTTTAATAAATCAATAGATGAGGCACAGGTATTCAGGAACTTAATGATTCATTCTATACAAATATTTGAAAACATAAAGTGAACAAAATTATAATTACGTACAAAAAATTGCCACCTTGATAACACCGGTTCCCGCCCGATATCTAAACCGAACATTAGCAACGTTGGGCGCAGATAGTACGTGGGTAGGTAACAGACTGAGGAAAATCGGGCGCTGTTGGCTTTAACGACGCGCAGGTCGCCCAAGTGGCGTCCAATAGAAAGACTTGCACCAGGTCATCGTGCCACACGACATTTTTTTTATTGTCTGTACGAGGGTAACTATTCCCAGCATTGCTCTATGTTGGTAAATTTTGCTAAAATACTGGAACACTGGAGAACTAAAAGGTAAGAGGTCCATCAAATCTTTCTTTTTCTCCCCCGAAATGTTGCATGGTTCGGAATACTTCAGAAGAGGTGTCAATGTTCGTTGTTTTCTCCGCCTCCTGTAGCTCACAGTTTTAAGCGGTTCTTCTTTTTCGAGTAATGTTTTGGAAGAATAATCCCTGGCTGGTCATTTTTGAAGTGAAGTCACTTGGCCTGCCTCCATTGGAATGGATTACCGTCGTTGTCTTTGGGGCAATTTGGTAATTTTTCAAGTAATTTTGTAAGTTTTCAAGTTGGCAATGTAGTCAAGAAAAGCGTTCCTCTGTACCTCGGCCGCAGTGAAACATTTTTCTACAGTGTTTGTCTTATCAGTCGTGTGAGTTTATATGGTCTGTTGGAAGTTTTTCTCTTCCGCTCTATCGAATTGTGCGATGCATCACACTCCATGTGGGTGTGTCCTGGAATAAGAAATTTATAAACGGTTATTTACAAGTTCGGGGACTTCTAAAGATGAAACATGCACGTCACTGCAATATGGCTGTTCTTCTTTCGGACTTGACAGTTGTCAGAACACATTATCAATGTTTTCAGTTCTGGTTTGATATCGTGAATGAATTTTTACAAGCAGTATCCCAATCCATTAGCCCCTCTTGCAGCTTCAGCCCCATGCCGTAAGTACAATCGTATTCGTATACTGTTAGATTGAACGTTCATAGCGTCAGTTTGTAAAATGATATTGAATTTTTGACTAAATGATTTGGGAGATACTGCTGCAAATCAAATGTAACGGTGTGCGTTTAGTTACTGTTGTCTGGAATTTCTTTATCAGTAGCCTTACTTTTGTAAACTATATGAGCTGTCTCGTGATGCTCTTTCATAGCTCTCATTAACTCATGTTTTTCACTTTTGGGGCAAATTTCAGTTGCTTGCATTTGCACTTTGTCACAGATCACACATGCGCCCACTTTCGTTTTTTGATACTAAGTTTCATCTTCCACAACTCCTCACAAAAATCCGTGCAGGACGCAGTGCCATTAGCCCTCATTTCTTTAGCATACTCTTCGGGTAAGTATGTAATCGTAAGGCGTGGGGCCAAAAACGTTTTAAAACAGTCTCTTCTTGATTACTGACTCTCGTGAATTGGAATTTTCCTGAGAAATTCGCTGACTCCGGCTCTAAAAGGTTAGCTTTTTCCACCCTTCAGCCGATCTGTAACTCGTGTTTGAATAACTACAGACGGAACTGCTCTTTTTTTAAATTTCTAACTCCACAGATTTCCTGCTTTCTCTAAATAAACTACATCCAATAAACATGATTTGCACAACAGTATTATTTCATCACTAAACAATACATAGTGCGAGACAAATACTGCCTTGCAGCTGATCTTGTTCTTTCTGGGCCTGTCAGTTCTATGAGGTACTACATGTACAATAATCGCTGCTTGAAATCCTCCCTTCCCCAGTACTCCTTAAACAATATTTCACGTCTTTCATCTGTAAATTTTTTATAACATTTGCTCCTGCGTGAGCGTAAACGTTTCGATTCTCTTTTGGGCTACGTTTTGTCTTTACCTCCCTTCATGTCATATTCCATCTCAAATTTCGAAGCATTTTACAAGAACTCCTTTTCTGCCGTGTTTCCCCCTTCAACCCACCCTTCCTGGCAGCCCCCTTTTTCCTGTTCGATGGCAAATCATCACCCACCTCATCATCAGATAAGTTGATTACAGGATGACATATTCGTCTCCTTTTCTTCGAAGTTATCGGGCTGCCACCATCAGAATCAAGGAATCAAGGAGTCGTATCGGCGTTTGGTCTGCTTCTGGTAGATAGTTGAATGTGATAAGAGCGGGGAAAAAATACAAGAAGTCATTTACTTACGAGGAAGTAAGAATTGTTTGTTAATTTGTAGTAAATATTATTGCAAACAGTATTATTCATATTGTTTGTTTTGAAAACGGATAATCAATGGTCTCGGCACTTGAAACTTGAAGCATGGTGGCCACTCATTGAAAGTCCTCGTTTTTGTTTAACCTTTACCGCCATAGTTATGCCAAGGTATAAATGTTGGTTGGTAGTTACGTCTTGAAAATACAATAGGTGCCAAACTAAGAGGAAAACGAAGAAGCCTTAGCTTGTTTTGCGTTTCGAGCGTGATTGTGAACGTGCTTTTCCACTCCGAATAGCATTGAGATCAGGGAAGAATATGCTTGTCAGCATGGTCGGACTTGACACGCTATTCACCCCACCAGGTCAACATTCACAGACATAATCCGCTATGCACTGGTGCAGCGCTCGGCGAGAGATGCCAACAGGACATGACACAGTGCTCCCAGACAAGAAGTGAAGTACATAGGAAATATTTGGGGACTTGACTCGTTTTAACCACTTTTGGACTTGACACACTATCCACTGCAAGCACAGGTATGTAGGAAGAGACTTCAAAAAGTAAGTTACACAATGGAAAATCTGTAATTGTGTGCGTTGAAAATCATTATGTTCCACTCGAAAACGTGTGTGAATTCCTAAGGGACCAAACTGCTGAGATCAACGGACCCTAGACTTACACACTACTTAAACTAACTTATGCTAAGAACAACACACACACCACACCCATGCCCGAGGGAGGACTCGAATCTCCGGCGGGAGGGGCTGCGCAATCCGTGACATGGCGCCTCAAACCACGCGGCCAATTCGCTCGGCTCTTCCACTCGATAAAATCGTCTCATTTTCTACAGACAGGGCGGGCAGTATGACCGGTGTAAGAAGATGTTTGCTGCTATTTTGAAAGAAAAAATTAGTAGCGAATACGTACTTACCATTGTATCATTCATCGAAAAGTGCTTTGTGCGCAGACCTTTCTAGAAGAAATTTGCGAAGATATGGAACTCGTAATTAAGCTTAGAAACTCCATTATAGATGGAGCTCTTAATCAGAGCCATTTCAAAGAATATTTAGTTGAAATGGAGAGCGACTACTGAGATATTCTGCTGCATAACACCGTTCGTTGGTTGTAAAGAGGAAACACTCTGAAAGGTTTTGCTTCCTTATTAATAGAAATTAAACCATTTCTCCTGGAGAAGGGCGTTCGCTGTCCAGAACTAAGAAGCGATCAGTGGATTCAACAATTTTACGTCACGGTAAATCAGCTTCACTGTAAAATACAGGAGGAAGAAAACAATTTTTTCTGTGTCAGAAGACGTTACTTCATTCGAAAAAACAAACTTTGATTGACTTTCCAAGCCCGTTGAAACATCACCAATAAAATAATTCTGATATTGACATTTGTCGTTTCAAAACAACACTTTTATACATAGGCAAGATTTTCTCAACGAGTTTCAGGAATTCAGAAACAGCAATACGACGTTAGCACTTGTAAAAAAGAAACCCGTTAATGATATTGCAACAGAATTACACTTTCTCCCTTTAACACTGTCACTGGCAAATGAAGTTGCTGGATTTAAAGTGATGTGGTGCTCGAAATTTGAACGTATTTGTGCTGATATAGAAATATTGAAGGTAAACACATGGGAACTTGATTCGCAACATTCATGGCCTGCTTCCTGGAGGAGGAAGATATATTGACTTTTTAACACCTAGACGAGTATTCCTGACTCATGTGATCAGCTGGAAAAACTAGCGTTTGCTATTCTTTTCTTATTCGATTTACATATTCATGCGAACAATCAATTTCAAGCGTGAACCTTATCACGAACAAATTGAAAATTCGTCTTGCTGACGAGAACGTGAAATCGTACGTCCAATTAAAAACAACATTGAAACTTGACTTGCCAGAACTTTCCAAAGTGATGCAACGCCATTGTTCGCATTAGTGTTTGTCAGTCATTGCCGTGATTTAATTTTATGAATACCTTACAGTTTAATTTTATCAACAAATAATATCGTAATTAAATATGGTATAAAGTTTTATTCAAAGTACCTATAAGAGTTACGCCTCTAAATAAAGTATGTTGCGTTAATTTTAGGGGGCGCTGCGCAGTGAATGAAGATGTAGTGTCGAGTATTGAGAAAGGCATGTTGAGATCGTTTACTCATACAGAGAAAGTGACCAAATGAAGTATTTATCTATTTTATTTATACGTTCTTCACAATTACAGCCTATTATCTGAGAAAGTAAGATAAGTATACAAATCAAATTTTTGAAGGTGATAAAAGATGGATATATTAATTATTTATTCCTGGTACTTACAAGCAACGTGCGCTTCCGTAGGTGAAGGGTCAGCGCGGCTGACTGCCGTTTTGGGACCCCGGGTTCGATTTCTGGAAACGCCGGAGATTTTTCGTTGGTGGGAAGACTGTTACGGGGTGCACTCAGCCTCGTGAGGCCAACTGAAGAGTTACTCGACCGGCTAGTAGCGGTTCGAAAGTCAGGGAACCCGACAACTAGTAGGAGAGCGCTGTGCTGACCATATACTCCTCCATTCCGCATCCGATGACGCCATTGGCACAGGAAGACACGGTGGTCGGTCGGCCTCGATTGGCCCGTCTAGGAAAATAACGCGGCATTTTACCTTTACCTTACTTATGAGCATTACGGAAAAGAAACTGGTATACGAGAAGAGTGTAGATGGGAGAAGTGGAAGGGGTCGACCACAGCGAACGTGTCTTAGTCAAATTGACGACGTTTTTGCCAAAGGCTAGCTTAAGAGCATTCCAGTTAAGTTAATAACAATGAACCTACACATATAGTTTACATTTTAAAAAATTTGGCTCTCAAAAGAAATTTCTGTCATTATACTATTAATATTAGGCTCTTTTGTCTGAAGAGATTACCGGCCACTGATCTAACCAACCACTCAAGATAATTTTCAGTAAATGTGTATAGTACAATGTTACAAGAACGTCGTCCGTGTCTCTCGTTCTAAACGCCCACGTGTCCTCGTAAATTAAATCGTTCCTTACTATTTTTCATCCACCTTCGACGCTTATCTACATATACCAAAATATCTCGCATCCTGCCTCTGTACTTACGCCATTAAGGAAATTGCAATACTCAGTGAGACAGAGGGCATGAAAAAAGTTACGCATTTCATAACTATCACTGTGTTTACATGCGACACATGTTTCGAAAGAAGAAAACCGAATTTCGGAAACCGTTTTTTGTTGTCGTGTTTACACTAGAATGTCAGAAGCGGATTTGCTAGCCCAGTTAAATATGGCGTCTAGAAAACAGCTGATGCAGTTCCTGATTCATTCAACATAACGGTTATTTCTCTTCAGTTAAATGTCACTGGTAGACGTCTTCATGCTCAGTCTAGTATTTCTGCTTCTCCTTCACTGCACAATAGTCCATATTCACCGAATATTCTGAATACAAGACGTAACTTGACAGCCCAAGCACGTTTCAAAACAGGTTGCGTTTACATGGGAGCGAAAATCGATTGCTGATTGGGAAACAGGTAACTAGAAGCGGATTTCCAGAATCGATTTTGAACCGTATACGTGACCACCCATTTTGGGAGCTCCATGTAAACGGGATGTGTACTGCGTCTTAATTTTTCAGAGAACGAGGCGGCTTTCAGTATGAGTTACTGCGATTATAAAATATGTACTATTTTGGATTCGCTGCTTGTATTCGGCAGCATTTTTTTTTTTTTTTTTTTTTTTTTTTTTTTTTTTTTCACTTGCCGCCCTGATTTTACGACCCACCACCTAAGTGCTTAAGGTGGGTCTATTTTGACCACTTGGCCGCTACGACCGGTGTGCGGACTCTGATGTAGTTGATGAAACTCACACCAGTTCCCGCATCCGGTCGCACCGTTGCCCGTGTCCCGCCACGTGGAGGCGGGTCTGTGCTTTTTTTTTTTTTTTTTTTTTCTTTTTTCTTTACTTTGGCAGCTTTCCCAAAACCGATTTAACAAAAATTTTACAAAAATTAATGTTGAATTGGAAGAAGGAAATACAAGGAATAGTTTAGTCTGAAGAGGAGAAAAGACGATAGGAAAGGAAGAGATGATAGTCCCACCACCGTAGGGGACTGAGGATGAGCGTCTTGGGATTTATCTTCAAGCCTCTGATCCTCAGTCCCCTAACCTTAGCCTAGGAAGTTCTATTCTATTCTAGTTGTGGCGTTTGATATCTCTATTTATGTTCTATCTGGTTACTTGTATACAGGTTTAGAGTGCCGTGGTAGCTGATGGCAATTGCGACGGTGCGCCGACACTGTTTATGTCTAATTTTATACATTAATCTATTGTCAGTTTTAGGTCTACTTATGTAAGTCTATTGCATGTCAGTTGTTTTATATTGAGACTTAGTTTAGTTCTTCCACACTATGGTGTCTGTCTGGGTGCTGCATATAGGTTTATTGTCTGTGTGGTCTTCTGTTCCTGTATTCTTTGTGGCATTCGTCAGAAATTTTGTCTGTTAGTGCGTTCAGTATGTCCCAAAGTTCAGGTGTTCTGATCGCGTCGTATATGTGTTCCTCTGTCTGTAAGTGTTGTATCCCAGGTGTGTTCCTGTGCTGTCTGTATTTCCCGCAGAATAGGATTGTGTGTTCGGGGGTTCCCATACCTCCACATGTACACGTTGATGTGTCTCTAAGACTCACGCGATTTAAGTGCGTGGGATAAGGTCCGTGGCCAGTCAAGAAATGCACCATGCCGCGGCTAGGATCGGCATGTTTCATTCTTAATCTTTCCGTTATGTTCGGAAAAAATGTATAGACTCTCCGTCCCTTATCACTTGTGCCCCATTCCTGTTGCCATGTGTCGATTTTCCATTTTTTGAGGTCCCGCTTATTGTTCAGCGGGGAACCAGTCAATATGTTGACCTGGTCTAGTCTACCCATCTTTAACCAATACAGAGCGGCCCGATATTTGATTGTGATATCTATCGGGAAAATTCCTAGCACGACACACAGTGCTTCAACTGATGTAGTGCCGAAGGCTCCCGATAGTCGCAGAAGGACGCTTCTCTGCCCTCGCCTAACCGCTGTTCTGTTTGTGACGAGGTTGAGTCTGTGCGCCCATGTACTGGCCGCAAAGCTTAGCACTGATTCGAAGAGTGCGCAGTGGTAAGTTCGTGTGACTGACAGAGGAAGTCTGTATTGTCCTGAATTAATCCTTGCCAGTTTATGTAGTAATTTTTCTGCCTTGTTTGTTGTTATTCTGATATGTTCATGGAAGTTCAGCTTCTCATCTATGTATACGCCCAAGTAGCGGGTTACCGTCATTCTCTTTATGTTGTTGTTCTGTATTTTAATAGATGGATTGCGTCTGAGTTGCCCTTTGAGCAGTGTGTATGTTGTTTTGTTGCCCGCTATCTTGAGTTTGTTTGTGTTGCACCATTGTGTTATTGTCTGCAGTGTGCCACTCGCCTTCTCCTCTAGCTGGGCTCTTGTATTTGCTGAGATGACCACCAGTAGGTCATCTGCATAGGCGACAGCACCGTCTGTCCTCATATCCTCCTCCAGCAGTTGCAGGAGAGGTTCAAAAATTATGTCCCAGAAGATGGGTCCACAGATCGATCCCTGCGGACATCCCTTGGTAATTTAATTGCATGACTACGGAATCCGTGTACCGGAGTTTCGCGCTGAGCGCTGCAGAAACATGTGTAACGCTTGTGATAAGCTGGCCAGCTGCGAGCTGACGTGTGTAAGCTGCGGCTGCTGATGGGGCCGCACTATGTCACGCGGGCTGCAAGCAGGAAGGCAAGCGTCGTGTCACGTGCTTCCAGCCGTGTATCATTCTTCCGCGAGCTGACTTTCTGGAGGGAATGTCTCAACCCTGAAGTGTCAAATAAGCCTCGTACTGGTGATGTCGATGTCTCGAAGTGTTGAGTACTTTAGACAAGGGATTTCAAATTGATTCTGTATTTCTGGATTTCCGAAAGGCTTTTGACACTACCACACAAGCAGCTTGTAGTGAAATTGCGTGCTTATCGAATATCGTCTCAGTTATATGACTGGATTCGTGATTTCCTGTCAGAGAGGTCACAGTTCGTAGCAACTGACGGAAAGTCATCGAGTAAAACAGAAGCGATTTCTGGCGTTCCCAATGGTACTGTTATAGGCCCTTTGCTGTTCCTTATCTGTGTAAACGTCCGTCCCTTTAGCTGAGTGGTCAGCGCGACGTAATGCCATGCTAAGGGGCTCGGGTTCGATTCCCAGCAGGGTTGGAGATTTTCTCTGCTCGGGGACTGGGTGTTGTGTTGTCTTCATCGCCATCATCTCATTCCCATGGACGCGCAAGTCGCCAAAGTGGTGTCAACTAAAAACACTTGACCAAGCGACCGATCCACCAGACGGGAGGTCCTAGCTACACGACATTTCATTTCATCTATATAAACGATCTGGAAGACAATCTGAGTAGCCATCTTAGGTTGTTTGCAGATGATGCTGTCGTTTATCAACTAGTGAAATCATCAGAAGGTCAAAACAAATTATAAAACGATTTAGAAAAGATATCTGTACGGTGGGAAAACTGGCAATTATCCCTAAATAACGAAAAGTGTGAGGTGATCCACATGAGTGCTAAAAGGAATCCGTTAAACTTCGGTTACACGATAAATCAGTCTAATCTATAAGCCGTAAATTCAACTAAATACATAGGTATTACAATTACGAACAACTTAAATTGGAAGGAACACACAGAAAATGTTGTGGGGGAGGCTAGCCAAAGACTGCGTTTTATTGGCAGGACACTTAGAAAATGTAACAGACACACTAAGGAGACTGCCTACACTAGGCTTATCCGTCCTCTTTTAGAATACTGCTGCGCTGTGTGGGATCCTTACCAACAGGACTGACGGAGTACCTCGAAATATTTCAATGAAGGGCAGCACGTTTTGTGTTGCCGCGAAATAGGAGAGAGAGTGTCACTGAAATGATACAGGATTTGGGGTGAACATTGTTAAAAAAAAGGCATTTTTAGTTGTGGCCTAATCTTCTCATGAAATTTCAGTCACCAACTTTCTCCTCCGAAAGCGAAATTATTTTGATGACGCCGACCTATATAGAGAGAAACGATCACCTTGATAAAATAAGGGAAATCAGAGCTCGCATGGAAAGTGTTCGTTTTTTCCGCGTCCTGTACGAGACTGGAATAATAGAGAATTGTGAAGGTGGTTCGATGAACCCTCTGCCAGGCACAGAAATGGGATTAGCAGAGTATCCATACAGGTGTAGATGTAGATGAAAGAGGTAGAGGGTAACACATTCACGGCAGTGAATTATGCTCCACTGCATTTTATGTGGCCAAAAAAATGGTTCAAATGGCTCTGAGCACTATGGGACTTAACAGCTGAGGTCATTAGTCCCCTAGAACCTAACTAACCTAAGGACATCACACACAGCCATGCCCGAGGCAGGATTCGAACCTGCGACCGTAGCGGTCGCGCGGTTCCAGACTGAAGCGCCTAGAACCGCTCGGCCACTCTGGCGGGCGTCAAAACAAAGGTGCATGTACTAGGACAGTACTAGGTAATATACAAGACAACGATGAAAAACAAATCATCCCTAAT
The DNA here is from genome assembly GCF_021461385.2 of Schistocerca piceifrons. Taxonomy (NCBI): domain Eukaryota; kingdom Metazoa; phylum Arthropoda; class Insecta; order Orthoptera; family Acrididae; genus Schistocerca; species Schistocerca piceifrons. The sequence continues at coordinate 127,384,355 of NC_060149.1, forward strand.
TATATGGGATGAATATTTATTATGCTTCATCTATCAACAGTATACGCAATGCACACTGACGGAGAAAAAGTCGCAGCACCAAAAAATAATTAAGGTAGAGTAATGAAATTTCGGGAATACATTTGTCTAGGTAACATATTTAAGCGTTTAAATTTGCAAGATCATAGGTTAGTGTAAGCACGAGATAAGCCGTTGCAAATGTGAAATGCTGGTACAGTAACAACCGCTGAAACCGCCAGAATGTGTGAAAACCTGTACACATCGTGTTGTTCAAGTGCCGGGCGACAGTTTGTGGAATGCAGATCCATGCCCCTTGCACTTACTCGGTCGATACAGGAACGGTTAATGCGATTTGTGGATGACGCAGGAGTTGTTGTCTGTTGATGTCCCATATGTACTCGACTGGGGACAGATCTGGTGATCGAGCAGGCCAATGCAACATGTGGATACTTTGTAGAGCATGTTGGTTTACAACAGCGATATGTAAGTGAGCGTTATCCTATTGGAAAACACTCTCTGGAATACTGATCATGAATGGCAGCACAACATGTCGAATAACCAGATTGACCTACAATTTCGCAGTCAGGGTGCATGCGATGATGTCCCATATGTGCTCGATTGGAGACCGATCTGTTGATCGATCAGGCCAACGCAACATACTTATACTACGTATAGCATGTTGGTTTACAACAGCGGAGTGTGGGCGAGTGTTATCCTGTTGGAAAACACCTCCTGAAATACTGATCATAAATGGCAGCACAATAGGTCGAATCACCAGATTGGCATACAGGTTTGCAGTCAGGGTGCGTGGGATAACCACGAGAATACTCCCGCTGTCATACGAAATCGCACCCCAGACCATAACTCCAGGTGTAGATCCAGTGTGTGTTACGCAGACAGGTTGGTTGCTAGCCCACAACTGGCCTCCTTCTAACCAACACATGGCCGTCACTGGCGCCGAGGTGGAACCAGATTTCATCAGAAAACACAACAAACCTCCATCCTACCCTCCAACGAGCTCTCGCCTGACACCTCTAAAGTCGCAAATGGTGGTGGTTTGCCGTCTGAGGAATGCAAGCTACAGGGCGTCTGGCTCGGAGATGTCCTTGAAGCAACCGATATGTAACAGTTTATTTTGTCACTTTCATGCAGATACTGATTAAATTGCTGCTGCATATTTAGTACGATACGCCAGAGCCAAACGCCGAACACAATGGTCTCCTCTCTCGGTAGTGCCATGTGACCATCAGTAGCGACCGTACATTTTCATGATCACCGCCACCATGAATCATGAACAGCGGGTACATTCCTGCCAACTCTTCATATCCAGCTTTTTGTATCCCTATTACACGACCTCGTTCAAACTCTGTGAGACGTTGATAATAACATCTTTGTTGCCTTAAAGGCATTCTTGACTGACAGCAACTCACCTCGTCGAAAATCAAAGGCAGATACCGCTCACGACCGTTACAGCGTGTATTTAAAGCCAACCTGATTTACATCTTCATAGTGGCGCTACTAGCTCCACTCTTATGCTACTGGCGCGAAATTCGATAGACATCATCTTTCCAACTGACGTTCATGTCCCACAACTCCTCCTTGGTGTTGTGATTTTCTTTTCCGTCAGCGTATATACAAATACTGTAGGATGCAAGAAATAATTATTTAAAAAAGAATAAAACAATAAAAAAACCGAACACCAAGCAATGTGATATTCACAGGGATGGTTGGTTTGTGAGGGTTGAAGGGACCAGACTACAAAGGCCATCGGTCCCGTTCACAGGGGGAATATATGGTCTGCATAACTAATTTTTCCATCGTTCGTCATGTGTTATACCCGTTTTGCACAATAAGGCTATTTCCAACACACACAAAAATACTGAACTGCGCAGGAGATATGCGTAATCCAGAATTTCATGAAGATGACACAGAGAGATACACAACCAGCCACAAATACTATTAAAAAGCTTTGTTTTAATATCGTTACCGGTTTCGGGCTATCAAGCCCATACCTCCGTCGTGTGTTAAAAGCCCTCACACAATGGAGAGAAGTTTGCAATTTAACATACGGAAGTGACTCATAGAGTGCTGACCAGCCTCTTGAGAGATCTAGCGTAGAAGCCTGTCTAAGCTCGAGTGGACCGAAGTGTCCCTGCTGCTTTAAACAGGTAACATATCCCACGCCACACATTTCATCTTCAACATTAAAAGGGGCTTGGTCATCGATTGGCAGGCACGTTTTCGCCAAATTATTTGAATTCAAAGCCTTAAATTTTTTATGCATTTAACTGCACCGACGGAAATGCAAAGTGTTATTTCATGAACATCTTAATCAAAGGCTGCCAAACGGATGTTGCAGAATTTTTAATGTGTTGATTAAAATTTCATCCTTATGTGAGATTATTTTCAGCATTTTCAGTGCAGTAAAAATCCATTACTATATTCTCTCAAGGAAGGCTGATTCTAATAGTTCGAATGGTCGCATCAGAAGGTGGATTGAATCATACACTGATGAGCCAAAACGTTATGGCCACCTGCTTAATAGCTTGCTCATCCGTCTTTGAAACGAAATACACCACTGATTCCGCGTACCAGGGAACCGACAGTTTATTGGTAGGTTTTTGGAGGTATGTGGCATTAGATATTTACGCACAGGTCGTGTATTCGCGTAAATAACTGGCCGCTGATTTGCGTACGCTCCATAGCGATCGAGATGGGTTCCATAAGATATGCTTCAGGCGAATTTGGTCGCCGAGACACACCGTGAGTTCACTATAACGCTCCTCAAACTACTGTAGCACGGTTCTGGCTCCGAGACACGGACAATTATAGTGCCGAAAGAGACATCACCGTCGGGGAAGGCATTAAGCATGAAGGGAAGCAGGTGGTTGCAGCTGTCGCCGTGTCTTCGATTAGTACCACAGGTCCCATGCAAGCGCAGGAGAATGTCTCCCATAGCATAATACTGCTCCCACCAGCCTGCGTCCGCGGTGCGCTGCACGTATTGAGTCGCAGTTGGCTACGATGACGACGTTTGTAGAGACAACCATCGACCTAGTGTAGCAAAAATGAGATTCACCCGAAGAGCCAACACGTTTCCATTGATCGACGGTAGACTTCCGATGGTCCCATGCCCACTGCAATTGTAATTCACGATGTCGCTGTTTAACATGTGAACACGTATGTTTTTGGATAGGCTCCGCCTTTAGCAAAACACAATTTTGTTTTTTAAACCAAACATGTTTCACTGCAATTGCAGCATCTTCAGTGGGCTTTTAGTTTTCATCTGTTAAAGATAAACATTGTTCTATACTGTTGTATAAATGTAACTATTAGTTTTTAAATCGGAATTACAGATGTTTGAAAAAAAGATAAATTATGAATTAATACCTGTTTACCACATGGTGAGGTTTCTCTGATGTTTTGGGTTTCTACAGTAACTGTTTTGCTCCACAGTTTGCATCTGCAAACACTTATACCTTAAAGTAGACAAATTGTTTAAGCCAAAAATTACGATTTGAAAAATTGTTATTTCTATGCCTGAAATTACTTAATTCTATGTGTGTGTGTATTTGTGTGGCTATTTACGTAATGTTTCACTTACATTTTCGTTTTCTTCATCTTTATCACTCTCAAACACTATATATTGAGTTGTCACTGCCACTGTTTCACTGTTTACCAGCTGTAAAAACAAAACACACCATGTGGTAAAAAGGTATGAATTCATAATTTATGTGTTTTTCAAATATTTGTAATTACGATTTAAAAACTAATAGTTACATTTATACAACAATATAGAACAATGTTTATCTTTAACAGATGAAAAACAAAAACCCACTGAAGATGCTGCAACTACAGTGAAACATGTTTGGGTTAAAAAACAAAATTGTGTTTTCCCTTAAGGCGGACCCTACCCAAAAACATACGTATTGTTAAAGCAAACACGAAAAAAGACCCAAGATGATTATTATGTGAACACGTAGTGGTAGTCTGCTGCGGGCCGGCCATTGTGGCCGAGCGGTTCTAGGCGCTTCAGTTCGGAACCGCGCGACTGCTACGGTCGCAGGTTCGAATCCTGCCTCGGGCATGGATGTGTGTGACGTCCTGAGGTTTGTTAGGTTTAAGTAGTTCTAAGTTTAGGGGACTGATGACCTCAGATGTTAAGTCCCATAGTGCTCAGAGCCATTTGAACCATTTGAAGTCTGCTGCGGGGCTCCATTTTCAACAATGTACAATAAACAGTGTGCTCCGAAACACTTGTGCGTGCACCAGAATTGTGCTCCTTTGGCAGAGATGCCACAGATCACCATCTATGCTACTTTACAGAGTAGACGAGCCTCCGAACCGCACGTTTTCTGAAGAGTCGCGGACGTCTCATCATTTAGGGCCTTGTGGTAGTTCCAGTATCCTTCTACCTCTTTCCGTAGGTGCTCACGACAGCAGCATGTGAACATTCGAACAGCTTCGCCATTTTCGAGATACTCGTTCACAGCCTCAGCGTAATAACACGCTGCTCTTTGTCGCAGTCGCTTACCTCAATGAATTTCATCATTTACAGCCCATATCTTCGCTAGGGTGACCCCTCGTCCGTGTCTGCTCCGCTTACATACTTTTGGTACGCGTCACGTGCCCGCAAAGCAACCAGGCGGCATCCAATTTCGCGGTGGGCAGTGGTCGTAATGTTTTGATTCATCAGTTTACCTGCACAAGAGAAAGCGCAAGGTAATGTTCAATGGTATCCAGGGCACTCCTGGTTCATCTGGCTGGGGCACATTATAGTGTGAAGCGCCACAAGAATCCATTGATCCATTTCGGGGCCTTAACTGTTTCTTATTGTCTTCAATGATTTCCCATTTTTCACAAACACTGAGAGCAGATTTACCGTTTTTGCTGATGACACTAATATTCTGCTTGAGATTCGAACTATCAGTGAACTAGAAAATAAATGCATTACTGTACGCCGGCCGGAGTGGCCGAGCGGTTCTAGGCGCTTCAGTCTGGAACCGTGCGACCGCTACGGTCGCAGGTTCGAATCCTGCCTTGGGCATGGATGTGTGTGATGTCCTTAGGTTAGTTAGGTTTTAACTAGTTCTAAGTTCTATGGGACTGATGCTCAGAGCCGTCTGAACCATTTTTGAACCATTACTGTACTTGTAGACATCTTACTCTAAGACTAACGATTAACTGTGAATATTGAAGAAACTCAAATCATGCAATCTTGAGTGTCTGAGCAAGAAAACCACTTAAACTGTGATAAATGGTTCAAATGGCGCTGAGCACTATGCGACTTAACTTCTGAGGTCATCAGTTGCCTAGAACTTAGAACTAATTAAACCTAACCAACCTAAGGACATCACACACATCCATGCCCGAGGCAGGATTCGAACCTGCGACCGGAGTGGTCGCGCGGTTCCAGACTGTAGCGCCTAGAACCTCGCGGCCACCTAGGTCGGCTCACGTTACACATAAACGATTTATCAGATAGTATCAGCAACGCTATAGCGTTATTCGCTGGCGATTATGTTATCTACAGGAAAATATCGTCGTTGTACGATGCAAAAACGAGTTGGACAAAATTTCCTCGCTGTTTAAAGACTGTAACTTCTCATTAAATGTGGATAAATGCAAGAGCATGCACACAATAAAGAAAAATAACTTTATAATTTCCGATTACAATATTAAACTTTATAGTCCATCATATAGTTTAAATATTTAGCGGTATAAATAAGCTGCGATATGAAATGAGACAAACACGTCAAATCAGTTGTAGGAAAGGCAAATACACTACAAAACGCATTAAAGAGCCACTTTTGCGATACCTCGCACTTGCCTTCCATTGCAACGCAGAAGTTTGAAATTTGACTCAAAGATGCCTACAACCTTACTCTGTAATGGTGCAAAAGCGTGGCGCCCTGTGACGTCACTCTCTAGCTTGACCACGCTTAGGCTTCGACATATGCGAAGAAAAGGCCAGAGCTCAGAAGTTCATGTGTCGTGTAAGATGGGTTAGTGATACCACACTGGCACCAAATTACACCGAAATTCTGTCCAAGGCCACCGTGGACGTGCCGCACGACAGGAAGGCCATCCACACCCTTTGATTCACATTTCTCCCCTTGTCTTAACGCCTCTGTGATGGGGATCAGAACCGTGACGCGTAGTGTTGAAATCATGCGGTTTTCTTATGGGTGTCCGAGGAAAACATTTCCGACATACTGCCTCGCAGAATCGCCACGAAAAGGGCCTAAGGGGGTGACATGAAGGACGTCAATGAAACCAATCCTTCCTTGGACCGTTGATTCCCACACATTTCGCGGTCGAAATCGACAGACCGCAGTGCGCTGAGCGACAGTACGACGTTCTTGACAAACTTTGACACTGCTTGTACCCCGCCGAATATTCAACCCTTCTCTAAGAAAATCGTGGGCATCAAGCCCCACTGAATGTGATCGCAGCCCTTTAGAGTGTAGTGCGACAAAAATTTTTGCTCTGGTGTAAAGGACGGAATCACTACAGGCTGTTCAAAACCATTTGAAAAAAATCTGAAGGTGACCCAAAGCAGCAAAGGATGTTTATGCTTTTTCAGTCCTCCTGTTCCGTGTCCTCCTGTGGCATGGCCACGGGGGGCGGGCACTGAAACATGCGTGAGTAAAATGACAAAGGATCACTCTAAGACCCTCCAGTTCTGCAGCATCCTCAGTGCCACTCGCACACGTTTGTTGCACTAGTCAACAGCGCCTCAAGCGAACAAATGTACAACTAAATGAAACTTTATAGCTCCCTTAATTCGCCGACAGATAGTGCTTAGCTCTGCCTTTTGTCGTTGCAGAGTTTTAAATTCCTAAAGTTGTGGTATTCTTTTTGAATCACCCTGTACTTAAACCTAACTAACCTAAGGACATCACACACATCCATGCCCGAGGCAGGATTCGAACCTGCGACCGTAACAGTCGCACGGTTCCGGACTGCGCGCCTAGAACCGCGAGACCACCGCGGCCGGCAATTCCGGAACATTCGTAGTTTCGCGCCACTGTTGTGTTGGAGCGAAATGCGGCGACCACCCCTGCGCACATTGTCTTTGATGTGTGACTGTTGAAAGCTTCATTCATGTATGTCTATTAGCTATTGTTCGGTGCATTGTTGTGTCTCACAATTTGCAAATTTCGAGATGGCAGAGTTAAAGGACAAGCGTGTCTGCATTAAATTTTGCGTGAAACGGAAGAAAACGTCTACAGAGACACACCGCATGATGCTTAAGCCGTTCTCGGTGTTACGAATGGTTCAAACGGTTTAAAAAGATGATCCCCGTTTAGGACGTCTACCGACGACGCTCAGGTCAGGAACGTCAACGAAACTGTGCATGCCAGTCGAAACCTGACTGTCCTGGAGATTGCAGGAGAATGTAACATTTCAGCTGGATCATGTCACAAAATCCTGACACAGCATCTTGGCACGCATCGTGTTGCCGTCAGGTTGGTCCCACGGTTCATGAGCCAAGAACAGAAAGACCTTCACCTCATAACCTGTGAAACTTTTGGATTGCGCAAGTGAGAAAGAGATTTTCCTTAAGAGAATCGTAACTGGTGATGAGACGTATAACTACACTTATGATATTGAGACATTAATCTGTGTGGTAATCTCTCAGTTGGTGGTTCGTCCAGGGTATGAATCTGATCCCTTTATAATTGCAGTTAGAATACTTTGACATGTCAGAATTACGTTATCTATATATAGGTTGACTCTTACATAGAAGAGAACAGCCACCAGCCGCTTTTTACAATGCTATTTTTTATTTATTTAAACAACGCTGTTTAAATAAATAAATAGAATTGTAAAAATTGGCTCGTTGCTGTTATCTTACATGTAAAAGTCAGCCTATATTTTGTACATAGCCACGGGCTTAAAATGTCAGTTTTTAACAAAATATCATTCTGTGATCTAGGTCCCAAATTTTTTGTATGGGTAGGCAGTTATGCTCGGAGCACCCAAGCAAAGACCTGTGCAGCAGTTGCGTTCTGACAATAGATAGCAGTAATTAAGTGTGCGGGAGCCAGGCGCGGAGCTTTAATAAAGAATATGAAGCAATGAAAGGAAGTGCAGATTTCCACCAGCCTGCTGCTGTCAGCGGCAGTGGGGGCTACCAGAGACTACTTTTAGTTCATCAACTTCGGCAACGGCAGTGGCTGCATCTACACTTTCGCGCGATCCAGCAAAGGGCGTACCGAGACTGCTTCCGGACGTGGAAACGGCGTAGGGAGCGGTGTATCAACTGTGGAGGACAGTATTTCGAAGCAGACTATGCACAATAAGTAAAAGGTAAGCGTAGAAAAATGTTGTGGACAAAGTTCCAGAATTTTTAGGACACACGTCGTACATGCTCGACAAGGTCAAGGCCGAGCTGCAGCGTTGGCAGGACCTTGGCGACTTTTCTCCTCTATTTCACTGAGTCAGTGGCGGTGATTCAGAAACCAGACGGCGCCGTGCGCCTTTGTCGGTGATTTTAAATAGACAGTCAATGCGCAATGTGACGAATATTCATATCTGGTTTGTCCCACAGCGAGTGCTGCAAAAGGAAGAATTAAAATACACACGACACAATAAGAACTGTCTGTTTATTTACCATGAACTAAACTCAGCACAGCTTCTGAGGACGAATATTCATACAACTATATTACAACTGAAATGTAGGTCCTTGAAGATGCCTAACAGGTGCTCGCTATGGCAAAGTCCATGAATGTCAGTATGGCGACGAGCAGGGACGTGCCGTGATAGAGTAGCGACCTGGTTCTATGAGGCTATGAGCTCATTGACAGTCGATCGACGAGCAGCCAAGTGCCGTAACGACACGGTCCAACGAGGCGGTAGCTCGAGTGCAGTTCAGACGTAAGTCCAGCAAGCTGGTCTACAGAGGCAGTTCATAGCGAGTTCTAGGCAACACCATCTGTGGGACAGCAGCTGAGGCAGGCGTTGAGTCAATAACGTGGACTCGAGAGGGTGGCTGATGGTCCGTCTTGAGCCCGTGTGGTGTGGGGGGTGGGGGGGGGGGGGCGACCAAAGTACTGTCCGCGGAAGACTACACGCGCGGTGTCACGTGTACACGTGACCGTGCGGACGCGAAAACACTGACGGAAAAAAATCGCAACATCAGGAAGGAGTTGTGCGACATAAACTAAAGTTGATAGGCGTGTTTCTACATCTGAAAGAAGATGTCTATTCAAATTTCGCGCTAGTCGCGTAAGACTGGCGCCTCTATGAGGTTTGCTCTAAATACGTGCCGTAACGGTCGTGGGCGTTAGTTGCCTCTGAGATTGGACGTAGTTACTCAAGAATGCATTTAAGGTGACAAAGACGTCATTATCAGCACCTCACTGAGTCTGAGCGAGGTCGTGTAATAGGGATACGGGAAGCTGGATATTCCTTGTGCGATATTGCAGAAAGACTTAGCAGGAATGCTGCCACACTGGGAGCAGTGGTCACAGGAATGTGGGTCGCAAGAAGACCGGGCTCCAGATGGCCATGTGGCACTACCGAGAGGTAAGAAAAATTGAGTTCAGCTTATTGGTCTGACGTGTCGTACTGCTTCTGCAGCAGCAATTCGAACAGCAGTTGGCACCACAGTGACACAATAAACTGTTACATAACGGATACTTCAAGGGCAGCTCCGAGGCAGACGCCCCGTAGCGTGGATTGGACCGATCCCAAACCACCACCATTTGCGACGTCAGAGGTGTGAAGCAAGAGCTCATTGGAGGCCTGGGTGGAGATCTGTTGTGTTTTCTGATGAAAGCTGGTTGTGCCCCGGTATCAGTAATGACGGTGTGTTGGTTAGAAGCAGACTAGTTGAGGGCCTCCAGGCAAACTATCTGCGTGCTAGACACACTGGACCTACATCTGGAGTTATGGTCTGCGGTGCGATTTCGTATGACAGCAGGAGCACTCTCGTGGTTATCCCACGCACCCTGAATGCAAATCTGTATGCCAATCTGGTGATTCGACCTATTGTGCTGCCATTTATGATCAGTATTTCAGGGGGTGTTTTCCAACAGGATAACACTTGCCCACACTCCGCTGTTGTAAACCAACATGCTATACGTAGTATAAGTATGTTGCGTTGGCCTGATCGATCAACAGATCGGTCTTCAATAGAGCACATATGGGACATCATCGGATGACAGCTCCAGCATCATCCACAAAAAAGCATTAACTGTCTGTGTATTGACCGACCAAGTGAAACAGGCTTGGAACTCCATCTTACAAACTGACATCCGCGAACTGTACAACACAATGCATACACGTTTACAAGCTTGCACTCAACATTCTGGCCGTTACACCGGTTTTTAATGGACCATCATTTCACATTTGCAATGGCTTATCTGACGCTTAAATTAACCTGTGATCTTGCAATGTTAATTACTTAAATGTGTTACCTAGTCTAATGTATTCCCAAAATTTCATAACTCTACATTATTTTCTGTTGTTGCGATTTTTTTGCGTCAGTGCCTGTGACTGGAGCGTTGTTTACCACGATATGCACTCCACACATCGGCGTGGCTTGCGCCCCCAGATGTTGTGGCGGTTGCAGGAGGCTTGGTGGTAAATAGCTCATTTACTCTTCTCTTGACAAACGGCCTCCAAAGTAAGGTAGGAGCCTGTATTATTTGTGAAGGTAATAGGGGCAATTCCAAGTGTAGTAATTAATGCCTTTAATGACAAATTACCTGTTGGCTTCTATCTCGGGTTCTTCGGCCGACGTTTGTTTGATGATTTTTCTAACGTTTCGCCAGCACAAGTGGCTGGCATTGTCAAAACTTCACCCTCTATCGATGGTGGTGGTGTGGAGTCGAGCTCGTAGCTGCAGATTGTATGTACTTGGCGCGCCAACGTCCAAGCTTTTCCGTGTAATTACCGCTGTGGTTCTTCCATTGTTACCTACAACGGTCGTCCTCTGCAGCAAGGGAATCCAGGGTCCGTTCATCTTGAAGCATTCTTCTTTCTTGTTGACGTTAGTGTCATGTTTGTGTATTTCTATAGCTTCCCTGAATAAGCGGATGTAATAGTTCTTCTCTACAGCAAGAACTTCTGTGTCACTGAATTTCATTATGTGGTCGCTCTCACACAGCGCGTGCTCCGCCACGGCCGATTTCGCCACCTGCCCCAAACTGCAATGCCGTTTATGTCCGGTTCATGCCTCTTTTCTGGCTCGGGAGGTGATTTGAAAATTTATGCAGATATCAGTGCCTATGTGTCGGTTTACGGTACATGCTGCGTCCCAGGTTTTCGCCGTCCCTCGTGACCAGCACATCTTTGAAGGGTAGCTGTTGATCCTTTACTACGTCCATGTTGGCATGGAGACTGTTAAAGTGTTTTAGGAAGTCGCCGAGTTCTTCCTCACCATGGCCCCACACAACGAAGGTATCGTCGACGTATCTGTACCACACCTTAGGTTTACAAGGTGCCCAATCCAGCGCCTGTACATCTAAATGTTCCACGAAGGGAGTGGCCACGGCTGGACTAAGTGGACTGCCCATGGTGACGGCTTCTAACCATTCGTAGAAGTTGCCATTCCATATGAAATAGCTCGCGGTGAGACATACATGAAAGAGCTTCGTGATATCATGCAGGAAAATGGAACAAAAATACACCAGCGAATCGCCGAGTGTCACTTTGGTAAACAAAGAACCAACATCAGAGCTGACCAGTAAATTATTTGGTCCAAGTTTTAGTTTCGTCAGGTTCTCAGTGAAGTCTCCTAATACTTCATATATGTGTCAGTCTTTCTCCTAGAGCAGAGGGGCTAAGTGTTTCTCCAATTTATTCGTCGATGAGCCAGGAGTGCTAACAACCAGTCTTAATTGAACATTATTCTTATGGATCTTTGGTAATTCATACAGTGGAGGTGATAGGGATTCTGTGTTGCGCAGGTTCATCTGTATGTCCGCCGAGAAGACACCTTGATTAACCGATTCGTGATACTCTGTGTCGGATCTACGTTTAGTTTTCGGTAACTTTTCTTATAGTGCTACTTTCCGCACAGGTATAAAAATCCATACTATGTCTCCCTGTCTATACTCACTGACCAGTGCTTCGGATCTGTATGCGAGCGAGCTGCCTTGCTTCTTCGGCCCTGGTGATATGTTTCACGTAGTCATCGTATTATCCGGTTGAACCGATATCAGTGTATACATCGTCGTTTCGGTCTCGTGATTGTGGAGCAGAAAAAACGATGCTTCGCTTTGTTGTATGCAAATGTCACAATGGTCTGTACTGTGGCCAGTCTCTCTGTTCGACATCAACATACCTCGAGAGAATATTTGCCAACATCTTATTAAATCGTACTGTGTGGCCATTCGTCTGTGGTTGGTGAGCAGTTACCATGGCTGATGTCACAACCTGGATTTTATCTGTGATATTAGTCTCGACTGGCAACACTTTCCTTCGATAAGAGATTATCACAGATGGTGCCCTGTGCTTCAAAATGATGTCTTTTACAAAGAACTTTGCAATTTATCGAGCACTGGTAGACACTACAGCTATGTGTGAGGCAGTAAGTGCAGACAGTTATCCATCTATTCCCATTTGACGACTTTGGGGGCCTCCCCAAAGTGTGGACTATTCCAGTCCGGTGTAACGGCGCTGCTGCAGGTGGTATTTGTACCAGATTTCCTGGTAGTAATTGCAGCACATGCTTCCATCACTGGCATTCTTCACAGTGGCTCACATGGTGTATAAGGGATCGACAGAGACCTAGCCAGTATCTGAATTCGTCTAGGGCCTTCACGAATCCCAGGTAACCGGATGTTGAAGCGTCGGGCAAATATTTCAGAATGGCTGGCTGCAGATGACTCGGTGTGACGAACAACCATTTCCGCCACATCGGATCATAGTTCCCCCTTATACAATGTTCCAATTATTAATCTGAATTCTCCTTTGGTAGGTTCCTCATTCTTCAAGCCTTACATCGTTTCCAGCAATGCTGGATTTTTCCTCTCGCCAGCAGTGATGTCATTTAATGCAGCGATGATTGAAGTTTCGTCCTCGCTATAGTATTCCATTGACGGATTTCTTAAGACGCAGTCGGCTCCTTTGTTTGCGTCAGCATTTTTGTATATCTTTGTGACACTGCACTCCTGACGCCTGAGTGCCAGTCTCCCCAGTAGAAGCGACGGATCCTTCAGGCTAGTCGGCCAGCATAGCAAATGGTGATCCATCATAGCAGTGATTGGTTTGCCAAATAAATATGTCCGCAACTTGTTGATTGCCTAACGAACAGCAAGGCTCTCTTTCTTGATTGTAGAAACATTCATCTCGGATTTGAAAAGTACTCTGTAAGCATCAGCTATCACCTTTCCAGCACCTTTCTGAATTTTTATTGCACTTCCCCAATTCCAAAACAGCTAGTGCTCGCGTGAATTTCTGTCTGGGCATTCTCGTCATACAGTGATAGTACTGGGGAAGGTGTTAACCTCTCGTCAAGGAAAAGGAAATGTCTTTCTTGTGTCACGTTCCAGGGGAATTTGATATATCCCTACAGGAATTCTTGGAAGGAAACTGTCTTCGTACAAAAGTCTTTCTTGAATCACCATTAGTACTAGCACATTTCGAGAAAATTTCTCACTTCATGTTCCGAGAAGTCGAAAACCTGTGACTGTTGTTATTTTCTTTTGATCGGGACAGACTCCATCACCATTCACTAGGTGCCCCAAGATTTTTATTTCTTGGGCGACAAAAAGACAGTTTTTGGATTCTGGCGGTGACCTGTAGTCTGAACACACTTCAGAATAGCTGTCAGTCGCTTAGATGTTCTTGAAATGTCTTTGGTTCAAATGGCCCTGAGCACTATGCGACTTAACTTCTGAGGTCATCAGTCACCTAGAACTTAGAACTAATTAAACCTAACTAACCTAAGGACAGCACACACATCCATGCCCGAGGCAGGATTCGAACCTGCGACCGTAGCGGTCACTCGGTTCCAGACTGTAGCGCCTAGAACCACACGGCCACTCCGGCCGGCAAATGTCTTTGAAAAAACGACAATATCATCCAGATAGCTAAGATACGTCATCTATTTAAGATGCCTAAGTAGGTTGGACATCATACGTTTGAAGATGGGTGGAGCATAACATAGTTCAAATGGCATAACTTTAAACTCATAGAGGCCATCAAGAGCTATGAAGGCAGTCCTTTCCCGACCAGCCTCGTCAAATCCAGTTTGCCTGGAAACTCTCTGTGTGTCCATAGTTGAGAAATACTTTACTGCTTGCAAGCAGCCCAGGATGTCATCAGTGTCCGGCATTGGGCAGACATCTTTCTTCGTGATTTTGTTCAGTCATCAGTAATCGACACAGAAAGGCCGTGTGACATCATTCTTCGCCACAAAAATCACTGGAGAGGACCAAGGATACTCTGAATGTTCAATGATGTCAACCTGCAGCGTTTCTCTACTTCCATCTGAGTTATTCGTTGCTCAGCTGGTGACACTCTGTATGAGTGCTGTCTAATTGGTGGATGATCCCCAGTGTTGATACAGTTGTAAGTAGGCTGTTTATGTTTTCTTATTGCCAACCTTACGTAGCGCTCTGTATGAAAATCACTGGCTGTGCTGTGTGCCGTCTGTGGCCAGTTTGCATTGTTGTCTGCCATTGTAGTGTTGGGCAGTTGGCTGTGAACAGCGCGTACTGTTGCACAGTTGGAGGTGAGCCGCCAGCAGTGGTGGATGTGGGGAGAGAAATGGCGGAGTTTTGAAATTTGTAAGACTGGATGTCATGAACTGCTATTTATATTATGATTTTTCAACACTATTAACGTAAATACATTGTTTGTTCTCTATTAAAATCTTTCATTTGCTAACTATGCCTATCAGTAGTTAGTGCCTTCTGTAGTTTGAATCTTTTATTTAGCTGGCAGTAGTGGCGCTCGCTGTTTTGCAGTAGTTCGAGTAACGAAGATTTTTGTGAGGTAAGTGATTTGTGAAACGTATAGGTTAATGTTAGTCAGGGCCATTCTTTTGTAGGGATTACTGAAAGTCAGATTGCGTTGCGCCAAAAATATTGTGTGTCAGTTTAAGCACAGTCATGTATAATTGTTCTAAGGGGACGTTTCATATGGCGACCCTGCCAGGATACCTCATTGGAATCTTCTGTTTTTTTCTTGTAGTTTGTGTAATTAGTGTAGATTTTGTTTATTGCTAGTGCGTAATTGTAGAGAAAATCTCCTTTGTAGTCGCAGTTGTACAGTAAAACAGTTGTGGCATGTATGTAGATTTGCACCAAGTATTTCGCAGCTGCGCTTGCAATTAACGAGATATTATTTTCAATGCTATGTTAATGTGTTTTCTTATTTTGCTCTTAAAATTGTAGTTTTCTGTGTTGTCGTGTGAAATATTGTGACAATAATGGCGTGTGAAAAACGTAGTACTAGGCTCCAAAGTAATCTGAGAAATGACAGTGAAGACGAAAGCAGTGTGTTAGCGCCACCGTGTAATGAATTAACTAATGTTCAACATAGTAATTTGGTAATTGTGCATAGGGAAATGGAGCGGGTGGCAAACAATGGTGTAGGCAGTGAAACAATTAGTGAACAGGGAAGCATTATCGATCGATCGCTCGGCAACAGCTCGCCTCAGGAATCTGAAATGACAGGACACAATTTTGCAAATACTGTAGATTCAGGTTTTGTGTCCTCACCGTTTTCTCATATAAGTCAAGACACATTTTCTGCTTGTCAAAATGTGAATGTTGCCGGTGCAAATGCACTGCCGAAAAGCGTAGAGGAACAGATTCCAGACACTAATGCATTGTTATTACAGTTAATGCAACAAATGGGACAAAGGCTACAAAAGTTAGACACAATGCTCGAACAAAATCAGAAACAAATGGGACAAAATCTTCAAAAGTTAGACGCAATGGAACAAAATCTTCAAAAGTTAGACACAATGGAACAACACCAGAGACAAACACAGCAACAGTTAGACACAATGGAACAAAATCAGAGACAAACACAGCAAAAGCTTCAAAAGTTAGACACAATGGAACAAAATCAGAGACAAACACAGCAAAAGCTTCAAAAGTTAGACACCACACTTGAACAAACAAGTGAAGATTTAACTACTGAGTTACATAACATTGAATCGAAATGTCAAAAAGTCTGTAATGACGTAAAAACACAAATTTGTGAGCATTTTCAACCTATTTTTTCGCGGAATGAAAATGCATTACAGAATCACGAAGCAGCCATAAAAGAACTGCAAACCATTGTTCATGAAAATCACGACACCTTGCAAGCTAAAATTGACTCAGTTGCATCTACCGATTCGGTTACGCAACTTGCAAAAGCTCAGGAGAACTTAAACGACACAGTAGATACTCTGAAACTTGGTTCAGAAAAACACACTGATAAAATAAGTACACTATCGGAGAAAGTAGCCGAACTTTCGGATCAGTTCACTAACTTATCTACAAAGTTAGATGATGATCTGAATGACACAAGACCTGTAGCCATCACTGACACAGAAGAGTATGAACAAATTAAGAAATTCAAACAAAATCAGAATCAAATTAATACGCAACACAAAAGAGAAATCCGGGAAGTACAAGATCAGTTGGCACAAGTAATACAAAAATTTCATAGTTCAGAGGACACTCGCGCTCCAGTACGGGAAGAGGGACATAGAAATACGGAACAACCACAAAATAATAACACAGGACATTTCGGAAATTATGAAAGAAATTGGCAAGGTGCACCGAATTTTGAAATGGAACCGCCGAAACGACGTAACAATGACCGATATGCGACTCGCCGACGTGATGATTTTGACTATAAGCTGTTCATTACTACAGGTAAATTTAAAACATTTAAGAATTCTGGCAACGACATTCATCCACAAGCGTGGCTCCATCAATTCTCTCATTATTTTCCTCCCAACTGGTCATTAGAGCACAGATTAGAATTTGTGTGTGGCTATTTAGAGAATGAACCAGCTGTAAGAATGCGATCGGTCATTCACGATTGTCACAGTGAAGGAGAATTTTACCATGCGTTCCTCTCAGCATATTGGTCTCAAGCTACACAAGACCGAGTAAAGAATTGCATCATAATGATGAAACATTTCGAACAATCAGAATTTTCCAGTCTTGTGAAATATTTTGAAGACATGTTGCACAAGAATCAGTACCTGTCAAACCCATACAGCCCCTCAGAACTCATCCGCATTTGTTTAATCAAATTACCTAAACATTTACGACATATTATTTTGGCAGGACGTTGCAAAGACAACATTGAAGCTTTTCAGGGACTGTTACAAGAATTAGAAATTAACACTGACAATCGCGGAACGCGAAAACACGAACACAACAATTACAGGTCACATCCGTCACAATTCTGCAATGAAAGAAGTAATAACTGGACGCGACAAGGTTATTCTCACAACATAAATCGTGACCAAAACAGACACCACCCGTATGACAACCGTTGGCAGAGTAGTAATAATTACAGGGAAAGATCACCTCTCCGCGGTAATGACTATCACAGAGACAATCAGAGAAACAGATAATATGGGAACCAAAATAAATATTATCAGGGGAGACAGAATACCTTTAGACGCAACGGTCCAGCGTGCAATTACGATTCAGGGAGAAATTCTCCACCACGTGACCGACAAGAAAGAAACTATGGAATCTACCGATATGACGACAGACGATATGATCGTAACGACAGACCTGAATTGCATCAGAACTGGCGGGATTCAAACAGAGCAGGGCCCTCTCGACAAGGTGAATTTGTAGAAGTTAGGTCTCCAAATCCCAATAACGACGCGCGTTAACAAAGAGACAATAGGCAATGACTCATACCGCTGGCAGCCACAAACCGTACGTATGAAACTGACGACGCAGCTGCCGTAGCTAGTAATTACGTAAAAATGGAAGACATTAGGGACATCTTACTCCAGGAACACGACGTAAAACATAACAATATTGCATATCCTGTGATTGACATTACAGTAAATGACGTAAAATTTACTGCAGTACTTGACTCTGGCAGTCCCATTTCAGTAATTAGTGAAACAGCCTTTAGCAAGTACAACAAATCGAACGATTGCCCCACACTTCCGTTACGTAAGATTAAATTACAAGTTGCAATCGTTGGAAAAAGTGTAGATGTACGTCAACAAACCAACTTAGAATTCTTTTGTCAAAGCCACAGCTTCTCTATGAACTTTCTTATTGCTCCATTATTGTCGACGGAAATTATATTGGGAGTAGACTTTTTGAATGAATACAAAGCAATCTTAAACTTTCACGATGCTGAAATAAGTTTAGAGAAAGGAGGTAAGTCAATAGCTTTGAAATTTGAAGATTGGCTCTCAAACCATGACGAGGAAATTAATCGGCTTTACCTTCTGTTAGACAACAGTTCGGAATTTTCTACGGAACTAGACACTAACAATCACTCTGCAAGTACTGACAGGGATGATATCGACGACATATTTGATACTAATGAGTTAATTCAGGATAAATTCAAACAATTGAGAATTGTAATGACGCTGATAGGCAAGACGTTTCTGAGATTTTACAAGCACATTCCACAGTTTTCACTCACAAAACAGGAACAATCAAGGGATTTCAATACCAATTTCGTGTTCGTGAGCATACTAAATTTTGTGTTAGACCATACGTAATTCCGGCGCATTATAGGGACCGTGTTAGAACAGAAATACAATCTATGCTTAATGAGGGCATTATTGAGCCTGCAGTAAGCTCATACAACAATCCATTACATGTTGTTGAGAAGAAAAATGAATCGATCAGGCTTGTCTAAGATTCGAGCCAAATCAATACTATCATCATTCCTGAAACAGACAGGCCGCAGACGATGGAAGAACTTCTTCAAAATTTTAATGGTGTAAAAGTGTTGTCTTCTATTGATCTCAGACCCAGCTTTTATCAGATCGAACTTCATCCAGAATGTAGAAAATACACAGCTTTTCTTTGTTTCGGCGTTTGTTATCAATTTCGGAAACTTCCTTTTGGTTTGAACATTTCTTCGGCAGCATTCATTCGCGGGCTAAATTACATATTACCTGAGTTCTTAAAACGTCACATCACCTTATATGTGGATGATATTCTAATAGCAGAAGCCTCATGGGAACAACATAATCGCATCATCAACAGTTTGTTACGAATTTTTGCAGAATCTGGAATTACAGTTAACTTGGAAAAGTCTGAATTCGGTAGGTCAAAGGTGAGGTTTTTGGGACATATTATTACTTCTGAAGGCATTCAGTCGGATCCTGAAAAGTTAGAAGCAATCAGAGCCATTCCAGTTCCATCCACAAAAAGACAAGTCCGAAGTTTTCTAGGTCTCGTAAGTTTTTACCGTCGTTTTCTGAATATGCAAATTCTAGTTACACCAAAACTTTGTTCTCTCACTGGAAAAAATACTATTTGGAACTGGGACGAACAATCACAGTTGGAATTCAATTCTTTGAAAGAATCGCTACTTAACGCGCCAATACTAGCTCATCCAGATCTCTCACAAGATTTTTGCCTTAGCACGGATTCTTCTAAAGTCGGTCTTGGTGCCCACTTATTTCAAGAAGCCATAGAAAATGACACTACTGTTCAGAAAACCATTGCTTTTGCTAGCCGAGTGCTAACAAAATCTGAAAAAAAGTATTCCGTTACTGAATTAGAAGCTTCAGCTATCGTTTGGGCATTTAACAAATTCCGTTTCTTTCTTTCTGGTAAGCACGTAAAAGTATACAGTGATCATCGTGCATTACAATTTCTTATGTCTTCAAAAATAAATCATGACAGGTTAAAACGTTGGGCATTGTTTCTGCAAGAATTCCACTTCACAATAGTCTACATTCCCGGCAAGGAGGACATTGTTGCGGACGCACTGTCACGCGCACCGGCTGGGCTTGAGAAAAGTAACACAGAAGGCAACCTCGAGAAAAATTTCAGTATTCTTTACATTCAGAAAGTCGCCTTTGAAAACTTCATCACGACATCTTTAAAGGACATTGCTCATGAACAAGATAAAGATCCGATTTGGAAAGACATCAAAAGTAAATGGCATGAAAAGCCGCACACTCAGATTCGGCATTATTATCTGTTTAGAAACAACATACTCTTCAAACGCTGCACTGTTGATGACAAGCTATGGGTACTTTGCATTCCAGACGATTTTGTTAATAAGCTCATTTGGTACATCCATTTCAGCTACGCACATTTTGGTCCACGAAAATGTTATCATATTCTTCGAACGACTTGTTATTTTAACAATATGGAAAAGAGAATTCGAAGAGTCTTGTCTAATTGTAAACTTTGTCAAAAGGCGAAACCATCTACTATCTCACATCGTGCTCCGTTGTTTCCTATTATTCCTTCTAAATTAAAAGAATTTGCTGCTGTTGATCTCTTGGGACCGCTTGTCAGAACATCTAATGGATTTTCGTACGTTCTAGTCGCTGTTGAACTTACTTCAAAATTTGTTTCTTTCACACCGTTACGTAAAGCCACTGGACGGTCTGTATCCAACGCCTTTGTTAAAAATTTCTTACGTGAAGTTGGACACGTTAGTAAAGTCATTTCAGATAACGGACCGCAATTCAGATCTGCTGTTTGGTCACGCATGCTTCGGAATCATAAAATCAAACCTGTTTTTATTTCATTGTACTCACCACATTGTAACCCGTCTGAACGGGTTATGAAAGAAATCAATAAGCTTTGCAGACTTTATTGTCACAGAAAGCATCAGCATTGGGACAGATATTTACACTTATTTCAAAATGTGCTGAATGAAATGCCTCATGACTCCACTGCTTTACCACCTACTCTTGTACTGAAGAATGAAGAACCACCAAACAGAATCAGAGAGCTTGTACCTTTCCCGAATACACGTAAACTTCGACACAAGGACATAATTGATTTGGCTATTAAAAATATAAAATCTGCAGCAGACAAAAGGAGGAAACTACACGGTAAAGCAAATGCAAAGAAATTATACATTGATCAGAAAGTTCTCATTAAAGCTCATTCATTGTCACATAAGAAGAAACACTTGAGTCACAAATTCTTTCTAGTTTACAATGGACCTTACAGAATCCGACGTATACCACATGATAATTGGGTAGAAGCTGAAACTCTGCGTACTAGGAAGAGTAAAGTATTGCACCACATTTCACATGTAAAACCGTTTATTGAAAGATAATCTGCTTTTTAACTTAGTCTTTGCCATAAAATTTTTCACTTCACGTTTCTAGTATGCTTTGTCAGACTTAAGAAACTGTTGACATGCAACAATGTTTGAAGCTAAATATCCAGTCAAGAACCAAAAGAACATATTTAAACAGAAATTACGAATGCATTGTTATGGTGAACAGACGACAAGCTGTTATTGTATTTGTACATTCTTGCTTGTTAGTTGCACGATTACATAACGACTATCAGGCTTACATACTTAGAACATATACTGGTAATGCTAATGAGATTTTAATGCAACATTTTGGTTTACTTGAAAATACATTCTGGATTTAAAGTACTTTCTGTGAGATACCAGACGACACAGTGGTTAGTTTATATGACAGCTACACGATTTTATCACAACGCTACTAATGAGTGACAATTTACAATGTTGCTTTTGCGGTGTTTCTGTTTTATGTCTGCACAGTTTTATGTATTATTTTGGAAAGTAAAACATGTTTTAGTACTAACTTTTGTGGTATAGCTACAAGGAGACAGCCTTTTCCGTAGCACAACAATACGTTACAGCACAGTACTTTCTTCATCACAACAATAAGCGTAAAAACTAAGATAGCTATACGCAAAGCATTTCACTTTTGTTTATCATGAGGTAAGTACATTGACTTCTGCAGAACTTAGCTTTCGGAGGGCGATAACTACGACACTTCCACAGAGATTATGTTGCAACAAGATGCACAGTTTAGCGCTACAGTACACGTATTTGAGTGATTAATTTTATACTTAAAATATTTGTTTTTAAAGATTTTCGAATTACAAAGAAAGTTTTCCGTGATACATTTCATTCCATTGCTGTAATCTGTAACACCTGAGGGTATAATTACATTAATTCTCAGGGGGGTACACGCTTACTTTGTGTACCATGTGTTTGGCAAGCACAAGGAGCCCTAGCTAATATGGTATTTGCTTATACAACTTTACACATAGGTACCATATTTCTCCAACACAGAATTACACAGCTACCTGATTATTTAACAGAGAAACAAACATTTCTTTACTACATAAGTGACACATGTTTACGCAATTACACAGTTGGGTAACTTCACACTTACGAAATTGTATTTTGTCTGTACTTTGTGAACTGTTCATATTTTTTTGGACCCATTGTGGTATTATGAGAGCTTTGAATGATATATTTGGTATGCGATCACGATTTTTAAAGTACATTTGAGGCAGATGACACTTTTGACACGAGCAGAGAATTTTTTTTAGGTTTTGAAATTATTGGAGGAAGCTACGACGATTTTGAGAGTTGACTGAGGTGTTATGATGTTATTATTACGATGACTATGTGTATTATGCTGTTGCGGTATGTTTATGATCAATAAGCTGATGCTATATGAGTTATTTGAGTATGCTATGTATGTGTTATGATGAAATATTGAAGAAGTGTCGACAAATAAGGTAAGGAATAGTGAGTAGTGGTTAGGGACTCTGGTTTGTGAAAAGGGTTGTTGGAAACCAAGAATCGTACTTTAAGAGTTATGAAATGTATGTAAATGCGTGAATGTATTAAAATGCCGACGAAAATTTTTTGGACTCTGTTATATCAATAGGATTTTGTTTCTACAAATTTGTAACGCAAATTCTTGACCTGTGAAATATTTTTATATGAGACTGTCACTGTAGTGGAAACGGCTGTCGTAAATATTTCGGTAAGAAAGTTAAGTGACCACCTTCACGTAATGCGTCGTGGGCACCCAGCTGCGCGACAGTCGCCATTAGTGTGTGCCTTTCAGAGGCACAGGTGGAGAAAAGAAGGAGGCCATTATCCTCGCTATTGACATTTCTTTGTAGAAAGCATCACAAATACGACACGCTCAAACTTGAAAATATATGATTACACTGT
The DNA here is from genome assembly GCF_021461385.2 of Schistocerca piceifrons. Lineage (NCBI taxonomy): Eukaryota > Metazoa > Arthropoda > Insecta > Orthoptera > Acrididae > Schistocerca > Schistocerca piceifrons. The sequence goes on from NC_060149.1 coordinate 127,407,464, forward strand.
GGAGCTCTTAATTTATGATATTTACTAAAATGCCTAATGAAATGATGAGAAACATTTTACATCTATTGTCTTTCTAGTTGAGAGATTGCTCATTTTGTTTGATATCTAGTTTCTAGCTGCACTGCAGCATTGGTTAAAATAAAATTTAATAGATGTACTAATATAGATATTTTATGTCTACAGATCCAGTAAATAATCATTTTATAATCTACTTAAAAAAACGAGGGAGCACAAAAAGACATTTCCCTTCACAGGAATTGCATACATAATTTTTGTCAATGACTGGGTAACTTATTTACTAGTGTAAGTTAAGGTGATGCATCACTCTAGTGTTAAGATGTGACATAGGTATTAAACATGGCCATTTCTACTGTAATATTTTTTCTGCTTGAGCTTTCTCATGTTTAGATATAAGTTATTGCATTTGCTGCGGCTGTTTGCCACGCATAGTGCTACTAAATTTCACTTTGTATTACTCTTTTAAGCTAGTTTTACTACTGATTTATTTTTCTTGTTGCTGCACATTGGCTCATATTAGTTGTAATGTTGCATTGCTTGGTAATTTAGATTTACTGTAGCTTGCTTTGCAATTTTCCATTTTTTTTGTCATTGCTGTTTGTGTTAATTGTTTTGTGCTGCTGCATTGCCTCGTCCCTTAGTTTAGCATCTGAGCTCAGTAGATTTAAGTCAGCTTAAGAGGGGGTAGCCTATAAGAGAATGAGTTGCGATGAATTTGAAGAAATGCACAGAGAGGCTATACAAGAAAAGTACAGAAAGCAGGTATAGATAGGACTTTTTGGAAATAATGAAGAACGAAGGGAGATCTCCGAGAAGTAAAGAAAGTTTTGTTTGCAAAATACTGCAGTAAAACAAACCCTGTCCTTTCCTTGTCTTATCCCACTATGTGTTTGTGTACCCTTGTGTATTTATGTTCTTCCTGTCTTTATATGTTTGTCTGATAAGACTTATGTTGTAGAATTTTTCTAATACTCAGCTACATGAACTATGATGAGGAATACTGTTATCCTCAAATATAATTTGCATTAATAATGTGTTATTTACTTTGTAAAGATGTTAGACATTATTAATTCTGTTCTGTTTTAATGCTCATGTGTGAAGTTGATGTTTCAATAATTATTCTGATCTTTTATGTATTTACTTATGTCATAATTCCTGTAACACTGATGTATATGTTTATTTCTATTCTTTTGTAAAGCCCCTATTACTACAAATGTTATCTGTATTATTATGTTTTTAATGATGTATTTTGTACCTTTGTAATTGTATTCTTATGTTATAAAATTGTAATTGACACCAGTTCATCATATTATTAACTTGTAAGTTACATTTCACTGCACATGTTTCTGTTGGTCATAGTATATGGACAAAATGTGAGAAGTAGGGACTGTTAGTGTTTGCACGTGTGTTAATAATTCAGCAAGGGACTGGATAACAGCATTGCTGGCACTAAGGAGAATTCCAAAAAGTTTGTGAGTGCACAGGTGGTGGTTATGGACTTGCTATATTATCCGCAAGACTCTTCAATGGTGATTGTGCACCCGCACAGTCACAACAGATGGCTGCTGGCCATCTCTACAAGGACTACAGTGGGTCTGCATCTTCGATGACCCACCAATACCATTATTTCTACAAGGACTACAGTGGGTCTACACCTTTGCTGACTCACCAGTACCATTATTTCTACAAGGACTGCAGTGGGTCTGCACCTCTGGTGGCCCACCAATACCACAATCTCTACCAGGACTACAGTGGGTCTACTCTGTGATGACCTACCTACCAATATTCTTCAAAACTTCGAATGACTCTGCTGTGGGTTTGCTCTGTTGTGGCCCATTACCTGTCTGCATGTCGAGAGTCAGCACTGTCTTTCCGTTGGAAGCACAACACCACTTCTTCAAGACTGCATGGAAATCCACTACTTCCATGTGCATTTTCTTTTACTGCTCAGCCTTTGAGAAAAACACTGCAATTTTACTGTGATGAATGATCAGGACTGTCTTTATGGACTGTGAGAAAATTTTAGCTTTTGACCAACATTGTACCAATAAGTGTGTGCATTTGATATCTTTGTTATTGTAATTATGAAAAATTTTATCAAATCATTATTGGTCACTGCCCAAAACAATTTGTAAAATTTTTTGTGGGGAGCATGGGGGCTATATCAGTAGGCTGTTACGTTACGTAGCGCTCTGTATGAAAATCACTGGCTGTGCTGTGTGCAGTCTGTGGCCAGTTTGCATTGTTGTCTGCCATTGTAGTGTTGGGCAGTTGGCTGTGAACAGCGCGTACCGTTGCGCAGTTGGAGGTGAGCCGCCAGCAGTGGTGGATGTGGGAAAGTGAGATGGCGGATTTTTGAGAATAGATAATCTGGAGGTGTGTCCATCATCAGAAACAGTAGATTTGTAAGAATGGATGTCATGAACTGCTATATATATTATGACTAATAAGGTAAATACATTTTTTGTTCTCTATTAAAATCTTTCATTTGCTAACTATGTCTATCAGTAGTTAGTGCCTTCCGTAGTCTGAATCTTTTATTTAGCTGGCAGTAGTGGCGCTCGCTGTTTTGCAGTAGTTCGAGTAACGAAGATTTTTGTGAGGTAAGTGATTTGTGAAACGTATAGGTTAATGTTAGTCAGGGCCATTCTTTTGTAGGGATTACTGAAAGTCAGATTGCGTTGCGCCAAAAATATTGTGTGTCAGTTTAAGCACAGTCATGTATAATTGTTCTAAGGGGACGTTTCACAGTGTTTTATCATGGACCACTTGGTCTGTATTTTCTCCACTCCAGATGTGAAAGCATCCGAAAATTGGCTCAGAATGGTGTGTGAACCTGCGAGATGTGGCCAGATGGATTAGTGTGAACCGTTCTGTTGTTTCTCGGATGTGGCGATAGACCGAGACTGTATCACAAAGACCAACACATGGCCGAACACGTGTGACATCAGAAAGCACCGTTGTTTGGCTGAAAAGGCACGACAGGTACCGCCTTAGTACATCGCGGCAACTGGCGTCTGACATCGCAGCACTCAATGGACGTGCTGAATAGAGGCAAACAGTGTACAGAAGGCTTCGGCAGAGTGACCTTTATTGCCACAGACCTGCTGTATGTGCACCTCTGAAGCTTCTTCACAGAAGGGAACGTCTAGAGTGGAGTCGTCAACATGCCACCTGAATGGTCGAAGAGTGGTCCAATGTTCTTTTCACAGGTAAGTCTCGATTTGGACTGAAGAGTGATTTTTGAGGGATTCGCATCTGGACTGAAAGTGGAACAGATTTTGGGATCCAAAGACTGTGGAAAGAGAGGAGGATCCCTAACGGTGTGTGCAGGGTTATGTTGATCACCCAAACACCTCTTCGTGAAACTGTACAGGGGAATCGACAAGGTTTAACTACTGTCAGATATCGTTACAAGATCTTGGAACCTCATGTGCGATTGTTGCGAGGTGCTGTGGGCCCAGTGTTAGTATTGATGGAGGATAACGCTCGATCCCATAGACAACAGGCGGTTGATGTTTTTTTGGAAACGGAAGATATGCACGCATGGCATGAGCTGCTCGCACTTCCGATATGGAAATGGAAATGAGCGTTTGGCGTCATTGGCCGGGAGGCCCCTTGCGGTGCAGGTCCGGCCGCCTTGGTGCAGGTCTTATTTCATTCGACGCCACATTGGGCGCTCTGAGCGACAGATGGGGATGAAATGATGATAAAGACAGCACAACACCCAGTCGCTGAGCGGAGAATATCCCCGACCCAGCCGGGAATCGAACCCGGGCCCGGAGGACGGCAATCCGTCACGCTGACCACTCAAATACCGGGGCGGACACTTCCGATATGAATCCAGTAGAACACGTCTAGGACGCACTAGAGAGATGGGTTACGTGACGTCAGCATCCGCCAGTCCCTCTCCAGGATTTGCTAGAAGTTCTTCAGGAAGAATAGGCGTTATTGCCTCAACGTGAGATTGATGACAACATTCACAGCATTTTCCGTCGTTTTCAGGCCTGCATTCCTGCTAGAGATTGTCACACCCCATACTAAGCACAGTAACCAGTTATCGGAATTTGTGAGCAAATCCGTTAAGTTGGAAGAAACGAAGAACATTTTTGTCTACCAAATGTTCAAATGTGTGTGAATTCCTAAGGGACCAAACTGCTGAGGTCATCGATCCCTAAACTTACACACTAGGCCTACTTAAACTAACTTAAATTGACTTATGCTAAGAAGAACACACACACACCCATGCCCGAGGGAGGAATCGAACCTCCGGCGGAAGGGGCCGTGCAATCCGTGTCATGGCGCCTCAAACCGCGCGGCCACTCCGCGAGGCTTTTGTTTACCGTTATGCGTATTGCAGTTGTTTGCGCTCTGTGTTCTTTACATTGTTTCTACCTTACTGTTACCTGTTTATATTATTTTGTGGCAAAATAAACGCAACCTTGCAAAATTTCCTTGTGTTGCTTTAGCTTTGGACACCAGTGTAGCTTCCTTCCCTGCCTTATCTGTAGTGATCGTGAAGCACTATTCATCGCCGATGACACGAATCTGCCCTTCCTTGACTGGTTTAGCTGTCCCCACGTTTATACCTTTAGCGATAAATTGTGGCTGCTCATGACAGTTAATAATCCAAATTTCTTCTTGACCACCCACAATGCTTATGATCATCACTGGAACGTAGATTTCTCTCGCGACCATTAGTAGCTTTTTACAAATCGACAAAAGCTTCACAGTTTAACTGTTCACCTTGACCTACAATGGGAACTCCATTTGTTGATGACGGTAGAATAACAACGTCTTTAATGGCAAACAACTACCCAGAGCAATCTTTGTTATGTGTGCTTATTGTAATAGCTTCGTCAGTGTGAAGCTCTGATATTTCGGTCTACAATTGCTTGTGACGCCTACAAGAAGTCCGATCTGAGAATAACATCATGACTACATTATGATAGAACGAAAAATGGAGTAGGTGGTCTTCTGTTATTGATAGTTATTCTTGCAATACATGTTCCTGTTTGCTGGACGTGTTTATCATTTGCGACCTTCAGAACAATTTCTGTTATATCGTGGAACATAGTCTTCATGAGCTTGTGACGATAAGCATTTGACATTAGAGAAAGGGAAGCCCCTGAGTCGACTAGCGTAACGACTGATTGGCTGTCGATTTGACGTCTATGAGAATTCCTGTCATCTTAGTAACTGTTGTCTATGAATGAATGTCATCTGTGGCGCCCTCAGCTCAGTGGATGGCCGCTTTCCTTAGTGTTCCTGAATTCGGTGGCTCGGTGAGCGGCTGGAATCTCTGCACGGCGATGGGAGTGGCTACAGCTTGTTGGAGAACAACCTCCTTCAGAGTATGGTGATGAGCTTCTGCCAAACGTCGACTATAGTCGTCTGAAGTTAACTGGCGCGAATACATGTGTTATGATGATTGCCGTCTTGCGGCGTAATAGTCGTTGAAAACTCGCCTTCTTTCTCTGCAGTAGCGCACAACGTGTGCAGGGCGTCCAGATTGGAAACAGACTGGCATGTTATTTTTCATCCTCCAAATACCTGTTCTTCTGTGTGACGTTTTATTTGACAGAGGAGTTGCTTGTACCTGTGTTGGTAGGATTTTGGTATGTCTTCTCTTACAGCCTGGTGTATGAGACAAGCGAATTCATGGTGGTTTTCGACAACTGCCATAGGCGTCACATTCGGGAGACGATCATACCTCTTTCGTCCGACTCTTTTTTTTCTGTTCGATTCGTTGGTTGTTAAATGTTCAAATGTGTGTGAAATGTTATGAGACTTAACTGCTAAGGTCATCAGTCCCTAACCTTACACACTACTTAACCTAAATTATCCTAAAGACAAACACACACACCCATGCCCGAGGGAGCACTCGAACCTCCGCCGGGACCATCCGCACAGTCCATGGCTGCAGCACCTTGGACCGCTCGGCTAATCCCGCGCGGCTGTTTCGTTGGTACCATCTGATTAATTCTTCAGTTGTTGTAACATCCTCTACTAGAAGAGCTTAGTATATTTCTTCTGCGACTCCTTTCATCAAATGTGAGAGTTTGTCGTCTGCTGTCATACTCGGCTTCACAATGCGCAAAGGGCCAGAACGTTCTGTATGTGTGACTCTGTCGTTATGCCACGACATTGGGTCCTGTTGTTCATTTGTACTTCTGCTATGCGGACCTCCTGTCGATTGTCACTTGTTTCGGCCTGGAATTCTTCCCAGTTATTGAGCTTCTCTTCATTGTTCTCAAAACGTTGCTGGGCTGTGCTGTCCAAGTCAAATTACACATTTGTCAATTGACAAATTGGTCGAATCCTTTGAACTGTTTCGATGGGTCCTGTCCAGCGGCTCCAGAAGTCACAGAAGAATGCCTAAGGTGCAGCTGACTTACTACTGTTTTGGTATCCGTATGTCTCTTGAATGTATGGGTCTTAGAAAGGATGCGGCGGGGTCAGGGATTTTCCCCTGCCTCGATATGACTGGGTGTTTGTGTTGTCCTCATCATTTCATCATCATTCATGAAAGTGGCGAAATTGGGCTGAGCAATGGTTGGTAATTTGTACGGGAGCTGATGACCGCGCAGTTGTGCGCCCTACATACCAAACATCATCATCATCTTAGGAAGGATGTACTGCTCTGTTCCAGTTCTTGTCCATGTAGGTGACGGCTTTTGTGTTGTCTAATAGGAGCCACAGTGATGTAGATGTATTAAACTATTCGGTGTCTCCACGAAATAATGTCACGTCTAGACCACAATGAAGTCCAGATTCGAAGGGAAGGTCATCGGTGAAACATAATACTTAGTTCTGGACGCACGTTTATTGCTGAGACTAATGTTCAGCCAGAACGTAACTGATCTCCTTCACAGAGTGTGCAGCTACTTACACAAACATCCAGTATTCTGGAATGCTGGTGTTTATACAAATATCGAGCAGTTCAGGATATACGAACATTAGATATTTCAACATTTTAGAAATTACGAATACTAGATAACAAATAGTTACTGGTGATAAGGTTTGAACTGGTGACCCGTAGTACACCAGGTAGCAAGGATAACCATTGCACTACCCTGCATGTAGTACAACTCTCGTCAGTATCCATAAAATATTGTTAGGCAGAAATTTATGCGATACTGTGTAGAATACAACGGAATACATACACTAACTATGCGAAAACTTCGTGGTTTATATCACATAGAACTGAACTTTGAGGTAAGCCAAGAAACTCTTGGAAGATTGTTATATCTAAGGGATCTGATAGGAAAGCTTACCAAATTTCACGAATGGCGATATGTGGACGGCAAATCTTGTGAAGAAGACGTATTACAGGAAAGAATGTATTATTACAATTTAAACGCCCAGCGGTTTAATCAGACTAGACGTTCATTCACACATATTACACTATGAATAAATGTTAGCAAAGAGACAGTGTGTGAGTGGTGTTGTCGATCGAGGGTGCAAACTGAGTTTAAATTGCTGCTAGGCATTTAATGCATGGTAGAGCTCCTCTTGTAAGAAGTTGCTTGCACTCTTCCTTAAAGCGCTGAAAATCCATGACAGAGCTCGACTTGTGAGAAATCCAAAGCGTACGCTGTTGCTTGCACTCTTCTTTATAAATGACAGTGCTGCCAACGCATGACAGAGCTCCACTTGTACGAAAAAAAATGGTAATGATCTATGGCATTGTTGGCCCGGAGGCCCCATTCGGGGGAGTTCGGCCGTCGTATGCAAGTCCTTTTTAGTTGACGCCACTTCGGCGGCTTGCGAGTCAATGATGGTGAAAATGACGATGACGGACACACAACACCCAGTCCCCTGCCGGGAATCGAACCCTTGCGTGGCAGGCGGTAACGCTGCCGCTACGCTACGGAGGCGGACTTGTACGAAATCCGAAGCGTACGCTATTGCTTGCACTCTTCCTTAAAAACGACAGTGCTGCCACTGGGGCTGGGACTTCATTTCATCTTGACGGTAATACTAAATTAACTGGAGGTGATATTGTGGGGAAACAAGTACGTTAGATAGCTATTGGCAGATGGGAGTTAACACTGGGAGAACGCAATACTAACCCCACTCTTCCCTCATTCTTCGCTGCTTACGTGACATATACGAGCTACTGCATGGGTATGTTGCCACACTTTTGCACAGCAGCCTACTAAAAATTTAGGTAATTAAAAAATCATTTAATTTTGTTAGTAAGCTGGTTCATAAACATGTAAACGTAATTAACCTTGAGTTGGGGCCTCCTCAGTTCAATAATTTCCACACAAAAAATAATGTTTTCAACAACTTTCACGTCCTCTGGAATCTGAAGTTACAGAGTTGAAATTGTAACAGCATTTCTATCTCTGTATAAGACCACTGACTAGAAGTTTCTGTACAGTTATGTTAAAAGTTTTCAGGTTATCGATAGTTTACCAAAATTTCGCATCCGCTGATATTAGAAGGCTACAGAGATGAAACTGTAATTGTAAAATGTCTTGGTTAAAAAAAAGCATCGTATGGATGCTTCTATAGCATTATTTCCAATATTTCCAAAGCTATTAAAAAAAATGTGGATTTTGGATGAGAATGTCGTAAAGTATAAGATATTATCTCCTCTTTAGAATTAAGTTTTCAAATGGATCAAATGGCTCTGAGCACTATGGGACTTAACATCTGAGGTCATCAGTCCCCTAGAACTTAGAACTACTTAAACTTAACTAACCTAAGTACATCACACACATCCATGCCCGAGGCAGGATTCGAACCTGCGACCGTAGCAGTCACGTGGTTCCAAACTGAAACGCCTAGAACCGCTCGGCACCGCGGCCGCCAAGTTTTCATTCAGATGTTTCAGCACCAGAGTGTTTCAACTGGTGTCCGCACTGGGTGCATATATAAGTAGCTACAGCAGAGCATTTGGGAAGCAGTGCGTTCGGGAACAGCGGCGATGGAGCATCGTGAGTACCTCGGAATAGTGCTGCTCGACGTCTCCAAAGCCTTCCACAGCACGTTGACGGCCTCCTGAACAAGCTGTTTATGCGTTGGGTACCTGTGTCTCACGTCCGCCTGCTGCAATCTTGCTTGAGCGGACACACCTTCCATGGTTGTACCGATGGCAGCACACCAACAGCAGGTCACATCAGAAAAGGAGTGCCACAGCATCTGCGCTCGGTCTCCTCCTGTACTCCCTGTTCACCATCAGTCTGCAAGAAGATTCTATGCAGTAGCTCTGGAAACTGCCAACTAACTCTTCAGTGTTCTAGGGAGTCAGGATCTGCTGCGTGCTTTACCCCACTCAGCGAGAGATGAAGAAATCACCAGTTGACAAGGAGAGGGGAAAACCACATAGAGAAGCCACACAGTTGATCCGCAGGAAGAAGCTGGAATGGTAGCAACTGCTTAACCTGTGGCTAAGCGGGGCACGAAGCATCGTGGAAGTCATAAGTGAGTGAGCATTCGGAAATGTTGTGTCGCAGTCGATCAGGGAGTGAATGTCAGCCCAACCCGCATTGTATTCATTTGAGACGGTGAAAGGTCTCTGTTGGATTCCTTTCATGTTAATTTCTTAAATCTGTTGTCATTTACGGCATACATTCCACTTCTAAATTTACTGTGGTGTTTCTGACTATCTGGGAGGAGATTGAGCAGTGAAACGTGTTACTTTTACACATAACCAAGAACGATCTGTCACACTACTACACTTTAAAACACAGTTAATATGTAATTCATGTCACAGAGTCTCATACGGAACCTACATCCGCTTTCTTTTATATACTGTATATGATAAGATACTGTCATCCCCCTTCTCTTCTGTGTGAGAGAATGAATGAGCAAATGTAGTTCTAGTTGCATGCTTGATGGTAGCAGACAAGCCTGTCTGCTAGAGAACAGTAGGACCAACGTCGGAACAGGTAGCTACGCTTTCTAGAAGCAAAGAGGTTTCTATTCTTAGTATGGTCCTGTCCGTCCCTTGTCATGTTGGTATAGGAAGCTGCCTCTCTGGTCACTTCCGTTTGTATTTGTGAGGCACCCCTCAGGAGGGACCCACGGCAGTCTGTCCGCGGCGAGCGTCTGAAGTGGTAAGATCTCCGGCTAAGCGCGTGTCTTCTAAATCCGTGGGACAATGGATTTCTTAAGTTCAGCCTAACTGAAAATTTAATCACCTTTATTTCAGGTTTAGCTCTAAAATATCTAATGTTATCTTAAATTGCAACGCAGTGTAATTCGAGTGTGAAGTTCAGAATATATTCCGGTAGTTGCTTTGTCACTACTTTGTGAGTAAAGTGGAACCATGTCTTGATCAGTAACTCTAACTAAGATCATCAATCTTAAATGCGAATGTGCGTGAGATTATAACGTCTCGTCTTGACAATATTTCTCAATATAGGAACTTTTCTTTATGTTCAACCCACGTGGGGTGTACTTTGTGAGACCAGTACCACATGCTTATACAATTGTTTGACCCATCAGGTTAATAGTAAGACGATAGTAACCAGTTCGAGGTTTTTCTTTTGTAAATTGCGTTTCGATGTAATTTATTTTAATTATCAAAATTATTGTGGAGTTACACTCTTTGTGTAAACCAAGTTGACCACGTGTAGCATGTGGTGTAAGCATCAAAGTAGCCCTCAGCTATTCTTTTCGGGAAGATTTCACAGAGAGTTAGTATGAATTTAGTATACCAGTGTGTGGTAATTTCATGACGGACAGGATTGCGTTACGAACATAACTTCTTTGGGTGAAAATTGGTTGTGGTTAATTTCCTCTTGGATATGTTTCAACGTTCTTCGTGTGTTATTTTATGAATGCAGTGTCGTATGTAGACTCCCAATCTTGGCACCCTATTTGATGCGTTCCGTAAGATTACAAATTCACATTTTCACAATCCTAAATAAGGCACCAGTTTGGCCATGAATCAAGTTTAATATGCTGAAATTTCAATGATCAATGTTAAAATAAATTTCCAAATATAAACTGATTTATTTCTTTTTATTTAAATTCTCACCGGTTGTCGTATGACTATTAAAAGATTATAATTAACATTAACCCGCTTTTATTGTCTATCAGCACTGCTTTCAGAACAAATTAAGGCAACAACATTACGACGGTATTTGCAACCGTCAGCGCGACCCTCGAATGGCTACATGCGACGGAACTTAAAGTTATCGAGACACAGATTATCGTCATATTTGATTTTCATGAACTTTCATGTGAACATCACACAATTACCTGCCTCAATCAGTTCGGTTTACCGAGTTTTTGTTTTCAGTACGCATTAAAACTGCAAGACGAGTAGATCTTTAACATTTCCTCAATTTGGCGAGCTAAACTATCTTGGAATAGTTTGTTTGATGGATGCAGACTTTGTATAACAGCAAATAGGATTTTAATTCTTAGCTGCACTAGGTGCCGGGAAAAGGAAAAAGATTGCCAAAATATTAGCATTTTGTGCGTGTGATAAGAAGGAAATTTGAAAATATGTTTTTTTTTTCCTTGAAACATTGATTAAATGATTTCAGTATCTACATCCAAACGATCTCACAGTATCAAGCACGAATTTTTTTGGGGGGGGGGAGGGGGGGAGGGATTCGAGAGCTGGCAATGTGGGCTGGTGGACTGCAGACCACAGGTAAATCGTTTATGATAATTTTCAGGTTACCTTCCTCAGTAGTTTACTGGCCTTTGTTGTGTGGTGGACAATAAGTTATAGGACAAAAACTGAGGAATTAGAACGAAATCCAACACCCATCACAATATATGACATCTAGACCAAAGGGGTGTCAAAGTTATAAGGTAAAAAGATGATGTTTTTCTAGTTAAATGCTTCAGGAAATAATTATCGTTCAATGAGCAATTGAGATAGAGACAGCTGATGACTGAGGCAACTCATAATGTAGATTCCACAAGACAATGAGGACACCAATTCAACAATGTTCAACAGTTGCTTACAACTCCACTGAGATCATTCGAAACAGTTTCCATGGTGTGTACATCCCTCAGTGCTAAACCCAGAAGTGCTAGGCAGGACTAAGGTGAAGAACATGGCGGGCTCTCAAGTCCATGATCATCTAGTTTTCATTGAACCCCTCTAAGACTATGGGATATGCATTGTCTAGTTGGACGTATATTCTCATAGCAGGGTGCACGTGATCCTCCAGTGCCAGTGCGATGTTCACCTCTGACAGACACATCAAGGGTCCCATTTCATGACACATAGACATTACTTTCACGATACATAGACATTATCATTTAGAGGACAGGAATATTGCTCTGGCACTGTGCCCACTTTGCTAGAGATCTGCTTTCCGGCGCACTCGCACCGCGATATTGTTCCTGCAACCACATTAACCATTGTTGTTCGTAACATGCAGAGAACGGAGGTGGCCACGCGACTTCTGCTCAAAGAATGAGTTGTGGATACAGATGGTATCAGTGCTCATACATTTTTGTCCTCCTGCTTTGAAATAGTGACTGAAATGCTGTGCTGTGGACCAGCTACCCACTACTTAGAGTCCCAAGTACCCGAACGAGCCTGGTTAGATTGCTGACTGTGGTGCTTGGCGCTGGTGGTGGCGGTTTTGGCCAAACTGAGATACTCGTCGGAGAAGTTTGTCGCTGTCGTTGAGACTTGTGCTACAGGGCATAAAAGGGCTGTAAATAAAGTGGTGGCAGGAGATCGGGCATGCACAAATAGAATATAGGAGCGGTCAGGTGGAGCTGTTAGCGATGTGGAGTGTGCATCTGTGGGGCATCCAGTTGGGAAGGTTGTTGCTGCAAGGAGTTGAAGTGAAGAGTGTCGATTTCACCACACTAAAACATTTTTTCAAAAGGTGATCAACGCTCGTCGTTTAAAATCGAGCTTTTCCCTGCCACAAATGCATCAGAATGTTATCGAAGAGAACGTGAAGCCTGTGGCGAGAATGCATTAGCGTACGCACCATGGATCAAGGCATTTTATGCAGGTTGGAATGAGACTATGGATTAGCATCGTACAGGTTGGCCGTCCATTCCTCAAGATCACATTGAAATTGTGAGTGATCTGGTTTCTTTATACCATTGATATACTGCCCAGGATTTATCTGTAAAGGTTGGTCTCAGTCATCAACCAGTGTGACACATACTGACGAAATGTCTTAACACGAGGAAAAATGCGTCCTGTTGGGTTCCACGTCGACTCACCGACGTACAGAAACGGCGCTGGTACACACTGGCTGGAATCCACCTTGACAGATACCGCAACGAAAGGGACGCATTTCTGCAGCGTGTTGTCGTCACTGATGAGACGTAGCCACGAGCCTATGAGCCTGAACTAAAGCGCCAATCGATTCAATAAAACGAACGGCGCCTCCAAGGTTCGCCACGTCCACAGCAATTGCGACAGGAACTCACTTGGGTGAAGCTTATGCTGGTTGTGACGTATGACTGCGAGGATGTTTTCCTTACTAATGCTCTGTCCGAGGGACAACCCGTTGACAGTGACTACTATTGCTGACTTCTGGAGCGGCACAGACGTTCACGTGTATTGGGAGATGGCCGCCGCTTCGTGTTGCATGACAATGCACGTACTCATGTCTCAAACAATGTGAAGCTCTTATTGCAACGGTGGCATTGGAAGATCTTGAAACACCCTCTATACTCACCAGACGTGAGTCCTTTTGACATCGACCTTTTCCCGAAGGTGAAGGGACCCCTCCGAGATCCCCGATTTTCTGACATGGCGTGTGTATTCCTTACAATAGGGCGTTCCGTCGCTGTCAACACAGAACGTCCTTGCCAATGGCCCCTCGACGGTTTCCTCGACATTTCTCAAGATTTTGCGGGTGACTACATCGAAGGAATGAAATGCAACTGTACTTGTCGGTCCATTAAATATTGCGTTCTGTCAATGTCGCCACTACTTTTTGTAGGAAATGTGGCAACGATCAGACGCGCTCATATCTCATGTTCTGGCTGTGCAAATGTCCTTCACTCAGTATGTTATGGCAGGATCACGGCAACGTGTTCCGCCTGTTGCGCCGACAGAGATGATGTCTCTTCAACATGACAGCTATACCCAATTCAGTGTTACAGTGGGTGGCAGAAATTAATAGAAAAACGTTTGGTCACAAAAAACATACTCCCAATACCCACAAAAATTCGAGATTATTATATGATGACGGATTCCAATAGTTGTAGCCAGATGGTTATTTCAAGGAAGAGTTTTTAGAAGTGTTCTGTTAACAGTACTTTGATATAGACTAACAGTTCAGAAAACTGAATTTTTAAAATAGTTTCAGTGTTTGCAGCATCAGTAATCGACTACAAAGGAGAACATTTCCTTCTTTTTGTTTGATTTATTTAATCTTCTACAGAGGAACTGTACTGTCTAATTTGCTCGAACGTATGACTTACGTAAATACTTAATGGTTTCTTATAAAACGCCATACACTCGTTAACGCTCATTCACTGAAATCATTCCTCATAGCCAGAGCCAGTTCGAAAAGAAAATAAGTTTTCGTGTCTTTGAGAACTTAAAATTAAGAGTCGCATATCATCTGATTTAAACAGTATTTAACCTACGTCTTGCTTAGTAGCTTCTAACATTAAAACATTTTGTTCGACGATAGGTGTGTTTTACTTTCGCAGCTAAACTTTACACTCGCTAGGAAAAGCTAATTTGAAGGTATTGCTATTGTACCAGTATTATTCAATTTCATACGCCTACTATCATCGACAGCATTGTTCGTAAAGTGCGTAGTACCTGAAGAGCCAAGTCATCCGAGTATATGATGTAAAGTGAAATATTTGCAGACAGTAAGAGAAAAAGAGAGAAAGTGAGACGAGGTTATGTAATACATATACGAGGGGCGTTTGAAAAGTGAGATGGCACCACCGGCGCGTATCGAGGTCATGTTTAGTTAGTAGCGTCTTTAGAAAGAACGCACACCAAGTTTCAGCCGTATTGGTCTATTTCTTTGTGTTTGGCATTTGTGTGAATCAAGGAAGTCGAGTGATTGTCAAAAAATGGACGAAAAAGAATTTCGTCTAGTGATTAAACATTACTTTATGAAAGGAAATACGCCTCAGGAGACTAAAAAGAAGCTTGATAAACGTCATGGTGACTCTGCACCTTCGATTAGAACAGTTTATAAGTGGTTTTAAAATTTTCGGAGTGGCCATATGGCCACAAGTGATGCTGAACGTTCTGGACGCCCTGTGGAGGTTACGACTCCTGAAATCATTGATAAAATCCATGATATGGTGATGGATGACAGAAGAGTTAAGGTGCGTGAGATTGCTAGTGCTGTGGGCATCTCGGATGAACGGGTACATAATATTTTGCGTAAACATTTAGACATGAGAAAGCTATCCGCAAGATGGGTTCCGCGATTGTTCACGCTTGACCAAAAACGGAATCGTGTGAAGTGTTGCAAGGATAGTTTGCAGCTGTCCAGGAAGAATCCACAGAATTCTAAGCATCGTTTCGTCACTGTGGATGAAACATGGATACATTTCTACTCTCCTGAGACCAAAGAACAATCTAAACAATGGGTTAACAAGGGAGAATCTGCACCAAAAGAGGCGAAGACCATTTCTTCGGCCAGAGAGGTTACAGCGACTGTCTTTCGGAATTCGCAAGGGATAATCCTCATCAACTATCTGGAAGAGAGTAAAACTATTACAGGTGCATATTGTTCATCGTTATTAGACCGTTCGAAAACCGAGCTACAAGAAAAACGCCGGTGATTGGACAGCAAAAAAGTCCTTTTCCATCACGACAATGCACCAGCACACACCTCAGCAGTTGTGGTCGCAAAAGTAATGGAAATAGGATTCCAGCTCGTTTCACATCCCCCCTATTCTCCACGCTTAGCTCCCTCGGTCTACTATTTGTTCCCAAATTTGGAGAACTGGCTGGCGGGACAAAGATTTTATTCAAATGAGGAGGTGATTGCTGCAAATAATAGCTATTTTGCAGACTTTGACAATTCCTATTATTCGGAGGGGATCAACAAATTAGAACAGCGTTCGACGAAGTGTGTAAGTCTAAAAGGAGACTCTGTCGAAAAATAAAAAAGGTTTATCCCAAACACGTAAGTAGTTTTTATTTTTGTTCGGACTTTTCAAACGCCCCTCGTACGTTTGAAACTGTAAGACTGTGGAAATCAGATATCCTCTGCAGGTTCTGTTCTTAACGCATGTTCTTGGATTATTCTAATAGCGTTATCAAAGAGTTGCATCACTGCTGATAAACATGTTATTCAAACCGTCCGTTATCTTAATGTTGTCATCCGCAGTTAAGAAGGCTGCGTTACAGCAACATGAAATACCGTAAATTAACTACTCTGTGGGCACAAAACATATACCCATCACAGTGGTGTAACGAACACTGATATACTGGCGCTACATGGTGCTGCGCAGTCACAGAGCAAAGTACAACACTAGTGAGAGGTCAGTATGCTGGGGGAAACTGTTCAATTCCCGACCTGTAGAGAAGTACGAGCTTACATGTTTTACTTCTAAGTAGCATCACACTTATAATGGTCTCCGCAGGCGGAGATCACTGATAAGACGCATGATGGGCGTCCTCTTCAACAAAGATCTTTCAGGGATTCTCACTCGATTCCTCCACGTCACAGTTCAAGTCGACGGTTATCAACAGGGACGAGAATTGGACCTTATTTATAGATTTGATCTTATGTCCAAACGAAATTCTCCACATTGTAAGAGTCGAAAAAAAGGGAACCATCTCCTCGACATCTAAGAAATTAGTCCAAAACAGTATGTCAATTGGACAATGATAGCTGACGAAATGGACTCGTTGAATAAACAGCGCTGGCATTCGCTTCAGGGTACAGAATTAGTATGGGTGAGGTGAGCTGAACCCCTTTCCTCTCGAATTCGAGTTGTGAATCAGCCAGTGTAAAACAGACGTCGGCATGGTAAGGTACAGCATGACGAGATTCTGCGAAGTATTCACTTTCATTTGCGTCACACAAATCACATTCTATAGTTCTCACGGAGAGGGATCACTGAGCTGTGGAAGGAAGTCTGGTATCTGCATTTTCTTTGGGTTTATTACAATGAAACTGTGTTACTTTATTAACTACTATAGTTTATAAAGCTACTGTTAATTCTTCTATAATCTAATAAATTAATTTCGACTGTTTCCATGAAGATGATCTTCGGTGGAACAGGAACTACACAACAGGAAGTTCTTTGATTCAATCTTAAACTTCCCTCCATTACCTACGATCCCTTTTTATATTTATGATTAGCACTATTTTTTGAAAAAGAAAACAACTGATAACGACGAGGGATATTAATGAATAAGCTGAAGTTGAAATATTCATCACTTCGATTTCGTGCAAGAACAGATGAAGGCACAGCACTGATACATTTGGGAAACAAGAGTTAAATGGTACGCTGTATCAGTGAAATCAGCGCTGGAATCGAATTATCGTGGGACAATGGGATGCTGCCAGACTTAAGTGCGACAATGTAAGGAGTTTCAAGTGATGGAGTGTTCGTGACGTGCTTCAGGAGGTGAAAGCAATTCAGTATGTGAGAGCAGAACAGAAATATTTTTGACAGCAATGATTCAGTCAACCGAATCATTTGCGGCGCCTGAAACTGGGCAATAGGCTAGTTCTCAAATGAAGAACAAAAATAATAGGCTAGTTTTCAAACGAAGTACAAACTGTGTCATGAGATCACGGCAGATGTGTAGAGCAGGCTGGTTTGCCGTGTGGATGGATTTCATTCAATGCCAGCATCGCTTCTGTCGTGGTTGCTCAAGGTTGAAACGAATCCAGAACGTATTGTGACAAGTGTTGCTGATGTTCCTGTGTGGTTGACTGGTTGACATAACACGTAAGCCCCCTTCTGCCTCCCTTACATCCCTCCCCTCCTTAACAAACACACACAAAATATGATCTGACAAGTTTATAGATTTGTTCTGAGTGGCTCTGACAGTGAAGGAAAGTAAATTACACGAATGCATATTTACAGAGAGATGCTTGATAGTTTTTGCTACATAAAAAAATAAGCTTCCACAAAAAACGTATCTTGCAGCCTACCACTATTTTATGCTGAGGTAGTATATTGAGGACGAGACACAGATAATATCGTGCTCAACCACCTTCCCTATTCACAACCCTTCAAAAGAAGCACCGGCAGACGTTATAGCGCAGTATAATCTGGTTTTACGCAGTCGGTTTACAAGCAGTTCAGAAATAGGTCGTGCGGTGTGATCACAACGGATTAAAATGTGAATTGCTAATATCGGTAACTCAAACGATAAAAAAGAATATCCACCACTCTGTAACTGCTCTATTACCAATATAGTTCTGGGGCTGACGTTTCTGGTGTACTAAGCTGTGTCATGCTTGGAGCTGAATGTGGGTCACTACGTTTTCTACGAGGTGCGTTCGCTGAGTAATGCAACACATTATTTTCTCAGCCAGTTTCGGTTGAAAATGCGGAATTTGTTGTGGGACTTTTGGAATATTCCCGCTTCATCCCATGGAAAAATGGAAATGAGCGTTTGGCGTCATTGGCCGGGAGGCCCCTTGCGGGGCAGGTCCGGCCGCCGTGGTGCAGGTCTTATTACATTCGAAGCACCACTGGGCGACCTGCGCGCCGCAGGGGGATGAAATGATGATGAAGACAACACAACACGCAGTCCCTCAGCGAAGAAAATTCCCCAATACAGCAGGGAATCGAATCCGGGACCGTAGGACGCCAATCAGTCACGCTGACCACTCAGCTATTTTTTTTGTTTTTTGTTTTAAGGAAGACACAGAAACTTCTAGAAAACAAAAATGAAAAAAGGAAAAAAGATTTTGAAGGGGTTAATTTTAATTTTTTAAATTTTTTATTTATTTTATTTTTTTGATACAAATGGATAAAGGAAAGCCGTTCCTCTTCGGCTACATAACCAGAATAATATAAAGTCGTCCGTTACGACATAAGGATGCTCCATACTATAGCCCACTGCGAACTTTTCGATGACTGTCGTCTCGTTGCTGTGTTATATCCGTTGTTCGTTCAATCTCATAAAAAAAGAAACTGGAAAGAGGTGCTATGGTTATCTTTTCATGTCATCGATAATCCAGCTGCGAGGCGGATTATGGAATGCGCTCCAAAGAAAATTAGAAAAATATTGCCTGCATTTAGGGTTCTTGACGATCGCACAATGTCTTTCGTTGAGGTAATACCAAAAATCGGGTACTGTCTTTTCGCCATTGGCGAATAGGTAGTGAGCAGCGTGCCCGCTAATCCACGTCGCAGAGTTCGTTTTTGCTCTTGGGAAATACATCTCATTGGGGAAAAGAAGTTATCCTGTCGGGAGTCTTGCGTATGAGAAAGGCCAATATCTGACGCACCAAATACCAAACGTCCTTTGCCGACCCGCATTCGAAACGATGTTCATCCGTGTCAATCACTTGGCATGTGGCACACAAGGGTGAGTCGGCGAGGTGGATGTGATATAGGCGGGATTGGCACTACTGTTTTCCATTAACAGTTACGTACCACGCAGATTGCACGTCAGTATCAAGGGTGGTGGAATTCACTGCCTGCCACACAGCACGCCACATTGTAGTGGGGTGTTTGATTTCAATCACATTCGGCTTCCTGTTCAGTTGCATGGCAGCATATATCGCCCTCGTCATCATCAAGCGTGTGGGTAGTAGTGCGGTGTGGATGCAGCTTAATTCAAGGAAGAATTGGCTAAGGTGCTGGGATGTCCGATATCCCCACAGGGGTTGCGAGTGAGGTTGGTCGTATGGCCTCCAGTAATAGACTTGTGAGGCACGTCGGGCTTCGTCGCCACAGTTGCAGGTGACAGCTGACGAACAGGGCCTTCGCTCTGTTCTGAACATGACAAAGGCCTGAACCCCTTTTGCTCCTCGGGAGGGTTAGGGACTCGTAACGAATCTTAAATAACATGCCCGTACTAACAAAGGATCCCAAAACCGCCAACATGCGGTGAGCCAGAGTAGGTGGTATCGGGAGTATCTGTGCAAAATGGGAGATGCGTGAAGCCAAATAGACGTTAGCATATCGCGTGCGTTGCAGGAGGTCTAGGTGTCTAAGACGGTGATCACTTATTCCTGCTCTCATCTGATTCAATAAACGCCTGTAGTTAAGGGCTGTTGAACGCTTCATGTCAGATGTGAAATCAATGCCAAGACAGCGGATTGTGTCACTGATTCGTAGCGGTGCGAAGCTCTCGTCGGATAGACCTCTGCCTATAGACAGGGCGTGCGATTTGTGGAGATTCAGATTGCTCCCCGATGCCATGCCGTAGGTCGCCACCCACGCCAGTGCTGCACGAACATCGTTATTACTGCGAAGAAGGAGTACCAGGTCATCAGCATAGGCAGTGCAGCAAAATGTGTGTCCACCGAGGGACATCCCAGCCAGGCGTTGTCGGAGGCCACAGAGGAGTGGTTCCAGGACGAGGGCGTACAATATCGCCGAAAGAGGGCAGCTTGTCGCACCGATCGCTGGATCTGTATCGGCGGCGTGAGACGGCCATTATATAACACCTTGGACGTCGCGCCGCGTAGGAGACGCATCAGTACCTCAACTATGATGTCCGGATATCCCATGTGTCACAGTACCTCCATCAAAAATGTGTGGTCGACTCTGTCAAAGGCCTGGCTAAAGTCGAGTTAGGCCAAAACTCCTGGCAGTTGATGAGTTTTGGCTAGCGCGATCATATCTCGATATCGGTACAGTGTAGTGCGAATATTAAGGTCACTACCTAACGATGCCTGGTCCTGCGACACAACACATTGTATAGATCGCTTTAGGCGTGCCGCCAGAAACCGGGTGAAAATCTTCAAGTCACTGTTGAGTAAGGTCAAGGGGCGATAATCACTGATCCTGGATCCGCCTCGTCGTTTGTGTATGGGCACAATCAGTCCTTCTAGGAACGCCCCAGGGATCTGCATCGTGGGAGACATAAGATAGCGGTAAATATCAGTCCACGCTGGTGTCAGAAATTGTTGATACGTCCGATAAAATTCCAGAGGAAGCCATCAGTTCCCAGGGACTTATGAGTAGCCCCCGCCTGTATTGCTTCAATGATGTCCTCTTCTGTTACATCTGCAGTCAAATCCGCTGCCGCTGTCGGAGAGATCGTGCCATAAGTGAGTTGAGAGACTTTGGCGATCACCTCTGGGGGATGTCGGTTTTCCGAGTACAGCCTAGTGTAGTGAGCATGAAGGGTGTTTCCTATATCGCGCTGGGCATCAAGGCGTTGCCCGGCTTTCTTCGTGATAGCTTGGATCAGTATCCTGCGTCGGTGCCGTCGTTCTGCAGTGACGTGGTACATGGACGATTCCTCCTGGGCCACTCTGTCTTGAGTGCGCGCTCTGACGATCGCACCCTCAAGGTGGCAACGTGTCAATCTGATGATCTGTGCCTTGGCATGGTTCACCGTCACTTGCCTTGCAGGTGAGTCTGGCAGTGTTGTACATTCCCTTAAGATGCTGTAGTAAAAGCCCATGGTATGTCTCTTCCATGTTGCTACATCTCGTCCATAACCTATCAAGGTCTTCTGGAGGACTGGTTTGGCCCAGAATAACCACCACGACAAAGCAGACCGGTAGGTGCCACGCCGGCTGCTACAGGAATCCCATGTGTTCTGTGTAAGGCATCAACATTCCTGAGGGGCTAGGTGGGCGACGTTCAGCTTCCAAAGACCACGGCTGTGCCATACCTTCTGGCGGCCGAGGGTAATGGCGCAAATGTAGGCCTCGTGGTCGGAAAACGCTGTGGGCCAAACTTCGGCAGCCCTCGTCTCCACTGGTATGGAGCGCGAGATGTAAATCCGGTCGATGCGGCTGGAGGAATGGCTGGCGTAGTGCGTAAATCCGGGCCGATCGCCACAAACATGTTCCCACGAGTCCACCAATTGAACATTATTTATAATTGTCGCAAGCTCTGTGCAGGGAGAATGATGTGGTAACTGAGCCTTAGATGCTTGGCTACAGTTGAAATGGTTCAAATGGCTCTGAGCACTATGGGACTTAATATCTTAGGTCATCAGTCCCCTAGAACTTAGAACTACTTAAACCTAACTAACCTAAGGACATCACACACATCCATGCCCGAGGCAGGATTGGAACCTGCGACCGTAGCAGTCCCGCAGTTCCGGACTGCAGCGCCTAGAACCGCACGGCCACCATGGCCGGCGCTACAGTTGAAGCCCCCTCCGAATATCAAGGCGTGGTAACTGATCCTTAGATGCTTGACTACAGCTGAAGTCCCCTCCGAATATTAAGGCGTCCTGACGGCCCATAAAGAGGGGTGTGATTGTATGAGCGAAAAAGGTGGATCGTTCGCGACGCCGACTAGATCCTGACGGCGCATAGATGTTAATAAGTTTGACTCCTTGGACAGTAAGAGCCATGCCTCTGGCGTCAGGGAGATACTCGACGTTCTCTGCAGGTATACCTTCGCGGAGGAGGATCGCCACACCACTGCCATTGGCCGACGTATGTGGTAGCCATAGGGTTCCTTGAAGTCTGCGACATACACCTCTTGAAGGAGCACAATGTCGATGTCTGCTGCATTGAGCAGATCCTGTAGCATCGCTAGGTTATGTCTGGCACGTATGTTGTTGATGTTAATCGTTGCTAGACGGTATGTTCGGTCAGCCAGGTCGGCAACTGGGTTGTTTAGGAGGCCAGGTGTGGGTGGCAGGGACGGCCCACAGAGGCTGACGATACAGCCGTAGCCACTGTGGTTGGTCGGTGCTGGGTAGAGCCGAGAGGCATCTCTGCCCTCGACATCCTCTAGGCGCTGTGGCTCATCCTCGACATCATCCGCCCAAGAATCAGGTGCAGAAATTGTTAACTTTTGATTAGTGCTGTCAGTAGAGCGCTCGCGCATGTTCAGTAGCAGAAGTGGTGTTGTCAGTCCGAGGCTCAGAAACTGTATTCGCCGTAGCATCGTGACGGGACGGGTGGGTTGTGGTGGTAGAGTCCTGAGTGTCGTCCGACGCCGGATCTTCGTCCGGGTCACACATCCAAAGCAGGCGTATGGCGCCGTTTCGTGCGTTTTCGTGCGTTGGTTTCGGTCATGTTGTTCTGTGTCAGAGTGCGGGCGGCAATCGTCTGATGCGGTCTCCATTGGTAGGAAGGCAGAGGTCGGGGCAGTTTCTGGTTCGACGTCCATCTTCTCTTTAGGCTCGTTTCGGTGGCACAATTGACCACCGTCTTGAGGTAATTCTGCCGATGACGTCGTGGAGGGGGATATGTTGTTCGCCACACTGTCGTTGACCATTGACTACAATATGGTGTTTCGATCCTGGGCAGGAATAGCTGTTGCGGTTGCAGTCATTGCATAAGTGATGAGGAATGAAGTAGGTGTCGCCGGGGATGGAACTTCACCAACCTGTGTCTGAGTCAGTCGGCGTTGAATACAGGCGGATCGGACATGTCCTTCCTGGCCACAGCCGGGGCAAATACGCGGTTGTCCGTCGTACATGACAATAGTTCTGCAGTCGCCAATTACTAAATAGGATGGCACATGCTTCGTCATTGCAACCATAATTTGTCACACTCCATTTAAGACCGGGTATGTCTCAAACGTTTGCCATTTTTCAGCCAGGTGGCTTAGCACGTTGCCGTACGGTTTGAAAGCTTTCATCACAACATCTGGCGGGACATCGAATGGCAGCTCGAAGACCCTCAGACTGCGAAGGCCTAATCCAGGGCGGTCGATCGTTACAGTTCCTATGTAGCCATCAGGATGCTTAAATTTAAGTCCATGAGTGTGGCGGCACACATTAGTGCACGCCCCTTCATTGATTAGTTTTATGTATACGACACTGTTTGTTATGGAAAAGTGGATCCCAGTGATGTCTTGAGGTGTGTTGTGTACATAGTTCCGCGTAGTCAGCGCGTACACAACTTTCCCACAAGAGCGCGCCCCGCTAAGCACAACAGCGCAGGCGCAGCGTTCGTCCGTCTCCGCACTACGAGATGGCGCTGTCTTAGAGACGGATCAAATTCTGCTTCCGCCGATCCGCGTATTAATATGTAACGCAGACAATGAGATTGCTGCTAACGTAGAACCTTTTCTCCTCGCGGGTCACACTCGCGCAGTGATACCTGAACGCGCAAGGTATTATAACGAGTGTACAGACCTCCGATTAGTCAGTCTGCATTAGTCTGCCTTTGTCTGCATCAGTCTGCCTTAGTCTGCATTAGTATATAGTCAAGTTTCAGTCTGCGCCTAATAAGATTATCATATTCCTGTATATAGCCGTGAAGAGAAATGTATAGACACTTTGTCAAGTATCAGAGATATGTGAGAATAAGATTAACGTACCAAGACCAAAGGAACTTCAGATTGTCAATTGTAAACAGCATCCAGAATCCAGTTAAGTAATTTTATGCTGGTTATTATTCTAATAAACGTGTGTGAAAATTTGAAACGTCCCCTTTGAACAATTATACAAGACTGTGCTTAAACTGACACACAATATTTTTAGCGCAACGCAATCTGACTTTCAAAAATCCCTACAAAAGAATGGCCCTGACTATAACATTAACCTATACCTTTCACAAATCACTTACCTCACAAAAATCTTCGTTACTCGAACTACTGCAATACAGCGAGCGCCACTAGTGCCAGCTAAATAAAAGATTCAAACTACGGAAGGCACTAACTATTGATAGGCATAGTTAGCAAATGAAAGATTTTGATAGAGAACAAACAATGTATTTACATTAATAGTCATCAAAAGTCATAATATATATAGGAGTTCATAATATCCATTCCTACAAATATCAAAACTCCGCCATTTCTCTCCCCACATCCACCACTGCTGGTGGCTCACCTCCAACTGCGCAACGCTACGCGCTGTTCACATCCAGCTGCCGCTGCCCAACACTACAATGGCAGACAACAATGCAAACTAGCCACAGACTGCACACAGCACAGCCAGTGATTTTCATACAGAGCGCTACGTAACATTGCCAATAAGAAAACATAAACAGCCTACTTACAAATTAATCAAGTTCTGTTTAAAGTTGGTCACCGTCAATCTGCTACTCTAAGCGTGCAAGTGGCATTTCTATCGTCTGACCTAACGGCAGAAGATAAACACGCCACGATAAGACCACGAGACATATTGCTGACACTCGCCTACTTGGTTAGAGCGACAAGTCAAATAATCTGATGGTGTGTGTACCGAAGGTCTTACAGTACGCACACCACAAGGTGCAATATGATGTTCTTCCCAGATGAAACGTTCGATGTCAAGTGCTCGAGGTCTTGCGTAGTCCGCTTGAAATGTGATCTTAATTGTGGACTTGCGGTACGAGTGCGCCATGGCACTACCGAGACACGGACGCGTGACACTCGCCGCAGCGGAAAGTACACACACAGGAAAACACTCGCGCGCGCGGTACGCAAACAGGCGGGACACAGGCAAGACGTCCTTGCCCCACCGCTGCTAACAGCAGAATGCTATCGGGGCGGACACTTCATCCCCTGAAGTTTCATAAAGTTCCAATAAGTGACGGCGCTAAACGTAACCTCCAAAATGACGTTTGTAACGGAGACGCGTTCCAAGAAGAGAGCTGTCATTGAGTTTCTTTTGGTGAAAAACCAGAGCATCGTACACTTTCATAGGCTGTTGCAGAATGTGTACGGAGACCTGACAGTGAACAAAAGCACAGTGAGTCACTGGGACAGGCGTCTGTCATCATCGCAACAAGTTCGCGCCAACGTGTCCGACCTCCCGCGTATCGGCCGGCTGCACACAGCTGTGACTCCTGCAGTGTTGGAAAGTGCGGACACTCTTATTCGAGGTGATCGACGGAACACAATCAAACACCTCGCTGCTCAGCTGGACGTCCCTGTTGGTAGTGCTGACACACTCGTCCACCAGTTGGAGTTTCTCTGCCTCGTGATGACTGGGTGTTGTGTGCTGTCCTTAGGTTAGTTAGGTTTAAGTAGTTCTAAGTTCTAGGGGACTGATAACCATAGATGTTAAGTCCCACAGTGCTCAGAGCCATTTTTGAACCAGTTGGAGTACCCAACATTATGTGCCCGTTGGGTTGCTCGCCGCCTAACAGAAGACCATACGCAACGAAGGACCATCTGTGCGTTATTGCTTGTGCGTTATAAGGCTGATTGTGACAATTATTTGTAGAACATCGTCACAGGTGATGAAACATGGGTTCATAACTACGAACCGGAAACAAAACGGCAGTCTATGGAGTGGCGCCACACCACCTCTCCTCTGAAGAAAAAGTTCAAAGCCACACCCTCAGACGGTCTTCTGGGAATCTGAAGAGGTTATTCTGTTTGGTATCTTCCCTCATTGTGCAACGATCAAAACTAAAGTGTTTTGTGTTGCCCTCAAGAAATTGAAGAAACGACTTCAGTGTATTCATCAGCACAAAAATACAAACAAACTTCTCCTTCTCCGTAACATCACGCTGTTTCGAATGCTTGCAGTAGGTAAGAAAGACTGAGAAAAGGTATACAGTATGCTCAATGTGTAAGATTAACACAGTACAGTGTGGACTTCAATATAATTTGCGCAGCTGAATTATCATTATGAAATCGTCTAAGTCCATACTTTACTATCTGCAGCTCGTGGTCGTGCGGTAGCGTTCTCGCTTCCCACGCCCGGGTTCCCGGGTTCGATTCCCGGCGGGGTCAGGGGTTTCATCTGCCTCGTCATGACTGGGTGTTGTGTGATGTCCTTAGGTTAGTTAGGTTTAAGTAGTTCTAAGTTCTAGGGGACTGATGACCATAGATGTTAACTCCCATAGTGCTCAGAGCCATTTGAACCATTTGAACCATACTTTACTGATTAATCATCAGCATCGAGAGTACTATGTACCATTCGTCAGTCTTTCTCCACCCTTACTGTTGCCAATTATTTTCAAGCCGACAGGGAACTGTGCCGTTGAAAAATAATTACGATGAAGTTTGTTATACACTATAGAATATTTTGTATCCCGCCTGGAAGGCAGCTCGTGGGTCTGCTCCTGAAAACTGAAGGGTAGGCCGAATGTAGGAAGCTAGGAGGAGCGGGTGAAGGTGGGGGTTGGGTTGTTTGGGGAAGGAGACCAGACAGCGAGGTCATCGGTCTCATCGGATTAGGGAAGGACGGGGAAGGAAGTCGGCCGTGCTCTTTCAGAGGAACCATCCCGGCATTTACCTGGAACGGCAGGTGAAGGTGAAGTACCGTACTTCGGCACTGCGTGTAAATTTAAATCACCTTTACTATAGGAAGAACAGGAATACATAACTTTGCACTGAGGAGCACATAGGTGCGAAGCCGGACGTATCAAAGCTCACAGAAGTTACACAGACAAAAATCTGTAGTGGCTTGCCCACTATTAAGTAGAAACAATGTTGCTCGGTCGTCTACTCGGGTTCAAATGGGTAGAATTTGGAGCGGTAAGTGTACCTTGTTCTAAGATTTGAAGGTCACTGACCTTCAAATCTTAGAGCAAGGTACACTTACCGGTCAACATTATTATGACATTGTACAACTTCCCATGCGCACCTTTTGAGGGGTGCATTCGGCCCAGTCATTTTGTTGATGACATTGCGCGAACATATCGAACTGTGCGGGTGGAGAAGCTCTTGGAACGAGAGGATATTCGGCAAACAGACTGGCCTACCCATTTCTCCGACTTAAATCCCATCGAAAACCTGTGGAATGCGTTGAGGCGAAGTATTTCAGCATGCTTACAAGCACGCACGACTATCCAGCATTTGTCAACGGCGCATGTGGTGCAGTGACACGCCCTACCACAACAACTCATTACCAAACTTGTCGCCAGCTTGGCAGCACGTTGCAGATCACGCATTGCTGCCCGTGGTGATCACACATCCTATTAAGAATCACGTCCCGCCTTTTTTAATGTCCAGGAAACCATCGTAACTCGCGAGTGTGATCAGTGTAATTATTTCCTTTGAATAAAAGTCATTTCCTGCCGTCCCATTGCTTATTTCTTTCAGTTACCTTTTGTACTATGCCACAGCAGTTCTCCTTTACACACGGTCCAAGTTTCATTGAGCTTTGTTACTTGGCACTGACAAATCATGCGAAAATTACTTTTGTTCATATACAGCATGTTCGGAAATTCCCGCTGCAAACTTTTAGTACTTATACAGGCGGGTGAGTACATGATATTTCGAATAGGAACCCATGTCCGGAAACGTAGCGTTTTCTTTCTATGTCGGTTTCAATTCAGATGCTTAACTCATCCATTTCTTCTTGAGGAATCGAATCACACGTTACATAGTACAATCATAATAACGAGCGTATGGCATTGGTGGTCGGGAGACCCCTCGGGAGGCGGTTCGGCGACTTGCGAGTGAATGAGGATGAAATGGAGATGAAAGACACACAACACCCTGTCATCTCGAGACAGAGAAAATCCGTGGCCCCGCCGGGAATCGAACCCGGGACCCCGTGCGCGAGAAGCGAGAACGCTACCGCAAGACCACGAGCCGCGGACACACAGTACAATTATTAGGTGACAATTCAAAGGGAGCATAACGAAACATCAATTTGTCTCTTAAGCAAATTTCTATGTATTAACACTTAAACATTACGTGTTTACATTATTCCAAAACAAGAAAGAACCCAGCATGCTGTATGCACAGTACATGCATTACAACAGCACCTCGATATGGCGACCACCAACGTTATTACAGTAATTGTACCTACGAAGCATATTCTGGTACACACTCTCCATCCCACCTGGTGTCTCTTCAATTTCTAGTACAGCGGCCAGAACTCGTGGTTGCAGATCTTCCTCTATCTCTACGGGAGTCTCGTAAATCAAACGTAGCACACGACCGCACAAGAAGTAGTCCATAGGAGTTAAGTCCGGCGATCACAGCGGCCACGCAAGTGGACCACCTCGGCCTATCCATCTTTCCCCAACTCGTCTGCTGAGATGTCTCCGAACCACCCGTGAGAAGTTAGGTGTGCAGCATCATGCTGAAACCACATTTTCTGACTGACATTCAGTGGCACAGCTTCCAAGAACGGATCCAATACGTTTTGTACGAAGATCAAGTATGCAGGACCAATTAGCTTGAGTGGAAGGAGGTATGGCCCAATCATATGACCGTCCGAAAAAAAAGATTAACGAAAATTTGATCAATAGATGGCGCAGTAAGCGTCAGAATATGCACACCGACAGATCTGTGGCACACGACTGTTCTTCAGTTTGTGTCCGAGATGCCCAACATGACTGCCTCCCCTGCGCGGGATTAGCCGAGTGGTCTGAGGCGCTGCAGTCATGGACTGTGCGGCTGGTCCTGGCGGAGGGTCGAGTCCTCCCTCGGGCGTGGGTGTGTGTGTTTGTCCTTAGGATAATTTAGGTTAAGTAGTGTGTAAGCTTAGGGACTGATGACCTTAGCAGTTAAGTTCCATAAGATTTCACACACATTTGAACATTTGACTGCCTCCATGAAGGACTGTACGCTGCTGATAAAGCTCTTTTACAAGAACGGTGACTGTGTACCAGTAGCCCTGCCGATGTTCCGGACACTCGAGGATATGAAAAAAGGCACTGGTCCAATATCAGCTAAGGATCTGTAGGAAACGATAAAAAATTCGAAAAGACAGATTCTTTTTAATTTCTGTGTGGCAGAGAGAGGAAAGCAGTTGATCCAACACCTGTCGAAGACGTGGCCGCAGCTTTGCAGCAGGGGTTGAGCAGTTGTGTGCAAATATGCAGTTCACTGAGAATTGCTAAAACGTTGGACATGCCTGCTAGCATGATGCTTAAAATTTTGCGAAACGTCCTCCATTGCTATCCGTACAAAATCACTCATGTTCTGGAGGTGCTTCCCACTCATCTGCTAGTAAGGCAAACGTTCACCTGGAATTTCTTGCTCGCGTGGAAGTGGACAATGAATGGCCATGGAACATTCCGTGGACAGTCGAAGTTCATTTCCGTCTCCAAGGACACGTCAATACGTAGAATTGCAGAATATGGGCAAAGGAAAATCCGCACGCACATAAACCGGTACCACTTCATTCTGCAAAGCTGACTGTGTGGTGCGATTTGACGGCATCGTTTATCATAGGGCCTATTTTTTCGAGAATATGAGTCCTGTGGGTCTTGTTACCTGTACAGACACTGGTAATCAGTCTGAGAGGTTTTTGCGCACCAAAGTCATTGTAACCCAACCCACGCGTGGATGCATGGGTAGGGTTATTTTTCTGCAAGGTGGCGCTCTTACGTACATTGCAGAAGAATATCGGAAATGCTAGACTTATCAGTTGTCATTGCCGTACAGCCTGGCCATCCAGATTACCTGATCTTAATCCGCGTAACTTCTGGCTGTGGTGTTATTTGAAAGATTTTGTGTTCAGTGCTCCAATTACAAACGTAGCTGAATTGAAGACACGCATGGTGCAACGCATTCTAGCATTCTAAACGTATCCCCGATGCACAGCGATTTGTTGTGGAACACGCTGTCTCTCGATTTCAGCTTTTGGCTGGAAACGGCGGGCAGCATACCGAACTTATCTCGCGACGTCTCACGACAGTTTGAAACCGATATTCATTTTCATGTGGTTTTTGGCTTCCAGAACAATTAATAACCGATATCGTTTTGTTTTTATACGGTTTTTGGCCTCAGAACAATTAATAACCGATTTTCTCACAGGATGTCGTATGACCTTGCCGTGACGGATGGACTTACTTACCTAACAGTGTCACAACTGCTGATTGCCGTACTTGTGCAGTCATGCACATTGAACAATACGGATGGTGTGATGTACAGCTCAAGCCATAGCCGTAGTATAGCGATTCATTTGCAATTTGTACCCGACCCAAACTACGTTAAGACGTTTACAGCGCCATCTATTGATAAGATTTTTTTTATTTGTTCCATGACGTTCACCCCTGCCTCAGTAATATGCTACTCAAATTTAACGTCATTCTGAGCAGTGGTTCTATTTCTATAGTGTTTTGAAACTATAACTTTAATTATGGACGCCCTGTACTCGGTGATTACTCATAAAACAGACAAACTGCAGGGACGGATTCCTGACTAGAAATGAAGGAAAAAAGGACCTATGAACATGTGTCCAGAAATGCATCATTACCATGAATGACAGTTTCTCTGACCATGTGCCGTGTGTTCCTTGTATGTTACAGGCTGTGTGATTGACGAAGTGTACTGTAAGCAGCAGATTGGTCCGCTATTTATGTCGGGAGCATACCGAGATGGTACTTGTGCACGGCCAAGCGGATGGAAACGGTTCGGAGACAACACGGCTATACAAAAGAAGTACCGTCACAGACACCCACCACATCACACAACATTTCAAGCTTTCCTTTGGGCGTTTGTGTGATTATGGGTCCTTTTAGACAGACAAACATGCAGGAAGGCGGTGGACTGTGAGTACACAAGATTTGGAGGACCGGGTTTTAGAGAATATTGAGACGAACTCTAGAACAAGCACCAGATAAATGGTTCGCCAACATGATGTAACCCAAAGTACTATTATATATGAAACTTCCTGGCAGATTAAAGCTGTGTGCCGGACCGAGACTCGAACTCGGGACCTTTGCCTTTCGCGGGCAAATGCTCTACCAACTGAGCTACCCAAGCACGACTCACGCACCGTCCTCACAGCTTTACTTCCACCAGTACCTCGCCTGCTACCTTCCAAACTTTACAGAAGCTCTCCTGCGAACCTTGCAGAACTAGCACTCCTGAAAGAAAGGATACTGCGGAGACGTGGCTTAGCCACAGCCTGGGGGATGTTTCCAGAGTGAGATTTTCACTCTGCAGCGGGGTGTGCGCTGATATGAAACTTCCTGGCAGATTAAAACTGTGTGCAGGAGGGGGCGTGAGTCATGCTTGGGTAGCTCAGTTGGTAGAGCACTTGTCCGCGAAAGGCAAAGGTCCCGAGTTCGAGTCTCGGTCCGGCACACAGTTTTAATCTGCCAGGAAGTTTCATATCAGCGCACACTCCGCTGCAGAGTGAAAATCTCATTCTGGAGACGATTATATGTATCCTTCACGACAACCGCTACTATCCCTACCGCCTACAACATACAAGGCACACACATGGTACGTGGTTAGAGGAAATGTCATTCGTCAGCGCCATCTACCGTGACAAAGATGCATTTCCGGCGCATGTTCATAGGACCTTTCTTCTACCATTTCGTCAGGAATCCGTCCCTGCAGTTTGTCGGTTATATTGATGTCCACCTTGTATAACCGGTGTCTCTCGTGAGAGTCTTTAGGCGCATTTTCACTGGTGTTTCGACAGATATTTGCAATTCCATTTATGCATTTTGTAACTGGAGTTAGCCCAAACAATTACTGCTCGACATGTCTTTCATGTGACGCCCAGTCTCAACAGAAACCAACGATTTGTTTCGCATTATAAACAAAATTATTTTTAAACTGAAATTCTACCTGACCGTTAGGTAGAGCACTCTCAAATCAGTGTAGTCCAATATTCGTTTTATCGATATGTGTCAGCAACGACAGTGAAACACAAAGAATACACAGCAGCACAAAAGCCTCTGTGAAGCACTGCATGGTTGACAGTAACGGCCAGCGCGGACCAGGGAATGTGCTGTCGCCTCTGGAGTACTGGTTATTCTTCGAGTATTACAGTCCCTGTTAACACATAGCGATAAAACAAATATCGCACTAGACTAATCTGGCAGCGCTCTATCGAAGGGGCACGTAAAATACCGCTTTAAAAATAATTTTGTTTGAAACGGGATATAAACCGACGCTTTCTATCGACATTGGGCGTCGCGTGAAAGACGTGATGAGCACTATTTGTTTGGGCTCGATCCAGCTATTCAACGAAAAAATGAAATTGCAAATATATGCTGAAACACAAGAGAAAATGCGTCAGACAGCTCTTAAGAGAGACACCATATGTATATCCCTATTACATGCTTCCAGCGGTTGTAGAGGGTACTTACAAGGGAACCTCCCCATCGCACCCCCCTCAGATTTAGTTATAAGTTGGCACAGTGGATAGGCCTTGAAAAACGGAACACAGATCAATCGAGAAAACAGGAAGAAGTTGTGTGGAACTATAAAAAAAAATAAACAAAATATACGAACTGAGTAGTCCATGGGCAAGATATGCAAGATCAAGGCCAATATGAGCTACGTGCCGCAGTGGTCCCGTGGTTAGCGTGAGCGGCTGCGGAGCTAGAGGTCGTTGGTTCAAGTCTTCCTTTCAGTGAAAACTTTAATTTTGTATTTTCAGACAGTTATTATCTGTCCGTCCGTTATGTTTTCATCACTTTTTTGGGAGTGATTATCACATCCACAAGAAAACCTAAATCGGGCAAGGTAGAAGAACCTTTTTACCCATTCGCCAAGTGTACAAGTTAGGTGGGTCAACAACATATTCCTGTCATGTGACGCACATGCCGTCACCAGTGTCGTATAGAATATATCAGACGTGTTTTCCTGTGGAGGAATCGGTTGACCTATGACCTTGCGATCAAATGTTTTCAGTTCCCATTGGAGACACGTCTTTTCGTCTACTAATCGCACGGTTTTGAGGTGCGGTTGCAAAACACAGACACTAAACTTATTACAGTGAATAGAGACGTTCAATGAACGAACGGACAGATCATAACTTTGCGAAGATAAAAAAGTAAACTTTTCACTGGAGTGAGGACTTGAACCATGGACCTCTCTTTCCGCAGTCGCTCACGCTAACCACGGGACCACGGCGCTCCTCGGCTCATACTGTACTTGATGTTGCCTATCTTGCGCATGGACTACTCAGTTTGTATATTTTGCTTATTTTTTTCATAGTTCCACACAACTTCTTCCTGTTTCCTCGATTGATCTGTGTTCCGTTTTTCAAGGCCTATCCACTATGCCAACTTATAACTAAACCTGAGGGGGGTGCGATGGGGAGGTTCCCTTGTTAGTAGATAAAGTGTTGATAAGGAACACATGTCGAGAAACACTCCGTTTGGATTCGAAATAAGTTTGGATATTACTTTACTCTGAAGTCCCCCGTCAAATAAGAAGAGGGTGCTGTCGTGGGTGCGTATTATAAAGATACATACTCTATATAGAGAAGTCGGAACACCAGTGTTCATTATGTAGCCGTCCATATTGGCGCTGAATCAGACGACGCAGTGTAGGACCTAACATCGTTGACAGAGAATATACTTACTTTTGGTAGTAAGTATTGCTTTGTTCGGAGTGTGAAATGAATCATGGACATTAAATTAAGCCGGTATTGGTTATTTATTCGGAGAAAAGAAAACCTACACTTAAAATTTCGTCAGAAATATCCACACCATCGAGGTGTGGCTGTCACATTTGCTAGTACAGCACTGGGATAAATAGCTGCAAATGTGGTACACATTGTTAGTAAAACTTTAATGTCGGAAAATTTGTGTTCATGTTTATAAAAGGGGAACACTTGCACGAGATTAGTTCCCGAGATATTAATAAATAAGCAACTTCGAATGTAACTTAGAAGTTTTATGTTATTAATATCTTTACAGTCCTCATAGTGAACAAAAGTACATTTCACAGACTTAAGAGATGTGTATCAGGTAAAAATTTAGAAAATAATTCATAATGTAGCATTTCATTAGTAGCAATCCCTCTTTACAAGCATGTGCACATTTAATGCAAAGAGTGGAAACATACTCGCTACAATAGCTCCATTACTACTGCAGCTGAATTACTGGAAGACAAGGAAGGATAACAGAAAAATTAGAGCCCAGTGTACAGAATTATAGCGTAAATACAAGAAACAATATTGTCAGTGCAATGATGAAAGCACTGTCTTTTGCCTAAGGGACAGAATTCACAGTTTATGGCTCTAGCCAATATCTGGCAACAGTCTGCTTGTCCCAGTAATTAGTACACTCCACTCAGTTCTGATTTTGCTTTAAACTGTTTTAGTTCAAACAATAGTTTTCAGTGATGTGGGATAAGAACAAGTTCATACTAAAATTTTCCAAAACTGATACAAATTTTCATTGGAATGCCTATTGGTTATTGCGAACTGTACATTACAGCTTTGCAGATCTAATTTACAAAAGTAAGGTAAACACTATTTACAAAGCTATTTAATAGACTACCTATTCATGAGTGGCGCTAAATTGCATGTTTAACAGAAAACAACAAGAGACCAATTCCTCGCCTAGTAATGATGACTTAATATTGAAATCTGCAGGCAGATGAGCATCAACAACATCTTGTGACATTTCCATAGGAACTGCAAAAATATATTATCATCGCAATAACAAGAACCAACAACAAGAAAGATACACACGTCATCATGCAACGTCCTAAAGTACCACAGGTGAAGAAAATATGTAGTTCCAAAACACAAATATGTGAGAATATGCTGAAAAATTACACAGTGACAGTAGGAAAGAGAAAGAAAAACACAAACAGCAGATGAATCAAGTTAACTCTGAATGAAATGTTACAAACATAGAAAATCTTATATACAGAAAATGACTTGCGGTACAGATAAGCTGTACAGCACAAAAAAGGGACTAGGTGAGCTGTGACAAATGACAATAGTACTAAACATGTTCACATGTAGGCATGTAGTAGCAGCAATAACTCATAGTAAAAAATCTTGTAATTTCGTTTTACTACTCCACCAAGTTTAACAGTTTTGTAATAAGCCATTTGCTCATCCAATAATTTACATGCAATGGAAACCTATATATTCAATTCATATAATATACGTACACTCAGACTTATTTGCACTCCTTCAGAGTGAAGTTTCACGCCCAACCACTCGATAATCTCACATTGAATGCCTTGTGCAAACTTACAGGTGTCAGTCCTCCTCCTCAGTGTTGTTGCAGATGATAGCAGGTAATTTTTTCTTCACAAGACTTCTTAGATCTTTGTACCAACAGCACATTTCACTTTTAAGGCAAATCTTACAGATTCATTTTACCATTTATGGGCATCTGATGCAGGGATTTTTTCTAAATAATATTTGTGGTCTGGATGGAGAAACATTTTCATCTTCCTCTCAATAGCAGTTTTCTCGTCTGTCTCCCTTTTATCTACGAAGAGAAAAGAGTGATTTAGGCTATACACCATCCAGTAGCATGTAAATCGTGATATTTTTACTGGAACACATATCTGACCTGCGAATTTTCTCAATAACAAAACTGGCATTCATACAAACCTTCACCTCTGCTTTCAGCTTCTTGTTTTGCAACTGCAAATAGTAATCACTTCCGCGACTGAAAATATATAGTTAAGGAACCCTATTATTTAATAAATAAAAATGATCAAATGGAAGTTAAATCTGAAATAGCTTTTCAGTAGCCATTTTAATAACGTTATCTAGCCAGTATCACATTTGTGTATCAGTTCATCTCAC
Source organism: Schistocerca piceifrons (assembly GCF_021461385.2). Taxonomy (NCBI): domain Eukaryota; kingdom Metazoa; phylum Arthropoda; class Insecta; order Orthoptera; family Acrididae; genus Schistocerca; species Schistocerca piceifrons. The sequence goes on from NC_060149.1 coordinate 127,443,846, forward strand.
AATTTTAAGTAATACGGCAATTTAGCCACATATTGCATGTAGTTGGCATCATTCCACAACACAATATTACACTTACATCTTAAATAATTACATCACAGTAATATCCATAGTAGCTGAAGTGATTGTGCCTAATGTCTTTTCAGTATAAAATATATATAAAGTACGGCTGTCAACATTACACCGTATCAAGCTCCACTATCCATATTGCTGACAGAACACACGCAACGACAGCAATAATAATCAGGGGATTGCCACTGAAATAACCTTTGAGCACGAGGAATGTATACAAATTACTGAGTGTCTAAAATTTTAATCAGTGCTCGCTTCGCTACTCGTTAATTTGGCACAACCACAAACTAACGATGCCTTATGCTACTGAACTGACTAACAATAGACTGCAGTTGTTAATAGTTTACACATATCACAATACAACTTCCCTATTGCAAACATAGATGTACAAAACTCGAAAATGCGGATGAATTGCTCACCTTATTAATGTCTGCTTCGGTCACTGTCCTTGCTTTGGGATATTTCCGACTAGAAGTGCACGGTTTGGTGGACTTCGAACGTTGAATTCTACAGGAATTTCATTCCAGTCTAGGAGCTTCCTTCTGTTAGCTTTGATCACCTCGTGAGTCCTTAAAATCGAGCATAAACAACTGCTGTAAATGCGTTACCAGATTAATTACTTAGCTCACACAACTTGGAATGTATATTTGGTTTCCATTCCTCTCGCCTCCAGTTTTCTAACCATTTTGCTCTCCGACTCTTTTCTGTAGGAAACCTAAATAGCCTGATCCCTTTTGCCGTTCAGTGCAGCCCAGCATCCCATTTCGAAACCAGAAATTTACTCTCACTGACGAAAACTATAAACAAACACTGCCTGCTATAGTCGTACAAAGTTCTAACATGGTTATCAGCGTAAAGCACCATGGGAGCATGACCTGAACTCACCTATATAGATCTTGCCTGTTGTAACTGAGCCCCTGAGAACCAAAGTGGTCTGAGTCAAAATTTTTAGTTGTTGAGTTATCCCCTACCGCCGGAGGTTCTAGTCCTCCCTCGGACATGGGTGTATGTGTTGTTCTTACAAGGGAACCTCCCCATCGCAACCCCCTCAGATTTAGTTATAAGTTGGCACAGTGGATAGGCCTTAAAAAACTGAACACACATCAATCGAGAAAACAGGAAGAAGTTGAGTGGAACTATGAAAAAAATAAGCAAAATGTTGTGGACTGGCAAGACAGCCAATCCACAATGACGGGTAGCCGAAAGGCACGCGTTTAAGCTCACGCAGGATGGCGTGAGGTCTGGAACAGGTCAGGGATATGAGACTAGCAAAAATAGTACGTATCTGTTGGAATACTTAACTTTAATCCATAATTGGTTAACATCGGTGTGACGGTACATGCATCACAAGATAAATAGCAAATGATAATGGCGCCTTGCTAGGTCGTAGCAAATGACGTAGCTGAAGGCTATGCTAACTATCGTCTCGGCAAATGAGAGCGTAATTTGTCAGTGAACCATCGCTAGCATAGTCGGCTGTACAACTGGGGCGAGTGCTAGGAAGTGTCTCTAGACCTGCCGTGTGGCGGCGCTCGGTCTGCAATCACTGACAGTGGCGACACGCGGGTCCGACGTATACTAACGGACCGCGGTCGATTTAAAGGCTACCACCTAGCAAGTGTGGTGTCTGGCGGTGACACCACATTCCTCCCCCGCAAATCGGCGTACGATTGTGTTATAAGGCTTCCGCCCGCCGTGGGGAGGACCCCATGTTGACGTATGCGACGAGGTGGGCAGCCTAACAACAGGCGAGGCTGTGCCACCCGCACCCTGCCATTCGGTCCGAGGGGAGCTAGGAAACGCCTGAAAACCTAGTCCAGGGTGCACGCCAACATGCGGTGTATGCGCCCGTAGAGAGACAGGAGGGGCCGAAGGGTCGACCTCCATCGGGTCGGGGCACCCGACGGGCGAAGACGCCATGTGGTCCGGAGCGGGCAAGAGTTCCATGTCGGAGGACAGCTGGTCACGGGAAGCGATCGGCGGCGCGTGACCCAGGGAGGCGCCCGGCGGTTGCAGCGACGCGTCCATTGCGGGCGTCGCCGGCGGGAGAACAGGCGGCGGCGGCGGCGGCGGCGCGGGGCAAAATGGAAGGCAGCGTCGGTAACACCTGGGGCTGAGGCGAGCCAGTAGATGGGTCCCCAGGGCGTTGACCGGACGGCACCGTCGCTGAAAGCAGACGTTTTTTTTTTTTTTTTTTTTTTTTTTAAATCGTCCACCGGTATTTGCAAGTACGCATCTGCAAGGTCCAACTTCGAAAAATATGTACCTGGACACAGTTTGTCAAAAAGATCTTCCGGGCGGGGTAAAGGAAAAGTTGCAGTCACTAGTTGGGGATTCACTGTTGCCTTGAAGTCCACACAAAGTCTCAATTTTCCGGAAGGTTTTGGCAAAATTACTAAGGGTGATGCCCAGAGAGAACACGTTCAATCACACCTTGTGATTCCAAATCGTGTAATGTTTTGGCGACCTCGTCACGCAATGTGTGGGGAACATTGCGCTCTCTGAAAAATTTCGGATGCGCGTTTACTTTCAGTTCCAAATGTGCTTTATAGTGCTTAGTGCAACCAAGGCCCGGTGCAAAAATGTCTGCAAACTCTTCACATAGACGAGAAACACTGGCTGAAGGCACAGATTGGTTCACTGATAGGACTTGATTTATTATAGACAAGTTAAACAACTGAAATAAATCTAAACCAACCAAGTTCACTGCAGAAGAAGAACGAAGGACGTACAATGACACAAGTTTTGTTTGTCCTTTGTATGTTGCTAGAAGGCTGCACTGTCCTCACACAGGGATTGCTTGTCCTGAATAACTACTGAGCTTAACATTTGCGGCACGCAACGGAGGTGTGCCAAGCTGTTTGTACGTGTCTTGATTGATCAAAGAAACTGCAGCTCCGGCATCGAGCTGGAATGGTATCATGTTGGCATTAAGGTCCAAGTCTACAAAAAGTTTATTGTCCTGCTGACGACAAGAGCGACTGTCTCGTGCAACGTGAACTGACACTGGTATAGAATCACTTGCGACTTGACGGGATTTCCAGCGATGTCGACGCACACTATTTGTGGGACGAACACAGTCACTGTTAGAGAGAGTGGCACTGGGCGGAGTGGAATGAACTACATGAATTTCCATGGGCGAAGCTTCACGAGCCTGAGTATTCTGGGTTCGATTCCGATTCCGGCGCGAAGCAAAGGGTCTGGAATGGTTGTGAGTGTCCGATCGGAGCTTTTTCTGGCAAACACTTTGAACATGTCCTCGTTTATGACAGAAAAAGCAAATAGCTTGGCGTGACGGACAATTTTCACGCGAATGTCTAGTAGCAAACCGCGGGCATGATTTGAGCACTGCATTTGCTTGCTGGCGCGGCACACATGGCGGAGAGCTTGGCGGCATCTGCGCGGACGGGCGTGAGGGCTGTTTACTGTTCCGTGCAGCGCGCCCGGCGGGCCGGTTAATGTGACACACGGCCGGTGAAGTTTCAAATGATTCCTGAGCACAGTCAAGTGTGTCCTGCCAATCCAATATGTCCATCACCTGTTGAAGGGAGGAGTTGACTAGTTTCAAAATCTGTTCCCATATACGAACATCAGAAACGTTCTGTGCAATTGCATCACGTACCATAGTATCTGAATAAGGGAGTCCACATTGACACTCAAAAGCACAATCCCTAGTAAGGCCTTGCAAAGTTGCAACCCACTCCCTATTAGTCTGACCTGTCGTACGTTTTGTACGAAAGAAGGTATACCTTTTTGCAACTACATTGACTGATTCTTTGAAATATGCATCTAATGCAGACAAAATTTCGTCGTAGGACAGAGTTGCTACGTCGCGTCGGGAAAATAATTTCACTATCACACGGTACGTCTGGACGCCTCCGGCAGAAAGGAGAAAGGGTTGCCGCTCATTACCTTGAATTCTGTAGGCGGCGAGATGGAATCCAAATTGGCGTGACCACTCCGTCCAGCTTTCCAGTGCCGCATCAAAAGGACGAAAAGGTGGTGCAACTGCGTGTTGTGGCTGCGTGAGTGGTGGAGCGACGGCCGCCGCATCGTTTTACATTGCACGTTGACCCTGGACGAGCTGTCCAAGTGCATCCAGTAAGGCCTGCGTCTGCTGATTCTGCAAGCGATAAAATTCGAACAGTACATCTGGAGATTGTGGCGAAGCCATGACACAAGTAAATCAGGGCAACAGTTTTGGTACAAAAGCGATTTAGCGCGTCGCCAATTTGTTGTGGACTGACAAGACAGCCAATCCACAATGACGGGTAGCCGAAAGGCACGCGTTTAAGCTCACGCAGGATGGCGTGAGGTCTGGAACAGGTCAGGGATATGAGACTAGCAAAAATAGTACGTATCTGTTGGAATACTTAACTTTAATCCATAATTGGTGAACATCGGTCTGACGGTACATGCATCACAAGATAAACAGCAAATGATAATGGTGCCTTGCTAGGTCGTAGCAAATGACGTAGCTGAAGGCTATGCTAACTATCGTCTCGGCAAATGAGAGCGTAGTTTGTCAGTGAACCATCGCTAGCAAAGTCGGCTGTACAACTGGGGCGAGTGCTAGGAAGTGTCTCTAGACCTGCCGTGTGGCGGCGCTCGGTCTGCAATCACTGATAGTGGCGACACGCGGGTCCGACGTATACTAACGGACCGCGGCCGATTTAAAGGCTACCACCTAGCAAGTGTGGTGTCTGGCGGTGACACCACACAAAATATACAGAATGAGTAGTCCATGCGTAAGATAGGCAACATAACAGAAAATTCTGAGCTCAAGAAAGCCCTGGTCCCGTGGTTACCGTGAGCAACTGCGGTACGAGAGGTCCTTGGTTCAAGTCTTCCCTCGAGTGAAAAGTTTCATTTTTTTTTATTTTCGGACAATTATCAAAGTTCAGGCACTCACAGATAATCAACTTCGCTCTCCAAAATTCCAGGACATGTTCAGATATGCTTGGACAGTATGCAGGATTTCACGGTCTACGCACGGAAAAATTTGAAAACGTTAAAAACATATGTTTAGACAGAACACAGGAAAAACTGTGCGACTGTGAAACTGTTGCATTCATTTGTTGCAGTTTATGTGACAAACTCTTATGTTTTCATCACTTTTTTGGGAGTGATTATCACATCTGTTATGTCCTAGCCAGTAATGCCACCCGAGCCAGCTGCCAAAAGGTTGGCAGTATCAAAGTCCGGACGCCGTCCGCATAAGCAGCGCCAGCGAGACAGCAAATCGCCGCAAGTCTGCGCGCGCCACCGCTGGCTTCTGGCTTCTTAAGCGCTGGAGCCGCGAGCGCTAGGACAGTTCTGTATTCGCCGCTCAGTTGTATACTCGCCACCGAATTGTGTACTTGCTAGTCAGTTGTGTGTTCATCGCGGCAGAGTTGTTGTTTGTCGTCAGCCGACGCTGACCTAGCCGCTTCGACTCGAACTAGACAGATCTCTGTAGACACGGAGTTCACTATTGTGTTTCTGTATCTTCGTCAATAAAGATAAGTACCGACTTTTATTAAATCAGAGTGTTTGGGTTTTCATCTTTCTGTTTACTGTTCCAGCGGACCGGTCGGCCCGCTATTAAAAGTGTGGCGGTGACTTCGTAAGCCGTTTCTACAGCGAATTGTTTGTCGCTACGAACACCGCCACAAAACTGGCGACGAGGTCTTCCGAACTCGTGTGCAGGGCTGGTTCAACTTGTTCTTGTTATACTAATTATAGAGATAAAATTTTGGGGGCTGGTTTAATTTGTGTTCACTATGTCTGCCGAATTACAACAGTTGATCTTGTTACAGAGTCAGCAAATACAAAGTCTGGTGGAAGCAATCGCCAAACAAGCGGCTAATCCTCCAACACAAAAGGAACAAGCACAGGCAGCACCACATTTCCGTGCTTTTGATGCATCAAGAGAAGAATGGCGAGAATATTTCGCGCAGTTGCAGGCGCACATGACAGTCTACAAAATCACAGGTACTGAGCGGCAGCTTTATTTAATTTCCACTGCAGGCGTGGAAGTCTATCGACTACTTTGTAAGTTGTTCCCGGAATCCCAGCCAGAAGCTTTAGACTATGACGTTGTTGTTAACAAGCTTGCTGAGTATTTCGAGTCGCGAGTTCATGTGGCAGCAGCCAGATTCAAGTTCTTCAGATTAAAGAAACTGCCACATCAATCTAATAAACAGTGGTTAACAGATTTACGGGGCCTCACCCGTCAGTGCCGATTTAATTGTGTGTGTGGAGCTTCCTACAGTGATGTCATGTTACGAGACGCTATTACTCAAAACATTGCAGATTCTCGTATTCGTGCTTCTATCTTAAAGTTGCCTGACCCGTCATTAGAGACTGTGATGAACATCATTGAAGCCCAAGATACTTTTGACTATGCTGAGTGTGAGTTAGATCAGCCATGTATTTCTCAAATTGCCTGTGCTAAGCAAGTTATGTCACGCCCGCGGCCCCATCGGCAGAGTCCGACTGTAAACACTAGCCGGCCGCGTCGTGTTAAACACATTCGTCAGCCGCGTGTGCAAAATGATAGAGTTAAGTCTTGCCCTAAGTGTGTTCTTGCTCATCCTCGTGAACGTTGCCCGTTAAGAAACGCGGTTTGTCACTTTTGTCAAAGGAAAGGACACATCCAGACTGTTTGTTTGCGTAAACGCAAGAACAATTCTAGTGCTGCCCAGCCCATGGATATTCATGTTCTTCACAGCCAGCCCGCCCAGAAGGTCGCGTTTAAAGACTCTTCCACGGTTCGTGTGGGTAATAAACTTGTTCGCAATAAGCCACCCACCCAGCCCTCTGCTATGCGACCCAAGCATAATTCAAACGCTGTAAACAGTAATGTACAGACTGCAAGTGAAGCGGGTGTTGTTGTTCCACCCGCCCCACCCACGAGTTGTCGTAAGCAGCGAACACGCACTAAACGCGCTGATTTTGTGTCTTCCGCCTCCACTGCACCGATCCAGAGACAGTGTAATAATAAACTATTTGTGAAGCTACGCATCCAGGATAAGACCTTCAATTTTCAATTAGACACTGGTGCGTCTGTGACTCTCATAAATAGTGCTACGTATGCGGCTATCGGCCGCCCTAAACTTTCAGCGGCAAAACATTCTTTGGCTACTTATAGTGGAGAACAAATTCCTGTGTTAGGTGTATGTAGCGTGCCAGCCACATTCCGTGGCAATACAAAAACAGTTTCATTCACAGTGCTCCGCGCTACAGACAGTGTAAACATTTTCGGATTAGACTGTTTTGACTTGTTTGGCCTGTCTATCCAAGACAATGTGTTGCAAATTAATTCTGTTGTTGTTCCTCAAGACAGCATAACCGATTTGTGTAAACGATACAGTGACATATTTAAAGACGAACTAGGTTGTGCTGCGAACTTTGCCGCTCATATTACGTTAGAAGATAATGCTCAGCCTCGATTTTGTCGTGCTCGTCCAGTGCCTCACGCCCTCCGGGCACCTGTAGAAGATGAACTTCGTCGTTGGCAAAACAACGGTGTTATTCAACCCGTTTCAGCGAACCAGTGGGCTTCTCCCTTAGTTATTATAAAGAAACCGTCTGGCAAGTTACGTTTGTGTGCTGATTTTAAGTCGACAGTTAATCCTCAGACTGTCATTGATTCTTTTCCTTTGCCTCGACCGGACGAGCTGATGGATAAGTTAGGGGAAGCTCGTTTCTTTTCCAAAATTGATCTCCGTGAAGCATATTTGCAATTGCCCCTCGACGAGCAATCACAACAGTATTTTGTCATAAACACGTCGTTGGGGTTGTTCCGTTTTCTACGTTTGCCTTCTGGTTGTGCGTCAGCTCCAGCTGTTTTTCAGCGTTTTTTGTCACAACTTCTGGCTACTGTGCCATCGTGTTGCAACTATTTAGACGATATTGTGGTGTCCGGTCGGACGCCTGCTGAACATTTCCGTAATTTGGAGTGTTTGTTTAAAGTGTTGTCTCAGGCAGGCCTACGTTGCAACATCGATAAATGTTCATTTTTCCTTACGGAGATGGAGTATCTGGGACATGTTATTAATGCTCAAGGCATTCATCCCTCCCAGTCACATTTAGCAGCTATTCGTGATTTGCCCGCCCCTCGCAATCTGCATGAATTGCAAGCAGTTCTTGGCAAATTGACGTATTATATTAGGTTTATACCTAATGCATCACAGATTGCTGCACCGTTGCATCGTCTCCGCCGTAAGAATGTTCCGTTTGTGTGGTCAGCTGATTGCCAATCAGCCTTTCAGCAGCTTAAAGAGGCTTTATTGAATGATCATTGTCTGGTCCATTACGACCCTAACAAGCCTCTGGTGTTAGCTTGTGATGCCTCTTCTTTCGGCCTCGGTGCTGTGTTGTCTCACCGAGTCGGTAACACCGAACGTCCTATTTCGTTCGCATCTAAATTGCTAAACAAAGCTCAGTGTAATTATAGCCAATTGGACAAGGAAGCGTTGGCTATTGTGTTCGGTGTCACAAAATTCCATCACTACCTCTATGGTAGACCATTCTATTTAGTAACAGATCACAAGCCCCTGACGTCACTGTCTCATCCGTCTAAACCAGTTCCTCAGCGGACAGCTCAGAGACTACAACGTTGGGCTCTTTTGTTATCACAATACCAGTATGAGATACTGTATCGCCCTACAGCTCAGCATGCAAACGCTGACGCGCTTTCTAGATTGCCGATTGCTGCGGATGATGTCTTCGATTCCTCTGACGACTCTTGCCATCAGATTGACGCCGATGAGCATCAATCCCTCCGGGATTTTCCGATTGATTATCGTCAGGTGGCACGTGAGACAGCTACGGATCCTCATCTGAGTTTACTATTACGTTTTGTTCAACGTGGTTGGCCGTCCAAGGCAAAGGACATATCGGATCCTGTGGTTCGTCGCTATTATCCGCAACGTCATCTGTTGTCTGTTTCGCACGGAGTTTTGCTGTTACGCACCGAGAATGACCAGCTTCGTGTAGTGGTTCCCCAAGTGCTCCAATCCAAGGTCCTCGACTTGTTGCATCAAGGTCATTGGGGAGTGGTCCGCACCAAGCAGCTTGCCCGCCGTCATTGTACATGGATCGGCATTGATAAGCAGATTACACAGATGTCTACAGATTGTTCGACGTGTGCCGAACACCAAGCTGCTCCGCCTCAACGCTATTTTGAGTGGGCACGCCCTGCCGGTCCCTGGCAGCGAGTACATATTGATTTCGCTGGTCCATATTGGAATTCTCGTTGGCTCATCGTGATAGATGCATTTAGTCATTTTCCGTTTGTTGTGCCCATGCAGTCTACAACGTCTGCACAAACTATACAGGCGTTGACTTCAATTTTTTGTGTTGAGGGTCTTCCAGAAGTTTTAGTGTCTGACAATGGTCCACAATTTACCTCTGCTGAATTTGAAAGTTTTTTTTCTGCCAATGGCATTCGCCATGTTCTTACTCCGTCGTTCCACCCTCAATCGAATGGTGCCGCGGAACGTTTTGTACGCACATTCAAGGATCATATGGAGCGCCTTCGTGCTACGCACTCTCGTCAGCAGGCCCTCATCACGTTCCTGTCGTCGTACCAGACCACGCCATGCGACGGCCCTTCGCCTGCGGAGCTTCTCCACGGCCGTCGTCATCGCACCCTACTACGGTTGTTGCACCCCCGGATCGACCCGCCGCTTCTGAGCATCGCACGCGTTTTCAGCGCAACGACGCCGTTTTTTTCAGAGTTTATCACGGTCGCCGTCGTTGGGAACGTGGTACCGTGATAAGTGTCCAGGGTCGCGGTTTTTATACTGTTCAAGGTGCTACTGGGGTGCACAGGAGGCATCAGAACCAGTTGCGCCGCGCTGGCCGCCCGGATTCTGCCGCTCGTTCTTTGTCCACAGATTTGGTCCGCGGCGGGTTCAAGCCGCGCCTTCCGACTTCGCTGCCGCCCTCAGGGCAGCAGCAGCAGCCGTCGCCGCTACCACGCCGACAGCCCGTCCCGTTGATGCCTCCCGCGCAGCTTCATCCGGGAGCGCCCCAGGTGGTCGCTCCGGCGCCTGCGGTCCCTCTTCAGTCTGTTTCGGTGCTGATGGACGTCGACCCCTCAGCCGGGCCGCCTTCCCAAGCGGTGGCTGTGCAGCCTGTCCTGCAGCCGCTTTCCTTGGGCACCCCCAAGGAGTCTGACACCGCAGCGCCTTGTCCGGCGCCCACTCAGCAGCCGTCGACGCAGCGTCAGGAGCCGCTGCCTCTCTTCGTGGGTCCCGACGCCCCGTCGCGTCCAGTACCAGAAGCTGCGCCCGTGGTCACAGGCGTGCACCCTGACCTCGGTTTTCAGTCGGTGTTTCCCGAGGCCCCGCGCAGCCGATGCTGGGGTGCGGACCGGGGACTGCCACCGACAACAGTCTCCGCCCCGGTCTCTTCTGCTACGCCTGCGGCCAGACCCCTCCCCCTCCGTCGACGCTCGCCACGTCATTATTCAACGACGGTGCGGTGATTTGGGGGGGAAGAGTGTTATGTCCTAGCCAGTAATGCCACCCGAGCCCGCTGCCAAAAGGTTGGCAGTATCAAAGTCCGGACGCCGTCCGCATAAGCAGCGCCAGCGAGACAGCAAATCGCCGCAAGTCTGCGCGCGCCACCGCTGGCTTCTGGCTTCTTAAGCGCTGGAGCCGCGAGCGCTAGGACAGTTCTGTATTCGCCGCTCAGTTGTATACTCGCCACCGAATTGTGTACTTGCTAGTCAGTTGTGTGTTCATCGCGGCAGAGTTCTTGTTTGTCGTCAGCCGACGCTGACCTAGCCGCTCCGACTCGAACTAGACAGATCTCTGTAGACACGGAGTTCACTATTGTGTTTCTGTATCTTCGTCAATAAAGATAAGTACCGACTTTTATTTAATCAGAGTGTTTGGGTTTTCATCTTTCTGTTTACTGTTCCAGCGGACCGGTCGGCCCGCTATTAAAAGTGTGGCGGTGACTTCGTAAGCCGTTTCTACAGCGAATTGTTTGTCGCTACGAACACCGCCACAAAAACATCCACAAGAAAACCTAAATCGGGCAAGGTAGAAGAATCTTTTTACCCATTCGCCAAGTGTACAAGTTAGGTGGGTCGACAACATATTCCTGTCATGTGACGCACATGCCGTCACCAGTGTCGTATAGAATATATCAGACGTGTTTTCCCGTGGAGGAATCGGTTGACCTATGACCTTGCGATCAAATGTTTTCGGTTCCCATTGGAGAGGCACGTCCTTTCATCTACTAATCGCACGGTTTTGCGGCGCGGTCGTGAAACACAGACACTAAACTTATTACAGTGAACAGAGACGTCAATGAACGAACGGACAGATCATAACTTTGCGAAAATAAAGAAAGAAAAATTTTTCACTCAAAGGAAGACTTGAACCAAAGACCTCGGGTACCGCAGTTGCTCACGCTATTCACGGGACCAGGGGGCTTCCGAGTTCTCAATGTGCTGTGATGTTGCCTATCTTCCACATGGACTACTCAGTCTGTAAATTTTGCTTATTTTTTTCATAGTTCCTCACAACTTCTTCCTGTTTTCTCAATTGATCTGTGTTCAGTTTTTCAAGGCCTGTCCACTGTGCCAACTTATAACTATATCTGAGGGGGGTGCGATGGGGAGGTTCCCTTGTTAGCATAAGTTACAGTACTGGCCATTAAAATTGCTACACCACGAAGATGACGTTCTACAGACGCGAAATTTAACCCACAGGAAGAAGATGCTGTGATATGCAAATGATTAGCTTTTCAGAGCATTCACACAAGGTTGGCGCCGGTGGCGACACCTACAACATGCTGACATGAGAAAAGTTGCCAACCGATTTCTCATACACAAACCGCAGTTGACCGGCGTTGCCTGGTGAAACGTTGTTGTGATGCCTCGTGTAAGGAGGAGAAATGCGTACCATCACATTTCCGACTTTGATAAAGGTCGGATTGTAGCCTATCGCGATTGCGGTTTATCGTATCGCGACATTGTTGCTCGCGTTGGTCGAGATCGAATGACTGTTAGCAGAATGTGGAATCGGTGGGTTCAGGAAGGAAATACGGAACGCCGTGCTGGATCCCAACGGTCTCGTATCACTAGCAGTCGAAATGACAGGCATCTTATCCGCTTTGCTGTAACGGATCGTGCAGCCACGTCTCTATGCCTGAGTCAACAGATGGGGACGTTTGCAAGACAACAACCACCCGCACGAACAGTTCGACGACGTTTGCAGCAGCATGGACTATCAGCTCGGAGACCATGGCTGCGATTATCCTTGACGCTGCATCACAGACAGGAGCGCCTGCGGTGGTGTACTCAAGACGAACCTGGGTGCACGAATGGCAAAACGTCATTTTTTTCGGATGAATCCAGGTTCTGTTTACAGCATCATGATGGTCGCATCCGTGTTTGGCGACATCGCGGTGAACGCACATTGGAAGCGTGTATTCGTCATCGCCATACTGGCGTATCACCCGGCGTGATGGTATGGGGTGCCATTGGTTACACGTCTCGGTCACCTCTCACCTCTTGTTCGAATTGACAGCACTTTGAACAGTGGACGTTACGTTTCAGATGTGTTATGACCCGTGGCTCTACCCTTCATTCGATCCCTGGAAACCCTACATTTCAGCAGGATAATGCACGACCGCATGTTGCAGGTCCTGTACGGGCCTTTCTGGATACAGAAAATGTTTGACTGCTGCCCTGGCCAGCACATTCTCCAGATCTCTCAGCAATTGAAAACGTCTGGTCAATGGTGGCCGAGCAACTGGCGCGTCACAATACGCCAGCCACTACTCTTGATGAACTGTGGTATCGTGTTGAAACTGCATGGGCAGCTGTACCTGTACACGCCATCCAAGCTCTGTTTGACTCAATGCCCAGGAGTATCAAGGCCGTTATTACAGCCAGAGGTGGTTTTCCGGGTACTGATTTCTCAGGATCTATGCACCCAAATGGCGTGAAAATGTAATCACATGTCAGTTCCAGTATAAAATATTTGTCCAATGAATACCCGTTTATCATCTGCATTTCTTCTTGGTGTAGCAATTTTAATGGCCAGTAGTGTAGTGTAGTGTGTAAGTCCAGGGACCGATGACCTCAGCAGTTTGGTCCCTTGGGAATTCACACAATTTTTTTTTGAGTTATAGCACTCAGTTTACTCCACAATGCACGGAAATTTGTTGTGGAGAAGTGGTATAATGATATCTCCCCACCGAAGCTATTTAAGAGCTCCAAATGCATTCTTCCTCTCACACCAGAGTGAGGTGCGTTCGCGGGAGTAGTAGTATAAGCCAAGCGGCAAGGCTACGTTGTCCTGCTGTTATGTGTTGTTTTGTGTGTTTACTAACGCTCTGAAATTGTAACAGTGCTAGTAAGTATTAGCATTATTTTCTTTCTTTAGATTTGTAATATCCAGATGTTGTTAGAGTATAAATTGTGTTTATAACGAAAGTTTGCACTCCGTGTTGAAGTCTAGATTAAAGCCTCAATCCTCTCTACAACGCAGTGCGACCTGTCACGGAGGCAAAAAGGAAAGACATGATGACACTTCTCCCACACATCCCTCCGGTACACCACGGTTTCTTCAACCAAATAACAACTGGAAGTTCGGCTCAGGAACCTGGACCTAGACATGTTGACCTATTGGCAGAGGAGGATGATGTGGACGGTGAAATGCAGTAAACAGAAATGCTCGGTTATAAAGTCTCTTGAAATAGGTGACAAGAAGTTTCGACATTTAGAAACAACAATTTATTTACAATCCACAGATGAACGCACTGATGAACTATTAGACAGACAATAATGAAATTTTAACTCAGTCTGTGAGAGAAAAGTGCATAATGGGAGCAATAAGTGCAGACTGACAGTACCACATTATGTTTATGTTTCATAAATAAATTGCAATTATAGAGATTGAAAGACAGCGTATTCCTTTTCAGGTATTCAACTTCACCAAAATGTTTATAAGAAGAGTGGTACAACTCTTGATTTATACCACTATACCTTTCACTATGAGTAAATTTCTGAGAGGAAAATTGGTACTCCAACTTTTAGTGACTACAAAAAGGAATTTAAGGTACAAATAACAAAAATGTCTGTAGTAAACGTAAGTATAATATTTCATTTGTACATTTCATCAAATGGATCACGAAGTATTGTAACACATGAATTTACATGAAAGGAAACGCAAAACCTTTCATTCCTCAGAAGTAGGAATAAGTGAGTTGTACCACTTTGACTCTCAGCGTCTCAACTATAGCACCACATATCATTTTCATCCGACTAAAACAACGGCTACGAGAGTCTGTTACGTTCGGAAGTAGGAGGGTTGACTGCGATGCTCCGCGAGCGTGCCGTACTCAGGACGTCCTTCATCACTTAGAAGAAAACCCGACGACGATTTCATGAAACGTTGCCCTTGCCACAAGAACACACAGACCAGAGCTCATTGTTTGCCTATGTGCATAACGTGATGCGGGAGATTTGAAAGTGATTCTATCTTCAAACTCATTTTACACCCAAACAGTACATTTCCGGACACGGGTTCCTTGTTAACACTTTATCTAATAAGTCCCCTCTGCAATCTCTAGAAGCTTTTGATAAGAATTGTGAAACACCCTGCATATATTCTATAGTGTATAACAAACTTTATCGTAATTATTTTTCAACAGTACAGTTCCTTGTGGGCTTGAAAATAATTGGCAACAGTAATGGCGGAGAAAGACTGAGGAATGGTACATAGTACGCTCGATGTTGATTATTAATCAATAAATCATGGACTTCAACAATTTCATAACGATAATTCAGTTACGCAAATTACATTGAAGTCCACAGTGTACTGTGTTAATCTTACACATGGAGCATACTACATACCTTTCCTCAGTTTTTCTTACCTACTGCAAGCGCTCGAAACAGCTTGCAAACTCATTCATCACCACTGTTCGACCTTATGATCTCATCTGCTTTGCGTTTCTTTCTACGGCGCCGTGTGCGAAGTAACCTGTTTCCTCTGAATGTCGGTGTGCTGGTGCTGAAAACAGCACATGGGAATATTTTCCGGAATGAGTACTGTTTTTGTAGGGAGTGCTTCCTATATTAAGAGGCGCATTCCTGCCTCATACAGAAAAACAAAATCCACGGTTTCCTTCCTTGCAGAACACAACGAGCAAATACCAAATCTCGAAATATAAGAGAAAACACCAAAACCGCGAGGTGACACTAACGGCACTACAGTGATGATGCTGAAGCTGTTCACAAGCAATGTTTCTTGTGAACCGTACAGACACGGTCACGAGTAAACGTTTTTGTGTTTGCAGCATATTGTTAAGATGTTGTTAACGTCGGCAGACCGACAGTGGCTGCAAATCAGTGATTGAGACTTAGTCTGGGCGTTGCAGGATCGCTATTCTCTTGCTTCGCAGGCATTCTGACAAGCTAACTGAAGCCGCCCCGAAGACTGACTCCGCCTCCGTGCTCCATATCGAAAAAACACGAGCTGGTACGAACCGGAGATAGCTGGTTCTAGTGCTGTTGGTGGAAGAAATTTTCATTGCCACAGTTTGGCAAACACGAGAAGAGGTGGCGACAGCGGCCAGTTCTTTATCCTGGGCTACACATATATTGATTGAGATAATTATTTGCTGGAAACTTTTAAGTCTGTGTCTACTACGGTATTACTACATACAATACCGAGTGGGAGTCAAACCCTCCTGTAGCCACCCTGTTTTGAATTTCCGTAGTTTTGCAAACCACTTGAGGCGAACAAGGTGTACTATATAAAAATGAAAAGGTGACAGCGTATGTAGAAGAGAACAAACAGATACCGAAGGAGTGAATTGAGAAATTATATGAAGCACAGGAAGATCGTACATGAATAAGATTGGAGCTTGAAATGGAATTTAACGAAACAGAACAAAGATATTGAGATGCGAAGTAAAGAGGGCAATTCGGGATCTCAGAAAGAGGAAAATAATGGGCTG
Source organism: Schistocerca piceifrons (assembly GCF_021461385.2). Taxonomy (NCBI): domain Eukaryota; kingdom Metazoa; phylum Arthropoda; class Insecta; order Orthoptera; family Acrididae; genus Schistocerca; species Schistocerca piceifrons. The sequence goes on from NC_060149.1 coordinate 127,459,887, forward strand.
TGAAAAATACCGGCTAAAGCACTGAAAGCCTTAGGTAATTGAGTAATATCCAGACTGACAAGTCATAAAAGTAGGATACATAACGAGGGAATTTGGTCGGAAGAGTTAGTGAAAACCTTTTTAATCCCTTTACCGAAGAAACACAGCGCCAAAGAATGTAAATATTACATTACGATGGACGTCTGCAAGGGATATACACAGTAGTGGAATTATTTATTGCGTCATCTTCTATAATTCAATACTTTTGTTATAACTGTTGAATATCTGAGGTAAATTGACTTGATTTCCCTCTGTTTCCACTGGAAGCAAATATACACAATATTTGGTAACAATTTTACCTTATAGCACTGATAGTTTTTAGTAATTTTACACGACAGTTACTTTATCTGAATCCACTACTGCCGTTTAATACTTGGTTGGTCCTTCGCGTGCCGTAATCACCGCTTTGCATCGTGTAGTCATCCAGACAATTGAATTTTTAGTGTATTCCTCACTCAGTTCATGAAACCAGACATGTGCAAGTGTCACTAACAGTTCCTGTCTATTCTGTCGCTTCCTTTTTGCGACAGCATGTCGCATGATCTCCCAACAGTTCTCAGTAGTACTGAGATCGGAGCTATTTCTAGGCCATTCTAATGTCCATTTTGCCTAAGGAAGGATTTTACCTCAGTTGTAGAAATGCTTAACAATTAAGTTATAACGTCATCTGCTTCATGGCTGTTACGAACATTAAGCACAGGACTTACCTTCAAAGCTCTGTGGCAAGAAGCAGAATCATCCTGGAAAATGCAACTGAAAACATCTCCAAACTGGTCTCTCATTGTGATCATAAGCTTTTTTCAGGGATGCTGATGTATATATTTGCATTGACTGTGCCATTTATGAAGTTCAGACGACCTATTTCATGGGTAGAAATACATCCCCACGCCATCTGTCCTGCTGGATGTGTGACTGTTTGTGTTATACACGAAAACTAAAATTCTTCACCTATGCTGCGATTCACGAACACTTTGCCATTAGAACTCAGCAGATGAATGTTAGGCTAATCTGAAAATATTTCCCTGTTTCACTTCTCCGGCGTCCAAGGGCGCCTATATCCGCGGGCAATGGTGACCCCCCCCTCCCCCAAAGTTCTCATGGAAATGCAAAAATATAGTGTAGTCAGGTGTTGATCTTTCAAGTAAATGATTTAAACGTCGGTATCACGCAAGTTTTTAACAGGTTTGGAACTGGAACTTTTTGCCGCCATCTCGGCGTCTTCGAAAATATTAAAAATATTCCATATCCCCAGACGCAGCCCCCGCTCCCCCCTCCCCCACCCCCTACTAAAAATTATTATATAGGCGCCCTTGCTTCTGAAGCGTCATATTCCTCTTGCACAAGCCGTAAAATAGTTAGAAATGTACGGGAAATTAGAAATACTATAAATTGTTCAGGGAATCGACTGTCTGTGAACTAGGTGGTCCGAAAAAATGTAATAACATTCGACTATACACACAAAATTTTTCCAAACGTGCGAAAGCACGAAAAACTATCTGTTGAGCGAAATTGTGCTTCGAGAAAATCAGAATACCAGCTGTATTCCGTGATTAGCAAATCTTCCTTCGTTGTGCCGATTGGGCGTGGTGGCATAGTGATTAGCACCCTGGACTCGGATTTGGGAGGATAACAGTTCAAATCCGCGTCAGGCCTTCCCTAAATCGCTCAAGACAAATGCCGATATTGTTTCTTTGAAAGGACACAGCCGATTTCTGCCCCCATCCTTGAAACATTCCGAGTATGTGCTCCGTCGCGAATGACCTCGATATCCACGGGCGTTAAGGAATCTTCCTTCCTTTTGGTATGCCGAAGTATTAGACAGTATCGCAACCAGTGGCTAACGCACTGAAAATAAAGAATATATGTTAGATCAAGACAGGAGAGCATATTAACAGTATCCTAATACTCAGGGTAGGCTGTAAGTGGCAAACCGATTCACTGTGGAATTGCTTCAAGAGGCGCAAGTCAGTGCATTGAAATCAGAAATATTTGCTCACAGCAACAGCGCAGGAACGATCCACCATTAGATTATGATAATAATTTTTACAGGTGTTTGCTGGATACGCCATACTTTGACTCGCTTGTGACTTTATTAACTTTTCAATTCTCTGAAGACTATATCACCATCTTTAACTTCTACCAAGTTACGTTCACTGCACAAGTCAAAATAACTATGACTTTCTTAATGAAAATTCAAAATAATTTACTGAATTTTATAAGTTGGGAGGTATCCTGGAGGAGCTGGATTTGTGGTATTTGTTAGAGGAAATGTAAGATTTTGAAGCCAGTGATGTGTTAAATGAAACCCACGTGTTTTCAGGGTCGAGTGGTTTCAACTAGGTAAATATTAATTTATTGATACTTTATGCAATGTACACATATAAGTGAATATTCGAAACATAGAACGAAATACAGAACTGAGAGCTACAACACTGTCAACTCGACAAACGTAGGCATAGAGCCATAAACATATTCTGACTTGCAGCATTCCCACTAGAAGCAGTGCCAGTTAGAACTTGTAGTCCAAACTCGTCGATCTGTTGATAATGACGCACCGGTGCCTTTGTCATCATGTCATACGTTTTGTTGAGCTATGTTTCACAGTTATTTCGCCTGTGTCAATTTTCTTGCGAACAAAAATGATACTTTGTATCAATGTGCTTGATGCTACCCTCGTATTCACTTGTTTTCGACAAATCGAATGCTTTCTTTCACACAAATCTCAAAGAACTAATTCGATATTTCCCTTAATTCGAGACGTAGAATGCTGGAAAGGTAGTCTGGTCTGCTTACGTTCTAAACTTATTACACAGGGACTGTTGAAGGGTCCCATATTTGCAATACTTTTGGCCAAACTCTATATAGTGCTTCCATTAAATCAGAATGTGAACATCCCCTCTTCTAGTGCTGTAGATTAGCATCATTTGATGACTCTGCCATCTTTGCTTCAGCTGGTCGATATAACTGAACATTCCATTGATAACAGGTGCTGTGCTAAGTAGTATCTCTGCTGCTTCATAAATACGACAGCCTCTTTTGTGAAAGGCCTTTTTTCTATTGTTTTGCTTAGTGAAAAGGAAATTTTTAGTTAATCTTCGAACACAAAACACATCCTTCTTTAATTCTTCTCTTAGTACCGCAAGGACATGTATGTGCAGCTGACTTCTTCTACAGGTACGTTTTCGTTGTTGGCTACAATAACTTGTGAACTCACCACTGCCTTGGGAAAATTTAATTCACATAGTCGTGTGGATGCCTCGGAGTCTTATATACCAGTCTCATTTAATGGCTTACCGGATGCTGATGTCATGAAGAACGTCACATATACCGTTACTTTCACCGACGCCTTAAATCTTGATTTAGCTCCAACAGTTCTATGCCAAATCGTCGTATTTATTACATTTGTAACATCTTCGTACTTTAGAAATGTGACGTACGTAATTCTAGCAACCTTTCCTTTTAGACTCAGGAGTAACCAGAACGTCACCAGACGATTATTTTCAGCAAATCTTGTCGTTTTCCTCCTTGCAGTCACTTTGCCTTAATCGAGTCTTCTGTGACTGGAATATTCGAGTTTTCAAACTCCTAATTATCGACTTGTACTTGTGTAGTCCAGAGAGTGAAACGACCCGACACATTCGTCTCTTAATTTGAAATACGATTCAGCTTGATAGAAGTACAAACAATCTTCCACAGAACAGCAATTTTCTGATCGTGTCGTTAGAAGTGTTCGTAACAAGCCTATCCTTCTTGAAAATTCAGAATTTTCTTAGACTTTTAGCAGTACCCCATGTTTTCCTTGCGTTTGCAGTATTCTGGACACGCACTTAAAAATTGACAGATGAACCGATAAAATTATGTTTACTCTTATGGTATGTACAAGAGTTTGCAAAAATTTGAAAACACCGTGAGAAATGCATGCTTGAACATATACTCTGATCAGCCAGAACAGAACAAAAAAATGGTTCAAATGGCTCTGAGCACTATGGGACTTAACTTCTGAGGTCATCAGTCTCCTAGAACTTAGAGCTACTTAAACCTAACTAACCTAAGGACATCACACACATCCATGCCCGAGGCAGGATTCGAACCTGCGACCGTAGCGCAGAACAGAACAGAATGACAACCTACCCAATAGCCGGTATGTCCTCTTCCATGCCACGACGCGTGGCATGAAAGAGATGAGGTTTTGGTAGGTCGCTGGAGGGAGTTGCCACCACATCTGCACACTCAAGTCATCTGATTCCCGTACATTTCGGGAGGGGGGGGGGGGGGGCGGGGAGCGATGAGCTCTGACGCCACGTTTAATCACATCCCAGATGTGTTCGATCGGGTTCAGATGACTGCGCGGCCCCTCCCGCCAGAGGTTCGAGTCCTCCCTCGGGGCATGGGTGTGTGTGTTGTTCTTAGCATAGGTTAGTTTAAGTTAGTTTAAGTAGTGTGTAAGTCTAGGGACGGGCGATGACCTTAGCAGTTTGGCCCCTTAGGAATTCACACATTCGGGTTCAGATCTGACGAGTTGGGGGGTGGGGGGGAGGGGTGGGAAGCGGGCAGCACATCAATCGTGACTCGCCACTGTGTTCCTCGAACCACTCTATCACACTCCTGGCCTTGTGACATGGCGCATTATCTTGTTGAAAAATGTCAATGCAATCGGGAAGCATTCATTCATTCATTCATTCATTTCCGTGTCTGGTCAGCATTTCCAGAAGGTAGCAACTCCGATGACCTTGTTGGTTCCCTCGATCAGGACCTGTGTTGTGCAGGGTTGTTCAAGGTGAGGACATATTAGCAGATGAGACGGGTCTTGCGTTGTTCTGCACTCGCAGGATGTATCTCCACCAGCTGGAGAATGCCCCATTTTTGCATGTTGGTCTTGCATAGAAGAACAACCACCCTAAGACGATTTAGCGATCTCCAAATAGGGTAGGGCAAGTCGTTTCCTGGAGCTAGCTCTTCCTTTACAGGTATATCGGGTGGTAGCTTGCTCTTCCACCTGGTGATGCGATAAGACTCTGGTGTTCCCTCTAGTGGTTGAGTCCTGGCGATGAAGCTCTTTCTCGACTTCAGTCGACGGACTACAGCCTGATGATCATGCAGTGGATCTCGGGGATCATAAGTTTGCTTATCCCTCTCTACATCAGCAGCAACAGCCCTTCTAATAGTGGGGGGAACTATTCCAACAATCGGGTAGATTTTATCGACTGGAGTTGGCTTCATACATCCTGACAAGATTCCCATTGATTGCAATATCAATCTGTTTGGTGAGAATTTATGCACTCCACACAGGTGAAGCATACTCTGCAGCGGACACACACAAAGCAAGAGCCTAATCTCTCAGGACGGGAGGACTTGCTCCCCAGACGGTGGATGTGAGCTTCCTCAAGATGATCATCATGAAGGTGTGTACGTGGTCTGCAACCAGTGTACGATACACTTCGGCTGTCATGGTGTCTTGTACGAGCTACTCTAGACCCATGGATGCCAACGTGAATGTTTCCCGAGCATAATGGAGCCGCCGTCAGCTTGTCTCCGTCGGCATGATGAAGAAGGTAGCGGGATTTGGGTGGTCATGCAACGCTCTGCCACTATGGAAACGTCCAGTACCAATGGTCATGTGCTCATTTCAGCCGTAGTTGCCGACGTCGTGGTGTTAACACTGGCACATGCATGGGTCATTAACTGTGGAGACCCATTGTTAGGAGTGTTCAGTTTATGAAACGTCCCCTTTTGTACAATTATACAAGACTGTGCTTAAATTGACACACAATATTTTGATAGCGCAACGCAATCTGACTTTTAACAATCCCTACAAAAGAATGGCCCTGACTAACATTAACCTATACCTTTCACAAATCACTTACCTCACAAAAATCTTCGCTACTCAAGCTACTGCAATACAGCGAGCGCCACTACTGCCAGCTAAATAAAAGATTCAAACTACTGAAGGTACTAACTACTGATAGGCATAGTTAGCAAATGAAAGATTTTAATAGAGAACAAACAATGTATTTACCTTAATAGTCATAATATATATAGCAGTTCATGACAAATTACAAAACTCCGCCATCTCTCTCCCCACATCCACCACTGCTGGCGGCTCACCTCCAACTGCGCAACGCTACGCGCTGTTCACATCCAGCTGCCGCTGCCCAACACTACAATGGCAGACAACAATGCAAACTAGACACAGACTGCACACAGCACAGCCAGTGATTTTTATACAGAGGTGGCGTTACCAATAAAAAAACCTAAACAGCCTACTTACAAGTTCACTGTGTGTTCAGACACACTTGTACTCTGCCCAATATTAAAGTCTAACGTTAGCTCCGCCCCAGTTCGCCGCCTGTTCTGTTTTTCCAGTCTGCACAGCCTACGACGTCCGACATCTGTAAAGAGAGGTGGCCGCCCAACCCCACGACGTCTGGTTTCACCTTAGTTTCGCCACGTGTTGAAGATACTCACCACAGAACTCCTCGAACACCCGGGAAGTCGTGCCGAGCCTCCGGGCCATCACAGTTTGCCCTCGGTTAAACTCAGATCGCGTGTTTCCCATTCTACGCAAGGACAGCACGCTCACTGATACTACATACACCGTACGTGTGTCTGACCAGCAGTCATTCCGTGTCAGGTGATGCTGCTATCGTTTCAACGGGTTTGTGTCGATAGTAGGTCGATGGCATGATATTCTGGCTGATCAGTAGCTGTGTTGCATGACGACAGGGCCTCTGTCCACATGGCTTGCATAGTCCAGGACTAGTTTTTTCAGCACGAGGATGAACTGTCGCATCTCCCCTGTTCACCACAGTCACCGGATATCGGTATTACTGAGTCTTTGTGGTCTACTTTGTAGAGAATGGCGCGTGATCGCTATACACATTCATCATGGTTACATGCGCTTGCCACTATTTTGCAGAAAGAATGGTGTAATACTCTCTTGAAAATCACACATGACCAGTGTTTATCCATTCCAAGACGAGTGAAAGCTTTGTTGAATGCCAACGGTTTTCCTACATCGTATCAGGCATTGTAATGTGTTTTGGTTTTGGTGTTTCTATACTTTCCCACACCCTGTCGCTACATATATGCAAGGGTGCCCATACCCGGGGACAAGGGGGCGGGCCACGTACCCCCTCCCCACCTAGCTCTCAGGGAAAGGTAAAAATATAGAGTTACCAGTTGTTTTTCTTCCAAGAAAATGATTTAAAAGTCGGTATTACCTAGGCTTTCAACAGGATGGGAACTAGAACGTTGTTTATGGCTCCCTACAAGTCCTCGTTCGTCTTCCAAAATATTAAAAGTACTCCATACCTCCACGTCTAGCCTCTAGGCCCCGCCCCCACCCTCACCCCGTTTCTCCCCACAGACCATCGTAGGGGCGCCGTTGCCGGCGTCTGCGTAGCATGTACACTGGTGTCCAAAATTAAAGTAACAAACCACTATTTCCCCGTCCTTTGTCTAATTCACAGTATAATCATACAAACTGTCAACAGATGTCCGTCCAATAGTGTTGTGCACGGAAGATGGTATTCTGGTCAAATGGCAACCATGCCAACGATGACGTTAGGGCACCCATCAAATGGGGTAGCGTTCTCGCGCAGTCCCACATCCGGAATCGCTGTGAGCATGGTCACAGACAGTGCAGTACAACACAGAGAAGACACCTATCAGACTCTCTGCGGTGGAGGGACATAGGAAGAACTGAAGCAGGACAGTCGCAAACTGATGTGGCCCCACGGCTTAACGTGAAGCTTTCTGTCGATTCTCGGATGTGGCGACAGTTTATAGGGAACGAAACTGTGTCCAGAAAACGAGGGCAGGGCCGACCACGTGAGACATCAGTAAGAGAAGGCTGTTACTTGGCTGTAAGGGCATAACAGTACCGCCTTAGTACCGCACGACAACTGGCATCTGACCTCGCAGCATCCACTGGACGTGTTGTATCGAGGAAAAGGTGTACAGAAAGCTTTGGCAGAGTGGTCTTTATTGTCAGAGATCTGCTGTATATGTACCTCTAACACATCTTCACAGAAGGGAGCGTCCAGAGTGGAGTCGTCAACATACCACATGGATGGTCTAACAGTGGGCCAATGTTCTTTCCACAGATGAGTCCTGATTTGCTCTGGAGAGTGATTATCGACGGATTGCATCTGGAGGGAACGTGGAACACGATTTCGGTACCTAAACATATTGGAAAGGGACTGATATCGAGGAAGATCCCTAATGGTATAAGGAGGGATTATGTTGACCACTCGAACACTTCTCCATGAAATTGTACAGATGAATCGGCAGGGTTTAACTGCTGTCAGGTAGCTTGATCAGACTTTGCTGCCTCATGTGCGGTTGTTACGAGGTGCTGTGGACCCAGACTTCGTACTGATGGACGATAATGCTCGACCTCACAGAGCGCGTGTGCTTGATGTTTTCTTGGAAACAGAAGATATTGCACACATGGCGTGGCCTGCTCGCTTTCCCTATTTGAATCCCATAGCATGTCTGGGATGCACTAGGGAGACGGGCTGCATCGTGTCAGCATCCACCAACCACACTACAAGACTTGCGAGCAGCTCTGCAAGACAAATGGGTGATATTGCCTCAACATAAGACTGAGGACATCATTCACAGCATGCCAGTCGTTGTCAGGCCTCTGTTGCTGCCAGAGGCGGTCACACGCATACTGAGCACGTTAATCAGCTGTCGGAATGTGTGCGCACTTCCCATAAGTTGAAAAAAACCGAAGAACATTTTTGTCTACGTGTTGCATGCTTATTGCAGTTGTTTACGTTCTTTATTTTTGACATTGTTTCCACTTTACTGTCACCTATTTATACTGTTTTGTGGCAAAATAAACTCAACCTTGCAAAATTTCCGTTTGTTGCTTTAATTTTGGAGCCGGCCGGAGTAGCCCCAGCCGTTCTAGGCGCTACAGTCTGGAACCGCGCGACCGTTACGATCGCAGGTTCGAATCCTGCCTCGGGCATGGATGTGTGTGCTGTCCTTAGGTTAGTTAGGTTTAAGTAGTTCTAAGTTCTAGGGGACTGATGACCACTGCAGTTACGTCCCATAGTGCTCAGAGCCATTTTTTTTTAAATTTTGGATACCAGTGTACATTATCCCATTTTAGCCGCTGTTGTCACGTTGTTTTTGTCAATAAAGGCTTCTTTCTAGATCTAGGGCAATCTAGCTTCCAGCAGTCTGTTTCTAACAGCTTTACTGGTTACCGAGACGTCACAAATTTCTTCCCAGCCTCGCCATTAATTCAGTTGATGACAGGTGACACTCCACGAGTGAAAGTCTTTTCAGTATCCTATCTTCTTTGACATTAGACGCCCTACTTCTACATTTAGTAACTTGGAAATTGTAAACTGATTAGTACCTATCTCAGAGGATATCTCTCTTGTGCTGAGACTAAATGACGCATAAACGAGTGTAGCAGCTTTCTTCTTTGGCGCTAATTCCTCTGATCTGTCCATCTTTTCACTTCACTGTGTCAACGTCCGCCCCAGGTAGCTGCGTGGTCAGCCCGACAGAATGTCAGTCCTAAGGATCCGGCTTTGATTCCCGGCTGGGTCGGAGATTTTCTCCGCTCAGGAACTGGGTGTTGTGTTGTCCTAATCATCATCATTTCATCCCCATCGACGCGCAAGTCGCCGAAGTGGCGTCAAATCGAAAGATTTGCACCGGCGAACGGTCTACCTGACGGGAGGCCCTAGTCACACGACATTATTACTGTGTCAACGCAAGATGACTGTATGAACACACCTTGATTGTAAATGACAATAGTGACAGTAAGGAGTTGGATATAGTTGGAAAAAATGTGACAAGAAGTGAAACAATAAAGATAAGATTTAACAACAACGGACTGGTGTGGAGTAATAATTGGTGATACAATAAATAATTCCCCCACTGTATGTATGTTTTGTTGACTGGGAAAAGGTGTTTGGCAGAGCTGATTTTATAGTCCTCCTGAAGACGTTGAAAGGTGTTGGTGTAGACGGAAAGGACAGAAGAATGTTAAAAATGGTTCAAATGGCTCTGAGCACTATGGGACTCAACTGCTGTGGTCATCAGTCCCCTGGAACTTATAACTACTTAAACCTAACTAACCTAAGGACATCACACACATCCATGCCCGAGGCAGGATTCGAACCTGCGACCATAGCAGTCGCACGGTTCCGGACTGCGCGCCTAGAACCGCGAGACCACCGCGGCCGGCGAAGAATGATAAAAAGGTAATAGTAAGGATTAGGGATTATGAAATAGATCAGATGGGTATTGGAAGAACGATTAGACAAGGATTTGTTTTATTTGACAATATCGCTTTTCAGTGTACCTGCTGAAAAATGACCTTCAAATATGCAGGTGGACAAGCAATGTTGGCTGAATTGAAAGAAGAACTGCAGTTTATTATGGCTATGGTTGTAAAAAGGAAAGAGTGTATAAGTAGAATAAATGTAGGAAAGACAGAATTAACGAGAATCGGCAAGATATCATTAGGAAAAAAAGATTCCGGGACAAATAAATCGTCTAACTGCTTAGGAAGGTTAGTGACAAAAACTGAAAACAGTGTGAGGGTAATAAGAAGAAGAGTGTCTGCGGATAAGAGAACTTTTGAAAAGATAAAAGTTTGTTGTCATCGAAAAGAATTCAGATAGAACTAAAAAAGATATTCGCCGAGTGTTTTGCCTAGAGTATAGTATCTTATGGTGACGAATTATGGACAGTCAAGATGAAAGAGGAAACTACTTGGTTAGTTTTGAAATGTGTTTGTGGAGAAAACTGCTTGAAGTGAAATGGACGTATGTACGAAGATATACTGTTACGAAGAGAAGATGAAAGGAAACTGGTGGAAATGATAACGAGGAAAATATCTTGCTGGGATATACATTGAAGCGCCAAAGAACAACCGACACCTCTGCGGAACTGTATGTAACATCTAATTTCGTTTTTTGTGTATCCAGACATATATATATATATATATATATATATATATATATATATATATATATATATATATATATATATACTCTGCAAACTGCTGCGAAGTGCGTGGCAGTGGGTATGTCGAACTGAACTAGATATTAGGACTTTTTCCCGTTCCATTCACGTATGGAGCGCGGGAAGAATGACTGTTTAAATGCCTCTGTGGGTGCTGTAATTAGTCTAACCTTGTCCACACAAACCAAATGGGAGCCATACGTAGGGGGTTGTAGTATATTCCTAGAGTCATTATTTAAAGTCGGTTCTGAAAACTTTGTAAGTAGGGCGGCCGAAGAGGCCGAGCGGTTCTAGGCGCTACAGTCTAGAACCGCGCGACCGCTACGATCGCAGGTTCGAATCCTGCCTAGGGCATGGATATGTGTGATGTCCTTAGGTTAGTTAGGTTTAAGTAGTTCTAAGTTCTAGGGGACTGATGACCTCAGAAGTTAAGTCCCATAGTGCTCAGAGCCATTTGAACCATTTGAAACTTTGTAAGTAGGCTTTCTCGGGCTAGTTTACATCTATCTTCAAGTATCTGCCAGTTCAGTTCTTTCAGTGGCACTACTCTCCCGCGGGTCAAACAAACCTGTGACGATTCGTTCTAACCATCTCTGCATACGTTCAATATCTCCTGTTAATCCTGTTTGGTATGGGTTCCGCGCACTTGAGCAATATTCTAGGGTAGGTCAGATGAGTGGTTTGTAAGCAACTGCCTTTGTAGACTGATTTTATTTTCCCAGTATTCTACTAACAAACAGAAGTTCGATGTCTGCTCTGCCCTACACGTGACTGGGCGTATGGGATCGTTCAATTTCATATCCCTACAAAGTGTTACAACCAGGTATTCGTACGAGTTGGCTGATTCCAGTTGTGACTCGTTGATATTGCAGTCATAGGACACTATGTGTTTCCGTTCTGTGAAAGACACAATTTCACGTTCCTGAACACCTAAAGCAGGATGCCAATGTGTGCACCACACTGAAATCTTAGTATTATCTGAATGAATATTAATGTTGATTCTTTCAGACAGTACTTCACAATAGATAATTGCATGATCTGCAAACGTCAGGTCCCTATTAATACTGTCCATAAGGTCATAGATACAAAATATGACTAACAAGCGTCTCAACACACTTTCTGGGGTACACCAGAAGTTACGTCAACAGCTGTTGATGACTCTCCATCCAAAACAGCTTGCTGCATCCTCGCTAACAAAAACTCCTCAGTCCAGTCACAATTTCACTTGATGCTTTACACGATCGTACTTTTCATAATAAGCATAGGTGTGGTACTGAGTCAAAAGCTTTTCGAAAATCGAGAAATACTACATTTATCTGACAGCCTTTCAGAGCGTCATGTGAGGAAAGTGCGAGTTAGCTTTCACATGATCGATGCTTTAGAAATCCATGCTGGTTGGCATGAAGGAGGTCATTCTCTTCGGTATACCTCATTGTATTTGAACTCCGAATATGCTCTAAGATACTACAACAAATTTATATGAAGGACATTGGAAGGTAGTTTTGTAGATCGCTTCTGCTGCCCTTCTTGTTGATGCTTGTAACTTATGCTTTCTTCCAACTACTGGGCACGGTTTTTTGATCGAGGGATCTACGACAGATTGTAGTTAACAGCGGGGCTAACTCAGCTGTTGTTGTGTTGTGGTCTTCAGTCCTGAGACTGGTTTGATGCAGCTCTCCATGCTACTCTATCCTGTGGAAGCTTCTTCATCTCTCAGTACTTACTGCTACCTACATCCTTCTGAATCTGCTTAGTGTATTCATCTCTTGGTCTCCCTCTACGATTTTTACCCTCCACGCTGCCCTTCAATGCTAAATTTGTGATCCCTTGATGCCTCATAACATGTCCTACCAACCGGTCCCTTCTTCTAGACAAGTTGTGCCACAAACTCCTCTTCACTTCCATACATGACTACACTCCATACAAATACATTCAGAAACGACTTCCTGACACTTAAATCTATACTCGATGTTAACAAATTTCTCTTCTTCAGAAACGCTTTCCTTGCCATTGCCAGTCTACATTTTGTATCCTCTCTACCTCGACCATCATCAGTTATTTTGCTCCCCAAATAGTAAAACTCCTTTACTACTTCAAGTGTCTCATTTCGTAATCTAATTCCCTCAGCATCACCCGGATTAATTCGACTACATTCCATTATCCTTGTTTTGCTTTTGTTGGTGTTCATCTTATATCCTCCTTTCAAGACACTGTCCATTCCGTTCAATTCCTCTGCCAAGTCCTTTGCTGTCTCTGACAGAATTACAATCTCATCGGCGAACCTCAAAGTTTTTATTTCTTCTCCATGGATTTTAATACCTACTCCGAATTTTTCTTTTGTTTCCTTTACTGCATGCTCAATATACAGATTGAATAACATCGGGGAGAGGCAACAACCCTGTCTCACTCCCTTCCAAACCACTGCTTCCCTTTCATGTCCCTCAACTCTTATAACTGCCATCTGGTTTCTGTACAAATTGCAAATAGCCTTTCGCTCACTGTATTTTACCCTTCCCACCCTTAGAATTTGAAAGAGAGCATTCCAGTCAACATTGTCAAAAACTTTGTCTAAGTCTACAAATGCTAGAAACTTAGGTTTGCGTTTCCTCAATCTATTTTCTATGATAAGTCGTAGGGTCAGACTAACTCAGCTACAGTACAAAATTTAATAGGGATTCCGTCGGGCCCTGGAGCTTTTTTCAGCTTTAACGAGCAGGCGAAATTTTTACTGACTGCAAATCCTGAGCATACAATTTCTCGTAAGATAGGAGGTATTGCTTTAAGTTGCATTGTAAAACAAGTGTATGGAATGTTTCATGTAACATATCGCGTGCGTGAAAATAAAACTTTTTGCAAAAATATTTACAATTGTGAACAGTTAAACAGCTACACTACTGGCCATTAAAATTGCTACACCACGAAGATGAAGTGCTACAGACGCGAAATTTAAACGACAGGAAGAAGATGCTGTGATATGCAAATGATTAGCTTTTCAGAGCATTCACACAAAGTGGGCGCTGGTTGCGACGCCTACAACGTGCTGACATAAGGAAAGTTTCCAACCGCTTTCTCATACGCAAACTGCAGTTGACCAGCGTTGCCCTGGTGAAACGTTGTTGTGATGCCTGGTGTAAGGAGGAGAAATGCGTACTATCACGTTTCCGACTTTGATAAAGGTCGGATTGTAGCATTGTAGCCTATTGCGATTGCAGTTTGTCGTATCGCGACATTGCTGCTCGCGTTGATCGAGATCCAATGACTGTTAGCAGAATACGGAATCGGTGGGTTCAGGAGGGTAATACGGAACGCCGTGCTGGATCCCAACGGCCTCGTATCACTAGCAGTCGAGATGACAGGCATCTTATCCGCATGGCTGTAACGGATCGTGCAGCCACTTCTCGATCCCTGAGTCAACATATGGGGACGTTTGCAAGACAACAACCATCTGCACGAACAGTTCGACGACCCTTGCAGCAGCATGGACTGTCAGCCCGGAGACCATGGCTGCGGTTACCCTTGATGCTGCATCACAGACAGGAGCGCCTGCGATGGTGTACTCAAGACGAACCTGGGTGCACGAATGGCAAAACGTCATTTTTTCGGATGAATCCAGGTTCTGTTTACAGCATCATGATGGTCGCATCCGTGTTTGGCGACATCGCGGTGAATGCACATTGAAAGCGTGTATTCATTATCGCCATACTGGCGTATCAGCCGGCGTGATGGTATGGGGTGCCATTGGTTACACGTCTCGGTCACCTCATGTTCGCATTGATGGCACTTTGACCAGTGGACGTTACACTTCAGATGTGTTACGACCCGTGGCTCTACCCTTCATCGATCCCTGCGAAACCCTACATTTCAGCGGGATAATGCACGATCGCATGTTGCAGGTTCTGTACGGGCCTTTCTTGGTACAGAAAATGTTCGACAGCTGCCCTGGCCAGCACATTCTCCAGATCTCTCAGCAATTGAAAACGTCTGGTCAATGGTGACCGAGCAACTGGCCCGTCACAATACGTCTTGATGAACTGTGGTATCGCCGGCCGGAGTGGCCGAGCGGTTAAAGGCGCTACAGTCTGGAACCGCACAACCGCTACGGTCGCAGGTTCGAATCCTGCCTCGGGCATGGATGTGTGTGATGTCCTTAGGTTAGTTAGGTTTAAGTAGTTCTAAGTTCTAGGGGACTTATGACCACAGCAGTTGAGTCCCATAGTGCTCAGAGCCATTTGAACCATTTTTAAACTGTGGTATCGTGTTGAAGCTGCATGGGCAGCTGTACCTGTACACGCCATCCAATCTCTGTTTGACTCAATGCCCAGGCGTATCAAGGCCGTTATTACGGCCAGAGGTGGTTGTTCTGGGTACTGATTTCTCAGGACCCATGCACCTAAATTGCGTGAAAATGTAGTCACATGTCAGTTCTAGTATAATATATTTGTCCAATGAATACCCGTTTATCATCTGCATTTCCTCTTGGTGTAGCAATTTTAATGGCCAGTAATGTCTATCCCTCCATGCTACGGCCTTCTTCAAAATGTTCGTATAATTTGATCGCCTGTGTCGTACAAGAAGCTGTATTTCCTCACCTGTTCGATAAGTTTTTTGCTGAGTTCCATTGAGTGCACTGCACGCTCACCCTTGCGACAGATCTGCCTCCCGTCGCTGTTGGCTCAGCCGTCAGTGTGAGAACAAGGCAAACGTTGGGCTACAGGCATTCATTGCCGCCGACCGCGGCGGTGGATCTGTAGTTTGTGGCAGACTGGCGCTGCCCGCGGCGGCTGGTCTGTGGCAATGGCAGTATTACTGCCCTTTCTGTGACGGACACGATGCAATAACACGCATTTCATCGACGTGGACACCCTCCGCGGCTCAAGGTCGCATACCGTGTTGTGTGTGGCCTGGCCTAAGGCTAAGACTCCTGTAACCTGAGCTGAACTGTCTGCCATGTTTTCCCCAAAGTATAGGATGTTCGTAGTTGTTGTTTACATATGAGTCGTGATGCGAGTGGAGATTTCTGAATAAATGTAGTGAAGAATTTGTCAATAATGTGGGTGGCTGCTCAACTGTGAACAGCACTAACCGTTGGAAAATGGCTTTTGCATATTTAGATTTCCAAGAGACCCAAACAAAAAAAAAGATCGCCCATAAATTGTCCCAGAGACAACTAGAAACCTGGACCTGGCGCTCAGTTGTGTATTGTAGGTATGTGTCAATAAAAGTAATAAACATGAAACCAGTTGTATAAAATTGCCTTTCTTCTCCCAGTCGAAAACTATACTGAGGTAGTTCATATCAAAATTTTTCAATTCCTGAGATTCTTTCACAGCTGGCAAAATGGAGAGGAGTTTATTGCGATATATTCATACGCCATAATCATAAACATATACACACAAACTGAATAGTACTTGACACCATTTCTTATGAAGGTACAGTAGGAAGAATGATAATTAACTTTTTTTCTGGTTAATTGATCATTGTGAGGGAACCTCCACTTGTAACATAACCAATTATGAATTACGCGAAATGAATATTGGCTAAATTATACTAATAATAAAAATGCCACTAATAAAAATTCGTTTCACTGTAACATGAAACTGTATTTTTCCCCTTTTGTACCATGAAAGAGCCGCATTTCTTACGGTACCTACTTATGATGAAAAAATAAACATCACTTTTGCAAGTGCCTGTATATGGGCGGAAACTAATAAACAGAAAAATGTTAAAATATGTGTGAATTCCTAAGGAACCAAACTGCTGAGGTCATCGGTCCCTAGACTTACACACTACTTAAACTAACTTATGCTAAGAACAACACACACACACCCATGCCCTAGGGACGACTCGAACCTCCGGCGGGAGTGGCCGCGCAATCCGTGACGTGGCCTCTCAAACCACGCAGGCACTCCGCGCGGCTCTAATAAACATGTACAGGTTGTCACTGCATAACACTCATATTTGAAGACATTGGTACCGAGTTCTTACCTTATTACATTTACTATTTACATAGTACCACGCAAGACCCAAGCCCACAGCTCTATAGCTATGTAATACATATCAGCTTTTCTGTTATATGAAAGGGGCATATCTCTGCACACGTTAATCACTGTTCGGAACCACTTTATACATGCAATATTAAATATTTTATAAAAAAAACATTGCAAAAAGTTGCGTGAACAGGTTAACCACCCACGAGGTAAAGATTGCCGTATCCTTAGAGTTGGAGAGAACACGGTAGACGATTCAGCCTATTGTATGGGATCTCCGTGTAAGGCGCTCGCAATTACACACATCAAAAAAAGGTTTGCATCACCCCATTTACCAGAACTCCTGAAGATAGACGTTGACTGTGGATATGGTATCAGAGACAGAGTCCCTTTGACTGTTCAGAGATGTCACTAAACCCGCCCAAAGATGTAAACAACCATGCATGAGCAGCGCCTATTAGACGTAGGGGGCCCGACAACCGATCAATTCCAGTCATTCCACCAGGAATGAGGTACACGGCTGATGTTTTCTGTAGTTCAACCATGCCTAGTAGGTCAATACCGCGGTTCGATCGCGTAAGCATTGTTACTTTGTGCCAGGTAGGTCTCTCATCAAGGGAAGTGTCCGCGTGACTCTGAGTGAATCAAAGCAATGTTGGGGGAGCAATGTTGGGGGAGATACACAGAAACAGGAACTGTCGATAACATGTCTCGCTAAGGCCACCCAAGGCCTACTACTGCAGTGGATGACTGCTACTTATGAGCTGAGTGGTCAGCGCGACCGAATGTCATACCTAACGGTCCGGGTTCGATTCCCGGCTGGGTTGGAGATTTTTTCCTCTCAGGGACAGTGTGTTGTGTTGTCTTTATCATCATCATTTCATCCCCATCGACACGCAAATCGCCGCAGTGGCGTCAACTCGAAAGACTCGCACCAGGGGAATGGTCTACCCGACGGGAGTCCTAGCCACACGGCATTTCCATTTTTACCGCTACCTACTGATTATAGCTCTGAGGAACTCTGACGGCAACGCCACCACGTTCAATAATGCTTTTCGTGCAGGCACAGGACGTCGTGGTACGACTCAAACTGTGCGCAATAGACTGCATGTTGCACAACTTTAATCCCGACATCCATGGCGAGGTCCATCTTTGCACTCACGACACCATGCAGCGCGGTACAGATGGGCCTAACAACATACCGAATGGACTGCTCAGGATTGCATTACGTTCTCGTCACTGATGAGTGTCGCATATGCCTTCAACCAGACAATCGTTGGAGACCTGTTTGGAGGCAACCCGGTCAGGCTGAATGCCTAAGACACACTGTCCAGCGAGTGCAGCAAGGTGGAGGTTCCCTGATGTTTTGGGATGGCATTATGTAGGGCCGACGTATGCTGCTGGTAGTCACGGAAGGCCCCGTAATGGCTGTACGATACGTGAATGCCATCCTCCGACCGATAGTGCAACCATATCGACAGCATATTGGTGAGGCATTCGTCTTCGTGGACGACAATTCGCGTCCCCATCGTGCACATCTTGTGAATGACTTCCTTCAGGATAACGACATCGCTCGACTAGAGTGGCCAGCATGTTCTCCAGACATGGACCCTATCGAACATGCCTGGGACAGATTGAAAAGGACTGTTTATGGTCGACGTGACTCACTAACCACTCCGAGGGATCTACGCTGAACGCCGTTGACGAATGGGACAATCTGGACCAACAGTGCCTTGATGAATTTGTGGATAGTATGCCACGACGAATACAAGCATGCATCAATGCAAGAGGACGTGCTATTGAATATTAGAGGTACCAGTGTGTACAGCAGTCCGGACCACCACCTCTGAAGGTCTCGCTGTATGGTGGTGTAACATGCAATGTGTGGTTTTCATGAGCAATAAAAAGGTGGAAAATGATGTTTATGTTGATCTCTATTCCAATTTTCTTTACAGGTTCCGGAACTCTTGGAACCAAGGTGATGCAAAACTTTTTTTGATGTGTGTATTGGGAGCGCTGCCTAGCGACTGTCGTTTATGTCCACGCGCTCTGGTGGGCCTTCGTGCTCGTCGGGCCGGCATACCAGATTAAGAATCACGTTTTTGCCTATATTCAAATGGCATACGTCGTCGAGTGCTCCGAAGGCCAAATGAAGCATTTCATCCTAAATGCGTGCAAGGGAGGTTCATTCCAGATGTGAGGCTGTGATGTTTTGGGGTGTTTTCTTATCATTAATTGGAACTACTCACTGAGGTGACCACTATCATCATATTCAAATATTCTAAATGATCAGATGTTGCCTTTCAGTAACATCTTCATAACGACTGTGCTATTGATACCATTATTTTCCAAGATGACAACAGCAAAGTTCATCGGGCTGGAAGAATATGTGACTGGTTTTCTGGACATTCCGCAATCCTATTACACCTCCATTGGCCTGAAAATTAACCTGACTAGAGCACCGTACAAAATCTGTGGGACATGTTGGAACAGTGGGAAAAACGCCGACATCAGCATCCCTGTAATTTGGTAGAACTGCGCTATCAAATCTTCAGCGTGTATCTTAACCCGGATGCGACGTACCTGCCTTATGGACTCACTTTCTAACCGAATACAGGTTGTTGTCACGTGCAACGCCAAAAAATTGTAGTGAAATGCAGAAAGACCTGCGAAAGACCGATGATTGGTGCAAAGTAAAGTAGTGGACCCTGAACGTAAATAAATGTAATGTATTCCGCGTTAAAAAATCGAAGAGATCCGTTTCTATTCGGTTACACTATTGACGGCAAATCACTCGAAACAGAAGCAAGAGTAAAATATTGTACAATTCAGGGAGAACTAAGGTGAAATGCTTAAATAAAATTGATTGTAGGAGGCCACGAGATAGTTGAGCATGTGCTTAACAAACTCCAACGACAGACGCTACAAGAGAGGCGTTGTCCCTTACGGAGATGTTTATTGTTGGGATTCGGTGAGAGCACGTTAAGTAGAGTCGCGCAGCAAATTATTTCCTCCCCCATTTAGAGCTCATACGGTGGTTTATCGACACTCTTTCCTTGTACGTTCCTTCATGAATGGAACAGTGAAGCGGGAAAAATGATAGATGTGCCAGAAGTGTCTTCCGCTACACACAAAAGGGTGACTTGTGGAGTGTAGATGTATATGTGGATGATTATTGAGTCTTGAAATTCTTTCATTGGTCCGTACTTGTATAAAAAGGCTATAGTGGAACAAAACTTAATAAATGAAAACACAACACTTTGCAACAACACACACGTAACGATTTTAAGAGAACCGACACAGGACACACAACACTTTACAACGATACACTCTTTACGTACTCAAGAGAATTGACACAGAACAGAAATAGGACACAGACACAAGCAGTTTCCCAGCAGGCATAAATACATAAAAAAGGAACATAAGTAGTCGAAAATTCCGTTACATCTTTCAAAATATTCTTGCAATATGCGATACATTCTCGCGACACACACGAACAGCAAGATGGCGTAATGTTTTGAAATACGACCAAGGAGTAAAATTTATCTTTTTCTGTGTTTCAAAAGCGACAACAAGACGGCCAGCGAACGTTGAGTGTATGATATATTACGTAATATCCTACAGCACACCAAAATTGTATCCATAACACTATCACCATTCCCAGTAGTATAACCTTTCACATTTTCATATTTGTCAATAACAGCCGCTCACACAGTTGCAGATGACATGCTGTATGACGAAGAGATGTCAACAAAACACAGAAAATATGCCGAAAAAAGCCAACAACAAACGTAGGAACCATGCTACGAGTTAAAAATAAATACGAGTAAGGTATGATAGCCCCCCCCCCCCCCCCCCCACGGCTAGCCGCGCTGTCTAACGCGCTGCTTCCCGAGCGGGAAAGCGTTCCGGTCCCCAGCACGAATCCGCGCGGCGGATTAATGTCGAGGTCTGGTGTGCCGGCCAGCCTGTTGATCAGTTACACTATGCCGGCAATTGCTGCGCAAACACTGTCTCCCCGTATGCTTACACCATACTTACTCTACCACGCAAACCTTTTGGGTTACACTCGTCTGGTATGGCACGTTCCCTGGGAGGGGGGCGGAGGGGGGGAGGGAGATCCACTGGGGGCCGAACCGGACTGCTGTGACCTGTTATGTGGTTGTGAACCAGTGAGGGCTACGGCGGGACGAAGCCTCTCCGTCGTTTCTAGGTCCCCAGTTCAGTACACTCACAACACAATTCACAAGGTATGATAAAACTATCTACACAATACAGTATCTGGAACCACACAGCACACATGAAATAACGTTTCCTAATGTTTACAACGATGCTAAATTTGCACGTTTTAGAATAAAGAAAAACCCACTGATGATGACGATATTATCGTTGAAATTAGTTTGGGAAAGAAAATAAAACAAAAGCGTTTTGCATCAAGGTAAACCCAAAATCCTACATGATTAGGCACACACGTAAACTTAGAAGTAGCGTTCAGCTGGGTCAGGTAATGATGCACACGAAGAGAAAATAGACTAAGGTATAATGGTCATTAGTGTAAAAATAACATGTGCATAGGTCATATTTGGCTGGGTGTCTCCTTATGGGGAATTCGGCCCCCTGATGCAAATCTTTTTGTTTGATGCCTCTGTAGCGACCTGCGTTTCGATAATGATGAAGACAGTCCCGAGCGTAGTAGGTCCCCGAACCGGGCGGGAATTGAACACCGACCCCGTGATCGAGAGTCAGCAATGATAATCACAAGACCATGAGCTTGTAATGGTCATCCGTGTAGTTCTCTACATATTGTTTTAAACATACACTGATCAGCCAGAACATCATGACTAGAGACCTACTATCGATATAAACCCGTCCAGGCGACAACAGCGTCTCCTGGCGAGGAATGACTGCTAGTCAGACGCACGAACGGTGCATGTAGTGTCAGCCACCGAGCGTGCTGTCCATTTTTAGACTGGGGAATGCGTGCGATCTGAGTTTGACCGAGGGCAGATTGCGGTGCCCCGAAGGCTCTGTACCAGCATTTCGGAAATTGCATCGTTTGTTCGGTGTTCGAGCAGTGCTGTGGTGTCTTCAACTCGTGGAGAAACAAAGGTGAAACCACGTCCAGATGTCGTGGGGTTGGGCGGCCACCCCTCATTACAAGATGTTGGAAAAATTTGGAAATTTGTTCCCATGGTACCAAACTGCTGTGGTCATCGGTCCCTAGGCTTACACACTACTTAATCTAACTTAACTATCTTAGGCTAAAGACAACGCGCACACCCATGCCCAAGGGGTGACTCGAACCTCCCAGGGGGCAGCTGCGCGAACTGTGGCAAGACGCCCCTGACCGCACGGTTACCCCGCGCGGCACAAGATGTTGGACATCGTCGCTGGGCAGGCTGACAAATCAGGACAGGCGGCGAGCTGTGGCGAAACTAATGTCAGACTTTCATGTTCGGCAGAGTGCAAGTGTGTCTGAGCACACAGTGCACCGAACACTCCTAACGATGGGCCTCCGCAGCCGACGATCCATGCATGTGCTAGTGTTAACACCAGGACATCGGCAACTACGACTAAAATGGGCACGTCACCATCGGCACTGGATGTTGGCGCATTGACAGGGCGTTGCATGGTCTGGTGAATCCTGATATCTTCTTCATAATAACGATAGGATGGCGCGAATCCGTCATCCAGGGGAACAGCTCCTTGACACCTATACGACGGGACAGAGACAATCTGGCGGCGGCTCCATTATGCTCTCGAGAACATTCACGTAGGCATCCATGGGTCCAGTGGAGCTCATGAAAGGCACCATGACAGCCAGTGAGTACCGTACATTGTTTGCAGACCACGTACACCCCTTCATGACGATCAAGTTTCCTGACAGCAGTGGCATTTTTCAACAAGATAATACACCATGTCACAAGACCAGGAGTGCGACTCAGAGGTTCGGGGAAAACAGTGGCGAGTTCCAGTTGATGTACTGGTCCCCCAACTCGCCAGATCTGAACTCGATCGAATACATCTCCCCCACCCCCCTCCCCCCCTGGAATTTACTGGAACTGTGTGATTTGTGTGCGCAGATGTGGCGCCAACTCTCTCCAGCGACATTGCTTCCATGCCACGGTGCATCCCCGCTATTATCCATGCCAAAGGTGATCATACCGGCTATTAGGTAGGTGGCCATAATGTCCTAGCTAATCAGTGTATATGGCACATGAATGTTCATTTAGTGCTATGAAGCAAGTACGCAACGTTTTATTGCTATTGTCTTCCCCATCACACATAGGACAATGCATCAGAACAATTTTCCATGCAAGGAAGACATAATATAGTTGTAGCGGTCTGAGGGATATGATAAAGAATTGCAGTTGATATCTACCGAATCAAACACATCTGGAACATAGCTTAGAACTAAGAGACTTTCTCGCCATATTCGAAATAATTGCTTCACTAAAATGCTTCGAATAACACACAATTATCCGAACCCGCAAGTACGTTAATCACACAAAAACTGCAACAATACCAATGAAAGAAGGATACTGTGCAAGGAAGTTACAAGGCTTTTTATGATGAGCAGGAGACCCCACAACGCCAGCACCTTCAGACCATCAAAATTATTGTTGATTGTTGGAGTTTATGCTTGTATATTTCCGCATTTTTATAGATTATATGACATCTGCTACAAATTTTGAATACTGAATAGTTTCCGGAGGAATCTAGGTTTTTCTTTGTCATAATTGAGTAAATTTTGGTCTGACGTAAATGGAACTTATCTTTTGAATGTTCGTTACGAGAACACGTGTGTTTTCGAATTTGATTTTATCATACATTCTGCTAGAACTTTGCTTATTGTTGACTTGGTTATGTTTCTGTCGATGAAGAATTATTTTTGCAACTTTGCTTATAAACGTTCATGGCCGTCGCGCTGTTCTTTTTGCCTGTGTAACTATTTCTTAAATTTCTGATTATGGCGCAATAGGGTTTTTTCTGTAATTCTTCTAAGAAACTAATTTATCTTTCTACGCTTACATTTATTACAGCCTCCTCAGTTTGCTGTGGCGCAATAATAACTTTAGGCCACTGTTCAGTTTCTCTGTATCCATTATCATCACATCATCATCATCATCATCATCATCAATACACACATTGCGTTGGAGACATTTCTTTCAATGCCAGTACAGAATTCTCCGTCTGAACTCTTCAAATGGTTCAAATGGCTCTGAGCACTATGGGACTTAACTGCTGAGGTCATCAGTCCCCTAGAACTTAGAACTACTTAAACCTAACTAACCTAAGGACATCACACACATCCATGCCCGAGGCAGGATTCGAACCTGCGACCGTAGCGGTCGCGCGGTTTCAGACTGCAGCGCCTAGAACCGCTCGGCCACTCCAGCCGGCTCTGAACTCTTCGCAGACATCCTTTCAGTTTTGCGATGTGATGAATTTACTCTGTTGTCTGTTAGTTGATATCTTCTCCATCCTTTGACCTTTCACCTGTCCATCTTTTATTTTGCAATCTGTTCTCATCGAGTGCATCAACAAATTTGCCTTCACTGTCCATACTAGTTATTTTTCCTCATTGACCTTTTTGAGTACCTCTTCCTTCATTATTTCGCCTTTCCAAAGTACACCTGCTATCTTCCTCTAGTCCCGTATTACAAAGGATTCCAAGGGTTTCACATCTTTCAGATTTCAGCGCCATACAAGCGACCATCCCACACACAAAATATGACTAATCTGCTCCTTAGTTGCTTATACAAGGACCTGCATAAATTTTTATTTTTGCTACAAAAAATTTCCTTTTCCATTGTTAATCATGTTCCGTTTCTTCTCGCATCTCATATCGCTGCTTGTTCTGCATCCTAATCAACCGAGGTGGCGCAGTGGTTAGCACTCGGATTCGAGAGGATAACGGTTCAAACCCGAGTGATTTAGGTTTTCCGTGGTTTCCCTAAATTGCTTCAGGCAAATACCGGGATGGTTCCTTTGAAAGGGCACGACCGACCTCCTTCCCCATCCTTCCCTAATCCGATGGGACCGATGACCTCGCTGTTTGGCCCCTTCCCTTAAATCAACCAACCTGCATCCTAAATACTTAAAACCGTCCTCCTTTACTGTTTCTCTCACATTGATCATCCTTTCTTCTCTGCTACAGTACTTGCAGTGGTTACAAGTATATTTGTAAAACTGCCGTAGGCTACTGTAGACGACCATAAGTAAGTATAGACTACGGTAGTTTTCCTTGTAGCTTTAGTGAGTTAAAATTGTAATTGCATTACCTGTACATTAGGTGTTATCGGGCGTTAACTTATTTCGATCGTTTTGTTTGCGTATGCGATCAGTCTCATGCTAGGTTCCCCTAGAAACCGGAAGCGATGAGCCGTCTAGAAACTGACTGAGGGTATATAAAGGGCGGCGTAACTTGCGGAGCATTTTTCTTCTACAAAGTTATCCTCCAGTTACTTAAAACAAACAATATTTATAGCAAAATTGAAATTATCAAAGTTCAATTCTGGATTTATTCGCAAACGGTTGATTTGTAACGTGAAACAGAGGGATGTTGTAGTACTAAAAATAAGAAAATACGGATTTATTATACAGTGCCAGGAAATGCAATTTCCTAAAAAAAAGTAAAATTGAAAAAAAAATTGTGCATGTAGACTGTGCTTGCGTCAGAAGTAATTCCTTTGGTTACATAAAAACGCAGAAGTTCCGTGATCAACTGTATTTATTATTTATATTATTTATTATTTATTTTATTTATAAAATGCAGTTGGTATTTTGTAAGTATATAAAATGCTCAGTGGACTAACACTAAAAGATATGCGGTTCTAATTATGTGCAAAACAAACAAACGAATAAAAAACAAAAAGAAGCCGTCGGCTCCCAGTTTCTCTCTCACATATTCATTTGTGTTTCTTTCCTTATCAATGCCATCAATACTACCGGTAATCCTATCATTTACTTTGTCATTTATGTACCGTACCAAAACTACCGAACTGTAGTTTTGATAGAGTGCAACTCTAGTTACAAGCACGATAGGTTTGAATGTAGGTTTGGCTGGGTAGAGTACTCCAGATCATCACTCAGTTGCTTGGCCTTCCTTTTACTAAATGTACATAAATTGAAATGAAACCGAACACTGCATATTCTACAGTCACACAAGAGAACACAATATAACAGACGAAAAGTTTTACAAATGCAGATACTTATGGATGGAAACAAAGCTATTTACAGGGGAAATGAACATCCCGCTGTAGTGCCGAAGCACCGGCACTATATTTTAGGCATGGCTGAGCACACTCCGTTGCAGCAGCTGACGCAAGGGGCCGTGGAAGCGGCGAAGATCGGAGCCGACCAGACGCTGTTACATCAGGGACTGCTGCTGATAAAACAAGATTGCCACTGCGACGCTGGCAATTACCTAATCAACGGGCCAGCAGAGGGACCATAATTGTAACATCCTCGACACAGCAGAGAGACAGAATGGCGTTGGTAACCCTATAGTTTCACGTCAGAGACGTGGGCTCTGTTAAGGCTTAAGTGATGGGAATAGATGTCTTAGCTAAACAAAGATGCACCAAGCCTGTATAAATACCCCTAATTTTTTGAGAGACGGAGACAGCCGCTAGCTTCAAGGGGAGATCTGCGCTGGCGTATGTTAACATCTGTCACCACGAGACGTTGCGTTCTCTATCTGCAGACTTACTGTTGACTTTTGAGTCCTATGTTGTGGATTTAATGCCTTCCAATCAGCGGGCCACCTCCGAGGCTACTTCCAGTCGCTGCCAGCATCCTCCCCTGGAGGACTAGTGCTCGAGACGTGCCAGTCAGCGGCTTAGCCACTTTACCTGTGTGGGCGTACTGTCACTGCCCGCCTCCGCTTGCAAGGGCAGGCACTACTGCTGAGAGCTACCTTCCTCTACGGAATCCACGGCGGGATTTCGCACCTTCTGGCGCATCCTTTTCGGAGCTATGAAGCTGTGTCCACTCAGTGCACACGCGGTCCAGGCTGCCACACTACCTCACGTCAGCGCCTTTCTGAGTCACTGACGTCATCGGTTTTCTGGGCATGCCACACTTCAAGCTGTCAGGGACAGCCGACAGCTTACTTGTTTCAGTGCCTCTGCACAAGCCGTCTACAGCACACGCTCAGGGCGTGTTCTCACCATCGAGAGTTGCTGAGACTGTTTAGTTCCATCACTAATAAAATGAATGTTTAATCAATGATTTTTGCATGTTATGGCGGACGATATCCAGACAACCGTCCGCCGCTCCACTTGTACCTCACCCAGTGTGGTGAACTTATCTGCTTCCTGACATTAACAATCCTGTTCCATCATAGTGATCAACATCACTAGCTCAAGGTTTGTGTATGGTCAGCACTTACCCTGAAGTGCTGTAGTGTGGTTCTCCTTAAAGCAGATTCTACTCAACTTATTCATATTTCAACTACCCCGCTGATATACAATTCAATTCCTCTGACCCGTCCATCCCACACTTTATTTGTACCAGACGCATGTTATTGCCCAAACTAAATCTTATGCTTGGCATGTTGTGTAAATAATTTACTTCTACATTTCGCAGTTATAAGGCAAATTGAAGAAATCCAAAAAATCATTTGTTAAACCGTCTTAATGGGTAAATAGGAGGTAATACAACATTCCGATTCGAGAATTTGTCGCTGTACAGAAATCCAGTAACTCGACGATGCTATTAATTCTGTCGGAACCAACGAGATATACGGGTCCTGCAACAAGCTTGTGACGTCACACTAGTCGGCTTGCTCGCCATTCTTCGCAAACGCTCGGCTCCGTGAGTAGAAAAGTTACCCGCTAAAGGTCTTACATTTCTCGTGTGCGGTAGAGAGCTTACATGCATTTAAAAGAACGGTCGTGAATTATTAATCTCGCCTCTCCCCGCCGGAGACGGCTCCTGTGTCTCGTAAGACCTGCAGTGTCACGTGCTGTGGCGTAGGCTCACGGCCTGTCTTTCTCGTGGGCCTCGCTCTCTGTCTGGCGCCATGCGAGACTTAATAGTCAAAATCATTCCAGTGGCTACGTCATAGTATAATGGGATGGGTATAATGGGTTCTAACACTGTGTGCATTATGTGCTAAAGATATTGGCAGCAACCATAGTTCCCATTAAGAAGTCATGGGACATTGCTTGGTCTGAGGTGATGACAACAAATACTCACTGAGTTGGATATGTACGTCATTTCATTGTGAGACACACATCAAGATCATTCTTGAAGTACCAACTGAGCGTATAATGAGGATGTAAAACACCAGATTACAATATTGGTGGCGTCTTTACATCGAGTATATATTCAACACATTCACTGGTAAATGGAAATGAGCGTTTGGCGTCATTGGCCGGGAGGCCCCTTGCGGGGCACGTCCTATTACATTCGACGCCACATTGGACGACCTGCGCGCCGCATGGGGATGAAATGATGATAAACACAGCACAGCAACCCGTCCCTGAGCGGACAAAAATCCCCGACCCAGCCGGGAATCGAATCCGGGCCCGTAGGACGGCAATCCGTCACGCTGACCACTTAGCTGTCGGGGCGGACACATCCATTGTGTCATAAGTGAGTAACGAGATTCGTGAGTAAAACCAGACATAAGACGGTTGGTAACATCAGATTGTACCTAGAGCAGCACCTTCTTCAGATAATCGTCAAATGTATAAACTAAAAGGAATTACGGAAATTATCGCAGTCCTTCAGAATTGATATTCACTCTCTGAGAAATTCTTCCTGGGACTGTGCAAGAAATGTTCTGTTATTAATTGAATATCGGACAGTGATTCGGATTCCCAGCCTGAGTACCGATATGAGGGAAAGACCAGAGATACTCTGACTTAGTAGCCTCCGAGCGGAGGACACCACCACGTCAGGCATGTTACGTGGGCCCATCCACATATGCGAAAGTGACTGTGATGTTGCTGGTGCAACAACTGCAACACCAACAACAATCTGCAGCTGCAGCAACGACACCTCTTCATTAGCCATGCGCTTGCTTTGTTAAGACAAACGAAAGTTGGGACGTCCATTTACGTCGTTTTTTTTCTTCACTGCAAGGCCAGTCATACCTCTGACTTTGAACATCAGAGTGCCTTATTGCTATCTCCTAGTAATAAATTGTACGAATTGATGCAAAAACTGTGTCCACTCCCTACCCCAGTAGTTAGAGGTTTTCTGATGTTTAGCCGGCCGAAGTGGCCGTGCGGTTAAAGGCGCTGCAGTCTGGAACCGCAAGACCTCTACGGTCGCAGGTTCGAATCCTGCCTCGGGCATGGATGTTTGTGATGTCCTTAGGTTAGTTAGGTTTAACTAGTTCTAAGTTCTAGGGGACTAATGACCTCAGCAGTTGAGTCCCGTAGTGCTCAGAGCCATTTGAGCCATTTTTCTGATGTTTGTGGTTTTCTGACTGACTATTAGGGTCATCAAACCCACGTAGTTGTTACTAGGTTCAAATTTAATCACGGTGTAACCAAACATACGCCGCATGGGATGCTGGCGTACAAGACTTAGCACTCAAGTGTGATTTTTCCTGTAAACTGTGAGGCGCATCGTATGAGAAATCGTTACTCCGTGATGTTACTATGTGTCTAGCTCCTGATAGAGAAGTTAGTACGAAGGTTATGGGCTCATCTTATCAAACCATCAGCGATGAGCTAAAAATTTCCAAAGCTCACGTGTAACAGCAGCGCAAGCTATGTTTAATGATATTTCTGGTGTCGAATTTCTTAGTAGTAGTAGTAGTAGTAGTCGTCTCTGTTGTGTCCTGCGATAACTGATGATAACCAATCAACGTGATCATCCGATTTACCGAGTAGCCGATAGTCCAGTAATCTGTCGACGTGGGATTCAATAGTCAGAGCAATAGTTAGAGATCCACCGTTCTCATCATTAGTGCAGAAACAAAAGTGCTTCGTCAGCCGTCTGCCCGTCCCAAGGCGAGCGGAAGCTCATACAGAAGTACCCTCCATGTCGTTGTCTAAAAGTCTCGGGAGAGTTAGTACAGTCGACTCATGTCCAACGACGCCCATTCCCTGACGTCACCTGTTTTGCATGCCGCGAAGTGGGCGTCTAGCAAGTGTTTGCCTTGGCTGGCTGACGACAACAGCAACAGCCCAGCACGATGCTCGCTATCTTGCCGGTACCAGTAGCAGCAGGAGACGGGATGTCCTTAGAATAAAAATGCAGCTCGGCAACTAATCCTGCTGGTAGTAAACTGTTCGACGACACTTGAAATTTTTGGCTTAGATGCTTTTGCGCCTTTTGGCTCCAAATGGAAGACCAAATGAATCTAGTTTCAACCGCGATTCTATTCAAAGAACCTGATACTTTATGTGTGGAATTTAGGCAACTATTTGAATCTACATTGGGTTGTGCTACAGGCATCCAAGCCCACGTATCCTGAAAGCAATTAGAGTGCTTAAGTTCCGTAGAGCACTTCCAGTGCCTTTCGCATCCACGATCGTTAAAGAGGAAATAGATCTACTGCAAAGTATGGGGGAGTAAAATTCCCAGTATCATCTAGTCAGTGAGCAACACACATGGTAGTAGTAAAGAAGTCAAATGAATCAGTTAGAATTTGTGGTGATTTTAAGTCTACCATTAATGCTCAAGATTACTAATGTCTGTATAAAATTCCAAGGCCAGAGAAATTGTTGGTAAAATTGGTTGGCAGCTATTATCTTTTTAAAATTGATCTCACTGAAACCTATTTTTAGTTTCACCTATATCTACATCTATACCCCACAAGCCACCATACGGTATGGTGTAGAGGGAACTTTGTGTAGGTGGTCAGAAAAAAACAGTTTTTAGTGATTAATAGCCATTTGACATATATCATTATAACAAACTGCCATTTGGGGTTGCAAGTGGTCACACAATACTTCAGGAGTACCTTGCACAACTAATGCAAGGTATCACTAATTGTGTTATTTGTTAGATGGTACGCTAATTACTGAGGACACGCAGGAACAGTAACTACAGAACTTACAGACGTCGTTTGAGCGGCTTAAATCCCACGGCTCGTGTTGTGGCAGTGACAAATTTAGTTTCTTCGAGCGAAGTGTAAAGTACCCACGACACATATCAAGTAACGAAGGACGCACGCCGACACGTGATCATGTGGATGCAATCAGCAACATACCAGCTCCTAAGAAACTCAAAGAACTGCAGTCATTCCTGGGCAGAGTTAATTATTACTCGAAATTCATTCCAAACGTGATCCAAATTTACAACCTACTAAATGTGTAGAAAAAGGAGTTGAATCTGCGTGATCGGAGACTTGCCAGGAAGTTTTCTTGCAACTTAAAAAATGCTTTAGATCGTCCCCCGTTTAGCAACATTCAACTTCCGGCAAATGCTTAGCACTAGCTTCCGATGCAACAGATTGCTTCATCTCTGCAGTGCTGTCCAACAGATATACCGGTGGCACAGAACAGCCCTTTGCGTTTGTGTCTGAAACATTAAATGCGACACAAAAAAATTACTCGCAAGTAGAGAAAGGGGCGTTGGCTGTCATGCACGGTGTCAAGAAGTCCACGTACAAGTGTATCTCTATGATACTAAGTTTTACCTGATCGCTGATCACAAGCACCTCATTTCGCTCCTCGGTCCCCATTCGAAACTTTTCGATAAGACAATGCGTTGGCTACTGTGGTGGATGTTGTTCCTTAGTAATTATAACTACGAGATACCTTACAGGTCCACCATGTAGCACTCAAATGTGGATACACTTTCGCGCTTGCCATGGGGCCCAGATGCGGAGTTTAACAGGCACAAGGCGCTTTGTTTTGCCTTAGATACCAATCAGTGGCACACCCTCTGTGAATTCCCAATTACGGTGTATGAAGTAGCATCAAAAACATGCTATGATCTGCTGTTCCCCAGGTGTTGTTGGCTCGAGTACTTGCCTAAGGGCAATGACCCGGCATGGCGCAGATACTTTTCGTTACGGCACCACCTTAATGCAACTGATGGTGTCTTATTGTTAGCCACAGATAAATCTGAATGCCGTGTACTAATTCTGCCCTTACTCTGTCCCCACACACTGAAGCTCCTTCATACAACGCTTTGGGAAAAGTGCAGAATGAAGATAGCAGCGCCACGCCGCGTGTACTGGCCTGGTGTTAATGCTGCCAAATAACATACGGCCTGGAACTGCCAAGCCTGCAGCTACAACCAATCAACCTCGCGTAAACGTTACAACCCTTGGTCCCCCTCTGACCACCCCCGGCAAAGGGAGCATGTTGATATGGCCGGACCATTCCGAGAAGCACTGTGGTTGCTAGATATTGACGCCCCCTTTAATATTCCATTGTGACACAAACGACTACCACGATCACCGCAACTACCATCCGTGCCTCCTTCATCACATTTACAATAGAGGTAGCACCTTTCACCCTGGTTTCTAAAAATGATCCTAAATTCAGGGTATCTGTGTTTCAGGGCCGGCCGAAGTGGCTGAGCGGTTCTAGGCGCTACTGTCTGGAGCTGCGCGACCGCTACGGTCGCAGGTTCGAATCCTACCTCGGGCATGGCTGTGTGTGATGTCCTTAGGTTAGTTAGGTTTAAGTAGTTCTAAGTTCTAGGGGACTGATGACCTCAGATGTTAAGTCCCATAGTGCTCAGAGCCATTTGAACCATTTTTGTGTTTCAGGATAGTTGTAAACACGACAGTGCTGAACACCCGCCGAACACAGCATTCCATCTTGCGTCCAGTTCTGAAGCCGAGTGGATGATTAGGACCTTCAAAACACGTATGTATTGATAATTATGACAGCCCACCGGAGAAACAATCATCAGCTTCCTCGCAATCTACACAGGTCCACCTTTGTAAACAGACGTAATCCGGCCGAAATTTTACATGGGCACAGACCCTGCACTCTCTTCAACTTCGTGCAATCGACTCAGTGAGCCTACCGCCCACACACACAGCCTTATTAAAATAGGAGCTCCCACTTATGGGCCTGCGTTTTCAGCCGGAACTCCGAATGGATCCAAGACATCATCGTCAGCAAATATTTCAGGTTGCAGCTGACCAGAACAACATGGTCAGGCATCGAAATCAGTTCCGGGAGTAACGAGACGTAGTCCCCTCTCTCTCCCTTAGACACAAAACCACGCCCTAGGCAAAACTGCGCAAAGGACTGCCTACCACAAACACAACCTCAAACCCCATTTTAGCCACCAACAAAGGGTCGAGAATGACCAGCAATGGAAGCCGATCGAGGTGGAACCATTACCGTCCCCGTAAGGCACTTGTAGCTCTCACCAACAACAGAAACCGCCTCACCAATCAATCGGTGGAAGCTTAACATTCCTGGATTGAGGTGTCCATGGAGGACAAACCGTTGTCCCCATGTGAACTGTGGCTGGCACCGACTCCCTGCAGGAAGGACTAAGCAGTACCCCAGAAAGGAGCGTTTCCAGCACCTCTCTCCCCCCTTCCTCGACAAAGCCAGCACAGGGTGAGCCATTTCCAACCATAAGTGCCGATTAAAGAGAGTTGCATTTAGTGTCTAGCAGCGATTCAGACTTCCCTCCCAGCCTGAGAACCGATGTGGAGGAAAGATTAGAGATACTTAGCTATCTCCGATATGTCGGAGATCGCTGAAAACACTCGTACATCCAGCGCACCCACCTCCTAGATGTCTTCATGTTGCTCGCCCGTCCCTCATACAGCACCAGCACCGACGCTTAGAGGTCGGTGGAAACTACCGCCGCGACTGCAGCCTCAGTCGTGGGCGCGCATAATTGCCAGAGTGCACCACCCCGGCCATGGAGGGCGTCCGAGAGCGATTGGAAACTTGCGGTAAGATCTTATGTGACCAACCTGCTAAGGTTATCGGTCCCTAAGCTTACATACTACTTAATTTAACTTAAACTAACATACACTAAGGACAAGACACACACCCATGCCCGAGGGAGGACTCGAACCTCCGACGGGACAGGATGATTCGAGTGGTAGGAATTCGGATGTTATCATTACGTCTAGCACAAACACCCTTCATTTTGAATCCTCTCTCATGCAACACGCGCATATCCGCTTCTGTCGCACTCACCCAGTATACTGGTCACTTCGCCAGCCCTCACTGCCGTGAGCAAGATCAGACAGGTCAGCGCATTGTTTTACCCATCACAGGCTGAGCTAATTCGTTATTTTTGGTTGTCGACTCCTCGTGACTGCTGCTGTAGCCAGCCGCGGTGCACTGCGAAACAAGCAGCTGCAGCTTGGACGTATACAATAGTTCTAAGCAATTCCACGTCGACATAGACCCACCAATTCAAAAAATCCACTTTATTCACTTTCCCCAATCTGGGGCAGCGATGTTGTTGACCATACATATCGAATTTATTACATACAATGTAGATTCCCCGTTTTATACAAGTCATTTTCGAAGACAAGAAGTTGAGGCATACAGTCGTTTCACGTCGCTGAAGTATCATTAATCGTGAAAATCCTCTAACAGTATGGCATAGGCTACATTTTCTCATCAGATGGAAAAAAATCTTTTCTTATCTGTTACGTAAGCCTCACAGGACTAGAACATTAAACTCCTTTTTGGTTCTGAGGGAGTGCTAAGATCTACCACTATCGCAGGATGATTCCAATCACTTCCAACCACATATTCTACAGTTGCAGTGGCGTTGCTCTGTTTTCTGTGTGTCTGTGTCTGTGCATGTGTAGTAGACGGCTCCCATGATCCAGAATAGACTGGATGCATTCAAGTACAGTGCTATACTGTGCCGTCTGACCAGAAAAAATGTGTACTTGCGCTAGGTGTTGGCAACTGTACTAAATTTATAAGCATTTTTAGAATACGGAGCGAGAAGTGATATCACGATCACATGGGCAGAAGTGACATAAATCGATAAAATTACAAAAAATAACGGAAAATAGGGATAAATTGAGGGAAAATACGCCGAAATGCCGGAGTACTTGCATGTCTTCTGCTTGGTGCAGGATAGTTCTTGTACATGGGAACGAGTATACGGTAGCAAGAGGAATACGAGAAAAAGTTGACATGGAAGTATCAGAAACCAGGTGAACGGTCATTTTTCGTCGACAGCGATAAGACGGTTGGAATAGAATGTTTAACGAGAATGACCACCAAGTGAAGAGTAATAAATTTATATATGTCGGATCACAAGCCCAGGTGTGACCCGAAGGTTATCCCGCAATCCCCTTATAAATTTTTATATAGTGACTGCAGTATACAGTTACAGAATGGATAGCGTGTTTGACCCTGCGCATGACAGTTTAGGTGTTTTAAACCTTAACAAACACTATTTACAATTTGCTTCTCTGTACTCTCCGATAATCACAACCTTGTGGTGTCAGCTAACTAACATTTGCTGTATGGTTTTTTCACAATATTCTACTGTATGTCTATTGATGTAAAATTGGTGCATACAAGTTAACTGCTGTCTTTGATGCTTTCCTGGAAAAAAGAGAAACATCTGCCTCTAAACTTACTATGTATCTGCATTAAAGGACGAGAGAAAATACACTCCTGGAAATGGAAAAAAGAACACATTGACACCGGTGTGTCAGACCCACCATACTTGCTCCGGACACTGCGAGAGGGCTGTACAAGCAATGATCACACGCACGGCACAGCGGACACACCAGGAACCGCGGTGTTGGCCGTCGAATGGCGCTAGCTGCGCAGCATTTGTGCACCGCCGCCGTCAGTGTCAGCCAGTTTGCCGTGGCATACGGAGCTCCATCGCAGTCTTTAACACTGGTAGCACGCCGCGACAGCGTGGACGTGAACCGTATGTGCAGTTGACCGACTTTGAGCGAGGGCGTACAGTGGGCATGCGGGAGGCCGGGTGGACGTACAGCCGAATTGCTCAACACGTGGGGCGTGAGGTCTTCACAGTACATCGATGTTGTCGCCAGTGGTCGGCGGAAGGTGCACGTGCCCGTCGACCTGGGACCGGACCGCAGCGACGCACGGATGCACGCCAAGACCGTAGGATCCTACGCAGTGCCGTAGGGGACCGCACCGCCACTTCCCAGCAAATTAGGGACACTGTTGCTCCTGGGGTATCGGCGAGGACCATTCGCAACCGTCTCCATGAAGCTGGGCTACGGTCCCGCACACCGTTAGGCCGTCTTCCGCTCACGCCCCAACATCGTGCAGCCCGCCTCCAGTGGTGTCGCGACAGGCGTGAATGGAGGGACGAATGGAGACGTGTCGTCTTCAGCGATGAGAGTCGCTTCTGCCTTGGTGCCAATGACGGTCGTATGCGTGTTTGGCCGTGCGGTTAAAGGCGCTGCAGTCTGGAACCGCAAGACCGCTACGGTCGCAGGTTCGAATCCTGCCTCGGGCATGGATGTTTGTGATGTCCTTACGTTAGTTAGGTTTAACTAGTTCTAAGTTCTAGGGGACTAATGACCTCAGCAGTTGAGTCCCATAGTGCTCAGAGCCATTTGAACCATTTTATGCGTGTTTGGCGCCGTGCAGGTGAGCGCCACAATCAGGACTGCATACGACCGAGGCACACAGGGCCAACACCCGGCATCATGGTGTGGGGAGCGATCTCCTACACTGGCCGTACACCACTGGTGATCGTCGAGGGGACACTGAATAGTGCACGGTACATCCAAACCGTCATCGAACCCATCGTTCTACCATTCCTAGACCGGCAAGGGAACTTGCTGTTCCAACAGGACAATGCACGTCCGCGTGTATCCCGTGCCACCCAACGTGCTCTAGAAGGTGTAAGTCAACTACCCTGGCCAGCAAGATCTCCGGATCTGTCCCCCATTGAGCATGTTTGGGACTGGATGAAGCGTCGTCTCACGCGGTCTGCACGTCCAGCACGAACGCTGGTCCAACTGAGGCGCCAGGTGGAAATGGCATGGCAAGCCATTCCACGGGACTACATCCAGCATCTCTACGATCGTCTCCATGGGAGAATAGCAGCCTGCATTGCTGCGAAAGGTGGATATACACTGTACTAGTGCCGACATTGTGCATGCTCTGTTGCCTGTGCCTATGTGCGTGTGGTTCTGTCAGTGTCATCATGTGATGTATCTGACCCCAGGAATGTGTCAATAAAGTTTCCCCTTGCTGGGACAATGAATTCACGGTGTTCTTATTTCAATTTCCAGGAGTGTAGATGCAGTGGTCGGTTGAGAGGGAGAGAGGGAGATGTTGCTGCAGTTCATATCTCACGCATTTAATCATTTTTTTCCGTTGATCTGTCGAGGTGTACTCGTATAGTTGTGCGGTAAAACCCGCAATACACTCGTATACAATTGCATGTTCTACTACTATCTACCTGCGATCGCTAACAGCAAACCTCTCCACACCATAATCATCAGAGGACTTCCAACTCATGTGTGATGAAACATGTCCATCGACGGAGAGCCTGTTTCGCTACCCTCCTCTAGACAAATGAAGATGTATGTGAAGTAGCCCATTTCTTTTCCACATCTCGGGTGTAAATCGTGTCTTCAGTTTCAAATAGGTACAAAGCGACTGTTACTATATGTTTCATGTGCGTGCTATCGTTAATATGTGCAAGTGGATCATTGGGGAGAGGGTAAATCTTAGGATTTTTTCGTAGGTTGGTGTATAAGATGCTCAAATTTTCTCTTAGAAAATTAAACAGCGCTTAGGTATATCAGGGTATGACCATATACACACTGAAAACTGTGGTAAAATATGGAAGATGACATAAAATAGATAAAATTCGAGGAGAACCTGGTATAATAACGAAAAATTGATGTGAGCTACGTAAAAATTGAGGGAAATACCATAAAATATGTAAAATCGCGAAAACATAGTACAATTATGGAAATTTTCTGAGAATACATGAAATTAGAGACACATACCATGAATAGAGTACTGAGTAAAATCAATAAAACTTCGTGTTCTGGAGGAGGAGAGTAGATGGGTGCTACATATCCACATCTTAATATAGCGAGAGGAGGCATTCTAGAGGCGTGACGTCAAGGCGAAATGGCAACGTCATCCCGCACGTAAGCAATACAGCCAAACATCGGACCATGACTTCTGTGTGGAAGAGGAAGGTTACCAGGGGCGATGGTAAACTGCGATTAGACTGTTACATCTCCTCTGGCTACCGATCGCAGTGTTTATTTCCTCCTAAGATGTCACTGTTTCTTCGTATGTATTTTCGGCTGTTGACGGTCATTTTATAGGGCTGTTGTGAACATATCTTAATTTCCGAACCCTAATCGAGCATGAACTTCGTAAACAGCAGGTGCCATACACCTCTGGAAACCTATGTAGCGCTTGTGCTACAAAGAAGCGATGTTTTCCTTCGTGTGCAAGGTAGCAGTTTTATCACTTTACAGTTTGTCACCATAGTTTATCGTAGAGAAACTTGCATGCATAATGTGTGTCATGCGCTGGGGATATATTTTTTACATTGGAATACTAACAGCGCTGCATTCCGCATGACTAATAGGTTGTAAGCTGCACGGGTCTAGCGTTATAGCGTGTTTTAAGTGCAGAACCATGTAGCCTTAGGAATGCATGTGTTTATGTTCTCTCTTACCAATACCTTCTTGGTACTGACCCCAGACACTAGAACAATAGTTTGGAATTGATAGCGCAGTTGATTTACGTAAAATGCTTTAAACTCCATCTGTCTGGAGTTCCATCAGTCGTAAAAACTACACGTTTCTTCTTCTTAACCATCTATAATTGCATCACAAAACTTTCATATCTACTGTACACCGATAAGGGGTGCTAACCTCTTCCACATGCGTGCATTTGAAAAATCTTGTGGACTTCGATGGGTGCTGTGAGTAGGATCGGTGCGGAACAGCAGTTACGGATTTGGCTTGTTCTGCTTCTTCACGAGATGTGGAATGTGGCAGTCTCCTTCTGGTCAGCTGCAGATTAAATCGGTGACAGTGTTGCAGGGAGGGTTGTTCGAAGATAACGCAAGGAGATCTTTCAATCTCTAACTTTATCCTAAGAATGCGATAATGCTCTGTGACTCCCATCCATATAGGGAAAGATGGGCAATCGTAATCGTAAATTACGTACTATGGCCGAAGTACAAGAAATATGTAGATCACTGTCGGGTATACTTTTATGTATATGTTCTGGAATTAACAAAGAATTGACGTACAGCACTGCCATCTATCTACATTCGCAAAGATTCTCGCAAAGTAGAGGAGGCGCGTTTTTAGCGATGATACAGAAACTGGGAAGCATGCTGCCATATCATTGGCTGACATTGAAATTACAGAAAAAACTGGCAAATCTGCTAAAATTGATTGCTGTATCAACTGTGGTGCTTATTACAGTACATTGACGGTGTCTTTTCCATCTCATCCATCCACTGGTAAGCTGTTGATTACCACATAATGACTGACTGACATCGCTAGTTAAAGATGGAGAGAGAGTCTTTGTAAAAGCAACACCCTCTGGGGATGACCTGTAACAAAACAGTGATCGCTTACATAACTGAAATATGAGGGATAAATCGAAATGGAACACCTGGACATTTGCCACCACACCACTGTGAAAGATGACTTTAAATGTAGAGGTCATTAATCACCCTTGGACAGCTGTTTGGAAAGACTCCATAACGCTGCAAATCTCTTCCAGTTTCCATATATCACGATGTCTTCTGCATTTTTTGTCAATAAGAAACACCACCTTGGTCCTTTATTTCAATCATCCTGTATGTGTTGTGGAAGCAGCAGCATAATTTACACCATGCGATGTCCAGTTTTTTGAGCCAAAGGATCGAGACATGTTAAAGTCAGTTTAGAACCTGACGCAGACCTCGAAGACATGGCGGAAAAAACAAAATACATGGCGGTGTGTGTAGTTGTAGTCATACACTGCGTGGAACGTGTTGCAGCAGAAAAAAAACAATGTATCAAACAACAACACATGGACCCTGTATTGCGACTGTTAGTCTGTGGGATATGGTCCTCCTACAGTACAGGTGATGAAACTTTACACTGGTCTGTGGAGGTGAATTTGATCATGAGCCAATACCTATGTGTTTAATAGGTTCACCACAAATGCTCGATGCCGGCATGCAAATGGTATTTGTTTTCACTGTATCGGAAGACTGGATTGTGGTAATATCTTATCGACTTGAAACTTCCTGGCAGATTAAAACTGTGTGCCAGACTGAGCTCGAACTTGGGACTTTTGCCTTTCGTGGTACGGCACACAGTTGTAATCTGCCAGGAAGTTCCATATCAGTGCACACTCCGCTGCAGAGTGAAAATCTCATTCTGGAAACATCCCCCAGGCTGTGGCTAAGCCATGTCTCCACAATATCCTATCTTCCAGGAGTGCTAGTTCTGCAAGGTTCGCAGGAGAGCTTCTGTGAGGTTTGGAAAGTAGAAGTCGAGGTACTGGCGGAAGTAAAGCTGTGAAGACGGGACGTGAATCGTGCTTGGGTAGCTCAGATGGTAGAGCACTTGCCCGCGAAAGGCAAAGGTCCCGAGTTTGAGTCTCAGTCCGGCACACTGTTTTAATCTGACAGGATGTTTCATATCAGTGCACACTCCGCTGCAGAGTGAAAATCTCATTCTGGATCTTCTCGACTTCTCTACCAGGTGCCATTAGTGGAGTTTTCATAGTTCGTAGTTTTGCTCTGTTCGATGGTACAACATAACAAGGAGAGATAGAATGTTTGGGGGACAGACATGAATGCATCCTGAGCGATGTGGATCTCCTTTGGACTGCAATACCTTTATGCAGTTTGTAGATGCTGCACAATGTGGTAGAAAGATCTTCTTCTTTCTTCCAGTTCCCATAACTGTTCATACCGTCTTTCCTACTATCTTGCATTGCAGTAGAGTGAAAGCTTCGTTTGATGCTGGCCTTACACATTGTGCATGGTTGTTGGAGCTACAACACGTTCGCATTTCCACCGAGTGGCCAAACCATGAGACTGTCACATTAACTCAGCTCACTCTGTTTCTCCATAGGATGCAGAAGATCTTAGATATAGCGCTCTCCGACTTCCATTCAGTTCCGACTTAAGTTGGGATGATCGCATGAACAAAGTTGCAGAGACTGAGGAGTAGTTACAAGATGCAGAGGCGCTGTCTAAAAACTATATTAGAGTTTTTGCTGTAGCAGATAGGTTCGAAAAAGGTGAGTCACTTCAAGATAAGAGAATGGCACGAATATTGTTCACCAGTGGCTTTAATCATTAATAGATGTCTCCATAGGTTGAATGGACAGATTTGATTCCAAATTGCAGACAACATTTCTATCAGAAAGCGTAACGCTATAAGCGACTCTTGTATGTGCCTGTGGAACCAAGGCTGCTTTTTATGCAGGATCACAGTAACATAGTTGTTGTGATCATAATTTTAATAGTGTGGTCCTTAAGAGAAATGGATGTATCCGGCAGCAGAATCCTGTCATCTGCTTCAAATGATGGTTCTCAATAGTGTTCTTTGAAAAGATCATCCTCTTCCTTCCAGGGATTCCCATTTGAACTACCTGGCGAGTGTAATCCGACTGCTGAAACAGAAAAATTACTCGCCATGCAAAAGTGACTCTCATGATCAGTTTAATTAATTAGCCTATCAAATGGTATCAGCAACATGCCACCTGGAGGGTGAAAGCGACGGCTAGGACACCATGGAAATGGTCCTGTTCAGCTATGTCTCCTTCATCAGTTAAACGAATAAAAGAAAGGAACTGAGCTACGCCAATCACATTGGTAAATTAATCGAGTTGAATTGTAAACATGAAAGCTTCGTTTGATGCTGACCTTACACATTGTGCATGGTTGTTGGAGCTACAACACGTTCGCATTTCCACCGAGTGGCCAAACCATGAGACTGTCACATTAACTCAGCCATTTCTGGACGAAAGAGCATATCCTTTAAAAATATTTAAATTTTAAAAAAATTATTGAAATATTAAAACAAGGAACTAGACAAATTTCTAAAATATATGATTGAAATATTTTAATGAAAGTGAGAAATGAAGATAAAATAAATTTTATAAATTCAAAAAAAATTTGTTATCTGTGAAAAGAAATTTACTGAAGGAGAAAAAAGTAAAAGGAAAATATTGAGGGACTGTACATGAAGACTGTAGTCTTAATTATCAAAATCCTTATTTTATTCCACTTTACATTCATAATTTAGTGAATTGCGATGTTCATGTGTTTTTAAAAGAATTAGCAATAGATAATCAAGATAGTAATGCTATTCCAAGTAATGAACAAAAATATATTTCTTTTAGTAAAGGGATTGAAGATGTTTAACATTAAAATTTTAGAATACATTTAAATTTATGGTTTCAAGTATTGATAAATTATCCTCTAATCTTTCAAAAGAACAATTTAGAGAAACAGCAAAATATTTTAAATGTGAACAGTTAGATTTAATGATTAAAAGTGGAGTATACCCTTACAGATATATGGACGAATATATGCATTCTAAAGAAAAATTACAAGAAACAAAATTACTCAAAAAAGAAAGTCTTTACTTGCGACTTAATAAAGAAAATATTTCTGATGAAGATAATAATTGTTCAAAAACAGTTTGTAAAAAATCTGATATCGAAAATTAGTATGAATATACAAGAGTATATAATAAATCAGACATTGTGATTTTAACAAATATTTTCGAAAATTTTGAGGTATATGTATTAAATCTTACAATCTATGACGATCTTAGTAATTTTTATCTTGGGATTCTATGCCAAAAACGACAAAAATTAAATTAAATTTATTAAACGATTATGATATGACTTTATTCCTTGAAAAATAATTTGAGGTGGAATTTCTCAAAGTATTAAGAGAGATGCTAAATCAAAAATTAAATATATGAAAATTTTTAAACCAGAACAACAGTCAAATTGTACTGCATGTTCAGGTGCAAATTATTTATAAAATTGGGCAATTTGTTCATTTTTACTATTTAGCGATTTTAGTTGGGAAAATACAAAATGTTATAATACTGAAAAAATACTTACAATATCAGATAATAATAAATGTGGTTATATTTTACATGTGGTTTTAGAATAACCAAAACAATTACAAGATTTACACTAAGATTTACCATTAGTATCAGAAGGAGGAAATAATAAAAGAAATATGTTTTACATTACAGAAATCATAAGAAATTTTTAGATCTTGGTTTAAAATCGACTAAAATTAATAGAATCTTATCATTTGAACAATCGGATTGGTGAAAAAAGGATATTGATTTTAATATTTGAATACAGAAATGAGAACATAAGCCGAAATGATTTTGAAAAGAATCTTTACAAATTGATGAATATTTCAGTATTTGAAAAGACAATAGAAAATATTAGAAATAGACAAAATATTAAAAAATAAGAGATCCAGAAAGACATATGAAGCATATTTCAAAACCAAATTATGAACATACTCCTATATTTTGAGAAAATCTAGTTGCTGTTTATAAAATAAAAACAGCAATGAAATACAATTTTTATTGGACTGAGTATTCAAGATATTTCAAAAACAAAAAGTTTGATTTGCATTAGAATATTATGAATCTAAAATATGGTGAAAAAATTGACTAATGTTATGTGGATACTGATTCTTCTATTTAGGATATAAGAACTGAAGACTTTTATAATGATATGAAATCTATGATAAATGAATTTGACACAAGTGATTATTCAAAAGTTAACGTTTTATGGAATTGTACAAGTAAATATGAAATTTTAAGGAACAACAAAAGATGAAAATTGTGGAAAAAATTATGTGAGTGCACATTAATGCAAGATCGAAAATCTATGTTTGTAAAGTAGGTGATAAAGAAAATAAAATATCAAAGGGAGGTAAAAAACTGTTGTAAGAAATGGAAACGTGAAACAAAATAAAACAATACGGAGAAATGAATTTAGTTAGATCATTTAAACATAGATTGTATACCATAGAATGTAATAAAATTGTTTTAATTTCTGAGCATATTGTATTATAAGATGGAATTAATAATTTAAATTTGGACAGTATAAATTAAACTCAAGTAAAATAATAGATTATAACAATGTTTTCATACATGAACTAAACAGTTGCATTACAAGATGAACTAAAACAAATAATGAAATGAAATGTTAAGCAGTTTTTAATATTTTTTCGTGGTATCGTAAATTTGATGTGTTTTCAGATATACTGTGCAAACTGATTTTCCATTAAACCATTCAACTTCTTGATGAAATCATTCTTTCTCTTTTTGATAATTGAAAATGAATATATTTAGAAGAGGTTTTAACTTTTTTTACAATTTCAACAAAATTTTTTTATTTACATTATTAATAAGT
The DNA here is from genome assembly GCF_021461385.2 of Schistocerca piceifrons. Taxonomy (NCBI): domain Eukaryota; kingdom Metazoa; phylum Arthropoda; class Insecta; order Orthoptera; family Acrididae; genus Schistocerca; species Schistocerca piceifrons. The sequence continues at coordinate 127,504,225 of NC_060149.1, forward strand.
TCTTTTATATAGTCATATTTATCTTCACTATACTCTTTTTGTTTCTTCTTATACAATGAGTATAACCTGTATTTGATGGTGTATTCGTATTTGTAATAGTTTCATTCTTTATAAATATCTTTTGCTTGTTTGCAAAATGAAAAAATCATTTTTTTCACTTTCTTTTTATAAAGAGAAAATTTATTAGAATTTAAAAATACTATTTCCTAGTTTTATTATATATAAATGGAGTTCTCTTTACATATAGAAACATATATATAACGACAAAAATTGTAATAATTATTTATAAAAATATAATATATGGTTGTATACAAATCAAGTTTGTATAAATGTTCTCAAAGTGCTGTAAAACAATATGTTAAATAAAATTAATGTAAGAATTTGAAATTTTAAACAGCAATGAAATGTTGTTTTTCAAAAATATTTAACTTTATACTTAATTTATTCATGAATATCGTTTATATACTTTAATTATGATCTGCATATGCCATTTGCAAAAAAATTTCAAGAGTGGCTTTCTGCAGACGTTTTACCATTAATTCGACAATGTGATGAATATAAAGTAAAAATTAATGAAAAACAGCTCTGCGAAAGCCAAATAATTCATTTAAAATATCTAAATAAAATTAAGAATATTTATATAAAATTCAGATGAAATAATTTATAGAACTATTGTATTATTACATGAAAGAAGTGAAGAACTATATAATCTATCATCACAAATTGTTCCTCAAACAGATGATGCTAAATTGAAACATACCTTTGTTATTGTAAGATAATGTGATAATAATTGTAATCATGATTATTACGTTATTAGAACCAAATTTAAAAAATTGGTAACAAACATTTAACTTATATGAAATAGATATCCAAATTGTGAAGAATATTTAAGAATTAAGTACGTATCAAATTCTGTAAATTTATTCCAGATAATTAAAGAAAGGATAAATATGTCAGGGAAAGTAATTGAATATTTTTGATATATATTCATAAGAAACCATTGTGTGATGATGTAATTCATCTTCGTAATTGTCTTGGAAAATAAAACAGATCTCCAGCTCTTTTATCCATGACTAAATTTTAAATGACATTCATAACGATTTCATGTACACCTAACAAAAAAAATTCGTTAATACCTTCTGATTCCATTAATTCAAATTTAAAATTTCAGACAATTCCGACTTTGAATCATCATTGTTGATCTTTATTTGAAAATCAAAATATACTCTACCTACTTTAATATAATACTAAGTATAATAAATATTATATTCAATACCAATCATGTTTAAATTTTCAACAACTAAATCCGTTTATGTATAAATCTTTTTATTAATTTTTTAAAATATTACATTATATTTATTTACCCAACAGTTCGTGAATTATCAAAATCTAACCATTTAACACACACTTCATTACCTCTATTAATTAAAGCTCTTGCAAGGTAAACATCTGGAAAACTTGTTTTGAATAGTTCTTCCTAGTCCAAATTGTTTTTATTTCTTCAACATTTAAATCTTTGAATTTATATGTTTTGGATTAGAATGAATAACGACTTTAATTTCAAAAATTTCTGTAGACCAATTTTTTGTGTATACTGTTTCGAAAATTACTTTTCATTTATTTATTCTTACTTCGTTACCTATTTCATATTTAACATTTTGTCTAACAAATTTTGTAGATAAACAGTTTTCAGTAAAAATGTTTAATTTTCTAATCTTACATCTTTTGGTTTAATTTTCATCAACAAATTCCGAAACTAGTTCAACTCATTTAAAATTTTCTTGTAAGTAAGACAGTTTCCACAGTGTTTCTTTTAATCTTCAATAGAACAGATGCCTTTTAATTCAATAAAATATGCATGATGATTAGTATTAAATATTTTCATTAGTTATTGAAACTCTTTATTATAAACCACTTTAGCATTATATGTTCGAAAATGCATTGATTTTCTTAACTCGAATTATTTTCACAACGATCAACTATCTCTTTACCCATGATTTGTTTAACTAGAATAACCTAAGCAAATTTTTAATACTATCTACAACAGTTAATAAATATTTACATCCTTTATTTATTTTGGGAATTCTTATTAAATTTTTCAGAATCCTTTTCGAGAAAATCATCTTGTCATAAATCATGTATTTCTGAAAGAAATTACATTTTGTCTTTTAAAATATGTTCTGGTTAGTTTATGTAATACATTAATAACTTATTCACAACATTTAATCCATTACTTACAATTTTAAAAACAAATTTGCTTTTTTTTTAATCTACAAATTGAACAAAGACTTTCAATTGTTTGTTTTCTATTTTTAGGTTTTACTCTATTGGGATTATGTGTTTCAATAAGCTTCACACATTTCAAAATTCGATGTGATTATGTTTCTTCATTTATATGGAATAGTGGATAGTTAAATTAATTTACCAAATATAATGAATTTTACATCAAGTAGAACAGTTTTAACTGAATCTTTTTATCTTATATTTAGAAAATTTGATTAATGTCCTACTTTTATTGATTGGACGACAGGAGATATTTTGTAAAATTTGTCAAAAATTCTCATTGAATCTTAGAAACTCTGTTTTTATATATATATATATATATATATATATATATATATATGTACCGAAAGCTATTTATCTGTTATCACATACTTTATCTTTAAGATTTTTAATGTGCAGAGTTAAACCTGTTATTGACAAATAATTGTAAAACCTTTTCTATTTCTTTTTTTTCAAATAATTAGTTAGATTAGTTTTCCTAAAATATGTTTTAGTAACATAATTATTCGACAGCTTTAAAATAATTGTGTATATAGTAACAAGATCCTTTAATTTATTAACTAAATATTGTTTGTTCACTACATCTTTCACATTAATTGGATCATTTATACTTACAATTATCCTGCCTTTAAAACTAATATAAGCCTCTAGTTACTTTAAGAATATTGTTTAATTGTTTCTGAAAAAATTTAATTCCATTAATCATGTTCAAGGCAATGGATGATTGAATATCTTTAAATTTTGTTTGTAACTACTGAAATCAGGGTTTTACTTTTTTTTAAATCCGATGGCAATTCTTCGTTATTTTTTGTCTATTGTTGATTGTATATTATAGATTTTCATAGAAAATTCTTGATTTTTGATAGAATATCTTCAAATTTTGAAATTAATTAATTATTAAATTTTACTTTTCATTATTCAAATTTCTAAATCGTTATTGAGTTTAGCATATAGCTGTTGCCAAAAATTTTAATCTGTTACATTAAAAGATATCATTAAACTTTTAATTCAAAATAATCGTTTTAAAACAAATAAACACAGATAACCACATTTTACTTTAACAGAATTTTGTATCCATTTGATGTTATATATTCTTTAAATATATCTGGATTTTCAAGTATGAAGTCATCAAAAACTAGAACTAATTATCTTCACATCCTGTTTACATAATAATTTTTTTGAGTGAATAAATGTACAAATTATTAGTTTGTTTCCAATTTAACCATAGTAGTGCTTGAATATGGTTGGCAAAATTAATTTTGTTTTTTCACTATCACTAGGTCCTATTATTGACCATAAAATAGAATATGATAAAAGTTTAACCAATCTTATTTTTTAATTTTTTTAGGGATTCTAATTCTTGTTTCCCATTCTGTCATCTATTGACATAATTTTTATAATATAAATGAGGAGATTGTTTCAACTGAGTGGTAATTTGTGTGTTCTGTTTAGAAAGATCAACTGTTCCAATAAGAGAAACTTATAAAAATATTTCACCTTTAATTCTTTATTCAACTGAAGAAACTGAATAAACACCAACCAAACTCCAAATATTACAACGAACAATAATAAATTATACACTAACGAAGAAATGATAGAAATTCCTGTTGGTCAATATAGTTTGAAAAATTTGAATAAATTTATTCAATCAGGAAAACCTAATATACCATTAAAGAACATACAATTTTAAGTAGGGTTTTTCGTGAAAGTGATGTTAAATTTTTTATGGATATAGATGATTGTATTGTCAAACTCCAACATTTAATAATCAAATTACTTAAGCTAATGAAACAGCAGTTACTAATAATGTTCCTAAAATTATTGAATTAGTGTTAATAAATATTAATTTTAATCCAGTTGATGTAATATTTGTTAGACATAATGATCATTTCTGTAGAAAAACAAATATTATTTCTTCATTTAAACCAAATGTTGGATTTGGAGGACCAATAATTTATCAACCAAATCATCGTATCAATATTCCAATTTTTCATACTATTCAAAGTTTAATAATTACTATCACTGATGAAAATGCTAATTTGATTAAGTTCAATGGTGCTTGTGTAACAGCAATTATAAAATTGGATTAATAAATATCGTCCTTCATAAATCATGATGAAAATGGAGATATATCAATTTTTCTCATTTCCTGTTAATGAGAAAAAAATATTTTCAATGTTCCTAAAAGGAAACAGAAATTAATATAAATATTGGTGATGGTTGGATTCACACTTATAAGTCACAACTTTATATGGCCTTTGATGTTATTCACACAGATGGCATGGGTTTTTCAGCATAAAATGCTAAACGGAATATTGGACTAATTGATAGTTATGTGTTAAAATTGTTTGAATGTATTAGAATCAGAAAACGAAAGAATGTTTTATCCTTTATAGAACATCCATTTGTTTCTTCAACTTTTATTCAATTAATTTCATCTCTATAAAATGAATTAACTATGGAAGGACATATTGCGAACAATGATAAAATTAAAAACAAATCAACTTTATTTGTTAGAACTACATGTTGATTTTTTAAAGGATTGTAATGAATTAAATTTGGAAATAGGTTCATCAATATTTTTTACTTTGAGTTCAAGAAAAGAGTAAGACGATTCTTTCTTCCATGGACTACTAATAATGATAACAGTACACTTCCAAAAGAAGGTAAGACTATTGTAAATGTATGGAAATTAATTTTCCTGTCGTTAAATTTGGACCAGAATATTCACTTGAGCTAGAAGAAGAAAGACTGAAAAATCCTAAAATATCAGATTCATTCTTTGAACTACAAACAACTGAATTTGCTAGATTTAATGGTAAAAGAAATTTTTAACTATATATTACTATTTATTATAGTTCTGCTAATTTTATAAGCTGTACTTTAATTTTTGGTTTACCAAACTAATCGAAAATCAATCAGTTAAATGATTCTTCTTGACTTCATCATGTTAAATAACCAAATGTTTATAAAAAAAAGAAAGAAATTAAGTTTCTCCTCAAGAACAATGGAATCTTAATCCCCCAAATAACTTTTAAGAGCTTAGGATCTTATTGGATTTTTAAAAGAATAACACACTTATATAACGACCTAAGTGTAAATTCATCCATTTTAATTCAAAATTATGACATCTATGTCATAAATATGACGAGAAGAATGACTGTTTTAACTACTCCGAAAATAGCACTGCAATTATGTGAATTTTAATAAAAACCTACTAATGATACAATTGCATATATAATTAGGTGTGATAAAAAGATTTTCACTGATGATCCACAACACAGAATTGTAACTGAAAATTTTTAATTGAATACATGAACAAAATATTAGTAACCTAATTCTTTTAAGAATAAAAACCCTTTTTCAAATGTTTTTTTCTTTTTCGAATTCTAAATTTTCAAATTTTAAAACTTTTAATTTAAAAAATTCAAATTTTGAATTTCAAAAAATTTGATAATCTAAATTTTTTCTAACGAAATCAAAGCAAAATAAAATGACCATGAACGACTTTGCAAATTACCTATTAAATGAAGTTAACAGTTATAGTAATGGTTATGCAGAACTGAAATAAACTAAACCTTACATTTCAAAAGCTCAAATTTTGGTAACTAAATATGGAAAAAGGTTTATTACTTTTAGATAACAAATTTAAAATTACTCTTCCAGATCGTTATACTAAAATATTTTTATAAGATGCTGATAAATTAGAAAAACCGTTAGATTAAAATTTATTTATTGAGGTAAAACACAAAATAAAAGTTGCTCGATTCATGTTATTAAATTTCCATAAATTTTAGAATTTTTAAAAATTTAGTTCTTTGAAGACTAAATTATAACTGCGTACACTTATTTTTAAATTAAATTAAAATTTATTTTGCGGTTATAGATAATTTTTAAATATGGGAACCGCAAAACAAAAAACTTGGTTTTAAATCTTGGTATTAAAGTAATTATGCTCTTTTGTTCAGAACTGGCATACACGTACTACACATATCACTCATTTTCAGAGTGAAACATTGTTTTCACTGTAGCACAGCAAGTTGGGCTGATGGCTTTCCCTGAACTGTATGATGTACCATATTTTTAGCAGTAATCTCAGCTGCAAAATCAGTAGCTTCTTGAGCTTTATCAAATGTCTTAAAGTTCTTAGTAAACGATGAACTCTGCTAATTTGTCTGTCTTAGAAGTTCTTTGCCATATAAATGTGTATATCGAAATATTATATAGTAATTTCTTTGGTACCATGATTGCACTGGAAAGTTTTTCTCCAAGTGTCACACACTGTGGCGTAGGACATCCTTCATCTCGACACTGGATGAAACTGATTGTTAAGTATTCTTCATTACGCTGCTTCACTTTCGTATTCTTGCTGCTGCATGATGGCACAGGACAATCAGAGGTTTGAGATGCACCATTTGATTGCTGTTCTGTGTCGACTTAAGTTTGACACATGCTTTACTGTTGTTTCACACTTGTTGTTTCATAAACTGCCAAATATCTTTTTCCAGCAATAATTTATTCATTTCTGATGACTTCTGTAAATTGCATCTCTTTGAAAGAAGTAAACTAATGACAGTTGACACGAACAAAACAAAGAAACAGAGAAGTAAAAGTGTACAGTCACCCTCTATCACAAGTCGAAGAGCTTGTTAAGACATGAACTGATAGAGAGCTCCAACGTATACCTGTAGCAGAGAGATAGTTAGGGCCATGATTGGAAGTTATATGCACAAAATGTGAAATTCAACATGCTAATCACTCGTTTAATACGTGATATATCGTTACACTGAAAGAAGGTAAGGGCATTTTGCATACTTTACTACAAGTTCTTCATTGGTTTTGTGTTCTGAATTTACAATTCTCGTGATATCCTTGATGCTACTACATAGCACCCTGGCTTGTCGGAACACTGTGTGGAAAACTTGGGCCTAGTAAATGGACTCCTTTTAGCTGTTGGTGTCGGATTGTCTGAACAGCCAGGCTGGCTTGAGCACGGAGCCCTGTGGAATCATAGTGTAATATACTATTTGCGAGGCTGATCTGCAGTTTCATGCTTTTATATTGCTGTGAGATATGTGAACTTTCAGGAAGTAAATATACTGCTTTGACATAGATGAGACATCATGCATTGCTAAGGAACTGTTTGTCATAGAGTGTTAGTGAACGAATGTTTTTCAACTTTTGGATCGGCTCCTTAATTGTACAAGTTTCGCAAAAATCGACCACCTCAGTGGCAGTGGAAGAGCTGTTTGTTGGAGGCGCACTTTTGTGCTCCACCAGAAGGCAGAAAAGCAGAGCTCTCACATAGGATAACGCGAAATAAGATGCAGAAAAAATTTTGAGTAGTGGCAAGGATGCATGCAGACATCTGAGCACCCACATGGGTCTCACTTTGAAAACGACTGCCACTAACTTAATATATTCAGTAAGTAGAATGATTTGCAACGCCAGTCTCGTTTCCTTTGTGTAGTACTTCCGACAACAAATGATGGAGCCTTGTCCTCTTCCTCTGAGTAGCTCGATTGTGGTGAACACTGTCTCAGTGTAAGGACACAGTTCAAGGTCAGAAAACAATGATGCACTAATGGGCCACGAGCAATACACTACTGGTCATAAAAATTTCAACTCCAGGAAGAACGTCAGATAATGAAATTTTATTTAATGTGCGTATGCAGTATGCTAGTAAGAATACTTGATGAAATTTATCGGTAATTCAGGTGTATTCAAGGTGTGAAATTTCGTACACAGCTGGCAGCAACAATGGCTGTAACCTGACAGGACGTCACGTTGAATTGAGCTTGAACAAAAATATTAGCATGTCATTTCATGCTGCTTCAACTTGATACAACAGTTCATCAATCATGGTGGCTAGTGAGCGATGGTATGCTAGTCTCATTGCAAACCGTTAAGAGATATTTCCAATGAGTGAGCCATCTGGAGAATGTGCTGACCAGGGCAAAAGACTAAGAGGAAATTTGGAAATTTGTGGTAAGTTCCTATGGTACCAAACTGCTGAGGCCATCGCGCCCTAGGCTTACAAACTACTTAAGCTAACATGAAATAAATTCCACTGAGGACAACACACACACCCATACCCGAGGGAGCACTCAAACCTTCGATTCCGGCAAGGGACCCTAGACCATGTCGCATGGCACGCTAACTGGAAATGGTTTAAAATGAGAGAGAAATATACACAGGAAAACTTGTTAAAGGAAATGTTACACATAAAACATGGTGATTACATCAATTTTCTGCAAATGGGCAGTGAAACTTTTAATAAATAGTTCAGAAATACTTCGCCCCCACACTGAAAAAGAAGACACAAGTATACGAAAATTTATCCTCTTCTACTTGGGCCTCTAACGACATTTCATTTAAACAATACAACATGGGAGCATATAGTTTTACATCGTCTGTAGAAGGATCAGAGAGCTTAGATTTTTAAAAATTTTATTGTAATGTCACTTCTTTGTTGTGCATTGAATATTTGTTTTCTTCATCACCCTTTCCTGCATGATATATGGATGGAAAAGATGTGACACCGTTTACATTTTGGTAACTGCCAGTGCTGTTTTGCATTCTCGTTGACCCCAGTTTCCATAGCTGTAGAAACTCACGATACAGTGAGATAAATTGTAATAAAACTTCTTTCACTCAACATTTGAGTAGATTTTCTTTGTAGATTCTGGCTCACTAGCTCAATTTTATAAAAATAAAAATTTGCCCATTAAGACTCACAATTTTTTATTTTCAATAAAATTGATCTAATTACCCAGAACCATCTACTTTATTTACTAAGGAGAACCTTTAATAAAGATTTTATTAAGTAGAATAATTTTAATAAAGTACTAAAAATCACATATTTTACATACATTTCCCATAGGTGAATGTAATAAATTAAATATAATAAATATATGATATATAATAAATTAAATATATAATATTATTTACTTTTTGCTTTAGCAGCCATAAGATTATTATGATCTGTTGTTTGTAAATGTTTTTGAGTGATCTCTTTAATACATTCTACCACATTCACAAGTAACTTTAATTTTCTGACATTCTTTCTAGCATTCTTTACATACATAACAATGTCCACCTGTTCGATATTTATCTTTATAAAATTCCTCAATACTTTTTTTAATCATACATTGACTACACTGTCTTAATTGTGGCTTAGTGTTCTCCATTAAAGAAAATAAAAATAATGACAGAAATAATTTTGTAAATATTTTACATTGTGAACATAAGTAAACAAATAAAATGTATTAGTTAACAAAAGTAAATTATTTTAATCATTTTACATTACGAACTCAATATCATGAAATTAATTATTTCTATTTATAAATTTATTCATTCCTTTATATTTTAATTTCATTTGCCTTTTTTTAATTGTTTCAAAATGAAAATAATCCATTAATTTTGAAAATCTATATGGTAAAGTAATCTTAAAATCATTATTGGGTTCTAGACAAAGTTGTTCTTCATATCGAGTATTTTAGTATTCAGAGTTTGTAATACTATATAAAACATTTGCTTGTAGTTCACTTATTCTTTAATCTCTTTTGGGGCGCTTACACTGTTGAGCTTCTTGATTAAAGTAGTTTCCATTTATATTGAAATACTTTTTATAACTTTTACAACAATAAAAGATGTAATTTTGAACTTATAGCTAAAAAATTCATTGAAAATTATTATTTTTTATTTTTATAACACTAATAAAAATTATTGCTTATAAATGGAAAAGTGCAAGCTAAAGCCAAAGGTACTTATGCACTAATTGAGCAACCTGATTGAAGACATAGATTGTCCTGTTTGTTTAAGTAATGAAAATAATAATCAGTTTCTCAAATAAAGCTGCAAGCATATTTTTCATAAAGGATGTATTGACAAATCCTTAAATGAAAAAGAACATTGTCCATGTAGTAGAACTATTAGTAAAAATAAAGAATCAGGAGCAGTTAAAATAATTGATATTTATGCTTTGTTTGGTGCTGAAAATGAGGCATCAATTTCTGTTGAAGCAGCATTATATTATTATAATAGTGTTTAATTATATACTCAATTTGCAAAAATTATAAAAATTACAAAAAATATAAAAATTTACTTTTTCACAAATCAAATAAGATGATGCTTTTAGGGGAACATATTTATTAATTGCTATTTGTAAACCAAGTTCAACAAGAGTCTTCTGTGAAATCTATATTTGGTAAATATAGTAATACAGGAAAATCAACTGAAATTTTCCTTCACAGAAATTCGCTAAACATGGTTGTAAAACTATATGTAGACCATGTATAAATAAATATCATGTAAAAAATTACAATAAAAATCGAATTGCTTGTGTATGTGGAAAAAGTGTTGCAAAATATTATTTCAAAGAACATTTTCGACGAAATCCAAGTGAAGAACATTCAAGAGTATTATTAACAATGGATAATGAAGAAAAATATACATCTACAATGAATAAGGAAGCAGTTGTAACTGAAGTAACATCTACATCTACAAAGAAATATAGAAATTGTCTAGACAATAAAGATTTAAATTCATTTTATACAAGTCCTTCAGATAAACATAAACATAACAATAAATCTAAGAAATGTACTTTAGAATATATTAAGAATAAGAAAGCTAAAGAAGGAGAAGCATCTTGAGCATTATGATTAATTATCTATTAAATAATAATCCTTTTTGATTAATTAATTAAATAAATTATTCAAACTAATTGATCGTTAAACTAATTAGTAAAATAACAAATTAATTTTTAAACTAAATAACAAACAAACTAATTCTCTTTTTGATCAACTGCCTATAAAATTATAATACCTATCCATCTATTAAATAATAATCGCTTCATTAAAAAGTATTTCTTACAATTCTAATGAATTTTTATTCGTAATAAATAGAAGAGCAAAATGGGAAGTTACATTGCTACTCAATTAGGACAATTCACCATTGCTAGAATTCGTGATTTTGTAAAGTAATTGAGTTAAGAAGATATTCAAATTTACATATTGCTGGTTTAATTACGTTTGTTCATTTATTACTAGATATCATTCAGATATTGTTGGAAACAATACACCTGTAGCAAGTGAAAATAATATATCTGAATGCAGTTCTGAGACTGCTATAGCTGCTGCTGAATTAAGTGAAAATAATACTAATACTGTTAAAAATAATATGTCTGAAATAAGTGAAGATTATAGAAATTATGTAACTGAAGTAAGTAAAAGTAATAAAAACATTTTTAAGATTTATATACCGGAAAAACAAACAAATATTATTAAAAATTAATCTGAAGTAAGTGAAAATTTTTGCAAAAAGTTACCATATTATGATATTAATGAAATTTTTCTAACTAAAGAAGATAAGCCATTAAAAAGAAACTTCCATGTTTTACAAATATATTTGTAAAACAAAAAATCGGGAAACAGAAATACAATTAAGGATTACTTAGTTGAGAAAGCAGACAGATTACCAACTATAAATTTTGAAAATAGTATATATATATATATATATATATATATATATATATATATATATATATATATATATATATATATATACACTTGATCCTACTCATTTCTTATTTGCAGTAAAAACAGAAACTTTAAAATCTGTTAAAGACTATTTGAATTTACAGTTCAGTGTAAAGATAAATTTTAATTTATATTGTGAATATAAACTACAAACAGATGAAATAATGAAAACCTTTAAGAATTTCGAACACAAACAGCAAACTATACTATTTTAACAGAAAAAGCCTTTAGTAAAGAAATTGAACAAGGTAAAAAAATATTTCAGAAAAAATATCTAATTTAGGCACAAGGACAAGCATGGTCATTATATAGAATTATTGGTTTACAACTAGAAATTAATAAATATGTTACACTAAAAGGATAATCTTTTATTGATTTACCTGAAGTAAAAAAACCAAAAAGCTTTATAAATATAAAAAATAATGATTAAAGATGTTTTCTATGTTCTATAAAAGCAGCTTTTTTTCCTGTAGATGAAAATGCAGAAAGAATAACAAAATATAAAGATGTTGGTCTTGATCTTGATAAAAATCATGAAAATATTGAATTTCCTGTATTAGTAGATCATATTCCAAAATAGAAATATAATTAATGTATCTATTAACGTTTATTCATTTGATGATGGAGATGAAAAATATAAAGGGTATCCATTATAAATAACAAAATGAAAAAAGGAAAAACATGTAATTTTATTTTATTTCAAGAAACATGGGAATTCACACTATTGTTATATAAAAAGTTTATCTAGACTTGTACCACGTCAAATCACCAAACGTGAAACAATAAAATTTATTGTGATTTATGATCACTATATTTTAATATTAAAAAAAATTAGATAACCATACACCAAATTGTTTAAGTAAAAACCATTAAAAGCTGAAATGCCAAATACAGGAAAATATGTAGATTTTAAAAATTATCAATTTAAACAAATGGTTCCATTTGTTATTTATGCCAATTTTGAAAGTTTACTTTTAAAAATGGATAATTGTGAACCAAATCCAGAAACACCATATACAATGAAATATCAAAAACATGAACTAAGTGGATTCTGCTATTACACCAAATACATAAATGAAAATTATAAAGATCCTGTTGTCTATAGATGACAAAATTGTCATAAAAATTTATAGAATCTATAAAACAAGAAGTTGAAGAAATTGGAAGAATTTATTTTGAAATTGAAGAAATGATACCACTTACTCCTGAAGAATATTGAGTATATAATAGTTCTAAAGTTTGTACATTGTGTAAATATCATTATACACAAAGCAATAAAAAGGTTCGTCATCATAATCATCTAACTGATAATTAAGCTGCTCCAATGTGCTATAATTGTAATTTACAACTACAACAACATAATTTTGTACCTATCTATTTACATAATTTATCTGTTTATGGTTCACATCTTTTTGTAAAACAAATTGGTTATGATAAAGAAGAAATAGAACTAATATCATCTAATGAAAATAAATACCTTAATTTCAGTAAGTGTACAAAGAAATTAAAAATGAGATTTGTTGATACTTTTAGATTTATGGCTTCTTCACTTGATAAACTTTCATCAAATTTAAAGAAAAATCAATTGAAAAATATAAAAAAGTATTTTTCTCCATAATTATTTAATTTAGTAATTTGAAATGGTGTTACCCATTTGATTACATGGATTCTTGGAAAAAATTTGAAGAAAGACAATCACCACTATAAGAAGAATTTTACAATAAACTAAATGAATGTGACATATGTGATGAAGATTACAAACATGCAAAATAAGTTTGGGAAAAATTCAATATGAAAATTCTTTGTGAATATCAAGGGTTGTATCTTAAAACTGATGTAGTACTGTTAGCTGATGTTTTTGAAAGTGTTAGAAAATCATGCATACAATCAAATAATCTAGATCCAGTATTTTACAGCACCAGGTTTATCTTGGGATGCAATGTTGAAATTGACTGATTAACAACTTGAATTATAATATGTTTATGATATGCTTCTAATGGTTGAAAAAAGACTAAGTGGAGGTATATCTCAATGGTATAAAAGATATGTAAAAACGAATAATAAATATTTAAACGTTTTTAATAATAATGAAATATGAAATTATATTACATGTCTAGATGCAGACAACTTATATGGTTATGCTATGATTCAGTATTTACCATATGGCGAATTTCTATTACTTTAACTGTAGAAAAATAAGAGAAATGTCAAACAATTGTGAAAATGGTTATATATTTGAAGTACATCTAAAATATCGAAAAGAATTACATGATTTACATGAAGATTTACTATTAGCTCCTGAATCAAATCATGTTTCAGGTGCAAAAGAAAGTAAATTAATAAATACTAAAAAAAGTGTAATTATGTAGCACATTATACAAATCTTGAATAATATTTATCTTTAGGAATGCAACTTACAAAAATATATAAAGTTTTAAAATTCAAACGATCTGATTGCTTGAAGAAGTATATAGATCTAAACACACAGTTAAGAACTAAAGTTGCAAATGATTTTGATAAAGATTTCTATAAATTTATGAATAATTCTGTTTTTTAAATAAAACAATGGAGAATATAAGAAACAGTGAAGATATAAAATTAATTTCAAATAGTAAAATATGTGATAAAATTGCAGCTAAACCAAACTTTAAATGTAGAAATATATTTAATGAAGATCTTGCTGCTATCCATATGAAAAAAAATTACATTTAATAAACCTATTTATGTTGGAATAGGAATATTCGATTTATCTAAAGATTTAATGTGTTATTTTCACTGTAGAGTTATGAAACCTTAATAATGGGAAAATATTGAATTATGTTATTATCAAGATGCAGATAGTTACATTTACAATATTTTTCTATGCAGATATAAAAAAAATGATTGAACTTTGATTCAAGTGATTATCCGACTGATAATATATATAGTATTCCACAAGTAAACAAGGAAGTTGTTGGTAAAATGAAAGATGATGAATGTAATGGAAAGGTAATGAGAGAATTTTGTGGTTTAAGAGCATAGATGCATGCTGTTTTTTCATTTACTTCTATTGGCATCATTCTTATTGTAGAATGTTTTGTGTTATTGTATTCATCTATAAGATTTTTAACTAAATTTAACCATTTATAATACCTTTATAAAGCAAATTTCTCCCACATGTTTTCCTTAAGTGATCTGTTAAATCGTTCAACAAAAGAATGCTTTTAATTTTGAAGAAATTGAATAATGATTAATGTTATATTTTTCATTAACTCTTTAAATTCCTTGCTGTAAAATTCTTAATCATTATCTTTTTGTAATTTATATGGTTTTCTAACTATAATTTTTTTTGACTAAGTTTTTAGCTTTTTTATCCTTAATAGAAACAACAAATACATATTTTGAAAAAAACATCACTTATTGATAATAAATATTTATAACCTTTGTTTATTTTTGAAATTCCTCTTAGATTTTCCAGAATCCAAGACAACTAAATCAGCATGGCATAAACCATCTATGTCAAAAGAAAAAGATTTTTATAATCCCCAACCATTTTCATCAACAACATTAATCCCCATACCTAATTTTCCTTTTCCATACATTATTCCTCTAACAGCTGTTGCTGCAGCTTTTTCACCAAATGACGCATCAGTTGCATACGTTCTTTCTTTTGCAGCGAACTGAAGTTCTTTATCAGCTATGTGTCTTTTTTATAGATTTTTATTATCTCTGTAAGCAATATCATGTTGTTTACAAGCTTCATCTAATGGATTTATACCTTTATCACCTTTAGCTAATTTTGTACCTGGACCACAATATTTATAACCTGGAAGATGCATTTCATATGGTAATTTGTTAATTAAAGTAAGTACTAATGCTTTTCCATATTTATCACTTTTACAAAAGCTATGCGGAAGATTATTCACATTATAATTAAATATGGAATATCTTTTGTGTTATCAATTTTAAAATCACTAAATTTGTTAACATTTGTGCAATACTAACTTTTTCAATTTGATAATTATTATTTCCAGCTTGTTCTTCACCATGAATTACTGCTAATCTATCAATTAATTGTCTCAAATGATTTAACCGAACATATTCAGTTGATTTATCTCTCTATTTCTAACTAAACCTTCACCTATTTTTTGTTTTTGAGGGGAACTTAGTTGTGAAGAATCTATAGTCAAGTCTCTTCTTAATTTTGTAAAATAATCATTAACAATGGTTTTATTAAGTAATTATATTTATTACCTCATTTTGATCTTATTTTATTTGGATTATTATCAGAATACAAAGCTCCTGAATTATATAATATAGCAACATAATTTGATAAATCTACACCATCAAATGTTTCATTTAAATCATCTATAGTAGTATGTTTTTCAGTGAAAAGTCTCATTATTCCATTGATATCTTCATATGTTTTTTCTCTAATTTTTAATTTATCACCATTAAATTCGACAGGTTATTTACCAACATATTTAAACTTATGAAGAGGTATTAAACCAAATACTTTATCTTCACTATGATTTATATACTTTAACTTTCTTTAACTAATATTTATATTTTAGTTTCACTTACCTTTTTAGTTTCAATTTGATGAATACTTTATTCTTTATCTTTCTCATATTTATTAAACGTATCTTTAATTTCTGATTCACTTAATGTATATTTGTATTTACCAGGAATATCATCAGACTAATCATGTAATTGTTTTATTGGTGATAACTTTCCAAAATCTTCTATATGATAATGATACTGAATCATTTGTTTTTCAACTTCTCTGTTTTGTTCAATTGCTTTTAAAACATTATCACCTGAACTTTCAATACCTTCTTTTACTTTTTCACTAGCATTAATAACAGGTTCATCTTCCTTTTTATATTTTTCATATTCTGTTCTTTTAGTTCTTCAGCTTTCTTTCCGTTTTGTGAACTTTTTCAATAACTTTTTCATCGTACTCTGCAAACATTTATTAATGAAGAAAAATCATTAATTATATTTACATTTATATTTATGTTTATGTTCAATGTTTTTCCTTAATGTTTATGTTGTAAGGGAATGTTGTATTTTGTTTATAAACTTACCTTCATTTAGTTTTATAGACATATTTATTGTTAAAAATCCAAATTCATCATTCCTACATTTACTACACATTTCTTTAAAATTACTAAACTTTAAATCTCCACCAACAAACTCATGGTAAATATGAATTAGATTTGTATCATCTTTTCCAAAAATATTTTTTAAAAATTTAAATTGTCTCAAACTGAATGTTTTGCTATTTTTTAATAAGATTGAGCTATGTAAAAACAATCTTTACCTTTGTGTCTACCTCTAGTAAAATAATTTCTAACAATATCCTGTTTTTCTAGAATAAAGTCATCAAATACAACAACTGAACTATCTTCACATTCGTCAAACGGAATAATTTCTTCATTATTTTCAATAAAACTAACAATGTTTTCATTACTTTTATCTTCAAATTTTTTACATTGTTTTATAAATTCCTGAACTTTTTTAATAGTCATACAAATGTTTACTTTAGTTCCAGTTTTACCATCCTGGAGATAAAATATAAATATCAACCAATAATTTTGCTTACCACAACCACTTGGACCAAATTTTGCACATCTTTCAGAATTTGGTAAAAGCTTAGCATGTTTGTCTTTTAACTTATTTACTGGAATTCTAACTTGTGGTTCCCAATCTGTTTTGTTCTATTATTAATAATTTTTTTATTTATTAATATTTTTCATTTATTAATGATTTTTCCTTTATAGATATTTTTCAGTTAATAAGAATTTTCTCATGTATTAATAATTTTTTCAATAATAAATGAGTAGATACTTAGAAAATGATTAACGTTTTCACTGCATAATAGTTATACTAATGTTTTGCTAGTTGGTATTATTCAGGTTTCTTAACACCAATTATTAAAACAAAAAATAATAGACATTTTTGTCATGGAGAAACAATAGAAATTGCTGTGGGTCATTACAGTTTGAAAAATTTAAAAAAAAACTATTTAATCCAAAAAAGCAGATGAAATTTTAAACAGATTTGTTATTGAAAGTGATGTAAAATTGTATATGGATATAGTAGATAGTACAGGAAGTTTATTTGGTTTTAATAATAAAATTGTACAAGCTAATGAAAAAGCTATAGCTAAAGATGCTCCTAAAATAATTCCTTTTAAATTCATGAGTATGAATTTTAATTTTGTTGATAGAATGTATGTATAACATAATGATCATTTTCATAAACATAATGCAGACTTTGGTGGACCAATAATTTATGAACCAAATTATCTTGTAAATATTCCTAATCTGAATACAATTCAAAATTTAGAAGTTACTATAACTGATGAGAATGATAATTTAATTGACTTTAGTGGTGCTACAGTAACAATTGTTTTAGAAGTATCTTAATGTCTTAATAAATATTTTCCTTAATAAATCACCGTCAAACTAAAGATGTCATCAGTTTTACTCATTCCCTGTGAATGAGAAAACCAAAAAAAATTTGAATATTCCTAACAAATATACAGAAACTGATATAAATATTGGTGATGGTTGGCTACATCCAAATCATGCACAATTGTATATGAATTTTAGTAATATTGGAAATGATGGTAGAGATTATCCAACTTATGATGGAAAATCAAACAAAAAATTTGTTGATAAACATCTAGCGAAATTCTTTGACTTTATAACAATATAATAGGAATCAATATATTATTTAGAACTGAACATTCTTTTATTTCATCTACGGTTTTACTACATTGAACTTCATCTGGTACCGACAAAATAAGTTTAGAATGACATATTCTTAATACAGGAAAAATAAGTAGTAAAAGAATTGAAGTACTTTATCGATTGTCAATGCTTGGTGGATTTCTTAAAGGTTACCAAGAAATTATGTTTCAAGGAGACTTCACTGTAATTTTTACTCGTTGTTCATCTTCTGGAGATGTATTTCTTCGTTGGTCTGTTAAAAATGATGTTGGTGTTGAAGATATTACTACACGTCCAAAAGAAGGTAAATACTAACAGAAAATGTGGAAATACGTCTACCAGTTGTTAAATAGGAACCAAATTACAAAATTGAACAACGTGAAAATATTTTAAAAAATCCTAAAATTCCTATTTCTTTTTCTGAACTTCAAACAGAAGAAGTTGGTGGATTATCTGGTAAAAAGGGTTTTGAACTAGATATAACAAATTACTATAACTCTACAGAATTTGATATGCCATATTTTGTTTTTGTTGTATTTCAGACAAATCTAAAAAATAATCAGTTAATTGATTCATCATTATTTGATCATGTTAATCTACAGAATATATATTTAAAAATGGCAGAAATGAAGTTTTTCCTCAAGAAATGTGGAATATTAATCCACCAAATAATTTTCTTAAAGCATATGATGCATTTCTTAATTTTAAATAATTGCTTTACTAAATTCAGATATACTTATTAATCCATTTTATTTGATAACTAATTATCCAATTTATGTAATAAATATGACACGTAGAAGAAATGTTGTAACCACACAAGAAATAACTATGAAACTTTGTGCAACTTTTAATGATAAAATTCCAAATGATACACTTGCTTATGTAATTATGTATGGTAAAAAGAATCTTACATATGATGCACAACATAGATTACTTACTGATAATTTTTAATTATTTACATTTGTTTCTATATAAATGAATGAAAAACTTAAAAATTTATAAAAGTGTTAACTTCATGCTTATATACATTTATGAAACATTTTAAGAAAGATAGAAAAAATAAAAACTGCTTTTTTCAATTAATGTACTTTTTTAACTTATACATTTTAATTATATACTTGTATGCACAATGTGATTTTTAAAATAATGTACTTTTCTTAACTAATACAATTTAGGTAATTTACTTACGTTCAGAATGTAAAATTAAAAAAAAATTATTTTTCTCATTAATTTTTTTTTCTTTAAATGGACAGCACTATGCCACAGTTAAGACAGTGTAGTCAATGTATGATTAAAAAAGTATCGAGGAATTTTATAAAGATAAATATCGAACAGGTGGACATTGTTATGTATGTAAAGGATACTGGAAAGAATGTCAGAAAATTAAAGTTACTTGTGAATGTGGTAGAATTGTATTAAAGAGACCACTCAAATAACATTTATGAACAACAGATCACAATAATCTTATGGCTGCTAAAGCAGAAAGTAAATAATATTATATATTTAATTTCTTATATATTATATATTTATTATATTTTATTTATTATGTTCACCTATGGGCAATGTATATAAAATAAGTAATTTTTTAGTTCTTTATTAAAATTATTCTACTTAATAAAGCATTTATTAAAGGTTCTACTTAGTAAATAAAGTAGATTGTTTTTGTAGATTCTGGGTAATTAGATCAATTTTATGGAAAATAAAAAATTGTGTTAATGGGCCATTTTTTATTTTTAAAAAAATTGAGCTAGTGAGCCAGAACCTACAAAAACAACCTACTCGTATGCGGAGAAGTATCAACACAAACATACGCCACCTTATCAAATTTTCTATCAGTAAAAATTGCTTGTAAACACATCACACAGTACATTGCATGGTCAAATATTTGGCACACATAGTAGACAGGAGGACTGAGCAGCAGTGGCTGCGCTAGCAGTTTGTGTAGTGTCGTCCAAAGAGTGAGATCCCAGGTTCTACATCTACATCTACATCTACATTGATACTCCGCAAGCCACCCAACGGTGTGTGGCGGAGGGCACTTTACGTGCCACTGTCATTACCTCCCTTTCCTGTTCCAGTCGCGTATGGTTCGCGGGAAGAACGACTGTCTGAAAGCCTCCGTGCGCGCTCTAATCTCTCTAATTTTACATTCGTGATCTCCTCGGGAAGTATAAGTAGGGGGAAGCAATATATTCGATACCTCATCCAGAAACGCACCCTCTCGAAACCTGGCGAGCAAGCTACACCGCGATGCAGAGCGCCTCTCTTGCAGAGTCTGCCACTTGAGTTTATTAAACATCTCCGTAACGCTATCACGGTTACCAAATAACCCTGTGACGAAACGCGCCGCTCTTCTTTGGATCTTCTCTATCTCCTCCGTCAACCCGACCTGGTACGGATCCCACACTGATGAGCAACACTCAAGTATAGGTCGAACGAGTGTTTTGTAAGCCACCTCCTTTGTTGTTGGACTACATTTTCTAAGCACTCTCCCAATGAATCTCAACCTGGTACCCGCCTTACCAACAATTAATTTTATATGATCATTCCACTTCAAATCGTTCCGTACGCATACTCCCAGATATTTTACAGAAGTAACTGCTACCAGTGTTTGTTCCGCTATCATATAATCATACAATAAAGGATCCTTCTTTCTATGTATTCGCAATACATTACATTTGTCTATGTTAAGGGTCAGTTGCCACTCCCTGCACCAAGTGCCTATCCGCTGCAGATCTTCCTGTATTTCGCTACAATTTTCTAATGCAGCAACTTCTCTGTATACCACAGCATCATCCGCGAAAAGCCGCATGGAACTTCCGACACTATCTACTAAGTCATTTATATATATTGCGAAAAGCAATGGTCCCATAACACTCCCCTGTGGCACGCCAGAGGTTACTTTAACGTCTGTAGACGTCTCTCCATTGATAACAACATGCTGTGTTCTGTTTGCTAAAAACTCTTCAATCCAGCGCCTCAAGACGGAGCCACAAGTTAAAGCCAGTCGATGCAGGATGCAGCCATGAATGAGAGACATTAGCGAAGAACCGGCCTCAAGAGGTTCCATGCGCCACCACTTCTAGATGTCTACTTACATCAGAGTGCAGGGCCGCTCGCCCCAATCTGTGATCGCCGATTAAGAGAGCGGCATCAACATAGTTTACATCTGGAAAGACTGGTGTTATTAGTCATAAATGTGGATCAAAGTTTAAAGTTAAATTTAAATTGATATGTGATTGTCTTTCAGTACTGTTCAAGTACGAGGTCTGTTCAAAAAATTCCGGAACCTACGCAATTTCCCACAAGTGATGTGTTGGAAGGAAATGCGGTTAGCATTCCTGCACACGCCTGTGTTTATGTGTAAACGCAGGAAGTTTCATTGTTGTATGTCTGCTACTTATTGTTCAGTGCTGTATTGAGCAGAACGTAGTGTTGTGCAGTTTGCAAATTTCAGTAAATTTCATAGAAACAGACATTCTTGTACCGTGTGGCGGTACTAAATAATACCTCATTCAAAAGAACATGAAATACATATAAGTTAATATTATATATTAAAGGATTATAGTAAAATAAACTAATATTTATGTGTGTTGTAGTAACTGCTCGACCTCCTCCAGAAGTAAATCTAGACTTGCTATGACACTGCCGATGAGACTGCCAACAAATAGCAACAAGGTTTTCTCAAGTGTGTATTTTCATCCACCAATAAAGTTTGTGTTAGTGCACAGCGTTTATGTTAGATCAGTTCCTCGTTTTGAAAGTAGCTTTTAACAAGAAGCGAAAATTATCTGTGTTTCTGTGTGATTGACTAGTGTTTATTTCCATTTGGAGCTTGCGTATTTATGCTGATGAGACAAAACATTATGACCACCTCTTTAATAGATTGTTCGTCCGTCTTTGGAATGAAATACATCACTACTTCTGCATAGCAGGGACCTGACAGTTTTTTGTAGGTTTCTGGGAGTATACGGCATTAGATCTTTACTCACAGGCCACGGATAATAGTACTGCTAAAAGATTATACCGCCATTGGGGAAGACATCAAACATGAAGGGATGCAGGTGATGTGTATTCGATTACTGCCGCCGGTCCCATACAATCCCAGAGGGCGTTTGTGGAGACTGCCATCGAGCTAGTGTAGCAAAAATGAGATTCACTCGAAGAGCCGACAAGTTTCCATTGGTCGTCGGTAGAATCCCGATGGTACCGCGCTCACTGCAGTCGTAATTGACGATGTTGTTGGGTCAACATGTGAACACGTAAAGGTGGTCTGCTGCAGAGCTCTACGTTCAACAACGTCCGATGAACGACGTGCTCTGAAACACTTGTGCGTGCACCAGCATTGTGCTGTTTTGGTAGAGATGCCAGAGATCATTATCTGTCCTCCTTCACAGAGCAGGGAAGCCTTCAAACCCCACGTTCTGTGACGAGTCTTGGACGACCAACCACTTAAGTCCTAGTGGTAGTTTCACCGCCCTATATCT
Source organism: Schistocerca piceifrons (assembly GCF_021461385.2). Lineage (NCBI taxonomy): Eukaryota > Metazoa > Arthropoda > Insecta > Orthoptera > Acrididae > Schistocerca > Schistocerca piceifrons. The sequence goes on from NC_060149.1 coordinate 127,527,253, forward strand.
TTCTGTAGATGCTCACGAGAGTAGCACAAGAACATTTGACCAATTCGCCATTTTCGAGATACTCGTTCACAGGCTCTGTGTAATAATAATCTGCCCTTTGTCAGAGTCACTTAATGCAATGGATTTCCTCATTTGCAACCCATATCTTCGTTAGGGTGGTTCCCTGTCCGTGAGTGGTAAGCTTAAATACTTTTGTTACCGCGTCACGTGCCCGCAGTGCCGCCAGGTGGCATCCAGCGTCGCGATGGCCAGTGATCATAGTGTTTTGGCATATCAGCATATTTCCTCCAGCACTTTTTATGAAAGCTGAGTCTCTAGTAACAAGTAACTGTCGATAGACTGTTTTCAGAAGAGAAATTTCATTCTACACTCCTGGAAATTGAAATAAGAACACCGTGAATTCATTGTCCCAGGAAGGGGAAACTTTATTGACACATTCCTGGGGTCAGATACATCACATGATCACACTGACAGAACCACAGGCACATACACACAGGCAACAGAGCATGCACAATGTCGGCACTAGTACAGTGTATATCCACCTTTCGCAGCAATGCAGGCTGCTATTCTCCCATGGAGACGATCGTAGAGATGCTGGATGTAGTCCTGTGGAACGGCTTGCCATGCCATTTCCACCTGGCGCCTCAGTTGGACCAGCGTTCGTGCTGGACGTGCAGACCGCGTGAGACGACGCTTCATCCAGTCACAAACATGCTCAATGGGGGACAGATCCGGAGATCTTGCTGGCCAGGGTAGTTGACGTACACCTTCTAGAGCATGTTGGGTGGCACAGGATACATGCGGACGTGCATTGTCCTGTTGGAACAGCAAGTTCCCTTGCCGGTCTAGGAATGGTAGAACGATGGGTTCGATGACGGTTTGGATGTACCGTGCACTATTCAGTGTCCCCTCGACGATCACCAGTGGTGTACGGCCAGTGTAGGAGATCGCTCCCCACACCATGATGCCGGGTGTTGGCCCTGTGTGCCTCGGTCGTATGCAGTCCTGATTGTGGCGCTCACCTGCACGGCGCCAAACACGCATACGACCATCATTGGCACCAAGGCAGAAGCGACTCTCATCGCTGAAGACGACACGTCTCCATTCGTCCCTCCATTCACGCCTGTCGCGACACCACTGGAGGCGGGCTGCACGATGTTGGGGCGTGAGCGGAAGACGGCCTAACGGTGTGCGGGACCGTAGCCCAGCTTCATGGAGACGGTTGCGAATGGTCCTCGCCGATACCCCAGGAGCAACAGTGTCCCTAATTTGCTGGGAAGTGGCGGTGCGGTCCCCTACGGCACTGCGTAGGATCCTACGGTCTTGGCATGCATCTGTGCGTCGCTGCGGTCCGGTCCCAGGTCGACGGGCACGTGCACCTTCCGCCGACCACTGGCGACAACATCGATGTACTGTGGAGACCTCACGCCCCACGTGTTGAGCAATTCGGCGGTACGTCCACCCGGCCTCCCGCATGCCCACTATACGCCCTCGCTCAAAGTCCGTCAACTGCACATACGGTTCACGTCCACGCTGTCGCGGCATGCTACAAGTGTTAAAGACTGCGATGGAGCTCCGTATGCCGCGGCAAACTGGCTGACACTGACGGCGGCGGTGCACAAATGCTGCGCAGCTAGCGCCATTCGACGGCCAACACCGCGGTTCCTGGTGTGTCCGCTGTGCCGTGCGTGTGATCATTGCTTGTACAGCCCTCTCGCAGTGTCCGGAGCAAGTATGGTGGGTCTGACACACCGGTGTCAATGTGTTCTTTTTTCCATTTCCAGGAGTGTATTATAAGACCTCGCGGTCTTGCTATTTTAGGCTATAGTGAGAACTACACAGAGCAGGTTTTAGTGGTTGTTCATTCTTCTCATTTAGATCTTCTATACATCCCAACTTCAGAAGCGCCACAGTCGAGTAATTTTCGCTTTTGTGGAGGTCTGCTTGTTCTTTCTCAGTTAGTCTAGACCTCTTTGTTTGTTTCATGCACTTTTTTTTCACAGTATGAAATGGAAAGGGACTTCGTTTGTTGTGTTTGAACACGAGGGGAATTGGCCACAATCCTTAAACAGCTGAAAACTGCGTTGGCCATGGTCAACACGCTTTGAGCTACTGCTCAAATTTGTAGTGACATTGAAGCACAAGAGATGAGACCTGTGAAACCTTTGGTGCCATTGGACCTAGTTGTCACTGCTACTTCCGATACGCAACATCTGACCAGTAATTCTTCATTCAGGAGTGAGTGACGAACAGTGGCAGGTTTGCGTATCTTTGAGTGAACGGTAAAAGGGGGAAATGGCTGCATGACTGACTTCTTACGCCATAGCAATAGGTACATGGTTCTACCCAGTGTCGATAACACGTATGAGCCAGCACAGGGCACCTCTCATTTTGGGGCAGTGACCGATTTTCCTACCCAGTCTGGACAAGTGGAGAGGGAGGTTATGCTAGTCATTGGGAGCTCCAACGTTAGGTGGGTAATGGAGGCCCTCAGAAAATAGCAGTCAAGACAGGAAAGAATGCCATTGTGCACTCAGCATGTTTATCAAGGGGTCACGTCTGAGATGTGGAGAAGACCCTGCCTCCAGCTATCAAGTGCACTAAGTGCAACTGGCTGCAAATCGTGGCTTATGTCGTCAGGAATGACACCTGCCAGTTGGGTTCTGAGATGGCCTCAGAACCCAACTGGCAGGTGTCATTCCTGACGACATAAGCCACGATTTGCAGCCAGTTGCACTTAGTGCACTCGATAGCTGGAGGCAGGGTCTTCTCCACATCTCAGACGTGACCCCTTGATAAACATACTGAGTGCACAATGGCATTGATGGCAAATTTAATGAAAATAGCTAGCATCACACACAGGGTACAGATTAAGCTCCTGTTTGTAGCATCTCTCCCAGGGTCAATCGCAGTCCTCTGGTTTTGAGCAGAGTGGAAGATTTACACTGACGTGGCAAAAGTCGTGGGATACATCCTAATATCATGTCGGAGCTCCTTCTGCTCAGCGTAGTGCAGCAGATCAACGTGGAATGGACTCAACAAGTCGTCGGAACTCCCCCACAGAAATGTTGAGCTGTGCTGCCTCTATAGCCGTCCATAATTGCGAAAAAGTGTTACTGGTGCAGGATTTTGGGCATAAACTGACCTCTCGATTAAGTCCCATAAATGTCCAATTGAATTCATGTCTTGCAATCTGAGTGGTCAAATCATTCGCAGGAACTGTCCAGAATATTCTACAAACCAACTGCAAACAGCTGTGGCCGGTGACATAGTGCATTGTCATTCATAAAAATTCCGTTATTGTTTGGCAGCATGACGTCCATGAATGGTTGCAGATGGTCTCTGAGTACCCGAACTTAACCATTTCGAGACAATCATCTGTTCAGCTGGACCATAGGATCCAGTCCATTCCAGGTAAACACAGCCCACGCCATTATCTAGCCACAACTAGCTTGTTCAGTGTCTTGTTGACAACTTGGGTCCATGGCATTATGGGGGCTGCACCATTCTCAAATCCTAGCATCAGCTCTTATCAATTGAAATCGGGCTCATTTTACCAGGCCACTGTTTTCCAGTCGTCTAGGGTCCAACCAATATGCTCATGAGGTGCTGCAGCTGATATCGTGCTGTTAGCAAAGGCACTCACGTCGGTCGTCTGCTGCCATAGCCCATTACTGTCAAATTTCACCACACTGTCCTGATGGATACATTCATCGTACATCGCACATTGATTACTATGCTTATTTCACGCAGTGTACCTTGTCTGTTAGCATTAACAACTTTACACAGACGTTTCTGCTGTCAGTCATTAAGTGAAGGCCATCAGCCACTGAATTATCCGTGGTGAGAGGTAATGCCCGAAAATTTGGTATTCTCAACACACTTGTAAGTAGGCTGTTTATGTTTTCTCTATGTAAGTAGGCTGTTTATGTTTTCTTATTGGCAATGTTACGTAGCGCTCAATATGAAAATCACTGGCTGTGCTGTGTGCAGTCTGTGGCTGCTTTGCATTGTTGTAATACTCGCCATTGTAGTGTTAGGCAGCTGGCTGTGAACAGCGCGTAGCGTTGCGCAGTTGGAGGTGAGCTGCCAGCAGTGGTGGATGTGGGGAGAGAGATGGCGGAGTTTTGTAATTTTTCATGAACTGCTATATTTATATATGATGATATCAAGGTAAATACATTGTTTGTTCTCTATTAATATCTTTCATTTGCTAACTATCCCTATCAGTAGTTAGTGCCTTCCATAGTTTGAATCTTTTATTTAGCTGGCAGTAGTGGCGCTTGCTGTATTGCAGTAGCTTGAGCAGCGAAGATTTTTGTGAGGTAAGTGATTTGTGAAAGGTATAGTTTAATGTTAGTCAGGACCATTCTTTTGTAGGGAATTTTGAAAGTCAGATTGCGTTGCGCTAACAAAATATTGTGTGTCAGTTTAAGCACAGTTATATAAAATTGTTCAAAGGGGAAGTTTCATATGTCGACCCTTAGCCAAGGATACCTCACTGGAATCTTCTGATTTTTTGTTGTAGTTTGTGTAATTAGTGTAGATTTTGTTTATTGCTAGCGCGTAATTGTAGAGAAAATCTCCTTTGTAGTTGCAGACTTTCATTGTTGTACAGTAAAACAGTTGTGGCATGCATGTAGATTTGACCCAGTATTTCGCAGCTGCAATTAACTAGATATTATTTTCAGTGCTATGTTAATGTGTTCTCTTATTTTTGATCTTCAAATTGTGTTTTTCTGTGTTGTCGTGTGAAATACTGTGACAATAATGGCGTGTGAAAAACGTAATACTAGGCTCCAAAGTAAACTGAGAAATGACAGTGAAAATGAAAGCAGTGTGTTAGCGCCGCAGAGTAATGAATTAACTAATGTTCAAAGTAGTAATTTGGTAATTGCGCATAGGGAAATGGAGCGGGTGGCAAACAATGGTGTAGACAGTGAAACAGGTAGTGAACAGGGAAGCGTTATCGATCGATTGGTCGGCAACAGCTCGCCTCAGGAATCGCGAATGACAGAACACAATATCGCAAATACTGTAGATTCAGGTTTTGGGTCATCACCGTTTTCTCAAATAAGTCAAGACACATTTTCTGCTTGTCAAAATGTGAATGTTGCCAGTGCAAATGCACTGCCGAAAAGCGTAGAGAAACAGATTCCAGACACTAATACATTATTATTGCAATTAATGCAACAAATGGAACAAAATCAGAGACAAATGGGACAAAATCTTAAAAAGTTAGACACAATGGAACAACACCAGAGACAAACACAGCAACAGTTAGACGCAATGGAACAAAATCTTCACACCACGCTTGAACAAACACGTGAAGATTTAACTACTGAGTTACATAACATTGAATCGAAATGTCAAAAAGTCTGTAATGACGTAAAAACACAAATTTGTGAGCATTTTCAACCTATTTTTTCGCGGCATGAAAATGTATTACAGAATCACGAAGCAGCCATAAAAGAACTGCAAACCATTGTTCATGAAAATCACGACACCTTGCAAGCTAAAATTGACTCAGTTGCATCTACCGATTCGGTTACGCAACTTGCAAAAACTCAGGAAAACTTAAAGGACACAGTAGATACTCTGAAACTTGGTTCAGAAAAACATACAGAGGAAATAATTTCACTATCGGATAAAGTAGCTGAACTTTCAGATCAGTTCACTAACTTATCTACAAAGGTAGATGATGATCTGAATGACACAAGACCTGTAGCCTTCACTGACACTGAAGAGTGCGAACAAATTAGGAAATTCAAACAAAATCAGAATCAGATTAATACGCAACACCAAAGAGAAATCCGGGAAGTACAAGATCAGCTGACACAGTTAATACAAGAATTACGTATTTCAGAGGATACTCGCGCCCCAATACGGGAAGAGGGACACAGAAATACGGAACAGCCACAAAATAATAACACAGGGCATTTCGGAAGTTATGAAAGAAATTGGCAATGTGCACCGAATTTTGAGATGGAACGGCCGACACGACCTAACAATGACCGATATGCGACTCGACGACATGATGATTTTGACTATAAGCTGTTCATTACTACACGTAAATTCAAAACATTTAAGAATTCTGGCAACGACATTCATCCACAAGCATGGCTCCATCAATTGTCTCATTGTTTTCCTCCCAACTGGTCATTGGAGCACAGATTAGAATTTATGTGTGGCTACTTAGAGAATGAACCAGCTGTAAGAATGCGATCGGTCATTCACGATTGCCACAGTGAAGGAGAATTTTACCATGCCTTCCTCTCAGCATATTGGTCTCAAGCCACACAAGACCGCGTAAAACATGGCATCATAATGATGAAACATTTCGAACAATCTGAATTCTCCAGTCTTGTGAAATATTTTGAAGACATGTTGCACAAGAATCAGTACCTGTCAAACCCATACAGCCCCTCAGAACTCATCCGCATTTGCTTAATCAAATTACCTGAACATTTACGACATATTATTTTGGCAGGACGTTGCAAAGACGACATTGAAGCTTTTCAGGAACTGTTACAAGAACTGGAAAGTGACACTGACAATCGCGGAACACAGGAGCACAACAATTACAGATCACATCAGTCGCAATTCCGCGATGAAAGAAATAATAACTGGACGCGACAAGGCTATTCTCACAACACAAATCGTGACCGAAACAGACACCACCCGTATTACAACCGTTGGCAGAGTAGTAATAATTACAGGGAAAGATCACCTCTCCGCGGTAGTGACTATCACAGAGACAATCAGAGAAACAGACAATTTGGGAACCAAAATAATTATTATCAAGGGAGGCAGAATAACTTTAGACGCAACGGTCCAACGCGCAGTTACGATTCAGGGAGAAATTCTCCACCACTTAACCGACAAGAAAGGAACTACAGGAACTACCGACATGACGACAGACGATGTGATCGTAACAACAGACCTGAATTGCATCAGAACTGGCGGGATTTAAACAGGGCAGGGCCCTCTCGTCACGGTGAATTTGTAGAAGTTAGGTCTCCAAATCCCAATAACGACGCTCGCCAACAAAGAGACAATAGGCAATGACTCACACCGCTGGCAGCCACAAAACGTTCTTATGACACTAACGACGCAGCTGCCGTAGCTAGTAATTACGTAAAAATGGAAGACATTAGGGACATCTTACTCCAGGAACACGATATAAAACATAACAATATTGCATATCCTGTGATTCACATTACAGTAAATGATGTAAAATTTACGGCAGTACTTGACTCTGGCAGTCCCATTTCAGTAATTAGTGAAACAGCCTTTAGCAAATGCAACAAATCGAACGATTGTCCCACACTTCCGTTACGTAAGATTAAATTACAAGGTGCAATCTTTGGAAAAAGTGTAGATGTACGCCAACAAACCAACTTAGAATTCTATTGTCAAAGCCACAGCTTCTCTATGAGCTTTCTCATTGTTCCATTATTGTCGACGGAAATTATATTGGGAGTAGACTTTTTGAATGAATACAAAGCAATCTTAAACTTTCACGATGCTGAAATAGGTTTAGAGAAGGAAGGTAAGTCAATAGCTTTGAAATTTGAAGATTGGCTCTCAAACCATGACGAAGAAATCAATCGGCTTTACCTTCTGTTAGACAACAGTTCGGAATTTTCTACGGAACTAGACACTAACAATCACTCTGCAAGTACTGACAGGGATGATGTCGACGGCGCATTTGACACTAATAAGTTAATTCAGAATAAAATTCAAACAATTGAGAATTGTAATGACACTGATAGGCAGGACCTTTTTCAGATTTTACAAGAACATTCCACAGTTTTTACTCATAAAACAGGAACAATCAAGGGATTTCAATACCAATTTCGTGTTCGTGAGCATACTAAATTTTGTGTTAGACCATATGTAATTCCAGCACATTATAGGGACCGTGTTAGAACAGAAATACAATCTATGCTCGACGAGGGCATTATTGAGCCTGCAGTAAGCTCATACAACAATCCATTACATGTTGTTGAGAAGAAAAATGGATCGATCAGGCTTGTCTTAGATTCGAGACAAATCAATACTATCATTATTCCTGAAACAGACAGGCCGCAGATGATGGAACAACTTCTTCAAAATTTTAATGGTGTAAAAGTGTTGTCTTCCATTGATCTCAGATCCAGCTTTTATCAGATCGAACTTCATCCAGAATGTAGAAAATACACAGCTTTCCTTTGTTTCGGCGTTTGTTATCAGTTTCGGAAACTTCCTTTTGGTTTGAACATTTCTTCAGCAGCATTCATTCGCGGGCTAAATTCGATATTACCTGAGTTCTTAAAACGTCACATCACCTTATATGTGGACGATATTCTAATAGCAGAAGCTTCATGGGAACTACATAATCGCATCCTCAACAGTTTGTTACGTATTTTTGCAGAATCTGGAATTACAGTTAACTTGGAAAAGTCTGAATTCGGTAGGACAAAGGTGAAGTTTTTGGGACATATTATTTCTTCTGAAGGCATTCAGCCGGATCCTGAAAAGTTAGAAGCAATCAGAGCCATTCCAGTTCCATCCACAAAAAGACAAGTCCGCAGTTTTCTAGGTCTCGTAAATTTTTACCGTCGTTTTCTGAATATGCAAATTCTTGTTACACCAAAACTTTGTTCTCTCACTGGAAAAAATACTATTTGGAACTGGGACGAACAAGCACAGTTGGAATTCAATTCTTTGAAAGAAGCGTTACTTCACGCGCCAATCTTAGCTCATCCAGATCTGTCACAAGATTTCTGCCTTAGCACGGATTCTTCTAAAGTCGGTCTTGGTGCCCATTTATTTCAAGAAGCCATAGAAAATGACACTACCGTTCAGAAAACCATTGCTTTTGCTAGCCAAGTGCTAACAAAATCTGAAAAAAATTATTCCGTTACTGAATTAGAAGCTATCGTTTGGGCATTTAACAAATTCCGTTTCTTTCTTTCTGGTAAGCACGTAAAAGTATACAGTGATCATCGTGCATTACAATTTCTTATGTCTTCAAAATTAAATCATGACAGGTTAAAACGTTGGGCATTGTTTCTGCAAGAATTCCGCTTCACAATAGTCTACATTCCCGGCAAGGAGAACATTGTTGCGGACGCACTGTCACGCGCACCGGCTGGGCTTGAGAAAAGTAACAAAGAAGGCAACCTCGAGAAAAATTTCAGTATTCTTTACATTCAGAAAGTCGCCTTTGAAAACTTCATCACCACATCTTTAAAAGACATTGCTCATGAACAAGATAAAGATCCGATTTGGAGAGACATCAAAAGTAAATGGCATGAAAAGACACACACTCAGATTCGGCATTATTACCTGGTTAGAAACAACATACTCTTCAAACGCTGCACTGTTGATGACAAGCTATGGGTACTTTGCATTCCCGACGATTTTGTTAATAAGCTCATTTGGTACATTCATTTCAGCTACGCACATTTTGGCCCACGAAAATGTTATCATATTCTTCGAACGACTTGTTATTTTAACAATATGGAAAAGAGAATTCGAAAAGTCTTGTCTATTTGTAAACTTTGTCAAAAGGCGAAACCATCTACTATCTCCCATAGTGCTCCGCTGTTTCCTATCATTCCTTCTAAATTAAAAGAATTTGCTGCTGTTGATCTCTTGGGACCGCTTGTCAGAACATCTAATGGATTTTCGTACGTTCTAGTCGCTGTTGAACTTACTTCAAAATTTGTTTCTTTCACACCGTTACGTAAAGCCACTGGACGGTCTGTATCCAACGCCTTTGTTAAAAATTTCTTACGTGAAGTTGGACACGTTAGTAAAGTCATTTCAGATAACGGACCGCAATTCAGATCTGCTGTTTGGTCACGCATGCTTCGCAACCATAAAATCAAACCTGTTTTTATTTCATTGTACTCACCACATTGTAACCCGTCTGAACGGATTATGAAAGAAATCAATAAGCTTTGCAGACTTTATTGTCACAGAAAGCATCAGCATTGGGACAGATATTTACACTTATTTCAAAATGTGCTGAATGAAATGCCTCATGATTCCACTGCTTTACCACCTACTCTTGTACTAAAGAATGAAGAACCACCGAACAGAATCAGAGAGCTTGTACCTTTCCCAAATACACGTAAACTTCGACACAAAGACATAATTGATTTGGCTCTTAAAAATATAAAATCTGCAGCAGACAAAAGGAGAAAACTACACGGTAAAGCAAATGCAAAGAAATTGTATATTGGTCAGAAAGTTCTCATTAAAGCTCATTCATTGTCACATAAGAAGAAACACTTGAGTCACAAATTCTTTCTAGTTTACAATGGACCTTACAGAATCCGACGTATACCACATGATAATTGCGTTGAAGTTGAAACTCTGCGTACTAGGAAGAGTAAAGGTTTACACCACATTTCACATGTAAAACCGTTTATTGAAAGATAATCTGCTTTTTAACTTTGTCTTTGCCATCAAACTTTTCACTTCACATTTCTAGTATGCTTTGTCAGATTTAGAATCTGTTAACATGTAACAATGTTTGAAGTGAAATATCCAGTCAAGAACCAAGAGAACTTATTTAAACAGAAATTACGAATGCATTGTTATAATGAACAGACGATAAAGTGTTGTTAATTGTACATTCTTGCTTGTTAGTTGCACGATTACGTAACGACTATCAGGCTTACGTACTTAGGACACATACTGGTACTGCTAATGAGATTTTAATGCAACATTTTGGTTTACTTGAAAACACATTCTGGGTTTAAAGTACTTTCTGTGAGATACCAGAGGACACAGTGGTTAGTTTATGTGACAGCTACACGATGTTATCACGACGCTACTAATGAGTGACAATTCACAATGTTGCTTTTGCAGTGTATCTGTTTTATATCTGCACAGTTTTCTGAATTCTTCTAGGAAGAAAAACATGTTTTAGTAGTAACTTTTGTGGTATAGCAACAATGAGACAGCCTTTTTCGTGGCATAACAATACGTTACTGTACAGTACTTTCTTCATTACAACAATAAGCGTAATAACTACGATATCTATACGCAAAGCATTTCACTTTTGTGTATTATGAGGTAAGTACATTGACTTATGCAGAACTTAGCTTTCGGAGGACGATAACTACGACACTTCCACACAGATTATGTTGCAACAAGACGCACATTTAGCGCTACAGTACACGTATTTGAGTGATTAATTTTGTACATAAAACATTTATTTTTAAAGATTTTTGAATTACAAAGAAAGTTTTCTGTGATACATTTCATTGCATTGCTGTAATCTGTAACACCTGAGGGTATAATTACATTAATCCTCAGGGGGGTACACGCTTGCTTTGTGTACCATGTGTTTGGCAAGCACAAGGAGCCCTAGCTAATATGGTATTTGCTTATACAACTTTACACATCGGTACCATATTTCTCTAACACAGAATTACACAGCTATCTGATTATTTGACAGAGAAACAAACATTCTTTTTACTATGTCAGTGACACATGTTTACGCAATTACACAGTTGGATAACTTCACACTTATGAAATTGTATTTTGTCTGTACTTTGTGAAATGCTCATATTTTTTCGGAACCATTGTGATACTATGAGAGCTTTGAATGATGTATTTGGTATGGGATCATGATTTTTAAAGTACGTTTGAGGCAGATGACACTTTTGACATGAGCAGAGAATTTTTTTAGGTTTTGAAATTATTGCAGAAAGCTACGACGTTTTTGAGATTTGACTGAGGTGTTATGATATTTTTTACGACGACGATGTGTATTATGCTGCTGAGGTATGTTTATGATTAATAAGCTGGTGCTATATGAGGAATTTGGTTATGCTATGTATTTATTATGATGAAATATTGAAGTGTTGTCGCAAGGTTGACGTGTCGACGAATATAAATATGTGTAATAAGGTAAGGAGTAATGAATAGTGATTAGGGACTCTGACTTATGGAAAAGGATGTTGGAAACCAAGAATCGTACTTTAGAATTATGAAATGTGTGTACATGTGTGAATCATGTGTGAATGTATCACAATGCCACTGAAAATTTTTTTGGACACTGTTATATTCATAGGATTTTGTTTCTACACATTTGCAAAGTAAATTCTCGACCTGTGAAATTTTGTATATATGACTGTCACTGTAGCGGAAACTGCTGTCGTAAATATTTCCGTACGAAAGTTAAGTGACCACCTGCACATAATGCGTCGTGGGCACCCAGGTGTGTTAGACGCCTGGAGAACAAGCCATTAGTGTGAGTGCCTCGTCAGAAGCACAGGTAGAAAAAAAAAGAAAGGGAAGGCCATTGTCCGCGCTACTGACATCTCCTTGTTGAAAGCATACTGTGGAGCTCGTAATTTATGATATTTACTGAAATGCCTAATGAAACGATGAGAAACATTTCACAGCTATTGCCTTGCTAGTTAAGAAAAATGCCATATGGCTTGCTTTATGTATTTATTTACACATTTTGTTTAATATCAAGTTTCTAGCTGCACTGCAGCATTGGTTAAAATAAAATTTTATAGATGTACTAATATAAATATTTTCTGTCTACAGATCGAGTATATAATAATTTTTTTCAAAAAAATGAGAGAGCACAAAGCGACATTTACCTTCACAGGAACTGCATTCATAATTTTCTTTTCAAGTACTTGGTAATTTCTTTTGTAGAATAAATTGTGATGCATCACTCTAATGTTAAGATGTGACATAGGTATTAGACATGGCCATTTTAGTGTAATATTTTTTCTGCTTGCGCTATGTCATGTTTAGGTATAAGTTGCTGCTGTTTGCCAGGCATAGTGTTATTGAATTTGACTTTTGCTAATTTATACTGTAGCTTGCTTTGCAATTTTCCATTTTTTTCATTGCTGTTTATAATAATTGTTTTACGTGCTGCTGCATTGCCTCGTCCCTTAGTTTAGCATCTGAGCTCAGTAGATTTAAGTTAGCTTAAGAGGGGGTAGACTATATGAGAAACTGACTATGGAGAATAGGTAAAGAATGCATTGCGAAGTTATATAAAAAGGATTTGGGCCCAAATGAGTATTGTACAATCAGAAATAATTATTTTGAAAGAAATATGAACAGAATACAGAAAGCATGCTTGGATAAGATTTTTTTGGTGGAAGCAAAGGTTGAAATAAGACGAAAGATCTATGGAATGAAGTTTTGGGATGGACTGCAGTACCAAATGTTACACTGAAAACGAACCCTGTCCTTTCCTTTTGTGTTATCCCAGTATGTGTTTGTGTACCCTTGTGTATTTGTTTTCTTCCTGTCTCTGTGTAGTTTCATAGAATTTTTTTCTCTTTTAATATTAAGCTACATTCACTATGATGAGGAATACTGTTATCCTCAAATATAATTGGCATTAATAATATGTTATTTACTTTGTAAAGATGTTAGACATTATTCATTCTGTTTAAGTGCTCATGTATAAAGTTGATGTTCCAAAAGTTATTCTGATATTTTATGTATCTACTTATGTCATAATTCTTGTAACACAGATGTATATGTCTATTTCTATTCTTTTGTAAAGCCTGTTTTGCTACAAATGTTATCTGTATTGTTATGTTCTTTAATGATGTATTCTGTACCTTTGTTATTGTATTCTCATGTTATAAAATTGTAATTGACACCAGTTTATCAAACTAAGTAACATGTAAGCATTCATTTCACTGCACACATTTCCGTTGGTCATAGTATATGGACAATATGTGAGAAGTAGGGACTGTTAGTGTTTGCACGTGTGTTAATAACTCAGCAAGGGACTGGATAACAGCATTGCTGGTTCTAAGGACAATTTCAAAAACTTTGTGAGTGCACAAGTGGTGGTTATGGACTTGCTACATTATCCGCAAGACTCTTCAATGGTGATTGTGCACCTGCACAGTCACAACAGATGGCTGCTGACCATCTCTACAAGGACTGCAGTGGGTCTGCATCTTTGATGACCCACCAGTACCATTATCTCTACAAGGACTACAGTGGGTCTACATCTTTGATGATCCATCAATACCATTATTTCTACAAGGACTGCAGTGGGTCTGCACCTCTGGTGGCCCACCAATATCGTAATCTCTACCAGGACTACGGTGGGTCTGCTCTGTGATGACCTACCTACCAATATTCATCAAAACTTCGACTGACTCTGCAGTGGGTTTGCTCTGTTGTGACCCAATACTTGTCTGCATGTCGAGAGTCAGCACTGTCTTTCCGTTGGAAGGACAACACTACTTCTTCAAGACTGCATGGAAATCCACTACTTCCGTGTGCATTTTCTTTTACTGCTCAGACTTTGAGAAAAACACTGCTATTCTACTGTAATGAATGATCAGGACTATCTTTATGGACTGTGAGAAAATTTTAGCTTTTGACCAACATTGTATCAATAAGTGTGTGCATTTGATTTCTTTGTTATTGTAATTATGAAAAATTTTATCAAATCATTATTGGCCACTGCCCAAAAAAATTTTTGTAAAATTTTTTGTGGGAAGCATGGGGGCTATGTAAGTAGGCTGTTTATGTTTTCTCTATGTAAGTAGGCTGTTTATGTTTTCTTATTGGCAATGTTACGTAGCGCTCAATATGAAAATCACTGGCTGTGCTGTGTGCAGTCTGTGGCTGCTTTACATTGTTGTAATACTCACCATTGTAGTGTTAGGCAGCTGGCTGTGAACAGCGCGTAGCGTTGCGCAGTTGGAGGTGAGCCGCCAGCAGTGGTGGACGTGGGGAGAGAGATGGCGGAGTTTTGTAATTTTTCATGAACTGCTATATTTATATATGATGATATCAAGGTAAATACATTGTTTGTTCTCTATTAATATCTTTCATTTGCTAACTATCCCTATCAGTAGTTAGTGCCTTCCATAGTTTGAATCTTTTATTTAGCTGGCAGTAGTGGCGCTTGCTGTATTGCAGTAGCTTGAGCAGCGAAGATTTTTGTGAGGTAAGTGATTTGTGAAAGGTATAGTTTAATGTTAGTCAGGGCCATTCTTTTGTAGGGAATTTTGAAAGTCAGATTGCGTTGCGCTAACAAAATATTGTGTGTCAGTTTAAGCACAGTTATATAAAATTGTTCGAAGGGGAAGTTTCACACTGTTGACGGAATATTGAATTCTATACCGATTTTCGAAATGGAATGTCCCATGCATGTTGCTCTAACTACTATTCCACACTCAAACAGTGTTAATCCCTGTCATGCGGCCATTATCATGTTGGAAATCTTTTCACATGAATCGCCTGAGTATAAATGACAGTTTAACGTAATGCACTGCCCTTTTATACCTTGTGTACACGATACTACTGCGATCTTTAGACAGCCGCACTGGGTAGCCGCACGGTCTAGGGGTCTTGTCACGGTCCGCGCAGTTCCCCCTGTCGGAGGTTCGAGTCCTCCCTCGGGCATGGGTGTGTGTGTTGTCCTCAACGTAAGTTAGTTTTAAGTTAGATTAAGTAGTGTGTAAGCTCAGGAGAGTAATAGGGTTTCCCTTAATAAAGCAGGCATACATTACACGCAGGAAGAGGCTACTGGGGTAGCGGATTACGTATGGTGAGTGGATGGGATTTTTTTAAATTAGGCGATCCCCCCTCCCCCTTGCTTGGAATCAGAGATGAACTGCCTGTCGAAATCGAAGATTCATTAGTCACTTTATTCTCAGAGAATTCCCGTTCCTGCAGATCGGAAATAGAAAAGATTAATATGATATTACTAAACTGCAGGAGTATTCACGGTAAGGTCCCAGCATTAGTTTCATATATTGAGGGTTATAGCACCCAGATTGTATGAGGAACAGAAAGTTGGTTGAAGAAGTGAGTAGCAACGAAAGCCTAGATTCAGATTGGAATATTTATTGTAAGGATAGGTTAGTCGGCAGTGGTGACGGTGTATTTATTGTGGTAAAGAACTCGATAATGTCTAGCCTGGTTATCGCAGATTTCAAATGTGATTTAATCTGGGTGAAGTTGAGCATGAAAGGTGGGCGAAAGATGGTAATCGGTTGCTTTTATAGACCATCTACAACAGCAGCTGTAGTGGTAAAGCACTTCAGAGACAACTCACAGAAAATCATGAATAAGTTTCCTGGTCACACTTCAACTTGACAGGTATAGATTGGGAGAGTCATGCTATCAAAACTGGTACCAGAGACAGCGATTCGTGTGACATTGTTTATTAAGGTCAGATCGGTCGCGAAACGGAAACCACACTGAAAATCGAAATTTTTTTATTTGTGGTAGTTCGTTACAAATTCCAGCTACTTCTCTACATAGCCGCCGCTGCGACTTAGACATATGTCATAGCGCTGTACCAACTTTCCAAAACCCTAGTCATAAAAGCAGCCGCATCTGCTTTCCACAAATTCTCTACGCTGGTCTGCATCTCGTTGTCTGTGCCAAAATGTTGTCTTCATAGACAACAGATTAGTATATGATATAGCTCCGTACAGTAATGCAAAACAGTCTTCCAAAATAGTGCGTTCAATTAAAGATTTAACAATTCAAAATTTTAGCGAAGGTCTGCAGCAGTTAGACTGGGATGAGTCGTACAGAGAACCTGATGCTAATTTAAAATTTAACCTATTTCATGAAACCATTGTGAGTATATTTAAAAATAGTTTCCCTAAGAAAACAGTGAAATACAATTGTATAAAACCATGTAAAAAGCCATTGCTTACTGAAGGGATAAAAATATCTTGTAAATAGAAAAGGGAAATGTATCTTATAGCCAGGATGAGTAATGATGCCGAAACAGTGAAACATTACAAAAACTAATGCACTGTATTAAGAAAAGTTATAAAAAATCCAGACGTATGTGCATTATATCTGAGATTAGCACATCTGATGATAAAATGAAAACAATTTGGAATATTGTTAAAAGGGAAACAGGGTGATCGAGCGCACAGGAAGACTGTATTTCTATCAAATGCAACGAAAAGTTCATTAACAAGAAATCAAAAGTAGAAAACATTTTTAATAATCATTTTTAAGTGTTGTAGAGAAAATAGGATCCAGCTATTCATTAGAAAATGCAAGGCAGTATAGGGAAGAGGCAATACATATGCAATTTGATAAAATTGAACTTCAACACACCTCTCCTACTGAAATCGGGAAAATAATAAATTCACTCAAAAGTAAAAGCTCACATGGTTCAAAATGGGTCAAATGGCTCTGAGCACTATGGGACTTAACATCTGAGGTCATCAGTCCCCTAGAACTAAGAACTACTTAAACCTAACTAACCTAAGGACATCACAAACATCCATGCCCCTGGCAGGATTCGAACCTGCAACCGTAGCAGTCGCGCTGTTCCGGACTGAAGCGCCTAGAACCGTTCGGCCACCGCGGCCGGCAGCTCACATGGAACTGATGGCATATCCAACAGAGTACTAAAAGCTTGTTCCCAACCTATAAGTAGGATTCTCAGCCACATATGTAGTAGCTCACTGAAACAGGGCATTTTTACAGATAGACTGAAATACACTATTGATAAACCATTGCATAAGAAAGGGGATAGGTCTGATGCTAACACCTACAGCCCAATCGCACTTCTGACAGCTTTATCCAAAATTCTTTAAAAAGTAATGTATTCAAGAGCAGTATCGCATATTTGTAAAAATGAAGTACTAACAAAATGTTAATTTGGTTTTCAGAAAGGCTTTTCAACAGAAAATGCAATATATTCTTTCGCTGATCAAATATTAAAAGCATTGAATAACCGCAAACCACACACTAAGGTATTTTGTGATCTCTCGAAGGTGTTTGATTGTGGAATCATGAAACTCTTCCAGATAAGCTCAAGTATTGTGGTATGAGTGGGACAGTGCACAAATGGTTCAATTCATATTTAACTGGAAGAACGCAGAAGGTTGAAATTAACAGTAGAGATAGTCTGCAAAAATCAGCAGAGTCCTCTAACTGGGGAGGTATCAAGAATGGTGTCCCACAGAGTTCGGTTTTGGGTTCCTTAATGTTCTTAATATACATTAATAACTTGCCACTCTGTATTCATGAAGATGCAAAGCTAGTTCTTTTTGCTGATGTTACAAGTATAGTAATCACACCCAACAAGCAATAACCAGCTGAGGAGATTGTAAATAACGTCTTTCAGAAATTTACTAAATGTTTCTCAGCAAAATTGACTCTCACTAAATTTTGAGAAAACACCATTTATACAATTCTATGCAGTAAATGGCATAGCACCATTGATAAATATAGACCATGAACAGAAGTTTGTTGCTAAGGTAGAATATTCTGAGTGTATGCATTGATGAGAAATTGAACTGGAAGAAACACATCGATGATCTGCTGAAAGGGTTAAGTTCAGCTATGTATGCTATTAGGGTTATTGCAAATTTTGGTGATATCAGTAAATTAGCCTACTATGCCCATTTTCATTCACTGCTTTCATATGACATCATATTTTTGGGCAATTTGTCATTAAGAGAGAAAGTATTCATTGAACAAAAGTGTCTACTCAGAATAATAGCCGGAGCCCACCCAAGATCATCTTGCAGACATTTCTACATCTACATCTACATTCATACTCCGCAAGCCACCTGACGGTGGGTGGCGGAGGGTACCTTGAGTATCTCTATCGGTTCTCCCTTCTATTCCAGTCTCGTATTGTTCGTGGAAAGAAGGACTGTCGGTATATCTCTGTGTGGGCTCTAATCTCTCTGATTTTATCCTCATGGTCTCATCGCGAGCTATACGTAGGAGGGAGCAATATACTGCTTGACTCCTCGGTGAAGGTATGTTCTCGAAACTTCAACAGAAGCCCGTACCGAGCTACTGAGCGTCTCTCCTGCAGAGTCTTCCACTGGAATTTATCTACCATCTCCGTAACGCTTTCGCGATTACTAAATGATCCTGTAACGAAGCGCGCTGCTCTCTGTTGGATTTTCTCTATCTCTTTTATCAACCCTATCTGGTACGGATCCCACACTGCTGAGCAGTATTCAAGCAGTGGGCAAACAAGCGTACTGTAACCTACTTTCTTTGTTTTCGGATTGCATTTCCTTAGGATTCTTCCAATGAATCTCAGTCCGGCATCTGCTTTACCGACGATGAACTTTATATGATCATTCCATTTTAAATCACTCCTAATGCGTACTCCCAGATAATTATGGAATTAACTGCTTCCAGTTGCTGGCCTGCTATGTTGTAGCTAAATGATAAGGGATCTTTCTTTCTATGTATTCGCAGCACATTACACTTGTCTACATTGAGATTCAATTGCCATTCCCTGCACCATGTGTCAATTCGCTGCAGAACCTTCTGCATTTCAGTACAATTTTCCATTGTTACAACCTCTCGATATACCACAGCATCATCCGCAAAAAGCCTCAGTGAACTTCAGATGACATCCACAAGCTCATTTATGTATAATGTGAATAGCAACGGTCCTACGACACTCCCCTGCGGCACACCTGAAATCACTCTTACTTCGGAAGACTTCTCTCCATTGAGAATGACATGCTGCGTTCTGTTATCTAGGAACTCTTCAATCCAATCACACAACTGGTCTGATAGTCCATATGCTCTTACTTTGCTCATTAAACGACTGTGGGGAACTGTATCGAACGCCTTGCGGAAGTCAAGAAACACGGTATCTACATGGGAACCCGTGTCTATGGCCCTCTGAGTCTCGTGGACGAGTAGCGCGAGCTGGGTTTCACACTATCGTCTTTTTCGAAACCCATGCTGATTCCTACAGAGTAGATTTCTAGTCTCCAGAAAAGTCATTATACTCGAACATAATACGTGTTCCAAAATTCTACAACTGATCGACGTTAGAGATATAGGTCTATAGTTCTGCACATCTGTTCGACGTCCCTTCTTGAAAACGGGGATGACCTGTGCCCTTTTCCAATCCTTTGGAACGCTACGCTCTTCTAGAGACCTACGGTACACCGCTGCAAGAAGGGGGGCAAGCTCCTTCGCGTACTCTGTGTAAAATCGAACTGGTATTCAATCAGATCCAGCGGCCTTTCCTCTTTTGAGCGATTTTAATTGTTTCTCTATCCCTCTGTCGTCTATTTCGATATCTGCCATTTTGTCATCTGTGCGGCAATCTAGAGAAGGAACTACAGTCCAGTCTTCCTCTGTGAAACAGCTTTGGAAAAAGACATTTAGTATTTCGGCCTTTAGTCTGTCATCCTCTGTTTCAGTACCATTTTGGTCACAGAGTGTCTGGACATTTTGTTTTGATCCACCCTGCCGCTTTGACATAAGACCAAAATTTCTTAGAATTTTCTGCCAAGTCAGTACATAGAACTTTACTTTCGAATTCATTGAACGCCTCTCGCATAGCCCTCCTCACACTACATTTCGCTTCGCGTAATTTTTGTTTGTCTGCAAGGCTTTGGCTATGTTTATGTTTGCTGTGAAGTTCCCTTTGCTACCACAGCAGTTTTCTAAGTCGGTTGTTGTACCACGGTGGCTCTTTTCCATCTCTTACGATCTTGCTTGGCACATACTAATCTAACACATATTGTACGATGGTTTTGAACTTTGTCCACTGATCCTCAACACTATCTGTACTTGAGACAAAACTTTGGTTTTGAGCCATCAGGTACTCTGAAATCTGCTTTTTGTCACTTTTGCTAAACAGAAAAATATTCCTACCTTTATAATATTTCTATTTACGGCTGAAATCATCGATGCTGTAACCGCTTTATGATCGCTGACTCCCTGTTCTGCGTTAACTGTTTCAAATAGTTCGGGTCTGTTTGTCACCAGAAGGTCTAATACGTTATCGCCACGAGTCGGTTCTCTGTTTAACTGCTCAAGGTAGTTTTCAGATAAAGCACTTAAAAAAATTTCACTGGATTCTTTGTCCCTGCCACCCGTTATGAACGTTTGAGTCTCCCAGTCTATATCCGACAAATTAAAATCTCCACCCAGAACTATAACAGGGTGGGGAAATCTACTCGAAATATTTCCCAAATTATCCTTCAGGTGCTCAGCCACAACAGCTGCTGAGCCACGGGGCCTATAGAGACATCCAGTTACCATGTCTGAGCCTGCTTTAATCGTGACCTTCACCCAAATTATTTCACATTTCGGATCTCCGTCAATTTCCTTCGATACTATTGTACTTTTTATCGCTATAAACACGCCTCCCCCTTCACTGTCCAGCCTGTCTCTGCGGTATACATTCCAATCTGAGTTTAGAATTTCATTACTGTTTACACCTGGTTTCAGCCAACTTTCTGTCCCTAGTACTATGTGGGCATTGTGACCGTTTATTAATAAGAGTAGTTCTGGAACCTTTCTATAGACGCTCCTGCAGTTTACTGTTAGCATATTAATATTGTTATTCCCTGTTGCATTTTGCCTACTTCTACCTTGCCGTGTCTCAGGAGGCGTCTTGTCGCGCCTAGGGAGGGAATTCTCTAACCTAAAAAGCCACATGTGCACTCCACACGTACTCCGCTATCCTTGTAGCCGCTTCCTGCGTGTAGTGCACGCCTGACCTATTTAGGGGGACCCTACATTTCTCCACCCGATAACGGAGGTCGAGATATTTGCACCCCAGATCTCCGCAGAATCGTCTGAGCCTCTGGTTTAAGCCTTCCACTCGGCTCCAAACCAGAGGACCGCGATCGGTCTACTACAAATAGTTAGCTCAGATTCCGCCCGCGAGCGAGGCTTTCCGCCTTCACCAACTCTGCCAACCACCTGTACGAACTGAGGATGACCTCTGAACCCAGACGGCAGGAGTCATTGGTGCCAACATGAGCAACAATTTGCAGTCGGGAGCACCCAGTGCTCTCTATCGCCGCCGGCAGGGCCTCCTCCACATCTCAGATGAGACCCCGCAGCAAGCAGACGGAGTGAACACTGGCCTTCTTCCCCGACCTTTCCGCTATTTCCCTAAGAGGCTCCATCAACCGCCTAACGTTGGAGCTCCCAATCACTAATAAACCCCTCCCCCCATTTGCCTGCTCGGACCTTGCTGAAGGGGCGGCCACATGTCCCCTGACAGGCAGAGCGGGCGACGCCACACAGCCAGCCTCCACATTGACCCTCCGCCTCGTGCGCCGCGAACGCCGCTGAACCCGCCACTCCCCTTGGGGAGAGGGTGGCCCAACCGCGACCGGTACCCGCGAAGATGTCTGGACAGCAGGGACAGTGGGTGAAGCATGTAACACCTGGGGTGTGCCATGCGACGCATCAGACTCCCCACTGCCGCTATACTCCGAGGCAGCAGCCTGAAGACGGGTGACCGCGGCCATCAACACGTTCAGCTGTTCGCGAACAGTGGCCAGCTGCTCCTGCGTCTGTACACAGCAGTCACACATCCTATCCATCCTAATAAATCAATTTACTGTAGAGAGTTAATCAACTTTTAACTAGACTGCTAATTCACTAAAGACAGCTGATAGTTGACTAAACTGTGGTTACTAGACACTTCTTGTAGAAAACAATGAAAATAGCACTACCTGTCTCTGGACTGTATTCAAACAAACACTAGCACTACTGGCACTGTGGCTGACTAAAGGGACTCTCTCTGTACGGTATTCAAAACAAACACGAAATCTATGGAACACTGTTACTAGCACTCGACAATTAAAGCTTCCTAAAAGCAAAAACACACGGAAGAAGAAGTGACAAGTAAGAAGAATACAGTTAATACTTAAATTAACGTAGCTCGCTGCACAGCAGACGTGACACAGATGGCATTTACAATGCAATGTTGAAAAACTTCTCTCTACTGTAGCAACTGATGCAGGTATGTGTTAGCTATCTATGTGTAAAATACGATGACGTGGACGCGCGTGCTACATAGGAAAGTACAACTACTCGATTCGACTGTCGAAAGAAAGGAACGAATAGCGTGTGGGCTGACTGGCGGGGGCGGCGCGGGTGGCAATGCGGTTGGCCCCGCAAGAAAGGGGGGTGGGGGGCACTCGCGCCCCATATGTATCATTCACTGCCTCCTAGCAGCAAACAGACTTGAACTTCTCTAATCAGTTAGCGTCGAGGAGGGCATAAGTGACCAAAAGGCTTTGACAGAATCACTCACTACCGGTATTACAAGGAATGTTAAGAAAGGTAGGAAATATTTTTGCTTAACGAGAGTGACAGAATACAAATCGGAGTATGTGAGCAGTCAACATCAAATATTCAGTGCTGGGAACGAAGATGTGGAGCACAAATGAAAACTGTTCAAAAGCATCGTTCAATAAGCCTTAAACAAGTAGGTTCCGAGCAAGGTTTTAAAGGATGAGAAAGACCCACGACAGTTTAATAGCCATTTTAGAAAACTGCTACGTAAACAAAGAGAGCTTCGTCACCGATTCAAGAGTAATCAAAACCTAGCTGACAAAGAAAAGGATAACGAAGTGAAAATGAACGTAAGGAGAGTAATGGCAGAAGCGATGAATGACTTTGAAGGTCAATCGTTCTGACTAAAAACCCTCAGACATTTTGGTGTTACATGAATTCTAGTAAGCAGTTCGAAATCACTTGTTCAGTCACTCAGTGACCATAATGGAGCCGAAAAGGAAAATGACAGAAGGCCGCAATACTGGATTTGGTCTTCAGACATTGTTTCACCGCAGAAGGTCGTAATACATGCCCTCCTTTCAACCATTATACGAACCTCGAAATGTCTCAGATAGCTAATTGAGGTAACTGATAGCGGAACATAGTAACAGCTACAATCGCTTTGTAGTGGAATGGCTATTAGATTCTACAGACATTATGCAAAAGAACTTACTCCCCTTCTAGGAGCAGTTTATCGTAGGCCGCTGGAACAATGATTGGAAAAAGCGTAGGTCATTCCCACTTTCAGCAAGGGTTGTAGGATATGCACAAAATTGTAGAGTTATGTAACATGTTTTATGTTCGTGTATTATGACATTTTTGGAGTACGGAAGTCACCTCTATAAAAATCAACATGGATTCCGCAAACAGAGATCTTGTGTAATTCAGCTCGCACTGTCTCTCCATGAGATCTGTAGCGCTGAAGACATCGTTCAGATTGATGCCGTGTTCCTCGTCTTCAGGAAGATATTTAACACTGTCTCACAGTGCCGTTTAGTGTAAAGGATACGAGCTTACTGAGTATCGGGCCTGATTTGCTATTGGATTCAAGACTTCCTTTAGACTGAACTCAACACGGCGCTCTCAACGGAAAAAAATCGAGAAATGTAAAAATAATTTCGGGTGTACCCCAAAGAAGTGTGAAGGAGCGTTATTGTTTTCAGTGTATATAAATGATCCAGTAGAATGCGTCGGAAGCTCTTTAAGGTGTTTGCAGATGATGCAGTTGTATCTAAGGGTAAGAAGGTAGCAACGCCAGAGGACGGTAACTATCTGTAGAAAGACCTAAAGAGAATTGATGAAAAGGGTGGGGACTGGCAGTCGACAGTGAATGTAAATAAATGTAATATATTGCACATACATAGGACAAGAAACCAACTGCCATACTCTATAATATTGATGACTAATCGCTGGAAACAGTACGGTAACCACCGGTGCCGTAAAATAAATGAGAGTATCTATCCAGAGTGACACTAAACGGAATGACCTCGTAAGACAAATAATAGGAATAGCAAATGCCAAACTGAGTTTCATACGATCCATTTGCTAAATAAGTGGTTTACAAGGCACTTGTTCGACCGATTCTTGAGTATTTGTCATCTACCTGCGACCCTTACTTGGCAGGAATGATAGAAGAGATAGAGAAGATCCAATGAAGGGCTGCACGTTTCGTCACGGTATCATTTAGTTGGCGTGACAGCATTGCAGATGCTCAATAAACACCAGTCGGAGATGCTGCAAGAGAGACGTGGCACCTCACGGAGAGGTTTACTACTGAATTTTTGTGTTGTTTATTGTCTTTTGACGACCTATCAACGAACTCAGCTGTATAAAGGGAAATTAAACGCAAAACGGAAAATCATTAAAACCAAAATTATGCTCATAAAGCTCGAAACGAAAATAAATAGAAATTTGTATTACTTTTATACTGGAGACATGTATCAGACAGAATAAAATACACACTAAGAAAAGCAGATCTCAAAATAGCAAATATGTTCTCAAAATAGATAAAACACAACTATATAGTCATTCTGGTGTTAACAAAAGGGCATGTTGCGAATGTAATACAGCCTAGATTGGATAGACAGGCAGAACTTTTAAAACAGAATTAAAAAGAAAAAAAAATCATAGAAAATTTCCATAGCACCTTAATTGGCACATGAAATGCTCTCCATCCTGTATTAATCACCAAATACACTATTACAGATTATTCATACATATCTCCAATAGCACCTTAATCAGCATATGAATAGCCCACACCACTTTAATTGCTCACCACATACGTGATTATGGACTATTTGCTGAAAATTATAACAGCATAACAATAGTCTCATATGTAGATTCCACTGAAATACGAATGAAATGATGCTGAAAGTTAAATGAACTGTATGCTAAATACAAAATGTGGCTTGTGTAAATAAACAAAGGCTAGAAATAATCAGCCAATAAATAATTAGCAGCATTGGTGTCAAACATTTAAAAATATCTTTTCTCCGAAATGCTAACCAGTTACATATGCAGGCATGTATACTTCATGCCAGTGTGATGTTGTTGCATGCTGCCTTCATGCTTTTGCAATTTTAATAGTCAGTAACCTATTAGTAGAAGTAGATATCTATGGGATAACACTGGATAAGCACCATGTGTGAAGTTTCTAGACATCAGTATAGTAATCTGATGTGGCACCAGCATTTGGATAAGTTAATCAAAAAGTTCAGTTCAGCCTGCTGTCACTTAAAAATCTCTGTTATTGTGATGACCTGCTATCATACATTGGATGCTTTCACTCAGTATTGTCTTGTGGCACAGTCTTTTGTGCCAAAACAGGTAAGTTCAAAATAGTATTTATTCTAGAGAAATGTGTGGTAAGTATAAATTGTAAATTGGATTGCTAGACATCTTGCAAAAATCTCTTTATTGACCTTGGGGTACTTACACTTAGATGGTAATACATTTACTCCCTAACCATGTTTATGATTAATCATACCATGAACGAGTTAAGTATGAACTGTGAAAACAGATTTCTTTTTCAGAGAAAGAACAGAGATAGCTTCTGTAATGTAGGAAATGGGGAAGAATGTTAGTCAGAAAACAAATGACAACCATGAAGTGGTTAAGAGGACCAAGGATGAGGCAAAGGAAATGTCTGTTGGGTGCAGTTGTCTATTTAATTCAGTTAGCAACCTTAACAGTCCCCCACTGTAAAATTTATAAAATAATATGAGTGTGTCACAGAAAGGATAACGTTTTGTGAATTATGAAACATAGTTTTATCTTTAATAACAGTAAAAATTCATCTTTATTTCATGAAGCAAACAGACCATTCAGAATATTAGCTATAAATCAATGGATTACATAAATGCAAGGCATAATCAAACCAATGTTATTCTATCCAATGAATTATACATCAAGAAAGTTAGATTAGATCACATTACATCATAATCTCATGGAAGTATCCAGCGTAGAGGAACCAGTTCAGCTTCTAACCTGTAAGGAAAAACATAAAATATATAAACTGTTAGACAGACATATAGTTATTAAATTTTTGTCACGTTTAAATTTAAATCAGAGTACTGTAAACTGATGCATTTCCTGTTTCACTCATTTTGAAATTTCAATTGAATTAAATCAAATTTTCCAATGCAAGTCTTGTATTGTAATTTCCTGATATTTGAAAAAAAAACCGAATAATTATTCATTCAGTTTCACTCATGGTTTTTTAGATAGGGGTATAAATTTAGAAAGATGTTTCAGGAGGTGAGAAAATAAAAATGTTTCTTACATCACATAACAATAGAAATTTATTAGTACTACCATATTTTTCTGTAGGTACAATGCTTATAAGGTTTTATATGCTAAACAGCTATTTGAGTTTTAACTGGAGAGGTGTATATATCTCACCCACTCCTTTTACTGCAGATTATTATTTGATTTTTGTTGGGACTTCTTTCTCTCCTTCTGCTTCCTAAAATTTTCTTATTATCACAGGATTCATTTTTTTATTTCATCATTTGGCAATTGTCTTAAATGTTGTAGTTGGATAATTTTCTTAGGACAACATTCATCAGTCAACATAAGGGAGGAAATCTGCTAGGACTGTCTGTCTGTGAAGTGTACAGAACCAGTAACTGAAATACAAATTCTCTTAAATGATGACTTAAAAAATACCTCATTATTGTGTCTAACAGAGCATGGGGTTTATGAGACAAATTGGCAATGGTGAAGATTTCGGGAATATTTATAGGCCTGACGTAGTTGCCCCTTGAATTATGGATGCATAATATATAAATTCTTTCTAGCTGCCAATAAAAAATACAATAAAAAATGTATACATTTCCATTGCAGAATCGTTATTTTGATATGGAGTAATTTTCTGGGGAATCTCATTTGCTGTCAACCTTCGTTTCATGTCACAAAAGAGGATTGCAAGAGCTACATAAAGTCATAATGTGTTGCTACCATAAGATCATGAAAGCCTGTATTTAAGAAGTTCTGTAGGCTACTCTTTTACTGCCATACTTATATACACTACTCGCCATTCAAATTGCTACACCAAGAAGAAATGCAGATGATAAACGGATATTCATTGGACAAATATGTTATACTAGAACTGACATGTGATTACATTTTCACGCAATTTCGGTGCATAGATCCTGAGAAATCAGTACCCAGAACAGCCACCTCTGGCCGTAATAACGGCCTTCATACGCCTGGGCATTGAGTCAAACAGAGCTTGGATGGCGTGTACAGGTACAGCTGCCCATGCAGCTTCAACACGATACCACAGTTCATTAAGAGTAGTGACTGGCGTATTGTGACGAGCCAGTTGCTCGGCCACCATTGACCAGACGTTTTCAATTGGTGAGAGATCTGGAGAATGTGCTGGCCAGGGCAGCAATCGAACATTTTCTGTATCCTGAAAGGCCCGTACAGGACCTGCAACATGTGGTCGTGCATTAACCTGCTGAAATGTAGGGTTTCGCAGGGATCGAAGGAAGGGTAGAGCTACGGGTCGTAACATATCTGAAATGTAACGTCCACTGCTCAAAGTGCCATCAATGCAAACAAGAGGTGACTGATACGTGTAACCAATGGCACCCCATACCACCACGCCGGCTGATACGCCAGTATGGCGATGACGAATACACGCTTCCAATGTGCGTTCACCGTGATGTCGCCAAACACGGATGCGACCATCATCATGCTGTGAACAGAACCTGGATTCATCCGAAAAAATAACGTTTTTCCATTCGTGCACCCAGGTTCGTCGTTGAGTACACCATCACAGGCGCTCCTGTCTGTGATGCAGTGTCAAGGGTAACTGCAGCCATTGTCTCCTAGCTGATAGTCCATGCTGCTGCAAACGTCGTCGAACTGCTGGTGCAAATGGTTGTTGTCTTGCAAACGTCCCCATCTGTTGACTCAGGGATCGAGACATGGCTGCACGATCCATTACAGTCATGCGGATAAGATGCCTGTCATCTCAACTGCTAGTGATACTAGGCCATTGGGATTCAGCACTGCTTTCCGTATTACCCTCCTGAACCCACCGATTCCATATTCTGGTAACAGTCATTGGATCTCGACCAACGTGAGCAGCAATGTCGCGATACGATAAACCGCAATTGCGATAGGCTACAATCCGACCTTTATCAAAGTCGGAAACGTGATGGTACGCATTTCTCCTCCTTACACGAGGCATCTCAACAACGTTTCACCAGGCAATGCCGGTCAACTGCTGTTTGTGTATGAGAAATCGGTCGGAAATGTTCTTCATATCAGCACGTTGTAGGTGTCGCCATTGGTGCCAACCTTGTGTGAATGCTCTGAAAAGCTAATCATTTGCATATCACAGTATCTTCTTCCTGTCGGTTAAATTTTGCGTCCTTAGCACGTGATCTTCATGGTGTAGCAATTTTAATGGCCAGTAGTGTATTTTGCAAGTAATAATAATGACCAGAAAAATAATAAAAGGTAGCAGTGATTTTGTATCTAGAAACCAGATGATGATTAGTTATGGCATAAGGAGATAACAGGATACACATGTTCAGTATGCATACATGACACTGACACAAAATGGTCTACTACAAATAGGATACAAACCATAAACTACCTGACGACATCAAACTGTTATAAGATATACAAACTGTTAATAGATACAGTTATCCATAATTACTTGTTTCAAAAGTGTTATTACAGTATGGATGAATATCTTGTGACATTAACAACTATTGCCAAATTTAAAATTGTAAAACCTTTAATGTCAGCAAAAAAATGTATTGTTAAATGTGATCTATTATAATCAGACAATGTTGACATTCAATGTGTATACATCACACTATGTGAGTACATAACTGTCGAACTGTTCTTTTGACATTATATCCTCACAATTTTATAACTCACCTCACCAGTTCACAATATATTAGAGTAACGCAAATTGAATTGTCCAACAAATTAATGATTAAAAGAATCAGAAAAATGCAATAAAGTTATTTGACATGAAGGTTGGGAACCAGCCCAAAATTTGTGTCAAACAAATATGGAAAATCACCTAAAATGAGAGTCCAGTCTCTATATATATAATGAAATCTCCCAACTGACTGACTCACTCACGGACTCTTCATCGGCCAGCACAAATTGCTAAGAATGAGATTTTCACTCTGCAGCGGAGTGTGCGCTGATATGAAACTTCCTGGCAGATTAAAACTGTGTGCCCGACCGAGACTCGAACTCGGGACCTTTGCCTTTCGCGGGCAAGTGCTCTACCAACTGAGCTACCGAAGCACGACCCACGCCCTGTACTCACAGCTTTACTTCAGCCAGTACCTCGTTTGAAAGGTAGGAGACGAGGTACTGGCAGAAGTAAAGCTGTGAGTACAGGGCGTGAGTCGTGCTTCGGTTGTTCAGTTGGTAGAGCACCTGCCCGCAAAAGGCAAAGGTCCCGAGTTCGAGTCTCGGTCAGGCACACAGTTTTAATCTGCCAGAAAGTTTCACAAATTGCTAAGGATAGAAATTACAGATCTGGAGAATGTGTTGATCTTATACTGTAGGCATCATTTAAGAAGGGATTTTTCGAATTTTCACCCTTAAGGGGGTCAAATAGAGGATGAAATATTTTTCGAAAAATGTTACTTTTACGGACATTTTCAAGTTAGACCTAGAAAAATTGGTGTTTGGTTTCTTGGTTAGAAATAAAGACATACGTATGTTAGCATTTCCAGAAATGTAACCACTGTGGGGTTGAAATAGCAAAAGAAATTTTTATTAAAAATAAATCACTATTAAAGACCCATTTAAGTATCTGTGAAGCTACATCTATGAAAATTGGTATTTGACTTCAAAGTTAAAAATAAAAAATTGGTGATACAGAGTTTTTGGAAATTAAGTCCCTAAGGGGGTGAAATAGGGGATGACATGTTTTATGAAAATATTTCCTTATGAAAGCATTTTTAAAGCTAAACCTATGAAAAAATGTTTTACTGTTTTTAGAAGTTCAAATCATAACAGGATAAAATAGGGGACGAAAATTTTTATGGAAATATTTCATTATACAATCATTTTTGAAGCTGAATCTTTGAAAATATTTATTTGACTTCTCTGTTAGAAATAAAAAGAATATGCATTTTACAGCTTTTGGAGATTTGGGTTCTTAGGGAGTGAAATAAAAGATGAGACTTTTATGAAAAATTTTTTACTGTGAAAGCATTTTTGAATCTAAACTTTTGAAAATTAGTGTTTGGCTTCTCAGTTAGAAAAGAAGAAATATGTGTTTCACTGTTTTTTGGGAATTCGTCCCCTAAGGGGGTGATACTGACTCACTAACTCATCATTGCTCAGCGCAGACCACTAAGGATAGGTGCTTGAAATGTGGAGAGAGTGTGGAACTTATAATTCAGGCATCATTCAAGAAGGTATTGTCCAAAATTACACTCCTAAGGTGGTGAAATAGTGCAGGATTTTTGAAAATATACCAGTATTAAGGCAATTTTGAAGCTAGAACTGCAAAACCTGGTATTTGGCTACTTATCCAGAAGTAAAAAAAAAAAAACACGATTCTGAATTTTTGAAAATTCAACAACTGAGGAAGTTAAAATAGTGGGTGAAAGTTTTTCTGAAAATAAATACCGGTAATTACTAAAGGAACTATTAAAGCATTTTTAAAGCTACATCTGTGATAAATTGGTATGTGACTTTTCAGTTAGAAATAAAAAAAATAATACATGTTTCTGTGTTTTTGGAAATGCAAGAGTGTGAGATATGGGATGAAAATTTTATGAAATTATTTCATTATGAAAGCACTTTCAAAATTAAATATATGAAAATTTAAGTTTGGCTGTCTGTTAGAAATGAAAAAATATGTTTCACTGCTTTCAGAATATCAGTTAGGCGACTCAGGCAAACTTCTTGCATATATAGTCAGTGTGAGTTTCCCTAGTTCATTTTGGATTAAGATAAATGCCAGGTCGGCGTATGGCGTGTTTCCCAACATGTTTCTTCTGCATCATCACTGAGGAGGGTAAAAAGTACTAGTTCTACACCACTGATAGCACCTGCAACAGATATAGCAGTTGGTTTTGGTGTGGAATTGAGTTTCTTTTCCAGAACTGATTTTGCCGTGTCTTCAATCTCTATCCCTATGAGGCAGATTACAGTTCGTCATTGCTCTTGGTGTGGCTGTTGCTATCTTGCATCCAGATGTTCAAACATGGAGACTTGTTTGGTAGTAGCATTGCATTGAGAATTATCTGTATGAGCCCAAGAAATGGCTCAACCCACTCCCAAGAATCTGGATTATATGAGGCATATATAAGTGGAGTGTGAGCAATTCCTTAGATGTTGTGTCCAGTTACTGACTTGTGTACCTGATCTTCTCCCTTATTAGAGCCAGACTAGCTCTTCTTGTGATCCAGTGGGCAGATTTTAACGCAGCAAGTTATCATGAGATGACATTTGTTGCAGTAAGGCACGCAGTCATCTAGTATGGTGGCTGCAGGATGGCTATGTTTCTTCCGCTTTGCTCACAGCACAGCTGACGCTGCCTGCCAAGAGAACTGCATAGCGCAACATTCAATAGATATGAAGATTCATACCCTCTATGAGTGTAAATAATCTATATTAGTTATTATCCTATTTTGTTGAAATTTGGTGCACAGCCTTTTGTTATTAATGGAATGCTGCTGTCAAAATTCCAGATTTTTATTTGTTATAGTTTTGGAGATAAAGAGAATTACCTAAAACTCCTAAAACCTACACTTGTTTTTCAAAACCAAGTTAGAAA
Organism: Schistocerca piceifrons; assembly: GCF_021461385.2. NCBI lineage: Eukaryota > Metazoa > Arthropoda > Insecta > Orthoptera > Acrididae > Schistocerca > Schistocerca piceifrons. The sequence goes on from NC_060149.1 coordinate 127,559,591, forward strand.
CAATAACAGATTGACTTTCATTATCATTTGAAGCAATTACAAAGTAATCATTGCATAAAAATCAATTAATTAGAATTTTCTTTTTAAAACTTTAGTCACTGTGCATTACATAATACAAAAATCACTCAAAATTATTATTTGACTATATTTTGCTGTGTGAGTGCATGAGAATTGTTGAGAGAGTGTATGTGGGACGTATGTTAAAATTTATTATTTCATTTTATGTAAAACCTTGTACAAACAAACCATGGGAAAGTTATGTTGCAACCACGATTCAGGTGACGTATGTCGGTGTGTGCATGCTTTTGTAGAAAAGTAGCCAGAATGGAAATTAGAGGCAAAATAAGGTTATTTATCAATTTGAATAATATTTTGCTCTTCATTTATTTTGATTAAACAAAATACAAGAATTTGAAGTTTTGCTGACATGAATTACCATCAAATTAGTAATTGGATAAGGCAAGATTTGCCATGAGAATGATCTGGAAGCAACATTCTGATTGGTCCTTTAGATCAACAGACAATCAGAATTAAACTGCTCTTGTGGGAAAAGAGGAGTGGGCATATAGGAGAGTACCTCGAGAAGAGTTGCTTGCTAGCCGCGCTACGGATAACACAATGTCACATTGCTCCTTAAAAATACTCTGGAAGATAAGGAAATAGTGAGCTAATTTCAGTTCGTACATATTGTGACTCAAGAAACTGGAGTTACGAACATTTTAATGAAGATTTGGTGTTTCTAAATTAAATAGTTTGAGAGATATGAGCGTGTGAACTTTCTGGTCGTAGTAACAACTCTACATGGCATGTTTTATGCTCTGTATGGAATATTTAGGCAAGCATCTCTTACGAAGAAGACCACTGAAATGACTGAATGTCTAACTCGCAAATAGTTGTGGGTCTGTGACTTATAGAACACGAAAATTAGTCAGGTCGGACTTACTAAAATTCTGGCTGCTTTTTGAGTGAATATTTGTTATACAGACAGTGAACTTTGAATGATAACTTTTTACAATATTAAATATTCACGTTTTTCAGTATGAATAAAAAGCAGAGTTAATCTAATTTTAAACACTTTTCTGCAGTAGACTGAAGATCCCGAATGGCCGATATCTTAATCATGAACTTTCAGGAACTGACTTTCAACTGGAGTTACACAGCCTCTGTGTGGTAGGTATTAGGTGGTGGTTTCATCAGTGCTGCTTTACACTGCCTAGCACGTATTTGCTACCACAGAGTGAAGCGACATTGGCACGAATCCTATTGAGGTAGGTGGACTGAACGATAGCATTTAAGAAAAAAAAAACAGACGACCGACCCCGCCCCACCGCAAGGTGCAGTTTTTTTATAATGGACAATTCTTATGCTATGTTCACAACACCTCATCAGGAAGCTGAAAGAGCTGAGTAGATACCTTTCCTGTCATGAAGCTTATCGGGTTTCTTAAGTCTCTGATATATCCCCTAATCATAGAGGAATATGGTGTGTGACCTTAAGCTTTCCCCGTTAATTGCCTGTTTTTACTGTCCTCAGGTACCTAGCTGAGTGCAGTCACCTTCAGAACACAATATTTCGACAGCATACCTTGCCGTCAGCTTCAGGTGATACCTGTAGAATTAGTGTCTTTCCAACATCCCACCTCTTTTATGCTGTGATCTCTCCCAACCCTTTCCCCCACTACCCAGTCGCATGACATGTTGGGTGGGGTGGTGGTGGGATGGCACCACTGAAGGCTGGATGCGAAACCCGGTCTCTCAGTGCTTCTGTAGCCCCTGTTCTGCGTGAAAGTGGCTCTCAGCCAACACTGTGACTTTAGTTGGCTAAGTGCTGAGTCCCAAGCTTTGCTTAGGGTGTAGCCCCTGTCTCAGTTGATCAGCCTGTCGGCCACTTGAATTTCAATAGCCTCCTTCAGACAAATCCAACATGCATTCAGGCAGAAGGTACAGGCCCAGAAAATAGAACACAATGAGAAGGATAGGACACTGGCATATCTGGTGTATGCTGGAAAGGTTTGAAATAAAATTGGTGGAATTCTGGCTTAATGTAACATTAAACGGATTTTCTGTCCACCCCTGAAAACGCATGCACTATTAGGTATGGTGAAAGATGACTTGGGTATCTCTAAACTGGGTGTTGAATTAATTCCACTTAAACGCAGTAAATCTTACATTTGGCAAATTGGGCAGACAGTCACAGAAAGATGCAAGGAGCACACTGAACATAAGCAACCAACAAAAGCTGTGGTTGTAGAACATTGCACAGCTACAGGGGACTCTATGAAGTATTGCAAAACAGAAGTTTTAAGACAGCCTTTGTCATTTTGGAACTGTGTTCTGGAGAACGCTATTGAAATACAAGTGGTCAACGGGCTGATCAACAGAGACAGTGGCTATACCCTAAGCAAAGTTTGGAACCCAGTGCTCAGCCAACTAAAATCACAGCATTGGCCAAGAGCCAATTCCACACTGACAGGGGCAACAGAAGCATGGAGAGACTGGGGTTCATGCCCAGCATTCAGTGATGCCAGCCCCCCACCACTCCACTCAACGCATTGTGTGGCCAAGTAGTGGGGGAAGGGATGGGAAGGAGGTGGGATTTAGTGAAGATGTTCATTTTACAGGTATCACTTGAAGGTGACAGAGAGATATGCTGTTGAAATATCCTGTTACAAAGATGACTGCACTCCGCTGTACATCTGGGAGCAGTACTACAGTCAATTCACCAGGAAAGCTCAAGATTACAGAAATAATAATTTGCATGATCACCACACCCATGGTATTGCTAACATTCATCTAACAATCTAGGCACTAAGTAAATTCCATGACAGTATAAGGCACATAGACAGCACACTTTATAATAAATTTCCTTGCTCAACCAAAAGTAATAGGAAATCATTCAGGAAGAATGTAACCACTATAATGTCCCATCATTGTTTTAGTTCTGTTACTGAATTTATGGAGGCCAATTTACGTCAAATTTAAATTTAATTCTGTCTACAATGAAATAATCTTCAATGTTATGGTACTAACTTACAATTAATTCTTACACTGATAGATATAATATATCCTCTACAGTACACAGATATTTAAAAACTATTTTGACAAATAGGTATGTATATTATGTCCTTTACAGTGCATGTACATAAAAAATATTGTAACAGAATGTTATGTGTTGCTTCAACAACTGAAGGAACATGTGTTCCATATGACAAACTTGATTTTGTAGATAAATAAATAAAGTCATGCATTTGAATTTCATTTGTATCTATCACAGCACAGCCCCTATTAGATGACATTTAAAGTCTTTAGAAGTCATTTGTACTTCTTTATAGACTTCTTGTTTTAATTTTCTCTGCACATAAAAGTCATCAGGTGCTAAATCTGGCGAGAGTGTAGGCTAGTTTGCATTTCCTGGATGAAGCTAATGTGCCATGCTCTATTTGAACCATACTTACAAATATGGAATTAGTGTTAGGAGAAAATCCTAAAGCAATAACATGAAGAGAATTTTTGTATTGCGAAAAAAGACCATGAGGACCATTTTGAATTAAAAAACAAACACATTCATGCAGAAATGCCTTGCATACTGTAAAAATATTAACTTTTCCATTCATTTATATATATAAAACAACAATTTCATTAATCAAAGGCAATACATTAATAGAAACAAAACAGATGTTCATTCATATGGCACAGGTAATAAAGATAGCTGACAAGTATATCTCTCGCACTAAGAGCTATTGAAAAAGGACCTCAATACTCAGGTGTACAACTGATAAAGCATCTTTCCAAGAGTCTACAATACAGTATGAGTGAAAGAACACTCATGAAACTTGTAAAGGATTACTTAATGGAAAAAGAATTTTATAATGTAGAGGAATACATATATAAATAATAAGTTATCCTATTATTACTTGTATGTATGTACTGTAATTGATTGAAAATACTGTAGTATGATGTACATAAATAACTTACAGTGCAGTATGTTGTCTTATGTTGTACATGTAGGCTAAATATTTTACAATAATAGGTTAAGTTAGTCTGTCCTATATTACAAGCACAAATTTAGTATGTAATTTAACAAAAGGTACCAAATAAAAATAAATTAGTCAATCAGTAAATCACAGTATCAGAGCCAAGGTATGCAGAAGCATAGAGTACAGCTCATTAAAGTCTCAATAAATAAATATTGGGTGTCAAACTTAAGTCATTTTTCTGTGCCACAATTACGTAGATGTTGACTAACATTCAGATTTAATAACAATCCTACACTGTTTCAGTAACGCTATATAATTTATGCATGTAACTGCCAGAAAAATCTTAGTAACAGTGTAAAGAGTTGGTGTTGTCTCTCTGTTTCTTTCTTCTCTTTTTTGACAGAAAGTTTATGGCCTAATTTTGGAATTAATACAACGTGAAATGAACTTGTGTGTATGTCATATTAAGTCGTAACCATGAAATTGAAGGTATCATGTGTCCTTCCATTTGTGATAACAGACAATCATGGGCAAATTATGGCACTAATTAGCAGACAGTAATTTCCTTTGGAGAGTACCGCCAAAAGTAAACATACCTATGGTGTTAAGTAAGATGAGGTGAAAATGTTTCTTATGTACTGGTACCAAGAAATCCTAATACATCACAGTTTCTTGGCTACAAGTAATGGACACAGAGAAATGCTGTTTTATCCAAGAATAAGTGAACAGCTTGTTACTGTAACATTACTGATAAAAACACGTATTAAAGTACAAATAATCGTAATCAAACTCGTATCTGCAAAAATATCTACTTACGTGTAAGTTCAAGGAAAATAGCAGTGTTAAATGATGGATTAGTTGCAGTTTATCTGGCTTTGGTCAATGTAAGCTGCAAAGAAAATTCATTTCAGTTTCATAAAGTGTAATAGGGCATCCATAGTCTAAGAAACATTCATTATTTAATCTACAGTAAAACATTTTTTAAAAATATCCATTTAAAAGAAATGAATCCCTTGTTATACTACTGAAAGGAGGACAACTTTTAAGTGAGCAGATGATAATTAATTAAATAAATTAGTGGTAGTATTTGATCGTAATTTAACTGTGTGGACTGCAGGTGATGTTTCCTTTACAAAGATATTCAACTATGGCCATAATCAGTTCTAAAATCTGGAGTTCACCTTCAGGCAGTATCTAGCATATTCTTAACATTATTCATACAGTGATACCTTTCAGATTGGCAATGTCAGAATAATTTTTTTCAATACCGCTTCACCAAAATGAACGCTGAATATATTAACCACAATTCCACTTTTCTCTTTCCGAAAAAGTTGTTTTATTGAATTTAAGCATATTGTGAACATCTATATTCTAAAACGTGCCCTCTGATTTTTGATGGAAATATAAATCATCTTGCACTGTAATATCAGTCATTGACACTAATGGTACTACATGATTCAAATTTTGAAGTATTTTGAAGCTATGATCATGATGAATTACAAAAGTATGAAAGGAAGATTCCAATAGGCAACACATCTTCCTTTATAGCAGTAATGTCTAACTGATGGGCCACATGCAGCCCATAGCAAGTATCATTGCAGCCCAAGAAGTGAGTATGTATCACATGACCGGGGGGAAAAATCAGTCCTTCAACCCAGGCACTTCTTTTTTGTTAGTGGTTATAGTTAATAGTGTTAAGTGTATTACGTGCAACCCAAAAACACTCGTCTTCTTCCAATGTGGCCCAGGGGCCCAGGTAAGCTAAAAGGTTTGTCACCCCTACTTTACAATATGACGCGAAACTCCTACTGTGAATTAATTTGTAGAGTGACACTCTATAGAGCATTGTTATCTTTATTAATGCTCAGCTCTATAAACAAGAAAACTACTTACCTACAAGTACAGAGTGAAAATTGTCATCAGTACTTCTTTCCATGATTTTATCAAAAACATTAGCAACCATTGTAGTTCAGCATTATGGCAGGAATAACAATGAATGAAATGAAAATATTTTTGGAGATGATTTGTATTAAGATTGACTTGTTTTAATCATAGCTTGAAATTTGCCAATGATAATCAGTTTTAACAGAGAGTGCCTCTATACAATTTATGTACACATAACATAATGAATGCAGTGGATGTGAATTACGCTGCATCCTTGTATGAACACATGAACATTATGAGAGCTAAAGACAGGAAAAGCAGGTAAAAACAGGCATCTAACATTCAAAGTTTCAAGAAAATATATTGAGACTCCATTTATGTCTATTAAGTGACACTTGATGATGAATAGCAATGTATAATGGTGTAAAAACTTTATGCTGTTCGCATTTTTTTATCTTAAGAGCTTCCTATTACACTTTCATTTGTGGATGTGTCTTAAATTAGTCAAGATGGCGTCGCGTGTAGAAGTGTGCATAAATAGTTCCACGGTAAACGGCTACATATCGAGTATAAATTGTATAAAGTGCAATAACTACATCGCGAAAGGTATCAAGTTATGTGCAGTGTCGCAAAAGTGGATTCATACAAAGTGTTTCGCGGGAACGGAAGAATGGGACGCGAAATGTAACTGTGGCATGGAATGCTGCGATCTACTAACGGTAGCTTTGTCAGGATACGATAACTGCATAGAAGAAAGTGTTACTACATCGCTTCAGCAAGACCTTGTGCTTGCAAATCGTTACGTAAATAAGTTAGAGGAACTGATAAAGCAGCGGAATTATGACGATTTAAAAAACGAGTGTAATGAAAACATACCGGCAATTTTCGTTTCAAACAAAACTTCTGCTAGTAGTAAACGAAATGTTTCTGGCGATATGACATCGTCAGTAAATAGAGTGCAAAGAAAAACGGGTAATAAAGACACGACAGGACGAAATGTGAACTCAAAAAATAAGACACGTGAAAGTGAATCTAGATCATCTGTGTGTTCTAACGAGAGAAATGTTTCTCCAAAGTGTACTATAAAAACGACGGAACGAGGGCACCTGGAGAACAACAAATATCAAGTCTGTGTATTAGGTGATAGTCATGCAAAGGGTGTGGCACAAATAATAAATAATCGGCAGTCGCAATTCAGAGTAACAGCCATTGTCAAACCTGGTGCTCCCCTTAATGAAATAGTAAATAATTGTGAAAACTTAGTTAAGACTGGAACATGCTGTGTGCTAATAGGTGGAGCAAATGACATATACAAAAATGAAAGCCAACTAGCGACAAGGGCACTTCAAACAGCTCTAAAAAAGCTGTCAGATCTAAATTTAAAGGTTCTCGTTGTCGGTGTGCCACATAGACATGATCTAATCGAGGAATCATGTGTAAACAAAGAAATAAAGTCAACAAATAATAAATTCAGGAAGATCTGCTGTGCTTTTAAGTGTGCAACTTTTGTGGATGCAAACAGCTCAGTGAGAAATCATTTCACGAGGCATGGACAGCACAGGAACTATTATGGAAAAAAGATGATGGGTGAAAAGATACTAGAAGAAATAAGCCGCATAACAGTAGAAAAGCTCCCTAAAATCCCACTCCAAATGAGGACAGAAGCAGAAGAAAAGAAAACCTTAACAAGAGCAACATTTGCTGAAGCACTAAAAACATCATCATCTGCTATTGTAAATATTAAAATGTCATCAGCTGCCACAGCTAGTATAAACAATCAATCAGCATCATCAACTTCAAGTAGGAAAAGCAACTGAAACAAGAAACCTGTGGTACAACAGGATTTTTGGTATCCAGCCATAATGAAAACTCCAAGATAACAGTGTTAAACGAAAGGAGAAATACCACCAGTGCTCATTCCCCTGTTCTGAAGATTATGACTCTAAATGTGCAGTGCCTCAAGAACAAATATTGTGAACTTGAAATAGCAGTAAGTAACACCCAACCTGATGTCTTGTGTATTACAGAACATTGGTGTAAGGACCAAGAAATTAGTAGTATTCATATTAATCCATTTAAACTGGCAAATAATTATAGTAGGAAAATTGCAAAAGGTGGTGGAGTCGGTATTTACCTTAGACAAGAATTAGAATTTAAAAAGAGATGTGAAGCAGAGAACTTAAGTATTGAAAAGTTTTTTGAAGCAGGTGCTGTCCAGCTATATGGCCTGATGAAAAAAGTCATAGTCATAACAGTGTATAGGTCACCATGTGGAAACATAGAAGTCTTTTTTGATAAATTAGAATTGTTGCTAAATACTATTTACAAAAAAGAAACTGTGATTATTCTTTGTGGTGATTTCAATATTAATCTTCTAGTTGAAAGTCAACAAAAAAGGCAATTTTTGGACATATTAAAGAGTTTCAACATGTCACCACACATAAACAATTCAACTAGAATAACAAACACCTCCAATAGCCTCATAGATAACATTTTCTCAAATACACTCCTGGAAATGGAAAAAAGAACACATTGACACCGGTGTGTCAGACCCACCATACTTGCTCCGGACACTGCGAGAGGGCTGTACAAGCAATGATCACACGCACGGCACAGCGGACACACCAGGAACCGCGGTGTTGGCCGTCGAATGGCGCTAGCTGCGCAGCATTTGTGCACCGCCGCCGTCAGTGTCAGCCAGTTTTCCGTGGCATACGGAGCTCCATCGCAGTCTTTAACACTGGTAGCATGCCGCGACAGCGTGGACGTGAACCGTATGTGCAGTTGACGGACTTTGAGCGAGGGCGTATAGTGGGCATGCGGGAGGCCGGGTGGACGTACCGCCGAATTGCTCAACACGTGGGGCGTGAGGTCTCCACAGTACATCGATGTTGTCGCCAGTGGTCGGTGAAAGGTGCACGTGCCCGTCGACCTGGGACCGGACCGCAGCGATGCACGGATGCACGCCAAAACCGTAGGATCCTACGCAGTGCCGTAGGGGACCGCACCGCCACTTCCCAGCAAATTAGGGACACTGTTGCTCCTGGGGTATCGGCGAGGACCATTCGCAACCGTCTCCATGAAGCTGGGCTCCGGTCCCGCACACCGTTAGGCCGTCTTCCGCTCACGCCCCAACATCGTGCAGCCCGCCTCCAGTGGTGTCGCGACAGGCGTGAATGGAGGGACGAATGGAGACGTGTCGTCTTCAGCGATGAGAGTCGCTTCTGCCTTGGTGCCAATGATGGTCGTATGCGAGTTTGGCGCCGTGCAGGTGTGCGCCACAATCAGGACTGCATACGACCGAGGCACACAGGGCCAACACCCGGCATCATGGTGTGGGGAGCGATCTCCTACACTGGCCGTACACCACTGGTGATCGTCGAGGGGACACTGAATAGTGCACGGTACATCCAAACCGTCATCGAACCTATCGTTCTACCATTCCTAGACCAGCAAGGGAACTTGCTGTTCCAACAGGACAATGCACGTCCGCATGTATCCCGTGCCACCCAACGTGCTCCAGGAGGTGTAAGTCAACTACCCTGGCCAGCAAGATCTCCGGATCTGTCCCCCATTGAGCATGTTTGGGACTGGATGAAGCGTCGTCTCACGCGGTCTGCACGTCCAGCACGAACGCTGGTCCAACTGAGGCGCCAGGTGGAAATGGCATGGCAAGCCGTTCCACAGGACTACATCCAGCATCTCTACGATCGTCTCCATGGGAGAATAGCAGCCTGCATTGCTGCGAAAGGTGGATACACACTGTACTAGTGCCGACATTGTGCATGCTCTGTTGCCTGTGTCTATGTGCCTGTGGTTCTGTCAGTGTGATCATGTGACGTATCTGACCCCAGGAATGTGTCAATAAAGTTTCCCCTTCCTGGGACAATGAATTCACGGTGTTCTTATTTCAATTTCCAGGAGTGTATGTCAGAAACTGACATAGAGGTAACAAACATAGATTTAGGATTGTCTGACCACAATGCTCTCACCATTGAAATCCCTTTAAGGTCAAAGGAAGATAAAGGTGTAAATAATATTTACAAAAGAAACTTCTCTGTGGACAGCTGTCATTAGTTCATAAGTATCTTAGAAAATGAAAATTGGTTAGATGTTTTGAAACAGTCAAGTACAGATGAGGCGTATAGTGTATTTGCATCGATTTATATGATGAACTTTGAGATGTGTTTTCCAAAGAAACTGACCAGAGTCAAGTCTACTGGATACATAAAGTCAAGTTCTTGGATGACTCTTGGAATTAAGAAATCATGTGAAAACATGAAAAAACTGAATTCAGAGTTGAGGGAGTGTACAAATATTGATTTTATAGAATATGTAAAGAGGTATAGGAAAATATACCGCAGAGTAATTGCAAATGCAAAGTTATTAAGTAATAATATGGAAATAAAACAGTCCAGAAATAAAACTAAAATAGCAGGGGAAATTGTGACAAAAGAAACCGGGGTACCTACCAAAGACAAGGAAATTATTCTAAAAGATGAGGAGAATAAAATGGTAGATAAATATGCCATGCCTAATTATATAAATAATTACTTTTTAAATATACCCCAGACATTAAGCAGGAATCTTGGGGAGCAGATTAAGATGGAAGCACCCAAGGCAGCCAGCAGTATGATGGCAGTTCCAACAAACGAAAAAGAAGTTTTAAAAGTGATTAAAAGTCTGAAGTCCAAGATGTCAGCTGGAGTAGATGAGGTGCCAATAATATTAGTAAAGAAAACAGCTAATCAGATAGCGAAACCATTGACGCACATAGCAAACTTGTCAATGGCTGAGGACGTGTTTCCACAAAAACTGAAAATTTCTAAAGTCATTCCCCTGTTGGAAAAGGGTGATAAACTTAAAATAGAAAACTACAGACCTGTCTCACTCCTCCCAACTTCCTCTAAAGTTTTAGAGATACTAATGAAATATAGAGTCACACATTATCTTAATATGCACAAGCTGATAAACAATAATCAGCATGGATTTCAAGCTGGGAGAAGTACCGAAACAGCTGTACTAGAATACACAAAAGAAATAATCACTAAATTGGAAGAGGGAAATAGTGTAGTTGGGATAAATCTAGATTTGTCAAAAGTCTTTGACACTGTTGACCACAGCATACTTTTGAAAAAGCTTGAAGCTATAGGTATCAGAGGACCGGTAAAAAAGTGGTTTGAGTCTTATCTGGAAAAGAGGATGCAGGTGGTTGAAATTACAGCATCAAATATTAATCAAAAAATTAAACTAAGCTCAGATCCAAGGGAGGTCACAGTAGGAGTACCTCAAGGAAGTGTATTAGGCCCCTTGCTGTTCCTCATTTACATTAATGATATTCAGGTGTCAGAGAGAAAAGCTAGAATCATGTTATTTGCTGATGATATTATTTTAATAGTTAGTGATATGAAGCAGTCATTGCACAGTACTGTGGACCATGTCCTACAAGATATACAAAAATGGTTTAGTGCTAACAAGCTAACACTGAATGCAAAAAAAAACTAATTATGTGCAATATGGAAAAATAAGTGAACAGGACGACCTAAATCCCACCATGGAGGGCAAACATCTTGAAAGAGTACAGTGTGCAAAATTCCTGGGTATGCACATTGATGAGAAGATTAATTGGAAGGACCATGTGGTGAACTTAGCACTAAAACTAAATTCAGCATGTTTTGTGCTTAGAATAATTTCAAGAGTTTGTAGTAATGACTGTACCAGATTAGTATATTTTGACTATTTTCAGTCCATTGCATCCTATGGGATAGTATTCTGGGGAAAAACAAATTGTCGTCTAAATGAGATTTTCAAATTGCAAAGACGTGCTATTCGGATAATGACCCACAGCCCACCTCAAACACATTATAGGCCCCTTTTTAAAGCATTGAAAATTTTAACAATTCCATCATTATACATTCTGAAATGTCTGTTGGTGATCAAAAGAAATCAGGACAAAATGAAAACCAATACAGACTTCCATAATTACGATACACGGCAATGTAAAGATCTCCACATACAAGCTGTAACAAGGACCCGAAGCCAGAAACATGTATGTAATCAAAGCATCAAACTTTTTAATGCACTACCAAAACATATCAAAGAGCTGGAAAATGAGGATAAATTTAAAACTGTTCTAAAGAACCACATGCTTGACAAATGCTATTACAGCATAAGTGAATATCTCTGCGCAACTGTATAAAATATATGTTTAAGTTAATGTGACAAATGAAATTACATCAGTGCATAATAAATTATGTTATAAAAACACTTATTAGTTGTATATTGTATTAAACATAAGATAGATTAGTATGAATTCAGCACAGATACAAATTTTGTAAAGATATTATATAGTTGTTAAAATGTACCCTGACAAATCCTATATCACAAATGTGATCATTGGGATGATAATAAATAAATAAATAAATAAAAATTAGAAAAAATAAATAAGTTGTAAAAATGGATATGCTATATTGAAGTGCAATAAAACGTACTTGTGTTAAGGTACTGTGCAATCGTCAGGAACACTTCAAAGCTTGAAACTCCAAAGAAATTGGGAGTTCCATCTGAAGAAACTGTAGCCAGTGGTTCAAGCTGATCTCGCTGATAATCAGCAATACCAATTGTAAACACAATATCTCCATTTGCTTTCAATGTGTCAGCAGCTGGAGTTGGATCAGTTGTGCTGATGCCATCTGTTATTAGAACTGGAGGCAGAAAAATTAGATAAAATGATGTCTATCGCTTATGTTTCTAAGGAAATCATAATTATAGTTGTACTTATTTGTAGGATATGATCACTCACTGAAATTTCTGCTAAACATTTTAAGAGGATTAATGGAATGCAAGAACTATGTATATGTTTATTTATAGAGGATTGGTGCATGGTGCACAGAAACATGTAACAGAGAACAGTTAACATTAGCTTTTGAGCTCTTGCTCTTTTTATTGTTGGAGTACACACATGTGTGTTAATGTGTGTACTGCTACTAGAAAAAGAGGAAGAGCTCAAAAGCTAGTGTTAACTGTTTCCTATTGCATGTTTCTGTGTGCCACACACAAATCAACAGGTAAGTTGTTGCCTTTCCCTTATTTTACATATTTTTCCAGGCTGGAATTTCTGTTATTGTTATAAATGTTAATCAACTTTGTTCAAGCAAATAATATGAGTCACTAGACCTATAATGCTTATATTTTTGCACTATAATTTTTTTGAGTTACTGAGATCATTAATGGATCATGTCACAGTTCCATTTATGCTGTACTATTTTACTAAAATATTGTTACCTACTTAGATCTCCATCCATATTTTCTCTTTTCTGTAACTTCTTCCCTTTATTTACACAATAAATTATATCTGTTTTCATTTTTCCATACTATGTATTTACATTTTCTGTCACATTGTTACCACAATGAAATTTTAACAGGCATAACAAATAATATGGAACACTTTATTTATATGAGTCACTAGACCTATAATGCTTATATTTTTGCACTATAATTTTTTTGAGTTACTGAGATCATTAATGGATCATGTCACAGTTCCATTTATGCTGTACTATTTTACTAAAATATTGTTACCTACTTAGATCTCCATCCATATTTTCTCTTTTCTGTAACTTCTTCCCTTTATTTACACAATAAATTATATCTGTTTTCATTTTTCCATACTATGTATTTACATTTTCTGTCACATTGTTACCACAATGAAATTTTAACAGGCATAACAAATAATATGGAACACTTTATTTACAAGGTAAATAGTGAGAACAGTTACACTTCCCATCCCACTCATGTGCAAGACTACATGTAGCATGTGCATCAAATTAATGTGACACATCCCTCAGTCCTTGTTGAGTTCATTACAGAGTGGGATCAAAATACACTGTTACAAACATGTGTACATGGACCAGAATCATATTTTCATGTTATAGAGCATGATTAAGCTCACTCAGCATATGATTCCAATTGCATTTCCACTCTGGTTTTTGAGCTGATGAACCTGTGTCAAATTTACCAACCACACTGCACACAATCAGTTCCATTATGTACTACAACATCCCCTGATCAAATGTTCCTACAGTACAGCACGTGTTACTTAAACTGTCAGCATTTCTGCCTGAACTTGGTTCATTGCTGTAGAATATGCATTTTTGTTGCATAACATCATTCATGATGCTGTGAAATATTTTTCCTAGTTGTGTCACATTGGAGACCATTCATCTGTTGTCAGTGATGTCATTCTGTCACCTCTAGCTACCTGCAACTTCAAAACTGAGAAGGTGGCTTCACTGCAATGGACGTGCAAATCACCTGAACTACAAGATTGTCAAGCAATTTATTCAGGACAGTTAAGTGGCAGAACACCTTCACAGCTCTCGCACCACCTAGGAGTCTTACTGGATCCTAATATAATGCCAGTTGGTACATTGTGGATAGTAAGAGTGAGAAAACAGCCTCATTACATCCAAGTTTCTTTGATTACTAATGAAGGACTCATATGTCATATCAAAATAGAGATCACCAACTCTGTACTTGTACTACAAGATGAATACTACTACTACCCACAAGCCACCAGCATGTGACAACAGCAGATCAGTAACTGAGATGAGCTGAACACATTTGATGAACATGCCAACTAGGAATCAACACCTGCTGCTTCGAGGATTCTGTGTCATCATCTGCTTACAGCAGACCAGCTACTGTCAGATGCCATTCAGTGTTCTAGCAACTGACAGCAGAGCACATAATGATTTCACTCATGCTTTAGCACCACTGCTCTCAAATTCACTATACTGTACATGCAGCTAATGCTGTTCATGTTCTCCTGTAGGCATCACAGATTGCAAAAATAAGAAAGTATACATACACATTTTTCATGTGAACCCAACCAGCTTGCCTCATGCTTACAGGCATAACAGTTGTCTGTATGTTCTTGACAGGGGTGTAAACCAACTTCTTCTAGTGGTCAGCATGATGCCAAGAATAACTGTCAGTTCTCGCACTTCAAGGTCTCTGCTACTGCTTCAACCAGCACATGATTCCCCTATTTAGGCACACGACAGCACTACCTGCACTGTTGACTTAGGTCTCAGCACACTGTTTACACACATGTTTATACTGGCTAGCATAGAAAAACCTCTGTTAGGCACTAATTTTCTGTGAAATTATCACTTGTGCCCTGATTTAACAACAGAAATAATTATTCTATGCCAGGAAGTTTTTGGCAAACCTCCTATTCCTACTTCTTCTTGGTAAGTAGAGTTCCTCGTGGCTCTGGTAAATGGGGTTCAAAAATGAAGGTGCCCACAAACTGAGCAGCTGGCTATGATAGAGACATTATATAGTTACATGAAAGGGATCATCTTACATTACAGGATGAAAATTTGAAATTAAAATGTAACTTTGCATGAGAGAAGCAGCAAACTGGCAGAGGCCTGGCAGTAGCTGTCTTTGTTAAGGATTACCACAGTTACAAACACCAGACATACGTCAGCTCCCGATTCCAATATCCATGAGATATTATGAGCTGTGGAGAACTTTAAGTGTATGATAAGCAACTATAAAGGCAGTGCCGAGGATGATATAGAATTCAAAGATCTGGATGAGATGCTTACTTGAAACATACTAAAATTGGATGCAGTGAATACTGAAGGTGACAAGGACATGAAAGGGTTGTATAAAGAGGCAGTATGCAACATCCAGAAATGCAATGACCAACTGGAATCTTCAGTGGATGCACCAACTCTTTCTAACAATGGCCTTCAACCAGGAATGATGGAGCACCTACAGGTCAGTGATAGTTCTCCCCACTCTAGTTTTACTAGTGCTTCTACAACCCACATCCACTATGGCATTAGGGACAACAGAATAAACAGTCTTCCATAAAGCATGGAGACTTGCTCCATCTAAATTAGATATCACAAAAATAGTTATCAACGAATTATTAAAAAAGGGAATTGTGAATCCTTGATATAGTGCTTGGGCATCCTGCATCCACTTAATAATGAAAAATGGTGGTACATATAGGATATGCATTGAGTAATGACAGTAAACACATGCACAATACCAGACAGGTGTCCCATCTGAAATATTTGGGACTTCACCCACTCAGTGACTGGTGCTTCAGTCTTTATTGCGGTTGCCTGAAAAAAAGTATATCTTGAGGTACCAGGGGATAAGGAGGACATTTTAAAGACTGTCATCATTACTCCTTTTGGTTTGTTTCAAGTTCTTGTATATGTCTTTAGGCCTAAAAAACACTGAGGAAAGATGGCAGCATTTCATTGATTTGGCCCTCAGCAACCTTGCTGTCTGTTTCCCAAACATGGATAATATTCCAGTTTTTTCTTCACCATAAGAATGCAAGCAGCATCTTCACCAGGTCTGACTTTTGTGCACGTAAACAATTTGGTATTGCAGTGAACAAAGACAAATGCAAAAGCATAGTTGCATTATTGGGATATTCAATGATGGTGGCCAGTATCAGATGTATGGAAGAGAGAATTGAAATCATCAGGCAGATTCCACCTCCTATCACATTCCACGAACTCTGTGGGTTTCTAGAGATAATCAGTTTTCACAGGTGGCATATCCTGTATGCTGCAAAAATCCAGGCTCCCTTAAATGCTCTGGCAGGCAGAAGTACTAAAGGACAACAGTCCTTGCACTGTACACCAGAGATGCAACACACATTTGAAGCTTAGAAAACACCATCACCTTGGCTCATCCTTCCCCTCCCTGGAAGTGACACACCAATCAGCACAGTTGACAATATGTGGTGGATCCACGCTTGTCTAGACTGCCAACACAGCAAGATAGGTTGCCATGCATTTTTGAGAAAAGGAAAATTTGACATTCCAAGAGGGAGGTTACAGCGTGTTCACTTGGACCTCATTGACCCTGTGCCTGAATTGAATGTGTTCTGGTACATGTTATCCACCACTGCTTGGACAGCAAGCTGGGTTGAAGCTGTGCTTCTAAAAGACATGACTGCAGAATCTACTGCTCTGTCCTTTGGTCACATGGGGAAAGCTCACTTCTGCTGTCCATCTTCAATAACTACTGACTATGGACACCAATTCGAATTGCATCTTTTTGAGGAATTGTGTACATTGTGTGGCATATAATGTTCGTACACTACAGTGTACCAGCCACAAAGCAATGGATTAGTTGAAAGATAACACTGCACACTTAAAGCCACCCTGATGTACCATGATTCACTGTGGACTGAAGAAATGCCATGGATTTTGTTGGGAGTTCACACAGCATATAAGGACGATTTACAGTCATCTTTGGATGGAATACTGTATGATGAATGCTTAACTTTTCCCTCTAACTTTCCGCCACCATCATGTGGCAAAATAAGCGCTGTATCATTTTGAGAGTTACAGAGGCAAGCGGGTGTGATGGGCTGTACCCCAATTCACTGTTACTAGTGCCACGTCATCATAGCGCATCTGTGTCTAGCATACTATTGCACCATAATCTAAGGATGAAATTAAAAATTAAAGTTGCTTTTCCAAACTTTGTCAGCATATACTGCAGTATATTAATGTTTAGATTGTAAATCTCAGAGTGATCTGGTGAATATCTTTCCCTAAATACATTGTTTTAAGAAAAAAAGAAGTGGTGCTAAATAAAAAAAGCTAGAAAACCAAAAATTGTTCAGTGCGTGCAACTATAACAAGTCTCAACCTGATCAGAACAATATTTAGATCAAAATCAGAGTTTTTACTAAAAATTGAAGGCTCTGAATGTTAGACTTAGAATGAAATCTCGTATGAAGCTCTTGTTTAATATAAAAACATTAACTATGGGACCTCATTAAGCTACCTCTAATAGTTTTTGAGTTATTTACTGAAAACTAAATTAGGAACGAAAACGCCCTTACTTAAAATAGATTAAGTATCATTTGTATTAATGATAGAAAGTTTCAATTACAGCACCTCATGAAACCTATTAAATAATAGAGCTATAGTAAGTTTCAAGACTTTGATGTAAATATCAATAAATAAAAGATCTCTTAAAGATGTAGTTCAGAGGTCATGTTCTACTGTCAGTTCTGTTCTACAAATTTTAGACAGCAATGTTTAAATGCAGGTAAGCTAAAACTTTTCCTATATATAAGCCAGCATTACTCCATTCATATAAAAATTATGAAGATTGTAAATTGATACACAACAGTGTTATAAAATGATATATATCTGAGGAAGAGGCCATTTAACTGCTGCTTCCTGCGGATAGAGTGGATGACGGCAGGTATTCCCTTTACCCATCCATCCACTACACTCATATATAAATAAATACAGCCTGAGAGGCAGTGACTTGACTTTACTTCACACCCAGCTACCATCCGCGGCAGTCAAACACCAACTTACACACTGCCTCCAGTGACGTCACAGCCAGACTGCAACTAAACACATTTTTTGGGTACAAATAGGAAGTGAACTTGTGAGGACTGTATACCATCCTGGATCACTTAGATTTAGTGGAAGTAACTGTTTGTGTGCTGCCTGTAATGTTACCAAAACTGCGTGGCAAGTGGTGACATTATTTTACACTTTTGTGGTGAGCAATTAACTTTGATTATGAGAAGTCAGGGCAAAAGACCATTTAATGGGAACTTAACATAGAGGTTGTCTCTGAACTACTCATAGTGCTGTTTATGATAGAGACATTATTATTATTATTTCTTTCTTTTCTCAGACGTTATGTCTGGTCAAAAATGGAAAGTGACGCGGACCTTGATCAAGCGTGACTTCCTTTTAACTGTATGGTATATGTTATATTGCATTTAGGAGCTTTCGGGTAATTGAACATGTATCAATAATTACGGATTTCTGTAGTTGTATATATAAGTTTGGATGTAGCTGTATTGCATTGATGTACTGGTGGATATTGTGTGGTATGACTCCTGTAGTTGATAGTATAATTGGTATAATGTCAACTTTATCCTGATGCCACGCGTCCTAGACTTCCTCAGCCAGTTGGATGTAATTTTCAATTTTCTCTCCTGTTTTCTTTTGTATATTTGTTGTATAGGGTATGGATATTTCGATTAGTTGTGTTAATTTCTTCTTTTTATTGGTGAGTATTATGTCAGGTTTGTTATGTGGTGTTGTTTTATCTGTTATAATGGTTCTGTTCCAGTATAATTTGTATTCATCATCTCAAGTACATTTTGTGGTGCATACTTGTACGTGGGAATGCGTTGTTTTATAAGTTTATGTTGTAAGGCAAGCTGTTGATGTATTATTTTTGCTACATTGTCATGTCTTCTGGGGTATTTTGTATTTGCTAGTATTGTACATCCGCTTGTGATGTGATCTACTGTTTCTATTTGTTGTTTGCAAAGTCTGCATTTATCTGTTGTGGTATTGGGATCTTTAATAATATGCTTGCTGTAATATCTGGTGCTTATTGTTTGATCCTGTATTGCAATCATGAATCCTTCCGTCTCACTGTATATATTGCCTTTTCTTAGCCATGTGTTGGATGCGTCTTGATCGATGTGTGGCTGTGTTAGATGATACGGGTGCTTGCCATGTAGTGTTTTCTTTTTCCAATTTACTTTCTTCGTATCTGTTGATGTTATGTGATCTAAAGGGTTGTAGAGGTGGCTATGAAATTGTAGTGGTGTAGCCGATGTATTTATATGAGTGATTGCTTTGTGTATTTTGCTAATTTCTGCTCATTCTATAAAGAATTTTCTTAAATTGTCTACCTATCCATAATGTAGGTTTTTTAAGTCGATAAATCCCCTTCCTCCTTCCTTTCTGCTTAATATGAATCTTTCTGTTGCTGAAAGTATGTGATGTATTCTATATTTGTGGCATTGTGATTGTGTAGGTGTATTGAGTGCTTCTAGGTCTGTGTTACTCCATTTCACTACTCCAAATGAGTAGGTCAATATTGGTATAGCATAAGTATTTATAGCTTTTGTCTTGTTTCTTGCTGTCAATTCTGTTTTCTGTATTTTTGTTAGTCTTTGTCTATATTTTTCTTTTAGTTCTTCTTTAATATTCGTATTATCTATTCCTATTTTTTGTCTGTATCCTAGATATTTATCGGCATCTGCTTTTTCCATCGCTTCTATGCAGTTGCTGTGGTTATCCAATATGTAATCTTCTTGTTTAGTGTGTTTTCCCTTGACTATGCTATTTTTCTTACATTTGTCTGTTCCAAAAGCCATATTTATATCATTGCTGAATACTTCTGTTATCTTTAGTAATTGGTTGAGTTGTTGATTTGTTGCTGCCAGTAGTTTTAGATCATCCATGTATAGCAAATATGTGATTTTGTGTGGGTATGTTCCAGTAATATTGTATCCATAATTTGTATTATTTAACATGTTGGATAGTGGGTTCAGAGCAAGGCAGAACCAGAAAGGACTTAATGAGTCTCCTTGGTATATTCCACGTTTAATCTGTATTGGCTGTGATGTGATATTATTTGAATTTGTTTGGATATTAAGTGTGGTTTTCCAATTTTTCATTACTATGTTTAGGAACTGTATCAATTTAGGATCTACTTTGTATATTTCCAATATTTGTAGTAGCCATGAGTGGGGTACACTATCAAAAGCTTTTTGGTAATCAATGTATGCATAGTGTAGCGACCTTTGTTTAGTTTTAGCTTGATATGTCACCTCTGCATCTATTATCAGTTGCTCTTTACATCCTTGTGCTCCTTTGCAACAGCCTTTTTGTTCTTCATTTATAATTTTGTTCTGTGTTGTATGTGTCATTAATTTCTGTGTAATGACTGAAGTTAATATTTTGTATATTGTTGGTAGGCATGTTATGGGGCGATATTTAGCTGGGTTTGCTGTGTCTGCTTGATCTTTAGGTTTCAGATAAGTAATTCCTTGTGTAAGTGTATCAGGGAATGTGTATGGGTCTGCAATGTAACTGTTAAATAATTTAGTTAGATGTGAATGTGTTGAGGTGAAATAGCCAGAAATTTGCTATTTTATCTTTTCCAGGGGCTTTCCAATTGTGAGTAGAATTAATTGCTTGGGTGACTTCATGTTGCAAAATTATCACTTCAGGCATTTGTGGTATCATCTTGTATGTGTCTGTTTCTGCTTGTATCCACCATGCGTGCCTGTTATGTTGTACCGGGTTTGACCATATGTTGCTCCAGAAGTGTTCCATGTCTGTTATGTTTGGTGGATTGTCTATTTTAATGTGTGTGTTATCTATTGTCTGGTAAAATTTCTTTTGGTTTGTGTTGAATGTTTGGTTTTGTTTCCTTCTATTTTCACTTTTTTTGTATCTTCTAAGTCGTTTGGCCAATGCTTGTAATTTCTGCTTCTTTTCATCTAATTGCTCTATCGCTTCTTGTTGTGAGATTTTACCTAACCTTTTTCGTTTTTTTTCTGGGATTTCATTTCTTATAAATTGTGTTAGCTGTCCGATGTCTTTTCTCAGTTTTTCTATTCTGATCTGTAGCCTGTGTTGCCATGCTGGTTTTGTGGGTTTCTTCTGTGCGTTGGTTGGTTCTGATCTCTGCCTAGTGTGTATATTTAGTGTAGTGAGTGCTCCTATATAAACAAGTAGTTGTAACTCTTCCATAGTTGTGTTTTCATTTATTTTGTTGTGTATGATTGTGTTGATAGTTTTTATTGTTGTTTCGACTTGTGGGTTATTTGGCGGTCTATGCAAGAATGGTCTAATGTCTGTATTTGTGTCTTTGTATTCTATATATGTCAGCTGAAATTTTTCTTCTATATCTAACATGTTAGTCACTTCGTGTTCTATTTGTGCTTGTTCTGGTGGCTGTCTTAAGATTTCGTTTTCCTCTGATTGTTTAATTGATGCGTGTTGTTCTTTGTTGTTTGCTCTGAGATGTTTGAGTCCATTACTGTATTTTCTTCTTCTTCTGATTGCACATTATTTTGTTCCAGTATTTGTTGTACTTGTTGTTTGATGTTTTCTAATTCTGACTGGGGTATCCCGTTATTTTTGATTATTACACGGATCTGATCAGCTAGTCATTGTTCTGTTAAAAATTTGAATTCTGGGTATCTGGTAATAAATGTTGTGTATACTTGTGATCTGTATCCAATTGTGTTGGTTCCTAGATTTGTTGCTTGGTAATAACAGAACATGAGGTGTCGATTAACTTCATCTGACCATCTCATCCTCTGTCTTTGTTTTCCTTCTAGGGTGGTTGCAGGAAGCATATCCTGCAAAACACCTCTATTTGGATTTAAATCATTTTCCAGTTGGCTAGCAGTGTCGTTACCATTGTGGGCGGGCATAGGGTTCAAGGGTCGTCCCCGACCATGACGGCGCTTGTCCGAGGCTTCTTTAGTTCTGTCGTGAACCAACTAATCACACTAAAAGGGGGGTTAGCCCTATTAGTGGTTTGTTCTTTTCGTCGCCTTTTACGACTGGCAGAACATACCAGAGGCCGATTCTTTTCCCTATTATTATTATTATTTTTATTATTATTATTATCTCACTATGTTGTGTGTGCAAAAGTTTATCAAGTATATTCGTCAATTAGAACTCAAAACTTTCATATATAATCATAGTTCCTGATCCTGCAGAGTAAATTGAGAGTACAAGCATTTCAGTGAATGAAAGAAGAATGTGGACTTGCAGACTGGAAACTATGGTCAGTATGTTCTCCATCGCTTACTGGCTGATTACAAAACTAGTTTTCAGTGTCTCATAACAGACAGTGCCACCGCCCCAAAATCACCACATTTGGTGGCCTCTTGAGTTACCAGTTCTTGTAACTAGGGTCAAGCAACACACCAGCCATACAAGAACATGGAGTACAGGAGATTTTTGTAAATAAGTCTCTGAATGACTGTAATCATATGATGCTCAATGATGATCCCACATGGGCAGCCCTGCAACAACTGTATTGCAACCTTCACAAGGTGTTACAGCATGGGCTCAAACATTTTCTATTTGGCTCATCAGCAAACTTATGACCATCTGTGGTCAGCACCTTATGCTAGCTTGGATAATGCTGGCTCAGGAGGATGACTGCAGCCTAGTACATCAACAAGAAGATTCAACATGTACTTCTGTTTCACCCAACAAGAGCCTGTGCCCCAGCTCTTCCTCCTTCAATGAGGGATACAATGTACCAATGCCATCACTTCAAGACTTCATCAAAGCAGCTCCCAATTCCCAGTACGGCCAAGAACTATGAACCCCTCTGTTCCTGCATGAATACTTTGGGGAACAGTGATATCACCATCCACCCTGTCTTCTGTGCTCTGCACTGGAAAAGTGGGCTCTATGGTGACAGCAACTTGCAGAGGTTGATAAAGAGAATGAAATCGAGACCAATGTGTGCAACATCTTTTGTTTTGATGTATTCTTAAACCAATTCATTCCATGCTGCCTGTCTTAACACATGTCTGTCAAGTTATATCATCATTTGTATAAAATAGATTGGTTCAATTTTGTGGTAACCATAAGTGTATATCATTCCATCTAATCCTTGCCTTGCCATCCATCCATCCTCAAAAGATGATGATTTAGCATACTTGGTTCAGAGTCTGCAATGTCTACTGTGGCTCAAAAGTCTCACTTGAGAATGGCAGTCCTACTACAGTTTGGGGAAGTGAAACGTAGAGGACTTCAAACAGAAGCCACTCTCCCTTTCTGTCTTGTCCTCTTCCTGATTTGTTCTTGTGTGCATTTGTCCTCTGCAAGTTTGACCCCATTTCACACACTTACTTGCCACTTGAAACAGTCATCAGTAGTACTTGCCCACTGATTTGGATTAATGTTGGCCTTGGTCAGGTCTCTCTTTCAGACATCCTTGGAGTGAAGATGTGGTCTTCCCACTGGGCCTCACACCTTCCTGAAATTCTCCATGCAGCAGTTTTTTCAGTATTCACTCAGGATCCATGTGCCTGACATGTCTCAGCCACTGTAAACTACAGTGGCACAGGAGTGCATGAATGCTGGGTGTGCTTGCAAGCTGTAATACTTTGATGTTGGGTACTCTACCACTCCAAGAAATTTGAAGGATCTTCCGGAGACAGCGGAGATGGAAGCTGTTCAGTTGAGATTTGTGCTTAGCGAGAGTTGTGCATGTCTCACAGCTACAGAGAAGGGTACTGGTAACACAAGGGTTGTATACTTCTAATTTAGTTTTTATTATGTATGTATGTATGTTATGTATGTTCCATACTCTGTTTTTCAATCTAGCCATGATAGATGATACTTTTGTGACTCTATTAGTAATCTCAGTGTCCACAGACAAGTTGTTAGATATTGTACAGGTAGGTAAAGTCATCAGCTACCTGCAGAGAATTGTTGCCAATGCTGGTGAATGGAAAGCTGTTGGTGCCATGTGCCATGATCTTAGTCTTTTGCAGGCTGATGGTAAGACAAAATTTTTCACATGCTTGTGACAATTTGTTAATTAGATACTGCAGCTCATCTTCTGTGTTTGCTACCAGTGCTGCATCATCTGCATATAACAACTCATGAATAACAACTGTATTCACTTTGGCCTAGGCCTTGAGGTAGGCAATGTTGAAAAGATTTCCATTAGGCCTAGTATGTAAATACACTCCCTCTTCACAGTGTTCAAAGGTAAATCTCAGCAGAAAGAAAAGGGAGTATGAGCTAGCACACACCCCAGCTTTACACTACTATTGACAAGGAATACTTCCAATGGCCTACGGTTGAAGTAAACTGTTGCTTGCATTTTATCACAGAAAGAGACAGTTATTTATCACAGTTTAGGTGGGCATCCAATCTTCTGCAGCAATTTGAAGAGTCCATTTCTGCTTAATAAATCAAATGCTTTAAGAAGGTCAATAAAAGCGATATAAAGTGGCCTCTTATGCTCACAGCACTTCTCTAGCAGTTGTCACAGAGAGATTGTATCCACAGCTGATTGGTCAGGCCTGAAACCAAATTGAGATTCTGGAAGCTAGGATTTGTAATCACATTACATGGAAAAACTAGATGCAATGCCTACTATGAGTAACTCAGTAGAGCAAATGGAGAGACTCCAGGTGAAGATGGGATACCTGATGCGGTTGTTAAGTACAACAACTCTGTCCTTCTGAAACACCCATACTCACTTCTCACAACCAGCTGGGAAGAAGTTTATGTTCCACTGGGTATGCAGAATTCAAAGATTTTTAAAGAAATGACTGCAACACTTACTAAGGCATATCATTGCTAAGTATAGTTGGTAAGGCATCTGCAGGAGTCATCCACCTAATCACTGCCACTACCAACAGTACTAACATCACCAACAAACCAAAACTAATAAGATATCAGACATATTGTTATTCACTATACTGCCCTTGATCAGATGTGTGATACTTATAAAAATTATACAATGTGTATCACTGAATAAATTTGCTTATTATGAAACAAACACCGCAAGAGTTGTCCAAAATGTGTAATAAAAAGTAAGAAATACCATAACTGAAACCCACAGGTCTGAATAAATTTACTTTCATAGTATTGTGAAACAAGGTTTGCTTACAAACTTCCTAGTACCTAAATAACATGAGAAACATTCTAAGGGTTTGCTGGAGACTGATTAATGTTTATAACATTTTTCAAGTTGTATCACAACTTTTAATAATTACACTCATTAACCACTTTAGAAGTTAAATGGCTGAGGAAGTAAAAATAAGCAATATTCTAATTCAGGAAGAAATATGAAGTCTTGTCTAATAGAGTAAATTTTGTGTTCCCATAATTTTTTCTGTTAATTCTCAACAAAACCCTTAACAAAAAATTAGATCAATAAATAAATAAATTAAGTACCAATATTCATCCACATTTTTTATGTTGTAATTCCATAGCTACTTACATACAAGTGTTGTATTATGAATGGCATTTTCCTTTATTTCATCAACTGCCAAATTTAATGCAACTAGGATACTTGTTCCACCCTTTGTGTAAACAAGTTCACCAACAGAGTCAACAAATGCACACGTGTCTGTCTGAGTCAGTGGAATGTCTACATCAGCAACATGACTGAATGTTATCAAACCTGCTGTTCGATTTACGGAGAGCCTGAAACAAGAGTTAATCATTTTCAGTTACAAGATATTATATGTACTTTTGGAGGTACTAATACTTGGGCACATGTAAAAATGTTCAATGCATGACAACCACTTGTAGCATTGCAATGACTATGGAAATTGGACAAACACTCATATTGCTTCTGAATCAACTTTATATTATCTACAAGACAATAACAGCTGAATATATAATATTCTGTTGGCTTTTCTTCCTTATACTATGAAGTGAATGAATAGCAGATTTGGCCTTGTGAGATGGAAATGAAATGATACCATTGTTTCTGGTGTTAATTGTTTGAGATTTGCTGGTATTCTAGATTCATTTTCACTCATTTTGTTGACTTTTCACACTGAGTGATTGCGACATCACTCATGTCTTGCAAGATTACACTATAAAGAAAACCTTTTATGTGGAATGAGTGAAGGTAAACATTAACAACAACTGGAAGCAGTATTAATAACAGGATATCATTAAAATGCTGTATAAATCTATTACTGTGATACAAAGACATTATTTAATGTACAGAACAATAAATGACCAGTCTAAAAATGTTCTCATCTGTTGAGATTGGCGCCATTCTTGCAAGCCTCAGACTTTCAAAATGGGAGTTACTGATTGTTGTTAGAAGTTCCTGTTTTAGACTGATGATGAAGTCCCTCAGGAATTAATAGTCTGGCCAGGGAATAAATCCAGTAAGCAAATTTGCCAGGAGGTCTTGTTTCATACATGGAAAAAGCTCTGCCACCAGCTATTGAATGTTAAATTCACTGAGTTACAAGTCATGGCTCATATGATCCCTGATAATTCCAGTTGCCTGGATTCAGAAGCCATCCTTTATTCTTTTGGAATTAGGCAGAAATAGCGATAATGACTACCTAGGCATCAACTCTGGGGTAAAACTTCTGTAATTTGTTGTGTCATCCCACATACCAGTTGTGGTCCTCTGGTTAGATGCTAAGCAGAAGTCTAAAGCCTGATGTTCCATCAGGTCTGTGATGATCTTGAGTGCAGTTTTCTTGAGCTGCCTTACAGGTTGGATAATTTTAAGATCCCCATCAACATGGAAAATTTTTGCCACAGCCAAGAAGAAGCTACTTGCTTAGGTATGTATGCTGTACATATGAAGGTTTCTTATGTTAAGTGATGAGTAGTTAGGTGTAATACATGACAGAGCTGTGTGTATATCACCTGAATTTGATATGGAGGAGAATATGTGTCCTTGGAGGTCAGAAAAATAAGATGTAAATCTAACATTATTCAGCAATAGAAGCATTCTGGACAAGGTACCCAAATTACCCATGCCTATTACTGGTATAGAAAATATATAATGCATGGAACAGGAAGGTAGATGAGAACAGAAATAAATAAAGACGAAATCTTCAAATACAACATACCACAAACCGTCAAACCTTTGCAAGAGATACCATATAGAAATATGCAACAAGAGGACCAGATCAATTAGAGATTATGCAATAAATGGTTCAAATGATAATCTGTTATAATACCTGCACTGAATGTAATCTACTACTAAGAATTATGCAGACACTCAATACATCCTTGCAATTCACTCTCAAATGATTGTAATCTAATGTATAATTATAATGGCTATTTTGCTGCAATAAATCATTTATTTATATTACAAACGAAGTTTACAATGGAAAACAGGGCTACAGGTTTAGAGTCAAATCAGACAAATATGGTCAGAGGATGAGGAAACCTTGGTAAAGATAAATCTCAAATAGTAACAACATGTTTATATTTGGCTCCCACATGAAGTATCTAAGTAGTTTAGTGCTTCAGAGAGAGTTCAGAAATTATTAAGTGGCAACTGCAAGACAAAGCTATTATAATGGTGTAGATCTCAACTTGCTATAGTCTGCAAAATGCATGTGTTTTGGATGGGTGACAAGGACAGAGATTCATGTAATGTTTCACTAAATCCTTTTATGAAATTTATCTTGACCATTTTTTGTTGGAAAACTATATTACATTTGCTATCAATAAACACGCCAGTACTTTTCAATTAGTAAGAAAATTCCAGTTGTCTGTTTATGGAATAGAATGGGAGAAAAATGATACTGATACAATATATACCTTCTGCCACAGATGTATGATCACTTATAGCTGACAAATATTGTGGCATAATTCTGCCTTGATCATTTGTGGTGTCAAGCCACAGGCACTGTGAAAATCACTAGTATGCACGCAGGGCCACAAAAAGGCTCCTGGAAAGTCTGCACATCGTTTACCCTTAAAATTGTCTTTGGACTACCCAATCCCAAATGATGAGTTTCATTTTACAAATCTATTTGCAATCCCAACATAGCTCTCTACTTCTTTAAGGGTTGTAGAATTTATAGCAAAACATCTCATATCAAGGCTGCAGTTGTCAAAATTTGGGTGTGAAAAATATATGTAGCTTACTGCCAACATGTGGGGACTATCAAATAAAAACCAAACACCTGCAACAATGGCGTCATGGAATGGTCCCATTCAAAAGTAATCACCAACAACATTAAGGCATTTATCCCACTGGGTGATGAGAAGATCAATGCTTGTTTCAAAGAAAGCAGTTGGTTGCTGGTGGATCCATAACTGCACCCAGTCTTGCACTTCCTTGGCCAATGAGACTGATGTTCATGTATGTATTTCTTCAGATCACCAAAGATGTGAAAATGACACAGTGAAAGATCTGGGTTGCATTGAGTATGTTGCAGTGTTTCCCAACCAAATCGCTGAAGTGTAGCCTTCAGCATATTGGCAGTGTGAGGGTGGGCATTATTGTGCAACAGGACAATTCCATCAGACAGCCTGAGGGCAAATGACAAACCCAACAGGAGAAACATCCCACATATACCCTGCACAAGAAATCCAAAGTTGTTCGGAGAAGTTCTGGTAATGTCATGATGACGTCCTTCTTTGACTCCAGGGGCTCTCTGTTCATAGAGTTCTTCAAGTGTAGCACCACCATTAATGCACAGTGCTATAAAGTCACTTTACAGAAACTGTGATGTGCCATAAAGTCGAAACATCCAGGAATGGTGTCGAGCAGACTCACACTGTTGCACAATAATGCCCACCACCACGCAGCCAATCGGACAAAGGTTATGCTTCAGTAATTTGGATGGGAAACACTGCAACATCCTCTGTACAGCCTGGTACTTTCACCATGTGATTTTAACATCTTTGGCAATATGATGAAAGACACGTGGATGTCAGTTTCAGTCTGATGAGGAAATGCAAGAGTGCATGCGATTGTGGATTCATCAGTGGACAACTGCTACCTAGAAAATACGAACTGATCATGTCATCTCCCAGTGGGATAAATGTTTTAACATGAGTGGTGATTATTTTTGAATGGAACCATTCCATGGTCCCACTGTGGCAGATGTTTCATTTCCATTTGACTATCCCTTATAATTAACGAGTATACACTGAAGAGGCAAAGAAACTGCTACACCTGCCTAATATCGTGTAGGGCCCCCACAAGCACACATAAGTGCCACAACACGATGTGGCATGGACTCGACTAATATCTGAAGTAATGCTGGATGGTATTGACACCATGAATCCTGCAGGGCTGGCTGTCCATAAATCCATAAGAGTATGAGGTGGTGGAGATGTCTCCTGAACAGCACGTTGCAAATCATCCCAGATATGCTTAATAATGTTCATGTCTGGGGAGTCTGGTGGTCAGTGGAAGTATTTAAATCCAAAAGAGTGTTCCTGGAGCCACTCTGTAGCAATTATGGATGTGCTGGGCATCACATTGTCCTGTTGGAACTGCCCAAGACTGTCAGAATGCACAATTGACATGAATGGGTGTAGGTGATCAGATAGGATGCTTATGTACATGTCACCTGCCAGAGTCACATCTAGATGTATTAGGGGTCCTATATAACTCCAACTGCACACACACCACACCATTACAGAGCCTCCATCAGCTTCAACAATCCCTTGCTGACATGCAGGGTCCATGAATTCATGAGGTTATCTTCATACCCGTACGTGTCCATGCGCTCACTACAATTTGAAATGAGACTTGTCCGACCAGCCAATATGTTTCCAGTCATCAACACTCCAATTTTAGTGTTGACGGACACATGCGAGGCATAAAACTTTGCGCCATGCAGTCATCAAGGGTACAAGGGTGGGCCTTCAGCTCCGAAAGCCCATATTGATGATGTTTCACTGAATGGTTCACACGTTGACACTTGTTAATGGTGCAGCATTGAAATCTGGAGCAATTTGCAGAAGGGTTGCACTACTGTCACTCTGAATTATTCTCTTCAGTAATCTTTGGTCCAATTCTTGCAGGATATTTTTCCAGCAGCAGCGATGTTGGAGATTTGATGTTTTACTGGATTTGTAATATTCATGGTTGCTCTTGAAATGGTCATATGGGAAAATCCCCTCTTCATTGCTGCCTAAGAGATGTTGTGTCCCATCGCTCACGTGCTAACTATAACACTATGTTCAAACTCACTTAAATCTTGATAATCTGCCATTGTAGCAGCAATAACCAATTTAACAACTGTGCCTGACACTTGTTGTCTTATATATGTGTTGCCGACCACAGTGCTGCATTCCGCCTGTTTAGATATCTCTGTATTTGAATACACATGTCTACACGAGTTTCTTTGGTGCTTCAGTGTACAATTATTTTGACATACATCACAGGAATATCAAAGAGGCCCATCAGGACATTGAGCTACTGGCTCCAAAGACTATTTTCTCATACCACATATGTAGTATGTAGTATTTCTCCAAAATATATTCTGTATGCCCACTGGCAATAATTAGAGAAATGCCAAATATGAAATTTAATTTACTCTAGAGTTGGAAATCACTTGAAATGAATTGCTACATCTTGAAAAGCTTATCAATACGCTCATTGTAAATTAAATTGTTGTCCTTTTGAATGGCTAGGAATATGCTGGATTTTAGTATTATTGTGCAAAGTTCTCCACTTGTAGATTGTAATTTTCTGTTTGAACTAGCATGAGATTTATTTCCAAATATTTAACAGTTGAACTGTGTTATGCAACATCAGTTTCACTAACAATGTAGGTTTCACAGTTTTAAGAGTGATATTCCATTCTTGGTAAGCAAAACTTATGGCATTGCTTATCAGTGTATGGAGGCCATGCGTTGTCTGATACCATTATTAGTTCACTGACTTTTCTTAATGCTTCTTTTAGATGAATCACAATTATAACATACACTTCTATGCATCTCCGCTAATGACTATTATTCCTTTTATGCCATACTAGCAGATGGACATATACAATGGTAATCGCATCAAGCTGGGATAAGGTGAGAGGGAGTAGTTTTACCTAGCAGCCCTTGAGTCATCATTTTTCATCCAAACAGTAAGAAGGAGCATTGTCACAATGAGATTCAATTGCTGGGTACTTTATCGAAGGGACTAATCTGGCAACAGGTCTCAACATTTTACCACCTTTCAGGAATATCCTGTGGTGCAAAAGGGAACTTCATATGTTTCAGCCAGCTCAAGTCATTATCGTTGTAGTCTACTGTGGGGACGTATGTTACAGCTTTAAGTGGCTCAAGTGGTTTTTCTTGTGAAAATTTTTATGTACAACTATGATGCAATTTGAAGCTAATTTTGTGAATGAAACAACCACAACCTTGTACTGAGTAGGCTAATACTCGTCAAAAGATATTGTGTGTATGCTTTTGAGGAGAGATGTAAATGTGAAAATTTATTTGAACTTATGGAATGCACAGAGAAATGCTAATTCAAGGTTCAAATGGCTCTGAGCACTATGGGACTTAACATCTGAGGTCATCAGTTCCCTAGAACTTAGAACTACTTAAACCTAACTAACATAAGGACAGAACACACATCCATGCCCGAGGCAGGATTCGAACCTGCGACCATAGCAGTCACATGGTTCCAGACTGAAGCACCTAGAACCGCTCAGCCACACCGGCTGGCTTGAGAAATGCAGATGGTAACAGTAAATTATAGTGAATTTGTCCAAATGGAAAATGTAATACAGTCAGATTGTGAACATGTTTCCTCTACCTTCACTAATGATGATTTAATCACAAAAATAAATTCACCAACTTGGCTACATTCCCACATATTTTCTTTGTAAACAAAGTTTTTACATTTAGAAATTTTTGTTATGCTCACATTTCTTTTTGTTTGACTTCCTTTCCTGCTATTTAGAAACATAACAGCCTTACTCACCAGCATGTCATGGATCAATAAGTTGAATGATACAGTATGATCAATAAGTTGAATGATACAGTATTTTGTGTTTTATCAAGTCCAAATTTTCTTGGGAATGCAGCGTATTCCCACCAGATACTTTTACAGAGTTTCCATAACTAGATAAACTAGCAATATTAAATGCAGATAGTTCGATTAAATATTCATTACAAAAGACACACTGTCATGGGCAAAGGCATCTCATTTTCGTAATGTAGCCATTAATCCAATAACTGTCAAATGTCTGCATTTATTTTTTCATAAACTACGGAACCAGAAATTGAAATACAGCAAAATGGAAAACTCCATTTGCTTCCAATTTACTCCTTTAGATATTAATTTTTCCCTGCATTTCAACTGTTTCCAATCATACATGTAATGCATATATGATGGATGTGTACACAAAACTGACAAGTTACTTTTCATGCAGAATTTTTTACAGTCTTATTATTCACTTTACAATCTACAATCTGCTGATTGCAATGGTACTGTTATTTTTCCATATAACATTTTCATTTGAGGCAAACTGGTAACTGAAATTGTTCCCACATCAAATGATTGTAAGAATAGCATGATTTATTGACTGTTTATTCACAGAAGATCAGGCTCATTAGAAATACCCAAATTTTGCATTTTCCAATAACCAATTTACTTTCTCTAAAAATTCATTAACTGCTTAGAAATTATTCATAATTGTTGTCTGGACACAGCCAAAAATACTTCCGTTCTTTGAACTTTTAAGCTTGTTTATTTCCAAGATTTGACATTGTACTTTTGTTTTCCCAATTCCTCTTAACCATGATCATCATTCAAATAAACCACTAATCAAGAAGTTTAATAAATAAGAGAAATTATAAGCCTGGAAATTTTACATGAAACTTGTAAATCCACCACATGGGTAGCCAGTGTATCCATCAAATAGTAACTAGAACCTTAATACTTTAATAAATATGTCATATCCGATTAAACAAAATAATTATGTAAACACCAGTATGACACAAGCACTAGTTGTAACCTTTACATTATTGTATAGTAAAAGATAATTCCCAATTTCACAAATTATACATGAACCTCCACATACCACCAACTGAGATTGAGTCCTCAGTCCATTCCTAGCTATGAACCAATTAATACCTCAATGTTGAAGCCCACTGGCAGAATTATTTTTCAAGAATCACTCCATTTCATTCATATTAAAAGTCTGGGATTAGTTCTGAACATGCAAATTTCTACATTCAAAATTATTCCACTGTGTTGTGTCTTTCTTGTTAACTTTTTCCTGAGAAAATCATTACATGTCTAGCCACCAGCTCAAAAATATCTATGAGTGAATATATGCATATATTTTATGTGTGGACCCAATTGGAAAGTCAATCAGTGCTGAGTGGAAGTATGGTGAAGAGAAACAGCCGTAATGAATTGTTAAAAGATTATTGATGAATTACTCTGTCACTGTCTGGTATTTGTAAGTAAGGTTAGCAATTTGGTAATCTTGAAGGAGAATAGATATCTGATGAGAATTATTAATGAAATTCTCAACAATGAACTGCTGAGTACATGAGAAAGAGAGGGAGAAATGGTAATAACTCAAATGTGGTTTAATCAGAATGTATGTGCAAATGAGCGAACCTTAACTCAAGCTGTTATTAATCATTTAGTTACAAATCCAAACTGTTTTCAGCATGAGACTACAAAGTTAAAGAGCTACCAAGAAACATCAGTCTCCAACCAGGTTAGTAATTTTACAAAGTCTCATTTATAGTTAGATCTTACATCCTAGTACCAGTTTGAATGGATTATCAGCACTCTTTAATGTATCATATTATTAGGAAATATAGACTCATTGATTAATTCATGGCAAAGATAGAGCCCACTGTATCTTGTACTAAATCTCAAGAATTTGTGTAGAAAATGTGTGAAATTATCAGTGTCTGGAGTGTCTGCACAGATATCAGTATTTCTGAATCTGTGATTCTTGCAATCACATTAATTAACAGTTATAAAAGATTGTATTGAGTAAATCATTAAATTTGTAGATACAATCCAGAATCATGGAGGATTTCATATGAATTTCTTTGTAATTTAAAAACTGTGCAGCATATTGTTCATCTACTTACGGGAATGCCTGGGCCACTGATTTAACAAAGTATTTTTCCATTTCAAATTGTTGTGGTGTGAGACTTACTGACTCATCTAGTAAGAATAACATATTTGCTGCAATGCCATTCAAAGTACTGTTTATTTTATTCACAAAATCTTCACCTACTTCTTCAGGTGCTGAAATACAAAGGAGACATAATTTTTTCTTGTGAAATACATAAAAATGAATTAAAAATCTTTAGTTATAGATACTTGCCTTATGGAACTTCACGTATTACAGATTTAGTTAAGTTATTGCTATCATCTGTCAATTCTGTAACACCTTTATAATAAATCTCACATCTAAGGACTGGTTTTGTAATTTTTGTTTAAACAACAGTTTTGTTTTGTTGTCTGATTCAAGAAGGAACTAACTGTATGTGGATTGAGTAGAAAGGGTATCACAGTAGATCATTAACAATGATGTTAAGGAAGATCTTGGGAATACTAAACTGGAGAGAAATAGTTTTGTTGAGCAACAATAATAGTTTCTAAGCACTTTCTTCATTGGTTTTGCCTGACTGAATTAAGTATGTTATGTTAGTATACTTTATTTGTTTTCTGTTTTACTGAACCAAAACACTATTGACAGATTTCTGAAACACAAACACAAAGTTTTCCTTTAGAAGCAGAAATTTTTTCATACTGCTGTGTAGTTCAACAACAAAACACTATGCTTTCAAATTTATAAAGAAAGTAATGCCATAGTGAATTCTCCACCTACCATCAAAAAGTGATAAACATCTACATCTACATGGTTACTCTGCAATTCACACTTAAGTGCCTGGCAGAAGGTTCATTGAACCATTTTCATACTATTTCTCTACCATTCCACTCTCAAATGGCGCGTGGGAAAAAGGAATACCTAAATATTTCCGTTTGAGCTCTGATTTCTCATATTTTATTATGATGATCATTTCTCCCTATGTAGTTGGGTGTCAACAAAATATTTTTGCATGCGGAAGAGAAAGTTGGTGATTGTAATTTCGTAAATATATCTCACCACAAAGAAAACCACCTTTGTTTCAGTGACTGTCACCCCAACTCGCGTATCATATCAGTGACACTCTCACCCCTATTGCGTGATATGAAACGAGCTGCTCTTCTTTGTGCTTTTTTGATGTCCTCCTTCAATCTTACCTGGTAAGGATCCGATACCATGCATCAATATTCCAGCAGAGGACGGACAAATGTAATGTAGGCTGTCTCTTTAGTGGATTTGTCGCATCTTCTAAGTGTTCTGCCAACAAAGCGCAGTTTTTGTTTCGCCTTCCCCACAATATTATCTATGTGGTCTTTCCAATTGAAGTTGCTTGTAATTGTAATTACTAGGTATTTAGTCGAATTGAGAACCCTTAGATTTGTGTGATTTATCGTATACCCAAAATTTAGCAGATTGCTTTTAGTACCCATGTGGATGATCTCAACTTTTCTTTGTTTAGTGCAGTGAAATTCTCTCTAGATCATTTTGTAATTGAAATTGATCGTCTGATGATTTTCCTAGACAGTAAATTACAGCGGCATCTGCAAACAATCTCAAAAGGCTGCTCAGATTATCACCCAGATCATTTATATAAATCAGGAATAGCAGAGGGCCTATGACACTACCTTGCGGAACACCAGATATCACTTTTGTTCTACTCGATGATTTACCATCTATCACTATGAACTGTGACCTCTCTGAGAGGAAATCGTGAATCCAGTCACACAACTGAGACCATACTCCATATGCACGCAATTTGATTAATAGTTGTTTGTGAGAAACGGTATAAAAAGCCTTCTGGAAATCTAGGAATATGGAATCGATCTGAGATCCCTTGTCGACAGCACCCATTACTTCATGGGCATATAGAGCTAGCTGTGTTGCACAAGAACGATATTTTCTGAATCCGTGTTGGTTATGTATCAATAAGTAATTTTCTTCAATGAATGACTACTCATGCACTGGCCTACAATATGCACAAAGAGAAAGTGAAAACATAAACTGCGCACACAAATTTCTGGTACTGACAGTATGTCAATATGTACCCTCCACAAATACAACGTAGTATTTTCTGAAAAAGTCAAACTAATAAC
Source organism: Schistocerca piceifrons (assembly GCF_021461385.2). Taxonomy (NCBI): domain Eukaryota; kingdom Metazoa; phylum Arthropoda; class Insecta; order Orthoptera; family Acrididae; genus Schistocerca; species Schistocerca piceifrons. The sequence continues at coordinate 127,595,937 of NC_060149.1, forward strand.
AGCTAATATTGCAATTACACAAAGGAATAAGCAAATAAAATGTATTTTGAGATGCAGTTGTAAAAATTATTGCACTTACTTTTACATACAGGTATTTTATTCAAACCACCAGTACCATTCCAGCCATCAGCAGTGCATGTGACTGTAGCACTTCCAGCAAGTTCATATCCATTATTGCAAACAAGGCTGCATTCATCCCCTAATTCACTGAAAGTCTCAGAACACAAAGGAGGATCCCAAGTCTGCCTTTCATTATTCTTCAAGTGAGCACAGCCTGAAACATAATTGATGAATTCTTTTTAATTTTTTCATGATAATACACCAAAATTCATATGGCAGAGTAATTACAAAATTTGTACATAGAGTTTTTAGTTTATTACTCCCAAATTAAGATGTATCCCAAGGTTCTTCCAAACTGAATACTTATGCACATTAAATGTAATTTTAAGAAATTTAAAAAAAATAATATTTCCATTCCATAACTAAAATAAAAAAATAATACAAGTGTAGAAAGCTACAAGTAACTGAGTAACAAAATACAAGGCTTTGCTGTTACGGAAAATGTCTAAAAGTTTTGTCATATATTACTTTAAAGCTAACTGCCATCAGCAGAACAATCACTAACACAAAGGATGGGAACATAATTTTTTCCTGTAATACCTCAGATTTCATTGGCAGTTGGAAAATTAAAAAACTAATTTTTCTTTCAGTTATGGTCACCAAGGGAACATGTGACACTCTCAGTTCCATCTTTTTTGCTCTTTTCTTTCCCAGTAATATTCTTTCATCTTTTCACCATATCTCTTGTGCATTTTTAGATATATTTCAGTTTGTCAGATCCAGTTTGTTGTTGATTTATTTTTCCCTAGATACCTGAAGATCTGTTTTGCCAGTCTATTCATGCATTCTGTTTAAATTTTGCTTAAAATGCTTGTGTTTATTTAGATGTCTATAAAATATCAGTATTATTTTCCTTATTGTCTCTCATTTTTTCCATATTTTGATACATTTCATCACTGCTTCTTGGTTTCCAGGATTCTTTGCTTCTTATGGGATCTAAAATTTCTCTCATTATTCTTTGCATTAATATTTCTATTTTGTCTAATTTATAATTCAGTGCTAATATTCACTTTGTAAAGTACAACGGAACTAGGCTAGTTTCCTAATGTAAAAAAAAAAAAAAAAAAAAAAAAGATATCAAACATAAATTGTATCATATAATAGAATTTTTGGTTAGTAATTAGCAATACATGTTTCCAGATGAACTATTTAATACATTTGGGCTAGTGAAAAAATAACTTTATCTTAACTTGTCAGCAATTAATGTGGGCAATCTTTTCTGTTGTCATTTTGTACGCTATGTAAACATAGTATTTTTCAAGCAAAATTCGTCATCCCAGATTACTTGTGGAATAAAGAAACAGAGTAAAAAGACAAAATAGTATGTGATTATGTGTTTAGTAATGAGGTTTCATGTCCATTTAATGAGAATTTAACTAAAAACATAGAAATCTACTTTTCCAAATTTAAATAGTAATTTCGAAATGTCATAATCAGTGAAATTCACTTTTGTTTAGAAAACTCTTCGTAATTTGAGAAGTTTTCCCTTCTCAAAATTTTGCAGATGGAATGAAGGGTTATAAATAAGTAAAAACATGTGCCAGTGATTATTCTTGCAAGCTCATGTAAGCTCTCATTAGTTCATGTATGTCAGTTGTTTTGTGTAAACACAATGCACTTGGGGTTAAATATTGTAATGGCTTCTAAACTTTTGAAAATTAGATACAGGAAAATGAAGACAAGTAAATAAGTTTGAATACAGAACCGGTATCTCAATCACCTCCTGCAAGGACATTGAAGTTTTATCATTTGTATTCAACATAAAAATTGCTTAAACATATACATTACTTCAAATACTTAATTGTCCAAAAATTTGATGAAAAAGTACCAAATTACTATTATTACTAGAAGGGTGCCGCAATTCACTACCATGTTGTATTGCATTATTTTTGCATGCACTTTTTACTGAAAACGTTTTTTATTCTATATGTCAATTTCATTTTTAGTTATGTCACATGTATGGCAAAATTTTCTAGCCTGGTTTTTTGAATTATCTGTCGTAGATACTTGAGCTTTTTGATCTTTTCTATTTAACCAATGGACATCTAAAATTTGTAGAGCATTTATTATGTCAGTGAGAAATTTTGTTTTCATTGTAAGTGTTTAAGCCTGCTCTGCTGACTGTTTGTTCCATAGAGACTGACTTGTATTTTTTCATCTGACAAATTTTTTGAGCATAGAGCAAACTTGTTGTAAAGTATGGTACCAGAATTCTTACTTCAAGACACTGTTTCTTTCTTAGCAGTGCTTTGGTGATATACCTTTAATTTTTTGTTCCAAATTCTTATTAATTTTTTTCTAATAATCAGTTGAAGAGCACAGGAGATAAGCCATCATATTTCCTTACAAATCTATTTATCTTGTAGGACTTCGATATTTCACCTCTGATTCTTACTTTTGACACTGTGTCTGTAAATAATTCATGGGCTATATTTGCTAGTTTAATTTTAACACCAAATTCTCAGGTTAGTTTGTCTAGAGGTCCCTATGAACACACTTAAATGCCTTCCTGAAATCTAAAGAAGTTAAATCTACATCTTTAAAAGTTCAGTAGCCCCTGACAGTCACAGATTTCAAATCGTTTTGTTTTATGCTTACAACATTCTGATTATTAAAAATAAATGGCTATAGTCTTAACTGCCAGATTTAGTATGTAGCAACTCATGATATCTAGAAAGAATGTTCCCAGGAAAATAATATTTTGCAAGAATTTCCATTTTGCTGATCAAATTACTATCAACCATTGTCAAATCATCAGTAACAATACGAGTTATGTTCAGCATTTACTTTCATCATTTCCTAAATGTGATAGAAAATATAAGGGCAAGTAACACATCTGTAAGAAGGAAATCTCCATTGTTCAAAAACATGCTGTAAGAATAATATGTGACACTTATCCATGGTCATCCTGTAGACATGTGTTTGAGGAATTAAGCATTTACTGATTCACAGTATATATGTTCCCTTATAAAATATCTGACTTACAGCAAAGTAAAACTTGAAAACAAACTGAAAAAGTTGCTCCTTGACAACTCCTTCTATGAAGAATTTCTATTATTGAAACATGTAAAAGCAGGGGGAAGGACTTACTGAGTCAAATCACTATATTTAAAAAGAGTTATCAGACGGCCATATTTATGAATTAATTTGTTTTTTGAATATAAAATGACTGTTTCAGCACCATTATAATTTATGATACCAATGATATGTGGAACATGAAAGTAACTAACTATTAAATCAGCAACTACATTAGTTTGTTAAAAATAACATTAATAGCTGTATTGGGTAAGAATGCCTGAAGATTCATGAAACTACTTTAAATAATTTCTTAAATAGACAGTAGTGCATAATTTACCATGTTCACACACAAAATTCCTCTTCCGATCACAGTTGAGATCTGATAAGACTGGGCGAGTAATAAATAATCTGTTCATTGTTAGACATAAATTGGCTCTTCTAACATTGATAGCCCATGGAGGATAGCCATCACTTCCTATTTTACTTGGTATTTCTATTCCAGTTGGAACCCACATCCAGTTTCCATCAACATATCTTCCACCTATCCAAATGTTCTGATAAGCTGAAAAATAAACAAAATTATTTTATGTTGTCCTTAAAATTGATGTGAGGTAGGAAGATTACTGACATAGTTTCAAAAGTTCTAATATAAATAGTATTATGAACAAAAGAATTCATGTCTTATCCTTTATTGCTCAAGGTGTACTACTGGCATTCTGCTCTAACAGAACAGGATGTTTATTAGACATATACTTTTGAAGAACGTCATTCTGTGACTCATTTGATGTATGTATACAAAATCAGAATGAAACAGCTACAGAACAATATGCGTTCAGCAACTACTGTACACCTGTGAGTATTCTGATGTATGGTACCCTAAGAACCATTAAGTTAAGTGCTGTCAGGCTGGGCTAGCACCTGGTTGGGTGGCTATCTGGTCTACCAAGTGCTGTTGGCAAGTGGGGTGCACTCAGCCCTTGTGAGGCAAACTGAGGAGCTACTTGATTGAGAAATAGCGGCTCTGGTCTGGGAAACTCACATACAGCCAGGAGAGTGGTATACTATATCTACATCTACATCTACATTTATACTCCGCAAGCCACCCAACGGTGTGTGGTGGAGGGCACTTTACGTGCCACTGTCACTACCTCCCTTTTCTGTTTCAATCGCGTATGGTTTGCGGGAAGAACAACTGTCTGAAAGCCTCCATGCGCACTCGAATCTCTCTATTTTTACATTCGTGATCTCCTCGGGAGGTATAAGTAGGGGGAAGCAATATATTCGATACCTCATCCAGAAACGCACCCTCTCGAAACCTGGCGAGCAAGCTACACAGCGATGCAGAGCGCCTCTCTTGCAGAGTCTGCCACTTGTGTTTGCTAAACATCTCCGTAACGCTATCACGGTTACCAAATAACCCTGTGACGAAACGTGCTGCTCTTCTTTGGATCTTCTCTATCTCCTCCATGAACCCGATCTGGTACGGATCCCACACTGATGAGCAATACTCAAGTATAGGTGTTTTGTAAGCCACCTCCTTTGTTGATGGACTACATTTTCTAAGTACTCTCCCAACGAATCTCAACCTGGTACCTGCCTTACCAACAATTAATTTTATATGATCATTCCACTTCAAATCGTTCCGCACGCATACTCCCAGATATTTTACAGAAGTAACTGTTACCAGTGTTTGTTCCGCTATCAAATAATCATACAATAAAGGATCCTTCTTTCTATGTGTTCACAATACATTACATTTGTCTATGTTAAGGGTCAGTTGCCACTCCCTGCACCAAGTGCCTATCCACTGCAGATCTTCCTGCATTTTGCTACAATTTTCTAATGCTGCAACTTCTCTGTATACTACAGCATCATCCGCGAAAACCCGCATGGAACTTCCGACACTATCTACTAGGTCATTTATATATATTGTGAAAAGCAATGGTCCCATAACACTCCCCTGTGGCATGCCAGAGGTTACTTTAACGTCTGCAGACGTCTCTCCATTGATAACAACATGCTGTGTTCTGTTTGCTAAAAACTCTTCAATACAGCCACACAGCTGATATGATATTCCGTAGGCTCTTACTTTGTTTATCGGGCGACAGTGCGGAACTGTATCAAATGCCTTCCGGAAGTCAAGGAAAATGGCATCTACCTGGGAGCCTGTATCTAATATTTTCTGGGTCTCATGAACAAATAAAGTGAGTTGGGTCTCACACAGTTGCTGTTTCCGGGATCCATGTTGATTCCTACAGAGTAGATTCTGGGTTTCCAAAAATGACATGATACTCGAGCAAAAAACATGTTCTAAAATTCTGCAACAGATCGACATCAGAGATATAGGTCTATAGTTTTGAGCATCTACTCGACGACCCTTCTTGAAGACTAGGACTACCTGCGCTCTTTTCCAATCATTTGGAACCTTCCATTCCTCTAGAGACTTGCGGTACATGGCTGTTAGAAGGGGGGCAAGTTCTTTCACGTTCTCTGTGTAGAATCGAATTGGTATCCCGTCAGGTCCAGTGGACTTTCCTCTGTTGAGTGATTCCAGTTGCTTTTCTATTCCTTGGACACTTATTTTGATGTCAGCCATTTTTTCGTTTGTGCGAGGATTTAGAGAAGGAACTGCAGTGCGGTCTTCCTCTGTGAAACAGCTTTGGAAAAAGGTGTTTAGTATTTCAGCTTTACGCGTGTCATCCTCTGTTTCAATGACATCATCATCCCGGAGTGTCTGGATATGCTGTTTCGAGCCACTTACTGATTTAACGTAAGACCGGACCTTCCTAGGATTTTCTGTCAAGTCGGTACATAGAATTTTACTTTCGAACTCACTGAACGCTTCACTCATAGCCCTCCTTATGCTAACTTTGGCATCATTTAGCTTCTGTTTGTCTGAGAGGTTTTGGCTGCGTTTAAACTTGGAGTGAAGCTCTCTTTGCTTTCGCAGTAGTTTCCTAACTTTGTTATTGAACCACGGTGGGTTTTTCCCGTCCCTCACAGTTTTACTCGGCACGTACCTGTCTGAAACGCATTTTACAATTGCCTTAAACTTTTTCTATAAACACTCAACTTTGTCAGTGTCGGAACAGAAATTTTCGTTTTGATCTGTTAGGTAGTCTTAAATCTGCCTTTTATTACTCTTGCTAAACAGATAAAGCTTCCTCCCTTTTTTTATATTCCTATTAACTTCCATATTCAGGGATGCTGCAATGGCCTTATGATCACTGATTCCCTGTTCTACACTTACAGAGTCGAAAAGTTTGGGTCTGTTTGTTATCAGTAGGTCCAAGATGTTATCTCCACGAGTCGGTTCTCTGTTTAATTGCTTGAGGTAATTTTCGGATAGTGCACTCAGTATAATGTCGCTCGATGCTCTGTCCCTACCACCCGTCCTAAACATCTGAGTGTCCCAGTCTATATCTGGTAAATTAAAATCTCCACCTAAGACTATAACATGCTGAGAAAATTTATGTGAAATGTATTCCAAATTTTCTCTCAGTTTTTCTGCCACTAATGCTGCTGAGTCAGGAGGTCAGTAAAAGGAGCCAATTATTAACCTAGTTCAGTTGTTGAGTGTAACCTCCACCCATAATAATTCACAGGAACTATCCACTTCTACTTCACTACAGGATAAACTACTACTAACAGCAACAAACACGCCACCACCGGTTCCATGCAATCTATCCTTTCCAAACACCGTCTGTGCCTTTGTAAAAATTCAGCAGGATTTATCTCTGGCTTCAGCCAGCTTTCTGTACCTATAACGATTTCAGCTTCGGTGCTTTCTATCAGCGCTTGAAGTTCCGGTACTTTACCAATGCAGCTTCGACAGTATACAATTACAATACCGATTGCTGCTTGGTCCCCGCATGTCCTGACTTTGTCCCACACCCTTTGAGGCTGTTGCCCTTTCTGTACTTGCCCGAGGCCATCTAACCTAAAAAACCACCCAGTCCATGCCACAAAACCCCTGCTACCCGTGTAGCCGCTTGCTGCGTGTAGTGGACTCCTGACCTATCCAGCGGAACCCGAAACCCCACCACCCTATGGCGCAAGTCGAGGAAGCTGCAGCCCACATGGTCGCAGAACCATCTCAGCCTCTGATTCAGACCCTCCACTAGCCACATGCCCCTCCATATCCACATCCGGTGATGCCTGTGGGCTGAGGATGACATGGTGGCCGGTTGGTACCACTGGGCCTTCATGGCCTGTTGGGGCATAGTTTAGTCTTAAGAACCATAACATTTTTATGCATATATCTGTGTGTTTCTGCTTTCAGTAATATGCAACTCCTGTATTTCATTAAAAAGCAGATTTCTAAAGTTAAATACAATTTAATGTATAATAAGTTGATAAGTTTAAGGTTATGGACATCTTGAAGCTGATATGTTTATAAATTTAGACGACAATGGAGATCACAATAACATTTGTTTATTAAGACCAGTTTTGGCTTATGTTAAAGCCATCCACAAATTTTTTGGACCCTGCAACTGAACTCGGGCTCGTTCACTACCTATTTTTCACGTGCCTCATCTGCAAAGGGGTTGGTAGTAAACGGTTCCATTTCCGCCCCTACTATTGAGTCATATATTGGCTAGCTTTTCAACAGCTGTGAATTGAACTATACACGTTCAGATTGAAACTTACTTATTCAAAAGAAACACTTTAACTTTGTGTCCATGCATTTTTAAGTTCACAAATAAATCCAATCTGTACAAATAATAATCAGTGCAATTCGTACACTGTTTATTGTCTTGCAGCTACACACGTTCACATTGTTCCTTCACGTACACTGGCATCCATGCTTGCACTCGCGGCACATTGCCGCTCCCAACCTGCCATCACAACGGACAATGACAAAAGACCCGATTTTCCCGCTCATATCCACAGTCCTGACTTGGGTCGCATGACACCACATTAGTCAAAATAATCCCTAAACATGGCCACAATTTGTTTACAATATTTTATAATATTTAAATACTTAAATCCAAATACATTATATAATTTTACACATTTATCACCACACTTTTATAATTCATTGGAATTAAAAGAAAACCAAAACACTATGCAACAGAACTACAACACCCATCAACACACAAACAAGTATTTTTCGGTCTATTTTGCCCAGCATATTATCTCTGCTGCTGTGCTTTAAATTCAAATTATGAACTACTTGAAAGAGCTCCATGTTATCCCCTGTTACCTTACAACCCGTATGTCTGGCACTGGCAGCTCCTCAGTTTTTCATGTGATACCATGGTAGTACACTGTGTATGATTGTGGTACCACGCCAAAAACTGAGGAGCCACCAGCACCAGCCACAGTGGGTCCAAAAAATCTTTGGATGGCTTTAACATAAGCCAAAAGCAGTCATAATAAACAAATGTTATTGTGATATGTTTAGCCAAGTAACTTCAATTTTCCCGTTATTATATTGTTTACTGTTTTATAGCATTTTATTATGATGAATAAGGAATTAAGTTTTCTCTCTAGCTGTGTATTTGGGAAAGGTATTAGATTGTTAATCTCAAGTGCACATAACACTGCCACAATCCCTGATCTCTAATGTGAAATATGTAGTGTACTGCAGAGAATAAGACAAAATAGGCAATTTTGTCATGGATTTAGAAAATATTATTTTCTTCACTCCCAGTGATTTCTTTTCTCTGATCCTCATGTTCATACACACAGTCTAGTCACATTAATGTGACCACTACCTATGTTCAGCATCAATGAGCAATAACCACTCATAGACAGCAGGTGGCAGCACTAGCAGTGGAAGGAGTATAAAGAGTGTTAGGCCAGGGGGTGGGGGAGGGAAAGTGTGAAAGCAGAAAATAGTGCAGTCACTGTTGTAATGCAAAAATGGAGTGATTTATCTGATGTCCAAAAGTCATGATCATTGGCTTTCAGGGCAAGGGTGGAAGCAGTTCCAAAATGGCTAAGTTTGTTCATGCAGCCCTGTGTTTAAAGTATACCAGGCATGGCAAGATAGCACTATCCAAAACTGGCACTGAGGCTGCTGTGTTGCAACATGGACCACGGATGACATGGTAATGATGGCTGCAGAGATGTGTACAGGTGAACAGATATACAACTGTTGAACAACTATCTACTCAGATGAACCAAGGGGCTATCAACAGTGTCTCCACAATGACAGTTCAGCGAACATTGCTATGTATGGGCAACTGTAGCTAGTGTTTGGTTCATACCACTACCACCTAAGTAGAAGGCTGGAGCGCAGTTGGTATGGCATCATGCAGAGCAGGCCATGCTTGTCAAGGCATTGTGTATGCTCTGCAACCTTTCTCAACTGATTTTACAGAATCTATTTGGTAAAAAAAAAAATTGACTTCTATGTTACTTGTAGAATTATATGTCAGCTTCATGGTGAAGTGCACATGATTTCACTGTGTTATCGTGTTATTTCACATATAAGTAACAAATTCAAAAACTTTGAAATGAAAAATAGGAGACACTATGAATTTTCATATGATGCATTTTGGACCATATGTTGCTGTGCATGAAATATAACTAATATTTTGATATTTTCTTTAAACTTGGCACAGGATCATATATACTTCCAGTCTTTACAATAAAGGATGGCAGCCAAAAACAGTTGCAGGATAGAATTTTTTTATTAAAATTCTTGACCAAGGTTTCGGTACATATAAACATACCTTCATCAGAAGTACATTTCCTGAATAGAAAGACACATTCATTAGAAAAGCCATATCAACGAAAGTAAGAAACAGAAGCTTAAATAACGGTGAAATTGCTAAAGTAATACAGGCACACAATCTTTAGTACTTACTGAAATTACATCATGCACTGGAGAGTAATGAAACAATTATGCCAAAAGGCGTCGTCAGTAATTAAAATATCATCTCCATTTGTACGACATGTGTAATGGGTACAGGATCAAAGCGAACAGTTTAACAATGTTACTTCGCCTATGAACTGTTGAGACACGAGTGTGAAGGCACTAAGGTAGATTGTTTCGCCGAGAGAGGGCACTTGCATGTGCCAGACTCGCGCATATTACAATCCATAAATACATACATAAGCGCATTAAATTATTAAAGGTTGTGTTAATTCAAACTTTGTCTTAATAAATGAAGCGTATCATGCCAATTAAAGACATTTATGTAAACTAGAAATATAGAACCAAATTTAACTGTGTCCTAGTGTCAAACGGATAAAGCTTGCGCTTGGAACATCTAACGAGAGAGGGCACTACTGTAATGCGCGAGAGTCTCGCGTAATGTAGGCAGTGAAATCATACTAGCGAAACAACCAAAATGTTATAATAAAATGAAACCATCTGTCTGTATGAATAAAACATAGTAGTCATTTAACCACACATACACATTGAAATTCATAATTAACAAACATCACATTATGTACATCCCAACAAGATAGGAAAAGCGCATTTCACCGGCATCAACAAGCAAGAAAATAACTCCTAGTCAGCCAGACTATATTACATTAAGGCAATGAAGGGTTTGAAACTGTCTAAAAAATTTTTGTTTCGAAGCTGCACCTGTTCATTAAGAACAAAACCATCTTTTAGAGACAGATGCTTGAAAATCTCTAATTCTTCGAGCAAGTCTAGTTTGTCACCTTTATCAGCTTCATGAAGCAGCTCTACGTCGTCCAGTTCTCTTGGCGTGTGCTGTAAGAGCCATAGATGTTCAGCAAAAGTGGAATTATATACGTTTTCCCCATTTTTACCTAACTTGTGTTCTTTATACCTAACTTTAATGGGTCTACCTGTCTGCCCTATGTAATAGTTTGGGCAGTCATTACAAGTAATTTTGTATACACCGGACTTAGTGCTGAGTTCTTCTCGTGCTCCAATCTTATGAATTACTCTACGTTTGAGGCTATTATTTACGGAAAAAGCAACTCTATAACCGTATTGTTTCTGTAAAAGTCTTTTTATCTTATATGAAACGTTCCCTAAAAATGGAATAGAAATAAAGTTATTACTCTCATAGTTCTTTGCCCTGTTATCTCCTAAAGTAGAAAATTTTACTGCTATTTTTTTCCTAACAATTTGGTCAATTAATTTAGGGTCGTATCCATTGTTAGTGGCTATTGATTTTAATAAAAATATTTCATTTTCAAAACAATTCTGTGCTAAAGGTGTGCTCACAGCGCGATGAACTGCAGAATGAAAAAAGGCGATCTTGTGAGTTTGAGGATGACAGGAATCTGCTGGAATAATATTATCAGAAAAAGTTTCTTTACGGAAAATGTCGAAGCTAATGGTGTTACCCGATAACTTGAGTTTCAAATCAAGAAAATTGAGTTCTCTCTCGTTATTTTGTATCTCTTTTGTAAATTTCATTTTCTCGTGGAAACTGTTGAAAACATGAAACAGTTGTTGTAGATCTTGGTCACAACCTTGAAATAGTATGAGTATATCATCAACATAACGAGCATAAAAAGAAATCTTATTGCCTAACGTAGGGTTGTTTTTGAAGAAATTTTCTTCTAGTGCATTCATAAAGATGTCAGCAAAGATGCCAGCTAACGGGCAACCCATGGCTAAGCCGAATGGTTGCTCATACATTTTACCATTAAACTGAAAGTAATTGTAATCTAGTACAACCTGCAGTAGTGACATAAGTTCCGACAACTGTAGCTCACTTAAAGTTTTATGTTGTCGACTTCCAGTCTTAAGGATATGGTTTCCATGTAGCAGCATTCATTTTTAATTGCATGCATCCAGAAATGAAATATTCATAACATCCCATTGTATTTCTAATAGTGAATAGCTGGGACTGAAACTTACCAAAGGATTTTTTTCCCAATCTTCAGCTGAGAAATATGAAAATATTTTGCAGCAAATAGTGTACCATCTATTTATTCCTATCCCCATTGAGAGAGAGGTGTGAACCTCTTCACCTTAATTACATTTGATGCATTAAGGATAAATTATATGCACATATTTATAATCTATAATGAATTGTGTCAAGCAGTTAATAAAATAATGATATGATGTCTTCATAACCTTGTTAATCACAAATAAATAGGCATCAAGTTTGTTATTTCAAATAGAACAATTCTGCATTTTTGTACAGACTAAAACTGACCCAGTAAAACTCTTTTGTAATTCTGAAGCTGTGAAGAAACTGACAACTTGCACAATCTTGCCAACCATTCATCAAAGACACTTTCAATGATGAATTAAGAGATATCTGTAGTAAGTAGATTCACTCCCTCAGTCTGTAAAAGGATAGGAATGGAAAGAGGGTATGCTATTTAGATAAAGTTCTGTCTGTTAATCACATGGCAGAACATCCTACTCTTTGTGTGCTAGCATTTGCCACAATCTAATTTTGATATCTCAACCAGATTACATGGTATGAGGGATGTTATGAATATTTCATCCCACACTCATGCAGTTGGAAGTGAACGTGCTACATAAAATCCATTTTCTAGAGATACCCTCCCAAGTCTAAAGAAAAACTAAAAATTTCATAAACAGCAACATCAGATATAACATTCACCAAATGGAAATTAATAGCAACCGCTATTTTTCATCACAGTGTTTTCAAATTTGTTATGTATATGTGAAATGTCAGAATAACTATGACCATTAATGAAATGAGTGACACTTCACCATGAAGCTGACATACAAAGCTCCAAGTAACACTGAAATCAATGTTTTTTTTACCAAATAGGTTCTGTAAAATCATTTGAGAAATATTGCAGGCCGTGTACCTTGACCCTGTGCAGTGCCTAATCAGTCCTGGCCTGCTCTGTGTGACATCACAATGAGCACACTGTGGCTTTTTCTTTAGGTGACAGTGTTCATGCACTCATTATGACTGTTGTTCATTGCCAATGAATGCTGGAATTTGCATGCTAATACTGTAATTGGACATCCACTGTTTGGTGATGGTTGGCCTTTCCAGATGAATCACATTTTATTCTTCAGTGGATAGATGACTATTACGTGCATGGCATGAAACATCTGAAAGCAAACATCCTGTGACCAAGAGGTAGTGTTATAGTCTCAGGAATGTTTTCGTGGCATTTCCTGGGTGATCTCATCATTCTGAAGGGCACAAGCACAATAGCTCAAGACAAATATATATCTATCCTTGATGACCACGTCCACTCCTACATGCATTTTGTTTTTCCTCAGCATGATGGTATCTACCAGCAGGACAATACAATGTGTCACACAGCCTGCAGTGTACCTGCATGGTTTGAAGAGCATCAGTAGGTGTACTCCGATGGCCACCACACTGCCTGGATTTAAACCCAACCTAAGATTTGTGGGATGAACTCTATTGAGCTGTTCGCACCATAGACCCTCAGCTGACAAATCTGACCGTGGCACTGGAATTGGTATGGTTTCACATTACTGTTGGTACCTTCCAGAACCTCACTCAGTATATCCCTACACATCTTGTGGCAGTCCTTGTTGCAAAAGTAGTTATTCAGGCATTTGACAGGAGGACATATTAAGGTGACTGGATGCTGAAATTCTAATAAATATAAATGTTTATTGCAATCATGTGCCATTTGCACACACACACATTTGTTGTAGTCTGAAAATAACTTATAAATCTTGATTATAAACTGTGCACAGATATTCTACTACGTAGTGTCATTATTTCAATTTTGTGATACTTCAGGTTACCAAAATATTGCAAACTCTGGATGATTCTAGATGAAAGATTACCTGAGAGCACTTCAAAGTCATTAAATGTAGAGAAAAACCAAAATAAAAGTTGTTTAATTTTTACATTGATGAGGATTGACAGTAGATCAAAATTAGATAAAAATAAATTTGCTGAATACAAATAACTTGGCATCACCTGTGTTAGGTACAGATGTTCTACCTATTGGTGACAGGAAAATTTGTGCCAGACTGGGGGTTGAACCCAGATTTTGCTTATCACAAGTGATAACCTTATCATTAGGCTATCCGTGCACACCTCCCAGATCAACCTAAACTTCTGTATGTCACATTGACTGCATCACTAAACCATAGTCTCTTACTTTCATCACTGAATGTTTGAAACTTAATTCTATATTTTCATATAAGTGAGAATAAGGTTATGGGGAACTGAGACCTATGAATTATCATCTAGTGCCTGCCTCAGCATGTTGTAATTACACTGATAATGTCTGACAGCCATTCAATATATATTGTGTACATATGTTCTACCTATTGGTGTCACTGAAAATTTGCAGCAAGCTAGTGACTTGAACCTGGGTTTCCTGCCTATTGTGAGTGGTCACCTTACCAATAGGCTATCTGTACATGCCTCATGGACCAACCCAAACTTCCATATTTCATGCTGTCTACAACCCTACAGATAGTTTCTTTCTCTCATTACTGAATGCTTGTAGCTTAATTCTGCAAGCACTGAGTGACGAAAGTAAGAAACTACAATACAGAGATGTGGACAGTGTGACATATGGAAGCTTGGGTTGGTCTGGGAGGTTTACATGGATAGCCTAATGGTATGTTGACCACATGTGATAAGTTGGAAATATGGGTTTGAGTGACAGTCCACCACAAATTTTCATATGTCACCAATAGGTAGAACATCTGCACCTAATAAATCTGATGCCAAGTTATTTGTATCCAGTGAATTTGGTTTGATCTAAAATAAAAGAGCATGAGATTAATAATACATTTTCACATTTAAATCATTTTTAAATGGAGTGCAGACATAAAAAAAAATTCTTATCCATAAATACTTTTCAAGAAGAAAACTATAATGAAATAACTCTTACGGTGAAAGAAACATAATCCTCCAGCCATAGCTTCAGCAATGAATTCTGTTTCAGCCATGTCTTCCAACACTGCAAGATACCCTCCTTCATCTGAGCAGATTTGTGCAGCCTCTTCCCATGTCACACGCTCACGATGAAATGTATATTTGTGCCCTTGATAGATATATGTTTCTTTGTCAACTGCAACCAACCTTCTGTTGTCAGGTACTGAAAATTTTATTTGCAAAACATTAGCACAAAAATGTTGAAATATATAAATAATATGTACAACCAATAATTCATCAGCTGTCATAAATTTGTTGCCATACTTACTTTACTTACTTTGTTTGGAAATTCATTGTTTCAACCTTAGAGGTGTATCTCAGTGACACCTACAGTACTGCAAACACATTGAGCATCTAGCAACATTTTGCATGTTACAGTAAATCTACTATTGCAGAGAATCTTGTTCTGCGTTCTGGGCATGGTTACTGGTGCTCGTTACAGCCAATGTATCAAATGTCTGACAGAAACACATACTTAAAGTCTTTCTTAGTTTTACTGTTTAAATATTGGTAGCTTAGTACTATTGTTAGTGACACACATGCAGTTTAAACATTAATTAGAATCTGATGACTTTTACTCAATATTACTTTACTCCCTCGACTTTTGTGTAATTTTGTTTACTGCAATTATAAGTTTTTAGCTTACGAGCATACAAGCTTTCCATGATCTTCTAATTGAGAGAAATCCTATTATTTATGTTTACCTGCAGCATACTTGTGGCTCTGAAAACTGCTTGCAACATCCTTATATAGCAAACAATATTTTTCTTGAGAGTAGGATGGTAGTAAGTGCTGTGAGAGGGAATGGAGACAACTGAGTTAGGTAATTTTCTTGAATGACACTGAAACATTAATGAGATGAACACTGATGGATAGCTGCAGCCTGGAATCCAGTATTGGAGATAAAGAGTTGTTCATAGACAGTGGTAATAATTTGTAAGCACAGGCTTGTCATAAAGGAGGTTTATCCAAGGCCAGTCAAGATCAGCACTGAATGCTGACAATCAGTATTTATGACTTAGAATGTGTTTTCTCTTGTTAAAGCCATTGGAAGGTTTTTATAACTGAGTACTGTCCACAGACAACATTATCAGTATGTGTATTGATCACAATACTTCACAAAGGGAATAATAAGTTAACAATTAGTGGAAACCAAGTACCATCTATCAAACATTGATGAAGGGGAAGCAAAATCTATACATGGTTCCTATACCTTTAGATAAATAAACACATCTATATTTCATTCCATACAGAATAGCAGCTGCTTAGGTATATAGAGATGGGATTCTCAATACTTATGTATACTATCCTTTGGTGCTTATGTGTACCATCCTTTGGTTTCTGGTACTCTCCAAATATTTGTTGTTTGCAGAAATTCTACACAAACTTCTACTCTTTGAAAAGAAAAAAAAAATCGATTTTTTTACCAAAACACATTTAAGGATTTTTATATCATCATCAGTTGCATTTACTTAATTTTTGATATGAAAGTTTCAAATTATGGCTGAATAATAATACCACTGATATTATGTTACCAGAGATTTATCCATGCACTTTCTGATATTTTTGTTGTTATTGTTATTATTACTATTATGTTAACTAAGTAAGCATTTTGCAGCAGACGGAAGGCTACCATGATAAATAATGTAATAAACGTGAGAAAGCTTGTATGTAATAAACGTGAGAAAAACCAAAGACAAAATATCGTTATTAATAGAAGTCTACACTACTATGTAAAGATAAGACATTGTGTAACATTGTCACCAAAAATCTGAGAAAGTTCTTGGCCAGTCAATTTCAGAATTTTTCACCATATTCTAAAAAATGCTCAGATAGACATAGGGTATATATTATTTAATATATGTAATATATTAATACATATTAAAATTCATATACATAATATATGAAGGAGAAACATTGTTACCCAAAATCTCAAAAAGTTCTTGACAAAATAACTTCAAATATTTACGAGATGCTCTAATAAAGATTTGGACAGACATAGTTTGTGTGTGTGTTTATATATTTTATTTGCAAAACATTAGCACGAAAATGTTGAAATATATAAATAATAAGTACAACCAATAATTTATCATACTACAAATAATATGCAAACACTTCAGGGGTACACTTACTGAAAATGGTTTACTTTACATCATTGTATATCAAGAGCTGCATCTCATATATTATGTTAAAGCCATTGGAAGGTTTTTATAACCGAGTACTGTCCACAGACAACATTATCAGTATGTGTATTGATCACAATACTTCACAAAGGGAATAATAAGTTAACAATTAGTGGAAACCAAGTACCATCTATCAAACATTGATGACGGGGAAGCAAAATCTATACATGGTTCCTATATATATATATATATATATATATATATATATATATATATATATATATATATATATATATATATATATATAATGAGATTATCTTGAAAAATATACATCAGGTAAAAATAGTGGGTAAGACAAGTTCTTAAGCTCAAAGGGGGACATAAAATGATACTACACTAGACCTCCAGCTCCCGCCCCCTTGGGTGGGGTGGGGGGCAACTTTTAAATGAAATTAGCCATGAAGAAATGGTTCAAAATTATCCCCATTTGCTTCAACGCATAAAGTCAATTGTCTGCAAAAGTTGTCCACAGTTTTGAGCTGCACATCTCGTGGTATGGCTGCACATGCTCTTCGAATGTGTTGTTCCATATTGTTTCGGGTTGTGGGCTGTCTGTCATAAACAATATTTTTTAAATAAGCCCACAAGAAAAAATCAGGAGATGTTAGATCTGGTGAACGTGGAGACTCCTGCATTGGGCCACCGCGTCCTATCCACTGACCGGGGTACCATAAATTTAAAATGTTCCGCTCATTTTTAGCATAATGGGGAGCTGCTCCATCCTGTTGTAACCACATTCGTTGCCTACTTTCTAAATCAACATCTTCCATTAGCTCCAACAAATCATCGCAGAGAAGTTGTGAATAAGATTCCCCAGTAACATTTCAGTCCAAAAAAATATGGTCCCATCAAGTAACCATTTAAAATACCACACCAGACCATTAACACCATTTGTGTTGATTGTCAATGGGTCTGTACCAATGTGGACTGACAGGGGGCCAATAATGACATGATGATTTAATTCTTCATTGTTTTTGAATGTGTCTTCATTGGTGAACATAATGTATCTAAAAAAATCATTGTCACTTCTTATCATTTCCAATGTCCATCGGTAGAAATGCACAAGTATTTGCATATCTTTCAGCATTAATGCCTGTGTCAATGTGATATGATATGCATGATATTTATGTGCCTTCAAAATCCTCAAAACAGTTGATTTCGGTAATCCAGTTTGTCTCTGAATCGCACGACTACTCATTTCAGGATCCAGTTGAATACGGGCAAGAACGATAAGGGTATGAGCATCATTTTCATTGTATTCGCAATGATGAGGTGGATGGTGCATGTATCCATTTCGAGCTCATTGAGTGCAATTTCGAATAATGTTTTTGCTTGGATGTCGCCTGTTTGGGAAACGATCTGCAAACATTTGCGCAACTGCAGTGTACTTGTTAAGGCATTCACCTAAAATTAACATCATATGAACAATCTCTGTAGGAGGATAGTGAGCCATGTTTCGCTAAAGAATAATTTACTTTCGTCAGTTGATGTTTACGGTTCACAATTTGAAAGTGAAGTGACGTCTGATTGCATTGCACCGACCTTTATACTGAGTCATAGTTCGCAGTTTTGCCACGGTAGTGACACAGTCGGGTGTCTAATGCAATGTGAAGAGTTTCCTAACAAGACTGTAACACAATTTCATCCCCATCCATTAAAAACTGTGGTGGGTAGGATACATTTTGTAAAAAAATAGTTTAATTTGGCGTAATGAAAGAATTGGTGCACATTTTGTATCGATTTGCTGCGTCGTTCTCAGATCGTTCTAAATAAATTGGAGTTCTTTCCTAATTTTAATTTTTCTCCATTTCAGCGCCATCAGTCAATGGCTTAAAAAAATGTTTCAGACAAAACTTGATTACTTTTTTATGGAGAATCCGAAACTGCAATAAAAAATGGGGGTTTCTATTTAAGATTTAAAAGTTGCCCCTTGCCCCACCCAAGGGGGGGGGGGGGATGGTGTTCATGTGTAGTATCATTTGATCCCCCCTTTGAGCTTATGAACTTGTCTTACCCACTATTTTTACCCGATGTATAGTTTTCGAGATAATCTCATCTGAAACATCAGATGTGTGTGTGTGTGTGTGTGTGTGTGTGTGTGTGTGTGTGTGTGTTTGTGTTTGTGTGTGTGGAAACACTCGCTATCCTATTGGTAACAGAAGAGACAGGAATACTCCAACACATTATTGTAATATTATAACTGACTTTATTTAACCAAGCTATGTCATTAACACAAACACTAACAAGGATGCATATCACCTAAACAGAAAACCAAAGCATGTTGTACATGAAGAGCAACACACTTAACTGTTCAACCATTGCTCCATTACTACTGTTGGTCACCACAGAGCCTGAACGCCCAGTAGTGTGGAGAATGATGGAAGGGTGTCATCAGTGGTGCCACTGCATGTTGGAGCCGTGGGTGTAAGCTTGCATGACCGATCATGTCATGACAGGTCCCAAAGGAGGGATTTTGGTGAGTGTGGACTCCAGAGGAAATATAGTCATGTAGCCATTCAGGGAGCTGAAGATAACAGTCTGCATGCAAGAGTGGAATTGTGGGACAGACTGCACAAACAGACATAGTGATAGTGGAAAGCCTACTGCCATCATTCAATTGTGGCAATGTTGTTTTCTCTCTCCGCATCTGAGGGAAACTAGAATGAATGTAGAAGTGTCACACACAATGTGGTAACCGTATCACACACAGACGGATGACGTGCCAAGATGAAGATGGTATTGATGCACAGGTTGATGGTAAGGTAATCAAAGTGATAGTCAGATATGTCCACAGGAAATATCATGCGCATGTTGGGTGGTGAAAAAGCGAGAGCCGGTCGATCAAGTGGAATACCAACATCATGATGGGGGAAGGGGGGGAGGAGCTGGGCCAGAGTCAACCTCGACAGAACAAGGACAGAACGCTGAGGAAATGGAACCTCCCATGATACAGGGTGAGGCAGTGAAACGGCACAATTTTGTAAAACCACCAAAGATTTATTTACAAGTAAAATCATAATAGTTGAACATGGATCTCAAGTACAAGAGTGGAAATTAAAGATTTAACTTAAAAACAATCATTTTTTAAATATGGTGTCAGTGAGGTGCCGTCCTTGGTTTTGCACACATTGTCTAAGCCTGAGATGAAATTGTCCCATGACGTTTTGTAGCATCTGTACTGGAATGTTGTTAATTTCCTGTCGAATTCGCTCCTTCAGGTCTTCTTTTGTTCTTGGTGGATTTTCCTGGAAGACTTTGCACTTGAGGTAGCCCCAAAGAAAAAAGTCTGGTGCCGTCAGATCTGGTGAACGGGCAGGCCAGGGGAAATCGCCATTCCAGCTGATTAGACGTCGTGGAAATGCAAGTCTGAGCAATTCCATTGAGACATTAGCAGTATGGCTTGTTGCACCATCTTGCTGGAAGAGTGTTTCAGCATCTGGATCATGTCGATCAATTCCAGGCAGACCAAAAATGGTCAACATGTCAGCATAACGTCCAGAGTTTACCGTCACTGTGTTGCCATCTTCATCTTCAAAAAAATAGGGCCCCACGATTCCACGAGATGACATTGCGCACCAGACTGTTACTTTTTCAGAATGGAGAGGTTTTTCATGAAGTTCGTGCGGGTTATCTGAGGACCAATATCTGAAGTTTTGCTTATTTACGTACCCACTAAGATGAAAGTGGGCTTCATCACTCATCCATAAGTTATGCACTCTTTCTTCATTTCGTTCAATAACGTTAAGCATTGACTGGCAAAAGCGTATACGGTTATTGTAGTCATTAGGTTTAAGGGCTTGCACTACCTGAATTTTGTATGGATGATAGTGAAGGTCACTCTTCCAAATCCATCTTACTGATCGATTGCTGAGACCAAGTTCTGCGCTGTGCTGTCTCGTGGATTTTCGCGGACTTCGTCCCAACGCTTCGCGCACACGATTAATGTTCTCGGGTGTCCGGATTGTTTTTGTGCTGCCGCCTCTTTTCTTTGTTGTGCTAGCAGTAGCTTCAAAGGTTTTAACCCAAAGGAGAATGGCTTTCCTTGATGGCACGGGAGCCCGTGGCGGCAGGTTGAATTCACGACGAAAGGCGCGTTGAGCACCAACCACACTATCCGCGTTTTTGTAATATGCCTTTACGGCATATGCACGTTGCGCACTCGACCAACGCTCCATGGCTACTGAAACTTCCACCACTCTAGACGCCCAAGGTCACTTCCCCCACTCTCGCAACCCCCCTCCGCGCCCGACAACCACTATCGAAATCGTGCCGTTTCACTGCCTCACCCTGTACTACAGATGTTTCACATGACACTGTATGGTTTGGGGACACATCTGCAGGTGGCTCATTGTCCAAAGTCCAAGAAGGCTTGACCTAATTGACAGAGACTGTCTGTTATTTACTGTTCAGTAAAATGTCCATAGTATTGTTTACCCTGACAAACACCTGGTGAGGGCCTAAGTAAAGAGGCTGCAGTACTGCTCAGAGTGTGTCATCATGCAGCCTTATAAACATACAGTGAGCCAGCTCATTCTGAACAAAAACTTGGGGTGTTGAACATTTCTGAGGGGGAAGGGTGCACAACTTGGCAATGTGTAATCTAATATGCTGTACCAGGGCAGAAAGCTCACCTGGATGTGTAAGCATGGAACCTTTCATGAACTCAGCAAGCAGTATAAGAGGTTCACTGTGCAGCACGCCTTTGAGTAGAGCCTTTAAATCTTCTTTGTATGCTGAACGAATGCTGACCAAGATGTAGGGTAATGCCTCAGTGCAGGATTCTTCATGACACATGAGGGCCACTTTGAAAGTGCACTGCCAACATTCGATGAGGCTGTTGCTCTAGGGGTGGTAAGCGGTGGTGTGGAACTTGGCAATGCTGCACAGGGTGCTCAGTTTCAAAAAAAGCTGGCTATGTTGGGTCAGAGATATACCACTCATGAACATTACTGCTTATACCATAACAGACACATTTATCAGTATGATACAGCTGCCCCTATTTGGTTACAACCAACCAGGGGCACCTTTATTGAACATCAAAAGTACGTAATGATGTACCTCAGGTGATTGGGAGGGAGCCCATGATGTTGAGGTGGACAGACACAGTTGCCTTCTTGGTATTTCAAATCTGCTTATTGGAGCTGGTTACAATGGCTGGCCTTGTTCTGTTGACAAAGAATGCAAACATGGTTCCATGTCTGGCAGTCTTTCTTTATCTTTGACCATATGAAGCGTTCAGTCATGAGGTGTGCAGATGTCTTAATACTGGGATGCTTGAGGTCATCTCTCACTGTAAACGCCTTCCACTGAAGGACAACTGGTACAACTAGACACAAACTACCCATGGAGATGTCGCACAAGATCAGGTTAGTGGAGGCGAGTAGATGGCGGGAAACCACTGTAAGGTTCGTAACGTCTTCCTCCTGCAGTAGAGTTAACTCTTCAAAAAAGAAGAAGTAATTGCTGCCACTCTCAACAGGCAGTCCATAACTGCATTGCTCACTCCCCTAATGTTTCGCATGTCTGTTGTGTATTGGTTAATAAGGTCCATGCTTCAAAAGCATCTTGGAGGCAGATCCAGTGTGGAGTTGTAAATCAGATCTGCCAGGGGTTGATAGTCAATAAATATGGTGACTTCATGACCCTCTGTGTCATAACAGAAGTATTTAACTGCCTCAGAAACTGTGAGAAGTTCATGATCAAATGCAGACCACTTTCATTGTGGACATCAAAGTTTTTTGAAAAAGAAGCATGGTGGTGGAATGGGATCACCTTCATGTTGTTGGAGGACAGCATCTATTGAGTAATCACTTGCATCCTTGGTGATGGAGATATGCAGATCCACAACAGGGTACATGAGTGTGATGGCATTAACTAATGTAACTTTCATTGCCTCAAATAATTGGATAATGTTGTCCGACTATTGCACCCAATGTTTACCAGATGTTGGCTTCCCAGCCATTGCATCTGTGAGGGGCATCTGGATGATGGTGGCCTTGGGAAGATGTCATCAGTAGAAAGTAATGGTGCTGGAGAACTGGCACAATTCCTGTAAAGTAGAGGGGGGAGGAAGGTCATGAATTAAGTCTATTCGATCGACTGCTGGTCAAATACCATTGGCATCTACACTATGTCCAAGGAAGGTGAGGGATTCACAGTTTAACTGAGATTTGTCATGATTGATTGACAAACCATTATTTAGCAAAGCTGCCTGGACTTGTTGCAGGTGTATTTCATGTTCCTTGATTGACTAGTAAAATATTGAAGTATTGTCTAAGTTAGCATAGTAATTCAGCATCTTGAATAAGACAAAATCAATGAATTGTTGCTCCATCAACCACAGTCACTTCTTAAGTTGCGACAGATCATCAGCCTCAAAACAGATATGATTTTCTTAAAACATCTCTACATGCACAGTAGGAAAGCAAATCAGGTAAATCTCCTCCGAGGCAACAGTTAGTGATACAGTGAATATATGTATTTTTAAAATTTTTGCTAATATTGTTATTTCAGTTCTTGCAGACACCCTCAGTTTCTTGCTTGTTAGTGGTATATATCACAGTGAGCAGAAACAAAGTTTAATTTGGCCAATAGCCAAGCACAATACAGGTACTGAAAATTACCAAGTGACTAAAGGCCATCCAGCATATTATTTACAGTACCATCTAATGCCATGGAGTATATTATTCATGAACAGCCAATGGACTATATTTAAACTTATAACATCTACAACAAAATTGAATCAGGCTTCCAGAAATACCAAAGAAACTACATTAATCAAAGTGACCGGCAACTTGTACAGGTCTGAAGTGACCATTTTCTAATTTCTTGAATTAATCAAGGCTTTTGTTAAGAATGAAACAGCTGAAACATCAAACAGTGTATTACTGTAGTTTGACAGCTATCTTAAAAACATATATTGAGTTGCTCATGCATAGGAGGAGTCATAGTGGAAACATGTTCACAGAAGTCCATGGGGAGGGGGAGGGAGTAGTTCAGTTTTTGGTATGCTGTTTTCCTTCTCATATATTAATTATATTACACCCAGTCCTAAGAACACTGCTATTGCTGTATTATGTATGAATGACAACATTTGTTCAGTATCATGATTGGCACAAATATTAGTCACAAACTTAATACTAAGATGTCATAGGCCAACATCATATCACAACAAAACTTGAACAGTGAACATTTTTGTTTATGAAGCAGTTCCTACTATACTCATGGAGTGTATCCAGTTATGCTATCCAAAAACAGTAAAAGATCTAGCATAATCTTTGGCAAACATTCCAGCTGAAAAGAACAAATTGTCAGAACATTCAGGAAATTTTTCTCTTTCTACATAAAATTAAAAAAAATTTCTGAAGACAGTTCTATTCAAAATAAAATAAAAATTGATCTATTCTGTAGCCATTCTGAATCTTTAATACTGTGATCATCAATTAAATATGTTTTTCCAGATTTTAGCCCTTTGCAGAAATTTACATCTTCATTCTCTGATTGTGTATAGTGTTACTTGGAAAGTCAGTTGTTGCCATGAAACACTTCCTAGACACAGAAATAGCAAGTGATGTATATTCCAGTTTCATTTTTAATAATTATTCTTAACAAATTTGGTGACAAAATGGCTTCTTTATTGGTGTAGCTACTATTTATCTGTGTGATTTTAATGACTAGTTCACTAGTCACAATATAATTTTAATTACAGCTTGTTATGCTGCAGATTTCAGAAATAGCCTCACATCTCAGGCAATTACATATATACATGAAATGCTACATATTACATTATTTTTCATCTAATTGAAATTATATTATTTCAAAGGTGCCACAGTTCATAAACACCAAATGCATTCGCAGTGCATTATTCTAGAGATGTGATGATTTTGTTTTGAACCACTATCAATTTATTACAGTTTCACCATAGCATCAATTATTTAATCACTTGTACTGTTATCTGATATTAGCTTAACATGTGTGAACCCAGTTATCTTTGAGGGTCAGGTACATACACTCATAGTGTGTTTGTCATACCATCAACATTAAAACAGGATGCAAGGCAGGAATACAAAACCAGATCTTTGTCTTTTGTGGGTACTGCTATTACTGACTGAACCATTTACACACAATTATAGGCCCATCCTCACAATTTCACTTCTTCCAGTATCTCTCTCCCACTTTTCAAATTTCATGAAAACCCTGTTATGTACCTTGCTGGATTAGACTTCATGGAAGAAAGAATATTTCGAAGACATGACTTAGCTACACAGTTTGAATATTTCAGGAAGTTTCAAAACAGAATTCATTCTGCTGCACAGTGAAACATTCATGTGGAATGAATCCCCTAGATGGAAGTAGTTATTGTGATGACTTAATTTGTGACAAAAAGCTGAGAGAATAAAAGTTAATGTTTTTGAAGAGCAAACACCTGTAACTGATCATTTCAGAGTGCATATCTTAAAAAATGAGAACCTTACCTCTAGCATGCATGGAGTCAACCTTAATAGATACCAAACAACAGCAAAGAAGACATTGAAATTCATAAGTTAAGAAATTAGAGCCAATTAATATTCTTAATGCAAAATTAATTTTAGAGTTGACCTGACCTTGAAACTAACTAATGATGAAACAGTTAATTATGCCAACACAAGTAGAGAGACAGTCTACAATGCTTGCGATAATGACCCACTTTTAGGAGTAATTGTAAGTTTTTTGAGGGGGGGGGGGGTTAGAACCTGCAGCTTACAGAGATATTTATGTTCTAAAAATTATGGCCACTCTCATACTGTTGTCTGCAATGCACTGGTGATTTGTGCACTCTCCTATGACCCATTTGTTTGTTTTTACAATCAGAGCTAGACAACATAAATTATCCATTGTTTATTATGGCAGCTGTCTGACCCTGCTGTTGATGGATATGCCAAAATTTGCATTTCACTGTAGACCATTGATATTATGGTCTGTGAAAAACCTTGTGTCAGATTTATATGTAAGGATGAATGTTTACATTTTAGCAAAGCTTTGGAAAAGACTCAATTTATTAAAGTAGCACCAGTCATCTCATTCCATACAGCCATAAATCATGAAGGGGATATACACTGCATGCAATAATGCTTCAACCACAGAAAAAATGTAGATCAAAGATTGTATTGTATGCTGGGAATCAAACTATTATTAGAGACATAACACGAACAATTCCTCGCAGTGTAGTTGAAATCCACACAAAGAGTATTTAGAAGACAATTCCTCAAAGCATCTGAAGCAGAGGACTAACTCAGCCATTGAAATATTATTTTCAAAAGTGCATAATCTAATTAGCTAGAAACCTGGAAATATACTACCATCTTCTTGGATGCTTGGTTTTCAGGTGTGCAGTGTTACTTCTAATTGTTCTATTTTACTATGTGTGTATTGAATTTTATATTGAAATAGAAGTAATACTGCTTTTAGCTCAGTTTCATCCATGTGAGGTGTACTTACCAGTTTTCTAGTTATATCTACTTCTACCTTGAAACACTGTAGCTTTCCTGTCTCTGACTTGTATCATGAGCAATTACTTGTTGAGGTTGTTTAATTATCATGATAATTTTTACCCCGGTAACTGGTGACATTTACCTGGCAGGTCACCTATGTGAAATGCATATGTAGATAAAGGAAAATACAAAATATAATGTTACTTATAATCCGTCTTGATTGAAAAAAAAAAAAAAATGCAATCAAGACAGATTATAAGTAACATTATAAAATCACTGATTGCTGTTTGCTGTTATCCCATCAGACATTATGTCTGTTTTTGCAAAATAACTTAAAATAGCTGAAGGCCACCCAAATGCATTTTATTGATCTTCAATTTGTTTGGCTTATTTATCTTCTTCAGTTTATATGTTTGCCTCTTGTAGAAGGACTGGGCACTCTGAGGGTATGAATCTCAATAATCTTCATGGAGGCTGCTTCTTTGTAGCTTATTATGATGGAGATATTGTAAAAATACAATATATACAAATATTTACTCTGAAAATTTGATCTGGTTGATTAGATTTGTGTAAAATACACATTTATGACTTTGTGTTCGATTGTCATCCACCCACTAAAAATTCTATAACATGTAGGTAGCTTGAGTGTTAAGAATGACATGATTTATTTCTATATGCCCATGTTACCATGTTGGAGAACAGATAAACAATTAAAATTATTTTAAAAGAAAAGAGTGTGTTAAGAAGAGGTTTAATATAAGGTTTTGTATGTTTTATGATCCTTGGATAATATTTGGCAAGAGTACAAATGAAGAAGGCAGCCACTAGCGAAATTTTTAGTGGGTGGATGACAATCTGAACACAAAGTCATAAATGTGTATTTTACACAAATCTAATCAACCAGATCAAATTTTCAGAGTCTCCATCATAATAAGCTACAAAGAAGCAGCCTCCATGAAGATTATTGAGATTCATACCCTCAGAGTGCCCAGTCCTTCTACAAGAGGCAAACATATAAACTGAAGAAGATAAATAAGCCAAACAAACTGAAGATCAATAAAATGAATAAATTGAAAGACCTTTGTTCAAGACTTATCATGATATCCTGTAACATTTAGGGACTATTGATATCTAGCAATAAGAAAATTTTATAACAGTGAACATAATCAGTTTTTGACAATATAATGCAATTGTATAGATAAAAGATCTACTCACCAACAAGTGGCAGGAGAACATGCGTATAAACAAAGGTTATACATACGGAAGCCTTAGGAGACAGTGGCTACTTATTCTGGCAGAAGGTTTGAAGGGAAGGAAGAGAGGTAAGGAAAAGGACTGGAGCGGTTAGGAAAAGGGGTAGAGTTTGGAAAAGTCACCCAGAACTCCAGTTAGGGGAGACTTACCAGACAGGATGAGAAAGCCTTTTCATCCTGTCTGATAAATCTCCCCTGATCTAGGCTTCTGGGTGACTTTTCCGAAATCTACTCCTTTTCCTAAACCTCTCCAGTCCTTTTTCTTCATCCTTCGTCCTTACCCTTCATCTCATCTGCCAGAAGAAGGAGCCACTGGCTCCAAAAACTTGACTGAGCGACGTGGCGCAGTAGTTAGCACACTAGACTCACATTCGGGAGGATGACAGTTCACACTCAAGTCTGGACACCCAGATTTAGGGTTTCTGTGGTTTCCCTAAATTGCTTCAGGTAAATTCCAGGATGGTTCCTGTAAAAGGGAATGGCCAACTTCCTTCCCCATCCTTCCCTAATCTCATGGGACCAATGACCTTGCTGCTTGGTCCCCTCAGCTGAATCAATCAACCAATCAATCAGTCCAAAAGCTCACATACATCAAACCTTTTTTATATATGTGTTCTCCTGCCAATCTATCCAATAGTGAAATTTTAATAGCTGAGACATATGAGGAATCTGAATGTGATAACCTGTTTAGTGCAGGAGACCCACAAGAAACCTTTGAGGTTGCAACCTAACATCCCTGCCATAGATGTTATCCTAGACCACATAACCTGTGCAGTAGCATGATTGTGGCAGACGGGGTCCCAACATCATCCCAGCCTCACTGTCAGATAGAAATAACATAGAGACATTTACAATGCACACACCACAGTACCGCTTCATCTCCATGTAAAAGCCACCAGAGGAGAAAAACACCTTCTGGAAACTAGTCAGTTTCAGCTATGGTGAGGTGAACTTTATACTGGGATATTTCAACTGCCATAGTATAAGATGGGGCTACCAGAAGACCAATGACAGAGAAGCTGTGATTGGGACATGGGCAGAGGTACATGAACTTCAAGTGATCAAGTAAACTGCTATTCTCTTTTAAAAGTGGTAGGTGTAAAAGAGGATACAAGCCTGTCAACATCATTCTCTCCTCTTGGATCAAAGCCCAATGTGCCCAATTAAAGGAAAACATAATTGAGGCGATTCCTTAAATAAATACATAACCATCTTGTGTGTTGTCAGCACTGTGGTAACACAAGGGCGTGTATCCTTTCAGAGGAGGTACAAGCTAAAAAAGAAAAACTATAAGGACCTGAACACTGAGATATCTTTATACCACTAAAGCCTGAGAAATACAAAAGCTTCTTTAAAAATATAATAATGTGGGAGAGTTACTAAGACAACATAGTGAATTCATTTTCATGGGCAACAGAGACACGAAACAAACACCTACCACAGTAAAAGTACTTTTCATAGCTTCTAATGCCACAGGTGATGAAGAGAATGAAAAAATGCATGATGAGACAAAGAAAAAAAAATTCTTCAGATCATTAACAGAAACAAAAATTTAATTGTGATGGGAGACTGGAATCTGATAATAAGAAAAGGAAGAGAAGGTTAAATAGTAGGAAAATATAGATGGGGGAAACATCTACATCTACATCTACATTTATACTCCGCAAGCCACCCAACGGTGTGTGGTGGAGGGCACTTTATGTGCACCTGTCATGACCTCCTTTTCCTGTTCCAGTCGCGTATGGTTTGTGGAAAGAACAACTGCCAGAAAGCCTCTGTGGGCGTTCGAATCTCTCTAATTTTACATTCGTGATCTCAGGAGGTATAAGTAGGGGGAAGCAATATATTCGATGCCTCATCCAGAAACACTCCCTCTCGAAACCTGGACAGCGAGCTACACCACGATGCAGAGCACCTCTCTTGCAGAGTCTGCCACTTGAGTTTGCTAAATATCTCCATAACACTATCACGCTTACCAAATAACCCTGCGACGAAATGCGCTGCTCTTCTTTGGATCTTCTCTATCTCCTCTGTCAACCTGGCCTGGTACAGATCCCACACTGATGAGCAATGCTCAGGTATAGGTTGAATGAGTGTTTTGTAAGCCACCTGCTTTGTTGATGGACTACATTTTCTAAGGACTCTCCCAATGAATCTCAACCTGGCACCCACGTTACCAACAATTAATTTTATATGATCATTCCACTTCAAATCGTTCTGTACGCATACTCCCAGATATTTCACAGAAGTAACTGCTACCCGTGTTTGTTCCGCTATCATATAATCATACAATAAAGGATCCTTCATTCTATGTATTCACAATACATTACATTTGTCTATGTTAATGGTCAGTTGCCACTCCCTGCATCAAGTGTCTATCCGCTGCAGATCTTCCTGCATTTCGGTTTCCTAATGCTGCAACTTCTCTGTGTACTACAGCATTATCTGCGAAAAGCTGCATGGAACTTCTGACACTATCTACTAGGTCATTTATATATATTGTGAAAAGCAATGGTTCCATAACACTTCCCTGTGGCACGCCAGAGGTTACTTTAACGTCTGTAGACGTCTCTCCATTGAGAACAACATGAATGAAAGGGGGAGCTGTCTGGTAGAATTTTGTACTTATCATAATTTAGTCTTTGTTAACACTTAGTTTTAAGTCTTTGAAAGAAGGTTGTACACCTAGAAGGGAGGTGGAGACACTCACAAGTTTCATATAGGATTTATAATTGCAAGAAAGAGATTTTGAAACTATATTTTAAACTGTGAAACATTTACAGTGGCAGTTTTGGTCTCTGACCATAATTTGCTGATTACAAATTGAAAATTAAAACTTAAAAATTGAAGGAAGATTGGAATAAAGGAGATAGAATCAGTAAACGTTAAAAGAACCAGTAGTTGCTACAGGTTTTCAAGGCATCATTAGGCAACAATTCACTGAATCAGGGGGCAGGAATACAATAGAAGAGGATTGGGAAGCTTTGAGAGATGAACTAGGGAACACAGTAGAGGATAGAGAATAGGTATGATGATAAGACCTAGTAGAACATAGAAGATATTGAATGTGATTGATGAAACTTGAAAATATAAAAATACTACAAATAAGGCAGGTGAAAGAGAATATAGACGTCTAGAAAATGGCCTGACAGAAAGTGCACCATAGTTAAGCAGGAATGACTAGTAGATAAATTAAAGGCTGCAGAAGGGTGCATAGGTAGGGGGAATGAAGCAGCTTTATGAATATTAAGAGCTCAGATGTCAAGCCAGTACTAAGCACAGAATGGAAAGCTGGAAAGTGGAAGGAATATATAGAAGGGCTATACAAGGGAAATGATCTTGGAGACAGTATTATAGAAAGGGAAGAGGAAGCAGATAACAATGAGTTAGCAGGTATGATACAGTGAAAAGAATTTGACAGAGTTCTGAAAGGCCTATGTCAAAACAAGACCTTTTGAATGAACAACAGTCTCTCAAAATTAATGAGGTCCTTGGCAGAACATGTCATGACAAACATATTCTACCTGGTGTGCAACATATATGAGACAGATCAGATACCATCAGACGTCAAGTAGAATGTAATAATTCCACTTCCAGATGTTGACAGATATGAATATTAGTAAACCACCAATTCAATAAGTCATGATTGCAGATTACTAACACAAATTATTTACAAAAGAATGGAAAAATTGGTAGAAGGTAACACCGGGGAAGATCTGGTAAAGTCCCATAGAAAGGAAGACAAGATGAAGGAATGTTCACCTTCCACCTTATATTAATGGTTACAGAAAGTCAAACCAAT
Organism: Schistocerca piceifrons; assembly: GCF_021461385.2. Lineage (NCBI taxonomy): Eukaryota > Metazoa > Arthropoda > Insecta > Orthoptera > Acrididae > Schistocerca > Schistocerca piceifrons. Next base: position 127,627,596 of record NC_060149.1, read on the forward strand.
TTTATATCATTTGTTGATTCTGAGAAATATTTTTCCGCTGGTGGCTGTCTCTTTAAAATTGTGTAGATACCAGGGATAGAAACTGGCAAGACAAAGACTATCTACAACTTGCACAGAGCACCAGACTGCAATTAGATGAACCAAAGAACTTGAAAGGGAGGCAGTATTTGAAAAGGGAGAGAGGCAGAGTTGTAGCCTATACCTGACACCATGCATTCTGTACATTTAAAAGCAGTAAAAGAAACCAGGGTAAAATTTGAGACGGTAGTTAAAGTTCAGGGAAAAGAAATAGAAATATGAACGTTTGCTTATGACACTGTGAGTGTGTCAGAGATAGTAAAGGAAAAGAAAGGGCAGTTGAACAGAATGGATAGTATCTTGCAAAGAAATTGTAAAATGAATATCAATGTAAGTAAAAAAATGCTAATGGAATGTATCTGACTCACATCAGGTGATGTTGAGGGATTTAGAATAGCAAGTGATACACTAAAATTAGCAGATGAGCCTTGCTGTTATGGCAGCAAAATAACTGACCATGGATGATGTAGGAAGGATGCACATGCACACATTGAATAGCAAAAAACCATGTCTGAAAAAGAGAAATATGTTAACTTCAGATATAAAATTAAATGTTGGACACCTTTTCTGGAAGTATTTGTCTGGAATAAAGACCTGTGCAGAATAAAACATGGATGATAAGCAGATCAGACAAGAAGAGAACAGAAACTTTTGGAATGGGGTGTTACAAAAGGAAGATGAAGACTGGATGGTAAAGTGGATAAATAACACAGAGGCTCTGAATTGAATTGGGATGAAAAGAAATGTGTAGCATAACTTGGCTAAGAGAAAGGACCAGTTGTTAGCATACATCCTCAGGCACAAGTAATTGACAGTTTGGTAATGGACGGCAGTGTATGATGGAAAAATTGTAGACAGACCAAAGTTTGATGACAGTAAGTGGGTTCAAATGCATATATGTTACAATAGTTATGCACAGATGGTTATGTTCACACACCATATGCTAGCATAAGGAGCTGTATTAAACCAGTCTATGGACTAAGGACCACAACAATAACAATAACAATAACCCAACCAGGAGATATTTGAGGAGATTAGTAAAAGAAGGTGTAGGTTAGAAAATATCACAGGACTTCCTGATACTGCCAAACCCCTAATTGATTTACCCCTTCACTCAAAAGATTATACAAGCAGTGAACAAGTGAATGCAGCCCATTATTGAAAGCGGAATCTCAAAGTGGAAAAGCCTGGTTGAAAGACAGCATGAAAGTGAACACCAGGTGAGCCTCGAATCTTCTCAGGAATCTCAAAGGAGATCCTGAAGGCCCTGTGAACAACTTCACTGAGGTAACAGCAAACAAATGCAAGTCAACAGCTGCTGATTGGCAAAACTAACAACAGGTGGAATAAAATGTGCCTAGCATGGGATCTGGTAAGTGGAAACCATTTTCTTAAAAATACATTCACTGTGACTGAGCTGGAGCTGTTCATTTGTCACTTGAAGCTGAGCAGAGCAAGCTGTCAATCTGCTTATTACTAGATAGTCCCTAAATATTAATGGAAATCATCACGCATTTTGAAATGGGGTTTTTTAGTTTATTCATTTCATTCATCTTCAGTTCATTTGGTTCATTTGACTTCTCCAATTTATAACATTTGCCTGTTGTAAAAGGACTAACCACTGGCAATAGCCAGTATTTTGGAGGTGCAGATTTCAAGAGCCTTCACAGAGGCTCCTTCTTTGTAGCTTATGATAATGGGAACACTGTTAAGAATTTTGAAACATAATACAGATATTTATTCTGAAAATTTAATCTGGTTAAAAAATCTGTGTGAAACACACATTTATTACTTTGTATTCAAATTTTGATCCATCCTCTCTAAACTTTACTGGTGGCTGCCTATTGCATTTGTACTTTTGTGAAAATATTATGCAAGGATCAGACCACACTACAAAGCCCTACCACTAAACATCTCTTGAACTCAGTCTTTTCTTTTAAAATGATTATAACTGCTTATCTGCCCTCTGACGTGGTAACATGAGCACATAGAAATAGGTGATTCTTAACACTCAAGTTACCTACATATTACAAATGTGTCTCATGACAGGAAGTGTATTTAGGTGGCCTTCAATTATTTTCATTTCTTTATATATGCATTTCACATACATGACCAGGCAGGTAAATGGCACTCATTCTAGTTATAGTGTGCAAATTGTCATGGTAATTAAACTACCTCAACAAGTAATTGCTCATGGCATAAGCTGAAGACAGGAAAACTACAGTGTCTCAGTTTAGAAGTAGATAAAGCTTGAAAACTGGTTGGTACATCTCACAGGGTTTAATACAACATAAAGACTGTATTACACATGTTTTGCGAGAAAATTCAATACACACATAGTAAAATAGAACAATTAGAAGTCACACTGCATGCCTGAAAACCAATAGAACAATTAAAGATATAATTATATTGTTGCAAACCAAGTATAGAAGTAGTGCTCTCTTGGAATCCCTTCTTTTGTCTCACTACATTACCTCAGTAAAACTGCAGATCACAGTCCTCATGCACCAATCTGAAACTAGTAACTAAGCTGGAGCTCCTCGAGAGTTAAGTTCCTGAGAAGGTCTATTGATCTACTTTAATGCTCTGTAACAGTGCGCAATGTCATTGTGAAAACTTTAAACAATAAAAGATGCAGTATATGTAGCTCTGTATTATTATTAATTCATTATGTTTACCAAGGGACATACATCACAATCTTTAGTTGTTTATTTATTGTAAGTGAATGGTCACTGATAAAAATTTATAAAGCAATGGTGTAAGGATTACATCCTTGAGGTAGCACTATATATTGTTTAGTTTAACCAGGAAATAACTTTGATGGGGCTATATATGATGACATTCTAACATACAGTCTTCTTTATAAAAGCAAGAATGTGAAGGAATGAGGAAGATATGTTTATAGTGTGGCTATAAGTTCACGACTACAAAATTCACTTTTGAAAACATCTATCAGAAGAAAACAGGCCAACACTTGCCTGTTGTCTGCCTGGAATGGGCTTTGCTAATCTCAATTAGTCTGAGAGATTGTATACTGTATATGGACCAGATTATTCCAAAATTTCAGTCACAATAAGGAAAACTTAATTTCACGTTGTAGGTACCTATTTTAAATTATTCCAGGTAAAGGAATGATACATCATTACTTATATTGATTTTATATTTGTTCCATTATTGATAATAATGTCCCATATATACTTTGTCTTGTACCTTAGAATTTAAATATTCAAATATAATTATTATATACTTTTACAAACTGTGATTTTATGATGCTTCTTGCTGCTGATTTTTACTGCTTAATTTCTACCATCTGTCTTTCCTAGCAAAGTCACTTCTTTTTGGCACACTGTATACTAATCACAGAAATTCCTAACTATTTTCTCTCATATGCAGTTGTCCTGGCTTTAACATTATTTCTCAAGAAACTGACTTCGACATTTTGAAGAAAAAATGATGAAGGGACCCTGTAAAGTATACAAACACACAAAAAGAAAATTTCTATGTTAGAAATACTGACCTAGAAAGCATACCAGCAATTTTTATTCTGTTGGAAATTAGTGTGCCTTATAGAGAATCAAGCAAAAAGTAAGCATATGACATGTAGATGTAAAAATCACAAATAATCTCAGGTTATTTGTAAGAAGGACACTAACACCTATGGGGTATCTCAACTGTCAATTATTTATATCAGTGATCTGGATGTGTATGTTGAGTCACATAAAACAACTCTTTTTTTGAAAGCAACTACAAATGCAGTAAATTCTACTGTAAGTCAGATAAGTAAATTGTCAACAATAAGTCAGCTGAAAATAAATCTCAGGAAAATGGCATCATTAAATTCCCATAAGTGTCAAAATAATCCACCATTGTGCCAACCAATTTTAAATAAAGAGACATCAAAATTTCTTTGTATTTGGATACAGAGTGGCCTAAATGGGAAAAACATATTAAACAAATCAATTCCAAGATGAGTACACTCTGTTGTCTTTTAAGGGCCTAAAAAGGACAAACAAACGAGCGGACACTACTGAGAACTTATTGTGCACATCTGAAATTTGGCCTCATATTCTGGGTAAATTTCATAGCAGATCTGGAGACCTTCACAGTCATACAGAGAGCCATTAGGATTATTACATGTAGCAGAGCTAGAGAATTATGTAAATCATTATTTGAAACCCTGACAAAACTACCATTATGATGCATTATATTATGGATACACTAATGTTTATTAACAAAATGTAATTGGCAATCAGAGCAGAATAAGAAAAAAAATGTCATTTAATGGCACAGTACTAAAAAAACCTTAAGAAAATCCCAGATAATACAAATCTGTGTCAGATATGTACATGATTTATGAGGATAAAATGGTTCAACAAATTCATGATTTAAATGATTTAAAATTTATATGACACTACATACACTGATGTGACAAAAGTCTTGCAATACCTCCTAATACTGTGTTGGACCTCATTTTACCCAGTGTAGTGCAGCAACTCGACTCAGCATGGACTCATCAAGCTGCTGGAAGTCCCCTGCAGAAGTATTGAGCTGTGCTGCCTCTAAAGCTATACCATAATTGTGAAAGTGTTGCTGGTGCAGAATTTTGTGCATGAACTGGCCTCTCGATTATGTTCCATAAACGTTTGATGGGATTCATGATGGGTGATCTGCATGGCGATATCATTCACTCAAGTTACACTGAATGTTCTTCAAACCAGTCATGACCACTTGTGGCCTGGCAACAGGGCTCATTATCATCCATAAAAATTCCATAACTTTTTGGGAAAATGAAGTCCATGAATGGCCGCAAATGGTCTCTAAGTAGCCGAATATAGCCATTTCCAGTCAATGACTGGTTCAGCTGGACCAGAGGACCCAGTTGATTCTGTGTAAACATAGCCCACGCCATTCTGGGGCCACCACCAGCTTACACAGTGCCTTGTTCACAACTTTGGTTGATGGCTTTGTGGGGTCTGTGCCTCACTCAAAGTCAACCATCAGCTCTTACCAACTAAATCAGAACTCACCTGATCAGGCCTCAGTTTTATAGTCATCAAGGGTTATACCAGTATAGTCATGAGCCCAGGAGAGGCACAGAGGTGATTTCATGCCGTTAGCAAAGGCCCTCACATCTGTCTGCTGGTGCTATAGCCCATTAATGCCGAGTTGCACTGCATTGTCCTAATAGATACGTTTATTGTACATCTAACATTGATTTCTGCAGTTATTTCATACAGTGTTGCTTGTCTGTTAGCACTGACCGCTCTATACAAATAACGCTGCTCTCGGTCATTGAATGATGGCCATGGCCCACTGCATTGTCCTTGGTGGGATGTACTGCATGAAATTTGGTATTCTTGAGACACTCTTTGACCCTGTGGATCTCAGAATATTGAATTCCCTAATGATTTCCAAAATGGAATGTCCCATACATCTAGCTCCAACTACTAATCCACATTTAAAGTCTGTCTTGTAGCCATAAGCATGTCAGAAATCTTTTCACATGAGTCATCTGAGTACAAATGACAGCTCCACCAATACACAGCCATTCTGTACCCTGTATATGCAATACTATCACCACCTGTATATGCACTTATCACTGTGTAATGACTTTTGTCACCTCAGTGTACAAATGCATTTATAAGGTGTGTTAGACGGCATCTGCAATAGGCCCTAACACTGTTTCTATTCAGTAAGCAAATACATAAATTTAAATGTATTTAATTTATAACTTTTGCGACTTGTAATATGTAGGCCAAAATGTAATCCTTATTATTTTTCTTTGCAAACGATAAATTTAAGTTAACTCCAGTATCACCTTGTGCACTGTACTGTATATGATCAGTGAGCTAAGTATATAAATAAGTAAATAAATAGAAATGTGGACAAATGGTCTAGTAATTAAAATGAATGGACTGCCTATTATAAGTAACTGGAGCAACAAACAGCTGTTACAAATGTAAATAAGGAACCAAACAATAACAAATGACACTGCACTAACTGCTACAATATGAATCTTCATGCTTTAGTTCCATAGGTGCAGTGATGAAGGAAAATTGTAAGAGATGCAGAAGTAGTTGATAAGTGCATTATAAGAAACATCTTATGTAGACTCTGTTAGCAACTGAAGACACATTGATATGACCAGTCTGTGTTGAAAATCATGCAAATAAATATAAAATTCAGTAAGCAGAAAGACTGTTTCTCTGAAAGAAGTTGTAACTATTCAAATTATTCTTCTTTTTGTATAACATTAATATGGGAATCTGAGAAGTGTTTTAAGATAACAGTTGCCTACATATTCTCAGAATGTATCATACTAGTAGTAGGTATGAAAAATCCTAAAGTATAGATAATCTAATAATTCTTAAAAATAATGGATAATAAGACACATATTTAACTGTCAAATGCTTATATCATCTTGTTTTGAGAGACAAGAACCAGTTTATACCTATTTCAATTTACTAGTTTTAGAAATATGTGCCATATATATATATCTGCTTGTGTCTGTATATGTGTGGATGGGTATGTGTGTGTGCGAGTGTATACGCGTCCTTTTTTCCCCCTAAGGTAAGTCTTTCCACTCCCGGGATTGGAATGACTCCTTACCCTCTCCCTTAAAACCCACTTCCTTTCGTTTTTCCCTCTCCTTCCCTCTTTCCTGACGAGGCAACCGTTGGTTGTGAAAGCTAGAATTTTGTGTGTATGTTTGTGTTTGTTTGTGTGTCTATCGACGTGCCAGCGCTTTCGTTTGGTAAGTCACATCATCTTTGTTTTTAGATATATTTTTTCCCACGTGGAAAAAGATCCCTTTTTTTACATGATATAAATGTATCTGCATATGGCTCTCCCCTCAATCAATACTTGCCTGTGATATATGCATTCATTATGCAAAAAGACATAACAAAATTTATTTGTGTATATGAAAAAGAAACAAAGACATCTAGAATGGATGTATATTGCTGAAATTGGTTATAGACAAATTTTTAAAAAGCCTCTGGGAGTTTTGACTGCCAGTTTAGCAGCAACATTTGTGACACATTATTCTGAGAAGGCAATGAGTTACAGTTTGTAAATACTTTACGAAAATCATAATTTGGCACTTATTTTTTGAAACACTCTAGCTTTGGTCAAACAACAGGCCATCCTAAGATATATGAGGAAAAAGGTATATGTCTAAGAATAAACTGTCTGACTGAAATTAGTAGTGTTTAAAAAAGAAATGACATGGAATTATTGTGCTAGAACATGACTTCTGAAAAATATTTTGAGGTTTTAAATTTTGTTCTAGCACTTCAATAATGTGGAATGTGCTTCTGAAGTGAAAAAAATTTTTGGCAAAAAAAAAAGCTATAGAGTTCAACTGGCATTATTTTCTGGTCCATACTACACTATATTTATCATAAACTATGGCCAATTCACAGAAATGTGAGAATTTATAAATTTTAAAATATGAGATTTAATAAGTAGATGCACATTTTATATGCAACTTTGTTCGTTTAAGAAATCAAGCAGGTTTCATAGAATCTGTTGACTGTAAATATAAGGTTTCAGGTCACGTACATTAACTATTTCTGGCATGACAGACCCAGACAAATAATTTAAAATCCCACCATGACAAGTCAAGACCTTATGGGTAAGTAGATCATGAATTCAATATTAATTGATCTGCTCGGAGTGAACTCAATTTTTCTCATTTGAAACTGTGTAATATGTGTATATGTGAATGTTTTTTGGGAAATATGAAACACTTTTATATCTACAGCAATATGCTTGTAAAATAGAGCAAATAATGAGAGAGTACAATGATAGCAATACTCACCAGATACAACACCTGCAATAGTGATAGCCAATACAAGGATCTGATTCAGCTCCATGTTAGAAGAGAAAAGTGAAGACGAGGAGAACTAGAGTTCTATTTATATACATTGGTGTGCCAAATCTGAAGTAATAAAAGCATTAAAGATTTTTGGATAAATAAGATTAATCAATGATACCAAGCTGTATTTCTTTAGGATTAAGCTCTGAACTTTTATTGCCCTGTGACAATTGATAAACTTCAGAGATAAGGCCGAATTCTGGTTACGTGGAGAGGTATATACGTCAGATGACAAATCCCTTTCTCTTGAAGACCATAGGGTTCTCATAACACAGATAACTGTTTCTTACAAAATGACAAAGAATTATTTAAAAAAGGAAAAAAGAGCACGTTTTTATTTCAGATGCAATCATGTGTATAAAGTGATAACGACCATCATTGGTCTTGGTCAACTTCAAAGTCTGTTTGTCATAACTGTAAATTTGTGAACAAAACTGTTATTGTAATCATATTATATATGCAATTGCATCTCAAATGAAAAGAAGAGTACTCCTGTTGTTACAGATAAGAGAGCCAGTAGTATCTCAAAAGAATGGAAGAGTGTCTTGATACACCTACTCCTCAAGAAAGGTGACAAAACTGAGCTGAACAATTACAGGGGAATCTCACTTCTTCCAGTATCTTACAAAATTCTGTCAAATCTTTAACTGAAACACCTTGAGCCACAAAAGGAGGTCCTGTATTGAACAGATCTGGAACCTCAAAACCATAATACATGTCAGAAAAGGAGATACACACACATTCATTCACACAAGCACACCTGACACGCACATGACTGTTATTTCCAGAAGACCAGAACGCAATGATGCCATTGCAGATTATCATGTAGTCATATGTTCATATTATTATTTCTGCTAGGATGCCTGATGGACTGCTCAGGCCATTTAAACTCTTTCAAACAAAATTCTTTCATAATGCCATCTCCCCTCTCATATAAAGGCCCATTTAAGAACATATTTTGGAAGTGAGTCTTCCCTGTGTCATGCCAAGGCATAAGTATAAAATATTCCACAAAAGTCCTATAATCTAAAAAGTAGTCCACCACCTTAGCTGAGTGGTCAGTGCATGTGACTGACATGCAGTGGGCCTGGATTCTATTCCCAGCCAGGTCAGAGATTTTCTCTACTCAGGGTTGGGTGTTGTGTTGTTCTCATCAGAATTTCATCATCATTGACATGGAAGTCACCCAATGTGGCATTAACTGAAAAGACTTGCAACACAGTGGCCAAACTTCCCCAGGTAGGGAATCCCAGTTATTAATGCCATATGATCATTTCATTTCATCTAAAAAGATGTCAACTTTCTTCTTATCCATGGGTGTACCCAGCGAGGGGCAGGGGGGGGGGACACAGCTGCCCCCCCCCCCCCCCCTAGAAGATATTCGCAGTTTTCTACTAGTTTACTGTTTTATTTAGTAAGAAATGCTGCATGTTTTTTTCGGATTGTACAAGTGCATTCTTGTATTTAAAATGTTTATTAAAAGCAGTTTTTCACTGGTTTACTGTTTTATTTAATAAGAAGAAGTGCTGTACATTGTCTCAAGTGCTTGTTTCCTGAGACTAGTATGACCTGCCCCCCCCCCCCTCCCCACCTAGTTCAGATCAGATCCTGGGTACGCCCTTGTTCTTATCCCTTTAGAATCGGATGCCACCCAGGTATTGCTTCATATATTTCATTATTGCTGTGTCCGACATCTATGAAACAAAATTATCATTACAAAAGGAAATCAACAGTATGACGAAACTAGACTCCCCTCATGCTGACTCTTTTCCATCAGTGACAGTCTTTCAGTGCATATTGTGCTTCCGTCCTTGTCCAGATACTTCAAGTTCTGCAGCCTGCAAGGGCAATGAAACCTGCTTTCCTGTATCACAACAAGTAAGTGATAAGCAAAATATATAAATATTATTAGTAGAAGTAGTTGGGTTGGAGTTGTTTTGGGGAAGGAGACCAGACAGTGAGGTCATTTGTCTCATCAGATTAGGGAAGTATGAGGAAGGAAGTAGACCGTGCCCTTTGAAAGGAACCATCCCAGCATTTGCCTGGAGCGATTTAGGGAAATCACAGAAAACCTAAATCAGGATGGCCGGACATGAGATTGAACCGCCGTCCTCCCGAATGCGAGTCCAGTGTCTAACCACTGCAGCCCGCATCTCGTGGTCGTGTGGTAGCGTTCTTGCTTCCCAAGCCCGGGTTCCCGGGTTCGATTCCCGGCAGGGTCAGGGATTTTCTCTGCCTCGTGATGGCTGGGTGTTGTGTGCTGTCTTTAGGTTAGTTAGGTTTAAGTAGTTCTAAGTTCTAGGGGACTGATGACCATAGATGTTAAGTCCCATAGTGCTCAGAGCCATTTGAACCATTTTTTTTCTAACCACTGCGCCACCTCGCTCGGTAGTAGAAGTAGTATTTAGTATATGTCATACTTACATTTTGTGTCCAAGAAAAGGGGGGCTGGCAGGGATGGGAGAAAGCAAGGTGAAAGAAAAGGGGACCATCAGGTAGCTGTGCTCTGCCTCTATAGCACCCAGTTTGTGACGGCTTAGATGGGCATGGGTCCTTCTGCTGGTCTTTCCACTTTCGACCAGGAAGCTGACTTGGGACAAGAACTTAGGAACCTTGTAAGGCCACATTCCTCAGCGGCATTTTCTGGGTTAGGCCTCTGTCCCCTCTTTCTCTGCCCCCAGACATTCCTGACTTAAACTGTATCCCCTGTCCCAACCGCTGCAACCATCTTCCACAATTGTAGACCCAAGATTCCCCCTGGTGGGCGAGGAAGACATTTCACCTCACCATCTCCCACTTGACCTTGAGTTCATCAGGATTCACTCGCTCTGGAAAAAGTCGTTTAGTGATCACACGTTGCTCAAGAGAGAACTCACTTTGTAGGAGAGCATCAGTTGGGCCACATTGCTTTTGTAGGATTCTTGTCAAGCAGCGCTGAACGCCAGATGGAGTCACCCAAACGATCTGTTGCATCTTTTTGTGAGCTTGAGTGATATATGATGAGTTTTGAAAGTTCCAGTTGATTTGCTCAGAAAACAAGGAATAGAGGTAATGGAGGATGGTGGTAATGTGCCCGATTCTGTGGCTGCAACAAAACCTCATGGGACATAAACTCTGGGGTGTTGTTGCTTACTGTTTTATTCAGTGGCCCAAAACTCGCAAAGATAGAGGGCAAATGCTGAATGGTAATAACTCCAGTAGTGCTCCAACTCAGGGATAAACAAATGAAGGGCATAAATGCGCCCACAACTACAAATATGAGCAGGTTCCCATCTTTGGAATGCACAGGTGGTCCCAGATAATCAATAAAAATTTTATACAATCGATGAAATTCATGTGTGGACTGTCAGAAAACCAGTCTATGGTTGCTGTCAGGTTTTCCCGTCTTACACACTTCACATCTCTCTGCCAAATCCTAAATATCACCCTTCGTACCCTTTCACGTCACCTGCTCACCAACCTTGATGCATGTCTTGTAAACACCAAGATGCTTGCCACATAAGGAGTGATGAAGGTAAGAGAACCTGGCTGACACCAAACTACACGGCAGACAGACCTTTTACCTTCCAATTATTGCTGGTTTGGTAGTAGAGCACCCCTTTCTCCGTGGAATATCCCCTGACTGGACGCCCTTCTGTTATCTGCTAACGAATTCTGCTCAACTCCTCATCCGTCTCTTGTTCTTCCTCTAAATTGTAGAATAAGGCTGGGATCTCAGTCACACAGCTGGTACTACATCACGACCAGTCACCTCTGCAATATCAACAGATGCCGATGCTCCTGATCACCCTCCCTCCCATTTCCCTTTTTTTCTTCTTCTTCATCCTGCCAGAACATCCTACTCAGAGTGTTGGTTACTTGGTTCTCTCTTCCCCTGATATGCACCACATGGAATTGAAAAGCCATAATGTGCACAGCCCACCACGCTATTCAGCTGAACCTACATGAGTGGCCCAATACCCAATTCAGGGCTTTATTATCCATTCCCAAACGAATTTTCTGTTTTCTAAGTAAAACCTGCTACTTTCTCGAATGAATAGCACTGTCATGGCCTCTAGTTTAGGCTATGTATCAAGTAGTCCAAATCAGTTCTAGCCAAGGCAGTTGCTGCATACGCTAATGGTCTATGCATACCCCCTTGCTCCTACAATAGTACCGTTGAAATGTTGGAACATGATCCATCGGTCTGCACTATGAAACGAAGGTTGAAATCAGGTACCCCTAGCACTGACCCAGTACTGTGTGCACTGTTTAAAGATTCAAAATCGGATTGCTGGCTCTCACCCCACACGACTATCGCGCCCTACCGCCGCAACTAATTTAACAGTGCCACTAGCCCCACAAAGTTACGTACAAATATGTGAAAAAAATCGCCATCCCAATAAAACAGGCGACATATTTTTTTTATTTCATGGTACACTAAACCTATGAATTGCACTGGTCCATGACTGATCGACTTTAACTCCAACTAAAAGAAATCAGCTAAATTTCGATCATGCAATAAGCCACACAAATCTGAGAGCTGTAAATTCAACTATATACTTAGTGATTACAATTACAAATAACCTAAATTGGAACGATCACATAGATAATATTGAGGGTAGAGCAAACCAAAGACTGCGATTCATTGGCAGAACACTTGGAAGGTGCAACAGGTTTACCAAAGAGACTGCTTACATTACGCTTGTCCGCCCTATTCTTGAGTATTGCTGTGCGGTGTGGGATCCGCATCAGGTGGGACTGACGGATGACATCGAAGAAGTACAAAGAAAGGCAGCTCGTTTTGTATTATCGCGAAATAGTGGAGATAGTGTCACAGACATGATATGTGAATTGGAGTGGAAATCATTAAAACAAAGTGGTTTTTCGTTGCGACGGGATCTTCTCATGAAATTTCAATCAACAATTTTCTCCTCCGATTGCGAAAACATTCTGTTGGCACCCACCTACGTAGGGAGAAATGGTCATCACGATAAAATAAGAGAAAAAAGGGCTCGCACAGAAAAATTTAAGTGCTCGTTTTTCCCGTGTGCCGTTCGAGAGTAGAACGGAAGAGAGACAGCATGAAGGTGGTTCATTGAACTCTCTGCCAGGCACTTTATTGTGAATAGCAGCGTATGGGTAGATGTAGATGTAGAACAACCGACACGATGTCCCCGAGGAATGGTATCTCACTTTGAACTTTATACTCACTGTTACAGCTCGCGCCCTCTGGCCTGGAACCACATTTAAAAACATTTACCTGTCTCAATCTACATCTACATCTACAGGGATACTCTGCAAATCGCATTCAAGTACCTGGCAGAGGCTTCATCGAATCACCTTCACAATTCTCTATTATTCCAATCTCGTATATCACGTGCAAAGAATGAACAACTATATCTTTCCGTGTGAGCTCTGATTTCCCTTATTTTATCATGTTGATCGTTCCTCCCTATGTAGGTCGGTGTCAACAATTTCTTTTCGCATTCGGAGGAGAAGGTTGGTGATTTGACTTTCGCGAGAAGATTCCGTCACAACGAAAAACGCCTTTCTTTTAATGATTTCCAGCCCAAATCCTGAACAAAATCGATGGGCACGCATCAGATGGTACGCGTGCTTCGAGATGCACATAATCAGGGAAACTCAGTTTCAAATGTGTGTGTTGTAAGTTTGAATTTAAAACAAAAGGAAACAGTTATGAGCATTTAAGGAACTTAAATGCAGGTGTTGTTGCCTCTCTGCAGCTCTATGCTGCGTGGATTACATCAGCCAACCGCAATTTTCCAGTAAAAAAAAAGCATATGTGATATGCCAATCCAGAATATCTTACATGTCAAAATACTTACCAGTGGTCACCTGGATAAGACAGATGCCCACCTGAGTGCTACCTTACATGTCCCACTCTGTTAAGCGCCCAGGTGGGAACGCAAATTTGCGCTGTAATTTGTCCTGTTTTCAGTTCTCCTCTGAAATCGAATACGATTCCTCACAATCTGTTCTGAAGATCCAAAGCATGTCGTTCGATGTCTGAAATCTTATGAAATAACCTCTAACCAGTGAGAAGAGCAACATTCTGTGCTCGAACAAGAAGAGGCAGTCACGACTTCTTTGGTTTCAGGTGCATTTCAGCGATAAAGCACACAACTGTGTGGCACTTTGTGAACACCCAAACGGGAAAAATGATCCAGAATACGTGCACCAGATCGCTACACCAGTACTAGTCGCCTATCTCCTCAACATGTGAGCCAAGTCAGCAGCACAGCATCTCTATGCGAAAGTCGTAGACTCTACGTCCTAGATCATATCTGCAACCGATATTTCCTCACCAACTTAGTATGACACCTGAGTACCACAGCCTGTAAGTAACCACCGTGGGAAGAAATTTATCTGCCATCCAAGTGAGAGCAGGAGAGCAGCAAACGATTCACATATTGTAGTATACAGAACCACACCTTGAACCATGAACATGGGTTTATGATTTCCTTCACACGACATATGGACTCAGAAATGCTGCACAGACTAACCAAAGGTTCATAGACAATAATCTTTTCAAGTTTTCCTTTTTCTACCATTACTTATATGATACTTTAGTCTTCCCTTTTTCTCAACATGAACATGAAGAGCATCTCAAACTAGTTTTGGTGTCCTAAATGGTGTCAGTATAATAGTCAATGAAGATAAATGTCATCTGAAACAATCAGAAGTTATGTTGTTTCGCCATTCGATTAGCAGTGATGGCATATGGCCTACAACACAATGGTATGTGTTTAAGAGTACACTACCATAGCTCTGGAACTTTCAAGAACTACGACAACTTCTTGGGATGGTAAATTTTTATCACAGACACCTACCTCATGCAGCTGCCATCCAGGCATCCTGACAAATGTGTTAACAAGCAAGCACATGACAGACGAGTGAGATATTGAATGGACCCCGAAAATGCAACAGGTATCTGAGCAAATTGAAAACTATCTTTGTCAGGCTACGATTTTGGCACACACACACACCTCCACACCTTATGATCACTTCTAACAAGGAGTTCCACAATCAGAACAATCCTCCAACAGTGGGTAACAGGAATACAGCATCCACCTCTGTTCTTTTTGAGGAAGTTGACCAACTTACAGTATAAGTGGTCAGTGTACAACAGGGAATTATTGGTGGTGTACGAAGCATTACGTCATTTCAAAGATGATGCTGACGGAAAGCCTCTGAGCATTTACACAGACCGTTGGCCCTGGGTGGATTCCACCTGCAATCCATCAACAGATTGCTCCCCATGACGTTTTCGCTATTTACAGTATATTGCGCAATTCACAACCTATGCTCGACATCTCCATGATGCAGACGATGTAGAGACAGACTATCTCTCTTGGATCAACACACTCGCAGCGGATACTGATTATGACAAACCAGCAGAAGCGCAACTACAGGATACACAATTATGGGAACTCCCACAAGGCAGCACAACTAGTTTGCGCATAGAATCGTCTCCATTCCTCACTTGTCAACACAAGTATTTTGTGATGTTCCAGGGATTCACCTTCAACCTCTTGTACCAATCAGCATAAGGAGAGTCATCTTTCAGAAATTACACATGCTGTCCCATCCACGAATCCATCCAACAACAGGACAGTAGTGGCGCACCAGCACTGCTGGTGCATTTTGGAAGTGTGGGTTGCCTATATCAGGGGCAGGTATGCACTCAGGGGCAAACCTATTGTTCTCCTTTGATGACAGGTCATTAACCTATTGTTCTGCTAACAGGATCCTTTCTTTTGATTGACAGGTCCTTCACCTATTGTTCCTCCACACCCTCCCACTCCCCTCCCCCTACCAAATACAGGTACACTTTCAGGTCTGAGTTACTGGAATATCCCCTCTCACTCTTATCAATTTGATTGACTACTTAATTAAATAGATCATTTAATTATCCCCTCGCCCTCTGGTAAACCCCCTCCCATCCTTCCCAGAAATTGGTGGGAAAAAGACTCAGTTGATTGGTCCTTTGGGGAGAATTCGATTGTAGTGTATGGAATATTGTTTAAAGAATTTAGGCAATGTATGGAATATTGTTTAATTATTTATGTAAGTTTATGTAATATAGTTTATTTATCTAGTTAAAGAATTTGTCAGGAAATCTATTGCAATGTATGGAATATTGTTTAAACAACTTAGATAATCTGTGGAATATAGTTTATTTATTTATTTAAAGAATTTTTCTGGAAATCTATCCCCACCACCCCATCACCCACCCCCCACCCTCTGCCCCTCCTCTCTTCCTATCCCCTCCCCCGCATGGAAATTGGTGGCTCTGCAGTGGAGAGGAAGGATCTCACAAAGGGAAATTCAAGGGTATGTTGTTTATTTACAAAAAATTAGCGAGGGTTGGATTTCTCTTGCTCATCATTCTCTGCTGTTTGGAAAGATGGATGCAGGTCTTGTAAGAAGTAATTAAATCGATCGCCTTTCTTTTTATTCCGATTGCTCAGGGAATACCATCATGAAACACACATCACACGTAATTACACAGTTACAAATATTAAGATCACAAAGCATGCACCACCCGTCTGGGTTCAGAGGTCATCCTCAGTTCATACAGGCGATTGGCGGAGTTGGTGAAGGCGGAAAGCCTCGCTCGCGGGGTAGAATCTGAGCTAACTATTTGTAGTATCGTTCCCAGAACCGATCGCGGTCCTCTGGTTTGGAGCCGAGTGGAAGGCTTAAACCACAGGCTCAGACGATTCTGCGGAGATCTGGGGTGCAAATTTCTCGACCTCCGCTATCGGGTCGAGAAATGTAGGGTCCCCCTGAAAAGGTCAGGCGTGCACTACACGCAGGAAGCGGCTACAAGGGTAGCGGAGTACGTGTGGAGTGCACAAGTGGTTGTTTTTACGTTAGAGAATTCCCTCCGAAGGCCCGAAAAGACGCCTGCTGAGACGCGATAAGGTAGTAGTAGGCAAAACGCAA
Source organism: Schistocerca piceifrons (assembly GCF_021461385.2). Lineage (NCBI taxonomy): Eukaryota > Metazoa > Arthropoda > Insecta > Orthoptera > Acrididae > Schistocerca > Schistocerca piceifrons. The sequence continues at coordinate 127,644,505 of NC_060149.1, forward strand.
CAGGGACTAACAATATTAATGTGGTAATAGTAAACTGCAGGAGCGTCTATAGAAAGGTCCCAGGACTGCTCTCATTAATAAACGGTCTCAATGCCCACATTGTGATAGGGCCAGAAAGTTGGCTGAAACCAAATGTAAACAGTAATGAAATTCTAAACTCAGACTGGAATGTATACCGCAGAAACAGGCTGGAGAGTGAAGGGGAAGGCGTGTTTATAGCGATAAAAAGTGCAATAGTATCGAAGGAAATTGACGGAGATCAGAAATGTGAAATAATTTGGGTGAAGGTCACGGTTAAAGCAGGCTCAAACATGGTAATTGGATGTCTCTATAGGCCCCCTGGCTCAGCAGCTGTTGTGGCTGAGTACCTGAAGGATAATTTGGACAATATTTCGAGTAGATGTCCCTACCATGTTGTAGTTCTGGGTGGAGATTTTAATTTGTCGGATATAGACTGGGAGACTCAAGCGTTTATAACGGGTGGCAGGGACAAAGAATCCAGTGAAATTTTTTTAAGTGCTTTATCTGAAAACTACTTTGAGCAGTTAAACTGAGAACCGACTCGTGGTGATAACATATTCGACCTTCTGGTGACAAACAGAGCCGAACTACTTGAAACAGTTAATGCAGAACAGGGAATCAGCGATCGTAAAGCGGTTACTACAGCGATGATTTCAGCCTTAAATAGAAATATTAAAAAAGGTAGGCTGATTTTTCTGTTTAGCAAAAGTGACAAAAAGCATATTTCAGAGTACTTCACGGCTCAACACAAAAGTTTTGTCTCAAGTACAGATAGTGTTGAGGATCAGTGGACAAAGTTCAAAACCATCGTACAATACGCATTAGATGAGTATGTGCCAAGCAAGATCGTAAGAGACGAAAAAGAGCCACCGTGGTACAACAAGCGAGTTAGAAAACTGCTGCGGAAGCAAAGGGAACTTCACAGAAAACATAAATACAGCCAAAGCCTTGCAGGTAAACAAAAATTACGCGAAGCGAAATGTAATGTGAGGAGGGCTATGCGAGAGGCGTTCAATGAATTCGAAAGTAAAGTTCTATGTACTGACTTGGCCGAAAATCCTAAGAAAATATGGTCTTATGTCAAAGCGGTAGGTGGATCAAAACAAAATTTCCACACACTCTGTGACCAAAATGATACTGAAACAGAGGATGACAGACTAAAGGCCGAAATACTAAATGTCTTTTTCCAAAGCTGTTTCACAGAGGAAGACTGCACTCTAGTTCCTTCTCTAGATTTTTGCACAGATGACAAAATGGTAGATATCGAAATAGACGACAGAGGGATAGAGAAAAAATTAAAATTGCTCAAAAGAGGAAAGGCCGCAGGACCTGATGGGATATCAGTTCGATTTTACACAAAGTACGCGAAGGATCTTGCCCCCCTTCTTGCAGCGGCGTACCGTACGTCTCTAGAAGAGCGTAGCGTTCCAAAGGATTGGAAAAGGGCACAGGTCGTCCCCGTTTTCAAGAAGGGACGTCGAACAGCTGAGCAGAACTATAGACCTATATCTCTAACGTCGATCAGTTGTAGAATTTTGGAACACGTATTATGTTCGAGTATAATGACTTTTCTGGAGACTAGAAATCTACTCTGTAGGAATCAGCATGGGTTTATAAAAAGACGATCGTGTGAAACCCAGCTCGCGCTATTCGTCCACGAGACTCAAAGGGCCATAGAGACGGGTTCCCAGGTGGATGCCGTGTTTCTTGACTTCCGCAAGGCGTTCGATACAGTTCCCCATAGTCGTTTAATGAACAAAGTAAGAGCATATGAACTATCAGACCAGTTGTGTGATTGGATTGAAGAGTTCCTAGATAACAGAACGCAGCATGTCATTCTCAATGGAGAGAAGTCTTCCGAAGTAAGAGTGATTTCAGGTGTGCCGCAGGGGAGTGTCGTAGGACCGTTGCTATTCACGAAATACATAAATGACCTTGTGGATAACATGGGAAGTTCACTGAGGCTTTTTGCGGATGATGCTGTGGTATATCGAGAGGTTGTAACAATGGAAAATTGTACTGAAATGCAAGAGGATCTGCAGTGAATTGACGCATGGTGCAGGGAATGGCAATTGAGTCTCAATGTAGACAAGTGTAATGTGCTGCGAAATAGAAAGAAAGATCCCTTATCATTTAGCTACAATATAGCAGGTCAGCAATTGGAAGCAGTTAATTCCATAAACTATCTGGGTGTACGCATTAGGAGTGATTTAAAATGGAATGATCATATCAAATTGATCGTCGGTAAAGCAGATGCCAGACTGAGATTCATTGGAAAGATCCTGGGGAAATGCAATCCGAAAACAAAGGAAGTAGGTTACAGTACACTTGTTCGCCCACTGCTTGGATATTGTTCACCAGTGTGGGATCCGTGCCAGATAGTGTTGATAGAAGAGATAGAGAATATCCAACGGAGAGCAGCGCGCTTCGTTACAGGATCATTTAGTAATCGACTACTTATACTGTCGACAGACTAAAGTGTGAGTGCATTTTACAGGATACGTCTAACATGACTGACGATAGCACAGTCTGCACAGATGATAGTACTCACATCACTCTGGATCATGACGTATTCATAGTGCAAGTAAACATGCAACAATTTTGGTCCAAAGAGCACTCGGTTAAACTGGTCAACGACCTTCTCATCGTGGAGGGACAGCACGGGCAATGGCTGGCCAATGAAGGGACACACCTCAAAATATTCTCTACCAACTACAGACTCCAACAGGATACCTATGCAGACACTGCCACTTCTCAGCTTTAAGCATAGGGAACCCTCACTATCACAGTTGCATAGCAACATCCACAGTTTCAGCATCTGCCAATGGAGCAGGCTACTTCTGTGACCACAACATTACTGTCTCTGCCACTTAACCGCCTCGTCAATCTAACGCCGATCATCAATCACGTTATGGATGAACACATATATTGCACAATTTCTGTTCCAATCATTCGATTGTATGCATCCTCACCTGGATCTTCTACATAAATATCGCCAACAGTCGACTTTGGCAGATTTAGAATGGTTGAATGTCTCTGATGGTTTTGTTACACATTTAATAACCGATGACTGGTCCACTTTCCAACTCAGTGAGCTCTCCTGACTCAGCCATTCTACTGTTACTGCTTCTCCACTAAGAGCACAACACTGTTAATATCATTTTTATACCGGCGGTTCCGTTACGGAATTTGTTTCATACTTAAGGTTTAAAAAACGGAAGTATCAAAAAAGTTCCGCAATGAATGTATACCCATAGACTGTCAAAAAACGGTCTGGATCAAAAAGTCAAAAAAAGTATAGCAAAATGCATTTCTTTCACACTTACATCAAAGTTTCTGGGGAAAATCGTTTTAAATTGATGTTGACATATTTCTGTTGCACTCGCTCATGTTGTAGGTAAGGTTTTTGTGCTTTCGTGATGAACTGTGGTTTGTATATAATACATTTTCTGAATCAAATAAATCTTGATGTTTTGAAACTCTTTGGATTTCGCCTTTTGTTCAACTTCAAGATTTCTAATTGGTTAGATCTATTTTATTACTCTGTATTAGTTTTCTGTAACATAAAATTTTCCGCATATTGCGTCATGCCTTATGTGATGGCTCAGAGATAGCCGTGGGTGGGTGCTGGCTGGTGTAACGCTGACGACCAGTCGAGCGTGATAATACATTGTTGTTGGAGCCCGTGAGATTTGCCCATGCACTGGTGAGAAATAGAGACTCAAAGTTAATTTAACTATGAAATTATTGTTCTTGCTAAAAAGCCAGCCAATGTAACGAAGCAAAGAGGCAACAACTACTGTTGGTTGGTGAATCTGCATATCTGTTTCCTGTTGCTTGAAATATGGAAGGTAAATATGATGCTTATGTTGACACGACAGAACTTTTTTTGCCTGTTGGAACATGTCTGGAAACTACCGGAACTGGTTGATTGGGCATTTCACATGAGATAAGAGTTTTGGTGAATCAGCGTCCACAAACACTTTCCCCATACCACTAATACCGAAGCAGCGTAAAGGATTGAAAGTATTCGGAATTATTTAGCTGCCTTACCATGGACGTGGCTTATAAAAGTTTGATTTCCCCTGGATGCAGGGTACTGTTGTCATGCCATCATAATCGTTATTGTTGTTCAACACTTTTTTCTGTTAAGGAGATATGTGCAACGAAAATAGTGGGTCTCAGACATATATATTACAATGAACAATTCACCAAGTATGAAAACTCTCTCCAAAAATGTGTAAGTCTGAAATCTTTCACCTACTGATTCTTCTTCTTCTTCCTGAAACGTTTATGGTGATGAAGGCACTCAAATTTCTCCACAAATTAGTGAGTGTAAATGTAGGTTAGAAGCTCTGCCTTAACCTTGCGGTAACCACTGCATGTAATTTAGTGGATTAGTATGTTACGACAGTTGACAACAGAATCCTGTGAGTGCCTATCATGACTGAAAAGAGCATATTCAATGACCCTAACAAGAACCACATTTCCCATACTGGTGCAAGAAGATGAAAAATTTATAACATCACAGTCAGTAAGCCACTGCAATGATGTTGATTAATATTTAATTATTTCTTCTTAGATTCTGTTATTAAAAGCAACAGACGCTAGGTTATTTAAAGTATTCTAGTTGTTTACAAGCACTAGTGTCGTTTCAGTCTTTCAGCGATGGGTTTGATACAGTTTTCCACACTAGTCTATCCAGTACACATCACATTATCTCCGTATGATTACTAAAACCTTCATTCATTTGTACCTGATTACTATACTCACGCATCGGTCGCCATTTACAAATTTTTTTCCGTCCACAATTCATTCCAGAACCAAATTTGTTATTTCTTGACGTCTCCCCATTCATTCAGTTACATTATGCCGTATGCTCTTTTATGTGCAAGTCGATGCTGTACCGCTTCATTAGTTACCTGATCTGCCTAACTATTAACTATTCTTCTGGAATACTGCATTTCAAAAGCTTTTATTCTCATTTTCTATAGGAAAATGTATTTGGTTATTATTTTTCTTTCTTTGCAGTTTCGATCCAATAACTGATAAGGAAAAGATGGGAGAGGAGGATGAGGTGGAGGAGACAGAGAAGAAATATGTGTTTTTGTGAGAGTGGGGACATTGAAGGTGAAATTTATAAATGTCAACAATTTTTAATTAGTATGACTGTGATTAGAAAATGCTTTGCTTCATGATTGTTCTTCTTTACAGTTCTTGATCTTATAGAAGATGATGATGTTGATGAAGATGAAACTGACGAATTCATTAGTGAAAGTATATAACAAGCACTCAAGTATCAGAAAGAATATTTGCTTTAGATAAATGTAATCTTTTTGTAATAAAATTTTTCACCTAGAGTGTTTTTTTGAGGGTTTTTTCCTCCATTAGAGAGAGAATTTTAGGAGCTTAAGTATTTTATTGTTGGAAATCCTGTACGTTAAACCAGTATGATGTAATGCTGTGTGTGTGTGTGTGTGTGTGTGTGTGTGTGTGTGTGAGAGAGAGAGAGAGAGCACCAAGTTGATGATAGGTACAGTGTATGACATATTTTATATTTTTCACTTGATACAATTCAAAATGATAGTTTATTAACACTAAAACTACACACTATGACACTAAGCACATGAAAATAATGTGTAATCAACCCCTCATTCCAAATTTGGTGTTTGTAACCGAGTCGTATATAAAATCTCAGTTTGATTTTTAAATGTTGATCATTTGCAAATAGTTCCTGAACTGTTGCTTGCTAGACCACAAATGCTTCTGCTTCATCTAAGCAAGCGTTACACAGAGTGTGTGTGTGTGTGTGTGTGTGTGTGTGTGTGTGAGAGAGAGAGAGAGAGAGAGAGAGAGAGAGAGAGAGAGAGAGAGAGAGATGGAATATGACATAAAGCTTAGCAGCACTGACATTCGTTGCCTGTTATCAGCCAGCTGGGAGTGTTATCAGACACTTCCACTGCTGGCGTGATCAGCTATCTCTTTCTCTCATACCCACTAAGTCCAAGGTCTCTCTGCTTGTCTTGCCCATCCAGCCAGTAGTTGCACTGATATCCATTAAATATTTCTCGTGTGTGTGTGTGTGTGTGTGTGTGTGTGTATGTGTAATTCAAACTAAATTGAACATGATGTCATTTTATGCAGTTCAAATGAATGTCGGCCTCTTCATAATACTCGCTTAACTGCCACATTGAGAATGGCTCATTCATTTTAATGCCTACTAAAATACTACAGTGGGTTTGGCTGGAGAATAGGATATGGGAGGGTAAAAGGGGAGGAGGAATAGAGGGAAAATGTGGAAATGGGCTAGTTTCACCATCTTGTATTTTTTAAATTTCTCACAACCACCATCTTGCAATTTATTTACATTTCCTGCGATTGCTATCTTGTAGTTTTAAATTTCCCACCAGTGCCATCTTGGGGTTTGGGCGACTGCAGCGTTGACTAGCAGTGGGAACTTGAACTGTGCGCCGAAACATACATAGATTCTCAACCCTCTTAGAAGCTAGACTGCTGTTAAATGGTCCTTTATTATTATTTCAGTCTGTATGCAGCACCATTTTACTAACCCAGTATTTTTACTGGGGTAATACAATACGAAAACTGTAGTGTGAATTACATGAAAGAGTTGGTTTTTCAGGCAAGCAGATTGTCGCTCATTCCATAAATAACACAGCAACAATTGATTTTCCCTGTAAGTCCCAGAAGAACTGGCATTTCTTTCGATGCATACGTTGGATTGATTTTCATTTTCCTGTATTTCCCTTCAAAAATTCTCTGCACGCCAAGTGAAAACAGTGACGCCTATAAGAGTGCAACATTACTGTATTCTGCTCATGGAAATTAAAAGATAAACTCTAATGTGACCCAAAGCAGCAAGTGGCAAGAGTAGAATGTGTTCATGTGAGAGATGTGTGGCTGTAGCCGTTGCTCTGATTTCAAAGTGCCAAAGAGTGAGGCTGATGTGCCGAAGCGCTGGGGTTTCATAACCTTGGAATATCCTTCTCTACAGCGAGCTTCTGATCTCAAAAAATAGGCCCACTTCCAACTGCTGCGAGAATCAATGGGCAAGGGCTAGGTGCTGAGCCTTTGAGGAAAGACAATGTTTTCTGCCCACAGAGGTTTCACATCCCGCTTTGGCTTCAACTGGCATTTTTGTATCACTGCTTCTTCTTGATGAAGAAGCAAGGAGTCTTTTGAATATTCATCTTAATTTAACGGTTGCCACCATATTGAAAAATGTCTAAACACTCTCAAAATGGCCGCATCCGAAATCAGAGTATGGTACATTGTTATTTTTAGGTCAGGAATCTGTCTGTTGTGGTCTTCCTTCACTCTCAATCTTTGATAAGGGTCTAATTTTTATTGATAGTTTAGGGAACCTCGAAATAAAATTGATAACGAATAAAAAAATTATAGCGAATTAGTAGTAAGAATGCGCCAGGAATTTAAAATGATATGTGTAAAATATTAATTATTAAGGCTGTCTTTCTTTGTTACAGACATCGCACAAATGCATATCTATGTATCCAGACAAATGGTGAGACTGGCTAGGGTTACTGTGCTGCACCCATCTTGCTGCATGGATAACATATAAGTGGTAGCCAAACTTTTCCATACATGAAACATCAGACAACCAGTTTGTTGAAATTGGTTAAACCAAAGGCTTATGCTGTTCCTGACTGCTGATTCATTGTTCAATTGGAGACGAACTGTTCTCTGCACTGAAATTGCCGACACACTTCTTCTGAACTCAAGAACACATAGAATCTTATGTTGCAGGGCATGATAGCTATTCAGAACTGACGCAAGTTGGCTGTCTGAAGGCAAGAACACTCTAGCGGGAAACTACTCAACTATCAGTACTCTAGGAGCTGTAATCAAAACTGTATTTAGATCCTCTTTTTTTCTTGATGTATAGACTATTCAAACTCCATTTGTAATGAACGATAGAAAAATTTAATTGAACTGTGTCCATCTTTCTAAATAACTGTGCACATTATCTGTCTTTCCATTCCTTTTATTAACAATATGCTAAAGTAATTCATCTGTGGACAGTACAGCTATCCTACAGTAACTAATATATATATCGACATTAGAATGAATATACTAATGTTCTTTATTTTGCTAACGGATTATATTGCACAAAGAGAAGAAACTCCCAAGACAGTATAAGGGAAAGAGAAGAGGCAGTAGATGAGGATGAGATGGGAGTTGTTACAGTTGCGAAATTTGATTTTTTTTATTTTGCGCTGTTGATTACATATTGTACAAGTAGTGTACTAGTTATATACCACAAGTCAAGAAAATAATACAGTATTACATGAAAATTTTATACATTACAAATATACTATTTCATTTCTTTTCTGTGAACAATTGGTTGCTTATGATATTCAAACCTGCAGTTTACTGGCATAAGCTTAAGTGACTGATTAAAAGAGTAAAGTAGATGAAAGTACACATTTTTATCCTAATGAGATACATAAATAAATAAATTTACAATTTATCACTATGATTTAAATGAAAACAACAATTTTTCCTGAAAGTACACATCGTTATTCCAGTGACACAAAAAAGTAACATTTTATCATTATAAATTGATCTAAAATACAAAATTTTGTCTTCTTAACCTATGAATGACTTTTCGGTTTTAAGAGTGAGTTTTTAACTAAGCGGTTTCCTCTACTGTTACACTAAAGCTTTTAATCTCCTTTTGAATACCTGCACATTACTAATTTCCATTTTTGTATTGATGAGAAGCTTGTTGTATACTTTACATCTGACTAAGTAATTCCCCTATGTACTTTCGTGAGAGTTGCAGAGTCTTGGTGGAAATTTTTCACCTGTCTTGTGTCGTGGTTGTGAAGTTGTGAAATAATTCTTTGCTGTTGGTTACAAACATCATCATATTGACCTAGAGTAGTAAATATCCTGAGAGACTTGAAGAGATCGCTGTAGATTGTTCTACTAGAGACCGCATACATTAACCTCACTGTTCCTTTCTGAAGTTTGAAAACTTTTTCAACTCCTTTAGCATTTTCCCAGAAGATTATACCATAGAAGAGCACAGACTGGAAGCTCGCCATTGGATACCTTATGAAATTTAGTTCACCTGGAATTTCATCTGTTAGGCTAAATATAGCTCTCTCTGAGAAAAATCCCTTAGGAAATCCAAACTGCATAAGAGTCAGTAAGCCATTTTATTTAATTTGCCTAGAAATCTTATCACACATTATTATCTGAAATACCTGTAAGTCGACTGGCAGCAGAGAGATGGGCCGATAGTTGGATATTATGTTCTTCGCTCAACTTTTGTGGACTGGCATCACTATCACACGCTTTAGTCTATCTGTAAATACCCCAGTTTTCACTGACTGTTTGCACAAATAATACAATATGAAGAATTTGGTGACACTGAAGATCCGAAATCAAAACAAGGCACCGGAAATAGACGATATTCCCTCAGAATTGCTAAGATCCTTGGAGAACATACAGTGACAAAACACTCCACCTGGAATACGGATGTATGACACAGGTAAATTACCCACAGACTTCAAGAAGAATATAGTATATAATTCGTTATTCCCAATTCCAAAGAAGACAAAAGCTCACAGGTATGATTATCACAGAACCATTAGTTTAGTAAGTGGAGATGAGTAACGTCATTTTGTTTTGGTTCATCTAGCAGCGTGCTACATAATTGTGGAATGGAGATTTCAGTTTGTACCACTACTGCAAACATCGCTGTAAAGAAATTAAACATTAATGATGTAACATTATTTTGTTGAGATGATAATTAAAACTTTGTCATTCTCTCTTGAAACTGAGTGTCGTTATTGCATTCTGTCCAAAGACTGGTTTGCTGCAGCTATCCACTCATGAAGCCTGTTCATCTCTGTGCAACTACTGCGGCCTAAAGCCATCTGAACCTACTTACTGTATTCATTCCTTGACCTCCCACTAGGGCTTTTATTCACCACCCTCCCTCCATTACGAAATTGACTATTTCTTTCTGTCTCAGGATGTGTCGTATCAACTGAGCCCTTCTTTTGGTCAAGTTGTACCATAAATTTCGTTTCCCCCCAATTTGATCCAGTACTGGTACCTCTTCATTATTGTAAACCGGATCTGATGTCCTGGTAGAGGTGTGTGCCCATAACAACAGTAACTATGAAAGTGAATTGAAAAATGTTGGTAAGTCGCATAAGTAATACAGATCCAGTTGGCATTGAATCCTCTCCTTTATTGTGCTCATGATGCTAGTCGGGCATTGCCCATCAGCAGGTGACCTTGTAAAATATAATAAAGAGAAGTGCAAATAATAATATCATACAGTACAGCTTTACCAATGAAATGAGGTTATATAAAGTTGAAATGAACTAAGATCATTATATGCATTGACAAGGATGTTGAGTTATGTAATTACAAATGTCAAACAAAACGTGCGATCGTGTCCAAGAAGTAGACCTAACCATTAGGTGACTACATTTACAGGATAACAGAGCCATAACATAACCTCGTATCGGTAGAGGACAGCATTTTTTATGATGTGTAAAATAGAAATGTCAATATGAAATAATAGAAGCTCAATGAGCACCCATTTGCAAGAACATCAACTTTGAAAACAGTATAATAGTACAAGACATTCCTTTTACAATAACGTATTATGGAGCCACATTTGGTATGATTTGTTCATAATTTCTGTAGAGGGCACCACATCCAATACGAAGTTACGTAAAATATTAATCATTTCAAATTTCTCCTTAATTGCCTAACGGCTTCTTCTACATACAAATTGAATAACATCGGGGTAAGCTACAACCCTTTCTCACTCCCTTCTCAACCATTGCTCCCTTCTGTGTCCTTCGACTCTTACAACTGCTTCTGATTTATGTACAGGTTGCAAATAGTGTTTCGCTCCTTCAGAAATACAAAGAGTGTGTTCCTAATAACAATGTCAAAAGCTTTCTATAAACATACAACTTACAAATGTAGGTTTGCCTTTCTTTAATCTGTCTTCTAATACAGTGGTTCTCAAACTATTTTCCTCGCCCCCCCCCCCTACACTAGGAAAAATCGTATCAGGCCCCCCAGCCTATTGCTATTAATAAAAATAATCATATTTATATTTTTTCCTTATTATATCTACTGAACTCAATTTAAAAGGATTTTACTTTTTCATTTATTCAAAAACTATGAAATGAACATTATTTACAATTCAGCAAACAAGAATTACAAGTGCAATAAAAATTTAAATTAAAAATTTCAGTGTGATGGATGGGCTTGCTTTTAAGAACAAGGTTTCTCAAGACGTGGAGGAATAGCAAAAACAGCAACTCGAAGTTCTTTGTTTACATTTAGCTTTGAACGGTAGTTCGACTTCATGGCTGACAAAGCTGAAAATCCAGTCTCGCACAAATATGTTGTTGCAAAAGGAATCAGGATCTTCATTGCATTTTGGGTTAGTGTTGGGAAGTTCTGGCTAATATGTATCCAAAACTCCAACAAAGACATTTAATTAAATTTACTCTTCAGTGAAGTATCACAAGTGATTTCAATAAGTTGTTCTAACTCTTCTATATTTAGAAATGGTGGTTCAGGAGCATTTATGAATGGATTTTAATCCATTTAAATGTATCAAAATCGTTGCTGAAATATTTCACGATGTGAACTCTTAATGTTGCAAGATGATGAAGAAAGCAATCTTTTATCGACATTGAAAGTACCGGATTATCTGTATACGGTAACAGTGACACTATAGTAGGGAACGTATTTAGTATGCCACTCTCCATTCGGTTCTGCCACAGGTCTAATTTTTTTTATGAACGCCTTCACCTTTTCATTCCAACATAGTACAGTTGCCCGATTACCTTGAAGTGATATGCTGAGAATATTTTGTTTCTCAAAAATGTCTGTGAGGTAAGCCACTTTAAATGAAAAATCTCCGTTGTTCAAACAGTCTGCCAAAGAGTGACTTCTCTCCTTTAAAAAGCAGAGTACCTCATTCCTCAGTTCAGTCATTCTTTTTAATACTTTACCCCTTGAAAGCCATCGAACATTACTAAAAAAGAGCAACTGAGTGTGTTTAGCACCCATCTCCTCACATAGTACTTGTAAAAGCCTTGAATTTATAGATTTTGCCTTAATAATATTAACTGTTTGTATAGCCGTTTGCAGAACTTCGTGAAGGGGTTCTTTAGTGGCCAGAGTCTCCCGATGTATCATGCAGTGAGTCCATACAGCATCAGGAGCTACAGAACTTTCGCTTGCGGTTGGCCATGAATTCTAGACATTGAGCGAGCTCCGTCTATGCATACTCCAATGCATCTACTCCATGATATACCGTTTTGATTAAAAAAAGTATTGAGCATGTCAAAAAGGCTTTCAGCTGTAGCTGTTTTCAGTATCGGCTCACAGAAAAGAAATTCCTCACGAATATTACATTCATCAACGAAAAGTACATTAAGCAGTCAAATGAGCATCTTTATGAATGTCAGTTGCTTCGTCCACTTGAAGTGCAAAATAGGTGTTGCGCAATTTATCGATTAACTGCTCGAGTAAATCGTCAGAAATGTCTAAAATTCTTCTACGCACTGTGTCATCAGGGACAGGGATACTTTTCAACGGTTGAGCAAATGAGTCGGCAAACATTGTTGATACTATATCAATCGCTGCCGGTAAAACAAGCGTTTCTGTAACTGTGTGTGGTTTCTTGCATTTAGCAATTCTATGAGAAATCTGATAACAGTCTAAAAGGGCCTTAGACGTCACATTCGTAGATCTAGCAAAGTTCTTCTGGGTAGATAATTAAACATTTAGTTTCCAGACAAAGAAATCTTTTGATTTTCCGGTTAATTCTGGATGTTTGGTTTCAGTATGTCTCTAACTTGTTAGGTTTCATGCTATCAGCAGCTAAAATCGTTACGGAAACAGTAATGGCACAGGCGACAAAGGGTACTCCGCCGACTATCGAAGGAAGCAATGCCACCTAGAAACAAAGCCAACTAATCTCGCGGCCGGCCGAAGTGGCCGTGCGGTTAAAGGCGCTGCAGTCTGGAATCGCAAGACCGCTACGGTCGCAGGTTCGAATCCTGCCTCGGGCATGGATGTTTGTGATGTCCTTAGGTTAGTTAGGTTTAACTAGTTCTAAGTTCTAGGGGACTAATGACCTCAGCAGTTGAGTCCCATAGTGCTCAGAGCCATTTGAACCATTTTTGAACTAATCTCGCGGGTGAAAGAAGTCGCGCAGCTCGAGCGATCATTTCAAACAATGCTGAAAATGTGACAGCGGTTTCATAGTCGTCCTCCACGTCTGGCATTAACACCGACGTCGGCTGAAATTCAAACCAGATCAGCGGCATGTCGTTTGTTCGCGCCCCCCTCCCCTCCCCCGTTGGGTTCGGCCCTAAGTTTGAGAACCACTGTTCTAAGATACAACGAAGGGTCAGTATGGCCTCACTTAATCCTACATTTCTCCAGAACTCAAACTGATCTTTCTTCACGTCAGTTCCTACCAGCTTTTCCATTCTTATACATTAATCCCTGCCAGTATTTTGCAAGGATGATTTATTAAGCCGATAGTTCGGTAATACCCACACTTGTTAGCACCTGTCCTCTTTGCGACAGAAATCATTAAATTTTTACTTATGTCTGAGGACATTTCGCCTTTCTTATATATCTTGCACAACAGGTGGAAGAGTTTCGTCATGGCTGGCTCTCCTAAGGATCTCAGTGGCTCTTTTTTTAGACGTATGTCTTTCAGTGCCCTGTGAATTTGGGTCTTGTCCTAATATACTTCCTCTTCTCTTTCTCCAATGTCGTCTACAAGTTATTTTCCCTTTTATAGATCTACTTCTTTTTTACTGAACCTTACCCTTCTGCACTTAGAACTGGTTTGCTATCTGAGCTCTTGAAACTCATAAAGCTGCTTCTCTTTTCTCCCAAGGTCTCTGTAAGACAGCATCTATCTTTCCCCTACGTATTCATGCTCCTTCCACAGCATTAAATTTATCCTCTAGTCATTCCTGCTTAGCCATATTGCACTTTCTGTCAATCTCATTTTTTAGGCGTCTGTATTGCCTTTTGCCTGTTTCATTTGCAGCATTTTTGTACTTTCACCTTTTATCGATTACAGTCAATAAATATTTCCCACAGCATCCAACGATTTTTACTATGCCTATGTGATCCTCTTCTGCCTTTACTATTTCATCTCACAAAGCTACCCATTCTACTTCTATCGTATCCCTGTGCCGTAATTTAGTCAGTCGTGGCCCAATGTTCCTTCTGAAATACTCAACAATCTCTGGTTCTTTCAGTTCATCCAGATTTCCTTCATTTCCTAACTTCTTGAAATTTCTGCCGTTTTAATCTGCAGTTCATAGCCAATGGATCATGGTCAGAGGCCACATCTGCCCCTGGAATCTCTTACAGTTTAAAATCTGCTTTTGAAATCTCTATCTTAACATTATATAATCAATCTGAAAGCTTCTGGTGTCTCCAGGTGTCTTTCATGAATACAGCCTTCTTACATGATTCGGAAACTAAGTGTTAGAGATGATTAAATTATGCCCTGTGCAAAATTCTATGAAGTGGTTTCCCATTTCATTCCTTTCTTCCAATCCATGCTCTCTTACAGTTTTTTCTTGTTTGCCTCTTCCTGTTATCGAATTCCATTTCTCTATTACAATTAAATATTTGTCTCCCTCAACTATCTTAATATTTCTTTTTATCTCATCAAACTATCTTTCAGTCTCTTCGTCGTCTGCGGCACTAGTTGGCACATAAACTTGTGCTACTGTGGTGATTACTGGCTTCGTGTCTGTCTTGGCTACTATAATGCATTCGCTACGCTGTTAATAGTAGCTCACCCACATTCCTATTTTCTTATTCATTATTAGACCTAATCCTGCATTACTCCTATTTTTATTTTGTGTTGATAACCCTATACTGACCTTTTCAGAAGTCCTGTTGTTCCTTCCATGGCACTTCACTGATTCCCCCTATATCTAACTTCAACCTATCAATTTCCGGTTTTAAGTTTTCTAACCTACCTACCCAGTTAAGGGATCTACAGACCATGCTCCGAACCATAGGACGCCATTTTGTTTTTCCTGATGATGACATCCTACTGAGTAGCACCAGCCTGGAGATCCAAATGGATGACCACCAGACCTCCGGAATATTTTACCCAAGAGGATGACATCATCATTTAACGATGCAGTAGAGCTGAATGCATTTGAGAACAATTACGCCTTTAGTTTCCTCTTGCTTTAGTAGATCGCAGTACCAACACAGCAGGGCAATGTTGGCTAAATGATACAAAGCCAGATCAGTCAATCATCCAGTCTGTAACCCTTGCAACTACTGAAGAGGCTGCTACCCCTCTGCAGCAACAATAAGTTTTTCTGGCCTTTCTGCAGTTACCTCCCGTTGTGCATTGTGGTTGCAATAACTGTACGTCTATCTGTATCATTGAAGCTCGCTAGCCACCTCACCTATGCGAGATCCACGGTTTATAGTGCGCTGGGAAGAGGGGAGTAGAGCTCATAGTAATGTTTACAAGTGTCAGCCACAGCGAAAGTATTAATATCCATTTCGACCTCTATCACTGTCGCCTTGTCGAGTCGTGTAGGTCTTACTAACCCAAGTAATTGACATCGTAGGCAGTCTATAAAATTAATGTGTCACTATGCTTGAAGTTTTGCTGTGGTAGTTCAGGTGCACAGTCTCCTCTTGGAAACACCTCGGCGTAGCTCAGCTGGCCGATTGACCACTTTCATGACTGGCTTACCAGTTGTGCAGAGACAAGGTATCATGTCAACTAAATGAACACTGGTGCAAGATGAAGAAGAAATTCACAGTGAAGTAAGGTCTGTAATCCACAATTCTGTACAAGGAAAATTGCGGTATTTTAGTAGACCAGGAGTCTAAGTTCATGAGCCCTCTGGAATAATAAACAGTTGTGAAAACACACTTGACCTCTTAGCAACAAATGATCCTTAACTAATAACGACCATCAAAACCGATACAGGGATTAGTGAGCACAGGGTTGTCGGAGCGAGACTGAATATTGTAACTCCCAAATCCTCTAAAAATAAACTAAAAAAAAGCAGACAAAAATTCACTTGACGCCTTCCTGAGACGCGCTATCCACTACTTCCAAATTAGCAATGTAACTGTAGACAAGATGTGTCTTGAATTCAGAGAACTAATATCGATAACAGTTGAGAGATTTGTTGTTGTTTGTTTTGTTTTGTTTTAGGGCAGAAAAAACAACTGAGGTCATACGCTCCCAAGTCAAAACTATAGAACACAAACACAGAGACGATGGAATCGACTAGATGTCAGTCCCAGTGGACAGAATAGGAGACAGCTAAAAAAGGCACGTGGAAAAAGGGTCAAAAATGGTTCAAATGGCTCTGAGCACTATAGGACTTAACATCTATGGTCATCAGTCCCCTAGAACTTAAATAATCTCCTCCCGGTGGGAGGGCTGAGAGGAGGGCGTCCAAGGCACCGGAAGAGGCTTAATTAGCTGAAGCTTATTCCCGTGAAGGACACCACCTCCAGACAGACGGCAATGCAGAGATCATTGGAGGGAACAGAGGTACTCGCAGGCTAAGGTACAAGGACTGCAGCCTTGGCAGAAGCGCCAGCAGCCTCGTTTCCTGGCAGATCGACATGACCAGGGACCCACCGAAACATCACATTGGCTCCACCAAGAGTGAGCAAGTGACAGTTTTCCTGGACACGCTGCACTAAGGGATGAGCAGTGTACAGAGCACAGAGACTTTGGAGGGTGCTGAATGAGTCTGAGAAGAGGACAGAATTGGGAAGACTGTGTCACCAGATGTACTCCGTAGCCTGATACAAGGCGAAAAAAAAAAAAATGGTTCAAATGGCTCTGAGCACTATGAGACTTAACATTTGAGGTCATCAGTCCCCTAGACTTAGAACTAGTAAAACCTAGATAACCTAAGTACATCACACACTTCCATGCCTGAGGCAGGATTCGAACCTACGACCGTTGCAGCAGCGCGGTTTTGGACTGAAGCGCCTAGAACCGCTCGGCCACAACGGCCGGTACAAGGTGAAAAGCTCAGCTATAAATACTGAGGACTGTGCCGGAAGCTGATATCAAAAGACACGGCTGCCAATGACAAAGGCACACCCGACCCCACAGTCAGTCCGAGAGCCTTCAGTGTGTACAAAGGTACTATTTCTATGTTCCATGCGAAGGTCGTGACACTGAAGGCGATAGACCAAGGCTGGAGTAGTGTCCTTAGGAAGCGAATGAAGGCCAAGGTTAACATGGGCCATTTCACGAAGCCGAGGTGGTGAAGGGTTCACACCCACTGGGAAAGGTGCAGGTAGCGTGAAGTTAAGCCGCCGCAGCAGGTGGCAGAAGTGGACTCCAGGAGGTAACAGAGAAGAGGGACGAGCCCCATACTGAGAATCTAAGGAATCATCAAAGAAGGAGGCATAGGAGTGGTGGCCACACATGGCAGACAAACGGCATGCATATCTGAAGAGGAGAAAGTCACGACGGTAGGACAGTGGTAGTTCAGCAGCTTCAGCATACGGACTCTCAACCGGGCTGGTGTAAAAGACGCCCCTGGCCAAATGGATGCCATGATGATTGATAGTGTTGAGATGGCGTAAAGGGATGGGCGTGCAAATGCATAAACAAAGCGCCAACAGTCGAGTTTCGAACGGACAAGGGACCGGTACAAACGAAGGAGGGTGGTTTGATCGGCACCCCAAGAAGTACCATTGAGGACACGTATGACACTGAGCGAGTGCGTCCAGTGGGCTGCCAGATAAGAGACATGAGAGGACCAAGAAAGTTTCCTATCGAGCATGAGCCCCAGGAATTTCGGAGTGTCAACGAACGAAAGGGCAATAGGCCCAAGATGTAGAGATGGTGGGAGAACCCATTTGCGCCGCCAGAAATTCATACAGACGGTTTTGTCAGTGGAAAAGCGAAAGCCATTGGTGATGCTCTAGAAGTGAAGACGATCAAGACAGCGCTGAAGATACCCCTCAGTGAGAAAGATCCGTGGAGCTTGAAGAACTGCAAGAGATGGAGAAATCACCGACAAAAAGATAGCCGGAGACGCCTGGCAGGAGACAGGCCATTATAGGGTTAATGGCGTTAGCAAAGAGGATGACGCTCAGGACGGAACCCTGAGGTACACTAGTTTCCTGAATAAAGGTGGCCAACAAGGCAGAACCCAGATGCCTTGAAAACTCGGTCTTGTAAAAATGCCCGAATTAAATAGGACAGACGCCCATGGAAGCCCCTCGTGTAAAGAAGTGCGGAGGATACCAGTTCTCCAGCAGTTGTCTTAGGCCTTCTCCAAACCGAAAAACGCGGCCATTCTGAATTTACGCAGGAAACCATTCAGGACATGGGTGAACAAAATAACGAGATGGTCAACTGCAGAATGCCACACTGTGCATTCGTGGGTAAATGGCAAGACTCGAGCCACCACACCAGCCAGGCATGAATCATATGTTCCATCACCTAGCAAACGCAGCTAGTAAGAGAGATGGGACGGTAGCTAGAAGGAATGTTTTTGTCCTTACTGGGCTTAGGTATCAGTACAATGGTGGCTTCACTCCAGCGCCCAGGAAATGTGCCCTCAGCCCAGATGCATTTGTATGTGTTAAGCAGAAAGCGCTTGCCCTCAAAAGAGAGGTGCTGCAACGTCTGAATGTGGATAGCGTCTGGCCCTGAGGCAGAGGACCGAGATGAACTGAGAGCTCGATCTAGCACCCTCATAGTAAAGACGGCGTTGTAACACTCATGATTTGGAGAAGAGAAGGGTATCGTCCGAGCCTTCTCCACTCGTTGCCGATGGAGGAAGGCAGGGTGATAGTGGGAAGAGCTCGAAACTGGCGCAAAATGGCGGCCAAAGGTGTTGGAGATAGCAACAGGATCCACAATGACATTGGCACCTGCTGTCAGACCAGAAAAGGGGAATGGATCTTAGTTCCAGAGAGCCATTGGAGATTGGCCCACACGACAGTGGAAGGTGTGGAACTGTTAAAGGAACTAGTGACTGAAATCCAACTAGCTCTTTTGCTATCCTGAAGAACTCGATGACACTTTGCATGCATCTGTTTATAATGAATGCAGTTTTCCAGCGCGACCATGTCTCAATGCGTGAATTGCATAGCGGCATGCCTCAGTCCACCAATGGACTGGGACACGATGTAGTAAAGAGGAAGTGTGAGGAATGGAACGTTCTGCAGCAGTAAGGATAACGTTGGTGATATAGTCCACCTGGTCATCACAACTGGGGAAACCTTGTTCTTCGAGGGTCACCAGAGAGGAGTAAAGCTGCCAGTCAGCCTTAGTAAGCTGCTATTTGGGCATGCATGTCGATGGGGTAGGAGTCAGCAGACGCAGAGCACATGGGAAATGGTCACTCGAGTAGACATCAGAAAGAATGGACCACTCAAGACGATGGACAGCCTGGGCAGCGAAAAAGGATAGGTCCAAATGGGAATAGGTGTGCGAAGAGTCAGAAAGGAAAGTGGGTATTCCAGTGTTAAGGCAGAAGAGGTTGAGCTGGTTAAGAAGGTCAACCAAGAGGGCACCTCTCTGGCAGGTCCTGGGAGAACCCCAAAGGGGATGATGCACATTAAAGTCACCGAGTAGTAAAAACGGGGGAGGTAGCTGCCCAAGGGAGAAAGTCAGGTGGGGAAGGAAAAGGAGAACGGCAACAGATGGAATACAGGTAGTCAGGGAGATGGGTTGACTATGAAGGTCATCCCATATGAGTAGCATGACAACCCCATGAGATGGGATGCCGACCTCAGGGGGAAGGTCAAAACGAATCGGTAAGTAATGTGGAAGCTCAAAGCGATCTTGAGGGTGCAATTTCGTTTCCTGAAGGCAGAGTACAAGGGATGCTGAGATGCTAGAAGCAGCTGTAAATCCTCTTTGTGGGACCGAAAGCCATGAACGTTCCACTGGAGGACAGTCATGAGGAAGAAGAGATGTAGGGGTGTTAACTCAGCAGCCACCGAGTGACACCCAGAGCAGAGTCGCTACTGGGTAAGGTACTTTTCCCTTTACCCAAATCTCTGAAACAGCCCACTCGCCTACTACATACACAGGACAATCCCAGGAGGAGGTGGCGTCAGCAGTGTCGACAGGATATTCTAGTGTGATTGAACCAATGACACTGGTAGTAGCGCATTGGATTCGGAATATACGGCTGGACTGTGATTATTCCATAGCCTGCTTTAATCTAGGATGGCAGCACCACCCCATCAAAGGTGAGGAAAAGAGTGCAGGTGGGCACTAAGGAGGAATCGACCTTTTTCATTACATGATGGATGGCAATGAAACCCTGATCAGAGAGGTAAGAGTGTATTTCAGCCTCAGTTAGACCATCAAGCAGCCTGGTGTAAATTATACCATGGGAAGAATTCAAAGTTCGATGTGCCTCAACCCGAACAGGGTAGCCATGGAGAAGCGAGCAGCAAGTAGTTGTTCTGCTTGATAATCAGAAGCCGTCTCCAAAAGCAAAGTGCCATTCTGTAAACGAGAGCAGGATTTCACAGGGCCAGCAATGGCATCAACAACTTTCTAAATAATAAACGGATTGACAGTGGCAAAGGAATGACCGTCTTCAGTACGTGATACCACAAGGAACTGTGGTGCAGCGTGAAGGGTCTTTGAATCAGTAGCCTCAGTATGTTTATGTTTCGTTGATGGCGATGGAGAGGAAGATTGACTCATTGCGAGGAAATTCCCCATGAAATCCAATGCCTCCAGTGGCGTGCTCCTTCTGACTTGGAGCTCCCTTCACAAGGGGGCGCACCCACCTTAGGTGATTGATCACACCTTAGGTCACACCTCCCAATCACCTGATGGAGGGACTAATTGGCAGTTTGGGAAGGTTACAGCTCAGCCACTCACCCCTCTCTGTGCCTAGCCTGTACCAGGGGGTATGTGCAAACCCTACCGTTCAACCCAGGGCTTGGAAATACGCGTTACCCAGTCACCTTTTACGTGTCAGATGCGTGGTCTGGCCTTCAGGAGCGCACAGGGAGGAAGAAGAAAAAAAGGATCCTCAAACGACGAAGTGGCGGAACGAGAGGAGAAGGGAAACAAAGAAAGGAAATGGGAGCAAAAAAGAAAGTTGAGACTGTTCGCAGGCCAGCAACAGAATGCGGAACATTCCCAATACCCCAGACATGTTCCCCAAGGGAAGGAAAAAAGAATAGCAAGAGGGGAGACATACAGCATGGAAGGGAAAAAGTGCTGTAAAGGCTGCAGCCCCATGGTAGCCAAGAATGAACCCGCCAAAAAGTGGCGAGCCCCCTGGGGGACTTGTTGTTGTTGTTGTTGTTGAAATCTTCAGTACAGAGACTTTTTTGATGCAGCTCTCCATGCTACTCTGTCCTGCGCAAGCTTCTTCATCTGCAAGTAACTACTGTACCCTACATCCTTCTGAATCTGCTTAGTGTATTCATCTCTTGGTCTTGAGAGATTTATACCAAACAAATTAACAAACGACGGAGCTGATCCTCCTTGGTACACAAAATGGGTCAGAACACTGCTGCAGAAACAACGAAAGCACCAGGCCAAATTCAAAAGAACGCGAAATCACCAAGATTGACGATCTTTTACAGAAGCTCCAAATTTAGCGCGGATTTCAATGCGAGATGCTTATAATAGTTTCCACAACGAAACTGTTTCAAAACCTGGTAGAAAATCCAAAGATATTCTGGTTCTACGTAAAGCATGCTAGCGGCATGGCACAATCATTGCCATCTCTACGCGATAACATGGAAATACTATCGATAACAGTGCTGCCAAAGCAGAGTTACTAAACACAACCTTCCGAGATTACTTCACCAAAGAAGACGTAACAAATATTCCAGAATTGGAATGACAAACAGCTGCCAACATAAGTAACTTAAAAGTCGATATCCTTGGAATAGTGAAGCAACTTCCTGTCCAGACTGTATACCAGTTGGGTTCCTTTCAGAGTATGCTGATGCAACAGCTCCATACTTAACAATAAGATACAGCCTCTCGCTCGACGAAAGATCCGTACCCAAAGACTGGAAAGTTGCACAGGTCACACCAATATTCAAAAAAGGTAGTAGGAGTAACCCACTAAATTACAGGCCCATATCATTAACGTCGATATGCAGCGGGATTTTGGAACATATATTGTGCTCGAACATTATGCATTGCCTCGAAGAGAACGGTCTATTGACACATAGTCGACACGGATTTAGAAACCATCGCTCTTGTGAAACGCAACTACCTCTTTACTCAACGAAGTGTTGAGTGCTATTGGCAAGGGATTTAAAATTGATTCCGCATTTCTAGACTTTCAGAAGCAATTCGTAGTCGAATTGCATGTTTGTGGAACAGCATCTCAGTTATGTGACTGGATTCGTGATTTCCTGTCAGAACGGTCACAGTTCATAGCAGTTGACGGAAAGTCATCGAGTAAAGCAGAAGTGATTTCTGGCGTTCCCCAAGGTAGTGTTATCGGTCCTCTGCTGTTCCTTATCTATATAAACGATTTAGGAGACAATCTCAGCAGCCGTCTTCGATTGTTTGCAGATGATGCTGTCGTTTATCGTTTGTAAAGTCATCAGAAGATTAAAAAAATAGCAAAACGGTTGAGAAAAGATAACTGTATGGTGCGAAAATTGGCCATTGACCGTAAATAATGAAAAGTGTGAGATCATCAACATGTGTGCTAAAAGGAATCCGGTATACTTGTGTTACACGATAAATCAATGAAATCTAAAGGCCGTAAATTAGACTAAATACCAAGAAATTACAATTACGAACAATTTAAATTGGAAAGAACACATAGAAAGTGTTGTGCGGAAGGCGAACCAAAAGCTGAGTTTTATTAGCGAAACACTTAGAAAATGCAACAGATCTACTAAAGAGACTGCCTACACCGTGCTTGTCCGTCCTCTTTTGGAGTACTGCTGCGCGGTGTGAGATCCTTACCAGATACGATTAACGGAGTACATCGAGAAAGTTCTAAGAAGAGCAGCACGTTTTGTATTATCGAGAAATAGGGGATAGAGTGTCACTGACCTGGTATAGGATTTGGGGTGGACGCATTAAAACAAAGGTGTTTTTAGTTGCGGTGGAATCTTCTCACGAAATTTCACTTACCAACTTTCTTCTCCGAATGCGAAAATACTTTGATGACGCCGATCTACACAGGGAAACTCGGGAAATCAGAGCTCACACGGAAAGATATAGGTGCTCGTTTTTTCCGCGCGATGTTCGTGATTGGAATAATAGGGCATTATTCTGAACGTGGTTCGATGGAGCCTCTGCCAGGTACTTAAGTGTGATCTGCAGAGTATCCACGTAGATGTAGAACCAAATATTTTGAATGGATGTATATCTTATGTATCAGCGGAAAGGGACGAGTAGTCATTGGTCGTAAAACAGTTTGTAGTTAAACACAGAGGTGAACGTATTGCGGATGACAGTCATTCACAGTAGGGAAATGTATTGTATACAAAATTAGTTAAAATTTTACGTTTTCGTCATTCATGTTGGGATAGTGTTAGTATTACGTGATATCACTCGATCAAAGCACACCTAAGCTTAACCTACTTAATGATATTCCCTATTGCGCAAAATAGCTTGCTTTTTGCGTTAATTTACTCAGAGGTTCAAAAATTCGCTTCTGGCACACTTGTGCGGTGGTGTTCGGACAGATGTAACTGGTTCGAAGTCAAGCGGTAAAATAAATCTTTGTCAGTATTTTGCTGACAAGGGGAGAAGACGTCGTGGTGTACACAGTAATTAAAGTGGACAACAGTGTCCTGGATAATTCCCGAACCTCTCCGCAGTTAGATTGTAGGCGACGGGTAATGGAATTCTAAACTTTCTTCTCCTCAGCGTCTCACGATGTGACGGCGTGTGGCACTGGGTGGCATTATTATACGATGTGGAACGTCGTTCGTACTGTGGCGACAATGGGCTTTATATACTCCTTTTCTTCCGTTCCATATTCATCCTTAAAAGTCAGCACTTCGGTGCACAAGCAATCACAATCATTCTTTTGACACAGATTCAGAGAAGTGTCATAGCACGTTTTAGAAAGACAAAGGGAAACTATTATTACTAGGACTTCTCTTAGGCCAGCAGTAGGGGGCCCCTCATTGCACCCAGCGCTCACTGACGAGTGTAGCTGACCTTGTCTTTGAACTTCGAGAAACATTGTTATTTCGTATTTTTGGATACGTTAATAACTACAAATAATACATACACTCACTGATTAGGCTACATATTCAATGCATCACTTCCAAAATTTCTTGTCAAAATTAAATTTTATGTGTATATATGTATTTTATATTTTAGCTTCCCATTTCTTCTCAGTACGTATTTGACTGCTACCTGGAAAAAAATAGAACAAATATTTTGTTTTCCCGTAATTATATTTTATAATACTCCAAAGAATACGACATAGTGATATATTATCACTGTAATAATGATGTATTCTGTGATAAGATATTGTAATAGGGACGCTTTTCAGCGGCGATATACAGTCTTCTTTCGCCTTTTTATTTTACGAACTCGTCAAAAGGGTGCGTCTTTGATAACTCTTTAATAGACGGGCGACCAGGGACAAATATTTTCGTTGCCCGCAAATTATTATTGTTGCTCTGGTCTTCGATACAAAACTTGGTTTGACGCATTTCCCCATGCTAATCTATCCTATATAAATCTCTTCATTCAGGCATAATCATGGCAACATATATCCACTAGGAACTGCTTACTGTAGTCAAGTCATGGTCTTCCTCAATCATTTTTACACTCCAAACGCCCAGCCATCACGAAATAAGCTATCTCCTGATGCCCAAGTACGTGTCCCATCAACCTATCCCTTCTTTAAGTCAAGCTGTGCCATAAATTTATTTGCTCCTCATTTAGATCCAGTGCCCCTTCATTATTTATTTGATATACCCATTTAATCTTCAGGATTTTTGTGGAGCACCATACTTCAAACTCTTCTCTTCTTGTCTTTATTGTACTGTTTATTGTTTCACAAAAACTTCCTGATATATAAATTTATGTTAAATGTTAATAAATTTCATTTTTTGGAAAAATTTTTTTCTTGATATTGTCTGTCTATTTATAATCTTTATAATTCGGCCATCATCAGCTATCTTGCTGCCTATTCTACAAAAACTCATTGAAATAAATGCCTAGGCACCGCGATAGCCAGCCTCAAATTGAACCATGAATGTTTCCGTAAACATCTTCACAGACTGGCCATCATAACTACACCTTCCTGCTCTTGTAGAGAAGAAAGTGCAGATCACCTTTTCCTTGGGTGCCCCAGACTACATCGTAGTAATACAATCGTTTTGCTAGAATTTGTGAAGCTTAGTCATCCGTTCACAGCCAGTGTGGCGGTTTTGTCAGTAACACAGAAATATACAGTTTTAACACGTAATGGAACAGGTACACTGTTGTTTCAGGTATCTACATCTAAGACCAACATGTCACTGACAATGGCGTGCACAAAAGTACTCTATAACATTTGATTTTACAAAGATGCTCTGTCTACAACACGTCTGTGTGTGCAGACAAACTTATTTTTGTCAGTACCTGTGTATTTTATACACAGACCGGTAACATTAATGTCCCCACCTATCAAAAGCCGGAATAACCACCTTTTGCAGTGCAGACTTGCAGAAAGATAGTCCTTGAGGTTCTGGAAAGTACCGACAGGGATATACAGGGTGTTACAAAAAGGTACGGCCAAACTTTCAGGAAACATTCCTCACACACAAATAAAGAAAACATGTTATGTGGACATGTGTCCGGAAACGCTTAATTTCCATGTTAGAGCTCATTTTAGTTTCGTCAGTATGTACTGTACTTCCTCGATTCACCGCCATGATTTCATACGGGATACTCTACCCGTGCTGCTAGAACATGTGCCTTTACAAGTACGCCACAACATGTGGTTCATACACGATGGAGCTCCTGCACGTTTCAGTCGAAGTGGTCGTACGCTTCTCAACAACACATTCGGTGACCGATGGATTGGTAGAGGCGGACCAATTCCATGGCCTCCACGCTCTCCTGACCTCAACCCTCTTGACTTTCATTTATGAGGCATTTGAAAGCTCTTGTCTACGCAACCCAGGTACCAAATGCAGAGACTCTTCGTGCTTGTATTGTGGACGGCTGTGATACAATACGCCATTCTCCAGGGCTGCATCAGCGCATCAGGGATTCCATGCGACGGAGGGTGGATGCATGTATCCTCACTAACGGAGGACATTTTGAACATTTCCTGTAACAAAATGTTTGAAGTCACGCTGTTACGTTCTGTTGCTGTGTGTTTCCATTCCATGATTAATGTGATTTGAAGAGAAGTAATAAAATGAGCTCTAACATGGAAAGTAAGCGTTTCCGGACACATGTCCACGTGACATATTTTTTTTCTTTGTGTCTGAGGAATGTTTCCTGATAGTTTGGCCGTGCCTTTTTGTAACACACTGTAGAGCCATGCCTTCTCCAGTGCTGTGGTTCAAATGGCTCTGAGCACTATGGGACTTAACAACTGAGGTCATCAGTCCCCTAGAACTTAGAACTACTTAAACCTAACTAACCTAAGGACATTACACACATCCATGCCCGAGGCTGGATTCGAACCTGCGACCGTAGCGGTCGCGCGGTTCCAGACTGAAGCGCCTAGAACCGCTCGGCCACACCGGCCGGCTCCAGTGCTGTGGCTAGCTTCGGTAGGATTTTTGTTTCAGGACCCATGATGTGAAGAGCCCGATCGAAGTGGTCCCACAGATTCTCGATTGAGTTTAAATCCGGGGGGTTTGGTGGCCAGGGGAGTACGGTAAATTCAGTTTGGTGCTCTTTGAAACGCACGTACACTACGAGCTGTGCGAAATATTCCATTGTCCTACTCATAGATGCCATCATACTGAGGGGAAAAAAAGCTGCAAATAGGGGTGGACATGGTCCCGAAGGATAGATGCGTACTTGTTTTGATCCACTGTGCCTTT
Source organism: Schistocerca piceifrons (assembly GCF_021461385.2). Lineage (NCBI taxonomy): Eukaryota > Metazoa > Arthropoda > Insecta > Orthoptera > Acrididae > Schistocerca > Schistocerca piceifrons. The sequence continues at coordinate 127,671,577 of NC_060149.1, forward strand.
CGTAATGACAAGATCACCCAGGGAATGCCACGAAAGCATATCGCAGACCATAACGCTCTCTCCTCTGGCTTGGACCCTTCCGACGATTGTTGTAGGGTCGTACGCGCCAACGGTCATCTGTCGGACTGAGCATATCTACACCTACATGGATACTCTGAAAATCACATTTAAGTGCCTGGCAGAGGGTTCATCGAACCACCTTCACAATTCTCTATTATTCCAATCTCGTATAGCGCGCGGAAAGAATGAACACCTATATCTTTCCGCACGAGCTCTGATTTCTCTTATTATAGCTTTGTGATCGTTCCTCCCTATGTAAGTCGGTCTCAACAGAATACTTTCGCATTCGGAGGAGAAAGTTAGTGATTGGAATTTCTTCAGAAGATTCCGTCGCAACGAAAAACGCCTTTCTTTTAATGATGATCCTGTATCATTTCTGTGACACTCTCTCCCATATTTCGCGATAATACAAAACGTGCTGCCTTTCTTTGAACTTTCTCGATGTACTCAGTCAGTCCTATCTGGTAAGGATCCCACACCTAGTAACAATATTCTAAAAGAGGACGGACAAGCGTATTGTAGGCAGTCTCCTTAATAGGTCTGTTACATTTTCTAAGTGTCCTGCCAATGAAACGCAGTCTTTGGTTAGCCTTCCCCACAACATGTTCTATGTGTTCCTTCCAATTTAAATTGTTCGTAATTGTAATACCTAGGTATTTAGTTGAATTTACGGCTTTTAGATTAGACTGATTTATCGTGTAACCGAAGTTTAACGCGTTCCCTTTAGCACTCATGTGGATGACCTCACACTTTTCGTAATTTAAGGTCAACTGCCACTTTTCGCACCATTCTGATATTTCTTCTAAATCGTTTTGCAGTTTGTTTTGATCTTCTGATGACTTTATTAGTCGATAAACGACAGCGTCATCTACAAACAACCGAAGACGGCCGCTCAAATTGTCTCCCAAATCGTTTATATAGATAAGGAACAGCAAAGGGCCTATAACACTACCTTGGGGAACGCTAGAAATCACTTCTGTTTCACTCGACGACTTTCCGTCAATTACAACGAACTGTTACTCTCTGACAGGAAATCACAGATCCAGTCACATATCTGAGACGATATTCCATAAGCACACAATTTCACTTCGAGCCGCTTATGTGGTACAGTGTCAAAAGCCTTCTGGAAATCTAGAAATATGGAATCGATCTGAAATCCCTTGTCAATAAGTCGTGAGTTATCTGAAAAGGCCACCTGTCGCCACACAATGGAAATCCATTTGTGGTACTGGCGTGCAAATTCCGGCCTTCGTCGTCAATGAACAGCAGCCAGCATGGGTGAATCAACGATGCGTCTGCTCTGGAGGCCTATAGCTGCAACGTTCACGGAACGGTCGTTGGTGGACCCTTGGTACATCTGGGCGGTCAGTTGCTCATCAATTGCAGTTCTGTTCGCCCGTACATATATCCGCTGCCATTGTTCACCCCTGTCGTCTATGTGCACATGGTGCACCACGCTTGCCTCGGCACTTCGTCTGGATAGCACCAGTGTGCCATGTCCCGTATACTTTAACCACAGCGACGCATTAGCAGTTTACAAACTTAGCCGTTTCTGAAATGCTTCCACCCTCGTCCCGAAAGCAAATGGCCATTTTACATGTGAGATAAATTGCTCTGCTTCCACAGTGCGACAACGACTGCTCTGTTTCCTACGTCCCCCCGACATGCTTTACGTATCCTCCACTGCTAGTAATGCCATCTGCACGTTGAAGACTAACATAGGCGGTGATCACATTAATGTGACTACACGCAGCAAGCGGCTACACGGGTAGCAGGGGTTGTGTGGCGTGGACTGGGCGTTTTTTTTTAGGTTAGATGGCCTCGGGCAAGTACAGAAAGGGCAGCAGCCTGAAATGGTGCGGGGCAAAGTCAGGACTTGCGGGGGCCAAGCAGCAATCGGTATTGTAATTGTAAACTGTCGAAGCTGCATTGGTAAAGTACCGGAACTTCAAGCGCTGATAGAAAGCACCGAAGCTGAAATCGTTATCGGTACAGAAAGCTGGCTGAAGCCAGAGATAAATTCTGCCAAAATTTTTACAAAGGCACAGACGGTGTTTAGAAAGAATAGATTGCATGCAACTGGTGGTGGCGTGTTTGTAGTTTATCCTGTAGTGAAGTAGAAGTGGATAGTTCCTGTGAATTATTATGGGTGGAGGTTGCATTCAACAACCGAGCTAGGTTAATAGTTGGCTCCTTTTATCGACCTCCCGACTCAGCAGCATTAGTGGCAGAACAACTGAGAGAAAATTTGGAATACATTTCACATAAATTTTCTCAGCATGTTATAGTCTTAGGTGGAGATTTCAATTTACCAGATATAGACTGGGACACTCAAATGTTTAGGACGGGTGGTAGGGATCATCGAGTGACATTATACTGAGTGCACTATCTGAAAATTACCTCGAGCAATTAAACAGAGAACCGACTCGTGGAGATAACATCTTGGACCTACTGATAACAAACAGACCCGAACTTTTCGACTCTGTAAGTGCAGTACAGGGAATCAGTGATCACAAGGCCGTTGCAGCATCCCTGAATATGGAAGTTAATAGGAATATAAAAAAAAGGGAGGAAGGTTTATCTGTTTAGCAAGAGTAATAGAAGGCAGATTTCAGACTACCTAACAGATCAAAACGAAAATTTCTGTTCCGACGCGGACAATGTTGAGTGTTTATGGAAAAAGTTCAAGGCAATCGTAAAATGCGTTTTACACACGTACGTGCCGAGTAAAACTGTGACGGACGGGGAAAACCCACCGTGGTTCAACAACAAAATTAGGAAACTACTGCGAAAGCAAAGAGAGCTTCACTCCAAGTGTAAACGCAGCCAAAACCTCTCAGACAAACAGAAGCTAAACGATTTCAAAGTTAGCGTAAGGAGGGCTATGCGTGAAGCGTTCAGTGAATTCGAAAGTAAAATTCTATGTACCGACTTGACAGAAAATCCTAGGAAGTTCTGGTCTTACGTTAAATCAGTAAGTGGCTCGAAACAGCATATCCAGACACTCCGGGATGATGATGGCATTGAAACAGAGGATGACACGCGTAAAGCTGAAATACTGAACATCTTTTTCCAAAGCTGTTTCACAGAGGAAGACCGCACTGCAGTTCCTTCTCTAAATCCTCGCACAAACGAAAAAATGGCTGACACCGAAATAAGTGTCCAAGGAATAGAAAAGCAACTGGAATCACTCAACAGAGGAAAGTCCACTGGACCTGACGGGATACCAATTCGATTCTACACAGAGTACGCGAAAGAAATTGCCCCCCTTCTAACAGCCGTGTACCGCAAGTCTCTAGAGGAATGGAAGGTTCCAAATAATTGGAAAAGAGCACAGGTAGTCCCAGTCTTCAAGAAGGGTCGTCGAGCAGATGCGCAAAACTATAGACCCATATCTCTGACGTCGATCTGTTGTAGAATTTTAGAACATGTTTTTTGCTAGAGTATCATGTCGTTTTTGGAAACCCAGAATCTACTCTGTGGGAATCAACATGGATTCCGGAAACAGCGATCGTGTGAGACCCAACTCGCTTTATTTGTTCATGAGACCCAGAAAATATTAGATACAGGCTCCCAGGTAGATGCTATTTTCCTTGACTTCCGGAAGGCGTTCGATACAGTTTCGCACTGTCGCCTGATAAACAAAGTAAGAGCCTACGGAATATCAGACCAGCTGTGTGGCTGGATTGAAGACTTTTTAGCAAACAGAACACAGCATGTTGTTATCAATGGGGAGACGTCTACAGACGTTAAAGTAACCTCTGGCGTGCCACAGGGGAGTGTTATGGGACCATTGCTTATCACAATATACACTCCCGGAAATTGAAATAAGAACACCGTGAATTCATTGTCCCAGGAAGGGGAAACTTTATTGACACATTCCTGGGGTCAGATACATCACATGATCACACTGACAGAACCACAGGCACATAGACACAGGCAACAGAGCATGCACAATGTCGGCACTAGTACAGTGTATATCCACCTTTCGCAGCAATGCAGGCTGCTATTCTCCCATGGAGACGATCGTAGAGATGCTGGATGTAGTCCTGTGGAACGGCTTGCCATGCCATTTCCACCTGGCGCCTCAGTTGGACCAGCGTTCGTGCTGGACGTGCAGACCACGTGAGACGACGCTTCATCCAGTCCCAAACATGCTCAATGGGGGACAGATCCGGAGATCTTGCTGGCCAGGGTAGTTGACTTACACCTTCTAGAGCACGTTGGGTGGCACGGGATACATGCGGACGTGCATTGTCCTGTTGGAACAGCAAGTTCCCTTGCCGGTCTAGGAATGGTAGAACGATGGGTTATATGACGGTTTGGATGTACCGTGCACTATTCAGTGTCCCCTCGACGATCACCAGTGGTGTACGGCCAGTGTAGGAGATCGCTCCCCACACCATGATGGCGGGTGTTGGCCCTGTGTGCCTCGGTCGTATGCAGTCCTGATTGTGGCGCTCACCTGCACGGCGCCAAACACGCATACGACCATCATTGGCACCAAGGCAGAAGCGACTCTCATCGCTGAAGACGACACGTCTCCATTCGTCCCTCCATTCACGCCTGTCGCGACACCACTGGAGGCGGGCTGCACGATGTTGGGGCGTGAGCGGAAGACGGCCTAACGGTGTGCGGGACCGTAGCCCAGCTTCATGGAGACGGTTGCGAATGGTCCTCGCCGATACCCCAGGAGCAACAGTGTCCCTAATTTGCTGGGAAGTGGCGGTGCGGTCCCCTACGGCACTGCGTAGGATCCTACGGTCTTGGCGTGCATCCGTGCGTCGCTGCGGTCCGGTCCCAGGTCGACGGGCACGTGCACCTTCCGCCGACCACTGGCGACAACATCGATGTACTGTGGAGACATCACGCCCCACGTGTTGAGCAATTCGGCGGCACGTCCACCCGGCCTCCCGCATGCCCACTATACGCCCTCGCTCAAAGTCCGTCAACTGCACATACGGTTCTCGTCCACGCTGTCGCGGCATGCTGCCAGTGTTAAAGACTGCGATGGAGCTCCGTATGCCACGGCAAACTGGCTGACACTGACGGCGGCGGTGCACAAATGCTGCGCAGCTAGCGCCATTCGACGGCCAACACCGCGGTTCCTGGTGTGTCCGCTGTGCCGTGCGTGTGATCATTGCTTGTACAGCCCTCTCGCAGTGTCCGGAGCAAGTATGGTGGGTCTGACACACCGGTGTCAATGTGTTCTTTTTTCCATTTCCAGGAGTGTATATAAATGACCTAGTAGATAGTGTCGGTAGTTCCATGCGGTTTTTCGCGGATGATGCTGTAGTATACAAAGAAGTTGCAGCATTAGAAAATTGTAGCGAAATGCAGGAAGATCTGCAGCGGATAGGCACTTGGTGCAGGGAATGGCAACTGACCCTTAACATAGACAAATGTAATGTATTGCGAATACATAGAAAGAAGGATCCTTTATTGTATGATTATATGATAGCGGAACAAACACTGGTAACAGTTACTTCTGTAAAATATCTGGGAGTATGCGTGCGGAACGATTTGAAGTGGAATGATCATATAAAATTAATTGTTGACCAGGTTGAGATTCATTGGGAGAGTGCTTAGAAAATGTAGTCCATCAACAAAGGAGGTGGCTTACAAAACACTTGTTCGACCTATACTTGAGTATTGCTCATCAGTGTGGGATCCGTACCAGATCGGGTTGACGGAGGAGATAGAGAAGATCCAAAGAAGAGCGGCGCGTTTCGTCACAGGGTTATTGGTAAGAATGATAGTATTACGGAGATGTTTAGCAAACTCAAGTGGCAGACTCTGCAAGAGAGGCACTCTGCATCACGGTGTAGCCTGCTGTCCAGGTTTCGAGAGGGTGCGTTTCTGGATGATGTATCGAATATATTGCTTCCCCCTACTTATACCTCCAGAGGAGATCACGAATGTAAAATTAGAGAGATTCGAGCGCGTACGGAGGGTTTCAGACAGTAGTTCTTCCCGCGAACCATACGCGACTGGAACAGAAAAGGGAGGAAATGACCGTGGCAAGTAAAGTGCCCTCCGCCACACACCGTTGGGTGGGTTGCGGAGTATAAATGTAGATGTAGATGTAGATGTAGACCGTGTAGAAGTACGAACTGATTGTATGGTGTAAGCTAAAGGCGATAAATTTAGTTAAACAGCTGTTTATGTCTCATTTCCTAATATAATTTCATCAGCGTCACCTGACTTAATTATACCACATTCCAATATAAAATAATGTCCACATTAAAATCATGCCGGCCGGAGTGGCCAAGCGGTTCTAGGCGCTACAGTCTGGAACCGCGCCACTGCTACGGTCGCAGGATCGAATCCTGCCTCGGGCATAGATGTGTGTGATGTCCTTAGGTTAGTTAGGTTTAAGTAGTTCTATGTTCTAGGGGACTGATGACCTCAGAAGTTAAGTCCCATTGTGCTCAGAGCCATTTTTTGAAAATCACGCAAACAACGGACATTTCCTTCAGAACGATGAAATCCGATATATTTGTTCAGTTTCTTCTTTATCAGCCACTCACAGCAGAGGTAACTGAAAATTATTCACAACTGTCAAAAGTTTCTGAAATCTCGAACTAACGTTGTTGTGATAACTGATGTCGCAAAATAATCATTTATTTATAGTAAAATTTTACAATGTGATGCTCTTGAAGACAAGTTATAATCTTTATTTACCTGAGAGTCTATTTTTGGTAGGACCTCGATATTGGATTTTTCCAGTTTGATTTATTCCAGTAATTATGTTTATTTTCCTGTAGAACTGTATCGCAATTTGGTTTTTGGTACACATAATACTTTATAATCTCATCATCAGGTAACATACATGCCTAAAAAATCTTATGCCATATATAGCGTGTTTGAAAAAAGTTTTATGTATTCGTTCAGGAGGTAGTGTTGGTCAAAAGTAGAAGAAACTAATACCTGCTGAGATATGAGCCAATCTGTCCTCTCATTCCCAACTGCCTGTTACGTAGAAGTACACACAATAGGCAGTGCTGCATGTGATTACCAAGCATCCTCATACACCCTTCAGCCTTCTTCACAGTGTGTCACTCACTCTTTCAAATACATCTGGCTCCATTCGAAATGTATCACATGCATTGGACACGCACTCTTGTAATGTCTGCACATTCTCGATGGATTGGGCATACAACAATGCCTTTAAATGTTCCAATAGCCAGAAATACAACGGATTCAGGTCTGGTCATCGGGAAGGTCATGCTACTGGACCATACCATCGCCCACGAAAATTTGCTGTGAGGTACTGTCACACGACCCGTAAATAATGAGCTGGTGCCTCTTCATGCATAAACCACAGTCGTTGTCTTTCTGCAAGGGCAACATATTACGATAGCGATGAAAATTCATTACCCAGAAGTCGGTGGTAACCAGCACCTTTTAAATTGTTTGGTAAAGTGTATGGCAATATGATTCTGTCACCATCAACTGCTCCCCATGCACTGCTACTGATGCCTCGCCTTCATGATTACTCAGTGATTTGCCGGCCGGAGTGGCCGAGCGGTTCTAGGCGCTACAGTTTGGAAACGCGGGACCGCTACGGTCGCAGGTTCGAATCCTGCCTCGGGCATGGAAGTGTGTGATGTCCTTAGGTTAGTTAGGTTTAAGTAGTTCTAACTTCTAGGGGACTCATGACCACACTTAAGTCCCGTAGTGCTCAGAGCCATTTTTTTGAACTCAGTGATTTAAATCTGTCCACACTTGAGTACTGTGTTGAATGCGTGGAATTTCGGAGATTGACAGTCATGTATCTTTAGTTATGACTTGATTTGCTCAGATTTGGCGTCGCGTCGACAGTGAGTTTAGTACAGATGGAGCAGTAGTTTTAATTCGCCCGCTGCAGTACAGTGCGTTTTGCAGTAAATTTAAATGGGTGATAAAAAGTATCTGTTGGTTCGAGACTGGAACACAGGATCTTCGTCTGCCGTAATCAGTTCTCTGTCATATGAGCTATCTAAGCGGCGCATTACGGACTGATTCACATTAGCAATTCCACATTATATCATTACTCCTCTTTTACCTAGACATAAGTGGAACCCATCCATGCCTGCACAAGCATGGCGACCAACACAAAAAGTTCTTCATTCACTTCTGCTAAAAGGTTAGTACGCTAATCAGGGAGTCGCGGGATGTTACCGCACGTTTGGGTGCGATCACTGCTAATGCGGTCCGATCGAGGAGATAGTTGACAGAAAGCTATGGAAGGATAGCGATTTTGAGGGCAAAGAGAAAAAAAGTACCACAACAAGTGCTGTAAGAAAAAAACCTCTGCGACGGTCTAGGCGAATTTTAGGCTACTGGCGGGTATCTGCCAGTACGGATAGTTCATGTGGTGTTAGATAACGTCACTAGAAAAGTGTTACCGTTGTAGCTGAGCTCTGACGACATCTTCTAGGCCAGCTACAGCGCCAGCGTACGTGTAACAAGGCAAAGTCGACATAAGAGAGGTCAATTTGATTATAAAATCGGCCGCGCGCTGTGTAGAGTCGTGTGGAATTTGTGTTTCGTGTGTTCGGCTTCCTTGCTTTTGGATACTAGCAGGTTGTATGAGCACAGCTGGCGGTGCGAGTCAGGTTTGCTTTGATGCAAGGGTTCACTGATACTGCGTTATTAGTGTATTTAGAGTGCAGTGAGATTCAGGTCACCCTTATTTACGAATGTCGTGTTGACTCATTCTTTGCTCAAGTGAGCCTGTGTTTCTTTGTGACAACCTCTATGTGTACGAGACACTCAGAAATAATTTCATTCCTTGTGATAAGGAGAGCTTAGCAGTGAAGCAACTATACCAATACGAAAGATTCTGGGTCAGCGATTATCGGCGAGGAAACGTAGAGCCGCTGTTGCCGACGCCCAGGTTTCTCGTAAATTATTGAGAAGCGACAAGCGGAACTGCTATTTGTTGACACAGCGGTGAAAACGATCAAAGAGTTACGTCAACAAGAAAATTGATACCATTTCATAGAACCACACAAAGACAAACTGTCGACTGGACACAATAAACCGCGCCTTGGGCGTTGCCGCCCTAGGATGTTTCTTAATCTTGGCAAATGCGATCTGTTTTACGTCAGTATGATGTGTACCGCATATTGTTACTCCCTAAGAGCGTATGCCCAGTTTATGGCATGCTCGAAAGACAAGACGGCGTTGACAAAATATTTTGGTGGAAGTGGACTACCCAATCCTGGGTGGATAATGAAGTATCTGCGTTAGCAGAGCCGGCCGAAGTGGCCGTGCGGTTAAAGGCGCTGCAGTCTGGAACCGCAAGACCGCTACGGTCGCAGGTTCGAATCCTGCCTCGGGCATGGATGTTTGTGATGTCCTTAGGTTAGTTAGGTTTAACTAGTTCTAAGTTCTAGGGGACTAATGACCTCAGCAGTTGAGTCCCATAGTGCTCAGAGCCATTTGAACAATTTTCTTGCGTTAGCAGAATAGAAATGCGGAAAACACAAGTCCGAAACAATTTATTGGACTCACCAAAACGAAACAATAATACAATTTATAAAAGAACAACATACTCGATCCCAACTGCGGTTCGCCGGCCGGTGTGGCCGTGCAGTTCTAGGCGCTTCAGTCTGGAACCACGTGACCACTACGGTCGCAGGTTCGAATCCTGCCTCGGGCATGGATGTGTGTGATGTCCTCAAGTTAGTTAGGTTTAAGTAGTTTTAAGTTCTAGGGGACTGATGACCACAGATGTTAAGTCCCATAGTGCTCAGAGCCATTTGAACCAACTGCGTTTCGTTACAAATATAAAATAACAAATAATAGTAGAAAAGACCCGTCTCTTCACGGAGAGAGATCACAGTAAAATAATTCTACGACAACAAGATGTTTGTCGACTATACCAAGTCCATCTGCAAGTGATCGGCCAGTTAGAAGAAGCGTCCGGTCATGGCTGCCGGGGGTGGCAGCTTTGTGTACTTCCAAGCGGTGCGTCGAACTGCCGTTTGCCTTCTTCTTCTTCTTCTTCTTCTTCAAGAGGTGGAGCCCCTCCACGCCAACACCGGCATGATGGCCAACTCAAAAGGTCTACTGCCATCTCTGCATAAGGGTAAGTTTTCACTAAAGTGAGGTGTCGCAGGATGTGGGTACTGCGATGTTTCCGTACGTCTGGTTAAGGTTAACCATTAATACCCGCTCATCTGGAGATAGTTTGGGTCGAAAGTCAAACGAAGAGTAGCGGTTTGAAGGACAGAGGAAAAAAAGTGCCAAGGCAAGAGCCAAGGGAAAAAACCTCTGCGATATTTAGGTCGGGTAGTAAGAGCAGTTACGGATGTCTTGCTGCCTGCGACAGGTCACGCAAGGGTAGGTTTTGTTAGTAGTGGGTATCATGCAAGTCGATACCTTTGACATTGTGCTTTTAGTCGGCGGCTGCCGCTGGGTTCCGGTGTTGATCTCTTGGCCAGAGTCAGCAAGTCTGTAACAGTTAGGTTCATCATCATTTTGTGTCCGATAGGTCGTATATCAAATGCACAGTGTAGGGTGATGTTGGCGATTTGTTTGTGCGTCAGTGGGCGAGCTCGTCGGTTTTCCTGCTGTAGCCTGTTGGTCGGCTTTAATAGCAGCTGACATACCCAGTCAACGTTGCTGATATGCAGGGGCTTGCCGACGTTTGTCGCTTGTTGGTGTATGTTAGCTTGCCATAGATGGTTATGCCCTAGCTAGTAGTTTCTTTAGCCGCTTATGCTTCCACCTATGGCTGTGATCGTAGTTTCCCAGAGTAAGGATGAAAGGATTGTTCGAGTGTCTCGAGTTCCTGTATAGTCGTGTGGCGTGTTTTTTGAATATTTCCTTGAGGGTTTCAAGGCGGTATTCATTGTGAAGATCCATGTGCGTGTGTAGGGTTGAGCGTTGCTAATGATTCGTAGCACTTTGCTCTGTATGATCTACAGGCGGCGCAGGCGTGTAGGAGCTGCATATCCCCAGACGGAAGCTGCGTGCATCATCAGAGCTCTAATCAGTGTCATGTATGTGGACCTCTACACCCTCCTATTCAGTTTGCTTTCCCTGGTGAGCATGGGGTAGAGTTGTTTGAGCCTCGCGTGCGCTCTGTTGGCAACGTATTCGATGTGGTCCTCCCATGTAAGTTTCTGGCTGGCTCTGAGCACTATGGGACTTAACATCCGTGGTCATCAGTCCCCTAGAATTTAGAACTACTTAAACCTAACTAACCTAAGGACATCACACACATCCATGCCCGAGGCAGGATTCGAACCTGCGACCGTAGCAGTCGCGCGGTAAGTTTCTGGTCCAGCCAGACACCGAGATATCTGACTTTCTCTCGGAAACGTATTGGGCGTGCATGTAGAGTTATCTGTCCACTGTGTTGATGTTTGCGCAGTAGTTTTGGTCTGCGTGTAAACAGAACTGCTTCACACTTTTTTTTCCTTTATTGTTATTTTCAAACCTTTACATATAGGTAGGCCGGCAGCGGGCTATCTACGCCGCTCTTCGGCCATAGAAAAACATACATTAAACAGGAAGACATAAAAACAAACATACATGGAGGATAAAAACAGGAGACATACATATTAAAATAAAGGAAGGCGTTCACAGACGCACTGGTTGTATAAAAAAGTTCAGCAGTATACACAAACGGAGACACAGAATTGCACACGTGAACGTAAGAGCACTGAAGGAGAGACACTGATGAACTGATAGGAAGAGAAACACTAGCATAGTGGGGACAAACTTCGGCGCAATAAAACATACTGTTTGCACGAAAAAGTCGGGGGGGCCTGCCCTAGGGAAGAGGGGAGGGTAGGAGGGAGAGGGGGAGGATGACAGTGGGAGAGAAGAAGGGAGGAGAAGGGGAGACAGTATGGGGGTGTGGAAGCCTGGGAAGGGGTGGAGGAGAGGGAGAGAGGAGAGGAGAGGAAGTGAGGAAGGAGAGAGGGTAAAAGAGGGAGCCCTGGGGGAATAAAAACACAACTGGAGGAAGGGGAGGTCAAAGCTGGTAGGAGGGGTAGATGGAGGGGACGAGGGAATCATCAGGGAGGGGGAGTTGGCGGAAGCCACCCTGGGCAAGGTTATGGAGTGTGGTAAGATTGAGAACGGGTAGGATGCAGTAGGACAGGTGTGGCAGTGGATGGGGGTGGGAAAGGATGGGAGAAACAAGTGGGTGAGGGGGATCAAGTTTACGGGAGGTGTAAAGGATCTGTATTCGTTCAAGGAAGAGGAGGAGGTGGGGGAAAGGAATTAAGTCGTCGAGGATCCAGGTGGGGGATGGGAAGCGGATGCGATAGGCAAGGTGGAGCGCATGGTGTTCCGGGATTTGAAGGGACTTGCAGAAGGTAGGAGGGGCGGAGATCCAGGCAGGATGGGCACAACAGTGGATGGGGTGGATGAGGGATTTATAAATGTGGTCGACAGTGGAGGGGTCCAGACCCAATGTGGGGTCAGAGAGCAGTGTGAGGAGGCAGAGTCAGGAGGGTGCGTGCCTTGGCTTGGATCGTTCAGAGATGGGAGGTCTAGGAAAGGCGACGGTCAAGGGTGACACCAAGGAACTTGAGGGTGGGGCTGAGATTAATAAGATGGCCATAGGTGCTGAGATAAAAATCAAGGAGGCGGAATGAAGGGATGGTTTCGCCTGCAGTTATTGCCTGGATTTTGGAAGGCTTGACCTTGAGCAGCCACTGGTTACACCCAGTGGTGAACCGGTGAAGATGGGATTGGAGAAAGTGCTAGGAGCGTTGCAGGGTAGGGGGGAGGGCAAGGAAGGCAGTGTCATTGGCGTATTGGAGAAGGTGGATGGTGGGTGGAGGCGGTGGCATGTCCGCCGCATATAGAAGGTAGAAATAGAGGAGAGGACGGAACCTTGGGGCACACCGGCGGAGGGGTTGAAAGTGTAGGAATTCGTGTTACGGATGGTGACATAGAAAGGACGGTGAGAATGGAAGGAGGCGATCAGATGGACGTAGTTAATAGGAACGGTGCTTCGCACTTGTCGACGTTTGCCGGCCGCGGTGGTCTAGCGGTTCTAGGCGCTCAGTCCGGAGCCGCGCGACTGCTACGGTCGCAGGTTCGAATCCTGCCTCGGGCATGGATGTGTGTGATGTCCTTAGGTTAGTTAGGTTTAAGTAGTTCTAAGTTCTAGGGGACTGATGACCACAGATGTTAAGTCCCATAGTGCTCAAAGCCATTTGAACCATTTGAACTTGTCGACGTTTACTTTAATACGCCATCGTTCCAACCAAGGCTCGGCAGGTCTGAGTGCCGTCTTTATTCGTGAATTAATGTTCGACAGTTTCCAATCTTGCGCAAGGATGGCTGTGTCATCCGCGGTATATGGCTAACGTGCTCTTTGCCGGCAGCGCGCCGCCCTATAAAGCCCGTTTGTGCCTCGGTAGCGCAGTAGGTAGCGCGTAAGTCTCAGAGCCAAAGCCCGTTTGGGGGATGTATCTGCCGGAAATATTTGCGATCACGTGCTTGGCGTATCGAAGTAGTTCCTGGGCTAGCTGTGACCTCTGGTGAAGCTCTTCTTTAGGCTCCGCAAATGGCTGGCGTTCCCTGGCAGCCGTAGGTGGAGACCTGGTGTTGTGTTGTGGCCGCCGGTAAATATTTGTATTGACAACACAGACGACGTAGGTTTTCCTGGTGAATATACGCCCTGTGATGCAGGACGTGAAGTGAGGTGCCGATGCAGTAGGTGCTACGATATATGAAGTGGGCGGTAACAGCAGATAATAGGACCATGGAACGGAAAAACTAGTAGAAGTCGATCTCGTGGAAGATTCCGGAGAAATGTAGAAAAACGCGAGGCAATACTGCCCCTACGACTTGTCAAAGAAGATACGTTAAGGAAAGTCAAACCTGCGTTTCTAGTATTTGTAGATATACAGAAGGCTTTTGACAATGATGACTGGAATACTCTCTTTCAAATTCTAAAAGTGGCAAGGAAAAAATACAGAGAGTGAAAGGCTATTTACCATTTGTACGAAATCAGATTGCAACTATAAGAGTCTATGGGGGATTTAAGGGAAGCAGTGGTAGAGGAAGGAGTGAGACAGGGTTGTAGCCTATCCCCCATGTTATTCAATCTGTTTATTGAACAAGCAGTAAAGGAAAGAAAAGAAAAATTTGGAGTAGGACTTAAAGCCCAGGGAGAAGAAATAAAATCTTTGAGGTTTGACGATGGTATTATAATTCTATCAGACGCCAAAGGACTTGGAGGAGCACTTGAATGGAAGGGCGGTGTCTTGAAATGAGGATGTATGGTGAACATCAACGAAAGCAAAACGATGTTAATGGAATGTATTCGAATTAAATCAGTGAATTAGAATAGAAAATGAGATAATTAAAGTGGTAGATGAATTTTGCTATTTGGGAAGCAAAATAACTGATGATGGTCAAGTAGAAACGATGTAAAATGTAGACTGGCAATGAAAAAAAAAGTCTATGAAGAAGAGAATTTTTTTAGCATCGAGTATAGACTAAAACGTCAGGAAGTCTTTTCTGAAGGTATTTGTATAGAACGTAGCCATGAATGGTTGGTTGGTTGATTTGGTCATCGGTCCCATTGGGTTAGGGAAAGATGGGGAAGGAAGTGGGCCGTGCTCTTTCTCAGGCACTGTCCGGGCGTTTGCCTCAAGTGATTTAGGGAAATCACGGAAAACTTAAAACAGAATAGTGGCACGCGGATTTGAACCGTCGTCTCCTGAATGCGAGTCCAATGTGCTAACCTCTGCACCACCTCGCTTGGTGCCATGTATGGAAGCGGACCATGGAAGATAGACAGTTTTGACAAGAAGAGAATAGAAGCTTTTGAAATGTGGTGCTACAGAAAAATGCTGAAGATTAGAGGGGTAGATCAAGTAATTAATGAGGAGGTACTGAACAGAACTGGGGAGAAAAGGAAGACCAAGAGATGAATCGAGTAAGCAGATTCAGAAGGATGTAGGTTTCAGTAGTCACTCGGAGATGAAGAGGCTCACATAGGATAGAGTGGCAAAGGGAGCTGCATCAAACCAGTCTTCGGAGTGAAGACCACAACAGCAACAATAGTGCCATGGAAAACTGAGAGACTGTTTCCGTCAGAAAGGGAGTAACTGAAAGGAGTGTCAAATCATTTATTCCAGAGCCAGGACAGAACCCATCCGATTCACTCCACATTTACAGGGTGGTTGATTAATTGCAGATCTATGAGGAGATACAGACTCACACACGATGTGCAACTGTCTGATTCCTTTGAGTGAACATAAAACGAACCACAGCTGCCTAAATTCACTGAATGGAAGGTTACTTACTCACTGGTACGAAACGTTTTGAAGCACGAAGGAATAATGAATGGTCGGGGGTAAAAACAGGTGCCAGAGAATGTTGGTTGTAGTAGTTATGCATATATGAAGGAACTAGCACACGATATGCTAGCGTGGAAGCCTTCCGCGAACTGTAGTCTTCAGACGGAAGACCACATCAATAATAACAACAACAACAACAACAACAACAACATAACGATTAGGGTGGGTACTTGGAGTGTTAGAACAATAATGCATTGTGGGAGAAAAATAAATCTAAAGGTAGAAAAGAAAATTATGTAGATATGTATTTTAGGAATCAGAGAGATAAGATGGCCGGAACAGGGGAAATTTTTTAGTGGAGACCATTCGATTATTCATACTACGTCATATGATGGCAGAAAGCGAATAGGAATAATATTTCATAGGGGAGCTGGAAATCGAAAGAACATTAGCGGTCCAATTGAATACATGTCCAACAGTTATTGTAATCATACAAGTATACGCCACAACTACTGATGCAGCTGGCAAAGATACTAAATAAACACACGACTACAATAATGAACGCGCGAAATACATCAAAGGCGATCAACGGTAGAGTGGTAGTGACAGGTGAAGGGAAGATCAAAACAGGATGAATTTGGTTTCGGCAAGTGAAAAAATGAGAGGTGGGTGGGGGGGGGGGGGGTAAGACTGGCAGGATTCTGTTGTGGATACTAAATAGACACTGCGGATACACCGAATACACTTTTCGAAAACCTCTTGAGAAACCGAGCGAGGTGGCGCAGTGGTTAGCACACTGGACTCGCATTCGGGAGGACGACGGTTCAATCCCGCGTCTGGCCATCCTGATTTAGGTTTTCCGTGATTTCCCTAAATCGCTCTAGGCAAATGCCGGGACGGTTCCTTTGAAAGGGCACGGCCGACTTCCTTCCTCGTCCTTCTCTAATCCGATGAGACCGATGACCTCGCTGTTTGGTCTCTTCCCCCAAACAACCCAACTACCCCAACCTCCTGAGAAATAAATATACGTGGACGATGCCAAGGGATCAAAAAATATGCCAAGTGCATTATATTTTAGAAAAAAGCTTCAAATCAAGTTAAGCATTGTAAGAAGTCGTAAAAAAAAGTGTCGTAAGCACAGCTGAAAAAGCACGAGGGCTGAAAAAGGCAGAAAGAGACATACATGGATAAGTAGAAATAGTAGAATCAATAAAGTAACAATAAACAAGTAAAAATTTTGAAAGTTGACATCAACAGAAAAGTTACCCGGAAATGTAGGAGAGCTAAAAAAGAATGGATGGAGGCAAGAAGTTATGAGATAAAAATCGAGAAAGGGTAATGTAGGTGTATTTTGGTGCTCAAATAATTATCTATACCAATTAGTAAATTAGTCGCGCACCAGTTTTTCTGTCTGTATGTGAAGGCTATTCTCAGCAACTACTGTGGGCATTTTGATACATTGGTGGTCCACCAGTTGCTGTAATCATATAAGTGTACATCCCAACTACTGATGCAGAGGACAAAGAAATTAAATAAACATACGACTACAGTAATGAACGAGCAAAATATATCAAACAGGATCAAGATGTAATCGTAACACACTTTTCGAGAACATGTTGAGAAATACACTAATAGACAGACTGATTTACGAGGAAAATTTGTTTGTATAATGTATTACCGCTATGTCATAAAAGTTATCTGCCACCCATGCGAACCCGGGACAATTTACTAGTTCATTACTAATTTTATCGCCTATCAAGAAACACCATCATTTTAAGAACTCGAATGCTTTCTCATGTCAGCAGGCATTTGACTATATACATTGTCCCCTTCTGTGTCCATATTCAGAAACAGCAGCTTCCTAGCTCCTACACGCACGCGTGTGTATTTCGTTATTTAACGGGCTTAGCATATCTCAAATTATACTTATATTTGTATTTCAACTACCTTTATAGTAACATATCCAATCTAACAAAAATACAGGGTGATTCAAAAAGAATACCACAACTTTAGGAATTTAAAACTCTGCAACGACAAAAGGCAGAGCTAAGCACTATCTGTCGGCGAATTAAGGGAGCTATAAAGTTTCATTTAGTTGTACATTTGTTCACTTGAGGCGCTGTTGACTAGGCGTCAGCGTCAGTTGATGCTAAGATGGCGACCGCTCAACAGAAAGCTTTTTGTGTTATTGAGTACGGCAAAAGTGAATCGACGATAGTTGTTCAGCGTGCATTTCGAACGAAGTATGGTGTTAAACCTCCTGATAGGTGGTGTATTAAACGTTGGTATAAACAGTTTACAGAGAATGGGTGTTTGTGCAAAGGGAAAAGTTCTGGACGGCCGAGAACGAGTGATGAAAATGTAGCACGCATCCAGCAAGCATTTGTTCGCAGCCCAGGAAAATCGACTCGCAGAGCTAGCAGAGAGCTGCAAATTCCACAATCAACTGTATGGAGAGTCTTACGAAAAAGGTTAGTTATGAAACCTGAACGTCAACTACCCGAGGCGATGGATCGGCCGGCAGGCAGCCCGTGACAGAGCACTTCATCACTGGCCTCCAAGAAGCCCTGATCTTACCCCCTGCGATTTTTTCTTATGGGGGTTTGTTAAGGATATGGTGTTTCGGTCACCTCTCCCAGCCACCATTGATGATTTGAAACGAGAAATAACAGCAGCGATCCAAACTGTTACGCCTGATATGCTACAGAGAGTGTGGAACGAGTTGGAGTATCGGGTTGATATTGCTCGTGTGTCTGGAGGGGGCCATATTGAACATCTCTGAACTTATTTTTGAGTGAAAAAAACCTTTTTAAATACTCTTTGTAATGATGTATAACAGAAGGTTATATTATGTTTCTTTCATTAAATACACATTTTTAAAGTTGTGGTATTCTTTTTGAATCACCCTGTATAATTTTTGTCTCTCGCCGAATCCCACTTTTGTCTCCATTTGTAATACATATATCCAAGTTTATATAGATGATCGGTCTTATTTGGAAAGTATCCAATTTTAATTCAGAGCGCGGCTTCACGTACACTGCCAAAACATGAAACTGAGACGGTCACCAATTTTCATTTGTTTTTCGCTCTGTATGCTTCCAGTATGCTTCCGAAATTCGTTCGCCAAAGAAGACAAAGTAAATATTCCAGAATTCGAATCAAGAACAGCTGCCAACATAAGTAACGTAGAAGTAGATATCCTCGGAGTAATGAAGCAACTTAAATCACTTAACAAAAGCAAATCTTCCGGTCCAGACTGTATACCAGTTAGGTTCCTTTCAGAGTATGCTGATACAATAGCTCAATACTTCATAATCATATACAACCGTTCGCTCGACGAAAGATCCGTACCCAAAAACTGGAAAGTTGCACAGGTCACACCAATATTCAAGAAAGGTAGTAGGAGTAAACTACTAAATTACAGACCCATATCATTAACGTCGATATGCAGTGGAATTTTGAAACATATATTGTGCTCGAACATTATGCATTACCTCGAAGAGAACGGTCTACTGACACACAGTCAACACCGATTTAGAAAACATCGTTCGTGTGAAACACAACTAGCTCTTTACTTACACGAAGCGTTGAGTGCTATTGACAATGGATTTCAAATTGATTCCGTATTTCTAGACTTCCAGAAGGCTTTTGACACTTTACCACACAAGCGGCTTATAGTGAAATTGCGTGCTTATGAAAAATCGTCTCAGTTACGTGACTGGATTCGTGATTCCCTGTCAGAGAGGTCACAGTTTGTAGCAATTGACGGGAAGTCATCGAGTAAAACAGAAGTGATTTCTGGCGTTCCCCAAGGTAATGTTACAGGCCCTTTGCTGTTCCTTATCTACATAAACAATTTAGGAGACAACCTGAGCAGCCGTCTTAATTTCTTTTCAGATGATGCTGTCGTTTAACGACTAGTAAAGTCATCAGAAGATCAAAACAAATTGCAAAACGATTCAGAAAAGATATCTGTATAGTACAAGAATTGGCAATTGACCCTAAATAACGAAAAGTGTGAGCTCATCCATTTGAGTGCTAAAAGGAATGCATTAAACTTCGGTTACACGAGAAATCGGCCAAAACTAAAGGCTTTAAATTCAAGTAAATACCTAGGAATTACAATTACGAACAACTTAAATTGGGAAGAGCACTTAAAAATGTTGTTGGGAAGGCTAACCAACGACCGCGTTTTACTGGCAGGACACTTAGAAAACGTAAATCTACTAAAGAGACTGCCTATACTACGCCTGTCTGTCCTCTCTTAGAATACTGCTGCGCGGTGTGGGGTCCTTACCAGATACGGCTGACGGAGTACATCGAGAAAGTTCAAAGAAGGGGAGCACGTTTTGTATTATCGCGAAATAGGGGAGAGACTGTCACTGACATGATACAGGATCTGGGATGGACCTCATTAAAACAAAGGCGTTTTTCGTTGTGGCGGAATCTTCTCACAAAATTTCAACCACCAACTTTCTCGTCCGAATACGAATTCGTTGACGCCGACCTACATAGGGAGAAACGATCACCATGATAATAAGTGAAATCAGAGCTCGCACGGGAATATATAGGTTTTCGTTTTTTCGGCGCGCTGTATGAGTTTGGAATAATAGAGGTATATTGGGAAGGTGGTTCGATGATCCTCTGCCAGGCACTTAAATGTGAACTGCAGAGTACCCTCGTAGACGGAGATGTTGATGTAGTTCACAAACGGAGAGGATCGCTCCTCTTTGCTGGCATACTGCTTGCGGTTGAGATGGTTCCCAACTCTGAGTATAGTTTGAGTATCGATAGAGGTTTCCAGTGCTCACAGAATACTTATAAATTATCCTTTGAGAGTTAAGGACATTTTTCCAACTTCAGGTAATTAATTTTGTTCAAACAAGTATTTCTTTATTTCTCTGATTTCGGAGTGTGGTCATTATCAAGTACTCTAAAAATCCAAGCCCCATGCGCACTTCATTGGAATAGCACGGAAGTGGAGGATTTTGTTTACTCTTCCATGGTTTTCCCTTTGCTGGAATGTGCTGATAGAGCTGTGATTACTCTTCTTTATGAAGCGATTCCCTAAATTCACTTGATAGTGCAAAGGTGAATTGTGAAATAAAGAAAAGGGTATATTGAGATATTCAAATAGCCTAAGTTGGCAAAATATTTCAAGAAGTTTATGCGCCTGTAGACCAACCCACAAGAAAATAAGTGGACTTTTAAAAGACCGGCCTAAATCTCAGAGTTTCTAAAACTTAGGCTTTAAATAACATAGGAGAGTAGTCCTGCTAGAAAAGAGAAACAAGCAGAAAAGTTGCTGAACCAATGGGAATGGCAATTACACTACTGGCCATTAGAATTGCTACACCAAGTAGAAATGCAGATGATAAACGGGTATTCATTGGACAAATATATTATACTAGAACTGATATGTGATTACATTTTCACGCACGTTAGGTGCATTGATCCTGAGGAATCAGTACCCAGAACAACTACCTCTGACCGTAATAACGGCCTTGATACGCCTGGGCATTGAGTCAAACAGAGCTTGGATGGCGTGTACAGATAGAGCTGCCCATGCAGCTTCAACACGATACCACAGTTCATCAAGAGTAGTGACTGGCGTATTGTGACGAGCCAGCTGCTCGGCCACCATTGACCAGACATTTTCAGTTGGTGAGAGATCTGGAGAATGTGCTGGCCAGGGCAGCAGTCGAAGATTTTCTGTATCCAGAAAGGCCCATACAGGACCTGCAACATGCGGTCGTGCATTATCCTGCTGAAATGTAGGGTTTCACAGGGATCGAATGAAGGGTAGAGCCACGGGTCGTAACACATCTGAAATGTAACGTCCACTGTTCAAAGTGCCGTCAGTGCGAACAAGAGGTGACCGAGACGTGTAACCAATGGCACCCCGTACCATCACGCCGGGTGGTACGCCAGTATGGCGATGACGAATACACGCTTCCAATGAGCGTTCACCGCGATGTCGCCAAACACGGTTGCGACCATCACGATGCTGTAAACAGAACCTGGATTCATCCGAAAAAATGACGTTTTGCCATTCGTGCACCCAGGTTCATCGTTGAGTACACCATCGCAGGCGCTCCTGTCTGTGATGCAGCGTCAAGGGTAACCGCAGCCATGGTCTCCGAGCTGATAGTCCATGCTGCTGCAAACGTCGTCGAACTGTTCGTGCAGATGGTGTCGTCTTGCAAACGTCCCCATCTGTTGATTCAGGGATCGAGACGTGGCTGCACGATCCGCAGCCATGCGGATAAGATGCCTGTCATCTCAACTGCTAGTGATACGAGGCCGTTGGGATCCAGCACGGCGTTCCTCCTGAACCCACCGATATAATATTCTGCTAACAGTCATTGGATCTCGACCAACGCAAGCAGCAATGTCGCGATACGATAAACCGCAATCGCAATAGGCTACAATGCTACAATCCGACCTTTATCAAAGTCGGAAACGTGATGGTGCGCATTTCTCCTCCTTACACGAGGCATCACAACAACGTTTCACCAGGCAACGCCGGTCAACTGCTGTTTGTGTATGAGAAATCGGTTGGGAACTTTCCTCATGTCAGCACGTTGTAGGTGTCGCCACCGGCGCCAGCCTTGTGTGAATGCTCTGAAAAGCTAATCATTTACATGTTACAGCATCTTCTTCCTGTCGGTTAAATTTCGCGTCTGTAGCATGTCATCTTCGTGGTGCAGCAATTTTAATGGCCAGTAGTGTACTAAGGTAACAGCCACCAGCTTGAAACTGCAATTACTAGTTGTTTGAAATACCGAATTTTGAAGAATTCTTGGAATTTCTATGGCTTACAGAATTCGAGGAGTCGGTTGTGAAACGTTGCAGAGCTCGAAGTGTAGGCTGGCGTCTTACAGGTTGCTGAGAGAAGGCAAAAAGTTTCGAAGGTTAGTCTTATGGTTTTGGCAATCTTCTTGTGTTGCTGTATATCTTATAGCAAGCTGGAGGATTATTTTTGTAAAGACAGCAAGCTAGGCTAAGTGTATCTAATTGGAAATCAGTTTTACTATTTCTGTTGAAAGTAAGGTGTTTGCAATCACCTGATTCACTCTCGTTGCTTTTAGTCGCCTAAAAGGCAATGAAAACGTGAATATAGTTGTAGGACAAGCAGTTTTTCTGCGAAAGAAGTGTACATAAGAAAATAAGCGTTCGACTGACTACCGCCCTGCTGTATTGCACCATCTTGCTCGGGTCGGATCTGGAGTGTTTCTGAGAGTAATCGGATAACAATAGCACGCAAACCAGTGGTATAGGTGTCGCGATTGTAGTTTAAGCTTTCTTTCTGTTTCAGGAAGAACAGAAGGAGTATTGTGCTCAATAGCTTCGATGGTTTCTCAAAAGGGTAAGCTACCTTGAACGACTAGAGACAGGACGAACATATTCACAGGATATGTACATTAATATGTTCTGCAGAAATGATTAGCGTTTCAGTCATCTCGGTTCAGCATATATCCTGTTGCCTAGCAGGCACAGTGTCTGGTATAGGCCCTGATAACTTGTTCGATGTGTTATGGCATCGACGCGTATAAGGCGCGAATGGCGTTCTGTGGTATAGCCATCCATGCTGCATTCACGTGGTTCCAGAGTTCATCTGTAGTAACTGGCATTGTGTCACAGCACTGGACCCGCCGTTTCATCATATCCCGCACTTTTTCGATTGGTGACAGGTCTGGTGATCTGGCTGGTCAGGGTAAAAGCCTTACATCCTGTGACATCAAGAGGGCACGTGTTCATGCAGCAACATGTGGTCGTGCATCGTATTGCTGAAAAATGGCATCTGGGGTGTTGTGCAGAAAGGATATGGCTACAGGTCGCAGGATGTCATTCACATAGGTCACGCTGGTCATAGTGCCCTGGACACGCAACAACTTTGATTTGTGGTTGTACCCAACAGCACCCCACACCATAAGGCCTTGGGGTGGCACTGTATGTCTTGTGCGAAAGCAATCACTGTGATGCCGCTCCCTGTGTCTGCGGCGAACCAAAATGCGGCCATCATTTTCAAAGAAACTGAACCTGGGTTCGTCTGAAAAAACTAACTGATGCCATGCCTGTCCCCAATGACGTCGTTCCATACACCGTTGCCGTCTAGAATATTTTTGCACATTCGTCAAAGGTAGGCAGAGAAGTGGACGATGCACACATAACCCGTGCTGTAGTAAATGGCGACGGACTGTCACCCCTGATAGTGTACGATGTGTTACAATGTTCCACTCTTGCGCCGCAGCTGAGAAGGACACAGAGAATGATAACTAGATGATGATACATGGCTATAGTGGTATTTCTCCATGGATTTTTTCTAGCCAATACTTAGTTGTATTAAAAATTTACTAATTATTTCCAAGACGGTGATTGTAAACGCACTGAACAAAAAATTAGTCATCCCATTGTGCACACTCAGATGAACCGTTAGTTCTGTACAGATGGCACAATGATCGAGTCACATGCTCAATTGTGAACTCACTGTCCCTACATGAACATAAGGCAGTAGCGATGAGTGAGACATTTATGTTTGATGTGAACATTGTACGTAAACAAAGACATATGTAAGGACGTGACAGAAATGCAGATACAGACAACTGTGTTGGCCCGTGTTGAGACCATATGGTGTGTGAAGAAGCTGGATTTGTTGGTGTTTGGCGGCGGAGTGTCCAACGTGTCTACAAGCAGTGGTGTAACATACATGCCTAAGAAACACGTCAGAATATTGTGGTTGGAAAAAGATCGTGACTGAGAGGGCTTGTGAATCAGAATCGCTTCCAAATTCGACAGGAATTGCTGCAGGTAGTGAATGAAGGTTCATCCCAACTTGTTAGCGAGAGAACATTGCGACGGAAACGCATGCAATAAATATTTATAATCGATCACCGTACAAGAAGTCATTGCTGCCCTATTTTTCAAGATGACAACAGCGAAGCTCATCTGGCTGGAAAAGTAGATGACTGGTTTTCTGAATACACCCCCACCCTGTTACATCTCGATTGGCCTGCAAAATCACCTGACTTGAAACCCACAGTAAATCTGTGGGGCATGTTGGGACAGCAGTAATACACCGACACCAGCATCCGTGCAATTTGGTGGAATAGCACGATCAAGTCCTCAGCGAGTAACTTAAACTCGATGCGACGTACTTGCACCACATTGTGGACTCACTTCCTAACCGAATCCAGTGGTTATCAAGTCCAGGGGCGGAGTTAAACGGTATTAAATTATGGCTGTAATAATTTTTCTAGGGTAGACTAATTATTTTCCGTTGAACTTAGGTTAACATCAAATCTTTGTAGAAAGCTGAACGCTTTGTCATGCAGGGATACACTGGAAAGGTGAAGATGGCTCTTAAGAGACGCAACTGCAAGTGCCAGAGTGGATCTTTAAAACAGCAGAAAAGTACCCAGTTAGGATTTTTTTAGCCGTTTTAAATAGCACCCAGAAGAGCACTGCCACGAAGAATTTAACATGCGTATCCACAATAGGTACAGTCGGCCTTCGAGCAACGTGGACCAATAGTTGAGGCAGCTTGTTGTAGCAGTGTTACTGACTGCTGAAGACCCAAAACTTTAGGGAAGACTCCCAGTTTTGGGTGAGCGAACTACTTAGGCCTCTTATTGATCACTCGTTGTGACAAATGTATTGTTACGTACCAACTCTGTATCAGGCAGCTGGCTCCAGAATTTCATAATTGCGAGACCTCGTTCGGGAGTGTGAACAAGTGCGAAACGAAACGGCAGCCTTTCATCACGATAGCAAGTCAGGCGGAAAGCAGGACATCAGCCCTTTGTGCGAACTGGGTAGCTAGCATCAGCAGGAGCTTACCAAAGCGATACGACTGAGAAGTATCATGTCACTTCGCTACGTGAAGTAAGAAGTCGCATCGCTATGGCAAGAAGGCGTACTGAAATTGTTACGGACCGGTTTGTTATTATAACAAATGTGTTAAGCAAACAGGGCGCGATACGAATCGCTGATACATTCGTATTAGGAAAGTCTATGTCATTACAAGTGATGTTGGGTCAACACCAGCCGATATTTCACACTATAAATACCCCATCATTTGAGGTCTGAAGGCAGTTGGTCAGAAGAATCGATAGGGTACAGGACGCCCGTACTCGATACCCTGATGCAGCATTTAACGCTGGGTATACGTCTGTTGTAGATTTCCTGCTCGTACTCAGCACCGCCAACAGCCTCTGGAGAGATGTCTACCCCTCCGTAAGCACTAGTCGCGAGTTCGGCGCTGCTGACAGCTTCCAACGTAGCCGAGAAGGCCTGTGGGTCTTCCGTGTCGACTTGGGCCAGGACGCCAGCGTTCCTGACACTTCAGCGGAGCCACGGGGCCTACCTGCGCTCCAGGCTAGAGTCTACATCTACATCCATACTCCGCAAGCCACCTGACGGTGTGTGGTGGACGGTACCTTGAGTACCTCTATTGATTCTCCCTTCTATTCCAGTCTCGTATTGTTCGTGGAAAGAAGGATTGTCGGTATACCTCTGTGTGAGCTCTAATCTCTCTGATTTTATCCTCATGGTCTCTTCGAGAGATATACGTAGGAAGGAGCAATATACTGCTTGACTCCTCGGTGAAGGTATGTTCTCCGTAACGCTTTCGCGATTACTAAATGATCCTGTAACGAAGCGCGCTGCTCTCCGTTGGATCTCCTCTATCTCATCTATCAACCCTATCTGGTACGGATCCCACACTGCTGAGCAGTATTCAAGCAGTGGGTGAAAAAGCGTACTGTAACCTACTTCCTTTGTTTTCGGATTGCATTTCCTTAGGATTCTTCCAATGAACTTCAGTCTGGCATCTGCTTTTCCAACGATCAACTTTATATGATCATTCCATTGTAAATCACTTCTAATGCTACTCCCAGATAATTTATGGAATTAACTGCTTCCAGTTGCTGACCTGCTATATTGTAGCTAAATGATATGGGATCTTTCTTTCTATGTATTCGCAGCACATTATACACTTGTCTACATTGAGATTCAATTGCCATTCCCTGCACCATGCGTCAATTCGCTGCAGATCCTCGTGCATTTCAGTACAATTTTCCATTGTTACAACCTCTCGATATACCACAGCATCATCCTCAAAAAGCCTCAGTGAGCTTCCGATGTCGCCCACAAGCTCATTTATGTGTATTATGAATAGCAACGGTCCTACGGCAGTCCCCTGCTGCACACCTGAAATCACTCTTACTTCGGAAGACTTCTCTCCATTGAGAATGACATGCTGCGTTCTGTTATCTAGGAACTCTTCAATCCAATCACACAATTGGTCTGATAGTCAAAATGTGCTTACTTTGTTCACTAAACGACTGTGGGGAACTGTATCGAACGCCTTGCGGAAGTCAAGAAACACGGCATCTACCTGGCAACCCGTGTCTATGGGCCTCTGAGTCTCGTGGACGAATAGCGCAAGCTGGGTTTCACACGATCGTCTTTTTCGAAACCCATGCTGATTCCTACAGAGTAGGCGCACTTCTCGACCACACGGCAACCATCATCGCGGTTCAGAGAGCAGAGATGAGCCACAGTTATGGGAGGGGATCGAGGACCGCCTGGGCCGGCGTTTGTAAGCCACATACGCACGCGCCACCTTCTTCGAGTGCGGAGGGTGGAACGCAGCACCCACTTCCTGAGTACCTGCCGGTTGCTCGCGGCGCAGCCAGACAAGAAGCGTCAGAGGACCGTCGTAGCATCGCAAAGGAGAGATGATTTGCAGAAATAAATGGTTAAAAGTCACTCTTCTTGTACTGCGCCCACCGGCGTACACAGGTTACAACCACCTCCTCTTCCCTGAGGAACCGGCAAGTGGCGAACTGGGAGAGTATCTCCTGACACCATCCATCTGCCACGCCTCCCAATGGTGGCCTGCTGCAAAAGAGGTGTCAGAAGTGTTTCTTCTGACGCCTACCACACCGGCATCGGGAGCCTGCCCCAAATAGAACAGATGACGTCACAGTGTCACGCATGTGCGGAAAATCAGTCTGCTCCGCCAGAAACATTCTCTGCTTGGCGTAAGTCGCAATCACTATGGCAACGTGTACACGTACACTTTGCGCGACCTTTTTGGAACACTCGTTGGTTGATTGTGGTTGACTCATATAGCAAGTTTCCTTTTGCTGTGCCAATGATCTCGACAACGTCACATAGCGTAATTCAGGTATTGTCCACTAACTTTTGCCTCGAAGTTTTATCTGAAGTCATAGTGTCGGACAACGGCCCTCAGTTCAGATCAAATGAATCTGAAATATTCTGTGAACGCAATGGTATACAGCATCTAACTAGTGCTTCGTTCCATCAATAGTCAAACGGCGAGCCGGCCGGAGTGGCCGAGCGGTTCTAGGCGCTACAGTCTGGAACCGCGCGAGCGCTACGGTCGCAGGTTCGAATCATGCCTCGGGCATGGATGTGTGTGATGTCCTTAAGTTAGTTCGGTTTAAGTAGTTCTAAGTTCTATGGGACTGATGACCTCAGAAGTTAAGTCCCATAGTGCTCAGAGCCATTTTGAACTATTTTTTTCAAACGGCGAAGTGGAACGTTTCATCAGAACATTCAAGCAGCAGATGTCCAAACTTCGCCCCGCACACATCAGGAACCAAGCTTCGCAACTGTTTCTCGCCTCCTATCATTCGCATCTAAGAGATGGACCATCGCCGGTGGAATTGCTTCACGGCCGCGGCTATCGGACACCGATCCACCCTCCTCAGCATTCTGTGCCGAAGGAAGGCCGCAAGTATCGCTTCGCGCCTCATGGTATTGTGTTTTTCAGGGTTTTTAGCAGCAGCGGACGGTGGGCACGAGGCGGGATCCTTCGTCGAGTTGGCGCATGCATGTACCTCATTTCAAGCCCAGATGGACTGCAGCGCCGAAGTCACAAACAAATTCGCCGCTGTCATGTGCACGGTCATCCTTCTGTGTGTGTCTCCCCCCCCCCCCCCCCCGTCCCCCCCCCCCCCCCGCCCCTGATTCGTGGATCCCGAGGACAGCGCAGCCACAGCAGCCGCCAGAGGGTGTCATAACGACACCGCGGGACGACCTCATGCAGACGGAGCGTTCGCCGCCTCTGCCTTCTCTCGTCCTACCGATGGAACTGGATCCCTTCCACATCGCAGCAGCCAACGCCTTGTACATCTGGTTATGGGTCTCAGGAGGTGGACACGTACCCTTCAGGTCGTTTTCCAGAGGACGTTTCCGCCAGAGTGAAGGCCAGATGGTGGGGTGCGACAGGATGCCTAACGTCCCCTACAGCTACAGCTTCTATCCAGTCCAGCACAGCATCCACACTCCTGCCTCCCTCGCCGTTGTCGAACTCCTTATACGACGACGGGGGGAGGGGGGCGGGGGGAGGAATGTTCCGGCGTAAAAGTCAAGCTCCAGCACGCCGGTTAGGAACGGCAGAGCAGAGAGGGCTGTGAGGAAGAAATCAGCTAATAGTGCGCTGACCGACCCCTCTCTAGGACGACACCGAGACAGCAGTGGCCTCTAGGCGGAGAGAACATAAGCGCCGCGCCGCCTGCCCATGGCCCAGTTGAAGACTGGCCGTTTTACGAGCTCTACAGCAGCGACTTAAGACCTGTATTGTTTCATTTGTTATTAGGAGTTGTGTGTACTAAAGAGATTTTCTTATTCTGTCTGTCGCACATTGCTTGCGATACACCACTGTAAATTCTCAAAGTTAAGTTGGGTTGGGGTTGGGTTGTTTGGGGAAGGAGACCAGACAGCGAGGTCATCGGTCTCATCGGATTAGGGAAGGGCGAGGGAGGAAGTCGGGCGTGCCCTTTCAAAGGAACCATCCCGGCATTTGCCTGGAGCGATTTAGGGAAATCACTGAAAACCTAAAAGGATGGCCGGACGCGGGACTGAACCGTCGTCCTCCCGAATGCGAGTCCAGTGTGCTAGCCACTGCGCCACCTCGCTCGGTCAAAGTTAAGTATTGTTGTTTATCTTACTGTAATAAAAATTCGTTAATATGATTTGCTTGAATTGTTGTCTAGCGATTCGAGAAAGCAGGTTTCCTAGGCACCCCATATTTGACGAGTAGGCAGGACCCAACAGAAATAGTTGCATGAAGTGTACATTAGTGCCACCAGTTTGGGTAGCTACCTCTATCATGTCATCACCTACATCATATTCCCCATCCCTATCAAGACTATTCCCTGTTCCACCTACAATCACTACTTGATCCTCTCGGGTAAAATTCCTAAGTAACTCCCCTATGTTGTCAGTCACCTGAGCTAATCCCGCATTATACTTCACACTGCTGGTGACCTGGTACTCACTCCCCAACACTTCCACCGGCTGGAGTGGCCGAGAGGTTCTAGACGCTACAGTCTGGAACCGCGCGACTGCTACGGTCGCAGGTTCGAATTCTGCCTCGGGCATGGATGTGTGTGATGTCCTTAGGTTAGTTAGGTTCAAGTAGTTCTAAGTTCTAGGGGACTGATGATCACAGCAGTTAAGTCCCATAGTGCCCAGAGCCATTTGAACCATTTGAACCAACACTTCCTGCAAATGCTGGCCGACACCTCTACCGTGCGAACTACCTACCAGCAGAACCTTCTCCTTTCTGTTAGAATTTGCAACTGACTTAGGCCTCCTAACTACTGAGGACTGCTGCATGTTTCCTATACCTACATCTACAAGAGGCTCCTCTCCACTCACCTCTGACAGTTGGTCAAATCTATTGCATATACGCAAAGTAAAACTGTCTGAATATCTCCTTCTCCTAGCTGCATTCTTACCAACTGCCAGTTGCCATTCCTCAGCACCCTTCATTTGCATTCTTACCAACTTCCAGTTCCCATTCCCTAGAACCCTTCACTCTCCTCAACCTATCGACTTCCTCCTTTGTGTCTTCTAACTACACCTGAAGGGCACATCTCTTACGCTCCTGCTCCTCATCAGCTTATTTCTACTACAGATTCTGCATTTCTAGGAGAGGATTTTGCTAGAATGCCCACTGGTTTCCCCACTGCATTCACTCCAATGAAAATACGTTGAACAAATCCCATACCATAACCCACTACTCACAAACCTACGACTATGCCCACACTTCTCACTCATGGTAAAATTTTTGCAGTTACTGAAAAATTAAACTTCTACGTTACCTGAGTTCAACTACAACACGATAACTATTTAAAGAACTAACAATAGCTGTCTTGAAATTCTCTCTCTACTAAGAAAGCAACAACTTTTATTAATACTAGTAAACCACAACCGATACCTTACCACCGAAACTTCACACAATTTCTTAGCTAAATCCAAAAATTCAAGCCGTCCCTGGGACACCGAACTAAACTAAAACGGTGAATGAAAATTTTACTGAAATAATTCACTAGAAACAATCAGAAATGTCAGCTGATAACTATGGCACGAAATTTACTAAACGACTTAAACCCACTAACAACACTAAGAAAACACAGTGGGCGAACGTTTCCAGAAGTTTATTAAACCGTTATTTCGCCACAAACAGCACGAAGAACCGTTGAAAACTACTAAATTTAATAACTGTATAACAGTGCACAAACAACTTCGTCAGAACTTACGAACCTCTACAGCTGCTACTGCACGCCGCGAAATGTAAACACACTGCTAATATTTGGGTGAATGCTGAGGCATCTCAGAACAATGTCGTCCTTAACACACCGTTCGTGTTGTACTGAGTGTTACATTTATCTGATGACGGCGATCAGATGCCGTGTCGCCCGTCTACTGCTGCGGAATGACATATATTTAAAATATAATCAAATAAACTTTGTACTCATGTCACACAAGGAGATCCTGGAACTGCCTGCCATTATTTTCCGCGCATTTCTGACATCCACTCAAGAAATTATTGTTGATACGATGTCATTCTCTCTGAGTTATTGAATTAACTAATTCATGGATATTATCCTTGAGTTCCTCTATCATGTGATGATTTATTGCGCACATTTTGTCCTTCAGTGCACCCCACAAATAAAGTCAGGACTTCTAACGGGGGAGATATTGTTACTAATCACTCTTTCATCGAACACATCGTGAACTGCGTGCAAAGAAACATTTTCCGTATGAGCCCTTGCCGAATCCTGTTGAAAAATGCGAAGATTCGTTCACTTTCACTCAGTTCATTAAAAAAATCTTTTGCGCCATTAAAAAAATTGGGTTATTATTCTGTCACCACTAACTGCGCACTACACTCCTATTTTCTGATCATGAAGGGATCCCCATGAAGCACAACAGGTCTATCTGCGTAAAAATGTTGACAATTTTGGGAATTAAGATACCGGTTAGACCTATTTCTATGCCGTCAGTGTTTGCTAAAGTTATTGAAAAGGCTGTGTATGTAAGGATAACTGATCATTTTATATCACATAATTTGCTATCAAATGTGTAGTTCGGCTTTAGAAGTCGTTTAACAACTGAAAATGCTATATTCTCTTTTCTCTGTGAGGTACTGAATGCATTAAATAAAAGGTTTCGAAAGCTACCCATATTTTTCGATTTAACTAAAGCGTTTGATTGTGTTGATCACAAAATATTGGTCCAGAAGTTGGACCATTACGGAATGCAGGGAGTAGCTCACAATTGGTTCACCTCTTACTTTAACAACAGACACTCACAGTGTTGAGAATGGCCGTGATATGCGGTCTGAGTGGGGTATGGTCGAATGGGATCAGTGTTTAGGGCCACTCCTGTTTCTTATTTGTATAAATGATATGCCCTCTAGTATTACAGGTAATTCTGATATATTTCTGTTTGCTGGTGACACTAGCTTGGTAGTAAAGGATGTTGTGTGCAACATTGGCTCTGTTTCAAATAGTGCAGTTCATGACGTAAGTTAATGGCTTGTAGAAAATAAACTAACGCTAAATCACAGTAAGACTCAGTTTTCACAATTTCTAACACAAAATTCAACAAAACCCGGGATTTTAATTTCACTGGGCATATGACTAGTGAAACTGAACAGTTCAAGTTTCTAGGCGTTCAGATAAATAGGAAGCCGGCCGCTGTGACCGAGCGGTTCTAGGCGGTTCAGTCCGGAACCGCCCTGATGCTACGGTTGCAGGTTCGAATCCTGCATTGGGCATGGATGTATGTGATATCCTTAAGTTAGTTAGGTTTAAGTAGTTCTAAGTCTAGGGGAGTGATGACCTCAGATGTTAAGTCCCGTAGCGCTTAGAGCCAGTTGATCCATTTGATAAATAGAAAACTGAGACGGAAAGCCCATGTTCAGGATCTTGTTCAAAGACTTAAAGCTGCCATTTTTACTATTCGAATGGTATCTGGAGTGAGTGATCGTTCGATATGGAAATTAGTCTACTTTGCTTATTTTTATTCGCTTATATCGTATAGTATTATATTTTGGGGAAGCTCTTCCCATTCTAAAAAGATATTTTTGGCTCAGGAACGGGCACTTCTGGCAATAAGTGGTATAAGTTTGCGAACCTTTTGCCGACCCCTGTTCACTAGTCTAGGTATTTTAACATTGCCCTCTCAGTATATATATATATATTCTTTACTGTCGTTTCTTGTTAACAATATCAGCTTATCCCCAAAAATCAGCAGCTTTCACTTAGTTAATACTTGGCAGAAATCCAATCTGCATTTGGATCGCAGTTCCTTAACTCTTGTGCAGAAAGGGGTGCAGTATACTGCTGCATCCATTTTCAATAAGCTACCACAAGAATTCAAAAATCTTAGCAGTAATCCACGCGCTTTCAAATCAAAGCTGAAGAGTTTCGTCATGGGTCACGCCTCCTATTCTATCGAGGAGCTCCTTGAAAAATTAAGCTGATTCCTTTGTTATATTGTTAACTGCGTTTACTTAAACTTATGGCTTGACTTTTTTGGGTTCATAAATATTTTATTTTATCTGTTATTACTTTTATTTTGTAATTTCATGTACTAACCTTTCCATGACTTTGGATATATGCTCCTCAATTTTGTCTTACGGAACTAGACGTGTAAATAAAAAAATAAATTAAAATGGAAACAAACCTCGTCTGAAAACAGAATGAGGTAAGGATCCGTATCAGCGTCATGCACTTCTTTTAAAACCCATTCGCAAAGCTTAACCCTTTACGCAGGATCATCAGGTCGAAGTTTTTGTACTCCTGATACTTTATAGGGCCGTAGCCCAAGCAGCTTAGCACCGCTTTGTTCAGAGGTGCAAGATGTTTCTGTTTGCTGCGAAAGACGTCTAAGAGACTTTTTAGGGGAAATTTCCAGGCGGTATGCAATGTCATCGAGACGAGCTTCTGTGAGCATTGTACGTCGTCATTTACGCTTCTTGTCTTGAAGACTTCCCATTTCACGAAATTTATTCACTAATTTCTGAACTGCGTCAGGACTCGGTACTCAAACACCTGGAAACTTCTGTTCAGTCTCTGAACAGTACAAGCAGATTCTGTATGCTCATAAGAATCGTAAATAAACGCTCGTTGTGGAATTGAATAACTGGCTCTTGCCATTGTTGCGTTTGGAAACGTCACTGTTACACTCGTGATGCCTGTTTCACTGCTCGAGCCGGCCGATGTGGCCGTGCGGTTCTAGGCGCTACAGTCTGGAACCGCGTGACCGCTACGGTCGCAGGTTCGAATCCTGCCTCGGGCATGGATGTGTGTGATGTCCTTAGGTTAAAACTTCCTGGCAGATTAAAACTGTGTGCCCGACCGAGACTCGAACTCGGGACCTTTGCCTTTCGCGGGCAAGTGCTCTACATCTGAGCTACCGAAGCACGACTCACGCCCGGTCTCACAGCTCTACTTCTGCCAGTACCTCGTCTCCTACCTTCCAAACTTTACAGAAGCTCTTATGCGAACCTTGCAGAACTAGCACTCCTGAAAGAAAGGTTATTGTGGATACATGGCTTAGCCACAGCCTGGGGTATGTTTCCAGAATGAGATTTTCACTCTGCAGCGGAGTGTGCGCTGATATGAAGCTTCCTGGCAGATTAAAACTGTGTGCCCGACCGAGACTCGAACTCGGGACCTTTGCCTTTCGCTGGCACGTGCTCTGAGCTACCGAAGCACGACTCACAGCCGGTCTCACAGCTCTACTTCTGCCAGTATCTCGTCTCCTACCTTCCAAACTTTACAGAAGCTCTTATGCGAACCTTGCAGAACTAGCACTCCTGGAAGAAAGGATATTGCGGAGACAAGGCTTAGCCACAGCCTGGGGGATGTTTCCAGAATGAGATTTTCACTCTGCAGCGGGGTGTGCGCTGATATGAAACATCCCCCAGGCTGTGGCTAAGCCATGTCTCCGCAATATCCTTTCTTTCAGGAGTGCTAGTTCTGCAAGGTCCGCATAAGAGCTTCTGTAAAGTTTGGAAGGTAGGAGACGAGATACTGGCAGAAGTAGAGCTTTGAGATCGGGCGTGAGTCGTCCTTCGGTAGCTCAGATGGTAGAGCACTTGCCCGCGAAAGGCAAAGATCCCGAGTTCGAGTCTCGGTCGGGCACACAGTTTTAATCTGCCAGGAAGTTTCATATCAGCGCACAGTCCGCTGCAGAGTGAAAATCTCATTCTGGTCCTTAGGTTAGTTAGGTTTAAGTAGTTCTAAGTTACAGGGGACTGATGACCACAGATGTTAAGTCCCATAGTGCTCAGAGCCATGTGAACCATTTTTTTTTCACTGCTCGACTGCCTATGACTGTGCGGCCTTCAGGTTAAAACCCACAAAAAGAGGCCTGCAATACGCCGGGCAGGCGGTCATCAGATAAATGGAACACGCTGTATTAAGTACAAGCGACTCCTCTTTGCCATTTCCCCAGCCTCTGCAATAGTCCAGCGAGTTCTGGAACAGTTGACACAGCATATTTCAGCTTGCGCCCATTACTTGGATGACTGTATTGTCACATTATCCTCCTATCAGGAGCATTTGGAAATCCTCCGCATCCTGTTCACAACCCTGCGGGATGCGGGACTGCGTTATAGTATGGAGACGTGCAGATTTTTTCAGTAAAGAGTGGTGCGCTTGGGGCATTGGTTCTCTAAAGAGTGAATCCACCCTACGAATCAGACTACTGCCGCCATCACTTCCTTACCTCAACTGACGAACTTACCTAAATTACACACGATTTTGAGCAAGCTCGACTATTATGTCGAATTCTTACCCCAGGTGGCCCACGTTGCACAACCTCTCAATCAGTTGCGTAAAGAGGAAATTCCTTGTATTGTAACACTGCGCTCGGGCGCACGATACTTTTTAAAGCCTATACTATGGTAAGTTGACGGGCTTCACGTTATAAGAAAGGATTTTGGTATATATGTTGACCGCGTGTACCAGAATGGAGGCAAAATCAGACTTTCACCCACTCAGTAACAACAATGATACGTCAAGCAAGTCTGAAGTGCAACTACACGTTAGGACGGACAAGCAACAACACAGCAGATGCTACCAATTTGTTAATAAAACGGTCGCCAGCCTAATTAGGCATTAATTGAGTTTCTTCTCTATACAAGTTGAAGCACGTGTATGCAAAACAACACGTAATAACACTGCATAACATGGTAAATTTTAGAACCAGAAAATCTACTGAACTAATAATTTCACTTTCTGTACTAATATGAACAAGCCATAAATACACAACAATACACTATAATGTTTACTACAAACTTCGTACTGTCTACTGATCTGATTAAAATCGGGCATAGGTTACCATAGAAATAGTACTTTCGAAATGTACATACAATGTCAATTTTGAAAAAGGTAAAACACTAATAAATTTTGGTTTTATATTGACTTTAGCTTTGCTGGTCAAATCAGTTCAGTACACTTCAGAATTTAAATGAATAGAAAAGAAAAAGCGGCGGGGGGGGGGGGGGGACCCTGAAACTGTTATGATCACTGTACTGAAATTTTTGATTATCGAAATCGTTAAGCACTCAAGATTTCCAATATATGAGTTACTACTCTTTTTGTCTTATTTCTTGCTCATTTAACTACCATTATTTTTGTCTCAAATTAACTAAACTTCATTACTAAACCTATTTCAACATTATCTTCCAACTTTGTCAGACCTTTGTTCTTTACTTATTGATTCATTAACAACAAAGTTCTTTAAACATCATTCTAACATAGATAGGTCTGCAGGTAATTATTTTTAACATAAACTTTAAATCTTCATTTCGGGACACTCGGATTGCACAACATGTGGAAAGGACCCTGTCTAGGTTAGTGATGAGGATAATTAAATAATAGGACAGTTCTAGTAAAAGTTAAGTTGTTATTGAACAGTCAGAAACAAAAGTAACACTGGTCCACACGAATACAGTACTAAAAGTTTCAACCTGTTCGTATCGATGCGGCGGTTGGCGGGCGGCGAGATGGCGAGGCGCAGAGCACACATACAATCACAGCTATGGCTCTTGATGTATCGGCACTTTACTTCTTCATAGCGTCGCAATATTTTTCCATTTAGTGCCTATGGAATTTTGCCATGCTGTATAGTCGTCGGAAACGGCACATCCGAGGCTCAACGAAATCACGTTTTCCAGGAGAGCCTCCTCGATCCAGAACGTGTTACTTAGACCGTTGCCCAACTCCGACTACTACTGCTGAGCCCGTTATGCCGTGCCGCGCCCGTGTGTGTTTTCCCGCGCTCGCCTGCCATCCACCTTTTACCGCTCCCCTACAGACAGGGTATTCACCCGAGGTTTTGCATTCTACGTATCCTAATACATTGCCTACGTATGGACCAGGCGCACAATTACAACTTTAACATCTTACAACAGTTTCAACGTTTCTTACATTTCCATTTTGTTATAATATTGCTTGCAATTTGACATAAACATTAATATTCACATCGAAAATTGTTTACAGTTTCTTTAACATAATGACATGAAAAGAAAAAAGAAATGAAATCAGAACATTGCTTAGACTAATTCATCGAAAATCAAAAGAAAAAAATTATTATATGTACAATAGTATAACGTTGTTGTTGTTACAGTATTATGATCCCCACCTGCAGCCAGGGTATAGTCAAATTGAAAACCATACAGTCATCCGCACCCTGCCTCCCTCCCTTTTCTTTCGGTCACCTGCTGTTTATGGCAGCTGATGTGTCTGACTATGATATCGGAGTGGTCTTGGCACACAGATATGTGGATTATTTTGAAAAGACTATAACATATGCATCCAAGACCCTGACCAAGGCACAGCGCAACTATTCACAGATCGAAAAGGAGGCCTTGGCAATAGTGTTTGCAGTCAAGAAATTTCATTTCTACCTATTTTGGACGCAGTTCTCTCCAACTAATATTGACGAGTCGTTGGTGGCGTTATTTAGGCTGCGTTCCAACCTCCCAGAAAGAACAGCCCATTGCCTCCATGCGCTGGGTGTTGTTCCTCAGTGGCCACAGTTATAATATCCGGTACAAGCTGACAACCCAGCATTCTAATGCTGACTGATTGTCTCATCTACTGGCTGGTCCGGACCCTGATTTCGACCAACAGGAGGTCCTCTGTTTCCAGATCGATGCTGAATGAGAACAAATACTGCACAGTTTTCCCCTTCCAGCCACTTGTGTTGCTGCGGCAATGTGCTGGGACACCACCCTGCAACAGTTCCTTCGCTTTGTAATCCATGGCTAGCCCCATTATCTCAGTTAGGTTGATGACAGAGATCCGCACTTGGAAACATCTTTCTCATCAGCCCTAGGATGTGGATCATGTTCCTTTTTGGATACTGAGACACATGCACCTCGAGTGGTTATTCCGGTGGAACTGCATCGTCAGGTATTGAGTTAGCTACACCAAGGTTAGTGGGGCATGTCCCACATGAAGATGGTGGCATTCTGCCTTGTGTACTGGCCTGGGATCAACAACAATGTCGAAAAGATGGTCTGTAGTTGAGCAGAATGCACACAGCGCCAGTTGGCGCCAACTCAGTCCTTTGCTCACTGGCCTACTTCTCACCTCCCTTGGGACCCCATCCATCTCGATTTTGCAGGGCCATTCTTGGGTTATATATGTAGTTGCTCATTATGGATGCTTATGCAGAGTACCCCTATGTTGTATGCATGACACCTAGCACAACGTATTCCAAGGTTTGGCCATCAAACGATTGCCTCACACATTGATCTCTGACAATGGCCCACAATTCACGACCTCTGCCTTCAGGTACCTCTGTGCCAACAATGGCATCAAACACATCTGTAGCTCTCCATTCCACCCTTCCTCCAATGGTGAAACTGAACATCTGGTCCAGACTTTTAAGCAGAAGCTGAAGAAGACCCTCGAGTTCTCCGTCGCCACAGCAGCCCTTACTTTGATTTTGAGCACTTATCGCACGACACCGTTTAACAATCATAGCCCTACAGATCTCGTCAAAGGTCGCCAGCCTCGGACCTTGCTTCTTCTGCTGACACCGTGCTATCAGAACCTTGCTCAAGTTCCTCCCAGCATCACACACTGGCATGGCAGAGTGCACGCTCCTATGGGAGTGTTGAGGCTTGGACACCAGCTGTGGTAGTGTCCAT
Organism: Schistocerca piceifrons; assembly: GCF_021461385.2. Taxonomy (NCBI): domain Eukaryota; kingdom Metazoa; phylum Arthropoda; class Insecta; order Orthoptera; family Acrididae; genus Schistocerca; species Schistocerca piceifrons. The sequence continues at coordinate 127,710,400 of NC_060149.1, forward strand.
CCAAGGGTGACAAGTTACATTGATCCAAACGCGGAAGGGGCTTGAGCGCCATCTCCACAACCAGCTTTGGCCTCAGACACAAGGACTCCCTCCACAGCCCGCCAGCTCTTCCACCACCTTCTAGTGATAATGTGACACAATGGCCAGAACCCCAGGCAGCTATCACAAATGTCCCACTGTTGCCCCAGCCCTCCCCTCTGGCTCCCCCTGGCATGCCCATCTACAGCGCTGTTCTGATGGACACTGCTGACTGCACTTCCTCCCTGCAGCCCTCAGTCGACGAGACTACACCTTCACCTGTACCCGCATTCCACCTCCCACCTTCCATGGCACTGTCCTCGGCATTTCCACCCGTATGCACTGTTTTTTTTTTGGGGGGGGGGGGAGGGATCTGGTATTGGACTGCACGGAAGTTGAATGCCCTCCAGAGAAAATGGATCTTGATGGTCGATAGAGGGCAGTGTCGCCGCAGCACTGCGCTCGCGGAATGCTCCACCATCTCGCCACACTGGCCAATAGTGTCCATCGCAGCCAGCATAAATACCGCCGCACCTCGACCGCTCAGTCAGTCATGTTTTTCATCTGATAGCGTTTGTTATTATCTCTACCGTACTACTGACTACTCCTCGACGACTTGGTCTCGATTTGGACGACTTGGTCTTGATTTAGGCTGCTGACAGCGTTGTGTCGAAAGTTCGTTCCACTTTTTTGTTACATAAGTTGCTATTAACTTGCGCTTTTATCGGATCCATCATTTGGTCAGCCCTGTTGCACGACCCCGGCGTGGGTTTGAGTCCCATCTGCAGGCGGCCTTCCTGCCTTGTGCCGTCATCGTTTCTCTCCTGTTTGGCTGACGTGTCCACTGGGAAATGGCTCCTGAGGATATAGCATAAACCATGCAAACACTCTACACACATATACACAAGCACATTGACAATACTTACATGACTGTTTTGATGCGGAACATTTCATGGTGATGGTGTTAGATACTTGAGAGCCCAGTCTATTGAAATCAGTCTCTATTTCCTGTATATATTTTCGTGTTGTAGAGTGGGTAATGTCTGAAAAAAGGGGCGTGGTCGATATGGTACAGTTAGCTGTCGTATCTATTGTTTGGATCTATGGAATGGACCTATTATTACTAAACTACTACTCTACCAACTGCACCACTCCAACCACACGTCTTTATGAACCTTTAGGTGGGTGATGATCAAATAGGAAGGCTATTAATATACGATTATCATTTTCAAGTTTTTTTTCAAAAATGTTCAGATGTTTGTGAAATCTTATGGGACTTAAGTGCTAAGGTCATCAGTCCCTAAGCTTATACACTACTTAACCTAAATTATCCTAAGGACAAACACACACACCCATGTCCAAGTTTTTTTAATCACCCACTAAGTTTCATTTGCTTTAATCAAAATATTCTTCCGTTACCAAACTGGAAGTTTTCTGACCTTCAAAGCATTCAGATTCATTTGTCATCTGGCGAATTTTCTTGGGACGATTTCCTTAAAACTTATGCATTGTGTGACTTGAAGCACTATATACAGGATTATCTTAAATGACTGGAGTAATTAAACAGATTTGTTGTAGATATATTATTTGACATATTGTCACATGGCTTTGCACACACATATAAAAACTCAAAAAGATTTTTTGAATACTATAAGTGCTCCATATGTACTCTCCTACTGACTTTGCAGATATCAAGTCGATAATCAACATTTGGTACATCATGCCCTTGTCAGTCCGTTCAAAAACATTGTTCATGCAAGCTCGCTGTTCTGGTAGCTCTGTTGGTAGAAGGTGTATAAACACTGAATCTTTCACAAAAGCTTCCCACGCCAGGGTTCCCGGGTTCGATTCCCGGCGGGGTCAGGGATTTTCTCTGCCTCGTGATGACTGGGTGTTGTGTGCTGTCCTTAGGTTAATTAGGCTTAAGTAGTTCTAAGTTCTAGGGTACTGATGACCATAGATGTTAAGTCCCATAGTGCTCAGAGCCATTTTTCACAAAACCCTACACAAAAAAGTCGTAAGCGTGGAGATCAATCTGTGCAATCCTACCATGACGTATCTGGCTGTTTCTCAATTTCGTGTTTAAGAATTCACAAACGTCATGATGGAATGGTGGTGGAGCACCATCCTGTTAGTAGTTGAAGCCCAGGCTGTCAGTCTCCAGTTGTGGCATGAGCCAAGCTTCCTGCATGTCCAGATATATGTCCTGTATTGGTCCTTTTGCAGAAGAGAAAGAGACCGTAAACTTTAAACTGTGAGGCTGCAAAGGACACGTTAATGTTTGGTGAGTCTCAAATGTGCTGCGCGATAGATGGGGATTCCCTGTCTTCCTGATTGGTATACTTTGCACTGTTATCGCAGGCTAATGGGGTGAACGCAATTCAGGCACAACATAAGCTTTCTCATCATCTTGCCTAACTGCTCACTCCTGTAATCTCACGCCAGAAGTCTGAAGTGTGGCTGCAACAATTCAAAGCTTTTTGAGTTTTCCTGTATGAATGTTAATTTTTGTGACAATATGACAGTTAATCTAGCAATAGTGAATTTATGAAATCGCTTCAATCATTTAGAATAACCTATATATATATTCTCTTCCCATTGCTAGTGAGTGAACAACATGTTTGCGCACTTCTATGTCATTTCGAAATAGGCTACTATTGCGGAAAGTAGCTCAGGTGCTGGAATTTTAATAGCACGATTGTTTGCATAATGCAAAGTGCATTTTCATATCAGGCAAAGTAGGTAAACTTTAAACAGCGATCCTACGAAGTTTGTTTCAGGCATGTCCACGCAAATTTCAGCCTGTAGGGGAAAAACATGTTTGTGTTAGATATAAACACAACAGGAAAAATCATAGCCTCACAAAGAAAGTCGTGTAGTTTCACTAGGCAGTGGTGGTCAGTCAACCACTTATCAGTCGGCTCCCGCAACGGTGATAACTGTTTCGTTGGGTTGATTTGGGGGAGGAGACCAAACAGCGACGGAATCGGTCGCATCGAATTAGGAAAGGACTGGGTAGGAAATCGGCCGTGTCCTGTCAGAGGAACCTTCCTGGCATTTGCCTGACGCATTTTAGGGAAATCACGGAAAACCTAAATCAGGATAGCCGGACGCGGGATTGAACCGTCGTCCTCCCGAATATGAGTCCAGTGTGCTAACCACTGTGCCACCTCACTCGGTAACTGTACGCTTGCGCACTTGTCCACTGCAACAACTGACACTTTCTAAAGAACAGTTATCCACAGGTTTTATGTGTCTCCAAGAAATCATTGGTATATTTGGTTTCGAGTCCAATAAGACAGCTATAAAATCAGGAAAACTCACAAAAGAAAAATGTCAGTTTTTGGCTAAAACTTTGTGACTTTACGAAATCATAAAATAGTTCCTGTACATTGTTCACTCGTTGCGTGGGCAAAGCGAGCTCACCTCATACGATGAACCGTTTGTTAGTGAGAACGAAATACCAATGTATTTATTAAAAGTAATTCCGCCAAAGTCTATGCCGCTCTGCCAACTCTGCAGGAGGGGTATGTATTTACTGAAAGGCAAAAAATTACACTGGCCGACTACAGGAGTGCATTATTGGCATCGCACACCAAAGGGGAATCACAAGCAGAAGCAGTGCTATTAAAATACATGCCTTGATCCATAATCAGGCCAGTGGCGGATACAGAAAAACCTCAAGGAAGGGGGCGCTAAAGATATCTTGAGCTACCTTTACTTTTAACATAATAAAAAATAATCAAGTCACATGCAAAGTTGAAGAAAGTTTTATTTAAACTGATTATACACATATACGAGACAATGCCATCTTATGATATAAAAAAGTTAAAATAGTGGTTCTCTTCCTTAAATGATGAATTCTATGCGCCTATTCTTCATGGAAAATTGGTTAATTACATCGTCAATAGGATAATCAATGTCAGGGTGAGTGTTCAACAGAGCTAAGCCATTAAGTCGATCCTCCTTCATTGTCGACCTCAGTCGTGTGTTCGTACGCCGCAATGTTAAAAAAAACTTTTTTCTACTATAGCAACAGGTGCAGGTAGACAAGCAAATATTTTATACAGTGAGTGCAAAGTAGGATAGTCAGATCTAGGACGAACAGACACGCTTGCATAACAGAATCACGATCATTAAGGGCGTTTATGATCGTTTGCTTGTATTGAAGAATCTCTCCCATTAGTCTCTTTTTGATCACAAAACAGTAGAATATTCGCGACTTTTCTTGAACAGATACCAGACAGAATAACGTATCGACATCACTAGAATGGCGGCGACTTTTCTCGTAGGTATGTGTTAGTTATGTGCCAGACAGAAACGTATACGCGGACGCGTGTGCTACATAGGAAAGTACAACTACTCCTTAACTCCATTCAGTCGAGTCGACTGACGAAAGAAACAAACGAATAGCGTGCTGGCTGACTGGCGCGGGCGGCGGGGATGGCAATGCGGGCCCCACGCGCGCTCCCCATGTGTATCCGCCACTGGTGCAGGCTCTAACTCTCGAGAAATCGCTTTGATATGTATGGTTTGCCACGAAATTATCGCCAGATCGCGAGGTATTTAGCAATATTAACGGTGTCGCCTTTCTTAATGATATTCACAACAAAATATGTGACTGTCGTATATGTGGCTTCATAGGTTGGTCGTATGCTCCGGATTTTTATGCTTTGTTTCTGTCATAGGTATCTTCCTGGGGAATGCATTTGCTCTCTTAGAGTAAAACAAAACTTGAAATACTGGAATTCATGTTTTTCATTTCCAGTTATTGTTAACAACATAAGATTTGCGATGATAATATCTATTTTTGATAAAATCTGAAATGCTTATATCTTCTCTCACTAATTGCATTGCATTTCTCAATGTAACAAAAATATCAGTTTTGAAAAAGAAAAGTCTTGGTTGCAAAATAATCGTTATTTAGTAACGTGTTTTACCCTTTTGGGGCATCACCAGATTATCTTCAAAGACAGGGAAAAAATAAAAATATTAATGCGATAAGGGTCATGGTTCTATCACGCACCTCTATTACGAGTAAATGCGTAATTTAAAAAATTCGTAAGGAAGACTTAGATAAAATTTGGAAATAGGCGTATGTAAGAGACGTGTGATATAGGACATGAACCTATGAGGCAAATAAAGCGGTAAGAAGTTTTGAAAGTAATCGGCAAAAGGAGACAAAAGTGCAAATAAGCCAAGGTTGAAATCACAAACTTACCTTAAACACACCAACATCCGCATTCATGGAAGTGCAGCTTCTGTAGATGCTTGTGTATTTAGTGTGAAGTTTGTGGTTTCTATCCTGGTTTCTTTGCGCTTTTTGTGCCCTTTTGCCAATTACTTTCAAAACTTCTTATCGCTACATTTTCCTCATAGGTTCACGCCCTAAGTTTTGACGAATGCTTATTTGCAGAATACTATTTAAGTGCCTTATGGCTTTTTAAAATTATTTACTCATTGTATAGGTGCACGAACTTTCCATGTTTTTGTAGATAATCTGATGACCACCCAAAATGGTTAAATGCCTTATTAAATATTCGTTTAATTGCAACCAAGGCTTTTATTTTTGAGATAATTCGTAACACTTGCTGTACCAGCCAACTAATGGAATGGAATAGGTTTTAAAAATGCTGGTTTCACATAATTGTATGGCAACAAAATAAAAATAAAAAACCAAATTATATTGGATGTGAACAAGGGGCGTAAAACTTCAAAACTGTGCCCATTGCCACTATGCTACCAACTTGCTTGGTTTTACGTTGCACGAGCGAAATGGTGAAGTGTCGTCAAAACTTTGACTGGTGTTATTTTGGAAACTATTGAGTGTTGACACTTATGCCAAAATAGGTGTCCCTCTATTCTCACCCTTCTTTCTCCCTCTAAAGCTTCGACTGTGTCAGAGAGCGACGTATGCTGGATTCCCGTTGTTAGGCCGACATTAAATCTGACAACTATGTAGACTGCACCTGTCTCCTCAGGTCCACCATCTCGGATTCTATACTTAGCGGAAGTAACCAGGCAACCACACAGTCTGTATCTGTATCACAAAGTCCACCATCTTGAATTCTAACATCATAGGACTGGGGAAAATTCAATGACCATCTTGGACTCAAAATTTAGATCACATGAAATATTACAACCATGCAGGCTGCACCCACATTCCTAGGACCACCATCTTGGATTCTGTACTTAACACAAAGATCCTGGTAACCATGAAGGCTACAGCTGTATCCCATGGTCAGCCATATTGAATTCTGCTGTCGTAGGCCTGGGAAAAACCCAGTGGCGAACTTGTATTTTTTATTTAGGGTAATCTTATTAGGTCTGTCACCTTGGATTTTTCAATTCCTCACTAGCTTATACATAGGGCAAGTGATCCACCATGTCAGAAGGAATGGGGAAACCCAGCAGCGTAATTGGGCTATTTTGGATTTTTTCGAATTTCCAATATTTCATGCTTAGGGTAAATGGCATTTGACGTCAAGGGGGAGGTGGAAATCTGACCACGTTGCATGGTGTAATCATCGGAAATCTGGCAAAAGTACAGATTGCACCTGTACACCATTAGCCCACCTTCTCACGTGATCCCGTAGTTGCTCGCTGCGCCCACAGGATAAACGAGCTAAATCCTAATCTTCCATCTTTAGTTCTTACAGCGGTGTTCCAAAGACGTCATATGCATCTGCAACGTCCATACGTTCAGGCTGCAGGCTTTATCTGCTTTATTAATTCTTTTCAGTGCTTTATATTCAATCAAATAAGGATAAGATTATGGTTTTAAGACCTTCTGATACATTTTCTATCGTTACATTTCTTGTTCTTAGGCATTATCTTTATCAGAGTCTTAAGAACGTCAATAAATCTATCTATAAATCTATAGATGATTTCTTATCTGCCAGCCCAACGCGTTGGATTTGGTGTCTCTAGTGTCACCTTGGAAAAACTCACAGAAGAAGTCTTTAAACCTTACCGCCATACCAGCTACGGCCAAAAAATTTAGGTATATTCCCATCTGTTTCGAAATATAAGGCTATTTCTGGACTTGCCTCTTACCCTCTGTAGCGCCTTTAAGAACCAAATTTAAATTGTGCCTTCATTCTTTTTTATGCAACATCATATACGCCACCGAAGACAGATGCGCCGTTATAACCTTGACTGTAATACTTTCTCACTTATAGCCCATTTCGTTCAAGATATTAAGTTAAGTTCGTGTCCTAATGCTAACTGATATTCTAACTGGGTAAAAAGGTAAATTATTCTCATATCTTTATGTTGGAGTGATTTCCAAAATAACCTTTCATTATTTTACCAAGTGAATAAATTGTTCTGATCGACAGATTTTACTCATTCGTCCTCTTATCCTTCCCACTTCCTTCAGACACGTTATCTTCGGGATTATTTCCCCGCTCACCCCTGCTATTATTGCAGGATGGCTTCCATAATTATGCTGTGATTATTTTCTGCACACCTTCTTGCAACAAATAATATACCATAGCGTGAAGCACTGTCACAGAGGTTCCCACATCATCGCTTGGCATCAAACTGAGACCAGTCGAATGGCGAGCAACGTGAATGTATCAGTCTCCGCTCATTAAAAACTTTAGGAAAAAGAGAAATGCAGTAAGAACGCAGAGCAACGGTGGTAGTCGGAAGGTAAACGGTCAGCGAGCATCTAAGTTCCACCAATAGGTGGCACCCAAAAATCAGATGTCACATCGATGACACTTTCAGTGGACGAACAACATAAATTCTCACAGGCATGTCCTGTATGTACTGTAATGAATATGGAGGTCTTCAACGCTGCAGTTACATTAAGGGTAATTTGATTTTGCAAACCAGTCATCCAGACTGTTTATTAATGTTGGTATGAAGCAATCTTTATTGGAGAAATATGAATTTTATAATTCTTGCAATTACAGGAAAATTGGAGCACTACAAATTATACATACTCGTTCAAAGTTTCCGTGCCATGTTATCTCTGTATTCGTTCATATTCGGCAAGTCAAGCTTGTGAACATAGTGGCTCAGCTTTCATTTTTGCACCTGTGCAATTTGTAACCTAAATGATAGTGCAGTGCGCACTTCATTTTTGTTTTTGTTTTCCTCTCGTCTCCCTGATACTGAATCGGTAGAGGTCACTCGAATTTGAGCTACTGATATGTTGATTCTACTCGCTGCTAACTTTGCCGACCATATGATACTGAGCGCAGTGGAGCTGACACTATAGTCACCAGTATGTATGCGCCAGCATGTGTACCTAATACGTTCCAAAACGCCGTGTATAGAAACAGGATTTTCCGGTGCTCATACCTCGGATTTCGCTGGTGATAAAAAGATAGGACCATTTGTATATCGAACAGAATGATAGTGTTAGTGTCAGTATCCCATAGTACGGGCTCAAAGTGTGAAAATCACACACATCCTCCTGCTTAGGTAAATGGAGATAATCTGATGGGTTTTTTTTTCTTTCTTTCTTTCTTTTTTTTTATAATTTGATGTCATCTACTGTGGGCTTGATGGGACTTATGGAGGCACTATTAGTTCATGGGCAGTTACCCGGAAAAACCCCACAAAAACGGTTTTTTTACTATATTTTCGCCGTCACCAGCAGACCAAAATCCAGCTGAGGATTCCAAGACGACTGTAGACAGCAAATGGCTGAACTTTTTACGATATATCCCTAAGCTCCCAATCTCGAACAACTTTGAAAATTTTCTTGATATCTTTATCTGCTTCGAAGATACAGAGGTTAAAACTTGGCCTACTTCTACACGTAAAATCCGGTATGAAGACAAATTTAAATAATAAATAACGGAAAAATTTACTCAAATTTTAATGGTATATTCTACAGGCATTTATCTAGAAGAGCTGTCTCCCTGTTTTCAAACATCATTATCAGTTATCGAGAAACGTCCCAAAACCTTTTTCTTTTTGGGTACCAAAATCCAGCCCCTGATTCCAAACGTAATTTTGACGGTGTATTCCTAAGATCCAAGTTTCAGACAACTTTGAGAATTTACTTCATATTTTTATCGGTTTCCAATCTACAGAGATTCAAAGTTAACCTGCTTGCACAAGTAAAATACGCATGTATAATCCTGTGTGAGGGGAAAACACAGTTTATAAAGTGGCGTAGCACTGATCAATATGCTGTAAAGTGTCTCCGTTATCATCTGGGACCACCATGTACCGAACACATGCAAATTTTTTTTGCACGTAAAATACGTTCTGGGGCGTAAAATTAGTTTTGCGTTATTTTAATTTCAGGTAAGTAAACTATCTAAATTTAACTGACGAATACATTTCTTTTCATATGAGTTATATGAAAAGAAAGGAAGCAACGAAAAAATGCTCCTGCCGAAGCGCAAAAAATGCGAATATATTCTTGTTTATTAAAAGATTCTGACTGAAAAGTGGTTCACAAACTGCCTCATATTACCTTTCTCAGCACTTTCAAAAATTTTCCCAAAAATTTTGGCGTGCGAACATATTCGCGTTCTTTTATACTGAGAGAGAAGACGACAGTGGCGGTGGCAAAGAGACGGAAAGAAGTAAATACTGGAAGATAGTAGACAGTGGTTGTGCTATAGAAAGAGCGAAGTTGACAGTGATAAAACAGTGCTAGGAAGAGAGTGAAAGAGACAGTGCCAGGAGGGAAGGAATAAAGAGAAAGAGAAGGTGGAACTGGGTGAGAGCCAGTGATAATGAGAGATAGAGTATGTGACAATGACAACGAGGAACAGAGACGTAGTGACAGTGAGAAGCCCAGTAGCAGTAGGAAATAAGGAAATGGATATAAGCAGTAAGAGAGAGCAAGAAGGAGACAGTGACAGCGAAAAGAGGCTGTAGTAGTAGAATGGAACGAAGGGGACTGTGGCTGTGACAAAGGAGACAAATGACAGAGAGATACAAAAAGATAGTGGTAATGAGATGGGCTGAACGAGTGAGTGAGAAAGGGCAACTGGGAGTAGATGGGTATGAGCGACTTAACAGCTATGTATTAGTGAGTGACAGTGAGTTGCGGTTAAGAGAAGTTGCGGACGTTTGAGGTGAGCTATATGTCAAAAAAAAAAAAGCGCGAATATGTTCGTAAACCAATGTTTTTCAGATTTTTGTAGGTGCTGAGAAAGATAGAATGTGGCAGCTGGTGCCCCACTTTCCAGAAAGAGTCTTTTAAATAAACAGGAACAAATTCGCAGTTCTTATGCACCAATAGGACCATTTTTCCGCTGATTGTTTATTGATGTATTTCATTTCGGTGAGAAGTAGTTTGTAGCAGTAAAGATCATTTGTGAATGACCTATAATACCATTGTGTACCTCTGATCTAATACAAAAATTATTGATCGTGAACTCCACAAGACTCTCTGAGCAATGGCTGACGGCAATGGCTGTTTAGATAGAAGTCGAGAGACAGTGTGTGACTTCACACTGGTATTCACTTGTCTCCGCTTGCTACCAGTCTTAGCTTTCAACACTGTGACCACAGGGTATGTTCACTAAACATATCAACAAATTTAAACAATTTCAGATTTAATCACATACGGTACAACGTTCATGTGAATTTTTTTTTATTTCCCATATTCCCTAGACGACCAGGCCACTCACGTTTTAGATATTTAAGTTGTGGAAAATTGTTTTGAGCAGTTTGTATTGTGAACAGTAATTGTCCTGAATAAATTTTTTACTCTGCAGCGGAGGCAAAGGTCCTGAGTTCGAGTCTCGGTCTGCCACACAGTTTTCATCTACCAGGAAGATTCAGTAATATTGTCCCAATACACTCCTTTGGGGTATGCCCGGAGCTACATCTGACTATTTCTCTCCGTTAACAACGATGTGCTATATTCTATTCGCTAGCAGTCCTTCAGTCCAATTACAAAGCTGGTTCCCTTACGCCCGTGTTTTGTTCATTAGGCGATAGCCATCCTGAATGTCAATGAGCGCTCCATGACACTGGAGCCTGTATTAACTGCCTTTTGGGTATCGCTGATGTACAGAAAAAACTGGGTTTCACAACGACGTTGTTTGTGAAATCCATGTAGATTCCTGAACAGGTGTTGAAAGTTCTCTGAAAGCCAGCGTAAAATGTGTTCCAAAATCCTATAATAGAGTTACGTCAGCAACACAGGCATCTAATAGTGGATATATATTCGATGACACTCCCTAAAAATGAGAATGAACTACCGGTACGCATTTTTCCAATCATTACGAATGCTTGATTCCTACAGCAACATACAGGGATTGGACAAAAGTATGAAAACACTGTGATAAATGCATGCTTGATTATAAATGAAGGTGCATATTGCACTGTTATATTTGACCACGCAGTTACACAGAACACTGTTCTGACCACGGATGACCCTTGCAGCGTAGTGAGGACATCAAACAGGTGCTGTTCGTGGTAGTAATAATAATGGCGTGTGACGAGGGCCTCCCATCGGGTAGACCGCTCCCCTTGTGATTGTTTTTTTTTCGACATGTGACCAAATGGTGTGAAAGATTGTATTCCCTAATGTTATTTCACGTGTCTGAAAAGATCGTAATACACTTGTGCATGGCAGTTTATTTTCAGACACTGATTCGAATGTGAGAGAAGCTCTCATGTTGTGTAATTTATGCACCAAGCTGAAAGAAATTGCTTAACATGTATATTTTTCCTTTGGAGTTTAAATTAGGAGTATGGTGGATGGTACAGTACTTCCCGGTCCCATCGACAGAACAGAGCAGCCACAGCTTGCACTGTATGCGCACGCGCATTGTCATGCAAAATAATGGGTGGGTTGCGCAGAAAGTGTCGCTGCTTCTTTCGCAAATCTGGTCGTTTTTCGAGAATCACCTGCGACCAGCTTTGCGCAAGAAGCAGCGACACTTTCTGCGCAACCCACCCAACATTTTGCATGACAATGCGCGAGCGCATATAGTGCAAGCTGTGGTTGCTCTGTTCTGTCGATGGGACAGGGAAATACTGTACCATCCACCATACTCCCCAGACTTAAGTCCTTGTGACTTTGATTTGATTCCGAAGATGAAGGAACCACTTCGTGGCAGTCACTTCAGAACTATTCCAGAGATTCAGCAGCCAGTAGACCGCTCCATTAGCACCATCAACAGAAGAGACTCTGCTAACGGTATACTACGCCTACCACATCACTGGCAACGGGCACTACACAACGCTGGTGACTACTTTGAAGGACAGTAACAGGTGCAAACATGTAACTCTTTTGTATCAGTTCTGAAAAGGGAAAGCATAGATAATGAAGCAGATGTGAAGAAGAGTACTTTTCTGTAAATAATAGTGCTGCAGTAAGTTGGACTGAAGCTGCTATCACAACTCATGCACATAGTAATTGTGCTGGAACTGTTGGCCATTTTTGAAAATTCCAGTCAAGTTTCCATAGTGTAAGAGATGATATGTTCATCTACTCCAGTGTAAACATCTGTGTTTGTGTTCATTTGGTGAGATGCTGGTGCTGAACAGGGAGGAGCTAATAATTGTATTGCCCATAAGCATGCAGCTGAGGACTGTGTCCAAAGCCCCCTAAGTGAAAATTAGAAATGAAAGATGATGGAGGAATATAAGAAGACGAATTATTTTCAGCAAATATGGTGATGCAGCAGGATGGGTTGAAGATGCATGTCACGATTCACATGGATAGAAGCTTTTGCTGGAACTGTCTACCTTTTTTGACATGACCTGAAATGGCCAGTCAATATGTCAAAGAGACGAAAATGTGATCTTCAACAACCCCAGACCAACTGAGCCACTTCACAATATTACCACCAAGGACACCTGTAATGTTTTTTTCCCCTCACCACATACCGCAGAAACCAATAGGAATGCAGCATTCTACATCTACATCTACATCCATACTCCGCAAGCCACCTGACGGTGAGTGGCTGAAGGGATGTAAGGTGGATGGGTAGCCAGCCAGTGTCAGTCGCAGTCAGTCAGTCTGTGGAAGAAAAATCGAGAAGCACCAACATTGAGCGAGATTATCATTACCAATGCAGAAGATGCGGAGAAGTAAGTGCTCTTTGTTTGGCTCCATGTGTGTTTCTCTTCCTTGCTCTGTAGTAGAAGTTCTTATCATGGTTCTTCTTTGTTCACCAACGATATCGTTCAGTCTGTTGGAATTTACTCCAGCAATGACAAGTTCGAGCCTGCTGGGACCTGCAGCACCACCAGTGGCTGCAGTGATAACCATCTTGTCATGACCTGCACCACAAGTGGCAGTGGTGACAGACCCTGTAAAGGAACTAGTCAGCATGTTGGAGGGCGACAACGAGCTATTATTATCGATCCTACTCTTCGATTTGTATAACACAGACACCCAGCCAGTCCCCGACTCCCAGAGGAAGTGGGCTGAGTCTCCTATGCCACACGGTGCAGGTCAGTACTGGCCTCTGCCGTACACACCATCTCAGAATATACTGGTGCTTTTGCAAGCACAGAGGGTGGATGTGGTGGATGAGAGGCTGCCAATCCCCCCCGTGCTCTAATGCTATTCACTTCAAGTTATAATTTTACAGCTAGCACTTCGAAGCACTTAAATATTGGTAATGGAAGCTTCGGTGTACAGTGACTGGTGTGTTGTGTTAGAGACTGAAAATGCATTGAGAAGTTTTAAAGCAAGGTTTACAGAATTGGAATGGAATGAACTGTGTAGTGCAGAACCACACATCAATCAAATGATGACCACCAAGTACTATCTTTCCCATTCTCCCCTGGGCATTTGCTGTGCAGGCCTGACATTATCACATCACTGTACAACAGTGCTGCGATCATACTGAGATTGGGTGGTCGGTCCATTTATTTACAGCACTCCACCATTACAAACTTGGTCAGCCTACCGATGGCACTATCGACTGTGTTGGAAAGACTGAACATATGGTTGCCTTGTGTTCAAACTGTGTATAAAGACGTTGTGAACTATTTCTGTGTGAATACCATGCACAATGATGGTTTAGAACAGTATATCAATATGGTGCCACTAGAAGCTAGTGGACTGGCAATAAGTTTGAGACAAATACATCCTGAATTCGGTGCTTACATGAAAGCTTTGTTTTCTAAATACTGTACGTGTGTGAAGAAAGAACCTACTGATTTTTTTCTATGTACCACAAGATTATTGAATAAAAGTGTGTGTCAAACTGTATATGTGCTTTTTTATTTATTTCATACTTCTTATAATACCAAAAGTACTATAGCTGCTATTTTCACTGCAACACCTATAATCTCACAACAGCAGAAAATTATTTCAATCATATCATCACTAGTCATTGTCAAACTGAATGAAACTAGCCTTTCATATACACTCTGTGTACTCATTGTAGCTCAGTTGATTAAGTCATTGAGCTATAGTGGTTACATATTTTTACTATAAAAGCCCTTTGCACAACAAAACCTTACGTAGTTGGTGCCATGACGGGCTGGGTGAAGCATCTTCGACATAGAGTTTGTTGCAAGGGACCGGTCCTGTGATGATATGGAAGAAGACAAGAAGAAGAAGAAGAATGGGATACTCCTTCCTGATAATATATGAGCTATCCAACTGTGGCAAGACAAATGTACTCATGACACTGCTAACACACCCAGATGAAGTCTGCCTTGAGCATGTCTGTATTTTTTCAAAAACACTATTTCAGCCTAAGTATCAGCTGTTGCAGAAGATACTCCAGGACATAGATGGTGTAACAAGCAGGACATTCAGTCAAAGCACTCAAATTCCCCAGCCAGAAAAAGTAAAGCCAAACACAGTGCTCATGTTTAATGATGTTGTTGCATGGAAAACCAAGATCAAATTCTACAATATTTTTTTTTGTTGTCATATAGGTGTTGGCGTATTTTATCTGAGCCAAACAATTCCAGAATCCCTAAACAGTAGGTGAGGGTGAAGCAAACCTCATTATAGCTTTCACACAAGACAATTTGAATTTATAGCATATTTACCAGGTACATGTAGGAAGAGACATGTCATTCAATGTGTATGAGAAGATATGCACAGACTGCTTCAATCACATACAGTATGGGGCCCTCGTTACTGATAAAACAAGAAAACTGAATGTTGCTAGGTATAGATGAAACTTTCAGGAACTTCTTTATATATAACCATGAAAAAAGTGACAGGTACATTAATATACGAGGTGCGGCTAGAAAAAAACCGGACTGATGCTGGAAAAAACATTTATTTACAATTATTTACAATTTCATGTTATCTCCTTCAATGTACTCTCCTCCTCGGTCTCTACACCGCTCCATACGAATTTTCCACTGTTCATAGCAATGCTGCAGATCATTTTCGGCAAGTCCATACCTTACTTCCGTCGCTTTTTCTTTTACTGCTTCAACAGTCTCAAATCTAGTTCCTTTCAAAGCTGACTTGACTTTAGGGAAAAGAAAAAAGTCACAGGGGGCCAAATCAGGTGAGTAGGGCGGATGATCTAAGATGGGAATGTTGTGTTTTGCCAAAAACGTCTTCACTGACAACGCACTGTGAGCTGGGGCATTGTCTTGGTGAAGGATCCATGACTTTTTTCTCCACAAATCGTTCCGTTTTCTCCGTACTCGCTCACGTAGGGTAGCCAGGACGCTAATGTAGTAACGCTGATTCACTGTTTGTCCCTCTGGTACCCAATCAATGTGCACAATCCCTTTGATGTCAAAAAAAAACAATCATCATTGCCTTGAATTTCGATTTTGACATTCGTGCTTTTTTTTGTCGTGGAGAACCAGGAGTTTTCCAATGCATCGATTGGCGTTTAGTTTCGGGATCGTAAGTAAAAAACCACGATTCATCGCAAGTAATAACATTTTGTAAGAAGGTGTGATCACTTTCAATGTTTTCCAGGATGTAAGAACAAATCATTCTTCGGCGTTCCTTCTGTTCAATTGTGAGACACTTTGGAACCATTTTTGAACACACTTTGTTCATGTTGAAACTTTCATGAAGAATCTGCCTAACACTTTCCTTGTCAACTCCTGTTAACTCAGACACTGCTCTGATTGTTAAACGGCGATCTTGTCGAACAAGTTTACCGATTTTTTCAATGTTTGCATCAGTTTTTGCTGACAATGGTCTGCCAGTGCGAGTGTCATCACTGGTGTCTTCGCGGCCATCTTTAAATCGTTTAAACCACTCAAACACTTGTGTTCGCGATAAACAATCATCGCCGTACACTTGTTGTAACTTTACAAACGTTTCACTTGCAGATTTTCCTAGCTTGAAACAAAATTTGATGTTAACACGCTGTTCTTTCTGTACACTCAACATTTTCCGACGCACAGACAAAACGTCAACTACTTAAAACAGACGCCACGGGCAGACTGAGTGCAGGAGGCAGATGAAACTCGAGCAGTAGGCGGAGCGAGAGTCACGTGACAGGCCACGCGACTTTCAGCCATATCGCATTCGTTTTATTGTTTCACCAGTACTAGTCCGGTTTTTTTCTAGCCACACCTCGTACATCACACCATGGTCAAGTTCACACATATGTCAAGCATTCAGCCAGAGAGAGTAGCTATACATCTGTATCCGTATAAAGTAACTTAAGACTAGTGAAATGAACTAGTAATGAAAGAAGAACATGTGGAGTGTGGATAGGTCTATAGCACATCTCTACATAGATAGGGTTCATGAACTCTACTGCAACCTTCGTAATCTCCACAGGGACAAAGTTCTTATTGAATATGGTGACACGCTTAAAATTTGGTCTGCCATATCATTTCCTTACGCTAAAACGTCCATCCTATTTGGTTCTAATAGGAATATCTTGATTGCTTCTGAAATTCGCCATAGTTTTGCCATAAATTGAATTATTCATTAATTTTAAAAGATCGTTTTGAAAGTCAGATGTTGCAAAAGCCCTCTTTGCAGTATTTAAATCAATATACTCCTTCAACTAGGGCTCCTGGTTATTTTTTAGGTTACAGTAATGAGTTACACACCCATGTTTGTCCCCCAGAATTGTCATCAGCTTCTGGATGGAAACTGTGCCTAGGAGAACTTGTCGCTCTTGGCATAGTGACAAATCGCCATATGCATCATGCAAACTTAAAGGGTATGTGAGGTCTCCCTCCAAACATACGCTATTTCAGAATCATCTGCCATGCTACCTTTTTTTAAATATCTCACCTAATCCATTGAGGTCTTCCTCGGGGACCCATTGAAATCCATCAATCGGCAGCGATTGTTGCATGATATGCCCTTATAAGTTATTCATGTCCAGATACATGATATAACTAGACTCATCAGATGCAATGAACATCTCACCCAGCTGTGGGTTATTTGCTTTGGTCTGACTTTGGACACATTGAAAAAGTCGCCCACAGATCCGTCACTCAAAGAAAAGAAGCGTGTTTACATTGGTCAATAGCGCAATGGTGTTTTCATTTTATTTGGCATTGCATTCCAAGATAACCCTGACGCTGTGTAACAAAACGCAGGATCCAGTCTGTATGTCATCATGCATACAGTCCAGAATTTCTCCTAAATGTCTGCAATCAAGTGAATGTCTGTCCACATACAGTTTTGCCCAATGTTGGGATATTGAATTCCTGCTGATCATTCACAGCATGCTCATACTCTGAATCTGTTATGGCATCATGCATGAAATTACTGGAGAATGCAGTTATGTTGAGCAGTCTTGTTTCGTCGCATTTTGCCGTATTATCTATGTGGGTAAACTCTCTTCCTAGTTGCAAGCAGAAACTTTGCATTATCGGGAAATGCATCTTGAGTGACTTGCATGTCCTCCTGCTGCATTGTTTCATCAAGTTTCTGGAGTGGTGCCTACATAAAACGTAGCGAGTCTAGGAAATGGAGCATTATTCTTGGTGTCATACATTTGGAGAATGAAATACATTTATGAAAACTCTAAAGGAGGACACTAACCTGGTCTTTCTCCACACCAAACATAGCCAAGTGCTTAGCAACAAAGTGAGCATCATACCTGCTCAAATTAAGGAAGAAAATAGGTATGTGTCATGGTAATTGATGCTTCAGGTTGCATGTATTGTGAACTGCACCACGAAAGTTTCCTGTATGACAGTGGTACCTTCAAGGGGTTTTTGCTTGTCTATCTAAAGGCAGCCCACAGATATAACAGTCTACCACATTGTTGTATAAATCTTTGTCCTCCCGCAATTTGATCTTGTGGATGATGGTCATGCACAGACTCCAGAATTTCTTGAAAACTTTCGCAAGCAATCACATTTCCGTGACCATTTGATATTTCCACAAAAAAATTTGAATTTCCTGCGATTTTTTGAATTTCTCACCAAAATTTTCTTCCCGCGTCTACCAGAGGGAGGAGTGGTAGGGGAAAGGGATCCATGTGCTGGCTGGGGAAAACCGATGACATCATCAGGTGCTAGAGTAATTAATTGATCTATCAATTAATTAATTTGCATTAATTAATTTGAAATAAATTTGGCATCGGTAGTGTGCCAGAACATACGTTATCCTACTACTGGCCTGCCATATAAGTTATGGGTGACAATTACTGAACTATATGGAAAAACAAAAATTAGTTACAAATTATGGCTTACACTCACTTTATTTAACTCGTAAAAATCACTACAGATATTCGAATTTAGGTTATGATATGTTCGATATGCCTGCCATCATTGGCAATGGTGTGGTGCAGACGAACTGCGAAATTCTACATGACTTGCTGAAGTGTCGAAACATGGATGCTGTCGATGAGCTTTTGAATAACTGTCTTCAGCTCAGCAATGTTTTGGGTTATTGCTGTAAACCTTGTTTTTAATATAGCTCTACAAAAAGGAGTCACATGTATTTAGATCCACAGAATATAACGGCCAGTCGAGGCCCATGGCAGTGGCCTCTGGTTACCCCAGAGCCAGAATGTGCTCCTCCAGGACATCCAACGCTTTCCTGCTTCGATGGGGTCGAGCTCCATCTGGCATGAACCACATCTTGTTGAAATCAGGGTCACTTTGTGTAATGAGGATGAAATCATCTTCAAAAACCTTCGAGCACCATTCAGTAGTCACTGTGCCATCAAGGAATATTGCACCGATTATTCCGTGACTGGTTGTTGCGCACCATACAGTCACTTTGGGGGTGAAGAGAGTTTTCGATTGCGAAAAGCGGATTCTCAGTCCCCCAGATGCGCCAATTTTGCTTATTGACGAACCTATCCAAATGAAAGTGAGCTTCATCGCTAAACCAAATATGCGCATGCATTCTAATTGCCATCATGCTCCATGGCCAACCGTGCAGTTTGAACGCCCTAACACAAACCATTCAGAAGTTATGACGATTTTGTTTCATATAGTTCAATACTTGTCACCCTGTATATGATATAACTCGAATCAATGGATGTATTGAAACTTTCACCATACAAGGGTTGTTTGCCTTGATGTGTCTATGGGCATATTGACAAAGCCCCAACAGACCCATCGTTCAGAGGAAAGAGGCATGTTGGCATTGGTCAATAGTTCGATGCTGCAGTTCGTTTTCTTGAGTATAGTGTCCCAAGTCAACCCAGATGTGTAATAAGAGGCGGGATCCAGGGAATATATGGTTATGCCTAGACTCCAGAATTTCTCGAAAAGCGCTTGTCTGTGTCCATGAAAAGCTGTGCGTGTTCTCCTAATGAGGAAATACTGAATTCCCGCCAGACATTCAGAGCATGCCCATACTCTGCATCTGTTGCTGATCGCCTGTAAGGTTGCTGGAGAATGCGGTATTAGATAGTCTGGTTTGAGTTTTGTCATACTATCCAGACACTTGATGGGAAAACCCCTTTTCTAGTCACAAGCTGAAACTTTCCCTCATTGGGAAATGCAGCTCGAGTGATGTGCATATATTCCCGAGGTAGAGTCTCAACGAGTTTCTGGAACTGTGCCTGCATAAAACGTAGCGAGTGAAGGAAGCGGAGTATAATTCTTGGCGTAATTCGTTTGGAGAATGTAATGTATTTCTCAGCGCTCTCAGGTAGAACACTAAACTGATTTTTCTCCCAGCCGATATCAGCCTAGTGCCCAACAGTAAGGTCAACGCCATACCCATTTAACTTATGAATGAAAACGCATATGTGTCTTGATAACTGGTATTTTAAATTGCATGTATTGTGAGCTGCATCATGGAACTTTCCAGTTAGATGACAGTGATCCTTACCAGAAGTTTCCACTTTTCTATCTAACAACAGCACACAGATATGATAGTCAACCGTGTTATTGTACAAATCTTTATTCTCCTTCGATCTGGTCATCCCATGAAAGGTTTTCGAGCTCAGTGAACAGCTAAACAGCACGAAAGTTACGACTGAAATCAAAGGTATATACCACCTGATATACTCCCACATACAGTTCATGTTCTCCAGTGAAGGTTGTATATGAGGCTGTGGGATCCCCTTCACATTGTGTCACAGAAGCAAGGAGGGACTCAGCGTCAGCCTGCACTGTAAAGGTACATCGCTCCTGGTGGTCACGGTTCTTAAACTTTACAAACTTGCTTTCTTCAGTCTGCATTTCAACATGTATCACACCTTTTGAAGAGGAACCAATAGAATGCTCTGCTAATGACTTGCTTCAGGAAAAGTTGTTGAGATACCTGTAGCAAAAATGTTGTTTATCTTTACGTTTATTCTGTAGGCTGGAAAGTAGTCAGGGTATATTTTTGGCACACACATAGTGTTGATTTTCATTCTCATCCAGAATTAGCAGCGTGTTTACATGCAATTTGCACTGACAGAATTCTGATAAATGGAGGGATACAACGACTTTATGGATAATGTTACCATTGTCAACGTCATCATTATCTGGCTTGTTTTTCTTCCGGTCAAAATCGTTAATCAGTCCAGAAGCTTGATGGGGAAATCAATACCATCAAAGTTGTAACATAAATTTTATATGAATTGCAGGTGTTAACAGAAACAAGATTTGGATTAAAATATTTCTTTAATCAATTAAAACACACATTAAATATATCTGACTATGAAAGGTTACCAATTGATTGTTCAGATGTGCCCTATGTGAATTCTACCAAATTAACCTACTTGGTCTCAGCTACACTTGAATGAACAAAACACATTTCCCTTATACAAAACTAATGACTTGAAACGTACTCTCGAACTTTTATTCAAATAAGAAAGTGACTATTAACATGATAATTATAGTAGTAGGGTAAAGAGAGAATGAGGGTATTTTGTTTTTGTGGGTTGGATACATTCAGAGACAAACAGATTTCTACGCTAATTGATTTATGACCCCATGGGGGTTGCTTTATGACCCCATGGGGATGAACTGTCCTTCTGAGAAACCCCCCAACCCTCCCCCTCCCCATCCTCCCCATCCCTCTGGGAAATCCCCAACCAGCCCTCCTACTCTTCATGAATACAAGTACACTTTTGCTATCAAATTAACTAATGAATTTAATTGATCAATTTGTTACCTCTCACCCTTCTGGTCAAGCCCACAGCCCTTCTCTCCCCTCACCTTTGACTGCTGGGGACGTGTTAGCTCATCATGCCTTACTGTTCCCCTGGTGCACCTGATGTGTTATAAGCGCAGGCCTTGAGTCTTCCCTACAGTGCTAAGGACGTGTTGATGCATACTGCGCCAACGGCGTTTCCACCGCTAGGGACGCGTTTAGGCACGATAAGTCACAGCTACCTGAGTGCTATGGACGTGTAAACACGCACAGCTGTCTTTCAGCCCTGCTCTTCCAGTAGCTGTTCAGTGGTCTGACTGTATAGTTCAAGAGTACATATATGTTTGTTGCTGTGTTCCCTCTTTGCATAATTCGACTTCAATTCCTGTGTATCCGTCACTTTTCTTGTTTTCTAAGTGAGAAATGTCACGTCACAGTGGTTGCACAGATAAAGAAATCCTGGGTATGCTCACTAAGAGGGACAGTGAGTGTGGATTATCTGAAGTTACTAGCAGTGATGAGCCTTCAACAGAATCTCGAAGCTGTAGTCCTCAGCCCTTTACATCAGAAGGGAGAGCAAGAATTACAGTCAGCAGTTCCTCTGAATCCGAGGAATCAGAAAGTACAGTGAAACGGTTCGTAAAAGAGCGCGGTTAAGTGACACATTTCACCGTAAAGAAGCCGATTTCCAACCGTTAAACCATTACTTGGATGACTCGAATTCAGGACACAAATATCAATTAGATTCTGACCCAAGCATTTTTTCATTTTATGTCTCAAATACTGTTGCAATTTATTGCAGACGAAACAAATCGTTTCTACATTTACACCAGAGAAAATACTGCAGGATCTGTGAATTCTCGAATGTCAAAGTGGAAAGACACTGGATTTGCGAAAATGTATTGTTTTGTTGCTATTTGCCATCTAATGGCGCAAGTTAAGAATTTAAAATTAAGTGGTTATTGGTTCAGAGATACACTTTTGAACACACCAGTTTTCAGCAAAATTATGTCCCGAGATCGTTTATGTCTACTTCTGAGAATGATACACTTTAGTGATAACTCTGCGAGTACTGGAGGCGACAGGCCATTTAAAATTAGGACAATTGTTGACAAAGTCCGTAAGGAGTTTCGTAATTCATTTTGCCCACATCAAAAGCTTTGTATACATGATAGTCTCTTTCTGTTCAAAGGACGATTATCTTTAAAGCAATTTATTCCAAACAAGTGAAGTAGATTCGAAATAAAAACATTTGTGCTGAGTGACTGTCAGAGTGGGTATGTTCTGGACTTTATTGTATGTACAGGAGCAACAACAGAAATTGAGTTCCACAATTTGGGAAAAAGTGACGACGTAGTGGCAACTCTTATGGGACCGTATTCGGAACAGGGTCATATTCTACTGTACATGTTGATAATTGGTACTCCAGCTCGGACCTGCTCCTCTGGCTTCGCAACCATGGAACAGCCGCATGTGGCACTGTTCGTAAGAATAGGTGCAACATGTCAAAATTGCAGAAGAAATTAAAATGGGGAGAAACTGAATTTAAGTCCACTGACAAGATCCTTGCTATCAAGTGGTGCGATAAGAGAGAGGTGTGCATGTTGACCACAAGTCACACAACACAAATGGTTGTAACAGAGAAGACTGACAGAAATACTGTCGAAAAAATAAAGAAACCACATTTTATTGTAGATTAAAATTCGAGTATGGGTGCAGTTGACCGTTGTGACATGTTACTGAGCTCAGTGGGATCAGTGCGTAAGATTGTGAAATGGTACAAGAAATATTTTTTTGAAATTCGGGATTTGTGCATTCTAAATGCTCATGCCCTCCACCGGTCGGTGGCGAAAACTGGCACTCGCAGAGTTTCACCTTTCTCTCGTAAAGGAGACTGCAGAAAAATGTACTACAGAACGGAAAAAAGCTGCTAGGGGAAGGCGCTATGATGAAGGAAATCCTCTGCAATTCACAGGGACACATTTTCCGGCTGTTATCGTGAGTGAGCATTCGCAGAAAAGTACGCTAATTCGCAGATGCGTGGTTTGCACGAAACAGAAAGTGCGCCGGAAAAGTAGAGACCAATGCAAAACTTATGTGTTGTGCCTTGCATTGAGACTTATCATACAAAGAAGCATTACTAATGATTGGGAAATAAATCTGAGAAAATTTATTGACACTTCTGAATGAATTACTAAAAAAAGGCAAAAATGTAAAAATACAGGGTGTTACAAAAAGGTACGGCTAAACTTTCAGGAAACATTCCTCACACACAGAGAAAGAAAAATGTTCTGTTGACATGTGTCCGTAAACGCTTACTTTCCATGTTAGAGCTCATTTTATTACTTCTCTTCAAATCACATTAATCATGGAATGGAAACACACAGCAACAGAACGTACCAGCGTGACTTCAAACTCTTTGTTACAGGAAATGTTCAAAATGTACTCCGTTAGTGAGGATAGATGCATCCACCCTCCATCGTATGGAATCCCTGATGCTCTGATGCAGCCCTGGAGAATGGCGTATTGTACCACAGTCGTCCACAATACGAGCACGAAGAGTCTCTACATTTGGTACCGGGGTTGCGTAGACAAGAGCTTTCAAATGCCCCCATAAATGAAAGCTAAGAGGGTTGAGGTCACGAGAGCGTGGAGGCCATGGAATTGGTCCGCCTGTACCAATCCATCGCTCACCGAATCTGTTGTTGAGAGGCGTACGAACACTTCGACTGAAATGTGCAGGAGCTCCATCGTGCATGAACCACATGTTGTGTTGTACTTGTAAAGGCATATGTTCTAGCAGCACAGGTAGACTATCCCGTATGAAATCATGATAACGTGCTCCATTGAGCGTAGTTGGAAGAACATGGGGCCCAATCAAGACGTCACCAACAATGCCTGCCCAAACGTTCACAGAAAATCTGTGTTGATGACGTGATTGCACAATTGCGTGCGGATTCTCGTCAGCCCACACATGTTGATTGTGAAAATTTACTATTTGATCATGTTGGAATGAAACCTCATCCATAAAGAGAACATTTGCACTGAAATGAGGATTGACACATTGTTGGATGAACCATTCGCAGAAGTGTACCCGTGGAGGCCAATCAGCTGCTGATAGTGCCTGCACACGCTGTACATGGTATGGAAACAACTGGTTCTCCCGTAACACTCTCCATACAGTGACGTGGTGAACGTTACCTTGTACAGCAGCAACTTCTCCGACGCTGACATTAGGGTTATCGTCAACTGAACGAAGAATTGATTCGTTCATTGCAGGTGTCCTCGTCGTTCTAGGTCTTCCCCAGTCGCGAGTCATACGCTGGAATGTTCCGTGCTCCCTAAGACGCCGATCAATTGCTTCGAACGTCTTCCTGTCGGGACACCTTCGTTCTGGAAATCTGTCTCGATACAAACGTACCGCGCCACGGCTATTGCCCCGTGCTAATCCATACATCAAATGGGCATCTGCCAACTCCGCACTTGTAAACATTGCACTGACTCCAAAACCACGTTCGTGATGAACACTAACCTGTTGATGCTACGTAGTGATGTGCTCGATGCTAATACTGTAGAGCAATGAGTCGCATGCCAACAAATGGATTCAAATGGCTCTGAGCACTATGGGACTCAACTGCTGAGGTCATTAGTCCCCTAGAACTTTGAACTAGTTAAACCTAACTAACCTAAGGACATCACAAACATCCACGCCCGAGGCAGGATTCGAACCTGCGACCGTAGTGGTCCTGCGGTTCCAGACTGCAGCGCCTTTAACCGCACGGCCACTTCGGCCGGCTCGCATGTCAACACAAGCACCGAATTCAACATTACCTTCCTTCAATTGGGCCAACTGGCGGTGAATCGAGGAAGTGCAGTACATACTGACGAAACTAAAATGAGCTCTAACATGGAAATTAAGCGTTTCCGGA
The DNA here is from genome assembly GCF_021461385.2 of Schistocerca piceifrons. Taxonomy (NCBI): domain Eukaryota; kingdom Metazoa; phylum Arthropoda; class Insecta; order Orthoptera; family Acrididae; genus Schistocerca; species Schistocerca piceifrons. The sequence continues at coordinate 127,735,747 of NC_060149.1, forward strand.
CACATGTCCACATAACATCTCTTCTTTATTTGTGTGTGAGGAATGTTTCCTGAAAGTTTGGCCGTACGTTTTTGTAACACCCTGTATATAAATCTATTTTTAACTTCGCCAGTGCCGGTCCAAAGCCCAGATCGAAAAGAAGGAGGGGAAATAGATGCAACAGATGTAAAATTATTCAAACGAAGCCTGACTTATTCATATGTAGCAGGTTACTGGCAAATGAACGGACTTGGTGGTTGATGTGGCACAATATCTGTACTGTGGCAAATTTAATTATGCTGAGTACATTGCTCCAGTATAACAAATCTCATATATTAATCTACATACGATATATTTAAACTATTAACACGTAACATGGACAGTTATATTCTTTCATCCTTAGTAGTACAAATATAGATCATATTCGGCATACTTGTACAAAACCTGTTTTCCATAACTGATTTAAACGCCTTTGATTAACGAGAAAAGACATGCCAAAGTTAAATCTTTGTTCTCGGTGCGATTTTCCCTGCTACTTTGCCTCTGTTGTTAGCCAATATTGTTAATTCAGCTCATTGTTCTGGGGAGGTTGGAGGGCTTAAAATTTGTTGTTCGAATGAGGCTGGCTTTGAAGCATTAACCCTTTCAGGGGCAAAATAAAAAAAAATAATTTTTAATTTTTCCTTGTATTTATTGCATTAATTTTCATACATACAATTAAATGAAATATATATAAACTGAACACATACAGGGTGGTTTTAAATGGAGCCACTACCCGCTAAATGTCATCACTTTTGATGATACAGTAAGAAGCAATTCCTTTCTGCAGATAAGCATAATGCTACCCGGCAGTGACTACATGTCCATCTGCTTCTTGGGGTTCTTTATTTGTGATGCAGTGCACACAGCGCCTTGAGGTTCCATGTTTTGGCAGATGTTTTGCTTCCGATATACGTTTCTCACGGGGAACAACTGTTTTGTATTTTTTTGCAGATGGTTCTGACGATGTACTGGGATGGCCAGGACTATCTTTAAAGGCATTACTGCCTACCAGACCTGTGGCAACACGTCTTCAAAAATCCTTTAGCACTTGCTTCGTTGTTGGATTACATAATCGAAAGAGAATAAATACATTTCCAATAGAAATATCAACTATATACCAAAATAATCTTAGTCACCACCTTCGTGATTTCCTGTCTATTGCATAAAAACTGTTCACCATATCTGCCTTATCGACACATCCCATATTTGCATTATATGATTTCACTATTTTTGGGCAAGGTACCTTTGTGATTTTTCCATCCTTTTCTTTACAGCTGACTTCTTCAACACATAAAGGCGAATCAATTGTAGACAGCAACATGACTACACGTTTGTCCTTCCATTTGATGCAGGCAATTGCATCAGAACGAACAGACCACTCAAATTCTCCTCTTTGCAACTCTTTGTCTGTTTTTAGCGTAGGAAGTCCTTTTCTGTGTGATCTAATTGTTCCACAGGCAAAAAGTCCGCCATCTTTCAGCATCTGTAAAAGTGAGACACTGGTAAAAAAATTGGCAAAGTATATGTCCTTCCAAGCCTTTACACATATCTCTCACAATTCTCTCTCCTAAGGATTTGTCCACTATGCCTTCAACTTTTCCAGTATATGTGTGAAAATCGCAAATATATCCAAGCTTATCAGCTCTGATTCAGATTTTGTATCCCTTCTTTATTGGCGTTTGGGGCATATATTGTTTGAATGCGATTCGTCCTTTGAACTTCACCATGCATTCATCTATAGCTTGCTCCTTAGTAGGTGCATAGAATTCTTTGAAGTTTATCAGTATCTGATTGATTAGTGGACAGAGTTTATATAATTTGTCATAATTTCTGCTCTCCATTGAAGGCATAACAGCGTTGTCATTGATGTGAATATGTGTCAAAATCCAGCTTAACCTTTTTACCGACATTAGTAAGGAAATGTACTCATCTCGAAGTTCCTTATGGGATGTCCAGCAGTCACGATGAGAACAAGGTTTCTTGATTCCCATTAGAATGTTTATAGCCAAAAATACTTTTAGTTCTGCTTTAGAAAGAGGCCTGAAATTGCCACCTTTCTGTGGTGCGTACAGGTTAGACTGGAAAACTGTGTGTTCTAACATAGTGTCACAAAACAGACACAAAAAAATCTACTGGTTCCATACCTTCACTGTCATTTTTAAGTTTTCCTCATACACCAGCTTCTTCTGAAAAATTGGTGGCAAAGTTCATTGCAATGACGTCCTTTCTCCATGAAAAATTCGCAATGGAAGACAGTGGCAAATCGTCATTAGTGCTGAAACTATCATCACTGTCATTGTCAAAATGGTCCTCACTCTCATTTTCCAAAATAATTTGAGATAAAACAGGTGTTTTCATTCGCAAATCCAGATCACTGTCTTCGGCTAGCACACCACTTTCACTGTCACTGTTAGTGTCAACCTGTGAGTCGTGATCTGAAGGAATATCTGCGAAAAGGCACTCCAGAATTTCCTCATCCTTTAGTCTGTGAGAATACATCACGTGAAACTTGGAAAAAAAAATTCGTCACACCTACTAATGCTGTCGTTACAGGAGCAGTGGTTTCAAATGGAACCACCACAACATTCACGGAAATAAATGCATTATTTTGGTTATTATTGCAGAACGTATAGTATTAATGTAAACAGAACAGTATTCTGCATTTACTACATGCATAAAAGTTACGTAATACAGAAGAATACAGTCACAATTTGGGAACAAAGACGTTCGCGCACAGCGTACAAAAATGGCTATCCAACTCGCCACACTACTTGCTAACATTTATAGATTTTGAAGCGGTTTTAGTGACAGCCGCTAGAGGGTAGCACCAACTAGGCTGCTGAATGGTGTCCCCACATGTAGCCACTGCCCTTTTGACACAAAATGAGAAAATTGTAGGTGGTTTCAAACGGAACCACTTCCTCTGAAAGGGTTAATAGAAAACGGTACTTGTAAATGAAGTATCGAACATAGCCTGCTTTTATCTTTTTGAACTGGAGACGTGTGGTGTCACCGCTTACAGTCATTAACGTGCAGTTAACCGGGTTTATTACTGTGCCCAAGCACTATGTTCAAGGGACAGGCTTGGTGACGGAAATGACTAGAGCAGTTTTGGTCGTGACACATTTATTCCTCACAAGTCTTACACTAAGTTAGAAATACAATTCATCACTAATGCCCGTCCATACAGGTGCGTTGCACTGGCGGTATGGCTCGATCACCGATCCCGGAGGGTATACACTCCAGTGAGGAGCCGTGGCAAGAATGCGTGGACCGAGTGAGACAAAAGCTGCGTCACCAAATGTTCGGCTCCTGCAGCGACCGGAGCCCCGTGATGTCCGCGAAAGAGAGAAAGGCACTGCCGAACGGAAGGGTGCACACTGCGAAATGGGCGACTGCGTTTAAGACCGCGAGTGCGTGCATGTGGGGGAGTCGCGTTAACTCAATGCACGTGGTCAGCGGCCGGAGAAGTCGGAGACGTGTGTCACGTCTCGTTCACCAGCTCGCAATATCTGCCTGCTTTGTCCCCTGCAGTCCGGTGCGTGACGCACCGTTGCCAAAATTCGGTGTAATAGTATAGATGCACTCATGAATGCTGGGCGTCGCTTACTTGTGTCGGCTGTGCCTGGAACCGCGCGACCGCTACGGTCTCAGGTTCGAGTCCTGCCTCGGACATGGATGTGTGTGATGTCCTTAGGTTAGTAAGGTTTAAGTAGTTCTAAGTTCTAGGGGACTGATGAACTCAGCTGTTAAGTCCCATAGTGCTCAGAGTCATTTGAACAATTTTTTCGGCTGTGCCGTAGTTCAGCCCTTCGCGTGTTTGAACGGTGCGGCTGCCACATTCATTTTCATCATGCGTTCACTCTACTAGGTATGTGAATCCGAAGATTACATTGTTTTTGGGCATGATTTTCGTGCTCAAGTTTCATTCCAGTCATAAGGCTAGGTATGTTTTACAGAGCATGTGTTTTTAGCAAAATCACAGCGAAAACAACGCATTTTTGACGTTTTTACAAAATCTTAAATTTTGCACTTAATTCATCCAGTACTGGAAAATGCTATGGAAACGAAACATTATATTTAAGAACCTTATGATGTTAGGTTACTACATGCCAAGTTTCACGTTCGTCATAGCATTGGTTCAGCAGATGCAAGAAGCCAAACTTCGAAATATTTACGGACGCCTATTTTTCTGGCCGATTTACCTACAATTTTCTGGCTCAATATGGCTAGTAAAATTCTTTTCATTATTATTCTTAAGGGAACGCATAAAGTTGTACAAGATGACCTAATCTGATTTCTTTAAAAAAACTATTGCCTGAGATATTACAGCTCAAAGTCGCCAAAAGTTCACGCTGGCTCTGCGCGAGTCGTAATCGGCCTAAAAATATTCAGCACAGGGTGGGTTGGGCAGCCCGGACCGATCCGGTCCCGGTTGTGGCTCCAAGGGGCAGGCATGCATCACAAGTTGCCTGATTACGCCCCAGGCCTCTGCACCTCAGGACGTTAAGCAGACGGTGCACATCCAACCGTCAAAGGGCTAAAAGTAAAAGATAGATGAATTACAGTAATTCTGTCAATAAGATTCAGGAATTTGTTCAGTTTAGTGTGCATAATGGAATGGATACTGGAAAGAATTTACAGTTCTAGCTATGAATCCTGAAGTGGGGAATTAGTAAGACGTAAATTTGATATGAATGGCAGGTGTTACAAGGTTTAGATTAAGATATTTATTTAATCAATTAAAACACACATTAAATGGACCTGACTATGAGAGGCTATCAATTGCCTGTTCAAATGTCTCCTATATGAATTCTACTAACTCGGCTACACTTGAATGAACTAAAGATATTTCCCTTATATGCAGCTAATGACTTGAAAAGTACTCTCGAACTTTTATTCAAATAAGAAAGTGACTATTAGCATGATTGTTTTAGTAGTAGGGTAAAGAGAGAATGAGGGCATTATGTTTGTTGGGTTGCGTACATTCAGAGGCAAACACACATTCAGGATTCAGGGACAAACCGATTTTTAGGGTAACTGATTATGACCCCATGGGGGTTACTTTATGACCCCATGGGGATGAACTGTCCTTCTGAGAAACCCTCCTACCCTCACCCTCCCCATCCTCCCCATCCCTCTGGAAAATCCCCAACCAGCCCTGCTACCATCACTGATACAAGCACACTTTTGATATCAAATTAACTAACTAATTAATTGATCAATTTGTTACCCCTCACCCTTGTGGGCAAGCCCCCAGCTCTCCTCTCCCCTCCCCAACTTCCCCCTCCCGACCCAGAAAAAAACCTGCAAAAAAATGCTGAGTATGTGGAGAGCTGTTGGTGTGGAAGGTGCAAATATTATCTTGTCCAGCAACTACATGTCCTAATTACGTAATTACACTGCTGCAGATTGGAGGTGTTGTCTTGTTGGAAAATTTTCACGTGTGTGCTCCCCTTGACGTGCAGAGATCGACTGAGCTAGTGCAAAATGCCATCACCAGAGGACAACCCACCCATCACTCCCACCCTCCCCACCCCTCCCAGAGAAAATTTGGGGAAAATGCCTGAGCTGGTGGACTGTAAGGATCCTATGACAGGAAATTCAACTACATTGCAGAGAGTATAATGATATATTGTTTATTTATAAATTTTAAATTTTCAGGGGTTAGACTTCTGTTTAAGTTGGTAGGAATTGCTCATCATTCTCTGCTGTTTTGAAAGATGCAGGTCTTGCAAAATTCATGAAAAAAAAGTAATTAAATACATTTAAATACATAAATAGATCAGATTTTTTTCTGATCATACAAAGGATACTGTCATGAAACTGACGTCAACATAACTCATTGCACGCAATCACGCTGTTAGAACCTTCCATTTGTGTCTTTTCACTGACCCCAGGACAGACGTGACAGGAGCTGCAGCTGCACTGGCGACATTGTGTATTCTCGCGTGCATAGGTCAGGAGAGCAGTCTGCAGTGTAGGAGACAATTTCGTCGTATTCAGCTACCCCAGACAGAATGAACCAGAAGTGCTCATCTTTATGTAAGGCCCTTGACTGGGCTAGTTCACAAAAGTGGCACAGAGGACACTTGAAACAGATTTCTTCTCCCGACAGCTTCCTTGGGAACCAATAGGAACACAGAATTCACTCTCTCCCCCACCTGAAAATTAGTGGGAGAAAATAGGGATGTGGGAACACTACATCGTGTCATGTGGTGTGGCATCGGGGGATAAAGGATGGACATGCTCTCAGTCACAGTCAGTCAGTAGAAGAACCATGAAGCATGAACAGTAACCAATTGAACGCCTTTCTTGCCCTCCGGCTGAGGCCATCCACCACATCATCCACAACGATCATCTCGATGACTGCACACCTTAGCAGCTCTGGCGGCACCTTCGTACATTGATTGATGACCGAGCACTACCTGACACCGCACTGTGGACTCTGTAGATGATCAAACTACCGTCAGACCTACAGATCCACCTGATATCATACGTTGCCAACGCTCTTAAGGTCCGTCTGTGTCTGGCCAATCGGGACTAAGCAATCATTCGTCACTGAGACCGCCAGTCAAGGGCGACTTCGCCTTCGCCTTCTGTTGACACTCCTGCTTCACCGGTTCCACGCGCCGCCAGTAGAGGTCAGCGTGCATGCCTCAGCAGCTCAGCAACCTGCCAGGAGCTGCCTCCTGGTGGCCTACAGGAGGTACTACTTGCGCCCTCCTGACAGCAGCCGACCTCACCCGAGCAGCATCCCAAGCGTTCTCGAGCTTCGTCACAGCCAGCTGCATCCCCCACTCACCCTTCAATGCCTCGCCTCCAAGCTTACCTGCTTTGCTGGTACCACGCAACCTACAGGGATGCCACTCACAACTGCCATGAGCCTTGTGTGTACCCAAACAACTTTGGTGGGCATGTTTCAGCACCACGTCCCACCATGATCATCAACGGCGCCTACCTTCTGACGCTGCGCCACTTGCACCAATGACACGGCACCTTTACGTCACAGACTTGTCATTGGGCCCTCGATTTCTCGTCGACACAAGCGCTGATGTCAGTGTTATCTCAGTTAAGTATAGAGGAAACACCCTTTCTCCTGCTAGCCTTGCACTGGTTGCTGTGAATCACTCTCATATTGCAGTCCTTGGCTCCATCAAGATGTCGCTCCGTCTGTCCCTGGGCGCGACATTTCCTTGGACCTTCCATGTCGCTGACGTGGACGAACCTGCGATTGGGTTGGACTTTCTACACCATTACGAGCTTTTGCTAGACCTACAGGCTGCTATGCTCCACGCCACGTTGCGTTCTACCTTTCCATGCTTGAACGGGTGCAGCATGTCCTCTCTCTCCACATCCTTGGCCATGCTTTCCACATGTGTTTCTCTGCTCGAAGATATTACGGCTCGCCTCTTTGATTTATTGGATGTCCGCAAGCAAATCGACGGACTACGCACTCACAATCTGGAGTTATGCTCACGCACTGCTACCGCCTCTTCTGTACTGTCACGCATGGATTATCTTACGCTGCCTCTCTGCAGAGCCACTCCTGTCTACACAGCCTCCCTCTCCTACAGTGTATTTGCTCTGCCCCACTCTTGTGTGGAACTGCACCTTTCCTGCTGCTGGTTCCGCACAGGTGCAGTTGGACCTACAGGACGCACCTAGACCCACTTTGCGGGATCCTTCGCATTGTGTGACCATCATGCCACGCCCACCGTCGCCATCTCCCGCCGAGGCTCTGCCCACATCCCTTTGGCCTGGCTCAGACGTCCATGTCCCCGCTTCATGGGATCGCTCGCTTTCCGTGGCTACCGCACCACATGCTCAGCCCTCGCCTAGTGCCGACGCTTCATATACACCATCCCGGCACTCCAAGGTCAGTCAACCGCCGTCGCTTGTGCCTCCCCCTATCGCTCCACCATGCATACCTCCCTTCGCGGGTCTCAGCAATCAGCAACGTCACTTGCCCCACCAAATTCGCACCACGGACGGCCCGCCCGTACATCACAAAGCTCAACGTCTTAACGCTACGAAATTGTCGCAAGCTACTGAGATAGTTCAGGATTTACTAGCTTAGGGTGGGCTCTGACCTTCTGACAGCAACTGGTCCTTCCTCATTCACCTGGTGCCTAAGAAATACGGTTCACTCTGCATGTGCAGCGACTACAGGTCCCTTAATGCTAGAACTATAATAGACAACTATCCGATTCCTCATTAACAAGATTTCACGCTGTTACTGCTTGGCTCGAAGCTCTTTTCTGTATTGGTCCGTGTGAAGGCGTATCACCAAATTCCGATGCTCGCGCTGGACATTCCGAAAACGGCAATCATTACTCCTTTCAGCCTTTTCGAATACTGCTTCATGCCATATGGTTTAAAAATCGCTGCACAAATGTGGCAACATTTCATTCATTCGATTTTGCTACGACTTCCTTCCGCTTTTACGTATTTGGATGACATACTTATCTTTCACTCGTCTGCAGAGGAACACAAATTTCACCTTGATCCAGTTCTTGCGGCTCTTGTGGCCAACAGCGTGGTTATTAACGACAACAAATCGCAGCTCTGTTCCACATCTGTTACTTTCCTTGGCCATACGGTCTCGGCCGACGGCCTCCGCCCAACTGAGTTACGAATCGCGAACATCCTCGCTCTTCCTCTCCCCGAGTACGCAAAACTACACCGTTTCCTAGGGATGGTGAACTTTTATCGGCGACATATACCTCGGGCCGCCTCCGTCCAGTCTGCTCTAACCAACGTCCTCTGTGGTAAAAATACAACTGGAAAGATTAAACTGGACTGGACTAGGTCCATGCTGGACGCTTTCGACAATTTGAAATCGGCCATCACGCAGGCTATCACTCTCGCGCACCCCGAACCTGAGGCACGGATTTCTGTCACTACCAACGCTAACGAGGTGGCAGTAGGTGCTGTCCTCCAACAGCACACTGCAGACTCAACGCAGCCACTGCATTTCTTCTCAAAAAAGCTTAAGAGGAGTCAGTGTTATGAGGCAGTCAAACATTTCAAGAGCGACGTCGAAGGACGCGCTTTCACCACCTATTCTGATCATAAACCTCTTGTTGACGCGATCTGCAACCCGGCGAAAGATCTTCCACCACACTGCTTCCGGCTCATGGACTTCATTTGCCAACATTCTTTGGACACTTGTTACATCCACAGTGCGGGAAACATAGTTGCCGACCACCTCTCCTGCATTTCAATGATCTCCGCCCCGTTGAACCTTGAGGAACTGGCGTGACTTCAGGCCAAAGACGCGGACACACAACGTCTGCTCTCGGACGATGTTTCTTCGTTCATCATAAAACCCATTGCCTTGCACGGGTCATCAATTCCAATCATCTGTGACGTTTCTACTGGTTTGCCCCGCTCCTTGGTGCCTTCCCGCCTTCGGCGCGGGATTTTCGATGCGTTACATAATGTTGCTCACCCCAGAATGTGGGCAACAACACGCCTCGTAACCGAACTGACTGGGCGTGCTGCACGATTGCCGCTCATGGTCATGCACTTGCGTTCCTTGTCAACGGAGCAAAGTGAGCAGACATATGCAGCCTCCTTTACGACAGTTCGACATCCCCAGGGGCTGCCTGCACCACATCCACAGTGACGTGGTCAGTCCTCTCCCCCCTTCCGAGGGATACAAATACATCCTTTCCATGATCGACCGCATCACCTGATGGGCTGAGGCGGCACCCATAGTGGACATTACAACTGAGACAATCGCTTGCGCGTACATTTCGGCATTGGTGGCTAGATTCAGTTGCCCCCTACCGCTGACCATGGACCAGGGCCATGTGACGTATAATTTTATATGTATATAAATTTTCGGTGCCTACAGTGTCATGTCTTTCAGAGTCACACAAATTTTTATTTTTAAAGGGGATCACTTAAGACTATTTCCATGTGTTCGCCCCTCAAATTTCTCCTTCATATCACAAAATTGTCGTCTGATGTAGTACAAACTGAAAAAATAAATTCCTTTTAAAGCAGAGTTTCGTATATAATTTAGATTCAAAACCTTACCCCTGTGTCACAGAACAAATCCTACATCGAGAATACGTTACACAACTTTAAGGGAAGAAATGCTTCCGATAATTATTACAGTATTAAAGAACATCAAAATATGAACAGGCTGAAATGAACAAACAGTACAGGAGACTATGTTAATCAATACAACTGTAAAAAGCTAAGGAGCATATTATTAGCAAAATGAGAAATATGCAAAAGTGAAATGCCAAAATGAGCACTTCTCAGTTGGGAGTAAATCAAAACAATCAGAATGGCTGAAAGAGAGCACAATAACATGAGCCATAAACCAATAAGAGCTAAGCAACTAAGCAAATAAGAGAATAAGCAAAAATGAGATGCCAACAAAATGAGAGCTGGCCGACCTCCGTCGGTACTTATATACGGTTGCGCTCGTGGCGGCACCTCGCGGCCCGTACGAAGCACACGCGCCTGCGATGCACTCTAGCGCTCGCGGTGGCGTCTAGCGGCTCGTACGCAAGTTGTGCGATGGCTGTCGCAGGTCGACCCTTAACCTATGATGTTACAGCCACCAGTTCGAGACGTCGCTTTTTGCTCTCCTGCGTGAGTTTTGCAAGGCGGCGAATTTTCACACGACTAGTCGAGCGATGGCACAGGACATTAAAAGCTGCACTCATGTGCCACAGCGGGCTTTGGTCTGATGCTCTGTCGTGGGTATTGCTGGGAATCTGCTCTGTGCACAAGAAGGACCTCAATGCTTCATTGGCGGAGGTCCTGTATGGCGAACCACTCGTCCTACCTGCCAGATCCGTCGCGGACACTTCTCTGACAGACGCTACCAACCTGACGGCTCTTGTTGAACGAGTGCTTGCTCACGTGCCCTGCCTTTGCCCACCTCTACCTCGAGTGCACACCACACCACATATTTTTGTTCATAAGGATTTGAATTCTTTCGATCTTGTCATGTTGTGGAATGTCTCTGTTCGTGCAGTTCTGCAACCTCTGCACTCCATCCTGCACTGCGTATTATGCCGCGGGGTAAATACATTCGTTATTCTGCTCAATGGCTGCCCAAGTATAGTTTTGGTACAATGTATAAAGCCTGCATGGTCCCTCCCCACCACTCCCTGCCAAGCTGCCTCGGCCAACGCCTCACCTGCCATCGCCACCTCCGCAGCCCCCATCGACTCTCCATCGCCTGCACAGCTACCTGCAGTGCGAGACCATGACGATGACGTGCCTGAGATACACACTTCGTGTGCCAGACGCAGCCGCCGCCCTCTACGTTGGCATGAAGATTTTTTTGTGGACGTGTGCTAGCTTCGCCCAGCCATGCTCTGCACTGCCAGGTGGGGGGGGGGGGGGGGTCCTCTGTGGCGTCTCTGACGCCAGGTGACACGTCTTTCATTATTCTCTTTGACTTTGCTTTCTGTCTTTGTCTCTTGCACCATGTTTGACGTTCACTTCTGTATTCGCTCTGTTCAGTGCCGAAATAAATTTACATTTTGATTCTAAAAGTGTGGTATTACCGTCCTATGCTACGTAATACCCACAAGCCTATTACCTATCCTACCGGATAGATGGCTTACAAATACAAATATGCTGAAGATTGTTAAGGAAAAGTTAGTCATTCCAAGATTCCATGATGTGTTTATGCAGGATATATTACCAAAGACTATGTGGATATCTGGAGAATGTGGAATTGTGAATCTAGATATTGCCAGGGGGGGGGGGGGGGGGGAGGCGGTCAGGTACTCACTGGGTGGCGTATGTTAAGAAAAATAAAAGTAATGCCTACTATTTAGACTCATTTGGAGACATACAGCCACCAGAAGAGTTACAACGATACTTCACTGACAGAAGACATGTGTTCTACAATTTTCATCGCTACTTGTGTGGGCATCTGTACACCTTGCTCCAATATGAGATGCATTGGGCATCCACCCATTACTTGGGGTTCAGATGGAGTGTCATCTACTCTGGCTTTAAAAGATCAATCGTCAGTATTATGCGCGAATTACTTCCTACTGATCGATTTAAGTAACTGAGACTGGAGTATTGTGCTGGTTGGACTGGAGACTTAAAACAGCATTCCGAATGCCACAGAGGCTAACAATAAACTACATCTGGAAATTAATGATGCAAAAGAAATTGTGGAAACAGAACCTGGTGCATACAATATTGACGATTTAAACGGAGTCTTAAAACTGGAAAAGAGATTGCGCTACATGCAAACATCAAGACACTTAAATCTGAAATAAAGACGATTGCAATGACTGACCAGAAAGGTTCTATAGGATGGGTTCTCAGTTTCACTAAAGGATAGATTTTGAAGAAGGATCCTTATAAATTCTACAGATATGACCAGTCACTGGATACAATTCCTGCCAGTACAATAAGTATCGAGTAGAATATTGCAACAAACTCTTATCTCAACAACAGACTGATTCATACAATTTACGGATTATTCCCATCAGTGGGAGTAGGGTATAAGATCATTGAGACACCTACCAATGATATTTACCTCCCAGTTACAGTTCGGGCATTGAACTATCTGGCGCTGCGTATTGTGGATCAGGATAATCAACTAGTTAACTATCATGGCAAGGAAATTGTATGGCTACATCTAAAGTGGAACCAGCAGTGACCTTGAACGTGCAGAGAGCCAGAAGTGCGGCGGCGGCCTCTACCAGCCAGGCAGGACCTCTTGGAGGCAGAAGCTATGACGGCATACTTTCTGGACTGGAAGTGTAGGCAGTGGGCTTCAAGCAGTCAGGGATCGCAGCAGCCCTGCATTGTCAACAAAGACAGGATGGCCTTATGTATAAAACCAATGTGCACAATGCACAATATGGCACTTCACAACAGAACAGAGAGGTGATAACAGGCGCAAAGCATGAATTACTTAGACCAGTTGGACTGAAGCCACACAATGACATCATTCGATATTACTAGCCCAGTGGAATACAATAAGTGTATCACATGACAGGAATACCTCTCTCGTAAACCTTATGTATCAACCATATTTAACAAGAACAGTGACATTAGGATTGTCATCCAGCAGGAAGATGCTTTAACCATCCCATTCAAGAGATTCACATATCTTGATGGATCTTTTATGAAAAGGTATGGTACTGCTGCAGTGGCATCGAACTTACACATAATGCTTTATCATTCCTGTTTCATGAGATAGAATATGAACTCAATGGGGTTGAGATTGACCATACATGCAATGAAGGTATACCATCAATTCTTAAAACGTATGTCTCTACTTCCCCCTCGGATTTGAACAATTCAGAAAATGCTGGATGGTTCACAGACAAACCAGTGGATGAAATAGTGGAGGACTACAAGAGATTTATGGCATGTATACTTTTAAATTGCTTATGGTATACTTTGAGGACATGCATTAAATTATTCTGGATGCTTAACAGGAACATATTCTGGTACAGAGTGAACAGATAACAATTCATATATTCAAGGAGCTCAAGAGGACAATGAGATCACCATAAATAAAATTATATGGAAAATGTAACACTCAACTGTATCAGACGAGCAGCGTTTGAAGCTTTTAAATATTCTAAATGCCAATGTATTTCTACCTTTATTTTTCAGTTCATGGGGGGTTTTCGAGTACCCAGTGTTATTGACTGCAAGCAGACAAACGTGGTCTATTGAAACCTCCACTCAACTGGAGACGCCCAGGTTCATCTTACTTGGTTTCAGACCAATAGAAGAAAGAATATAACAAATAATTCCACTAAATTTGATAATTGTGGGTTAACTAATGGCAAGGTCTGCCTGAACTCCGAATTTTACTCATATGATAATTTACATTTGCAGTGGGATGAAAATATATGCATTCTAGCATATGACATGTATGCAAGGTTCTGTGCTTCATACTGTGAGGAGGAAGGATGACTACTCAGTCCACAGAAATTTAAGGAGATGGCGCCAATCATCCTAGTAGACTGCTCAAAACAGGCAAAGATAGTTAAATCTGGAGCTATAGATGTAGGAATTGAATTTGAATGTTCAGCAAATTTCCCAGTACGCTCTGGTTCTACATGACTGTATGATTAACTATTGACCACTCACTACTGTTGTGCAACGAATTATATAAATGAACAGGTGCTGCACCATTCTGAGATCATACCACAATGGCATCTCAAGGTGTGAACATCATTCCAGCGGTTCTAGGTGCTTCAGTCCAGAACCTCACAGCTGCTACGGTCACAGGTTCAAATCGTGCCTCGGGCATGGATGTGTATGATGTCCTTAGGTTAGTTAGGTTTAAGTACTTCTAAGTCTAGGGGACTGGTGACCATAGATGTTAGGTCCCATAGTGCTTAGAGCCATTTTTGAACATCATTCCAGACACTTAGGGTGTCTATGATGATGAGCATAGACAATTCATACTTAAAGATGTTTCATTCATAGCATACATAGAAGGTGCCACAATAACAGAGACATTCTCAACAAACATGGCATCATGGAGATCTTTCAAGGATGTGAAGTGCACTAAAACACAGAGGAGTCAGAGTGGTTAACTTGTTTCTACCATGGAATTCAATGGGATGATTGTGGCACACACAGTAAATGTATGGTGATGTCACTCGATTATTAAACCGCACGGATACCTTCATACACAGCAAAGGCAAGGAGAAGATTACATCAATGTGTCAAATCTTCACGTTTGCTGCTGTTCAAGACCTGGAATTCTATGGGTGTCCTGCTCTCCATCAACTCAAGATGAAGAAGAACGTGTATGGTAACAGTGTTGTGTCTGCATACGAAAATGTAAAACTTCTTTTAAGTTGAATGAGAAATAAATGAATTTTTACCTTTTTGTATTGTGTACTTTTATTTACTGATTTACTGTATTCCCATTTCAATAGTTACATAGTACGCAGTTTTGCCCAGATACAATATCTGTTGTCTTCTTCAAGCACAGAAGATGTAATTTTTGGACATGTTTGCTATATGTCTTTGGAAGTGGAAAGGGTCACGTGCAACCTGCTGCAATGAGCCAGTCTGTGCTGCATGATAGGCATAATCCCACAAAACCATTATATATATTTTGTTATCATATGTGTTAAACTTCACCTTCATGTTCAAAACTATTTTTTTTTGTAAATAACAACAACAAAGATATACAGTAGCGGATTTTTTCGTTTGTTCAATTTTCATAGATACAATCTGATTATTTTTGTAAATAACAACAAAGATAAATTGTAATGAATTTTTTCATTTATTCAGTTGTCACAGATACAATCTGATTCTTGAGAAACATACAATTTGATTCTCGAGATTAAAATTCAGTTCTTGAAATTCAAATCTGAATCTTTTCCACATAATACTTTTTTTAACAAATAAAATAATTGAAATATTTACAATATTCAGACACATATATAAATCTACACTAAGAACAAATGCAGAGATACTTTTATTCTTATGCCACAACACTCCCAATAGTAGCAGTTACATGGATGAACAACAATAATTATGGTGAACTGTGAAATATTACACTTAAAAACTAACCTGACTTGGACAGCTAGCCACGGTGGAACTTAAAAACTGTCCTATTTAAAATAAGCATGGCATACACACACACACACACTCATGCACACACGCACACACACATGCACACATGTGCGCACACAATACACTGTGAGATCAAAAGTATTCGGACAGCTGGCTGCAAATGACTCACAAATTCATGGCACCCTCCATTGGTAATGCTGGAATTCAGTATGGTGTTGGCCCATCCTTAGCCTTAATGACAGCTTCCACTCTCACAGGCATAAGTTCAATCAGGTGCTGGAAGGTTTCTTGGGGAATGGCAGCCCATTCTTCACGGAATGCAGCACTGAGGAGAGGTATCGATGCCGGTTGGAAAGGCCTAGCATGAAGTCGGAGTTCCAAAACATCCCAGAGATATTCTATGGGGTTCAGGTCAGGACTCTGTGCAGGACAGTCCATTACGGAGATGTTATTGACATGTAACCACTCCGCCACAGGCCGTACATTACGAATAGGTGCTCAATTGTGCTGAAAGATGCAATCATCAACCCCAAATTGCTCTTCACAAGTGGGAAGCAAGAAGATGCTTAAAACATCAATGTAGGCCTGTGCTGTGATAGTGCCACACAAAACAACAAGGGGTGCAAGCCCCCTCCATGGGAAACACGACCACACCACAACACCACTACCTCCGAATTTTACTGTCCGCACTACACATGCTGGCAGATGACGTTCACCTGGCATTCACCACACCCACACACTGTTGTTCGATCGCCACATTGTATACCACAATTCGTCACTCCACACAACGTTGTTCCACTGTTAAATTGTCCAATGTTTACGCTCCTTACACCAAATCAGACATCGTTTGGCATTTACCGGCATGATGTGTGGCTTGGCTTACGAGCAGCTGCTACACCATGAAATCCAAGTTTTCTCACCTCCCACCTAACTGTCATAGTACTTGCAATGGATCCTGATGCAGTTTGGAATTCCTATGTGATGGTCTGGATAGATGTCTGCCTATTACACATTACAACCCTATTCAACTATCGGTGGTCTCTGTCAGTCAACAGATGAGGTCGGCCTGTGTGCTTTTGTGCTGTAGGTGTCCCTTCACACTCCAACTTCGCTATCATATTGGAAACAGTGGACGCATGGATGTCTAGGAGTGTGGAAATCTCAGTATAGGTGTATGACACAAGTGACACCCAGTCACCTGACCCCAGTCCTGCAGAAGAGGATACACAGCACAGTGCTGCATTTAATCATTTAATGGTGGGACACCGTGGATGATTAACAACCTTGAGGAACTCCATTTCCAGTACAGGAAGGGACGCTTTTAGAAATCCTAAAGGTTCACAGTACCCTCCTGCTGGAGTCTTGGTCCTAGTGAATGATATTCACTCCTCAAAGGCATCTGCAACCACTGAGTATTCTAATTTTGGTATGGTGTTACTACACAGATGTCCATCACTAAAAGGGCGGGAGATGAAACTGCTGCTAGCCACAGAATTACTACTACTATTACTATAAATACAACCAGTTGGCAACAATGCTGCCATAGATGATAGCGTAATGAGTGTGGGGGTGGAGAGTGTGGGGTTTGTATACCTTCACTGATTCAACACTAGCCAATATGGACTCAGTATCCTTAGGAGGAATGAAAACCCCTGTCTGAGTGTTTGGACACGTTAGTTCACACACAAACAGGAACTTTAGAGAGAATGGAGGTGGCTTCCCAGTCATCAAATATCATAGGAAGCCGACTTCGGCTCCATGGTCACTTGCAACCAGAAGTAGCCACTTGAGAGGCGTAGACACACATGTGGACCTCCAGTCCTGCCCTGGTTGGCAGCGGTGGGCATGCAAGCAAAACACACAGTGTCCCAGACAGCATGGCCTCCAGCATGTCTGCCTGGTGGTCAGTGTGAAGATGTGATTTAAATATTTTGAATGATGTTATTACGTGAGGTGAGTTATTCTGATATCAATTTCATAATGGTATTCCCTGTGTGATCAGAAAAAACCATCTATTTACATAGTTAATTACTTCTTTTCAATATATTTTACAAGACCTGCATTTTCCAAAACAGCAGAGAATGGTGAGCTTTTCCCGCCAAGTAAAAGAGAGATCCAACCCCTGCAAAATGAATTTTATAAATACATATTATATTGTTATACCCTCTACAATTTAGTTGAATTTCCTATTGTGGGATCCTTCCAGTCCACCATCTCAGCGATTTTTCCTCCCCAATTTTTTCTGGGAGGGGTTGGTAGGAAGGGGGCGATGAGTGGAATCTCCTCTGGTGGTGACTGTGTGCACTAGCTCAGTTGGTCCCTGCACTTCAAGGTGAGCACCCATGTGAAAATTTCCCAGCTAGACAACACCTCCAATCTGCAGCTGTGTAGTTATGCAAATAGGACATGTAGTTGCTGGGCAGCATAATACCTGCACCTTCCACACCGACAGCTCTGAACAGAGTGAGCAATTTTCCTGCCAGTTTTCTTCTGGGGTGGAAGTGGAGGAGGGAAAAGAGAGCTGGGAGTTTGCTCAGGATGGTGAGGGGGTAATTAATTGATAAATTTAATTAATTAGTCAATTAATTTGATATCAAAGGTGTGCTTGTACTGACAAGGGGTAGGAGGGCACGTTGGGGATTTACCAGTAGAGTGGGGGAGGGGGAGGGGGATGGGGAGTGGTAGGGAGAGGGGGAGGGGGAGGATCTGGGGATTTCTCAGAAGGACAGTTCATCCCCGGGGAGTCATAAATCAACCGCCAGGAGCTCATAAATCAATTAACATAACAATACGTTTACCTCTGAATGTTTGCTTGCTCCTGAACGTATGCACCCTACACAAACAAAATGCGCTCATTCTCTCTTTAACCTATTACTAGTTACCAAGAAACTTGTGCATCTACTAAAGCAATGTCTGATTTGATACTGATGATTACAGTAACTTGAGCAAATGGAGACCAAGAGCTGCCCTATCATGCTGGTGTTTCTAGTTACGCTCACTGTAATTCATCAGCAAGAAACACACAGAACAACATCATCATGCATGTGGGTTTGCAGTACAGGATGAGGGTCAAACTTCTGTTGATATGAATTCTGATGCACACACCTTCCCATCTAGAAGTGAGCTCCCAGGCTTTTTAGCTGAACCATACAGCCTGCTATTCTTTCCCACCAAACGGGACATGCTCGCCATTCACAGAATATGAGCACTCAGCCAGCCAATAGCAAGGTTCCTTCATGCAGAAAAATCCCACCAAGGAAAATGCATCATGATAAAATGCCAATGACTTTGAGATTTGTCCTTCTTCCAAAAAGCTGCTGTTTCTCCTCCATCTCTGTGACATCACAAACATTTTTACTGATCATGCATTTTCGTGCCCAGCAACTAGGCTTGCATAATAGGCACTATGAAAGTAAAATTCTAAGCCTGAGTCTATGCTCTGACTTTTACATAAGCTGTGTTTCTTTAGGGAAGCACAAGATTGTTATCTCCTGAAGGCACACTTCAGAACACAAGAAAGTGCCATCCTTCTACTGCCAGAGTACCTTCCCTGGCCTCAGCTCAGACACAGGGCAGGGCTCAGTCATAAGCGTACAATAGCTGATGCCCACCTAGGCTGGACTGGCATGGGAACTTTCGTGGAGCAAACACCAGAGACTGCCCACCTTTGCCAATGCCAGGGGCTGCTTATTTCATTATATCGACCACTGTCTTCCCCGTCACAGATCCAGTGTGCTTCTTGTTCCCAAACATTCATAGTAAATATAGAGAAAAACAAGGGAAGCCTACACCATGTTAAACAAAATTAATTCTGTCTATTTTGTCCCCATATTTCAAAAATTGATCGATGGTGTCATTTGGCCCATTCACTAGATCCCACTGAATCTCAGTTGGTAATCTTGTTTTCAAAGGATCTATCTGTATCAACTCATCAAATTGTTTGTTTAAGTGAGCTGTTTTCTGTATCTGAGTTTTCCAAAGCTGTTTCATGCTACCACGTCTTTCCCTATAATTTGGTCCATTCAGAAATTTTCTTTGTATCCTGGCCTGATCAGTTTCTGATCATAACTTACTTAGAAGCCTTTTCCAAATTCTGGATGTGGCATATCTACAGAGCAATTTTGATTGGCCTGTGACAATGCCTTCACTTCTAAAACAATACTAACAAACTTGATTTTCATACTGTTACTTATGTTGGATACAAATATCTCTACAATGTCATAACAACTTGACAGAAGGTTAATTACCCCCATCTGGAATATTAGACCATGTGGTACAAGAGTTGGTAAAAAGATTTTAATTGATTACATCATTATATAAATATTCAACTTCCCTAGCAAGCACAGGAATAGTATTTTCAAAATATGACACATTATTTGTACTTCCCACTTCATTTGAATTTACTGTCTGACTAACTACTTTTAACCTTTTCATCAAAATTAGTTTCAGCAATTGTTAGGTGTGTTTCAACATCAGCTGTAACATTACTGATATAACTTTTTAAGTTTTTGTCTACATGTTAGTTTAAGCATACACACTTTCAACAGCAACTGTATCTTTCTCCCTATCAGCAACTAATTCAGCTTTACTTGTTTAATTTGTCTGCTCAAATTAGGTTTACTTCCTTCACTCTTGTTTTTATAGACAATGCTTAGCTGCATCACAGTACGCCTTCTCCCAACACAATGTATACCTTTAGACAATATTCTCTCAAACTGTTCAAGATCTGAAACTTTCTTGTCCTTAGACTGTTCAAGTTTCCAAACTGACTGAGTAATAATTATAGCTGATGCCTGATTACATTTGTCTTTATTTTCAATCATTTATTACTCATGATTTGAAACATTCTTGTACATAGACTGTTCAAGTTTTGAAAATGACCAGTTAATGGTTATAACTGATGGTTCCATAACTTTTGAATACTCTTTACTTTCTAATATGCAATGTTCAGTTGACTGTCTTATTTTTAAAAACATTAGTTTCACATTTAAATTATTCAGTTCTACCAGTAAAACCACTTCTTCCTCTCATTTAATTGTTTTGCTTAAATATCGCATGTCCAATACACCTTCATCCACTTCTGCTTTTCTCATTAAATTGTTTTGTTTAAATCTCCCTTGTCCAAATGCCTTTAACCCCTTCTACTTCTATCTTGATTCCTTTAATAGTAATTTTGGCTCTTTTTGTACTTCACATGAGAAAAAAATTAAATGCACTGCACTATTTAAAATTGCATTTAACTTCACATGCTCCAGACCATTTTTTGGTGATATTGTCTCTGCCAATTCATTTGTTGCTAACAGGTTACACGTCCTTTGTTTAAGCACAATACAACTTCCAGACCCAAGAATATTAATATTGTTATCAATACTGAAAACTATTTATAAATGTCAGTACTAGATAACAAACTGGACATAACAGGATGCACAACAATGAAAGCTAAGTAAAAAATTTCAGTTTTCCTCCTTAATTATTTCATCAGAGTTGAAAACAGACACAGAAATTGTTAGTTGTGTCTCTCCTTTGGTGTGTGAAGCAGTTTTTTAAACTTTCATTACTGCTGAAGCTTTGAAAATGTTATGAACAATAGAGAAAAGTTCACAGTTCAGGACCTATTTGAAGGAAACTATTCAGAATTAGGGTAAAATCATAGTATGGAAAATTTTACAGACTCGGTAAATAATTATCATTAGAACAGCTTACAAAGGGCATGACAAAGGTAAAAGTTAATAACAAAAGTTATTTGACTAAAACAAATTCCGGTTATTTAATTTAAGAATGTAATGAATCTGGAAAAAATTAGTTGAAAATTATCTCGCATACCAAATTGCAAAATAAATAAATAACTAACTAAATTAACATAAAGTGATATTGTAGGGAAAAATATTTCCAAAAGAAGTAATTGAATCCCTCAAAATAGTATAGTTCTAGTGAAGTAAATTTATGAAACACACAACCAAGTATTTTAAGGCAGTAACGCTTTAAAACATGAGTTAAAATGATTTAGCACAAAATAATGATCTGATCAAAAGTGAGTTAAGGAATAAAATTTTTGAAAACTGTGGTGCTATTAAATTGGAGTTAGGGAATTCAATTCTGACATCCATGCAAGAACTATGTAATCAAATCCTCGCTGTTAGAAATGAACTAAGTGATCAGGTTGCAACTGCAAATGCAAATATTGTAGAATTAGATGACAGTAGGGCAGAAGTGGGCTTTCAAGCCAAGATATTGATCTTATCTAAAGTTCACTGATAAGATAAGGGGGTATCAGGTTACACATCACATGTCAGGTTACACATCTGGGCAACTTACATTTATGGTCAACCCTTCACTCCCCTCCTCTCTGAGAAACCACCAGGAATTGATTGAGGTCACCCATGGGAACCCCAATCCTCCTCATTCCTCCTCCTCCTCCTCTCCCTCTCCTCTCCCACCCCCCTGAATCAATGAGATTGAAGCACACACCCCCCATCTCCACCTTTTATAGCTGGGGCACTGGAGTGGATAGGGTTCACTCATGAGCTGGGCAGCATAGTGAGAGGGTCAAGCTGTGTCTCTTTGTTAATAAAAAATTGTTGGAATTATATTAAGTCATGTCACTTGAGGTCTATTTTTTAATAGCAATTTAATATTATGCAATTTTTGTCATTCAAGGCACCAGTGGAGACCACACCCTGGCAGATATGTAAGTATTCTAATTCTCCCCCTTTTTATGTAGTTTTCATCCATTTCTGTGTCTTTCTGTATTTTCGACAATTTTACATTATTTCTCTACATTTTTTGTGCCTTTCCAGAGATTTACATATTTTAGTGAATTATGAGAGTTCCATCCCACTGCTCTTGATGTCACATCATCACATCTACATCATGGTGCTCTCAGCCAATCACAGTGCAGCATGGGCCTCACAACCATTCTGTAAGCACTACAGGTTTACCAGTTTCCAGTAAAGATACAGTATGTGTGGGAAACTCCACATCGTGATAAACCCCTGCTAAGTCACCATTATATTACCAGATTGAGTGATGCTGTAGCAAAATTCTGATGCTTGCCACCTAAGATAATACGTGTATATAAGAATTAACACAGTGCTACAAAATACATGTGTAGAGAGCATGAGTTTGTTATACAGATGGGATAATTGATGGAGAGTTGTTGTATCAAGCAGAGACAAGAGATGGTATGATACCACATATGCATTAATAGTAGTGGAAAGAAAGTGCATGAGAGAGAGAGAAAGAGGGAGAGAGAGTGTGAGAGATGGTGACATGAGACAACATTGTCATATTCCTACTACTTCTGTGTGCATGAAGACACGGTAATGTTATTTTATTCAGAATGCTGTGGTTTCTCCCCCAATACATGTGAGTTACAAATTGTATACAGCTGGAATTGTAAAAATATTTGGATGCAATTTAGAACTATGCATATGGATCACATACTGGCATCACAGTAGATGGAATCATGAGAAGTTTGCTGATAGAGGATGAAAAGGGCTCTGTGGACGACAGGGATAGTGTGCATTTTTATCTACATGATTTAGATTACCATCTAATATTATTGCTTGTGTCGCACAGCATTTACAGTCTGTCAGGGAAGAACTTATAAACTGTAACTTCAAGACAGGAGCATAGAAACAAGTAATAGGCCTTGGTCTTCACCAGTTGTCATCACCTAATGTTAGCAAATCTATTGTGGCTACTGTTATTTAAACCAGAAGACAATTTCAGATGCCTCCCTCTGCTGAATATAGCAGAAACCACAGATAATCAGAGCCAGTGTTCTTATTACACAGCTATGGACCTATGTGAGTGCTGTTAGAGATAGCACCTGAAGATCATCCAAAAACAGCATTCTCAGTACCCTCTGGTCATTATCAATATCACAACATACCTGGGCTAAAAAACTTTCCAGCAATTATTAAATGGCATATTTAAAACCTGGAGCAAGTTCAAATGGGAAGATATAGTATGTTTAAATGAAGCTTTTGATCATCTGTGTGCAGCACAGTTAACCCTTAGGCAGGGAAGGTGCCATTTTGTTTTGCAAGAAGTTTGTTACTTTGGCCACATTAGCAGTCAAAACAGTGTACGTGCTGATCTGCAAGTTGCTGATGTTGTCAAAAGTTTTCTAACACCAACTACAGTAACGGAATTGTTGTCATGCTTTGGCCTTGCCAATTTTTATCAAAAATCCATTCCAAAATTTGCTGAGATTGTGAATCTCTCATAGAATTATTGAAAAAATAGTTCAGTATTCCTGAGGCTCTGAAACATCATTTGTAAAACAGAGGCTTCTTGAATTCTAGCTCAGAACTCGCCTTTTAAGATTACCATAAACAATTTATGCTGTGGTGTGATGCTAGTAATTTTACCTACGATTGCATTTTAAGGTGGGAAATTGGTGGAGTAAGACATCTTATAGCTTATGTGTCCTGAGAGATTAATAAAGGAGAAAAAATATTTGATAACTGGGAAAGAAATGCTAGTGATAGTAATTGACTAACTAATTTCCAATTTTATTTGAATAGATGAGGTTTAAAGTAACAACTGATCATGCAGCAATCCAGTTGTTATTAGGACTTAAAGATCCAACTAGTAGGTTAACTATATGAGTGGTACATCTAAGTGAGTTCAATTTTGAGGTAATACATTGTAAAGGCAGGTCACACTCAAATGCAAGTAGTCTGAGTTGCAAAATATGCAGCATGGAATGTGCCAGTGTCGACACGGAAGACTGGAAGTGCAAAGCAATGACCTAGAATGCCAGCAGTTTGCCAGGCAGCCAAAATTGAGCGTGGAGGATGAGATGCTGTAAAGAAAGACAAGGTGTATATTATGCACCAGAAAAATTATGAAATGATGTGTTGAGTCAGACCCATGATTCAATTTTAGCTGGACACAATGGTCACAGAGCAATTGAACACAGAGTAGTGCAAAATTACTTGTGGATGACAAGTAAACAGCTGGACTCAGTGGTCCAGCTGTGTTCAGATGGACAGCTGGACACAGCGGTCCAGCTGAATACAATGGTCGCAGAGCAATGGAACACAGAGTAGTGCAAAATTACTGGTGGATTACATGAAAACAGGATGTTGATTGTTTTTCCAAGATCTGTGTTCTGTGTGCTCCAAGGGCAGAACTCAGTAATTAAAAAAATTATGTTTTAAATGTTACCAGAGAAAAGTAAACAATTTCAAATGATTGGCATTTATGAACTGGGGCTACGTTCCCAAACACCAGCAGTAAAATGTTATGTACTAACAATAATTGACCATTTTACACAGTTTGTTTCCATAACAACCATACTCAACCAGCACGCAGAAACAGTGGCAGATGTGTGATAGCCAACAATTGGATACTTAAGTTCAGAACACCAGAAACAGTAATAATAGAGCAAGGAATGAATTTTATATCCAGTTTAATAAAGCAGTTATGCTGGTTATTGTTCATAGCAAACTTATGACCTGTGCATTACATCCACAGGCAAACAAAGGAAGGAAAGTAGAGTAAAAGGAAGAAGTAGGATTTAATGTCCTGTTGACACTGAGGTCATTAGAGACAGAGTACAAGCTTGGATAGGTTCAACGATGGGGAATGAAATTGGTCATTCCATTTCAAAGGCACTCTCCTGGCATTTGCCGGGAATGATTTAGGGAAATCACGGAAAACACAAATCAGTATGACCAGATGCAGATTTTAACTGTCATCCTCCTGAATGTGAGTCCAGTGTGCTGTGCCACATTGTTTGCGCCCAAAGTCAAAATGTTGCACTGAGAGAGTCCACTGGATGATTGCAAAACTGTGAACTTACTACGTTAACTCTCATCACAATGACTGGTCCACACTACTTTTGTATGGGAACATAAACTAAACAATTCATTAGAGCACAGGGTTATCCTTGTGCTACATTGTTCTTGACCAGAATATGTCGTTTCCTTCTGAGCTTTGCAAGTCCTCTCCACCCCTTCCCCAGAACAGGACACACCATCAGTGAAAAATTTCTCTAAAAGATTGGAAACGGTTTGGCACCAGTTGAAGAAGATGAATACCAAAGCTTTAAAACAATAAGAAAGAACTCACAATAAGAAAGCGGTATCATGTAGGACAATGGATTATCTTAACCAGCCTCTTTGTACCAAAAGGAAAGATAAAAGAATTTATGAGGCATCATCAGATATCATTTCAGGTGAGTGAAGAGACATCAACCGTTAGTGTTACAGGATGACAGTTACTGAATATATAAAAGAAAACATAACTTAGTTGCAAACTACAATGTGCACACACTTTATTCTATATGTAAACATCACTACAGATATTTGGATTTAGGTTATGACATGTTTTATATCCCTGACTTACCTGGTGATGATATGGCACAAATGAACAGTGAAGTTCTGCATGTTGTTGTTGTTGTGGTCTTCAGTCTGAGAGTGGTTTGATGCAGCTCTCCATGCTACTCTATCCCGTGCAAGCTTCTTGATCTCCCAGTACTTACTGCAACCCACATCCTTCTGAATCTGCTTAGTGTATTCATCTCTTTGTCTCCCTCTAAGATTTTTACCCTCCACGCTGCTCTCCAACGCTAAATTTGTGATCCCTTGACACCTCAGAACATGTCCTACCAACCGGTCCCTTCTTCTTGTCAAGTCGTGCCACAGACTTCGCTTCTCCCCAATTCTATTCAATACCTCCTCATTACTTATGTGATCTACCCATCTAATCTTCAGCATTCTTCTGTAGCACCACATTTCCAAAGCTTCTATTCTCTTCTTGTCCAAACTATTTATTGTCCATGTTTCACTTCCATACACCGCTACACTCCATATAAATACTTTTAGAAACAACTTCGTGACACTTGAATATATACTCGATGTTAACAAATTTCTCTTCTTCAGAAACGCTTTCCTTGCCGTTGACAGTCTGCATTTTATATCCTCTCTACTTTGACCATCATCAGTTATTTTTCTCCCCAAATAGCAAAACTCCTTTACTACTTTAAGTGTCTCATTTCCCAATCTAATTCCCTCAGCATCACCCGACTTCATTCGACTACGTTCCATTATCCTCGTTTTGCTTTTGTTCATGTTTCTTTTATATCCTCCTTTCAAGGCACTGTCCATTCTGTTCAACTGCTCTTCCAAGTCGTTTGCTGTCTCTGACAGAATTACAATGTCATCAGCAAACCTCAAAGTTTTTATTTCTTCTCCATGGATTTTAATACCTACTCCGAATTTTTCTTTTGTTTCCTTCACTGCTTGCTCAATATACAGATTGAATAACATCAGGGAGAGGCTACAACCCTGTCTCACTCCCTTCCCAACCACTGCTTCCCTTTCATGCCCCTCGACTCTTATAACTGCCATCTGGTTTCTGTACAAATTGTAAATAGCCTTTTGCTCCCTGTATTTTACCCCTGCCACCTTCAGAATTTGAAAGAGAGTGTTCCAGTCAACATTGTCAAAAGCTTTCTCTAAGTCGACAAATGCTAGAAACGTAGGTTTGTCTTTCCTTATTCTATTTTCTAAGATAAGTCGTAGGGTCAGTATTGCCTCACGTGTTCCAACATTTCTACGGAATCCAAACTGATCTTCCTCAAGGTCGGATTCTACCAGTTTTTCCATTCGCCTGTAAAGAATTCACCTTAGTATTTTGCAGCTGTGACTTATTAAACTGATAGTTTGGTAATTTTCACATTTGTTAAAACCTGCTTTCTTTGGGATTGGAATTATTATATTCTTCTTGAAGTCTGAGGTTATTTCGCCTGTCTCATACATCTTGCTCACCAGATGGTAGAGTTGTGTCAGGACTGGCTCTCCCAAGGCCGTCAGTAGTTCCAATGGAATGTTGTCTACTCCTGGGGCCTTGTTTCGACTCAGGTCTTTCAGTGCTCTGTCAAACTCTTCACACAGTATCGTATCTCCCATTTCATCTTCATCTACATCCTCTTCCATTTCCATAATATTGTCCTCAAGTACATCACCCTTGTATACACCCTCTATATACTGCTTCCATCTTTCTGCTTTCCCTTCTTTGCTTAGAACTGGGTTTCCATCTGAGCTCTTGATATTCATACAAGTGGCTCTCTTTTCTCCAAAGGTCTCTTTAATTTTCCTGTAGGCAGTATCTATCTTACCCCTAGTGAGATAAGCCTCTACATCCTTACATATATCCTGTAGCCATCCCTGGTTAGCCATTTTGCACTTCCTGTTGATCTCATTTTTGAGACGTTTGTATTCCTTTTTGCCTGCTTCATTTACTGCATTTTTATATTTTCTCCTTTCATCAGTTAAATTCAATATTTCTTCTGTTACCCAAAGATTTCTACTAGCCCTCGTCTTTTTACCTACTTGATCCTCTGCTGCCTTCACTACTTCATCCCTCAAAGCTACCCATTCCTCTTCTACTGTATTTCTTTTCCCCATTCCTGTCAATCGTTCCCTAAGCTCTCCCTGAAACACTCTACAATCTCTGGTTCTGTCAGTTTATCCAGGCCCCATATTCTGAAATTCCCAACTTTTTGCAGTTTCTCCAGTTTTAATCTACAGTTCATAACCAATAGATTGTGGTCAGAGTCCACATCTGCCCCTGGAAATGTCCTACAATTTAAAACCTGGTTCCTAAATCTCTGTCTTACCATTATATAATCTATCTGATACCTTTTAGTATCTCCAGGATTCTTCCATGTATACAACCTTCTTTTATTATTCTTGAACCAAGTGTTAGCTATGACTAAGTTATGCTCTGTGCAATACTCTACCAGGCGGCTTCCTCTTTCATTTCTTACCCCCTATCCATATTGACCTACTATGTTTCCTTCTCTCCCTTTTTCTACTCTCGAATTCCAGTCACACATTACTATTAAATTTTCGTCTCCCTTCACTACCTGAATAATTTCTTTTATCTCATCATAAATTTCATCAATTTCTTCATCATCTGCAGAGCTAGTTGGCATATAAACTTGTACTACTGTAGTAGGCATGGGCTTTGTGTCTATCTGGGGCACAATAATGCATTCACTATGCTGTTTGCAGTACCTTACCGCACTTCTATTTTTTTATTCATTATTAAACCTACTCCTGCATTACCTCTATTTGATTTTGTCTTTATAACCCTATATTCACCTGACCAAAAGTCTTGTTCCTCCCACCACCAAACTTCACTAATTCCCACTATATCTAACTTTAACCTATCCATTTCCCTTTTTAAATTTTCTAACCTACCTGCCCGATTAAGGGAGCTGACATTCCACG
Organism: Schistocerca piceifrons; assembly: GCF_021461385.2. Classification (NCBI taxonomy): domain Eukaryota; kingdom Metazoa; phylum Arthropoda; class Insecta; order Orthoptera; family Acrididae; genus Schistocerca; species Schistocerca piceifrons. The sequence goes on from NC_060149.1 coordinate 127,764,573, forward strand.
CTCCGATCTGTAGAATGCCAGTTTTCTTTCTCCTGATAATGGTGTCCTCTTGAGTAATCCCCGCTCGGAGATCCGAATGGGGAACTATTTTACCTCCGGAATATTTTACCCAAGAGGACACCATTATCATTTAACCATACAATAAAGCTGCATGCCCTCGGGAAAAATTATGACTATAGTTTCCCCTTGCTTTCAGCCATTCGCAGTACCATCACAGAAAGGTCATTTTGGTTAGTGTTACAAGGCCAGATCAGTCAATCATCCAGACTGTTGCCGCTGCAACTACTGAAAAGGCTGCTGCCTCTCTTCAGGAACCACACGTTTGTCTGGCCTCTCAACAGATACCCCTCCGTTGTGGTTGCACCTACAGTACAGCCATCTGTATCGCTCAGGCACACAAGCCTCCCCACCAACGGCAAGGTCCATGGTTCACGGGGGGAGGGAAGTTCTGCATGACCCGCTGAAATGTTGGAACATCTGTACTGTAGATGACATTTTGAATGGCTGTTTTCAGCTCAGAAATGGTTTTGGGGTTATTGCTGTACACCTTGTCATTAACAAAGCCCCACAAAAAGGAGTTGCAAGTGTTCAGATCCGGAGAATATGGCAGCCAATCGATGCCCACGCCAGTGGCCTCTGGGTACCCCAGAGGCAGAACACAGACCCCAGGACATCAAACACTCTCCCGCTTCAATGTGGGTCGAGCTCCATCTTGCATGAACCACATCTTGTTGAAATTAGAGTCACTTTGGATAATGGGGATGAAATCATCTTTGAAAACTTTCATGCACCATTCAGTAGTCAACATGCCATCAAGGAATTTCACCCCACTTATTCTGTGACTGGACATTGCACACCACACAGTCACCTGTTAAGAGTGAAGAGACTTCTTGATCATGAAATGAAGATTCTCAGCCCCCAGATGTGCCAATTTTGCTTATTGATGAAACCATCCAAATGAAAGTGGGCTTCATTGCTAAACCAAACCATATTCACATCAAAGTCCTGTTTGTCAATTCTGTGGACAATAGTGTTGGCAAAACACAACTGCTGTTCTGTGGCTCTGGGACTTAATGGCTGATGGGTTTGAATTTTGTGTGGGAAGAGATGCAGGTGTACAAAAAAATTTGGTGCGAGTCTCGCAGTTTGCTCCCATCTGTTGTGCAGCCATCTGATCAATTTCCTGGTGCTGGTTTCAAATATGTTTTGAGGCGGTTTCACCCTTTTTGATGACTGACAAATTGCCAACACTGTCACCATGAACACTACCCATTCTCTCAGACTTGCAGATAAAATTCTTGATTGTTAACACACTTGGACTGGTTGTCTTCAGCTTGAACTTGGTTACAAGCTTCCTTTGAACTGCAGTTGGGCTATTATTGCTTGTGTAGTAGGCCTTCAGAAGTGCTATATGCTCAGGCACACTATACCATGACGTTTTCACATGCAAATGGCTGACAACAACAAGGCACATGCACATGTGCATACTAATTCTTATCATGCCCCATGGCCAACTGTGTAGATTGAATGTTGTAATGCAAACTGTTCAGAAGTTATAATGATTTTATTTCATATAGTTCAATAATTGTCACCCTGTAAGTTGAAGTTTCCAGCTCATGCCATTGTAGTTCTGTAAGTCATATCTATCCTTTTAAATGAATCCCAGAGACACTGCCCCTTCATGTTACAGCACTTTAAGAAGGGAGAAGGGGAGTGGTTGGGATAAAGAAGAGGCAGTTAAAATTTGGAAAGAGGACAGGTCACTATTAGAGTTATTCTGAAACATTCCTATGCATGTAGGCCATGAGAAGGAGTAATAAACTAACAACAAGAATTCCTCTTTCTTTAGAGTACTGTATTGTTCAACTTATGGACAGGAGGGAGTGCCCCCAGCACCAGACATCTAGTGCAGGATGAAACAGAAAAAGATCTCGAGATGCCTCATCATAATAAGATGGCTCTGCAGTTATAGGGTATCACTTACCCTCACGCTACATCTTTTAACAAGTGGCATATTAAGCTTTCCGGAGGATTAAAACTGGGTGTCAGACTGAGACTCAAACTCAGGATCTTTACCTTTCACAGGCAAGTTTCCGGCTGACTGAGCTCCTCATGACCTGTCCTCACAACTTTACTTCTGTCAGTCTCATTAGCACTCATAGAAGAAAGGATACTGCAGAGATATGACTTAGCCACAGCCTGGAGGATATTTTCAGAATGAATTTTTCACTCTGCAGCGGCCTGTGTGCTGATATGAAGCTTCTTGGTGGATAAAAACTGTCTGCCTGACCAACACTTGAACTTGGGACCTTTGCATTTAATGGGAAAGTGCTCTACTGACAGGGTTACCCAAGCGTAACTCAGATCCTGTCCTCACAATTTTACTTCCACTAATACTTCATCTCCTACCTTCTAAGCCTCACAGGTGGAAGTAAAGGTGTGGGGATAGGTAGCTCAGGCAGTAGGGCACTTACCTGTGAAAGGCAAAGGTGCTTAGTTTGAGTCTGGGTCCAGCACACAGTTTTAATCTGTCAGGAGGGCTGCTGAGATTAATGAAACTGAACAAACTTTTGCTTTATTCTGTCTTGCAGAATGATGTTACCAAGGAGCATTGTTGAGTTTGTTCAAATATTCATTGAACAGAAATGAACTGTGAGAATATGGTGTATAGTTTGTAGATGAAGGTGAATATGAAACACATCTTAAAACCCAACAACACTGCCAACAGTGTGTCCATTAGGTATGAAGAACAAACTTGAATTGGATGAATATATAGACAGAAATTGAAGTTGGCCTTTTTAAAGGGAACTATGTTGGCATCTGTCTTAAGTGATTTAGGAAACCAAATGATCAGATGTGAGTATTGATTTACCATACAAAATCCAACTACAATGCCTAGACAACTGCATTGCCTTGCTCAGTTTAGTTTAGATTTGTTATTATCCCTTGTCTTATGTTCATGACATCTCATCAGGATGTGAAACATTTCTGTAGGTTTACAAATAAGGTACATTCGCCTTGGGAAAACATGGATTTTTCTTTGCTTTTTAAAAATAAAAATAGTTTATCTACAACAAAACACATACATAGTGTATATCCAGAAATTCATCTATTGAGTAGTAGAAGTTATCAAACTGGAATAATAATTTTTTTTTCATAATTGGAAAAATGGTGATCTTCTTTTGTAATCAAACAAAAACCACTCAGTCTAGGTCACAACAGGTATTCATTTCTCTGGTAATGAGATTCAATAATAGAAAGACCACCTTCAGGCCACTACATAAATCTGAAATTAGCAAAGTAGGCCAAGAACAGTCTACAACTGCTAGCTGGCATGCAGATGCTATGAGTTATAAAGAATAACCTTTGCCCACTAATCCATGCATCACAGCAAACAATAAGATACACAAATAGTGTGTGTACAGTTATGAAAATCTCATACTTTATATGCAAACATAATACAACGTTGGTTAAAATCCACAAATATATTTAAAAAAATTTAGATGGACATTAAAAACTTAAAAGGCAATCAATAGCAGCTATATATAATGAGACTGCCCTCTGTGTGCATAAGATGAAACTATTACATCATGTCTGTCTTGTGAAAGAATGTAGCCTAGGCTATACAAACAGCCAAGAAAAGATACACAGAGCAGGACACCTGTGATTACCATGGAGATACACACTCACTAGCTCTGCCATCCCAGTGACAATATGCCCTCCCAAAAAACCATTAGAACCAAATGTTTCTTGCTTCATGGCCAGCATTTTGTGAAGCTTAATTAAAATTTATTATGATTATTATTTTACTGAATCCAATGATGCCATTGGCAGAGGATGACATAGTGGTCAGTCGGTAGAAATGGGCCCATCAGGACCTGAGGATGGAGTTTATGTGTACATTTACATTTATTTTAAAAATGTGTTTTATTATTCACAAGAGGCTTCACAAGAAACTAAAAGTATCATGGGGCTGTTGCTAATGTGCCTACATTTTTAAAAAGTTACCTACATCAAGTTTAAAGGTGTAAATCAAATATAATCCATACAGTATGCTTTTGTGTAATGAGTATTTTGTTTACCTATATGGAATTGCCCCAAACTATTATTCCATGTGATATAAATGAATAAAAGTGTCCAAAGTAGGTTAAGTTCTAATGCTTTCATCACCAAAGTCAGAAATTACTTGCAGAGTAAATGTTGCTGAACTAAAGTGTTTCAGAAGATCTATAATATGTGAACTGTCATTAAAGTTCTGATTAGTATTTGCACCCACGAAATTTGAACAATCAATTTCACACATTTCCCTTCCCCCATGTTGTGTTGTTGTTGTTCATGATTTATCTTGATCAGCACAAAATTGAATGAACTATCTTTCCTCTAAGGTAACTGGTAAATCATTCAGGCTGTTTGAAGATCGAGTCAGTAATGTTTTTGACTATTTCATTTACCATAATCAGAATTTTATTGTCTCATTACATACATACATAAATCATTTGTTTAAGTTACAGGAGACTAATTAGTATAAATCACGTAACTGAGATATGTACAGTGTGCCAAATGCAACTAAAATTGAACTTAATTTACAAAAATTATTGCAAATTTATGTAATTACAAATAAATCTTCATCATTATTAAAACTCCTTTAGTAAATAATAATATTTTTGCACTAGGATGACATCTAATTTTATCTTTAGTAAACCCAGTTCCATACTGTGAAAGTGTTCTCTTTTAATTCATTATAAATTTTCATAGGCATATCTTGAGGATTTGTGGCATCAAGTTTCTTGTTTTACAGTGTACATCGAACAGTCAAAATTTTTAAATTACTGAATGAAGGTCAGTATGGATCTCTAGGTTTAATATTCCTAATAATAGTAATAATATTCTATTTACATTGTTGGTATCCCACCAAAAGATTATTCTATATCTTAGAATAGATTCAAAATTGCTAAGGTAAACAATGTTTTTAGTGTCTATGTCATGTGTTTGAGACAATACTGTCACTGTGAGTGACCATGAATGCTTGGTTCTAAACTGAGTCAGTTTATTTTTCATGTTTAACTTTAATCTGTCTACATCAAAATAATGTTCCCAACCATTTAGGGTGTCAATTACTATTTGTAGAATTTGTTCTGTGATCTCATGAGTAAAGTTGTCATCTGCAAATAAAACTGAGTGGGATGTTATATTTAGAGGCAAATCTTTTACATAAAATATAAACAGGATTGGGCCTAAAATGGATACTTGTGGGAATCTGTGTAAAATAATTTTCCATTCTGAGAACCAGTTACCTGTACTTGAGGTTACAGCCACCTTTTGCTTTCTATCTATTAAATATGGTTTAAGCCATTTTGAAGCACTACCATTTAATCCATTTCTTTCTGATTTATTTAACAGTAGAGAGTGGTTTACACAGTAAAAACCCCCCCTGCAGGTCCAAGGATTAGAATAGGCCTGAGGTATTCCTGCCTGTGATAAGAGGCGATTAAAAGGAGTCTCCCACTTTTCAGCCCTATAAGATGAGGTCTCATTTTATGGTTTGACCTGACACTTTTCAAATTCTACAGAAGTGCAGGCCATATGGGTAAGGACGCCTTATGTGGTGCACGACTTATCCATAGTGCCCGTAGATTTGATCTCCGGAACCTCTTGTCATGGCTTTGCATCTCCACCTGCAAATTTGTCTTTTTAAAATTGAGGCTAAAACCATTCACAGAAAACCAGCCAATGATACTTTTAAGAACTTTGTTTACCATTTCTTCTGTTTCTGTACATGTGCTTGTATTGATCACGATACTAGTGTCATCTGCAAAAAGACCTAAGACTGCTTCTTGTATATTACATGGAAGATCGTTTACATATATGACGAACAGTATTTAACCTAAGATGGAAACTTGGGGAACCCCATACATCTTTTTTCCCCTGTCAGAATTATGTCACTGGACTATATTGCTTGAATTACTAAGTACAACTTCCTTATTTCATTGGTTAGATAAAAAATCTACTCACCAAGTGGTGGTAGAACACACACATAAAAGATGGTTCTAATTGGAAAGCTTCCAGAGCCAGTGGCTCCTTCTTCAAGCAGAAAGGTTGAAGGGGCGGGAATAAGGATGAAGGAAAAGGACTGGAGAGGTCCAGGAAAAGGGGTGGATTTTGGGAAAGTCACTGAGAACCATGACTTGGGAGGGACTTACCATATGGGATGAGAAGGAAAGACTGATGGTTGGGGACTGCATTGGACAAGATTTGAAAAGCTGAGAGCTTAAAGGTGGAAGATAGGGTAATATGCAGACAGAGATTACTGCTTAAACATCATGCATGAGTTAATAAGATTGAAAAGCTAAGTGAATTGTATGTAACAGAGGTGGGAGGGATCGCTGAAAAATAGATGGGAAAGGCAGTGAAAGGGATAGAAAACTAAAACGGAGTGAAACAAAGAGCAGTTACAGTGAATAAATGCTGAGATGGAAGAAATTAACATAAATTAAGGCCAGGTGGGTGGTGAGAACCAAGCACATGTTGTAGTGCTACTAGTTCCCACCTGTGGAGCTCTAAGAAACTGGTGTGGGGGGGGAGAAGCCAGATGATGCGTGTGGTGAAACAAGCACCAAGGTCACAAATGTCATTCTGTACAGCATGCCCTGCAACAGGATATTGCAAGTTGCCAGTATACACCATCTGCCTGTGCCCATTCATCCTAATTGATAAGTTGGTGGTAGTCATGATGGTGTAGAAGGCTGAACAGTGTTTCCATAATAGCTGGTATACATGAGTCATTTCGCAGGTGGTTCTCCCTTTGATTGTACATAGGGTAAGTCTTGCAGCAGAGATCGTCACAGGAGTAGGAGCCATAAAGTAGGGAGATGGTTGCAGAAGGAGCGTGGGGTCTTACAAGAATATTGTGGAGATCGGGAGGGTGACGGAAAGCTATTCTAGGTGAGGTAGGCAAAATTTCAGACAGAATGGATTTCATTTCTGGGCAGGATTTTAGGAAGTGATAGTCCTGTTGAAGTAGCTGAGTAACACATTCCTGACCAGAATAATACTGAGTCACAAATGGTGTGCTCCAAAGCTGTTTTAAGTGGAGTTGTTGCTTAAGTGTTCTAGGATGCTCATCCATAAAAAGGTCTAGTAAAGGCATATCTTATTAGTCATTCTTACTCAAGTTTTTGAAAAGATACTAACAGTACATGCTGTTAAAGCAGGGAAAGCAACAAAATCGTGGCTGCACTATCGGTATTCTACCAGGATTAGCCTACAACATTTTTTGAAGGCTACAATATATAACTTTAGACATGAGGTCCCTCTTGATTTTCTTGGCTGGACTTCTTTTACATCAGTTATCTTCCCAGAATACAAATGGGTAGCAAACATTGATTTTAAAAGAATATTAATTTACTTGCCATATAAATATGATGATGAGTTAATTAAGGATCATACAAATAATGTGTTCATAGCAAATATTTTATACAGTAAATTGTGTAATATGAAGATGAGGTGGCTTTCAAAGCATAAAAAATTAGTTTAGGGGTCTAATACTTTTTAAAATATCACACATAAAGTTGTTCTAAGTATTCAGTACCAGTACCGGTAGATAATGATACAGGCTTAATGAGTACATCCATTTGTTTCTCAAGAAACTAAACTCAATATGTAAAATAAGGGAAAGGCAACCACTCACCTATAGTAGATCAATGCATGGAGCTCATGGAGACATAACAAGAAACAGCATTCATGCTAGCTTTTGAGTGCTAGTTCTTTTTCCAGCAGTAGTACACATATTCACACACACAACCATATGGACACCAGATTGTACACTCCAGTGGCCATGACAAGGCTAATTAGAAATTTCCATTATTGTTAAACTCAATATGTTTGATTATAAATGCTATTCTCACTTTGCTCATAGCCTCACAAAACTTTCATCATGATTTTCTAATTTTCTATAAGTGTTTTTGTTTTTCCATTGCTCTATAATGTGTGTATTCACTGTTTGTATAAAGGAAGATTGAACAGTACTTGCTTTTAAGGTCTGCAGCTCCCAACACAGCAAACAGAAATATACCAATCTACAGGTTTCATTCCAGAGAGAGATAAGAGCAAAAACGTATATGAGATAAGAAATGGGGTGGAAGGGGGTTAAGAAAGTAACACAATATAGGTTAAAAGGGAACCCTGAGTTCATGGAGGGCAGATGTTTTGTTTAACAAAAATCTCTTTTTGACTCTGTTAATTACTCAGTTGAGTTATCATCACTAAAAGTTCTCCATTCTGAAGTTAACGAAATGTGGTGTGTGTGTGTGTGTGTGTGTGTGTGTGTGTGTGTGTGTGTGTGTAGGTGTGAAAAAGGAAAACACTTTGTGACATATAAAATAAAGTGGTGGCTTTAATTACAGACTAAGTTATACACTGATGAAAGTAAATGTTAATTCATCTTCATTTCGTCTAAGAAACAAACCATTTCAAATATTGGTTAGAAATGAATGAATTACATGTATTCAAGTAGTAATCAATTTGATTTGTTCTTTTATACAATAACACAACTAGAAAGTAAGATTCTTCATAGAATAATCTGCTGCAAGTAGTTTCTGCAGAGTTACCATTTCATCTTCTAACCTAAAAGAAAAAAAACAAATAATGTGTGAGACAAACTTGTAGCTATTTCATTTTGGTAAATTTTACATTGAAATTTGAACTATTACAATAAAGTGGAGTATTTATTTCACTACACAGTCAATGTAATACTGGTATTCTTTCCCTGTTGAAGGTGTAATTAAATTGATGTAATCAATTAAAATGAGCTATTAAGTGGACTGCATTGAATTTTCTTGTTATTTGAAGAATAAAAAGCATAGTCTGTTTCGCTCATAGTTTTGTGAAGAGACATAAAAATACATGAGGACAGTTTGTGCACATTCAATAACACTTCTTTCAGCACACTGTAATGTTACAAGATGGAATAGCTTTACTTCATTTTTGACACTATTGCTAATATAAACACTAGTTTTTTTTTACTTAAATTATCTGAGTATAATATGTGTATAAATATTGAGAAACTGTTATAAGTGTATTAGTAAAAACTTCTGTTTTTACTATGCAGCTCAATAAACTCAACTACATCACCACCCTATCCAATAATATTTCTTGCACAACACAAAATTTAGATTTTGTCAATTATTACAAGCATTAATTATATATAAAATTGTCTTTGGTCATATATCAGCTCAAGCATCTTTGTATACCAAAATACATTATTAATCTCTTTGTATTTTTGATGCATTTTAACAGTTCTTGTTGAGAAGGATATGTTGACTGCTTGTTTGGTGTTAAGACAGACATTTTTATAGCAAGGTTTCTTGTAATGCAATATTTTGTGTGGTATGATGTGCTGTTTAAAACAAAGCATTAAATGATGGAGAAAATCAAGAGAAACAGCTTCACAACAAATCATTTTAATGTTCATGCCTAACCAAATTTACAATCATGGATCTCTCCTCTCAAACAGTAAACCAAGTTTTCCGTTTACAATGCCAATGAAAGATATGAAGAAAACTACAAAGAGGAGTAAATATTTTTAGACTGTATGTGAGTTATTGTGCCGCACAGAAATAAAGACCACTATTTTGTAAGTTCCCAAGATATAGAGAATTATTTATACAGATCACATCAGTGTTCACCATTAACATTTGTTGAACAATTTGAAATACTTTTATCCAATTGCAAAAGAGTAGGTTGGAAGCTTTATTTTTGTAATATTTATATGTACTTTCTGAAAAAACGTTTCCTTTAAAGAAATATTCAAAATTTGAGTCAGGAAAGCCATATGTACTTAAAACTCTGACACCAATAACAGTTTTTATAGGGTTGGCATAGCCATTTCTCACAGCCTGGTTCTCATTTAAGTAAAGATCTTTTCTAAATTTTATAATTAATGAAAAAGTTACTTCTCAGAAGTGTTATTAGACTATAATTCAAAATTTGGAGTGCAAAACTTTTGAAAATCCAATATTAACATCTTGAAGCCCTAGTGTTGTTGTATATAAAAAGTATAACATTATTAAGAAAACCAGGAAATTAATTTCTATCTATGAAAAGTCCAAAATCGTTTGTATGATGACACGGGTGCTAAATAAATAAATAAAAACAAAAAGTCTTCAATACAAAAGGTGGATATCTAGAAATTTTTGGTGGGCTTTATTAGAAACTAGGAAGAAATGTCCACACTTAAAAATTGGTTCCAGAAAGTAGAACCTACTATTAATACCACCGTAAGAATATGCATTTAATATCTACATGAAATAACTTTGCTGTCAGATTTGTATTAACATTGAGTATTGTTATTGTGTTTTATATTGTTATTGACTATCTAATTACTCTGCATTTTAATATTAAAAACCAGCTTAACTCAGTCTTCAAATAAGCACAGTGGACAGTGACACTATCAGTCCACATTGAATTCTTGACCTACTTTGTGATGATACTGTATTCTTATTGACAAACTGGTCATCATAAAATTGTGTTCAGGTGCAATAAATGTGTATTAACTAAAATATAACTTCAGCAATGCTGACTTTATTTAAAAGTACTCTAAGCACCTATCAACTCATCCTCTGCATATGGTTTTACCCATTAACCAACAGGTAAGATTTTGTTAGGAGACAGCATTTATATCTTGAGCACACTTGTAATTTCACATTAATTTTTCATTACTTGTTATATCATTTGGCAATAATGTATTATAAATTTTGCTGCTGTATTCAGTTCCTTCCACTACTATCTTCAGTTAACACAAGTAGGGCCTGTTTAAAGCCTAAGTGACACAAACCATCACTTAGCCACCAGAAGCAGCACTATTCTAAGATACCTGTACAGGACATATCACACTTAGTAGTGTCCAATTGGGGTGCCAAGCTGAGAGTTGCATCAGGGCCACCCAAGTGCAAGATTTGTGTACAGAGTGTATCACAATTAGTAGCCAAAACTGACATGGATGAAAGTGTGAAAGGGAAGGGTAGTGAGTGAGGAGGGAGTCACCAAATGATAAGTCACCTGTATGGAAATATGTTCTTGAACTGGTCCTGAACGTAAGAGAATAAAGTTATTTGGGCCATCATTCTGCAAACTGTGTAAACTTGGGTATCATATTTTACCTGTTCCTGAATCATGCTTATCTGAGATGGAGATTGTGAATCAGCTCATTTGTTTGGAAAGTGCAGAAAGTCTTCTATAAACATTCCTTAGACTGGCTGGAGTAATGGATCAACAGTAGTTAATAGCAGGGCACATATAGAGCAAAATAATATCTGGAATGCTCATGTGTGACTCAGCATGACATAACAATATTTATTGCTGAATTATGTTGAATGACTTACACTGGATTATATTTTAGTTAATACACATTTATTGCACCTGAACACAATACATCTCATTACAATACCTTATAAAGACTGAAAAAATGTGAAGATTTCATAATTTTTTTTGAGCAATATGACAATCCCTGTACAAAGTGTTCTGTCAAATGTATAAATATACAAGACTCACTCAACTTGGTAAGGCAATGACTCATGGATGTGACTGATGCTTCACATCTCACATGATCACACTACGTGCAGCATGCTCTATGCCTGAAACTTTCTGTTAAGAGGTTATTTGCATGACTAAATGCCGTATGCCTTTGTTATAATTTCTTGTGTTATTTACATTGATCATTTTTTTAAGTGTAAATGTTTCTGAAAAGTATAGCTGCCAAATAAGTACTGACACTGTTGTACAAATCAGCGGAGAAATGAAGGGTGTTTAGATGTTTCTAACAAATCATAGTAAAGGTGAGGTTCTCATATCACTACAGGAAACTGAAAAATCTAAAGGTTTTACAGATGTACTACATGTAACAGAACAACGTTTTGAAGTCACAGAAATTATATAGAGACACCAAGAATGGCACAAGTTAATGTAATTCATTCTTATTATATAAAAAAAATGTGTAATAAAGTCCTAGGCTGTACATCTAAATGAGAACTGCACTGATCAGTTCTGAGTGCTCTGCTTCAGTAAAAGATCTGAAAATATATAAAATGACAGTTTTGACAGCATATAGAAAATATTTCCAACTTCATGAAGCAGTTAGAGAAGGGTACTAATGTGGCTTACCACAAATGTGTGAGAAATAACTGTGTGTAGACGTTCTAAAATTGATTTCATGTTGGATAGTTCTGACTGAAGACACTTAGCATTGTTGATGTACAACTCTGGTTTAATCCCTACAGTAGCATTTTGGAAAAGAATAGAAGATCATATTGCAGCAGCAGTTGATCATTAATTTCCAAATCAAGTTATCTTTTGTGAAATAGAAGTGAACCATGTAATAAATGGTTTCTTTCACAGTGATTGTCAAATGGCAGCAATAAAGGATTTACATCGATCAGCTTTAGTTAAGAAGTGAATCATATTGCTAACTGACAAGGGAACATTTCCAGGTGTAAATAAATGATATTTACAAAACTTGGTGGGTATGTAGAGGGGTCAAAATAATGTGATAAACACATTTTGTAGCCCAATTTCACTTTTAAGTTGGTCAACACACTCCAAAAGACAATTTGGCATATTAGGTTTAGAGGGAATATTTTCAAAACCATGATATATAAAAAACGTGTTTCTCGTAAAGTTGAAATGTAATTAATGTCCTTGAAAACAGTAGCCTCAACTTTTGTAATAATTTGAATTTTTGGAAAATACCCCTTCACCATTATGTTTGATAATGCATTGTCCTTCACATGCATGGTGTAAAAAACATTATATTTTAGGCATTTCTTTACAGGGCATCATTACTGGATGGTTTTGTATTATAATAATGAGTTACTTATTATTTTCAATTGACAAAATACACATACATAAAAAAAGAAAAAAGAGGGAGAGAGAAAAGAAAACAGAAAAAGCACATGAATGCAAAACATGAAATAACAATTCAAAACATAAAACAAAAGAAAAATAAATAATTACGATAGTAATGAAGGTTTAGATATTTTAAGGGGATTTGTTGAAAATACCCTTACAGCGCACTGTGTGCAGCTTATTTTCCTAAAATGGTATTTCAGAAACCAGCTTTATTACACATGGATCTATGTGGGAAAAAAGCTTCTTCAATTTATATTGTTGCAAAGGATTTCATTTTTCAAAATGGTAGTGGGCTTTTTCCAAAACATCAAATTATTACAAAAGTTGATTAAAGAGTTTTCAAGACCATTAATTACATTTCAACTTTCATATGAAACACATTTTTTATATATTATGCTTTCAAAGATATTCCCTCTAACATGGACGATTACAAATAATATGTATAGCATTATTTAGACCCCTCTACATTCCTGCTAAGTTTGTTCTAACTTATTTATTTACATTTGGGAATGTTCCCTTGTAAGTAGAAGTTACCATGTGTCGTTGAATCTGTAACACAAATAATTAGCAGGAAATAGTTCATTTTGGGTTGTATCACTCTAAATAAATGTACTGGGGTGATTTAAGTTAGATACAATAAAAGGGTTACCGGTACTTATTTGTAAAAAAGCATAACACATCATTTTTTCAGGGTACAATAGATAGGCACAGAAAAATACTTTTTGATCCATGTATCAGATGAATAACTTGTTACTGCAAAATTACTGATGAACACCATTTGAAAGTATGGAGAATTATACTCAAATTTATATTTTCCAAAAAAGTTACTTACCTGTTATATAAGCAAAAATAGAATGGTGACTGCTGGATTAATTGCAGTCTATCTGGTTTTCATTGATGTAGGCTGCAAAGAAAATTCATTTTGTTTCATGAAATATGATTAAGCATCCATATTCTATGAGTAATTAATTATGTAGTCTACACAAACTAGCTATTTTATCTTAAATGTTTTTTTTTTAAACTGGACTAATGCTAATTAATAAAATTAATAAAATAAATTTGTGTTAGTATTTGACTGAAGTTTAACTACAGTATAATAAATGCAGAGTATTCTGTGGGATCTTAATTTAGTTCCTCTTACTATTCCATAAAATTTCCTTCAAGTTCATTTTCTTAGTATAGTCATTCTACATATTTCTTCTGCTTTTCAGCTTTCCATTCTTTGCTTTGTACTTGTTTGCAAACTGAGGTCTAGATATTAATTCTGCTCCTTCCCTTATCTCCATATATCTCTTTAATTCTGTCTCAGGTTGCATCTATCGCTCCCCTAGCCACATCTGCTTCTACAGTTTTGCATTTTTCCTCTAATCATTCTTGCTTAGATATTCTGCAGTCTCTGTCAGTCTCACATTGTACATATCTGTACAACATTTTACCTGGTTCATTTGCTCCACTGTGTTATCCAATGGTTTCTACTGTGATCTGTCATTTTGTCTATTTGATCCTCCGTTGCCTTCACTATTTCATCTCCCAATATTACTCATTCATCTTCCATTTTATTCATTTCCTCTGTTTCGCTCAGTCATTACTCAGTCCCATTTCTCAAACTCTCAACAACCTCTGTTTCTTTCAGTTTATTCAGGTTCCATCTCCTTAATTTATTGCCAAGTCTTATCTTCTTGCCTTTTTGATCTTCTGCTACATTGACTATTTCATCTCTAAAAGCCATCCCATTTCCTTCTATTTTATTCCTTTCTCATTTTAGTTAATCTTTACCTTATATTCTCTTTTAAACTCTCAACATGTACATAATCTGGAACATAGTTATAAGAGACAAATGACATGAAAGTGAAACTGTAGTTGAGAAACGAATGGGATAGAGTTGTAGCCTATTGCTTATGTTTCTGTCAAAACAAAATATTTCATATTATGTAAAAAATATGAAAATGAGTGAATACAGAATTGCAGGAGAAACACTACATTGTTTGAAACTTGCATGCCAATGAAGGCATGTTTGTTTCATGTATTTTAAGCACAACCATGGAAGAGCGTATGAAAATTAATTGTTTATCATCATTTGGAGACTGCGGTCACATTGAAGGAAGAGTCTTGATATTCCTCATAAATTCATGTTAGAAGTATTAAACTCTACCTCAGTTTGTACTTTTAGAAAGGATGTTTGACTTTCAGCATATGTTACATATCAATATTATAAAAAAGTACCATTTTACTTTACAGTAAAATTATTAGTCATCTTTCACTACATTAATGTTATTGGATCACACAATCTTTCAAATGTGTTGACCCACTGACCATGTCAACATAGCACAATATAAAACAAATGTTTTAGTAGGAAATATTTCATACTATAGAATGTCATGTCTAATGTGTCTGTAAAACGACTAGTAGAATGAAATACTATAGATCATGCTAATATTCAGTTCCATAAATCATAAAATTAAATCCAGCTTATCCAAAAGGGTAAAGACAAAAGTGTCATGAACCTTATTTTCATTATTTTATAAAAAAATTATTAGAAAGTATCATAATTCCGAAATAATGCATCAGTAACAATTTATGAAATGAAATTATTTTTGGTGATGATTTACTTTAAAAATGATTATTTATTTCAGACATTGTTAGAAACTTAATAGTTGTGACTGAAATAAATAATCAGTCATTATGGATTAACAGTTAATATTATGAAAACAATAGATCGTTACTCACCATTTAGTAAAGATCTTGACTTGCAAATAGGCACAACAAAAAGTCTGTTAAACATGCAAGATTTAAGCCAAAAGGCCTCCTTATGAATTAGACAAAACACACACACACACTCATGTGAGTTGTGTTTGCATGAATGTGTGTGTGTTTTCTGTCTACTCCAGAAGAAGGCCTTTCAGCTGAAAGCTTAGTTGTTTAGCAGTCCTGCTGTTGTGCCTCCCTGCAACTCAACATTTCTACTATACAGAGAGTAGAACTCTATCCTTTTCATAATATTATCATTTACACATTGCCAGAAAAAAATAGTGGACCCTTTCAGAGGTTCCCATTTCACTCAAGACTTATTGTTGCAACAGTGCATATGGAATGCATGAAATTTACAGATAAATAGTACAAGCAGTTTTGTGGTACCAGGTATTGACACATATTGCAACACCTATATTAAGACGTGGTGTAGCCTCCACAGGTGCTTGATTGGAGACAAGTTTGGAGATCATGCTGTCCAGGGATGTTTCTGCATATTTTGAAGAGCACATTGAGTTTCATGGGCAATGTGTGGGCTGGCATTATCCAACTGGAACATTGCATCACCTTCACGTTGCAAGGACCACAAAAGAATGGGTCTAACAACTTTCTGCATACACCAAGTGCTGGTCAACCAGACGTCCCTCCAGAAATATCGAAGGTGAATGAGAGTTGTAGGTTATTGCACTCAAGACTGTAAGGCTTGGAGTGGGGCCCGTGTGTCTTGGATGAATGCACTCCATGAGACAGCACTCACTGGGTCTATGTCAAACATGCAAACGACCGTCACCTGTGTTCAGGCAGAGTCTGCTTTCATGTTGAAGACCACCTTCCAAGTGATCCTCAGTGGCACCTGCTGAGGCATGCATGTTGATGTTGTGGTGTGAGTGGAAGACAGGCTAGAGATGTGTGTGCCCACTGCTAATAACTGGTTTGTAACAGTTTGTGATGACACACATGAGCTCACAGGTCGTCTTATCTGTGCTGTGGTAGCTGTACAATCTGCCAATGCTGGCATTACAGGATGATGATCCTGTCAATCATCTGTGCTGTGTCTGGAACCTCATCTATGGGTGTGAGACTGTTTGTGTAACCACTGATACCATCACTGTTGCAGAACTGACGCAGCACATCCAACTTGTGTGGCAATTCTCCACAAGGACCGTCCCAATACTTGGAAGGCCACAATTTTACCCCTTTGAAACTCACTCATTTGGATGCAGAAAGTACGAGTGGGTCTCCATGGCATGGTTGCCTGTCTGCTTCACATGTTTGCACAACACTGAACATGCTGGCTTTGAACATTCCCTATTAAAGGGTAGACACAGATGGCACTCTGGTAGCTATGTCACTATGCTATCTGTTGGCAGACGATGCTGAAACCATTATCAGTACATCTACTATCCCCCCACATGAAACAAGCCATCATCAGACCAAAATCAAAGTCATCTTTCCAGGTGTACTATTTTTTTCCAGCAGTATGTATGTTAGTCATTATGTCAATAAATGAAAAATTATCGGAAATAGAGGAAGAAGAACAGCCGTAATCACAAGTAAAATTAAGTGACGATGCATTTTTCTACATAAAATGATATCTTATACTAAACATCAGCACATAAGACTGAAAAACATTTAATTCTGTCCTCATTTTTTTGTCTTGTAAGTACTTTCCAGTGTACTCTCATTGAAGGATATTTCTCAAAATTATAAGTGAAAAAATTTGTAAAAATGGAAATGATATATTGAGAAATAATGTTACATACTTGTGTTCAGGTACTCTGCAATCTTCATGAATGCTTCAAAGCTTGAAACTCCAAAGAAATTAGGAACTCCTTCTGAATCATGACTAGCCAATGGTTCAAGTTGGCTACGATCATAAGAAGCAACCCCAATTGTAAACACAATTTCTCCATTATCTTTCAGTGTGTTAGCAGCTGGGGTTGGGTCAGTTGTACTGATTCCATCTGTTATTAGAACTGGAGGCAGAAAAAGTAGATAGAATTATATCTGTCTCATATTTTTAAACAAATCAAAATGAAATATTGTAAACAATTCATACCACTAATCTATTCTCTAGGATATTACTTTTCTCTGAAATTTCTGATAAACTAATTTTAGGGAGCTTAATGGAATGCTAGAATTAATGAAATGTTTATTAGCTTCCTCCATAACACGTTAGTAAGTAATATCATATACTATTACACTAATCTATTTGATAAATTACTAATATGTGCTACTATACATTTAATAACAATTTTTGTGTGCAATATTGTTTTTAAATGATTAAAATCATTAATGCTTTTTGACACAGCTCAATTCTTCCTATGTTACATGTTACCTTTCTAATACTCACTGTACATTTCTCTTTTCTAGCTTTATTTTATTTTATTTGGTCCTGCTGATTACATATTGTACAAGTAGTGTACTAGTATATTGGACAAATAAAGTGAATCAATACAGTATTATTTGAATATTTTAAACAGGGTGTTCATTTTGACTGAACACATTGAAATATCTCAAAAATTACAGATTGGATCAAAGAAAGTTATAATTACAATTCTCGGTGGAGGACATCCAATGATACCACACTCGACCCAACGTCCCATCCCATCCCTTGCATGCGTAGCAGGAAGCAACTTTTAAATCTTCAATGGGAACCTCTATTTTATATTGCAGGTTATGATTCTAAGGCAGAATCTACATACATTTTGTATCAAGCATTTTCATCTTTTTGCCACAGATGGCACTAATCTGAGGGATATACATGGGCACACAGTCATAATTTATGACATACTACTCAATGGCCCCTGAATATCTCCAGTGGCATGTGGGCCCCCTCCTCCATGCTGTGAGGGTAGGATAGGCCAGTATTACACAGCTTCTAATTTGAAACCCTATTCACAACATTGTTTTCCTCCAACATATTGAAGAGGCAACTACACGCTTTGTTACAGGATCATTTAGTAATCGTGAAAGCATTACGGAGATGATAGATAAACTCCAGTGGATGACTCTGCAGGAGAGATGCTCAGTAGCTCGGTACGGGCTTTTGTTGAAGCTTCGAGAACATACCTTCACCGAGGAGTCAAGCAGTATATTGCTTCCTCCTATATATATCTTGCGAAGAGACCATGAGCATAAAATCAGAGAGATTAGAGCTCACACAGAGGCATACTGACAATCTTTCATCCCACAAACAATATGAGACTGGAATAGAAGGGAGAACCAATAGAGGTACTCAAAGTACCCTCCGCCACATGCCGTTAGGTGGCTTGCGGAGTATGGATGTAGATGTACTCAACGTGCCTCTATGGTGATGTAGTAGCGAACTACGACATACCATAACAGGCAGTACACTGTCATTGGAGCTCACATATCATGCAAGCAGAGAAAAGACAATGCCTCTAAACATAACAATACTTGCACATTGTTTATTGCCCGCACACCTACCTATCATATGGAGAACAGACTTGCAAGTGGATAATGAATGTTGCAACCACAGAAGAAAAGACTGAAATGATCCTGATTTATGGAGAATTTAGGAGAAATGTTGAGGCTCCTGCTGAATGTGTGCTGACCATTTTCTAGAGAAAGCTGACTCTGATTTATTCTCTTACAAGATTGTGAGTACATTTATATATGATGGCAGAGTAAAGACCAGCAAAAGGAAATGAAGTAACTGTGTTACAGGAGAAGCTAATGAAATAGCTTTACTAGTGGCAGTGCACCACAATCCAGACAAACACCCGGCTATTTCACTGTGATTCTGGTATGTCTGTACTTGGTATTGTCACAGTACAGAATTGTCATTAAGTATCATCCATACCATGTATCACTGCATCAAGAACTTCATTGCACTGATTTCCCTAACCGGGTAGTGTTTTGTGAAAGAGGATGTCGACAAATGCAAATGACCCCCATGCGCTTTGCCAAGGTACTATTTTTGATGAGTCTACATTCACAAACCCTGGTAGTGTTAACCAGCATAACATGCATTACTGGAGCATAGAGGATCCTCACTGGTTATGGCAAGTTGACCATCAATGTTCTTGGTTGGTTAATGTATGGTGTGGCATCATGGGAAACAAACTCATTGGTCCATATTTTACCAATGGCACACTGAATGGACACAAATATTGATGATTTTTTGAACAGAAACTACTGGTACTGCTGCAGGATGTTGCCCTTGACATTTGACAATGTATGTGGTTTCAGCATGATGGTTGGCCAGAGCCTTATGTAATTGAAGCACAGTAGGTATTAGATTGTGTTTGCACTGGTCAGTAGATCAGCAGAGGTTACCCTATTAATTGGCTCACTATGCAACTAGGTTTGATACCGCCAAATTTCTTTCTGTGGGAATATTTAACAGAGAAGGTGTACCACCAAGTGGCAACAGGCCATGCAGATGTAGTCAACCCATCAGAAACACCTGTGCTGACCATACCTTCATATATGCTTCTTTACTGTGTATGGTCATTTGAAAAGCAGATCACAAAGCATACTGAAGTAGGTGATACCACTTTTGACCTCTTACTCTAACTGGAAAAGTAGAGCAGCATTTGCCTCGAGCCAAGGCCATAGTGGTGTGTTTAGTAGTCCCCTGTTTGATATGTTCAAGTAATGCAATGTTATGAATGGGGTTTCCAATTAAGAGCTATGAAGTACTGGCCTTCCTACCCTCACAGCATGGAGGTTGGATATTATATGGCCACTGAATAGCATATAGTAAATTATGATTGTGTACCCATTTGTATTCATTTAATTACAGTGCCATCTGTTGTGAAATGAAGAAAATACTTCAGACTAAATGTATGTAGATTTTGACATAGAATCATAATCTGCAAATAAAACATGGGGCTTCCTATTGAAGATTTCAATGTTGCCCCCTGTCACCTATGCATGGGGTGGGGTGGGGGGTTGAGTGTGGTATCATTGGATTCCCCCTCCAAGACAATAAAATTGCAATTATAACTTTTTTGATCTGATGTATAGTTTTTGAAATATTTCAATATCTTCATTTAAAAAGAACACCCTGAATATCACATATATACTGTTTTACTTATTTTATAAGAACAATTGGTTGTTTATAAAATTAAAATTTGCAGTTTAATCACATAAGTTTAAGGAAATGGTTAAAACTGTAAAGTAAATTACACATATACATCCTGATGACATATATAAATAAATAAATTTACATTTTATCATAATGATTCAAACTAAAACACCAAATTTTATCCTGAGAGTTCGTATTTTTGTCCTAATGACATACAAAAGGATGCATTATAAGTCTAAGAAGCCATTCATTTTATAAAACGTTTATTGTTATATTTTTAGATTGAATCAATAATCTTTTTTTGTGTTTTGACACTATATGTTTACATTTTCAGTAACCTTGTTACCACACTAAACATATGTCAGACATAGTTTTCTAGGTCTGTCATCTGAACTACAGAAAATTTAGATTTTAATAAGGATAACTAGGAAGACTAGTACTGAAGGGAATATCAAACATAGAATGCTAAGAAATTAACTGAAGTGGTTCAGTTGATTTCACTGGATAATACCTCTTTATTGTGAAACTATCACAGAAAACATTGCCATACAAAGAAAAATAAAAATAACTTAACTGACACTACTGGTATGCTTAAAATTTACTTTCTCTTACATTTAAAACTATACAAGAAAGTAAAAAGATGGGCAGCTTCTAGTGTTTAACAAAATAGATATAGCAAGGTGAAAGAGGACTTGTTTTCAGACTTTGTTGTTATCAAGTAATATAAGAAACCTTTTGGAGATAAAGTGGGAAGAGACTAATGTGGTTAATCAAGATTTTGTATGTCATATCATGTGACTTAATAGCTATATTCATCACATAATTTAAAAGTGCGGTAACTGATGAGGTACAATTTAGCACCAAAATAAAATGTTTCTGTAAATCTCACATAAGACTAATATAAGAGGAAAATAAATGAAGAATGTTTGTGCATTAATATACTTTCTTTTACAATACCATAACTACTTACATACAAGTGTTGCACCATTAGCTGCATTTCTTTGTATTTCATCAATTGCCAGATTTAATGCCACTAGGATACTTGTACCACCCCCTTCATAAATGAGCTGACTAACAGAGTCAACAAATACACAGGTGTCTGTTTGGAGTAGTGGGATGTCTACTGCGGCAACATTACTGAATGTAATCAAGCCTGCTGTTCGATTTACTGATAGCCTGAAAAAAAGTCAATTATTTTCAATGACAAACAATGCTATACAGTACTGAAAGTTGAAGATACGTGCATTTTTCAACGTATGTTGTATGTCAGTCACGTGAAGTTAAAGACAAACTTTGCCCACATCATCTAGACATTGGATGCACACATATGTTGCTTATGCATTAACATTGTGTACTGTTCATGACTATATGAACTGATTGAAAATTATTTAATGCCTGTTGCCTTAAACACAGAAGTTAGCCAGTAGCAAATTTACCCTTGTGATGAAGGAAATGGACTGATACTAATGTAGATGATCATCACTGTCTGCTGGACCAGATTCATTTTCATCCTTTTGGCTGAGTTTTCATGTTCATTTGATTAGTTCATTCATCATGTTCTGCAGCTCTCAGGAGAAATGAGCACAATCAGAAATGAGAAATTAATGAAGGGAAAATAAACAAAAGCAATCAGATGCTGGAAACAGGCTCAATACAAAGTCACCTACAAAATGTTACAGAGTTATTAAATGGACAGAACAATATAACATTATCAAATGATCAAAATTGACATGTAGTGAAGATAACACTTGACTGGCAGTTGATAAAACAGGCGCTGTCTGCATTCATTAATGAATGACACTGCATATATCTTCCTTATTAGCCTCAATTTCAAGTGTATTTGCTTGCATGAGCAAATCAGGCCAAAAACTAATTTTTATATTAGAAGAACTTGTTATTTATACTAGCCCTTTACTTGTGGAGTCTCCTGCATACGCATATGGCACTTATACTGCACATCTCTCCTGCTTTCCCTCTCTCTGTCTGCCACCTCCACCTTCCTCTCACTTTTCCTCACCTTCTTCCATCAGCTCTCTGTTTCCATCTCCTCCTACACATCTCTCCATCCATTTCCTCCTCTTCCCTCACTCCGCCCATTTCCTCCTCCCTCTCTGTCTATGTCCTCCCCCTTCTCTCACTGACCATCTCCTCATCCCCTGTCTCTGAGTCCATTTCCTCTTCTCCACTCTTTCTGTCCACATCATCTTCCCACCTCTCTCTCTGTCCATTACTTCCTCTTCCTCTCTGTTTGACCATCTCCTCCTCCCCACTTTCTCTGACCAACTCGTACTCCTCCCTCTTTCACTACCCATCTCCCCTCCCCCCCCCCCCCCTTTTCTCTCTCTGCTCATCCGTGCCAATGCAAATGTGCAGCCCCTAAGAGACATACCAATACTACCTGCACAACATGCATATCATTAAGGGCAGCTTATTTGTCAGGCACAGAAAACACTTCAATGCCCATATCTTTGCTGCTGTCAGAGCTAGGAGATTCTAACCCCACAGTGCTGATTCTCATATAGCAAGCAGTATGTGTACCAAATTTAGTTGAAACTGATGTAGTGGTTCAGGAGGAGGTCCCAGTCAACATATACACACAGAGTGTGTGTGTGTGTGTGTGTGTGTGTGTGTGTGTGTGTGTGTGTGTGTGTGTGTGTGTGGGCATGCTGAAAAGTAACGCCTCTGAATTTTTTATTTTGTTCTCAATATTCGTTGAGGTATTACATGTCATGCACATTACTCATTCAACTTTCCCACTTCGCTAATACAAGTTGCAACACACAGCCATAGAGTTCTCTGACGTCTAGTGTGTAACATGACAGTATCTAATGAAGCTATGTCAGTGTGTGAGAAATGGTGTGCTGTATCCAAGTTTCTAACTGTGGAGAATGTGTCTCTAGTTAAAATCCACAGAAGAATGAAATCTGTGTATGGTGATGATTGTATCAACATTAGCAATATGCAGCATTCGGTTGTTCTTGCTAGTAATGAAGAAAATGGTGGTGCTGACCTCAACATGTGAGACAGAGCTTGGACTGGATGACTGGATGGCTATTTACAAGACTCATCAGAATCAGGATGATGATCTCATCAGAGAGAATCATTGGATAACATGGTCACAGCTCTCAGGTAAATGTGGTGTATGACAAGAGTGCATACAAGCCATTGTTACAGAAGAGCAGCCAGAAAACTGTGCTCACTCGTGACATGAAACAGAGGAGATTCGGTATCTGTCAACAATTTATTTTGAGTGTGGTGCTAATGTGTTTCTTAACAATTCTAACAGGTGATGAATGCTCAGTTCACCACATTTACCCCAAAAACAAGAGAGCATCAATGGATTTCTACCACAAAGCATCACAGACACTAGAAAATGGTCAAGACCATGCCATCAGCAGGCAAAGTCATGTCTGTACAGTCCTAACTTGGCCTTAGCCAATTTTCATCTGTTTCCAAAACTTAAAGAACACCTTCGAGGACTTCACTTTGATAGTGATGAAGCATTGCAAACAGAGATGGGGTTGTGGCTCCATCAACAAAGTGAAACATTCAACACTGATAGTATCAACAAACTGGTCTCTCATTGGAAAAAATATGTTTGTTGCTAGGGTGACTACCTTGAGAAATAAATACATATTCATGAAGAATAAAGAGAAACTCTCACCATGTGTAAGTGGGCATTATCTTGCTGAAATGTAAGCCCAGGATAGCTTGCCTTGAAGGGCAAGAAAATGAGACATAGAATATTGTTGACATACTGCTGCACTGTGAGGGCACTGTGGATGACAACCAAAGGAGCATTGCTATGAAATGAAATAGCACCTCAGACCATCACACCTGGTTGTCAGGCTGTATGGCAGCAACCGTCAGGACAGTATCCCGCCACTGCCTGGAGTATCTCCAGACATATCAGTCTCATTGACAGTGGTGAGCCCCACCTCAAATTGAGCCCCGATGACCAGCTCGGGATTTTGGCACTCAAACATGCCAACTAGACAGAATTTGCTATGATATTCCTCAGGTGGACTTTCAACAACTACTTCAATCAATATCAAGCTGAATAACTGGTTGCATAAGAGCCAGAGGTTGACCAACATGTTACTGATTTGCTCGATTTTTGAAGCTCTTGCACAATACAACTCTACTGGTTAACATGAGAGCCAATGTCTTACTGCATCAGTAACCTACTTATCACGCATAACTGCTTCATATGGAGTGCATCAGTCATTAGGTCAAACAAGAAGTAGAAAGTAGGAGACCCAGGCTGTAGGATGGATGAGGAAGAACAGTCCAATGAAGTTTTGTGAGCTCCTCATCAGTGTACAGGTTTGTGTGAAGCCCTATGTTGACTTGGGGAAGGAGAAGTTCATTTGAATTTTGGTGGCGGTGAACATGCTGAAGTCATTTCTTCAATTTTCTGAGGATAGCACTATACACTTCAGAGCTGATAGTTTCACCACCGGGGGAGGACATCAAATGGAAAACCCTTTTGGAGTCCCAGATGACCATCACCTTGACTTTACTAGCTGAGAGTGCAGCTTTGAGCTTTTTCTTTGGAGGAGTGGTGGTGTGGTGCCACTCCAGGGGTTGCTGTTTTGTTTCCAGTTTGAAGTGACACACTCATGTTTCATTGGCTGTGACAATGTACAACAAAAACCTGCAACATTTAGCCTCGTATGGACAACCAGCTCTGCACAAATGGTCCTCCATTGCTCTATATGGTCGTCTGTTAGACGGTGAGGAACTCAACAGGCACACACCTTTGAGTCCTCCAACTGGTAGACAAGTCTGCCAGCACTACCAACAAAGGCATACAATTTTGTAGTGAGCTCTTTGATTGTGATGTATCAATCACCTTGAATTAGAGTGTCTGCATGTTCCAACATTGCAGGAGTCACAGCTGTGTGTAGATGGCCAGCATGTGGGAGATTGGATAGGTTTGTGTGATCTTGTTGCAATGATGACAGGTGCCTCACCCAATCACTCACCATGCTCTTGTTCACTGCCAGGTCTCTGTAGACATTCTGTAAGTGCCTAGTAATATATGTGATGCCCTGGTTTTCTGCAAAAATAAAACTGAATGACAACTCTATGCTTGGAACTCATCTCCACTGCAGATGCCATTTTGAAGGATACCCATCATAACTTCATGCAACTATAGGTGCTGAACTATACGCTCACACACACACACACACACACACACACACACACACACACACACACAAACTAACACACCTATATATAGACACACAGGGTGCCTCACCTAATATCTCACCTAATATTACCACTGGAAACACCTCGCAAACAACAAACACTGAATAACCAATTCTGTAGACAGAAAGTGAGAAGAGGGGCTGGTGTAATTGGTTAATACAAACCATTGAGAAATGCATGGAAGTATGATTTTTAACACATACTTATGTTGTTTTTAAAAACGGAAACCTGTTATTATTTTTAGCACAACTGAAAATAGAAACAAATACTTTATCAATG
This sequence comes from Schistocerca piceifrons, assembly GCF_021461385.2. Classification (NCBI taxonomy): domain Eukaryota; kingdom Metazoa; phylum Arthropoda; class Insecta; order Orthoptera; family Acrididae; genus Schistocerca; species Schistocerca piceifrons. The sequence continues at coordinate 127,790,770 of NC_060149.1, forward strand.
TTGTTTGTTGCACTGTAAAATGTTAATAACATCCAGAGTAATTTGTAACATGAATTTGGCACTTGAGTAACTCCTCAGCAGTTCAATCATGTGTATCAGAGAGAACCGAATTTATTAGGAATACAAAAAGAACAGTGATGTAACGTAGGTACAGAAGAGACATGAACAGCATGTTACGTCCACATGCTAACATTTTTATTAGTCTCTATCTCTGAAGAATACTGTATGGTACTTTTTTGTTAGAAGAAATTGTACATTAAGATGAGAATGTAGTTAAACTTACAAATTTGTTTCTTGTTTTCAATTACAGAATGTAAAGGAGTGTGTCTTGACATTTCAGGCCAATAAATGTTCAAATTGGTGCCCATCATTTGCTGCACACATTTGCAGTGTACCGTGTAATAAATGTCTTACATGACACAATACATCTGGTGTAATGATGCCACAGGCTGCCTCAATATGATGTTTCATATCCTCTGGGGCTGTAGGCACATCACAATACACGTTCTCCTTTAACATACCCCACAGAAAGAAGTCTAAAGGTGTAAGATCAGGACAACGGGCTGGCCAATTTATGCATCCACCACGTCCTACAAAATTCCTGTCAAACATTCTGTCAAGGGTCAGCCTACTGTTCATTGCAGAATGTGCAGGAGCACCATCATGTTGATACCACATATGTCTATACATTTCCAGTGGGAAATTTTCTAGCAGTGTTGACATATCATTTTGTAGAAACTTGACATATTTTTCAGCTGTTTAGGTGTCTTCAATGAAGTGAGGACCAATGAGATGGTCACAAATTACTCCGCACCATACATTTACATTCCATGGTCACTGTCACTCTATCTGTCGAAGCCAGCAAGGACTGTTCATGAACCAGCAATGCATGTTTTGTAAATTTACTGCACCATGATATGTGAAATCTGCATCATCGGTAAACTGGTAGAACTGCAACGCATTCTCTGTTAATGCCCATTGAAAGAAATTCAGTTGATTATTAAAGTCATCTCCATGTAATTCCTGATGCAGCAGCACATGATATGGATATAATTTGTGATGATGAAGTATGCACATTACACTACTTTGACTCATTGCATTGCATCTAGCAATTTCACATGAACTCGTGTGTGTTAACAGCAACAGCAGCTAACACACCAACTGCGCCTGCTTCTCCTGTGATGGGTTTGTTATGGATGCCTTCACATGTTACGACCATACCTGTTGCATACAACTGTTTGTAGATATTTTCAAATGTGCGGCACATTGGATGATCTATGTCCGGGAACCTTTCTGCATACAACCTGCAGGCTGCAGCTGCATTTTGCCTACACTCATCAAACATGAGTGTCATCTCTGCCTTTTCAGAGCCAGAATAAACCATTTTCACAGTGCTTATGACACTGTGCACACCATTGTACTTGCGACCTTCTCACATTCCTACTGTGAATACTTGTGTTCTTACTTGAGTACAGTGCACTATCACAGATGTCTGGTAGCACAGTATACTACAGTTATTCTCAGTACAAGGACTAATTCAGCAAGTATTACATGCAGACACTGAGGCAGCCAAACTTGAAAAACATCGTAGTCTTCGTAAACATACCCCTACAGATCTTCTTTGTTACGTCATGTGACTGAACATCTGAGGTTTTCAAGCATCAACTTTATGTTACAAATTGCACTGGATGTTCTTAACATTTTACACTGTAACAAATGGCATTGATTAAGTATTTGTTTTTATTTTGAGTTATGCTAAGAATAAGAACAGGTTTCCATTCCAAAAAACTGTAAGTATGTGTTGAAAATCTTATTTCCGTGCATTTCTCAATGGTTTGTATCAACCAATTCCACCAGCCCTTCTCCTCACTTTCGGTCTGTGGAATTGGTTATTCAGTGTGGTTTGGGGGGTGTTTCCAGTGGTAATGTTAGATGACTCACCATTTATATACATACACACAGGGTGATTCACAAAGATATGCAAATATTTGAATGTGTTATTCTACAAGTAAAGCTAAAGAAAAAAGTTCACATAAACTTAGGTCCACAAATGTAAACGTAGACTTTTGGGTTGCAGTTGCCGAAACGTTGAAATTTTACAGATGACAATGTGGCCTCAAACCCAGAAGAACTTTATTGACATAGGTCCACAAATGTTTAGTTACGGAGCTACGACTAATAAAAGATTTTGCTTGAAATTTAGCAACTTTGTTAATATGAAGCCATTGAAAAACTGTACAAGGTTAACTAAAGCACAATTTCCATTTATTTTGTTGTTATTGGTCTGGTGAATCTAATGAAACATGTCCCAGAAACGTATCTGCAGTAGTTTTTCAGAACCTCCAGAGAAGCAAAGATTACTATAAACGTAAATTTGTTTACTTTCCATTAATAATGTAGAAACGTTTATGTCATTGTTGGCAACCATTAGTGAGTTGTTTCAGTCATCTTCTAACCTTGAAATGAGTTAGTTTTGTGCATTGTTCAGTGGAAGAACATAACAACAACAGTGTATTAAGGTGAAACCACATAGTAACTGTTTTAGTTTGTAGATTATTTATGAAACAGGGATGCCTTTCAAATTTATGGCAGAAGAACACACCTATATAGTCTTTATTTATGGCAAATGTGATGGTAATGCTATGGCTGAAGTTAATGAATATCACGTACATTATCCAACTCAGAGGATTCTGAATGCATTAGTGGAGTGTTTTGAATGTTATGAGAGACAGGTTCTCTACCTAGAATTCACTGTTCAACGTAGCCTGGGTACCAGTACGTGATGTATCTCTCAACGATTAAGCATTTTACAATATAAGGTATGGCATACACCGAAGTACAATAATCTGTATCCTTACTATGAACAAATGGGGCATCATTTTCATCCAGGAGATCCTGCCCTTCATTAGGAGTTGTGTAACTGGTTAAATACTAATTGGCAGTTACACAAATATATTTTATTTACTGATGAGGCACAGAGATGCTATAAACAATTTACATAATGAGCATGTGTGGCCTGAAGCAAACCCACATGCAACAGTGCAACATAATTTTCAGCAGTGATTTAGCATAAATATGTGGGGTGGTATAATCAACACACACTTTATTGGACCATTCATTTTCCCAGGACATCTAACTGGTGAGACAAACTTACAATTCTTTAAAGATGAAATGCCTGCTTGCTCAAGGATGTTCCACTTTCTATGCAACTGCAAAAGTATTTTCAACATGATGTCATGCCTCCACATTTCACCAACTCCGTTACTACATGTTTAAATGAACATTTTCCCCAGAAATGGATTGGTCATTGTGCTACATGTCTGTGGTCACCGAAATCGCCCGATTTAATACCAATCGATTTTTATGTGTGGTGATGGATGAAAGACATAGTTTATGAGGACAAAGCCAATACATGTGGCGCATTTCTTGCTCATATTATGAATGTGAAAGATGAAATTAACAGCATCCCTGTGAAACTGAAACGAGCAACAAAATCTGTTCATACAAATGCAGCTAAATGCATTGAACTCGGTGGAGACATTTTTGAACATTTATTGGGAATGTATTGTGAAATTGTATGTACACTGTACAACTTCCTTAACACAGAGCTTTGATTTTCCTGGTTTAACGTGAATTCACATGTGGTATGGTATAAATAAAAGCAAATTATCTGACACATCTATACAGTTTCAGTTAACCTTACTACCATCATTTTTCTAAAATTAAATTCTCTAAAACTTCTGTTGAAAACTTTGTGAAATTGTCTGGAATTTTAAAAAAATTGGGCCAAGTAGTTTATACGAGGTGTGTTTTTTTAAAAGTAAGGTATGTTTGAACATAAGTACACAATGAAGGTTATTTCAAAAAAGTAAATTTATTTTCAGAAAGTACATACTTCACCCTATTTTTCAACATAGTTGCCAAGTTTGTTGAAACACGTATCATACTTCTCAACCAATTTTAAAATACCCTCTTCAATTGTTGTCCTCATTGTGACAGTTGCCACTGAGGTGTTGTTTGAGGTGGAGGAACAGATGGTAATCAATTGGCACAAGATCAGGACTGCAGGGTGGCTGGTCTAAAGCTTCCCAGCCAAAACTGTCCAATAAATCATGGGTCTGACCTGCAGTGTGAGGTCTTGCATTGTCATGGAGAAGGACAATTCCCTTTGTCAGCATGCCTCATCTTTTGATTTGAATCACTCTGCTTAGCTTTCTCAGGGTTTGGCTGTATGCTTCTGCACTGATAATGGTTCTTCATTGCATGAAAACACCATGCCTATCCCAAAACACCAAAGCCATGATTTTGCACTGGGACAGAGCCTGTTTGGCCTTCACCTTTACAGGTAAGTGTGTGTGTCTCCATTCCATGCTCTGTTGCTTCGATTCGGGCATGATATGTGCAACACATGCTTTGTCTCCAGTTATGATCTAATTCAAGAAGCTGTCACCTTTTTCGTGATAACGAGTCAAGAATTTCATCGCACACCTAAACTTTAGGTGTTCAGAAACGATGTTGTAAAGCATTGATCTTGGCACATCAGGAAATTCGTTTGAGAGACCTGTTATTGTGAAGCACCTGTTCTCATGAATCCTCACTTCAACTAACGCCGCCAAATCATCTGTAATCAAAGAGGGGCAACTGGAGTGGTCCTCATCATGGACGTTGTCATGGGCATCTTTGAATTCTCGTACCCACTTACACACTTTGCTTTCACTCATAATAGTATCACTGTACATTTCGAAAATCTGTTGATCAATTTCTGCAGCAGACAGTTTCCTTGCTGACAAAAACCATATCACTGAACAAACCTCACATGCAGCGGGAGAGTTCATAGTCTTAAACATTATGAAAGCACAGAACAGAACCATACAGGTTAGCTACAGAGCTGAAATCGAGCACAGTTGTTCCCGATGCATGCTGGTACACAATGCATGCACTCGTTGTGGAATGCACACAAACTACTAGTGTCTACAATAAAATAGACCTTACTTAAAAAAACATGCTTTGTATAAGCTGATATTTGTGCGCTGAACAGGAAAGTTCAGAAAGTACAGAATTCTGATTCATGTCTGGCTATCCTTTTCTAGGTTTCCCACAATTTCGCAAAATCTGTTCATGCTAAACAGCAAAATAGATATTGCCCCTAAGTCATGTTTTCTCTAAAACACATGAAAGTCACTGTAGTCAGTAATACATGTAACACATGTAAAGAGGCAGTACAGTTGCCAGGAGAAAATGACTCTCTGTAAACCAGTTCACAGCCAAATGTCAATAGAAAGCTCACAGTCAATCCATATAAGTTCCAATAACAGGAACAAGGTGCAAGGTGGCACATGGATTGTTGTCAATAGGGCAGTCTAGTGGATAATGAGTGAGCAGCATAATGTGTGATGAATGCCAAGTGAGGTGCTCAGGCTGTGGTGGTCGCTTTTTGCGGCATATGATATCACATGGCATGCCTACCATACGGGAGACATGACTACTTCAAGGGAGATCAAAATGAAACCAAATCCTTGACAGCAGACAAAGGCTGTAGGAAGCCAAAAACCATTGTAAGGATAGCTAATCAGTAATGTACAATGTTACTTATTACCTGATGAGTTGTCAGAACAAGGCAAGAAATTTTGCATCTGCATAATATCAGCTAATGAATGAAAGTTGTTTGTAAATATTCTTACTGATCATGGTTGCACCAAAAGATTGTTAGGCCTGATGTGGAAACTGCAATACTAAGTCCTATCTTTTAAAATTGCCTTACTGAAGAGGATCAGAACAAAGTTCCTATTCTTGATTATTACAAGAATACACAAATGACAGATATAGAAATAAATTATCACACAACTGGAGCCGGCCGGAGTGGCTGAGCGGTTCTAGGCACTACAGTCTGGAACGGCGCGACTGCTACGGTTGCAGGTTCGAATCCTGCCTCGGGCTTGGATGTATGTGATGTGCTTAGGTTAGTCAGGTTTAAGTAGTTCTAAGTTCTAGGGGACTGATGACCATAGCAGTTAAGTCCCATAGTGCTCACAAGGGAATCTCCCCATTGCACCTCCCTCAGATTTAGTTATAAGTTGGCACAGTGGATAGGCCTTGAAAAACTGAACACAGATCAATCGAGAAAACAGGAAGAAGTTGTGTGGAACCATGAAAAAAAATAGTAAAATATACAAACTGAGTAGTCCATGTGCAAGATAAAGCAACATCAAGAAGAGCATGAGTTCAGGAGCGCCGTGGTCCCATGGTTAGGGTGAGTAACTGTGGAATGAGAGGTCCTGGGTTCAAGTCTTCCTCCGACTGAAAATTTTACTTTCTTTATTTTCGCAAAGTTATGATCTGTCCGTTCGTTCATTGACGACTCTGTTCACTGCAATAAGTTTAGTGTCTGTGTTTTGCGACCGCACTGCAAAACCGTGCGATTAGTAGACGAAAGGACGTGCCTCTCCAATGGGAACCGAAAACATTTGATCGCAAGGTCATAGGTCAACCGATTCCTCCACGGGAAAACACGTCTGATATATTCTGTATGACACTGGTGACATTGTGCGTCACATGACAGGAATATGTTGTCGAACCTCCTAACTTGTACACTTAGCGATTGGGTAAAAAGATTCTTCTACCTTGCCCGAATTAGGTTTTTTTGTGGATGTGATAATCACTTCCAAAAAAAGTGATGAAAACATAAGAGTTTGTCACATAAACTGAAAATAAAAAATTAAACTTTTCCCTCAAGAGAAGACTTGAACCTAGGACCTCTCGTTCCGTAGCTGCTGATGCTAACCACGGGACCACGGCACTGCTTGACTCCCAGTGGCCTTTATGTTGCCTATCTTCGCATGGACTACTCAGTTTGTATATTTTACTAATTTTTTTCATAGTTCCACACAACTTCTTCCTGTTTTCTTGATTGATCTGTGTTCAGTTTTTCAAGGCCTATCCACTGTGCCAACTTATAATTAAATCTGAGGGGGGTGCGATGGGGAGGTTCCCATGTCAGAGCCATTTTGAACACAACTGGAAAGCAATTGAAGATACTTGATAGAGAAAAAGGCATTGATCTAGATGCAACATCAACTTCATTCTACATGAAGTACACAGAATAACTGCCTCTTCTTCTAGCAACAGTTCACACCGATATTAATTTATTGTATCATCTGTATTGCATCAACTCCCAAACAAATGTTGTCAGGAAGTGATGGTATTCCAGATTACATCATAAAGCAATGTATTACAAGCAATTCACTGCCTCTTGCAAATATAATCAACTCATCTTTTCTGACAGGTACATTTATTGTCTGAATAAAAATTGCTAAAGTAATTCCTGTTACTAAGAAAGGCGACAAATGAAATATAGACAACTATTGTCCAATTACCTTATTATCAGGCTTTAGTAAAATAAAAGAAAAAGTAATGTATAATAGGTTAATTAAATAGGTAATATATAGTATAAATATGCAAATATGTTACAAAGAATTAATAAGATAGAAATAAAAATTTTATACCCATGAGCAAGACACAAGACAAAAGGAAGAGATTCATCTCAAGTCAGAAGGACATCAGCTTATAAAACTTCCATTATAAATAGTGCTATGCAAATTTACAATAGTCTTCCACATAAGGTAAAAATAATATCAGAATTCCCACAATTTTTTTTAAACAGCGGACAGTCTTATTAGATCATTGCTTCTGTTCAGAAGCAAAATTTTTAGGACATTTGAGATACAAAAGACTTTAAACAAGACAGTGCAGCTACTGCAAGTAGTGCAAGCCCCCTTAGGGATAAAGCTTAGTGAAATAATACTGATTTTGTACTTTGTGTGTGTGTGTGTGTGTGTGTGTGTGTGTGTGTGTGTGTGTGTGTTCGTCATACTAAGATTGATGATGTCAGAGAGATTTTACTGGTTCAATTAACAAATGTGGGACAAGATTTAGAGCTAAAGGTAGAGACAAGTGTGCAACGGCAAATCACTCTCAAAAATCAGTCTTCTGTTGCTTTCTATATGCTCATATGCTAAGCAGGATAGTACTACTACGGAACTGAAAAATCATAGGGGCCATTTAAAGCAGAATGGGGTAGCTGCACTCCCTGAACAGCAGCTTTTGGAATTGAAAACTACCCTTGAATCATTATTAACAGGACAAGTTGTTAAGTTTGCAGGTGTGAGTAAGTATGTATATGTTAGTGGAAAATGTTTTATAGGGGAGAGATGGAATCACACTGTTGACTTCTTAGCAACCTGTAACAGCAATTTTCTGCCAAGAATATCACATACTCCTAAAGTCCAATACATAAAAAGGCAGTTGGTCAGTCTATCACATCAAGCGAGAATTAAAATATTGAAACTTATGAGTTTTGCAGCAACTTAACACGCTTTTTAAATAAATCCTGGCTGATAATGTGACAAACTAAGCTACAAAATGATTTTTAATGATCTTATGTATAGTCCAGGACAACACATGATTAAAGACTTTTTCGTGCATAAACTGTATAAATTAAATAATTCTGATAGGCACTTGTGGAGATACCATATCAGAATAGAAGGCTATCTAAGAGTTTAGAATGGGACTAAGTACCCAGCCCAATTAATACACTGAATTAATTTTTGGGTTCCTTGGAAAACCTTGATGATGCCAGGCATTACAAGTCACATGGTATATTGCACGGTGAACAGATAGTGGAGGTAAACAAAATAATGACAGACAATGAAAATGAATATATAGAACTGGCATGAGGAGGGATGTCGAGAGAGCCAAAAATAGTTTGGTAATAAATATAATACAGATGGCAATAATCATGTCCGTGGATTGGAGCAACTGCAACAACTTGAGAGACTTAGAAACAGAAGACCTCAAAATAATCGGAATATGGGAAAATGAGATACATCACGTCTGATGCCCAGAGACACAAAACATGGTGATAAATCAGGTGATGAGTTCTATGTGTACAATAGCAAAAAGAAAATAAGTAACCAAAGACACTTAAGATATTTATGACTTATGCAGTCTTGAACAACAATGAGTTTTGGGATAGCTGGAGCATGTGCACTAACACAAGGTGGGAAACAAGCTGTACATGTGAGTCAGACAAGGAGGTGACTGATATCAGTGACTTATTCAAGGAATCAACAAAGGAAGAAGATTGTGTAAATCAAGCTTATTATAATTAATGGTTTTGAGGCAGAGAGTGACACAGAACTAACTGAAATGAGAGGAGGTTATGTTGTGAAATCTGAAAATGATAGCAATGACAGTAGCCTATATAACAGTAGGAAGAACAAAGGAGTTGCATTGGTAAGTGATGAAATGAGTGACATGTTATAGATTTCTGCCAAAGTTAATTATATTAATATGAATCATGGAGATTCATTAAGAAGTGGGGTACTGTTAGGTGCAGATCATGAATTTAAGTTGACTTATAGTGAGAGTGTTGAGAATAATGCAGCAGAAGAATTGATGGAAGTAAAGGTAGTAAATGAGATAAAAACTACTGAGGTCATTCCGCTAGGATATTGGATCAGCACATTTGTTTCTGTGAAGGGTGATTAGCAGGTGATTGGATGCGGATGTTAATTTAGAATGGCTGGAAATGAAGGAAAGTCATTTCAGTTTGCCAGACTGGAGTGCTTAAGCATAACCGCACGGTTTCCTCCAACCTTTTGGTGGAAATATAATAAATTTAAAATATGTCAGAAGACTGATAGCTTAATATGTGAAAAGGAGCAGTGAGAATGTCTTAGTAACTTCCAGAAGATGAAGCACTTTCAGAAATTTACATTTGCATAACAAAAGCTGTCAGCAAATGTTGAGAGATAGGGTAGTATTTATTAGGAGAAGGAGAACGAACGAGGGAAGCAATCTGTGATTAATGTGAATGTGGGGTTCTGGAAGTTTTATATTGACTCCAGCTGAAGCATTTCTTGACTGAAGAAAGCAAAGATTATACAGTTACCTTTGATGGAAGTCAAAATGAAATGAAGATTGGGGATTTTAGTAAGCCACTGAAGAAGAAGATCATGTTGCATTTTTATTGTGAGAACTCTGTGTTGCCAGCCGGGGTAGCCGAGTGGTTCTAGGCGCTACAGTCTGGAACTGCGTGACCACTACGGTTGCAGGTTCGAATCCTGCCTCGGGCATGGATGTGTGTGATGTCGTTAGGTTAGTTAGGTTTAAGTAGTTTTAAGTTCTAGAGGACTGATGACCTTAGAAGTTAAGTCCTGTAGTGCTCAGAGCCATTTTTGAACTCTGTGTTACATGTAGATTGTACAGTAATTTGTGATTTGTGGACTGATTAAGGATGTATTTTAGGAATTGACTTCCTAACAAAATTTAAGGAGGTTATTAACTGTAAAGATGTTGCCTACAACCTGATAGAGAGAGAGAGAGAGAGCACCTGAGAGCGCAATTCAAAAATGTGTTAAGTGAGAAAAGAGCACCTTATAATGTGGCCCTTTGTGTTTTAACATTATAATGGTTCAGTGGGAGCATGCAAATTTTTATTTACTTGGAGGTTTTTTGTGTATAATTTGTGAGTACATTAATCTTATTTAATTAGTGTGTAGAATAAGGTGGTAATGGTACTATTCCAGAGGACAGATATGTGAATAACGCTCAAAAGACTGACGATGGTATATATGTTTTGAGGGGCACTGAATGAGAGGAAGGGATATTTTTCTTTCAGAAATAAGCTGCAGTTGATGTGTAGGGAACATATACTTCAGAGATTTCTTTGTACATTAGATGTAAGCAACTTTTAATTTAATTCAAATTGGCGACTTATGGATACATTTTTCTTCTTAGTGTCATAACATATCTTAATTTGGATGCACTATCATGTTAGCTTCTTAAGGTTTTCAGGCTTTTCTGTGAAAGACAGAGAAATAGAGTTTACATGTAGAACTCATGATAGTGTAAAGTTCACCATGAATGTATGGTGAAGGATGGTATCCCTATGAGGGTAAAAAGCAAGGTAACACATTGTACAAATGCTGACTGTGGTACTTCTTACCATTGAAACTGCAATGTTAAGTAGTGGTGTGTGATGTGATGGTAAGAACTGCAAGTAAAGGTGCAGCTTCAGCCAAGAAACGTGTGTTGTCAGAAAAGGTGTACAGTGAATTGGTAGCAGGAGGTCTGCACAAAGGGGTGAAAGATGGAGCTTAGTGTAATCAAGGGAGATTACTAGAATGCAGGTTTGATATTTTCATGCCAAGGAGGGCTACCTGGGAGAAGAAGGTGGGATTTGGTATGCATGGATTATGGAAAACCTTCAGACAATTTGACCATTAGTAGCTGCAGGCTCTGAGAGTGCTGGCCATTGCATACAGCAGGAATCAAGTTATAGATAATTCATAAATCCAATGGAAAATATGAACACACATTTTGATTCATGTCAATTAAATGAGCTCAACAACATTTCACAAGAGTCTGTATAAGGAAAGTTGGCAAAGTTGTGATGAATAAACTAAATGTAATATTAGACTAATGAGTAAAACTTTAATTTCTGTTATGTCCATGCAAAGACAGAGATGAGATGGTTGATGCTCATAAGCAGCTGTGAATTGCCCTGGCTACTGTCAAACAACTAGCTGCTGCTGTGAATCAGTGCATTGGAAGAGCTCCTGAGAGTCATGCACCTGTGATACTGGTACCAGAGGTACCTCAAGTTCTATCCTTTCCTGTGAATCCTATCTCCTCTGCATAAAGTACAGGATCATTCACTTGACTGCAAGTGGCATGTCAATGGTAGATCTAGGCATCCTATGAAAGATGGGCAGGGAGCAGAGAGGACTCAGGGTGTTGTATTGATCCCCCTAACCAACTAGTTTGAGGTGCTGTCTTTCACTGAAACAGAAACTGAGCCAGCAGGACTCACTTCACGTGTTTTGTGGACACCTGTATTGTCCGGTGTCAAGAGGAGGCAGACACAAAAGGGTAAAAGTCTATTAATCATTGGCAGTTCAAACATATGGTGAATGATGGTACCCCTTACGGAAATGGCAGAAAGGGACACAGGACAGTGGATGCATTCAGTTTGTATGCCTGGTGGCCTCATTCAACTTGTTGAAGAGGCTATTCCAGCAGCTATTGAGGGAACAGGGTGCAACCAACTGCAGACTGTGATGCACATTGGAACAAACGATACCTGTCATCTGGGCTCTGAGGTCATACTTGAGTCATCCCAGCGACTGGCACAGTAGGTTGAGAAGACCAGCCTTGTGCATGGAGTTTCAATGAAAATCACAATTTTCAGCATTTACCCCAGAATTGATCATCACCCTTTGGTTCTTAGTCAAGTATAAGAACTGAACCAGAGACTTCAAAGGTTCTGCGACAAGTTAAGCTGCAACTTCCTGGACTTGCACTATAGGGTTGAGAACTGTAGCGTCCACATAAATGGGTCCAATGTGCACAACTGTGTGTGGAGTGCACACAAAGGTTTTTTGGATTATGTAAGTCTCCACCAAATCCAGATAATGATAGCTATAGAAACCCAGAAGTATCAGTGTAAGATCAAAAGAAATACCTCCCACAGATGAGAATATTAAAATTGTAATGGTAAACTGCCTAAGCATTCACAACAAAGTGGCAGAGTATGAAGTACTCATAAAAAGCAGTGAAGCACAGAAGCAAGTACAGAAAGCTGGCCGAAACCTGACATTGATAGCATCAAGACTTATGGGTAAAATTTATGTGTTTATCAAAAGGATAGGCAAATAGGAAATGGAGGTGGTGCATTTATCACAGTAGACAAGAAACTCAAATCCACCAACGTGGAAACTGAAGTTTCATGTGAGATTGTTTTGGCAAGACTCAGTATCAGAGGTGGACATAAAATGATAATTTGGCCCTTCTGATCGCTCACTGGACTCATCTCCTGATGTAACCAAAAACTTGAGATAAAAGTGAACTCAGTTCTCCAATCATTCTGTAATCATCAATGGAGACTTAAATCACCCAACAATTAACTGGAAAATTACAGTTTTGTTAGTGATGGGTGTGGTAAGACATCCTGTGAAACATTATTAAATATCTTCTCCAAACACTACATAGAGCAGATAGTTAGGAACCTGACTCATGATTTCAATATATTGGATATATTAAAAAACTAAAAACCCGCTTCGATTGCGAAAAAAGCACCTAATGTTAAATGTTAACCCAGGTTTCGGCATCGATAACTACACCTTCTTCAGAACAACAATAAAACCCACAAGTTCCTGAGACGACCTTTGTCAATGATTAAAAGAACATCATAGCTATACATTTATAAACTAAAAAGAAAAGGAAAACACAAACAGTACATATGTACAAAGTCAAAACCACTACTTAACTTAATGGTGTATGCTCCAACTCACACCAGCCTATGTTCGATGGGCCATGACCCACCATAAACTGCAGCTACAAACGGTCGCTCACTTACAAGCCTGACCCGCTATCTATGCACATGTGCAAGACAAGGGAAGTTACTTGAATGCGCATGCGCATATGAATATGAGAAAGTTTATACATGGGTCGGGGCTAAATAGCCCATATATTCCCAGCAGTGGATCGACGTATATCAAAAAATGAAATGGACAGAACAAGTGACGAGCTAAATAGGAGATGAAACCTAAAAATAACTGCACATGGTTGCTTATGCTAGTAAAGAAACTTATATATGAAGCTACCTATGACAACAGGATGAACTCTTAAAAACTATACCTAAAGCCAGTAGTTAGCCTTGTGGGGGGGAGGGGGGGGGCTGAGAAGAGATGTAATCTAAAGACGTCGTGGTAATAAAGATATAGGGATAAAACGTGAGGTGTTCAATGGGCTAAAATCACCTTCATCATAAAAGGAAAATGAGAATAAAAAGAAAGAAGATGAACAGCTTGACCAACCGCGCTCGCCAATCAGCGCGCACATGTGATAATCCCCAAATCCCCAGATCATCAGACTTACAAGTATGAAGAACAAAGTAAAGGTGCAAAACCATCAAAAAATTTTATATTTCTTAGTAGGAGATGGTCATTGAGGATATTGTCTTTAACATGTTGCAGATGCTTAAAGATCTGCATTTCTTCCAAAACATCCAGTTTTAAGCCCTTAACTTTGGCATGAAGTAACTCGATATTAATTTGAGGGCTCAATGCATGAGCCATTTGCACAAGGTGTTCCGCATAAGTAGAGCCCTTAGTACCATCACCGCTTCTAGTAGGAATATGTTCTTTATACCTGAGACCCAGAGCTCGCCCTGTTTGCCTGATGTAAAATTTTGGATAATCCCCGCATGTAATTTTATATACTTCTGATTGGGAAAGTTTATCGCTCTTACTCTGCAAGGAGTGAATTAAATTCCTATGTAAACCATTATTAGTAGAATAGGCGACTCTGAAATTATGGGCTCTGAGTAAATGCCCCAATTTATAATTTATATTGCCTATGTAAGGGATAGATATCGTTGCCACCTGTTTATGTATAGCTATGGTGTTCTTTTAATCATTGACAAAGGTCTTCTTAGGCACTTGTTGGTTTTATTGTTGTTCTGAAGAAGGTGTAGTTATCTACGCCAAAACCTGGGTTAACATTTAACACTAGGTGCTTTTTTCGCAATCGAGGTGGGTTTTTAGTTTTTTAATATATTACGCTGCGATGTTGAAGGTTCTTCTATTGGATCTAATGGCAACAAAAAGACCTGACCTCTTTGAATATGTCCACATCAAAATTGATATCAGTTACCATGATGCAGTTGTGGCAACAGTGATTACCAAAGTACAAAGGGCAAATAAAACAAACAGGAAGATATATACGTTCAGTAAGCTAGATAAAAGATCAGTAGGTCATATCTCAACCAGGAACTTGAAACTACTAGCACAGGGCAGGAGCATGTAGAGGAACTATGACTCAAGTTTAAAAGAATAGTTGACCACGCACTGGATAAATATGTATACAGTAGAACAGTTCATAATGGGAGGAAACCTCTGTGGTATACAGTCATTGAATGGAAACTTTTAAGGAAACCGAGATTACTGCATAATGGGGGTAAAACAAAACTTAGGGCTATAGATAGAGAGATGATGTTTGGCTGTCAAGACACCTATGTGTGATGTCTTCAATGACTTCCATAGCAGAAAATTGTCAAATGATCTTCCACAAACCCAAAGAAATTCTGCTTATATGGATAAGCTGTTAGTGGCAGCAGAGTTAGTGTTCAGACCTTAACGAATGAGACAGGACCTGAAATTGAAGGTAGCAAAGCAAAAGCTAGAGTGTTTAACTACACTATCAACTGTTGCTTTACAAATAAAGACCCAGGGGAATCAGTGATGTTGAGAAACAGGTGAAATCATTAAAACTAAAGAAAGCTCCAGGGCCTGATGAAATCCCTGTCACATTCTAGTTAGCCCCTCTTCTAACTATCATCTATCATAGGCCCTTCAAACAGAAAAACATGCCCAGTTCTCATAAAAAGGGACAGGTCACATCAGTCTACAAAAAGGCAGTAGACGTGATCCATTAAACTACCGTCCAGTATCCCTGACATTGATTTGGTGAAGAATCTTAGAACATATTCTGAGCTCATATATAATGAGGTATCTTGAACAGAATGACCTGCTCAGTGCCAACCAGCATGGATTCCGAAAACATTGATCATGTGAAACCCATTTCTCACTTTTGTCACATGATATACTGAACACTTTGGATCCAGGCAGTCAGGTAGATGCAGTATTTCTTGACTTCCAAAATGCATTTAACTCAGTACCACACCTAGTCTTATTAACAAAAGTACAATCATATGAGGTATCAAGTGAAATTTGTGACTGGACTGAGGACTTTTTGGTTGGTAGAAGACAGCATGTCATCTTGGATATAGGTTCATCGTCAGATGTAGAAGTAACTTTAGGCATGTCCCAGGGAAATGTTTTGGGACCCTTGCTGTTCATGTTGTATATTAATGATTTTGAACACAATATTAATAATAACTTCAGAGTTTTTGCACAGGATCCAGTTATCTTTAATGAAGTAGATTCTGAAGGAAGCTGCATAAATATTCAGTCAGATACTGATAATATTTCAAAGTCATGGAAAGATTGGCAACTTGCTTTAAGTCTTCAGAAATGTAAAATTGTGTACTTCACAAAATGAAAAAAAAAAAAAAAAAAAAAAAAAAAAAATCCTTTGACTATAAACTCAATGAGTCACTGTTGGATGGGTCAACACATACAAATACCTGGATGTAATAGTTTGTAGGAATATGAAATTGAATGATCACATAGGCTCAGTCATGGGTAAAGCAGGTGATAGACTTTGGTTTATTGGTAGAATACTGGGAAAGTTCAATCAGCCTACAAAGGAGATTGCTTACAAATCACTTGCATGACCAGTTGTAGAATACTGCTCAAGTGTGTGGGACCCATACCAAATAGGACTAACAGAAGATATTGAACATACGCAGAAAAGAACAGCATGAATGGCGGCAGGTTTGTTTGATCCATGGGAGAGCATCACAGAGATGCTGAAGGAACTGAACTGGAAGACTCTTGAATATAGATGTAATCTATCCCAAGAAAGTCTATTAACAAAGTTTCAAGAACTGGCTTTACATAATGACTCTAGGAATATACCACAATCCCCTGTGTATTGCTAAAATAGGGATTGTGAGTACAAGATTAGAATAATTGCTGCATGCACAGAGACATTCAAACAATAATTCTTCCTGTACTCCATATGTGAATGGAATGGAAAGAAACCCTAATACCTGGTACAGTGGAACATACCCTCTGCTACGCACTCATGATGGTTTTCAGGTATAGATGTAAATGTAGATGCAGACGTAGATGTGCACTATGTTGAACTATAGCCACTACCAGCATGGTCAAAATATTGTGCCACTGTTTTAACTGGTTCAGATGCTACAGCATGAATTAAAAGTAAAGAATATGCAAATTGAGCTGGAATACCATAATTGAGACATGTCTGCATGTAAAAATGACAGCATGATGCAAGCATACATAACCCATTTTAATATGTAGAAAGATAGTAGACAAGATCAATTTCATGCCAAAATGAGCTTTTCACTGAAATGGCAATTGATGAAATTGACTGTAATTCAAATGTGGTGTGATATTTGTAAAGTTTGATAACACCACCGAAACCCACATGAAAAGCCACTTCAAAATTATTAATCACTAGACTAATATTCATATATGTTCATTCAGTTTTGTATATGTTTCTTATAATGAGAGATTTACTATTTTAGTTTCTAAAAGAGTGTCAGTAGATGTAGAATGGAAAAACAAAGTAATTATTGTAGCAGGTTTAAGTGGCCTTAACAAGTTACAGTTCAGAATGGCTGAAGTTTTATTTAAATTTCTGTATACCTCAACATTATACTGTGTATTGTTCATCTACTTACGGGAATGACTGGGCCACTGACTGAACAAAGAATTTCTCCATGTCAAACTGATCTCTTGAGACACTTCCTGATTCATCTAATAGGAATAACATACTTGTTGCAACTCCATTCAAAGTGAGGTTTATTTTCTGGAAAAAATCTTCACCTATTTCTTCAGGTGCTGAAATGCAATAGAGAAATAAATAATTGTTGTGAGGTACATGAAAAGGAAATTAAAATATCTTTGAGATATAGATATTTGAATTATGATGGTGTGATTTTAGAATTTATTCATTTATTGGTATGAAGAACAAGAGTAGACCAAATGCCAAACTTTGGAGCACACCTTACTCAATGATTCCCTGCCACACATCTTCTGTTTTATATTGTTAAGGTATGCATCCATTCTTACAATGTGAATGCTTTTAAAGTTACACTACTTTGATTTCACCAATATAATTTTATGGTCCACACAAATGAAGTCTTTGTCAAAATTACACAAAATGCCAACAGAGTAATTTATCCTATTTAGCTCTCCCACAAATGATTTTTGAGACCATGGATATCTTTTGCTGTAGAGATACCTTTGTGGAAGAAAAACTGAGTTGTTTTAAGGAAGATTGTAAGATATTCTGTGTTAACAACTTCCTCAAAAAATTTAAAAAAAAAATTAAAAAGAGGGCAAGTGGTCTATAATTATAGGTTACTTTCTTATCGCCACTTTTATACATGTCTGTTACTACCACTTGCACCAGCCTTTCAGGAAATACAGTGTGACTGATTGTCACATTGAAAAAGAAAATCAAGTAAGTGCTTCCAAATCAGCACAAGATTGTAGCAGTTTGAAATACTGTCATAACCAAAAGAGATACTGCTTTTCAGTTAGCAAATACTTTCAGTGATCTGTTTAACAGCTTATTTGCTGGTAATGGAGTACACAGTGCCTGTCTAATGAAGCCTAATGCATTTACTTTTGATGGTATATTCTTTTTTCTGTGTTTTTACAATTACTGCATTGTAAAATAATCAATTCACTATGGGAATTAGTTCTAATTGTTTTTGTAAATTATAAGTTTTATCTTGATTTCTTCATCCATCCATGTCTCAGCATGGCTGTACAGTTTGAGATGTTTTTCATTTTTAAGAGTGAGATTTTTTACCTGAGTTACTATACAGTTTACAGCATATGCATTAGTTTTGGACGAGTAGCATGTCATCTGCAAAAACATGATAATTCTTAAAAATGGATAAAACAATGGGCTCACAACTGCCTGAAATTAATAATTGATGCTTTGTACCTCAGCCCAGAAACTCAATGCCACACTCTTCCTTTCATTTCAGTTTAATGTGCAGTCTGAGCACAGCCCCACAAAATACTTAAGAATGCACAGGAATGTGAGGTTAGCTTTTTCATCAGAATATAATAGGACTGAATTATAATGCAGTTGGTCTTATTCTCTGGAAAATTTAGAGGACTATATGTTACAACAGGACACAAGCACAAAAATGTTGAAATAAGTATATTTTGTAGCGATCATCACACAGAAGTGTGTGCTTGTGAATTAACACTGAAAAATATCAAAAATGTAGGAAAAGACAGATTCTGTTTACTACAAAGATTGCTGCTTACCATAAAGAAGACGACTTGTCTTCCTTACAGTAAATAGCACTCTGTCTTTCCTACATTGTTGATATTGCTACCTGGACTTTCCATAGTTTGAATACCGAAAAAGAATTCACTTTTTATTGTAACTGTATACAGATCTCCACTGGGAAATTTTGAACAGTTTACAAGGTGAATGGTGTCTGGCTGCTGTGCAGAGGACCTGATTTCAATTCCCTGTTCTGCCAGGATGGAAGGACTGGTACAATGTGCACTCAGTCTTGTGCAACAAACTGAGCAGTCACTTTAGCAATCTGCTGGCCTCCTGCCCCTCCATACTGTGTCCAGTGATGCCATCAACAGAGGATGACATGGTAGTCAGTCAGTACCAATTTGCCCACCAGAATCAGAATGTAGAACATTGCACTTTGTTTAGGAAGTCTACAGATTCCTTACTATGCTATCTTTCAGACAGCAGCAAGCCATTAATAGTTGGTGTTGTGATGAAGAAAGTACGTGTGGTGTCAACGCCAGACACCACACTTGCTAGGTGATAGCTTTAAATCGGCCGCGGTCCATTAGTACATGTCGGACCCGCGTGTCGCCACTGTGTGATCGCAGACCGAGCGCCACCACAAGGCAGGTCTCGAGATACGGACTAGCACTCGCCCCAGTTGTACGGACGACTTTGCTAGCGACTACACTGATGAAGCCTTGCTCATTTGCCGAGTAGATAGTTAGAATAGCCTTCAGCTAAGTCAATGGCTACGACCTAGCAAGGCGCCATTAGTAACATTGCATGTATCTAAAGAGTCTCACTTGTATCGCCACAATCTCCAGATGTACCAAAAGGATGGATTAAAGTTAAGTAGTCCAGAAGCTACGTACTTTTCTTTATAGCATTCATTACGTATCCTGTTTCAGACCTCACGCCATCCTGCTTTAGCTTAGCGTGTGCCTTTCGGCTTCCTCTCATTGTGTCTAGGCTGTCTTGTCTAGACACAACATTTTTGGCGACGAGTCAACGGAAAGGGTCTTGTTCTTTCTAATTGCTTACATTTACTTGTGTCATGGCTTCGCCAGATGTACTGTCCGAATTTTATCGCTTGCAGAATCAGCAGACGTAGACGTTATTGGATGCCCTTGGACAGCTCGTCCAGGGTCAACGTGCACTGCAAAACGATGCGACCACCGCCGCTTCACCGCTACCGCAGCCACAACATGCAGTTGCACCCCCATTTCGTCCCTATGAACCAGCTAAGGAAACATGGACGGAGTGGTCACGCCAGTTTGGATTTCATCTCGCCGCCTACAGCATTCAAGGTAACGAGCGGCAGCCTCATTTATTGGCGTGTGTAGGGGTGCAAACGTACCATGTGATAGTGAAATTATTTCCCCGACGCGACGTAGCAACTCTGTCCTATGAAGAAATTTTGTCTGCTTTAGATGCCTATTTCAAGGAAACAGTTAATGTAGTTGCAAAACGGTATACTTTCTTTCGTACAAAACGTACGGCCAGTCAAACTAATAGGGAGTGGGTTGCAACATTGCAAGGCCTTACAAGGGATTGTGCTTTTGAGTGTGAATGTGGACTCCCTTATTCAGATACAATGGTACGTGATGCAATTGCACAGAACGTTTCTGATGTTCGTATACGGGAACAGATTTTGAAACTAGTTAATCCCTCCCTTCAGCAAGTGATAGACATATTAGATAGACAAGACACACTTGACTTTGCACAGGAATCATTTGAAACTTCGCCGGCCATGTGTCACATTAACCGGCCCGCCGGGTGCGCTGCACGGACCGATCAACAGCCCTCGCGCTCGTCCGCGCAGCTGCCGCCTAGCTCTCCCTGTGTGCCGCGCAAGCATACAAATGCAGTGAAATCATGCCCGCGGTGTGCAACTAGACATTTGCGTGACAATTGCCCGTCAGGGCAAGCTATTTGTTTTTACTGTAATAAAAAAGGACATGTTCAAAGTGTTTGCCAGAAAAAGCTCAGATCAGACACTCTTCATCATTCCAGGCCCTTTGCTTCGCGCCGGAATCGAACCAAGGACACTCAGGCTCGTGGACCTTCGCCCATGGACATTCATGTAGTTAATTCCACCCCGTCCTGTGCCACTTTCTCTAACAGTGACTGTGTTCGTCCCACACAAAGTGTGTGTCGACGTCGCCAGAAATCCCGTCAAGTCGCAAGTGCTTCTGTACCAGTGTCCATTCAAATTGCACGAGACAGTCGCTCTTGTCGTCAGCAGGACAATAAACTTGTTGTAGATTTGGACTTTAATGGCAAGGTCATACCATTCCAGCTCGATACCGAAGCTGCAGTTTCATTGCTCAATCACGACACATACAATCAACTGGGCAAACCTCCGTTGCGTGCCACAAATGTTAAGTTAAATAGTTATTCAGGTCAGAATATCCCTGTGTTAGGACAGTGCACTCTTCTTGCAACATACAAGAGACAAACAAAACTTGTGTCATTTTACGTTCTTCGTTCTTCTTCTGCAGTGAACTTATTTGGTTTAGATTTATTTCAATTGTTTAACTTGTCTATTGTAAATCAGGTCCTATCAGTGAATCAGACTGTGCCTTCAGACAGTGTTTCTCGTCTGTGTGAAGAATTTGCAGACATTTTTGCACCGGGCTTAGGTTGCGCTCAGAACTATGAAGCACATTTGGAACTGAAAGTCAACGCGCAACCGAAATTTTCCAGAGCGCGCAATGTTCCTCACGCATTGCGTGATGAGGTCGCAAGAACATTACACGATTTAGAATCACAAGCTGTCATTGAACGTGTGCAGGCTTCTCTCTGGGCCTCACCCTTAGTAATTTTGCCGAAACCTTCCGGAAAATTGAGACTTTGTGTGGACTTCAAGGCAACAGTGAATCCACAATTAGTGATTGCAACTTATCCTTTACCTCGCCCGGAAGATCTTTTTGATAAACTGCGCCCGGGTAAATATTTTTCGAAGTTGGACCTAGCCGATGCGTACTTGCAGATACCAGTGGACGAGGATTCCCAGCGCGTTTTGGTGGTTAACACGCATCTTGGTTTGTACCGCTACAAAAGACTGCCATTTGGGTGTGCGTCCGCCCCTGCATTGTTTCAGCAATATTTACAAACTGTTTGTGCGTCGGTCCCTACTGCAGCGAACTATCTGGACGATATTGTGATCTCCGGAAAGACAGCAGATGAGCATTTAGCATACCTAGTTGCGACAAAATGGTCTTCGTTTGCGGAAGGACAAATGTGTGTTTTTTGCTCGTGACTTACCATACCTGGGACATGTAATCAATGCCCAAGGCATACATTCGAGTCCAGAGCACCTTCGTGCCATACAAGACTTGCCTTCGCCGCAGAATTTGAAGCAGCTACAGAGTGTGTTGGGTAAAATTAACTATTATCATCGCTTTCTGCGTAATGCCTCTTCCATTTCAGCTCGCCTTCATCGCTTACGCCGTAAAGGTGTTCCGTTCGTCTGGACGACGGAATGCGAACGCGCCTTTCGCCAGTTGAAATCGGCGTTGCTTTCAAATACTTGCCTTACGCCATTCGATCCCCAGAGACCCCTTTTGTTGATGGTAGATGCATCGGATTTCGGGATCGGTGCTGTGCTTGCGCACAGAGATGGGTCGCATGATCGTCCTATTGCCTTTGCGTCCAAATTGCTCTTGTCTGCGCAAAGAAATTATTCACAGATAGAGAAAGAAGCTTTGGCTCTCGTATTTGGTGTTACTAAGTTCCATGATTTCTTGTATGGTCGTCACTTTACCATCATCACAGACCACAAACCTTTGACGTCGCTTTTTCATCCGAACAAGCCTGTACCTCCACATACAGCGCAGAAATTCATTCGCTGGTCTATTTTCCTCTCGCAGTACCACTACGATATCTTGTATCGGTCCACTGCTAAGCACGGAAACGCCGATGCGTTGTCCCGTTTGCCTGTTGCTGAGGATAGAGCATTCGATTCTTCTGAACTTGCTTGCATGTTCATTGATTCGGAAACCGCTGAAGTGGTTGAATCGTTTCCGATTGATTTTCGTCGTGTAGCTACAGCCACAGCTGCTGACCCGGTCCTTGCTACCGTTTTGTGTTTTGTTGCTACGCAATGGCCTTTGTCAAAGTCATGGATCGAGGATCCGTTGGTTCGCCGATTTTTTGCTCACAAGGAGAGACTTTTTGTATGACGTGGTGTTTTGTTGTTGCGTTCTGATAATGATCAGTCCAGAGTCGTGGTCCCACGTTTGTTACAGTCCTCTGTCTTACGGCTTCTTCACCAAGGACATTGGGGTATAGTGCGAACGAAACAACTTGCTCGTCAGCACTGTACTTGGTTCGGAATCGATGCTGCGATTACGAATATGTGTTCTTCTTGCATGGCATGTGCCGAACAACAATCCGCACCGCCGCGGAAATTCTTTGCATGGCCGCAAGCCACTTCCCCTTGGCAACGCTTGCACATCGATTTTGCTGGTCCATTCTGGAATGCTCGATGGTTGGTTCTGGTAGATGCCTTCAGTAATTTTCCTTTTGTTGTCCGGATATCTTCCACGACGTCAACTGCCACCATCCAAGCATTGTCTGCTATCGTTTGCATTGAAGGTCTTCCACAGTCTATTGTTTCCGACAATGGCCCACAATTCATGTCCGCAGAATTTCAGTCATTCTGCCAGGCCAATGGTATTCAACATCTGACATCCGCGCCGTTTTCGCCTCAGTCAAACGGTGCCGCTGAACGATTGGTCCGGACTTTCAAGTCACAGATGTTGAAGTTGAAAGAGTCGCATTCTCGGGAGGACGCGTTGTTGCTCTTTTTGTCATCGTATCGCTCTCAGCCCTGAGATGGTCGCTCGCCGGTTGAGTTGCTCCACGGTCGTCCTCATCGAACCTTGATGTCTTTGCTGCACCCGCCGCATCAGGTTCCTGTGCAGCGGCAGACTTCTGCTTTTGCTCCAGGCGACGTTGTATTCTATCGCAACTATCGAGGTTCTCGGCGTTGGCTCGCAGGGCGCATTCTTCGCTGCCTCAGCCACGCGATGTGTTTGGTTTTGGGGGCCTCTGGTGAGGTGCGTCGGCATCTCAATCAGCTGCGCCTCTGTCGTCGCATGGGTTCTGCCGCTCCCCGTCTGCTTTCAGCGACGATGCCGTCCGGTCAGCGCCCTGGGGACCCATCTACTGGCTCGCCTCATCCCCAGGTGTTACCGACGATGCCTTCCATTTTGCCCCATGGCGACGCGCCGCCGCAGCCGCCGCCGCCGCCGCCTGTTCTCCCGCCGGCGCCGCCCGCAGTGGACGCTTCGCTGCAGCCGCCAAGCGCCTCCCTGGGTCACGCGCCGCCGATCGCTTCCCGTGACCAACTGTCCTCCGCCATGGAACTCTTGCCCGCTCCGGACCACATGACGTCATCGCGCGTCGGATACCCCGACGCAATGGAGGTCGACCCTTCGGCCCCTCCTGTCTCTTTCCGGGCGCATACACCGCATGTTGACGTGCACCCTGGACTAGGTTTTCAGGCGTTTCCTAGATCCCCTCGGACCGAATGGCCGGGTGCGGGTGGCACAGCCTCGCCTGTTGTTAGGCTCCACACCTCCTCGCATACGTCAACATGGAAGCCTTATAACACGACCGTTCGCCGATTTGCGGGGGAGGAATGTGGTGTCACCGCCAGACACCACACTTGCTAGGTGGTAGCTTTAAATCGGCCGCGGTCCATTAGTACATGTCGGACCCGCGTGTCGCCACTGTGTGATCGCAGACCGAGCGCCACCACAAGGCAGGTCTCGAGATACGGACTAGCACTCGCCCCAGTTGTACGGACGACTTAGCTAGCGACTACACTGACGAAGCCTCGCTCATTTGCCGAGCAGATAGTTAGAATAGCCTTCAGCTAAGTCAATGGCTACGACCTAGCACCGAGCGAGGTGGCGCAGTGGTTAGCACACTGGACTCGCATTCGGGAGGACGACGGTTCAATCCCGTCTCCAGCCATCCTGATTTAGGTTTTCCGTGATTTCCCTAAATCGTTTCAGGCAAATGCCGGGATGGTTCCTTTGAAAGGGCACGGCCGATTTCCTTCCCCATCCTTCCCTAACCCGAGCTTGCGCTCCGTCTCTAATGACCTCGTTGTCGACGGGACGTTAAAAAAACACTAACCTAACCTAACGACCTAGCAAGGCGCCATTAGTAACATTGCAATTATCTAAAGAGTCTCACTTGTATCGCCACAATCTCCAGATGTACCAAAAGGATGGATTAAAGTTAAGTAGTCCAGAAGCTACGTACTTTTCTTTATAGCATTCATTACGTATCCTGTTTCAGACCTCACGCCATCCTGGTTTAGCTTAGCGCGTGCCTTTCAGCTTCCTCTCATTGTGTCTAGGCTGTCTTGTCTAGACACAACAGTATGGATAATGCCTCTCTTGTTTTGCCATCATTCTCCTTAAATTCGTTTTTTCAATTTTGAATTAAGTACCGGTACCATTAACATACATGAGTATGATCTGTATTTTCATAAAAGAGAAAGGTTGCCCTCAGCTTTAAAGAATATAACACCAGATCTAATTTTGTGCTTAGTTTTATGTATTTAATTGATTTTCCAATTTATTTTGACTATCCTTAGTTAGTACCTTTCATTATAGGGTGAAATCAGTAACTGTTTCATAGCTTAAATTCTATTATTGATGAATAAACAAATATAAATCCTGTACTAGTAACAAACATTTGGAGGAACAACTAACAGTATTCTTAAAGTATTTATTTGGCTCTATTCAAAAACATGTTAGCAAAGCCAGCCCTTAATTAATTCCAAAGTAATTAATAGTTTTTTCCAAAGTATTGTTTGCATACTTAATTTGTTAATTTCAAGATTTAAACAAATAGTTCGGTGTCTCTTACAGTAGAAGAAACTCTTAAAAAGAACAACTGTTTTGATGTGTTCAGTTAATTTAATGAGTTAAGTTTTAATAGTAATTTCTGTAAATTTACTTTAAACGATGTGTAGTTTCAGTAGCTATTATTGCGATGATATATAAGGGCCCTGGTTTTGGTCACAAGACACCACCGAGTTTCAGACGAGGAACCTGTGTTGGTCAGAACAGTGTAAATAAGTGT
Source organism: Schistocerca piceifrons (assembly GCF_021461385.2). Taxonomy (NCBI): domain Eukaryota; kingdom Metazoa; phylum Arthropoda; class Insecta; order Orthoptera; family Acrididae; genus Schistocerca; species Schistocerca piceifrons. Next base: position 127,816,867 of record NC_060149.1, read on the forward strand.
TAAAAATTAGGTCATGTGTTAAAACAGTGACAGTGTCTGCTCCATACGTACCTTTCTACTCTTCAAGAACTGTGAACTTTGTGGTTAGGTTTTTACTGCTCATAGATGTTCAGTACTAAACTATTGTAGTATTATGTGGAGGTTTGCCTGCAAACTATTAATGAGGCTAATGGTAAGTTAAACAACAGTGCACTGGCCATATAAATGTGTATACGTGGGGTTGTGAAAAGTGAAAGTAATAGACAGTGAAACACAACTGTCCGTCTATCGGCTACATTATTTACAGTAGTCGGTGTCCAAATTACAACCCCATTTTTCAGCCAGTGTAGCAACACAATATGTCGACACTGAGGAGAACAAATGAGGAAGAAATAAAACAGGTGGAACCACTATAGTGCTATTAGGATGTAGGCTTTCTAAATGATTCTAATAGGAAAAATTACCTGGAAATATTATTTAGTTCCTACAATTTTATCCCAGTAATTAAATTTCCAACATAGGTGGATAAAGCAGTAGGGCTCTAATTAATAATAAGCAAGAATATAATAACTGTAATGCCCAGTAACAAATGCCCTCTCTCATCCTGAGGCACAGTTAGTTAGGATAAATAAGCTAGTGCCTACTCCCCAGTGAAAATCATTTGTAATAATTAATAATTCCAGAACCAAATTTTAAGAATAGCTTACAAGTGATGAGCTGGTATGAAATTTATAAGCAACCAAATACTGACATAAATTTTACTCTGTTCCACAATAAATTGATATTATTATTTGAAAATATCTTTCAACTTAAAAGTTACAATACCAAGCGGGTAGTTTACACCAACATTTTGAACTTTTGAAAATATCGTAAACTAGTCATGTACTTTATAAACTGGTAATGTACATTATATTTTAAAATTCTGAAAAAAATGTTTTTTTTTAAATGAATTCTTGTACCAGATTTTTATAATTGTCTTAAATTTTGCAGTAAAATTTATCCCAAAATTATAAGTCTTGTTAGTGAATGTGACAAACAACAAATTTTTATACAGACATTTACAGGATCAGGATGCTTCTACATATCCTTAAAAAGTATTTAGTAGATAAAAGTCAACAAAAATTAATAAAATACGTATTTTTAAAAATTTTCTGTGGTGGTCATAAAGGACCCCTCCATTGATGTAATAACAGAAAATGTGTTGGTATTGTTAAGATTGTGCTAAAGGATATTTCTAGGACCTGACCCTTCTTATACATCAGTACCTATTTAAAACTATGTTGTTAATAAAAGTTAACAACAATTAATGAATTTTTTTTTTTGTAATGGACATGAGGTTCTCTTACCCCTTCATTGTTAGGTTACATTAAGGAATACACATTGGTGTTGTTATCGACAAGCCTGCGGCCATGGAAAATATTTAACTGGTATTTAGCTAGCATCATTTCAATATCCAGAATGAAATTTTCACTCTGCAGTGGAGTGTGCTCTGTTATGAAACTTCCTGGCAGATTAAAACTGTGTGCCAGACAGAGACTCGAATTCGGGACCTTTGCCTTTCGTGGGGAAGTGTCCTACTTCACAGAATGTCTCCTGCAAAAGTTGCAGTACTAGCACTCCTGGAGAAAAGGAAGGTACGAGAGAAGTACTAGCAGAAGTAAAGCTGTGCGGATGGGTCCTGAGGCATGCTTGGATAGCTCAGTTGGAACAGCACTTGCCTGCGAAAGGCAACAGACCAGAGTTCAAGTCTCGGTCTGGCACACAGTTTTAATCTGCCAGAAAGTATCATTACAATATCTTTGCTATAATTTTTTTCCAGCAGCAATGCTCTCTGACAATGTACTTGATATGAATTATGCACCAATGGCATTGATGCAGCATCTGTAGAACCTTAGATTTAAGCACTGCAGGAACAACCACTCATGACTTGCCTGATTCTGAATGCACCAAAACAAAAACTTTTTGCACTGTCATAGCATGCCTTATATTCCACTAAAAAGGAACCAACGTGAGTGCTACAAGGAGTCCATTAAATTTTAGTTACACCAATAATTAATCAAATGTAAAGGGCATAAATTCATCTGAATACCTAGGAATTGCAATTACAAACAAATTAAATTCGAAAGAACACATAGAAAATGTTATGGGGAAACTGAACAAAAGACTGTGTTTAATTGGCAGAACACTTAGAAGATGCAACAGATCTACTAAATAGACTGCCCACACCATGATCCTCTTTTGTAGTACTGTTGCATGCTGTAGGAAGGTTACTAGATAGGGTTAATAGAGTATATTACGAAAGTTCAAAGAAGGGCAGCACATTTTATATTATCAAGAAATAGAGGAGAGAGTGTCATGAACATGATACAGGATTTGGGGTGGATATCATTAAAACAAAAATGTTTCTCATTGTGGCAGGATGTACTCACAAAATTTCAATCTCCCATTTTCTCCTCTGAATGCAAAATATTCTGTTGATGCAGTCCTATATAGGGAGAAAAAACCTTCAAAATAGAATAAGGGAAATCAGAGTTTGCACAGAAAAATGAATGTGTTCATTTACTTCCATGTGCTGTTTGAGCATGGCATAAAAGACAATTATTGTGAAGGGGGTTTGGTGAGCCCTCTGCCAGCACTTTATGTGATTGGCAAGTAGACATGTAAATACAGATGTAAATCAACCCCTTGAGTCTGAGGTCACGACTTCAGTCTTTTGCAAGGCTAGCTTAATGTGTATGGTCTATTATTAAATGAGAAGAAGATGCAGAATATGTGGTTCACTCCATCAGGGACTGTAAAAATAGAAAAACAAATTGCAAAATTTTTACGTGTCACACTTGACAATAAACTAATGTGGAACTCTTACGCTGAACATAAAGTGGTTAGGCTGTCAAGGGTTACATATCAAATGAAGAAACTGATGTGCTATGTGCCATTTGAATACGTAAAGAAAATGTACTTTGCTTTTTTTCAATATGTTGTAAGATCTGGGTCAATACCCAATGACTCATTGAAAGGCAGAAGCACTGTGTCTTCGACAGGTACACAAACAAAAGGTACGGAACTTTGCTAGCTTTCAGAATGAACTTCCTTCATCAAGCTTGTAGGCAAAACGTGTACACAAAAACACACACTCACACACATGCACACAACTGTCTCCCTACATTGTGCACAGTTGACTGCCAGCTCTTTCCTGGCCCACAGTGATTGTACTCTGGTGAGGCGGGGAGACCCTGTCTAGTGCTGATCTTTTTAATGTATTTACATGCTCCCTTGTGAATCGGTGGTGTTCAATAGTTTTATGTCTAACAAATATGCACACATATTTTAGTCTATTGTCTTGGATGTACACAAAGATTTGATTTAATGCCACTACTTTCATTTTTAAGATTAAGTGGTATTATGATTACCCGTCACTTTCTGTAAGCTTGATTTTTACACCATTATATAATACATGTATACTTTTTTATTATGCAGTGGTCTAAAGAGGGCAAAATAAACTGCCAAAACTGGTTGCTTTCAGAATAAAATAAAATGTCTTAAAGTATGCGGCTGTTGGTGAAGTTTTTTGACATTGAAATGTTTCACATTTTGTTGTATGCCATCACATTCCATCAGTTATCATACCCCTTGTGCCATTATGATTGTATATGCATTCTTCAAGAGCAGATATCTAGCTGAATGTCCTGCATCATTTGTAACTCCAAAAGTTTACCTTTGGTCTTGATGGTTTGAGCCTATGTGATTACTGTGGCACAACATTTTTCATTTGGTGGTGATATGCAAGTTAATGGTTTGTTTTGAACATGTCTCAAATGTCAATGATGTCCACTTTGAGAATTGTAATACATAAATCCCATAAAAGGTTTATCCTGGCACCTCCCAGACACTCATTTTCTGTCCCCCTCCTGAGCACACGGTGAGTCATTAGCAGCTAATATTTTTCCTGTTATAAATTTTAACACAACACTGTCAAGATTCAGAATCAGACTCTTTATTAGCCATTCAGCACTATTACATGCAATACGCTTCATCAGTTAACTTAACCTCCTAATTCATTATAAAATATATTTTTACATATTTAAGTTGATATTGGGCATTTCTAAAAATTCTTCTAGTGAATAGAATGGGTTAGTTAACAAGAAGTTGTGTAAATTTTCCATATACACCTAAATTTGTTTTTTTAACATTATATAGATCAATAACTATTAATATTCTATATATAATGAACAATAGTTTATAAAGTGTCCTATTATCTACCTTTGCCACTGAACACTACCTCTTCCAACGGCCTGCAGATTCCAAACACACCACTTCCTTCCTTGTGCACCTAACAAACTACATGCTAACCTATAACTACTTCACCTTCAAAGGGAAGGTATACAACCAAATACTTGACACAGCCATGGGCACCCCTATAGCATCCTCCTATGCCAACCTCCTCATTGGCCACCTAGAGGAAATATTCCTCACTCCCCAAAACCCCAAACCACTGCTCAGGTTTGGGTTTATTGATGACATCTTTATAATCTGGACTCAAGGCCAGGACACTTTATCCCCATTCCTCCACAATATCAACACCTTCTCTCCCATCCAGTTGACCTGGTCCTCCTCCACCCATCATAACCCCTTCTCCTCCTCTCAGTTGGCTCCATCCACACCTCGGTCCACATAAAACCCACCAATCACCAACAGCTGCCATCCCTTCCACACCAGAAAATACCTCACATACAGCCTGGCTGCTGAAAGCAGATGCATCTGCTGTGATGAGAACTCCTTCGCCCAGTATGCTGAAGACTACACAAAGGCCTTCGCAGACAGGCAATACACTCCAGACCTAATACACAAGCAGATCTCCTGTGCCATATCCCCACACATACCTGACACTCACATCCATCCCAAGAACCAACTACAAAGAAGTGCCCCCCCTTGTCACTCAATACCACCCAGGTCTGGAATGACTGAACCATGTCCTTCATCAGGGCTTTGATTATCTATCATCATGCCCTAAAATGAGGGACATTCTACCCAAGGTACTTCCATCCCCTCCCAAAGTGGTGTTCTTCCTCTGACTCAACCTCTCCACAACATCCTAGACCATCCCTATGCCACTCCCACCGCCAATGCCCTGCCTCAGGGATCATATCCTTGTGGAAAACCCAGAGGCAAGACTTGCCGAATCCATCCACCCAGCTCCTCCCACTCCAGTCCTGTCACAGGCTTATCCAACCCCATCAGAGGCCAGGCCACCTGCAAAAACAACCATTTTATATGCCAGCTCTCCTGCAACCACTACACAGCATTTTACATTGGTATGACAACCAACCAGCTGTCAACCTGAATGAACGGTCAATCTGTTCCAAAAAATTTTTGTCCCCATCCATCTGCCACATGCCCCCTCTACCTGCACCCATAGCTAGCCCACAGATGGCTCCCTACTCTCCCACAAGCCATTAGACACCTACCCCCAACCCCATCCTTGCCTCTCTCCTTCCCTCATCTCACCCCACTCTGTACCCCCACCTCACCTTAGTACAATCACTGTGGGCCAGGAAAGAGCTGGCAGTCGACTGAGCACAATTTATGGAGACCATCATATGCATGTGAGTGAGTGTGTGTGTTTTTGTGTGCATATTTCGCCTACAAGATTAAAAAAGGAATTCATTCTGAAAGCTAGCAAAGCTCTGCACCTTTTGTTTGTGTACCTGTCGAAAACACAGTGCTTCTGCCTTTCAATGAGTCATCTCCTGTATTCCTAAATAATTTTTATTTACCATTACTCCATTTGCTTTTTTCTGGATCACCAGAATTTCACTAATTTTTTCTGTTTCCCCAGAGTATTAACCCACACCTTACAACAGATTGAAAAAAAGCTAAGTATACTGTCCTTGCACATTCAAATGACACATAGCATGTCAGTTTCTTCAGTTGATATATAACTCTTGACAGTCTACCCATTATTTGTTCAACATACGTGTTCCATGTCAGTTTATTATCATACATGATACCTAAAAGTTTTGCAATTTGTTTCTCTATTCTTACAGTCTTTGATAGACTGAACCAAATATTCTGGGTCTTTTTATCATTTAATAATAGGCCAGTCACATTAAGTTAGCCTTACTAACGACTGAAGTTGTGAAATCACACTCAGATCGTTGATCCACATCTGTATCTAAATGGCTATTTGCCAGTCACATTAAGTTCTGGCAGAGGGCTCACCAAACCACCTTCACAAGAATTCTCTTTTATTCCACACTCAGACAGCGTATAGAAGAAACATCTTTGTTTTAATTATATCCACTCTGAATCCTGTATCATGTTCCATGACACTCTCTCCTCTATTTCTTGATAATATAAAATGTAATGCCCCTCTTTGAACTTTCATTATATACTCTATTAATCCTATCTAGTAACCTTCCTACAACGAGCAGCAGTACTCCAAAAGTGGATCATGATATAGGCAATCTCTTTAGTAGATCTGTAGTATCTTCTAAGTGTTCTGCCAATAAAAAACTATCTTTGGTTCACTTTCCCCAGAACGTTTTCTATGTGTCCTTTCCAATTTAAGTTGTTTGTAATTGCAATTGCTAGGTATTCAGATGAATTTATGCCCTTTACATTTCATTAATTATTGGTGCAACTGAAATTTAATGGTTTCCTTGTAGCACCCACATCGGCTCTTTTTTAGTGGAATATAAGGCATGCTATGACAGTGCAAAAAGTTTTTGTTTTGATGCGTTCAGAATCAGGCAAGACATGAGTGGTTGTTCCTGCAGTGCTTAAATCTAAGGTTCTACAGATGCTACATCAATGAAATTGGGGCAGAGTTCATATCAAGTGCATTGCTAGAGAGCATTGCTGCTGGAAAAAAAATAGATATTCAAATAATGCTGGCTAAATACCAGTTATGTCACAAATACATTGTTTTCCATGGCCATAGGCTTGTTGTTAGCAATACCAATGTGTTTTCCTTAATGTAACCTACCAATGAAGGGGTAAGAGTACCTAATGTCCATTACAAAAAGAAATTCATTAATTATTTTAACTTTTATTAACAACATAGTTTATAATTGGTGCTGGTGTATAAGTAGGGTCTAGGTCCTAGAAATATCTTTTAGCACAATCTTAACAATACCAACACATTTTCTGTTATTACATCAATGGAGGGGTCCTTTATGACCACCACAGAAAATTTTTAAAAATTCGAATATCATTAATTTTTGCTGACTTTTATCTACTACATACTTTTTAAGGATATGTAGAAGCATCCTGAACCTGGAAATATCTGTATAAAATTTGTTGTTTGTCACATTCAATAACAAGACTTATAATTTTGTGTTAAATTATACTGCAAAATTTAAGACATTTATAAAAATCTGGTACAAGCATTCTTTAAAAAAAACAATTTTTTTCAGAATTTTAAAATATAAAGTATATTACCAGTTTATAAAGTACATGACTAGTTTACAATATTTTCAAAAGTCAATATATTGGTATAAACTCCCCTCTTGGTATTGTAACTTTTAAGTAGAAAGATATTTTCAAATAATTATATGAATTTATTGTGGAACACAGTACAATTAATGTCAGCATTTGGTTCCTTATAAATTTCATACCAGATCATCACTTGTAAGCTATTTTTAAAATTTGGTTCTGGAATTATTAATTATTACAAATGATTTTCACTGGGGAGTAGGCACTAACTTATTTATCCTAACTAACTGTGCCTCAGGATGAGAGAGAGCATTTGTTACTAGGTGTTACAGTTATTATATTCTTGCTTTTAATCGATTAGAGCCCTAATGCTTTATCCACCTATGTTGGAAATTTAATTACAGGGATAAAATTGTAGGAACCAAGTAAGATTTCCAGGTAATTTTTCCTATCAGATGCCTTTAGGAAACCTACATTCTAATCACACCAACTATTAACTGCTTGCTGCTGTCTGAAAGATAGCATAGTAAGGAATCTGTAGACTTCATAAACAAACTGCAATGCTCAACATTCTGATTCTGGTGGGCCACTCGGGACCGACTGACTGCCATGCCATCCTCTGCTAATGGCATCACTGGACACAGTATGGAGCGGCATGGGGTCAGCAGATTGCTAAAGTGACTGCTCATTTTGCTGCACAAGACAGAGTGCACATAGCACCAGCCTTTCCATCAAGGAAAAAACTCTGACAGAACAGGGAATTGAAATCAGGTCCTCCACACAGCAGCCAGACACCATATGCCTTATAAACTGTTCAAAATTTCCCAATGCAGATATGTATACAGTTACAATAAAAAGTGAATTATTTTTTGGTGTTCAAACTACGGAAACCCCAGGTAGGAATAGCAACAATGCAGGAAAGATAGATTGGTATTTTCTGTAATGAAGACAAGTCAGGTCTTCTTTATGGTAAGTAGCAATCTGTCTTTTCCTACATTGTTGATATTTTTCAGTGTTAATTCACCAGCACACACTTCTGTGTGATGATCACTACAAAATCTACTTATTTCAACGTTTTTGTGCTTGTGACATGTTGTTATATAAATTTCTCTAAATTTTCCAGACAAGAAGACCTACTGTATTACATTTCAGTTCTGTAATATTCTGAAACCTAACCTCGCTTTCCTCTGCATTCTTAAGTATTTTGTACGGCTGTGCTCAGACTGCACATTAAATTGAAATGAAAGGTAGAGTATGGCATTAAGTTTCTGCGCTGAGGTGCAAAGCATCAGTTATTAACTTCAGGCAGGTGTTTCACCCATTTTTCAGAATTACCATGTTTTTACAGATGACATGCTACTCATCCAAAACTAATGCATATGCTTTAAACTGTGTAATAATTAAGGTAAAATATCACACTCATGAAAAATATCTCAAACTGTACAGCCATGTTGAAACATGATAAAAGTTACAATTTGCAGAAACAATTGAAACTAATTCCGATAGTGAACTGATTATTTTAGACTGCAGCATCCAAACATTAAGAACATGCTTTGGAATGCTTGAGGACCAACATAAATGTCAAACTATGCAGAGGACCATCATTTCAACTGTAGCTCTCATCAAGGAAGAGGCATGATAAATTTATCACAGGATGAACATGCTTCCAACTGAATGTTCAAAATTAATTTTATTTGTATTTATCACAAAATAAATTTCTTATTATCAGTTTTTATTGCTGAACTATCATCTTCAGATCTAAAGTAGGAGGAAATGTTCTTTTCATAATCTAACATAAATACACAGAGCGTAAAAGAAGTAAGATTTCAATGGTGTGTTTGCTTTTCTTCTTCTTTGTCTTTATCCTGTTTCACTACAGGATCAGCAATGTTAGTGGCAGTTTGTGGTTGCATGCACTTCCTGACAGCACCCCCCCCCCCCTTTTCGTCCCTAGGAAGAACTCTATGTACCCTACCTGTCTGTGTCTAGTGTAGAGCTCATGTTCAAGTTATGAAACATATTCTATGTGTTTGTGTAAAGTGTAACTGACACTGAAAGTGGGTTTTGGCATGGATGTGGAAAACCACCCGAAAACCAGCTTCAGGCTAGCCAGCTCACCATCCCTCATAATTAATCCATGAGGTGGATTTGATTCAGGGCTGGATTGCCTCCCTGTGTCCCAGAAGAGGTGCATTAGCACACTCGAATAGTCAGGTAAGTCAGTGGTATGTTCAGTCTTTATTCTTTCATATTTGGTGTATTTATGACTGAACAGTTTTAATTTGTTGTAATTTCTTAATCTGAAGATGATGGTTTAGAAATCAATATCACTACCAATAATAAGGCTGTATCTTGAGATCAAAACAAGTGAAATTCTGGCACTGGAATATCATCAGGATTAGTTCTGGTTTTGACAGATGATGATAATTATTGTGCATTGTTGTCAGGCACACTAATAAATTCATTCACAGCTCTTAAATACATTATCGTTTGCATAATTCTGACATGTTTGCAACACAAGACAGTGATTGGACTTGAAACTCCAACAGAGAGAATAAAGGCAATGACCTCACTTTTACAATAGAGCTCAAATTACTTTTCCATTGTCTCACACACACCACAAATTTCATAAAATACTAGTACAAACTATGAAGTATGTGAAGTCATAATGCAGTTTAATCAAGGTGTATTATAATGGAGTCAAAATAAACCAGCTGATCAAAAGTATCCAGACACTTACTTATGTCCACCCTTTACATTTATGTTGGCTTGACATCTGCAGGGGACACTTTCAATGAGGTTTCTGAATGTCTGTGCAGGAATTACAGCCCATTCTATCTCAAAAGCAGAAACACTAGGTCTGCAGTGAAGTTGACTTTCTGACTCATGTCAAAGCTATTCCATTCATTTCAGGTTGTTACTCTGGGAAGGACAGACCATTTAGGAATGTTATTGCTCACAAAACATTGCCTCACAGGTGCTGCTTTATGTCGGGGTGCATTGTCATTCTGATACAATCATAATCTCTCAACTGTCTTTCTATTGTATGCAGTATACAGAGCATATCCTTCTGAAATTAGTATGTTATTAAGCACCATGTCCTTAACACTTCACTATGGGCACTACACATGATGACAGGTAATGTTCTTGAGGCATTCGCCAAACCCAGTCTCTTCCATCAGGCTCTCATAGGATATTGCAAGATTTAGTATTCAGAATCACTTGTTTTGAATCATCCACTGTTCAGTGCATTGCTGTTTACACCAGCTGAAATGATGCTTTGAACTGACTACAGAAGGGTGTGGGTTACAAGGGGCCACTCACCCACTGCACCCCTCTCTTTAAACTTATTACACACACTCATTGAGCTAGCTGGTGTGCTGGTAGCACTTCGGAACTCATGAGCAGTTCCTTCTGCTGATTTCATGTGATTTTTTACAACCACCACCTGCAATGCTGAATGGTCCCTGTCCACCAGTACATGTCTGCCTGATCTTTGTTTAGATGTGACTCTTCCATCATGTTTCTCCTTTACAATCACATTGTCAGCAGTCAACTTGGGCAGCTTTAGCATGGCTGAAATATCTCTGATGGATTTGTTGCTCAGATGACATCCAGTGACTTAGTCCACCTTCAAAGTCACTGAGCTATCCTGACCAACCTACTCTGGTGTTTCTGCTTGTCTACTGGCAACACAATGCAATCCACCTCCTTTTACACTTCTCATGATGTCTAGTGGTCGACTTCACAATACATAATGGTGTCCAGATGTGTTTGTTCAGATAGTTTATTACTTTCATTTTTATCTTGGAGATAGCAATAAACATATGGAATGTCTTGTTGCATATGTGGACACCACAGCTATGATTTTACTGAACGAAGGTGACATTTTTTGACTTAATGGTAAAAATGCCACCTTCATTTGATAAATGACTTCTGTTACAAATGGCACTGACTATGAAGTATGCAGGCAGACAATTTAAGTTCATTCGATAATTCATCTGTTGAAGCTTGTTCATCTTTTCATCTCTCTACTTAGCATAAAATTGCTTGTGGCATAAGCTCACACTTTCTTGTGAGGCAGATGACTTAAATTTATAGTGCTCCACATTCATCTGCCGATTTCCTTCCACAAACCATAGTGCCTATTTTCACCTGGACTGCCATACTGGCAGAATTCAGGACCCTATCACATACCAGTCAGCTGTCAGTGAACTAAATGAAAAAATTACATCTACATAGGCACTCTGCAAGCCACTGCACAGTGCATGGCAGAGGGTACCCTGTACTGCTACTAGTCATTTCCTTTCCAGTTCCACTTGTAAATAGACCAAGGGGGAAGAACTGTCTATATGCTTCTGTATGAGCCACAATTTCTCATATCTTATCTTTGTGGCCTTTACATGTAATGTATTTTCGTGGCAGGAGAATCATTTAGCAGTCAGCTTCAAACGCCAGTTCTCTAAATTTTCTCAACAGTGTTTCTTGAATAGAATATTGCCTTCTCTCCAGGGATTCCCATTTGAGTTCCCAAAGCATCTGCATACATCTACATCTACATCTACATACATACTCCGCAATCCACCATACGGTGCATGGCGGAGGGTACCTCGTACCACAACTAGCATCTTCTCTCCCTGTTCCACTCCCAAACAGAACGAGGGAAAAATGACTGATTATATGCCTCTGTATGAGCCCTAATCTCTCTTATCTTATCTTTGTGGTCTTTCCACGAAATGTAAGTTGGCAGCAGTAAAATTGTACTACAGTCAGCCTCAAATGCTGGTTCTCAAAATTTCCTCAGAAGTGATTCACGAAAAGAATGCCTCCTTTCCTCTAGAGACTCCCACCCGAGTTCCTGAAGCATTTCCATAACACTCGCGTGATGATCAAACCTACCAGTAATAAATCTAGCAGCCCGCCTCTGAATTGCTTCTATGTCCTCCCTCAAACCGACCTTATAGGGATCCCAAACACTCGAGCAGTACTCAAGAATAGGTCGTATTAGTGTTTTATGAGCGGTCTCCTTTACAGATGAACCACATCTTCCCAAAATTCTGCCACTGAACCGAAGATGACTATCCGCCTTCCCCACTACATGTAACCCATACATGTAGTTTGAAACTATTGGTGATGAATCTAGCAGCCCACCTCTGAACTGTTTTGATGTATGCCTTTAATCCAACCTGGTTCAGATCCCCAACAATCGAGCAGTACTCAAGAATAGGTTGCACCAGCTACAGTGTAACAATTATTGAACTGTATGAAACAAAACATAAATTGGTTACAAACTATGGTATGCACGCCCTTTATTCAACATGTAAACACCACTACAGATATTCAAATTTAGGTTATGAGATGTTCAATATTCCTGCCATCATTGGAGATGATGTGGCACTGATGAATAGTAAAATTCTGCATGACCCATTGAAGTGATGGAACATTGATGCTGTCAATGACCTACTGAATGGCTGTTTTCAGCTCAGCAATGGTTTTGGAATTATTGCTGTACACCTTGTCTTTAATATAGCCCCACAAAAAGGAGTCACATGTGTTCAGATCTGGATATCCCAGAGCCAGAAAGCAGTCTCCAAAGTGTTCCCCAGGGCATAAAATGCTCTCCTGCTTTGATGGGTTAGAGCTCCATCTTTCATGAACCACATATTGTCAAAATCGGGGTCACTTTGGATAATGGGGATGAAATCATCTTCCAAAACCTTCATGTACCATTTACTAGTCACCTTGCCATCAAGGAATATCATGCCAATTATTGTGTGACTGGACATTCCACATCACACCCACTGAGAGTGAAGAGATTTTTCAATCGTGAAATGCAAATTCTCTGACAGTCAAATCTGCCAATTTTGCTTATTGACGAACCCCTCCAGATGAAAGTGAGCTAAACCAAACCATGCACATACTAATTCCCATTATGCCCTACGGCTAACAGTGCAATTTGAACATCCTAATGGAAACTGTTCAGAAGTTATGGTGATTTTATTTTATATAGTTCAATAACTGAGCAACGGCCTTGCCACAGTGGATACACAGGTTCCCATGAGATCACCGAAGTTAAGCACTGTCGGGCGTGGTTGGCACTTGGATGGGTGACCATCCAGCCGCCATGCACTGTTGCCATTTTTCGGGGTGCACTCAGCCTTGTGATGCCAATTGAGGAGCTACTCGACCAAATAGTAGCGGCTCTGGTCAAAGAAAACCATCATAACGACCTGGAGAGCGGTGTGCTGACCACACGCCCCTCCTATCCACATCCTCAACTGAGGATGATACGGCGGTCGGATGGTCCTGATGGGCCACTTGTGGCCTGAAGACGGAGTGCTTTTTCAATAATTGTCACCCTGTAAATGCAGCCTCCTTTAAAGATGAGCCACACTTTTCTAAAATTCTTCCAACAAACCAAAGACAACCATTCACCTTCCTTACCACTGTCCTCACATGCTTGTTCCATTTCATATCAGTTTCCAATATTATGTCCAGGTATTTAAATGATGTACCTGTGTCAAGCAGAACACTACTAAAGCTGTATGAAGATATGGGTTTGGTTTTCCTACTCTCGTAGATTGACTTACATTTTTCCACATTTAGAGCTAGCTGCCATTTGTCACACCAACTAGTAATTTTGTCTAAGTCATCTTGTATCCTACTACAGTCACTTGACTTTGATACTGTACCATACACCTTAGTATCATCAGCAAATAACCACAGATTGCTGCCCACCCTGTCTGCCAAATCATTTACATATATAGTGAACAACAGCAGTCCTATCACACTTCCCTGGGATACTCCTCAGTATACTCTTACCTCTGATGAACACTCACCATTGAGGACAACATGCTGGGCTCTATAACTTAAAAAGTCTTCAAGCCACTCATGTTTCTGTGAACTTATTCGATTTGCTCACACCTTCATTAACAGCCTACAATGGGGCACTGTATCAAATGCTTTCTGGAAATCTAGAAATATGGAATCTGCCTGTTGCACTTCATCCATCGTTCACCGTATATCATGTGAGAAAAGGACAAGTTCAGTTTTCCATGAGCAGTGCTTTGTAAAACAATGCTGATTCACGGGCATATGCTTCTCGGTCTCAAGAAAATTTATTACATTCAAACAGATAATATACAACATGTTTAAAGATTCTGTAGCAAACCAAAGTTAGGGATATTGGTCTGTAATTTTGTGAGTCAATTCTTTTACCCTTCTTACATACAGAAGTCACACACACTTTTTTCAGTCATTTGGGACTTTGTGCTGCATGAGAGATTTCCAATAAAAGCAAATAAGGTAAGGGGTCAAGGCTGTAGAACACTCACTGGAAAACTGAATTGGGATTCTTACTCTACACCAGAAATGCTTATTACTATGCTGTCCATACGAAAGCCTGTCTGATGGACAAATGGTTGTATGTTTCTATGATTCTCATACATGAACAGTTTCTTGAATGCAAAATTTGAAACTCTGGCTTTCGTTTTGCTGTCTTCAACTGCTGCACCATACTGGTCAACAAGGCACTAGATGGAAGTCTTAGACCTGCTTAGCAATTTTACACAGGAATAGAGTTTTTCTGGGTTCTTTGTCAGATTTTTTTCTAAGGTATGAGGGTTGTAGTTGCTGTATGCTTTGCATATAGATCTTTCCACTGATGCACACATCTCTACTGGTCTTTGTTTGTTATCATTTGTGTGTTCTCTTTTGAATCAAGAGAGCAACCACCTCTGCTTCCTCAGCATTTTTGCAAATTTTGTTATTGAACCATGGTGGGTGTTTTCCATTCTTAATCCACTTACTAGGCACATAACTCTCCAGACCACAATTTACAATCTGCTTAAACTTTGCCCATAGTTCCTCTACGTCCATCTTACTGGAACTAAGTAATGTCATTGCACTGTCTAAGTGAGATGCTAATAACTTCTCATTTGCTCTTTCTAGCGGAAACAATCTCCTAGTCTTCTTGACTGATTTATTATTTTTCATAACTATAGTTGCTATAATGACATCATGATCGCTAATCATAATTTCTATGTTGCATTGTTGACAAGATCCAACCTATTTGTAGAATGCATTGTGTGTGGGTTCCTGAACAAGTTGCTAAAGACAGTTTTCAAAAAATGTGTTCAAAAGTACTGCACATGACTGCTTGTCTGTACCCCCTGCAGTACATCTACACTCCTGGAAATTGAAATAAGAACACCGTGAATTCATTGTCCCAGGAAGGGGAAACTTTATTGACACATTCCTGGGGTCAGATACATCACATGATCACACTGACAAAACCACAGGCACATAGACACAGGCAACAGAGCATGCACAATGTTGGCACTAGTACAGTGTATATCCACCTTTCGCAGCAATGCAGGCTGCTATTCTCCCATGGAGACGATCGTAGAGATGCTGGATGTAGTCCTGTGGAACGGCTTGCCATGCCATTTCCACCTGGTGCCTCAGTTGGACCAGCGTTCGTGCTGGACGTGCAGACCGCGTGAGACGACGCTTCATCCAGTCCCAAACATGCTCAATGGGGGACAGATCCGGAGATCTTGCTGGCCAGGGTAGTTGACTTACACCTTCTAGAGCACGTTGGGTGGCACGGGATACATGCGGACGTGCATTGTCCTGTTGGAACAGCAAGTTCCCTTGCCAGTCTAGGAATGGTAGAACGATGGGTTCGATGACGGTTTGGATGTACCGTGCACTATTCAGTGTCCCCTCGACGATCACCAGTGGTGTACGGCCAGTGTAGGAGATCGCTCCCCACACCATGATGGCGGGTGTTGGCCCTGTGTGCCTCAGTCGTATGCAGTCCTGATTGTGGTGCTCACCTGCACGGCGCCAAACACGCATACGACCATCATTGGCACCAAGGCAGAAGCGACTCTCATCGCTGAAGATGACACGTCTCCATTCGTCCCTCCATTCACGCCTGTCGCGACACCACTGGAGGCGGGCTGCACGATGTTGGGGCATGAGCGGAAGACGGCCTAACGGTGTGCGGGACCATAGCCCAGCTTCATGGAGACGGTTGCGAATGGTCCTCGCCGATACCCCAGGAGCAACAGTGTCCCTAATTTGCTGGGAAGTGGCGGTGCGGTCCCCTACAGCACTGCATAGGATCCTACGGTCTTGGCGTGCATCCGTGCGTCGCTGTGGTCCGGTCCCAGGTCGACGGGCACGTGCACCTTCCGCCGACCACTGGCGACAACATCGATGTACTGTGGAGACCTCACGCCCCACGTGTTGAGCAATTCGGCGGTACGTCCACCCGGCCTCCCGCATGCCCACTATACGCCCTCGCTCAAAGTCCGTCAACTGCACATACGGTTCACGTCCACGCTGTCGCGGCATGCTACCAGTGTTAAAGACTGCGATGGAGCTCCGTATGGCACGGCAAACTGGCTGACACTGATGGCGGCTGTGCACAAATGCTGCGCAGCTAGCGCCATTCGACGGCCAACACCGCGGTTCCTGGTGTGTCCGCTGTGCCGTGCGTGTGATCATTGCTTGTACAGCCCTCTCGCAGTGTCCGGAGCAAGTATGGTGGGTCTGACACACCGGTGTCAATGTGTTCTTTTTTCCATTTCCAGGAGTGTATAAACATCCCAGTCTATACTCGGTAGGTTTAATTCACCTTTAACTAGTACTGCATGATCTGAGTATTTACATGCTACTGACCATAGACTTTTTTTGAATGACCCAAGAACTGTCACAACAGAATCAGGTGGCTGGTAAAAATAACCAACAATTAACTTACTTTCACCTTATACACAACCAGATAATTTCACTGTTGCACTCAACTTCAACCTCACTAGTCATGATATTTTTGTCAACTGCAACGAACACTCCCACTCCTATGGTCCCTAATCTCTCTTTCCAATGCACCTTCCATGACTCACTAAATATCTTAGATATTTCCACTTAAGATTTCAGCCAGCACCCATCACCACCTCTGCCACCCAACTGTATGAATCGAGAATGGCCTCAGAGGCCATGCAACAGATGTTGTTGGTGCTGATGTAAGCCACAACTTGTGGATGACTGAACATTTCATGCTTGATAGTCACAGGCAGGGCAACCTCCACATCTCGGATGAGGCACCCCAGCAGACATACTGAGTGCCCATTGGCTTTCTTACTAGTGCTAAACACTATCTGTCTAAGGGGCCCCATAACATGCTTAACATTGGAGTTCCCGATAACTCGATAACTAGTAACCCCCCCCCCCCCCCCCACACACACACACACACACACATGTGCCTGCTTGGACCCCGCTGAAGCAGCTAACACATGTCAACTCATAGGGCACAGGGTTAATAGGTGAGGCCAGACAGCCAGTGACCACATTGGAAACATGAAGATATGAAGACATGTGGACAAACAAAATGCATTTACGTTGCATTCAAAGCACTGATTCTGGAATATTGTTGCTGAGCACCAACAGAGTATGGACATTTGTGAACATACATTGATGCATTTTGTGTTTTAAATTTTTCAAATTTTCCATTCAGTTATAATTTTCTTTATTTTTGTACTTTGTTTCATTTAGATGACTGTGCTTTGGAGGGCCTGCAGAACTGCTCCAGATGGACAAGATAAGTCATGCTCCTGTCTGACCCTATTAAACTAGTAACATTTATCAGACATTTCAAAGCAACTCTTAAATCATACCTTCTAAACAAGTCCGAGGACACTCTACATGAATTTTTAATTATGTAAAGCACTGTGTGTAGAAGGCCTTCCAGTTGCTATTTATCTTGTTATTTTAACACTTTGTCTATATTTCTTAATTAATTGTTAGAAAAAGTATAAACATTCTCCCGTCTGTAGGCTGTAAAGTGCTAACGTTCAAGTATCTACTCAATTAAAAGAATATTCTGTTTATACTAAAATTGTTAGGATTATATCTGTGTAACACTTATAAAACTGTTTGATTTTTGCTGTTCTAAAAATGTATCCATTAAGTCATCAGAGAACTTGTATCTATCATATAATATCACTTGACTTGTCATACTGTACATATGTACATTACACAATGAAAAAAGACCACTAAATTACTATACTACACTAACAGGAGAATCTGCTATGATTAAAATGGTATTGTTGTTGCAGAGGCATAACCCTTGTGATGTGAACTAGGTTTCTTATAAACATTCCCCCACAAGAGAAAGGTACAGGACACGAAAAGAATGATCAACCTCCCACAAATAAGAAACATAGGTGTGTACTGTTAAAATGGAAACTGTCCTGATTTTTAACAAAATAAAAGCTAGAATCAACTTCTCTGACCAGATTTCTACTCATACAACTACAGTTTTCAAAGTGATACAATGCTAGACAATCTTGAAAGTGGAATACTGATATCTTCAAGGCACATCTGCTGTAATTGGGTATGTGGTATACGATGAATAAACCAAAACCATCTATATTAAATCAGAGTTTTTCACTACTGTGACCAAAAGAAACATGTCTACAGGTGACCCAAATTATCCACCCATCCATCAGCTATCAAGTTTGCTTTTACTTTATTTAGGTTTCTAGCTTTTATGCCCTCTTGGTCATGAATATGCTTACAAGTTTCAAAATTTAGAGGTCTATTTTTGATACTATATTTATTCACTTTGCTTGAGTAATTATTATGTAAGTGTTTGATTGTGATCATGATGTTTTCTGAAAATTTAAAATTACAAAAACTAGTACTACATTTCCATGGAAAAAATGGGGAAAACGTTATATTTTAAGCAGCAGCTCTTATAACTATTGCACTTACTTTTGCAGTGAGGAATTTTATCAAAACCACCAGTGCCATTCCACCCATCAGGTGTGCATGTGACAATAGCACTTCCACTAAGTTCATATCCATCATTGCAAATGAGGCTGCACTGATCTCCTACTTCACTGTAGCTCCGAGAACATGATGGAGGATCCCAGTATTCTCGTTCACTGTCCTGCAAGTGAGCACAGCCTGAAATTCAATTGCTGAATTATTAATCATATCTTGATATTAATTTTTTGTTGTTATATATTAAAATGTGAATAAATGAGTCATACTAAAAATTTTTTTTTGCCTTAAACATGATGAAGCCCTCATTCATGTAAAATGAATACTTATTCACATTAACCTTAACTACAGAAAATGTTTGGATAATATTTTTTTTTCATTGTGAGACTAAAAAATAGATATTGCATCTCCCACTTCCATAGGAGAAAAGGGGATCTGCTATGTCTTGCAACAGGGCGGTGTCAGTAAATACAGCTGGCATAGCAGTTGATGTGTTAATAATCACAGGTTCTGCATGAATATAAGCAGCAGAAACATTGTCCATGATTCCATATCCAATCAAAGGTTGCCATCTGTGTGACTCAATGAAGTGTGTTTGTAGATGACCATTGGAAAGGTGAGGACCAACTAATCCTTCAACTAGTAACCGTACAATTGATCCTTTCTCTGTCTATTTCTAGATCTTTATTGTTTCCCTAATGAAGGAATGCTTAAAAATCTCAAAGTTAGAAACTTGTTTTTAAAATTGTACCTGTCAGTTCTGCTTGAGTCATCATTGGTTAAATATATGATTTTATCATCATATTTAATGAAAAAGTTAAATTACTAACAGCTGATATTACAGCAACATGAAACACAAAGTACTGAATATGTTATATTTTGAGGTCTGATAGTAACAATCATTGGGGTTACCTTTGCATTCAGGAAATACGTTCAATCCACCAGCACCACTCCAGCCATCATCAGTGCATGTGACTGTAGCAGTTCCATTAAGGGTATATCCATCTCTGCAAACAAGGTTGCACTCATCTCCCACGTCTTTGAAAGTCTCAGTGCAAGAAGGAGGATCCCAGTATTGTCGATCACTGTCTTTCAATAGCCCACAACCTAAAATAGATTGGATGATTTATTTGAGATGTAAAAATTAATTATTATACAATGAAACATCAAAATTTGAATTAACGTGTAAAGATCATTATAAAATTTATTGTTGAATATTAAATTCATTACATCTACCTTATGACAAAGTGCCAAGCTCTTCAAAACTGAATACTTATTTACACTGAATCTGATTTTAAGAAATTCTTAAAAAATATTTTTTCCATTTTGCAATTAAAAATACAGGGGGTACATAAAGTCTGGGAACACTTTCAATTATTTATTCCACAAGAACTAAACATTGTACAGAGGTCATAGATATTGCATTTTGAAGAGAAACTCTGAAAGTCTTTTTTACAAACATTCAATATGCGAACCATGAGTGACTGGCAAACATCAATATGCTAATCAAATTCTTGCTATACCCATCGCAACATGGCATTGTCGACTGTGGCAGTCACTTCCCGAATTCTCTCCCAGAGCTCTGCTACATCATATGGTAGAGGCAGTACATACACCAGATCTTTAATGTGTCCCCACAGAAGAAAGTCACATGGAGTGAGTTTTGGTGATCAGCGAGGTCATTTCATGAAACAGCTGTCCCCTTCTGTAGCATGGCCGATCCACCGATGCGGCAGCTCCATGTTCGGGTACCCATGAAATTCACGATGAAGATGCGGTGGAGCCCCGTCCTGCTGAAAGATGAATGGAGAGTCTGATTGCATTTGAAGCATCAGCCATTGCTCCCACATGTCCAAGTAGGAATATCCAGTGACAGTGCTCTTGGCAAATAAGAATGGCCCATACAGTTTTCGATGTGACAAGGCACAAAAAACATTTACCTTTGGGTAAATGCTTTGTACCCCAGATTCAACAATTATGCCTGTTCACTTTCCCACTAGTGTGAAAAGTGGCTTTGTCACTAAAAATTAAGTGATCAACAATGCCATATCCATCCACATTCAAGTGTTGCAACTGCGAACAAAATTCAAAACGCTTGTCTTTGTTGTCATCATTGAGCTTCTGCACTAGGTCCTATTTGAATGGTTTCATATACAGATTCAGTTGCAGGACTTTCCATAATGTCATTGGAGCCATTTTAAGTTCACAGGATGCACAATACACTGATTTCTTTGGACTCCATATGAATGTCTCTCATACGTTCTCCACATTCACTTCACTCACACTGGGACGTCTGTTTCTTTTTGCCGGGGACAAGTAACCTGTCATAACGAATTTGTTGTGCCAGTGGTAAATGGCCTTCCTTGTTGGTGGCTTCTTGCTGTATTTGGTTCTAAACATCCGTTGAACAGCTGTAGCACACTTGTTTTTGTCGAACTCCAACACAGAAAGCTCGCTCTGCACCTGAACTTGCCGTGTTTGCGACTAGCGCTGACTATCAGCAAATTATCAAACTATGCTGTGACAGTATACATGAAAATAAAAACTTTCAAGATTTGTCTTCAAAATGACGTATGTATGATATGTGTACAATGTTTGGTTTTTTGTGCAATAAATAATCGAAAGTGTTCCCGGACTTTATGAACACCCTGTATGTATCATCTGTGTCTCATTTACAAAGAAAAATGTTTGGGATTTATTACTCCTTGCAAAAGTTGCAGTGTGAGACATATGTCTAGCATGGCCTTAATCATAAAAGATGGGGGCCACTATAAATGGGTGGCAGGGAAGCCAATGCACACCATCTGTCCAAAAAGTTCCAAGACTGATTGTGTTCCTGGTGTATAAGAAATGTCAGTGCAGTCTGCAGTGTCTATGGTAGAAGCTTGAACTAGAACTGTAAACAACAGCTGTGTATTTTACCAGTCAGTGGTAAGCAGCCAGGGTTATGTAGTGAATTTGTAACCATAATATGCTGAAATTGTTGTGTGGCAAATCACAGTCAAGCAACATCTTCAAATCATGTGTTCAAGACACTCTCCAGAATGTTTTGAAGATGAGAAAAGTGCATGCATAGTTTGCCTTGTACACATTGGCTCACCAAAAAGAACCAGTTATATGTGCATTTCTATCATGATTTCATTGAAACAAAAAATATGGATAATTCTTTTCAGGAAAAAATGATCACGGGTGACAAGACTTCATGTTATCAACACAGAGCTACCACAGAACAATAAAATGCAGAAATTCACATAAAAGGTCAACACTTTGATGATGTAATCAACATTCAAGCCAATGTGGTGCTTGAGTTGAACATCCCAAAGAAGGAATTTTCTGACAGTTTCACATGGTTGTAAGAATATTCTATGCATTGTACTCCAGTAAGAGGAGACTATGTAGCAAACACAAAGCATTAAAATCACCATGTTAATCTTTCCTTCTTTTTTTATTAATCCAGTTTCAAAACTTTTTGGACTGACAGGATTATGAGGTGGAATCCAAAATTTTCAGGACTGGTGCTGCCATCTGAAAAGTAGGCTAGGTGGCAAGAGCTGCATATCTGATGAGTCAGTGTATGGAGTGACATTCAGCTGCGAGGACATGTTGTGTGTCCACAGTGATTTCCATAATACTCTGTGTTTGGTGTGTGGTGTCTTTATAATGGATTCATGAACAGAACAGCGTGTGTGCATCAAATTCTGTGCAAATCTCAGGAAAAGTGCTACGGAGACCCTTGCAATGATTCAACAAATGTTTGGGGGGCAGGGCTTGAGCCTTACATGTGTGTTTGAGTGGCATTCAGTTCAGGGCTGGCCGTATAGATGCTGAAGGTGATGCTCACACTGGAAGGCCCATTAGCTGCACAACGCTAGACATTGTTGCTAAACTTCAAAACAATTGGTTATGGGACATGGCAACGAATGTTGACTGATGAATTGGGCATGCATTGTGTTGCCGCAAAATTCGTGCCAAGGATCTTCACTGCCAATCAGAAGGCACCGCATGTTGAAGTGTGCACAGACCTTCGTCAGACCGCATCTGATGATCCAACCTCATTGTCATGGGTCATCACTGGCGACAAGAGCTGGATTTATGGTTATGACCCAGAGACAAAGCAGCAATCATCCCAGTGGAAGAGCCCGGGCTCTCCAAGACCCAAAATCAAGACAGGTGAAGAGCAAAGTGAAGAGCATGATCATCGTTTTCTTTGATACCAAGGGAATTGTGCACAAAGAATTCATCCCACCCAACCAAACAGTGAATTCTGCATACTACTGTGACGTTTTGTGATGGCTCTGTGAAAACTTGTGGTGACAACAGCCCGAACTTTGGCGTCAAGGTAACTGGCTGCTGCATCACGACAATGCACCCTGTCATACGTACTTGCTCACCAGGACCTTTTTGGCAAAAAACAACATGGTGGTTGTACCCCACCCACCATACTCACCAGATTTGGCACCTTGCGACTTTGTGCTATTCCAAAACTGAAACTCAAGTTGAAAGGCATTGGTTTGACACTCTAGAGAGAGTTCTAGAAGCATCGCTGGTGGTGATAAACACCCTCAAAGAACAACTTACAGAAAATGTTTGACCAGTGGCAGAAGGGCTGGGACCAGTGTTTATGTGTGGATGGGAACTACTTCAAGGGTGATGGTGACCATTAGCCCAAAGGTAAGGTTTTTAACAGATGGCAGCACCATTCCAGAAAATTTTGGATAGCACGTTCTTCATGAGAACACTGAGCGGAAACAATGTCCATGTGTTTATACCAAATCAGAGTTTGTCATTTCTATGATTCAAACAAGTGTGTTTTGAGATGACCCTTGGAGATATTAGGAGCAGTTTATCCTCCTAACCAGCAGCTAGCCAGTTAACTTTTCCCTTATCCAGATTCCTATTTGATTTTTGAAAAAAGAAATTAAATTACTAACAGTACTTACGTAATACTCATTTTAATAAGAACTGAATGTATTGTTATTTTGGAGAGAAACTTCTATATTGAGGAAAGTCTCAATAAATAATAAAAATTACTAATAGCTGGTATTACATGAATTCATTAGTGGATAAAATGTTCTGTTTTGAGGTATGTCTGACATAATTACTGTACTTACTTTTGCATTCAGGAAGATTATTCAAACCATTTGTGCCATCCCAGCCATCAGCAGTGCATGTAACTGTAGCACTTCCACTAAGTTCATATCCATCTTTGCAAACAAGGCTACATTCATCTCCTATTTCACTGTGTGTCTGAGAACACAGTGGAGGGTCCCAGTATTGTCCTTTACCATCCTTCAATAGAGCACAACCTGAAATAAAATTGATGAATTATCAGTGATGGTCACATTTATTATTGTATGATGACAGAACAAAATTTCAATTAATATGTCAAGATTATTACAAAATTTATTGGTAGCATTTTCAATTTATTACAGCTAAATGAAGATATATCCCAGATTAATATAAAATGAATACTTATTAACATTAAATTTAATTTTAGGAAATTCTTAAAAATAAGTTTTCCAATCACATAGTAAAAAAAAAAAAAAAAAAAAAAAAAAAAAAAAAAAATATCTGTGTTTCTACACCAAAGTCAATTTAGCCATTTCTGTGACTTATATAAATATGTCTGTACTTGGACAATGTAATGTTCCTGCTCACATTTATTACATAAATTAAGACATTATTTCACATATTGGATTGTACCACAAATATAAAGGGGTTATTGGCAAGTTAAAGTAAAATAGCTTTTCGGGCAGTAAATGGTACAATCTTATGTTAATATTTGTCTTGATGTATTGGGTTGTCCATCATTTTTGATCAAACTAACACATCATTCACATTCACTGTGAGATATACAGCATTAGCTATGTCTATTGTATTGCACGATATGCAAGCCTCAGCCTGGTACATTATAACAGCTTGGGAGTAACTTATATTTCCAACCAGCAACTATAATTATTAATTTCTGAATTATTTATTTTGTGTTCTGGTGATCCACATTCTAAATATATCACAGGATATGGAACATGTCAGTGTCACATTAAACTATCTACATCTTAAGTTCTATTACAGAAAAATGAATTTACAGATAATTAAATATTACAGAAAAAATAAATATTATAGAAAATAAATATTACTGAATATTTATTATAGAAAAATAATGTTCCTATAAGAGTAAACAACGCACAAAGCATAATTGCAGAATTCAGTCTTTTGCACAGATTGAGAGTGTGGTTTGACCAGTTTAATTTGCTTTTGATATGTAAGCCCAGGTATTTTGAACTGTTCACCACAGCTATCTCCTGTTCACCTAGTTTTTTTTCATCTTTAGAGGTTGTGTGTAACTGTATACAGTTTTTTACTGTAATTAACAGGTTACTCTTCCTTTTTCTACCTTTATTGTCCTCCTGATGAAGGAGAATTTAGTTCCAAAATTTAGTATTCTGTTTCTATAATCACCTCTACCAGCTTTCCTTGAGTTGTTACTGTTTAAATGTATGGATTATAAGCATTTTATGAAAAAGTTAAATTACTAACAACTAGTATTCCATTTAAATACAGCAAGAAGCAGATAAATGTTATTTTCAGAGGTAAATTTGTAATAGTTTGTGCACTTACTTTTGCATTCAGGTATTTTATTCAAACCAGCAGTGCCATTCCAACCATCAAGAGTGCATGTGATTGTAGCACTTCCACTAAGTTCATATCCATCTTTGCAAATAAGGCTACATTCATCTCCAATTTCACTGAAAGTCTGAGAACACAAAGGAGGATCCCAGTATTGTCGTTCACCATCCTTCAACTGAGCACAACCTGAAATATAATTGATGAATTATTTGATGTGCTTACAGTAACTGTTTCATGATAGTACATAAAAAATTAAATTAATATGTCAAGGGGATTATAATACCTTAATTTTTGTCCTCTCAAAATAAAAATAAAGAAATAAGTTATGACACTGGAGGGTTAATGTTCAGAATAAATTTTGGTAAGTACAATATTATATTAACCTCCATTTTTATTTGTTGAAAATAACAATAATAACTACAGGAAAAGAATTCATGAAGACTAAGGAAATTGTGTTAAACGTAGGATAATTTACCACGTTCACAGACAAAATTCCTCTTCCATTCGCAGTTGAGATCTGATAAAATTGGTCGAGTAATGAATCTTCTGTTTATTGTTAAACATAAATTGTTTGTGCTAATATCAACAGACCATGGAGGATAGCCATCACTTCCTATATCACTTGGTATTTTTACCTCAGTTGGAACCCACATCCAGTTTCCTTCAACATATCGTCCACCTATCCAAATATTCTGGTAAGCTGAAAAGATAAATAATTTAGTTTTACATTGTCTTCAAAATCTATGAGAACTGGAAATAAAATATTCCCCATATTGATATTGTTTCTAGGGTCATAAAATACACGTCTTACATTTATTGATCAAGGTATTGTACTATTGGCATCTTATATTTATATTGTAAGTCATCATATCAGCCATTTGACATATTTACACAAAATGAGAATATATACATTGTGGAACAATATGAATTAAATGATCATTTTTATTCCTCTGAGGATTATGATTTACTCTAGGCACCACAGTTTATTATACAAATGTCTGTGTGTCTGTACTTTCAGTAAGAGGCCATTCTCATGTTTGAAGTCCAAAGTAGATTTCAAAAGCTGTATCTGACTGGTTGTACAAGTAATTGTTAAGTTCATAGTTATGCAGTATTTTCAGTTGATATACTCTGAAATGTGATTGAACATATTTATAATTAAACTGCTGTCAAATATTTTTTCATGTAATGTGATTGTCCAGGCTTCTGAAATCTTCAGCAATCATGAGAATAGCAAAATGTCTACTTGTTAAAATCTGGAGAGTGGTACTTTACAGAATACTGAAGACCAGTTAAAAATAATTATTTGTTACTCTAAAATCATAAAGCTTCAAGTTCAAAGACAGATTGGACATAGAACTTCATTTTAAATGAAGTGCAGTTATTTCAAAAATATCATATGTATAAAGACTCATAACTGAAAATACTGTAATATGATGAAATAACTTACGGTGAAAGAAACACAATCCACCAGCCATAGCTTCAGTAATGAATTGAGTTTCAGCCATGTCTTCCAAGATTGAAAGATATCCCCCTTCATTTGAGCAGATTTGTGCAGCTTCCTCCCATGTCACACGCTCACGATGGAATGTATATTTGTGCCCTTTATAAATATATGTCTCTCTGTCAACAGCAACCAATCTTCTATCATCAGGTGCTGAAAAAAATATAGTGAAAATTAACCAGTTAATGTGGAAAGATGTAAATAATTTTTCAATGTTCCGTAAATAATACATTAAGATTGAACTGGTACTTTATTTTAAAATAGTGTAGTTTGTCTTATTCTACAAAATGAGGTGCCTCTATTACGTGAAGATTTATTCTCTTAAATTAATATCTGACATAAATCCAGTGTTTCTAGTTTTTCCTTGTTTTTAATTTTGTTGTTCAAAACTTAGAGGTGTGTCTTAGTGTTACTTGCAATGTCATAATCACTTACTTTGACCAATATCATTGCCCACATTTCAGTACATTTACCACTGCAAAGACTCTTCTTACGTTTTTTGAACATGCTGTTCCCTAACTATTCTGTCTTAAATGCTGTATTAAGCATATGATAGAAAGATAGTTCTACACTTTTTTCATTTTTTAAGACTTATTGTTTAAATTTTGGTTACTCAGTACTATTGTCAATGACACAGTCGTGCAGTTTAACTGAGAACCATTATTTTATTTTATATTATCCACTTAAATTTATGTGTTTCTTTTCATGGTAGTTTTTTATTTCATCTTACAGAGTTAATAATCGATCAGTAGGAATGTTTATACAGTGAGAACCTTTGTTGTTTACGTTGACCAGCATCACACTTATGTCTCTAAAAACTGCTTGCAACCAATGTATATAGTGAACAATTGCACATTTGAGAGTGGCATGTCAGTAAGTGCTGTGTGAGGGGTCAGAAGATGACTGAGTTACATAATTTGCTTGAAAGGCATGGAGATATTAATTGGATAAACTGCAATGGATGGACATAGGCAAACTAGTAGCAACCCAAACTCAGCTACATGAGGTGAAGTGGTTCAATGACCATCCTCCTGTTGTTCATAGGCAGAGGCAATAATTCATAACCACAGGTTTGATGTACAGTATGTCATCCAAGTGCACTGAAGAACTTATTATCAATATTTATGAATAAGACGGTAACCATATCCATAATCATGCTGCAGCCATTGATAGGGTTACAAAATTGAATATGGTGCACATTTGTCTTAATGAATGTGGTGCATATGTGGAGTGACCAGACATGCATGTTAATGGCTGTCCTAAGTCACAACAACTACACTGAGAAGATTCAGGGCCTACTAGATGATGACTCTGTTATAACTTCAAGTTGAACAAATATATTTCAAGGAAGACACAATACATGAAAGTCACAGATCAAGTAAACAGAGTAAGACGTGTGTACACTTTAACAGTCAAATCATAACTGAGTCCAAGTCTAGCGGCCACTGGCTGGCTGGCCGCTTAGGTGGCGCTGCTGCTGCATGGCTGGCAGACAGTGTCGCATGTAGAGGATGCGCATAACTGTGCGGCGGCACTTTGAAAGATCGGTGAGTCACAACAGTCTCTTATAGGAAGATCAATGCAAATCTGATCAAGGTGGAGAGAAAGACCAGAACACTTCTCATGGACTCAGATTTACCCCCTAGGATTATCAGTTGTTACCATAAGAATCTGTACCACCAAGATTTTATGGATGTCCTAAGATCCACTAAGAAGGTATACCATTACACCCTATTATCAGAGACATCAGAGCTCCCACATATTTGCTGGCAAAATAGCTGAAAGACACATTCACTGCGTACATGAGTAAATGCCCAAATAACTCCTGCAATTCTGCGGATTTTATGAAATGCCTCAACAGCTCTGGGCTGAAGGATTCAGACATCCTGATGAGTTTATGACATTATTTTGATATTCAACAGGGTGCCTCTAAGAAAATCAGTAGCACTCATTAGTTAGTGTATCATCCTTTACAGGCATTGGCTGACCTCGACATATTTTCTTTTTAATGGATACTACTGTGAACAGATGGAGGGAGGCACAATCTGCAGCCCACTTTTGACTCTGGTTGCCAATCTGTATGTGGGTGGATGACATGTTTTTTCATATGTCCCGATGGAAGAGACAGACTCCATGACTTACTTGCACATTGAAATTCCATACATCCCAACATCAAATTCATTGTGGAGACCAAAGCAGAGGGAAGACTACCTTTCCTAAATGTCACAGTTAAGAGATCAGATGGCACCATGGGCCACAGTGTGAAAGTGAACATCAAATTTTTCATTGAGACAAGGATATCAGCAGAAGTGGGACAGGAAAGAAAATGACTGCTGTTGTTCTCAGTATACATAAATGATTTGATTGACAGGTGGGCACCAATCTGTAGTTGTTTGTCAATGATGTTGTGGTGTATGGTAAGGTATTGAAGTTGAGTGAATGTGGGAAGATACAAGATGACTTGTTTGTGTAATGAATGGCCATTAGCTCTAAATGTGGTAAAATGTAGGCTAAATAGGAAGAACAAACCTTTAATGTTCAGATACAATATTACTAGTGTCCTTCATGACACAGTCAAGTTGTTTGAATATCTAGGCAAAACGTTGCAAAGCGATATGAAATGGAATGAGTATGTGAGAACTGTAGTAGGGAAGATGAATGGTTGACTTCAGACTCTTGGGAGAATTTTAGGAAAAAGTTGTTCACCTGTAAAGGAGACTTCATATAGGACAATGGTGCAACCTATTCTTGTAGTAATACTCAAGTGTTTTGGATCTGTACCAGGTTGGACTGAAGGAATACATTGAAGCAATTCAGAGACAGTCTGCTAGATCTGTTACCAGTAGGTTTGAACAACATGCGTTATGAAGATGCTTTGGGAACTTAAATGGGAATCCCTGGAGGGAAGGAAATGTTCTTTTTGAGAAACACTAGAGAAAAAATTTAGACAACTGGCATTTGAAGCTGAGTGCCAAATGAATCTACTGCTGGCAACAAACATTGTGCGTAAGGACTACAAAGACACAAAGCAATAAATTAGAGCTCATATGGAGGCATACAGATAGACATTTTCCCACTCTCTATTTGCTGGTGGAACAGGAAAGGAAATGACTAGTAGTGGTACAGGGTACCCTCTGTCATGCAATGTATCTATGTAGATGTGGATGTAGAATTGTACATAAATGCAGACAGCTGTCACCACCCTGTACAGAGCAATAGTGGGTAAATCTGAGTCCTTGAGAAGTATCCTGGTCTTGCTCCCCATCTTCTTGGCAGGGCCAGTGTTGATCTGCCAATAGGAGTCATCATCTAGTATGCTCTGAATCTTCCCAGTGTAGTCCTTGTGAGTTTGGACATCATTGTGTTACCTTTGTCCATAGGTAAGACAAGAAGATCAGGGTGCTGTCTCATGTCACAAATAGCTTCCACCTCTCTGCTGGTGATGTTTGGCTTTGTTGGTTTGGTTGTGGGAGCAAAGTTAAGTCCCCTGTCCAAACCTGCAACTACATCATCTCTTGGCTGTATTATTGTAAGAATGGTGACAACTTTGCTGGGGTCTGCTAGTGATAGTTGTCTGTGAGATGAATAAATTTTAATTCTTGACATTATATGGCCTTCTTATGAGTCATATCAGCTGCTGCCCACATGACACCATCCAACTACCCCCAGGCTCAGGAATTAAAATAGTAGGCCACTTTTGAATGTGGGTTAAATAGCTCCTGAGTGGTGGTTCCCCAGGCTGCAGCTATTGGAATCCCTCTCAATCGATATATCTTAATAATTCAGTGATTACAGTGCACCGTTTGTCTCACATAATAGAATACAGATGCGACAGGATTTTACCACAAATGTTGAAAGACAGGGGCAGTGTCATTCCATTGAAATTCAAAACAGGAACGACTGTATCAACCAGGACTGTGGCCATAGTCTCAGAAAGTCTTAGGAACCAGTAATGGGCTTAATAAAGAAGACAGTCAGCAAACACTATGAGCTCAGCAAACACTACCAGCCCATTGCCAGGGAGAATGGCATGCCTACATACGTCCTGTCACATCCATGGCATCTAGCCATGCATTTCTGCCCACAGCTGCTGACACACTCACATCTTAGGCCTCTGTCAAGCACCCTTGCACACTAAATGCATATGGAGCAGCCTATAGTGGGAGGGTATATAAATCAGCTGTATGCCCCAGGACAGTTCGACAGTGCACCTGATGATGGCGACATGTTTGATCACCAATATATTGTGCCCACTGGACACTATAAACTGGCAGCACATTTGTGTATGTTCAATCAAGTAATATGCTGGGAGAAACTGAAGAATCTCATCACATACTTTTAAGGTTTAATTTAAATTTTATTTCAAATGATTAATGAAAGAGTTTAAAACGAATGAATAATGAGGGCTATAATTCTGGAATTCTGGTGTATGTACACTGTTAGTAAAGTAGTACATGTTTCCTGATGTCAGACTTTCACAGAAACTTTTGTTCTAATAGTTTCATCCTACATAAATTATTTTCTGACAGGTTTATGAGCATAACTAACACTGTTTTTTTTTTATAGATAAAAAATCTACTCACCAAGTGGCAGTAGAACACACACACAAAAGACGGTTGTAATTAGGCGAGCTTTTGGAGCCAGTAGCTCCTTCTTCAGGCAGAGGGGTTAAAGGAGAAAGAAGAGGGATGAAGGAAAAGGACTGGAGAGGTCTAGGAAATGGGGTAGATTTCAGGAAAGTCACCCAGAACCATGGATTAGGAGAGACTTACCACACGGGATGAGAAACAGTCCCCTTACCGACAATTCTGGGTGACTTTTCCAAAATCTACTCCTTTCCCTATACCTCTCCAGTCCTATTCCTTCACCCCTCTTCCTTCCCCTTCAAACCCTCTGCCTGAAGAAGGAGCTACTGGCTCCAAAAGCTTGCCTAATTACAACCGTCTTTTGTGTGTGTGTTCTGCCGTTGCTTCGTGAGTAGAGTTTTTATCTATCCAATTCAATTATTTTGTCAAAATTTGATTGTTTTCATTGTTATACTATCTTTTTTGGTATCTTCATTCTTTGATGAAGTCAGTTATTGCCAAGAAACATTCCCCACAGAAAGTAATAGCAAATATTATCTGTGCCAAACACATTTAGATAATCATTATAAACAAATTTGATGCCACGGTGGCTTCTACACAATAGTGGCTACTACAAACATTTATGTGTGGGATCTTTAATGCATGATACATTAGTCACATTACAGTGTGAATTATAATTTATTATGCTACATATTTCAGAAATGGCTTCTTGCTTCTTAGACTTAAATTCCATCATGCAATAGTTGCATCTGCTTGTGAACAATTGTAGTTATACCTGTTTAAAACTTCATTATTTACATGATACAAAAGTTCATACATAACTGATGCCATCACATTATGAGTGTTGATCAATAGGATAAATCATGTAATCATTTATCATCATCTGTATAGCATCTGCTATTAACTCAACTTGACTGACAGCAAGTATCTTTGAGAGCAAATATGTACCCACCCATGCATTAACTTTTCATCAAGAAACTGTTTGATCAGTGTATATAAGTTTGTAACATACATAAAATTGCAGTGCTCTTTGACTTGCAGTCTGCAGGGATATTATTGTTGGGTAGTGGCTCGCATTTCCAACTGCTAGAAGATGTTTCTGAAAATTTTGTCTGCACATATTTTATTGTTACCCAGCACTGGATTCGTGAATTGTCTACTGTCCTGTCATCAACTTTTTGCTTTTACAATACAAATGAGGCAACATAATCCTTGTGCTCCACACATCACTAATCATGGGAGTTGCCCTTGATGATGATGGCTACAAATATATTCTCATTTCACAGCAGACCAGTGATACTGTGGTCTCTGAAAAGCCCCATGTTACTCTTATGGCTTTACGTTTAGATTTAAGCATGGACTGAGATCCAGCATTCAATGTATTGAAGTATCACTAGTCAGCTCACCCACAGGAACCACAAGACATTAAGTAGATGTGCATTTCTTGGACTAAAGTTTGGGAACAGAAAAAAAGTGTGCGGCAAAGGGTGTGTTAGATGCTGCGAGTAAAACTTGGCAATGAATAGAGGCAATGACACCCGCAATGTCTCATGATACGGTTACAGTTCAGACAGTGAGCACATGAATTACCATTACTTCAGGCATCTGAATACGATGACTAGGTTAGTTGTTGAAATATTGTGTGCAAAATAGAATCATCAAATAAGCTAGAAATCTGGAAATGTAAATCAACTACTGATATATTTGGTTTGTATCAATGCATATTTCCTCTAATAGTTCTGTTTTGATATGTGTGTGTTGAATGTTCTGGTAAAATATTTGTAATTCTTTCTTCAGCTTAGTTTTAACCATATGAGATGTACTAATCAGTTATCATGTTTTGTCTGCTTCTCATGTGATACAGTTGTTAGTGTTCCTCTAGCTCACATCCTAAGCTATCAATGTCCAAGTGGTTTCTCTGACATGAAAATATTTACACTGATTACTAAGACACTGACACTAACACATGTGTTCATGTTTGCAAAATGGACCCAAAGAACAGGAAACAAGAGGTATCACACAACTGGACTTGCAGGCATGTGAGCCCTCTTGCCAAACTGCAGCACAAATACTGTGGGCACAGCTAGTACAATGTAGCTGCACAAATGTGTGTGTGGGTGTGTGGGTGGGTGGGTGGGTGGGTGGGTGGCAAGGGGGGGGGGGGTGAGAGAGGGGGAGGGGATGGGGGAGTTGGTTGGTTTGGAGAGTAAAGGGTCCAAACTACAGGGTGATCGGTCCCTATGAGGTGGCGAGGTTTACGTGAATGTATGCCAGCTCATCAAAGGATTTTTCTGAAAGCTAATAAAGTTTTGTTTTGTATGCCTGTCAATGACAATGCTTCTGTTATTTGGAGAGTGGCCTACTTTACTTATAAATTATTTACATTCTGCCAGAAATAATATTCTGTTATGTGCGGGTACTTGAATGCTATGAATGAAGTGATCTATTTCTGTTTTTTGCTATTACTACTCTCGAGACAGTGTTCAGAATTTTAGTTATTTTATGATGACATTGTGTACAATGTAATATAAGAGAATTGTAACGTGAACTCAAGAGATATTCATGATACTCCTTGAGAGTATAGCCTGATTCTTGCTTAGTACTGTGGCAAAAGTACAAATGTGATTGGAGCTACTGGAGAAACTGTGAGACAGTGAACCTGAAACTAATGAAAAAAGTGAGAAGTGTAATGCACCTACATTTTGAAACCAGGTGAAACATTCAAAGTAAATTTCTGTATTATGGTGAAAAAATATTTACAATGAATTACAAATTTACAGAAATTACAAAACTTGCTTTTCTCATATATGGTGCAGTAACAATCAAAATTAAAACAAGAAGTGTGGAATGACTATTCTTATGTTATTGATGTAGTTTGGTGTTCTCTCCATTATTTTTTCCAATTTTGTCCCTGTGTACTTCACTTCCATAATGAGTATATTGATATGTGTTACATATGATTCATCAGTAGCTCAACAAAGTGCTACGTGTTAGTACCACTATTATTTAATTGTTGATTGTTGTTGGTACATGTACGTTTTTGATCAGTGTGTAGTCTGAAGTTTCTCCTTGATATCTGAATTCATTCCCAAAACCTTTTCTTTAGAAATATTTGTTTTTAATTTAACGAATTTCCATTTCTCCCAAAGTGAGGTTCCATCACCTGTACAATCTAAAAAATGCCTCCATGTATCCTTTCACCACTATTGCTATTGAGCCCTCATTACATGACCCCATAAATGTGAAAGCCTCAGTGAGACACCCATTTCATACATATATCCAGCACATTGTAATCAATTCCTATATAACTTACGCATATTTCTGGGGTGATTTATGTTTATATATATATTTTTTAAGAACGCCAACATCACTTGATTTAAAGACCTTTATTCCAATTACTAGCTTTGACAGAATCATGCTGTTATCCTCAGATTGGCATTACACTTTGTGTATGTGTTCACATATGTGTAACACTGACATTTTGAAAAGAAAGTGTAAATACGTTTTAAAATTCCACGTCATTTGTCATTTATAAAACAGAATGCTCCCAGATGGG
This sequence comes from Schistocerca piceifrons, assembly GCF_021461385.2. Taxonomy (NCBI): domain Eukaryota; kingdom Metazoa; phylum Arthropoda; class Insecta; order Orthoptera; family Acrididae; genus Schistocerca; species Schistocerca piceifrons. Next base: position 127,852,346 of record NC_060149.1, read on the forward strand.
TTGTCAAATGAATAAAAGATAAAAGTACAACATCCATAGCAAAAATAGAATTAAAACTACACACCACGCTGATGACCTCCACATGATATCATCAGCATGGCATGCAGTTTTAACTCTATTGTTGCTATGGATGTTGTATTTTTACCTTTTATTCATTTGACAACCCATCTGTGAGCATTCTGTCTTATAAATGACAAACCATGTGGAGTTTTATAATGCACTTACCCTTTGTTCTTGAAATATTGGTTAAAAAAATTGGTGACACATCTATGTGAACACGTACGCAAGGAGAAATATATATATTTTTTCCAGTCACAGATATATTCAACTCCATCAGAGGCAAGACTACCTGTAAAAGTAAATGCACTGCAAGTTTTACATGGCGTAGCATGTGGGATGACCACCAACCAGCAATCCACCTGAATCTGTGGCCACTGACCAAAGGCAAGACTGCCCACACTGGAAGAACAGCTAACATGGTTGACTTCAATTGCAGCATCCCCAATCCATGTAATTTAGATTCTTCCACCCCTCCTTCCCATGCCCCTTCCTCTACCTATTCTTACACTTTGGTTAATAAGCTTCTACCTTGCCTGCACCAGCTGGGTACATGGAATTTCACTTTGGTCAAGGTTGTTTCTTGCTTGATTCCATAATTACTCACACCCATTCAAAGAGCCGATTGAACTCAAACAGCAGCAGATATGTTTCAGCTGTGTCGGGTCAATACAAATGACTTCTTTAGCCAGATAATCACCATGGTTGAGTGTTGGGTGACTCTAAGATCCCAAGACAAATTAGCAAAGCAAGGAGTGGAAATATGAGGACTAGTTATGTAAAAGGTGAAGACCAAATCATCATTGATCACAGTTTTGCAGATTGTTTTCAAGAATTGCTAACAAATTATGCTCATAAGTGACACGTCATCATAGAAGTATACTAGCAAAATCTCCTACATCTACACCTACATATATACTCTGCTAGTCACCAAGCGGCATGTGGCGGAGGACACAATTTGCGTCAGAGTCATATTTTATTTATTTATTTTATTTAGTCCTTCAAATCCTATATGTATAGAATATATACAAGGATATTGGACATGGTTAGGTATTTACAAGATAAAATACAGTTTGTATTGCAATCCTAAGGACTAGATATTGAGGTAATTTAGCACAGATTCATAAATACAACAAACGTTACAGGCAACATACAAAGTAGAATATTAATAATGCATCTTTATTTTTGTTGTTTGGCTTTTATATATTCTGTCAGACTGTAAAAGCAATGATCAATTAAATATGCCTTTACTTCAGCCTTAAAACTACAGAGTTTACCTGTTGATTTAATATGTTTAGGTAGATTATTGAAAATCTTTATCCCAGTATGTAGTGTGCCTTTTTGGCACAATGATGTTCTCACCTGTTTCATATGAAGGTCAGATTTTTGCCTTGTATTGTGTGCATGTATATCTTCATTTTTTAATAAGATATCTGGGTGTCTAACGATATATTGTTTGATGAAAACTGATGTTTCGTAGATAAAAATGCAAGGAAGAGGAAGAACTGACAGTTTTTTGAATATGGGTCTGCACGATTTCGTATTGTTTACCCCTTCAGTAATTCTTAATATTCTCTTTTGCATCCTGAAAAGTTTAATATTTGTTGTTGTATTGCCCCAAAGATTATGCCATATTTAATTACAGAATGCACATAGGAGTAGTATACATTTAACAGGCTGGCTTTGCTGCAACAAGTTTTTAAGATTCGTATCATGTAACAGGTTTTGCTTAGTTTTCTTTGCAAATATTCAATATGTACCTCCCATTTTGTGTTGTTCAGGAGCCAGAGTCCCAGAAATTTAGTGCTGTCAACACTTTCAAGAACTCTGTCCCTAAGTTCTATTTCTATGTTTGTGTGGTGTCTTCCTTTTACATTATAGAAGTTCAGTGCTACTGTCTTTTCTTTGTTTATAATTAGCTTGTTGTAGCTGAACCACTGTTCTACACTGTTCATTGTTTGGATAGTGGAGTCTTTTAGTTTTTCTTCTGTTTTACCACTAATAAGGAAGCTTGTATCGTCTGCAAATTGGAGGGTAGTTTGGCAATACTTGTTGTACATAGGATCATTGACATAGAGGAGAAACAGAATGGGTCCTAATACTGATCCTTGAGGGACACCATATTTCACATTTTCATACCCTGAATAGTAGTAGCTGATTTTGTTATGGTCAGTATATTGCACTTGAACCACCTGTTTGCCACCACGTAGGTATGTCTTGAGCCACTTATTGGATATACCTCTAATTCCTAACTGGTCAAGCTTCTGCAGTAGGGCATTATGGTCAATGACGTCAAAAGCTTTAGATAAATCAAGACATATGCCTGTCACAAACTCACTTGCATCCAGTTTAGTACAGATTTCATTAAGAAATTCAAATATTGCACTTTCAGTTGAATAGCCTTTCCTGAAGCCATGCTGTGAAGGAGAGAGAATTTTATTTTTATTTAGGAAATCAGACACTCTCTTATAAAAAAACTTTTCCTAAATTTTAGAAAATACAGGCAGTAGGGCTATTGGTCTATAATTTGAAACACATTCTGGATTTCCTTTTTTGAACAGTGGTTTCAGCTTTGCCGTTTTTAAGCATGAAGGGAAGGTTCCTGATTCCAGTGAGCTGTTGCACAAATGTGTCAAGGGTTCAGCTAAGGCAAGACAGCATTTTTTAATAATTGCATCTGGTATTCCATCAATTCCACATGAGTACCCTGTTTTCAAGGTTTTTATAACTGATAAAATTTCTTCAGAATTTGTGGGTGAAAGGAACAAAGATGTAGACACATTTCTCACACTATTGCATGATGGAGGTGATATTTTGTTGTGTTCTTCCAGTCCACTCACCAACTGTTCACTTACGTTTGCAAAATATTTGTTGAAGGTCCCTGAAATTTCCGTTGGGCAAGAAATCATTTGTCCTTCATAACATAAGTTCGTATTTTTATATTGTTTAGTTTCACTTGTTGTTCGATTTTTTATAACTCCCCATATAGCTTTAGATTTGTTTTTTGAATTTTCAATGTATTTGTCATTTGCCATTGTTTTAGCTTTCCATACAACATTTTTGAGGATCCTGTTGCAATTCTTCAGGTACAAATGAAATTCATGAGGCATGTTCTGTGTCTTTGCTATAGTGCGTAATCTTCTTTTCCCTGCAGAAGATATTCTAATACCTGTTGTAATCCATTTGTTCATTTTGAAGTTAGGTTGACATTTTTACTTTTTTAATGGAAATGCAGCCTCAAAGTATGACATGAAGATTTCCATGAATTTTTCAAACTTTTTGTTAGTATTTTCACAAGTATACACTTCATACCAAGTTTCCTCACTTAGTCTCTGTACAAAAAGGTTTATTTGTTTGTTAGTGAATTTCCTTGCTTCTTTTACAAGTTCCTCTTTCTCAGTTGTTTCACTTGGGGTGTGCAAAGCAATAAAGTGTGCATAGTGATCACTGAAGCCAGTATTAAGATTTCCAGCACAGAAATTGTGATTTACATTTGTGTTTATTAATATCTGATCAATTGTTGAGCTAGTTGTTGGTGTAACTCTTTTAGGAGAGTCTATGGTGGCTTTTATGTTATATGTTTCCAGTAGAAAATACAGGCAGTAGGGCTGTCCCACTCGCGGATCGCGCGAGGGAAAAACAACTGTCTGAACGCCTCAGTACGAGCCCTTATTTCTCTTATCTTTGCATGATGATCATTATGTGATTTGAAAGTTGGTGGTAATAATATATGCTCTACATCCTCGATGAAGATTGGATTTCGGAATTTAGTGATCAGCCCCTTCTGCTTAGCGCGTCGTCTATCTGCAAGTGTGTCTCACTTCAAACTTTCTATGAACTTTCTTCATGCTCTCGCGATGGCTGAATGTACCAGTCAAGAATCTTGCCACTCTTCTTTGGACCTCCTCAATCTCTTGAAACAGACCCAACTGGTAAGGGTCCCATACAGAGCAATACTCTACTGAATGAACTAATGCATTGTAAGCTATTTCCTTTGTTGAAGGACTGCATCGCATCAGGATTCTAGCAATAAACCGCAATCTAGACTTTGCCTTACCCGTTTCTTGTGTAATCTGATCATTCCATTTGAGATCATTTCGAATAGTCACACCCAGGTACTTGACTGATGTTACCGCTTTCAAAGACTGATAATTTATTTTGTACTCATACATTAATGGGGATTTTCGCCTTGTTATATGCAGTAGGTGAAACTTACTGATATTGAGAGATAACTGCCAGTCATTACACCACGCATTTATTTTCTGCAAATCCTCATTGATTTGCTCACAACTTTCATGTGATACTACTTTCCTGTAGACTGCAGCATCATCGGCAAACAGTCTAAGGCCACTGTCAATACCATCAACCAGATCATTTATGTAAATCATAAAAAGCAGAGGACCTATTACACTGCCCTGGGGCACACCTGAAGTTACTCTTGTTTCTGTTGAAGTTACCCCGTTCAGGACGACATACTGCTCCCTGTCTGTTAGAAAACTTTCTATCTAACTGCATATGTCATTGGATAGACCATAAGCACGCACTTTTTGTAGCAAGCGACAGTGCGGAACTGAGTCAAACGCCTTTAGAAAGTCGAGAAATATGGCATCAACCTGGTAGCCGGTATCTAAAGCATGTTGTATATCATGCACAAATAGGGCCAGTTGTGTCTCGCATGTCCGCTGTTTCCTAAAACCGTGCTGGTTTCTGCAGATGAGCTTCTCAGAATCTAGAAAGGTCATTATGTCTGAATACAAAATATGTTCCACAATTCTACAACAAATTGATGTCAGTGAAATTGGCCGGTAATTATGTGCATCCGATTTTCTACCCTTTTTATAGACTGCTATGACCTGGCCCGTCTTCCAGTCCCGTGGAACTTTCTGCCATTCCAAAGATCTCTGATAGATGACGGATAAGAATGGTGCTATATTTGTAGCATAGTCAACATAAAATCTTACGGGGATACTGTCTGGGCCAGATGCCTTTCTGGCGTCTAAGGATCTTAACCGTTTTACAGTCCCAGATACACTAAACACTATGTCAGCCATCCTTTCATTTGTTCGATAATTGAAAGGGGAATGGTGCTGCAGTCCTCTATCGTAAACGAGTTTTTGAAAGCTAGGTTTAGAATTTTGGCCTTCTGTTTATCATCATCAGTTACATTACGCATACTGTCAGCAAGAGAAGATATTGAATTATTTGTAGTGTTCACAGATTTTACGTATGACCAAAAATTTTTGGGGTTATTTTTAGAATCTGCAGATAAAATATTGCTTTCAAATTTGTTAAAAGGGTCTCTCATTGTCCTTCTAACAGCTGCTTTCATTTTGCATAATTTCTGTTTGTCAGCAGGGCACTGACTACGTTTAAAATGACTGTGCAAAATTCTCTGCTTTCTCAGCAACTCCCTAATATGTTTGTTGTACCAAGGTGGAACCTTTCCCTCCCCTATACTTTCGCTAGGCACATACTTCTCTAGCACATGGTGGACAGTACCTTTAAATTCTGACCAAAGATGCTCAATATCTTTGTGTCCCGCGGTGAATGCTTGGAGCTGACTATGAAGATATTCATTAATGACACTTTTATTTGTTTTCCCAAACAAGAAAACTCTATGCTGTTTCTATGTCTTTTTTTTTTTTTCCAACTTCCATTGACACAGAAGCCACAATGACATTATGGTCGCTAATACCTTCTTCTAGATTAACTTCCTCAAAAAGATCATGTCTGTTTGTCGCCAAGATATCTAATATGTTAACATCTCGAGTTGGTTTTCTAACCAATTGCTAAGGTTGCATGTTGAGAATACTCCTAGAATAACTTCACATGAATCTTTGCTTCTACCCCCTGTGATAAACGTGTAATTTTCCCAGTCAATGGATGTTAGATTAAAATCTCAACCTATAACTAATGGATAATTTGGATATTTACTTCCTATGTAATCGGTAATGAAGGATTTGTGTATTCACTGTTTGGAACTAGTACTGTCTATTACAAAATTAAATATATCTAATAGTTAAAATGATAGGGATAGCTTGCCTAATGCTCAAAGCAACAAACAGCCATTTAAAGGGCCCAAATAAAAAAACAAAGTAATAACAATTAAATAGCACTGAGTGTTGCAACAAGGTCCTTCATATTGTCACAGAGCATATGCTTAGATGCCATCAAATGAAAACTTAAATATGCAGTTAGTCAATGACTGCACTAAAGCAACATGCAGCCGTAAAAAATTATAGATTTTCACTAAAATGAATCTAAAATGTATGGCATTTAATCACAAAGCAAGTATATTAAATTTAATTTAGTGAGAATTTTGAATAGAGCCTACATAATTTTTAGTGGATTCCTATTGCTTTTTTTATTTAATCAATGGGAAAGTTACTTGTCTGAAGAAAGTTTCAAGTTATTCTATTTAATTGTTGATTATCTTCTACTAATTGTGTAACTTTAATATGAGAACACTAATAACTGCTCTGAGATAACAGCTGTGTACATTTTCTATGAATGGCGCCTTATTTACAGTGAGCATTCATTTTTAGTAGCATGAATATGCAATACTCAAATGAACATCTTCAGAAAGTGGTGTTTGCATTCCAAAGTGAAAATAATTTGAGAAAAACATTGCTATCTGAGTAGTGGATTCAACTGTTAGTTTAAGCTGCAAAATGGAATTCTTTTCTGAAGGAAATAGCATTTTATTTATTTCAAATACTGGCATAATCATAGGGACCTATGTAATGGGAAACTGTTTAACTATGAGATTTAATAAATATTTGTAACTCTGTTCAGTTAAGAAACTGTAAGGTTTCAAAGTATGTTTTATCAGGAAGTGCCAGCTATCAGGAGACACTCATTAGCTGTTTCTGACATGAAAGTTCCAATTAAATTATTTGACCTGACACCTCCACAAGAAAGATTCAGTTAAATTATTTGACCTGTCGCCTTCACTGAGCCTAGAAATTATAGGCATAGTTACCATTAATTAGCATGACTGTCATTGACAGAAAACACAACCAACACATACAGAGGGAAAGTGATAGTGTTCCATTACAGATGATTCTGTACAAGTATTCACAGCTAAATAAAACAGCTACTTCTGTATCCTACTCAGTGAGAGAAAGAAGACAAATAATGGTGACTGCCTAACATATTAATGTTTTTGAATTGGTAGTCACATTGATTCTTTCCAGATGTAGTGTATTTCCTATTTCTCATTCGTAACAACATAATTAATATGCTACAGTTATAACGTAACAACCTCAGTTCTGTATTGCTCCATGTTAGATACAATGTAAAAGACTGGTGACAGGAAAGATGAAACAATTTCAGCAGTGTTGGGATAAAGAGCTTCCAATGTATTCTCTGGCCATGCAAGATTTTTGTGTTGTCACTTAAATTCAGAAACTGAGTACTAAATATGATCCTGATAACACAATAATATTAATAAAAATTATCAGCAAGAGCATCAGATGCAATGTATTGGTACTATCTAAAATTTTATGAGGTGATAGAGTGTGCAGTCTTCAACAAAACAAAAGTTTGGAACTACCATTATGATCTTCTTGATGAGTGCCCCACTAGAAATTTCAACTTGTGTAACAATCTTCCTAACATATAGAAACACACTACACACATACATCACACAATATCATATATGGCATTAATTTTATAACTGACAATGCCTCAATTAATACTGGATGAAGAGCTAACTTTTAAGAATGTATCTGTATTTGTTACTGGAAAAATCAATTACAAAACAACAAATCAAGATTAATTTGTCTTATATCAGATTATGGATTATGTGTTTGTGTGATGTTGTTTGGCAAATATATTGTTGTGTATGACAAAATGCATGTAAGGTAGTGTAGCTAAATCAGAGGGCAGTGAATGCAATACTCACTGGCTAAGACACCTGCTATAGTGATAGCAAACACTATAATTATTTTCAGCTCCATGGCAGCCACAATGAGTAGTCAAGAGCAGAACTAGAGTTCTGTTTATATACACTGGTGTGCCAAATCTGAAGTAATAAAAGCATTAAATATTTTTAGATAAAGAAGACTGAGTGATGATATCAAGCTATACTTCTTTGGGATTAAGCTATGTGAATTATTGCTCTGTGGTAATTGATAAACTTCAGAGATAAAGTCAAATTCTGATTGTTTACAGATGTTTACACATCTGAAGACAAATCCCTTTCTCATGAAGTACTTATGCTTCTTAGAATTTTCGTAACTGATTCTCTTCAAAATGATTAAAAGTTTCCAAGAAAGAAAGTATTTTCCTCATACTGTGTGCAGTGCTTTAAATGGTGACATTTAGAATAAAATTTTTCAGTGAAGAGTATATTACTGTACTTATTTATTTGCTTTTCATTCCATGGGTCCATTTAAACCAGAACTACTGAATCAAGATACACATCACTATATACATGACACACAAAATGCTGCTAAAAAAATAAAGAAAGAAAATAAAAAACAGAGATTTTTGACCACATACACAAATAAGCTATACAATACAGTGACAGAATCTAAACTGTTACGTGAAACTCAAGCGCAAAATAGAGTTTTCCAACTAAAATTTTAATATGTGGAGTTTATTACTAATATTTCTAAGGCCTGTTTAAAGACTACTGAAAATGAACCATCAGAGTGATATAGAATTTCCTGTACAATTGTTAAAGAAATGTTATCCAAGTACACAATGTTGATTGACCAAATGCTATATATTGGGGCAGTCGCATAAGTTAAGAGATCAAAATACCTCAAGCATCCTATAATGAGACAGTAGAGATGAATGATAGGGGTCAGCAAGGTGATGCTTTCCAAACAGAGGGCAACTACATGTTTTTAAATTAGAACCCCTATTTTTAAACACATATTCATATTGCTTGAGAAAAATCAAACACCATTGAGCTGACTCACTCCTTACAAATCATAATGAGATGAACAGACACAATATACATTACTGGGGCCTTGTCAACTCATGTTACTTTCATCAAGAGGAACAACAGTGTCCTGGATCACTTGACACTCGATGTAGAATACTGGATGGAGAAATTGTTGATGCTTATTGGTTTGGGTGATACTGGATGGAGAAACACACCCAAACATTCTGCAGGATGAAATATTGTTATTGCTTAAAGACCATAATTGTCACTAATTGTGTGGTTCCAGTGAGACAACTGTCCAGCATGTTGCTCACAAGAAGTGAAAGAAATCATGAATTCTAAAGTTTGCTGGCTCAATAAAGGTGGTTACAATAAATTAGCCTGCCAGATCACCAGATAATAAATTACAAGATTTCTTCCTCTAGTGTTTGTTAAAAGTGAAACTATACCATGAACTACCATAAACATGTAAAAATATGACTGAATGTACTTCAAATGCTTGCAGAGAGTTTTACTGCATAGTCAGGAAGTCTGCATAGATAACACCAAATATGCAGTGTTGTAAGCCATCAGCTCAGAGATGTACTGGAGAACCAATAATTAATTTTGAGACAATATTTTCAAGTCTTGTGAGAAATTAGTTCTTAATATATGAAAATATTTCAGTAGAAAGGTTTAATGGGAACACAAATTTTCACTTGCATATTCATGTTCGACGAGAAAAATGAATAACTTTGTCCTGAAAATAGTAAGTAACATTTAGTCAGAATGTAAATAACTTGGATGAAAGGAGACCCCTCACTGAACAACTTTAACATTGAGTCATGAACAGTCACACACAAAATAGAATGAAAACTTTGCTAGCTTTCAGAAGATCTCACCAAAGCATCTCTTCAGAAGGCAGCAAAGTTTTCATTCCACTTTGTGTGTGTTTGGTGATGAATCAGTGGTTCAGTTATTAACTTTGTCCTGAAACATTTTTTATTTTATTCTATCTTTTTGATAAGAACTCCCTTTTATATGACTTGAAATAATAACCAAAAATTAAATTACATCATTACTCATCCCAAGTGATGATCTTCAAACTCAATAAATTTATTGATGTTACTCATCAAGTATTTCCTTAAATACAATAGTACAAGGGTAAGTCAATTATTATCTGCAGTTTAGTTATATTTTTGTTTATTTAGGTAGTACTGCCATTTTACATTGATGATGTGTGCTTTGTTTATTTGTTGCTATATCTTTGCAATTTTCAAGCTGCTAGGTTTAGTATCATTATTACTGCCATGCTGTTAATCATGAGTGCTCTGCTGTCTATTTGCACCAAAGAAGATCAACGTTCAGTGATCCATTTTTTGTGGTCAGAGGGCATATCAGGGACCAAAATTCATCGAAGACTGTCGATACAGTACGGGTACAGTGTTTTGCCACAATGGAGTGTCTATGAATGGATTGAAAAATCCCAAAATGGTGGCACAAGCCATACACATGATGAAGTAGCCGGACCACCATTTATTGCCACAAATGAAGAAACCATTGAGCGTTCACGTGAAATGATTCTCTTGGACAGACGATTAACTATTGACGAAGTGGCACATCATCTGCAAATTAGTCACACTTCCGCCTACAAAATCATCCACAACAGACTTGCGTTTCATAAAGTTTGTGCAAGATGGGTCCCAAAACAACTCACACAGTAGCACAAACAAACTCACTTGGACATCTGCAAAAAACATTTGGATCTCTATGGTAACAAAGGGGACATCTTCTTTGACAGGATCATTCCTGGTGACAAAACATGGATCCATCATTAAGAGCTGGAGAGTAAAACATAGAGAATGGAATGGAAACATCCCAATTCACAGTGCAAGAAAAAGTTCAAGACCCAACCGGCCACAGGAAAACTGATGCTTACAGTTTTTTAGGACACACAAGGTCCAGTACTGGAACATTATGGGGAAAGGGGCACAACAACAAACAGTGTACATTACAGTGAGATGCTTACTGCCAGGCTAAAGCCTGCAGTTTGAAGAAAATGCCAAGGATTGCTGTCAAAATGTGTTGTGTTGTTGCACGACAATGTCCATACGCATTCTGCTGCCCACACTGCTAAAACACTACAGAAACTCAAATTTTAAGTAGGCATATTGGATCATCCTCCATATAGTCCCGATCTTCACCCTTCAGACTATCACTTGTTTAGTCCAGTCCAACAGGCATTAAGGGGCCATTGATTTGCCTCAGATGAAGCAGTGCATTCCTGGCTTGCAGCTCAAGAGGCAAGAGGCAACAAGAAGCTTGTACAATGATGGACCAAGTGCGTTGAAATACAAGGAGACTATGTCAAAAAATGATGTTCTTGTAAGTTTCCTATTTGTTACAAAAAAATTTTATAACTGCTTTGTGGATGATAATTGACTTACCCTTGTATTTCCTTTTTAATATCTGTGCAATCATTTGTTATAGATTCAGTATGTACTACCCTAGTTGTCGGTCTCAAGATGGACCCATAGGAGTTAGTTGTTTCCTTTGTTAAAGTTTTACATTTTGTGGCCATTCATTCTAGCCAGGTATATGTGTTACTACACAGTTGGTGAATAGATGGGCTAAAGCTGAAATGCACTAAAAAATCCATAGAAAAGTGAGGCAGAGCCAAGATTCTTTCCAATAACCAGGAGGGAGGTATAAGGCACAGACCATGAAACTGCCTCCAGAATCTACTTGCACAGAAGTACTCTTGTATTTTAATTCAACTGTAGAACATATAGGCCAGACAATTTGTTGTAGCTCTCTTCGCATCATACCAGTGCAACTCTAATAAGTGTAAGTTTAACTGTTTTTGAGTGCCACTGACAGTAGGTGCAGATTCTACATGAAGCTACCAAACTTCTGATATGTGTTACATGTCCTGAGTGTTTCAGGTACTTCTATAGTAACACAATTTTTTTAATTTTTTTCTTCCATGAAGAAATTTGTTCTGGCATTAATGTGTTAACAGATTTAGAGCAGCTACTTATGTGTCTCTCTTATATTTTACCTCTGCCTGGCTCTTATAGTTAGATTATGCTGCAGAGCAGACTCATTGTGTAACTCTGATCACTCTATCATTCTGCTTTCACCCTAGAAATGTCACTATTTCTTTGTAATATCTGTAACATTTGCAACCAGTCCCTTTTGCATTTTTACTGACATTTTCCTAAATTTCATTTTTTCTGGAGGGTACCACTCTGAACCATGTCACTGCAAGAAATGCAGAGTTCTTTTGATTGGATTTATGTATCTCATTTGCCCCTGACCCAACCTCCTACCTCCATGCTACCCAAAACTCATCTAATATCCTATACACATATTTACACAATGTGATGACACTGATACACTTTCTCTTTTATATATATACTGCTAGAAATTAACACTATAACAACATTAAGACAGCATGTGTCAAATTGAAAATGGCATGAAGTATACTAGATACTTTGACATGAAATGATTAGCATTTCAGCACAACTGCACAAAGTATGCAGTAGTGACACAATCTACATTCTGCATTAAAAAGATGAGATTATAAGCAGGTTTCTCATCCACAAATCACATTTGAAACTTGACTTTTTGTGAGAAGTATTAGTCAGTTAGTTGCTTAGTTCAGCAGCAGATGTCGAGGCAAGTTGATATGCCAGTAGCATTAGCAGCAACAGCAATTTTCAGATAAAAGAGCAATTTTGTTTAATTTATCTTATTTCACATACTTCTGCAAAGAAGTGAACTATGTTTGTGTATACCTACAAGATTATACAAAGAGTGTGTAAAAGAACTTGCTCCCCTTCTAGCATTGCTTCATCAATGAAGGATACCTAGTGACTGGAAAAAAGCACAAGTTATTCCCATTTTCATGAAGGGCTGCAGTGCAGATGCATGCAACTATAGACCTATATCATTCATGTCAATCAATTGTAGAAGTATGGAAAACATTTTATGGTCAAGATTTATGATGTTTTTGGAGCATGAAAATCTCCTCTATAAAAATCAACATGGGTTGTGCAAACAAAAATCTTGTGAAACTCGGCTCCCTCTGTTCCTCCATGAGTCCACAGCATTGTAGTCAATGGCGCTCAAGCTGATGCCCATTCCTGGGCTTCAGGAAGGCATTTGAAATCATCTCACACTGAATTTAGTGAAAAAAATATGAGATTATTGAGCATCAGAGCAGATTTGTGAGTGTACTCAGGAGTCCCTTGTAGACAGAACTCAACATTTCAACCTTAAAAGAGCAAAATAGACAGATGTAGAGATAATTTCTGGAGTACCCCAAGGAAGTGTGATAGGTCCATTAATGTTTACAATGTATATAAGTGATCTAGTAGAAACCATCAGATGCTCCTTAACACTGTTCACAGATGATGCAGTTGCCTATAACAAAGTAGCAATGCCAATAGATAGTACTGATTTGCAGAATGACCTTCAGAGGATTGGTGAATAGTGCAGGCTCTTTCAGTTGCCCCTGAACATAAATAAATGTAACATATTGTGCATACTTAGGAAAAGAAAGCCACCATTGCACAACTACGCTATTGATGAATAACGGAAGTAAACAGTATCTACCACAAAATATCAAGGAGTAACTGTCTGGAGCGACCTTAAGTCCACAAAAAACAAATAATAGGAAAAGCAGCTGCCAGACTAAAATTCACAGGAAGAATCTTAAGGAAATGTAGCTCATCCACAAATGAAGTGGCTTACAAGGTGCTTGTTCAGCCAGTTCTTGAGTATTGTTCATCAATATGGGATACTTACCAGGTAGGACTGACAGAACAGATAGAGAAGATGCAATGAAGAGCAGTGCATTTCTTATGGGGTCATTTATTCAGTGCGAGAGCTTTACTCAGATGCTCAACAAAGTTTATTTGCAGACATGAGAAAGGTGTTGTGCTTCACAGAGAAGTTAATGACTGGAATTTTGAGAGAGCACTGGCGAGAGTCAGACAAGAGATCATTTCCTCCCACATACATCTCATGTAATGACCATGACAAGAAAACTCAAGAAATTAGAGCCAATACAAATCCTTACTTACAATTATTCTTCCCACATTCCATACAGAATGAAATAAAAATTCTATGACTGCATTCTCAGCATTTACAGTTTTTTCTTTAAAAAAATGATTATTTCTGCTCAAGAATTTCTCTATGGTATAGAATGAGTTGTTAAGGAGGAAAAATCTTTCACTTGTATTTGAAAACACTTCTGTTTTCAGACATTTTATTTTCATGGATAGGTTGTAAAAGAGTGTTATAGCTGCATAGTTTTCCTCTTCCTGTGAAAAGGTTAGATTCATTAAAGGATAATACAAATCATTTTTCCTTCCAGAATTGGACATGTGAATATCGCTGTTGACCTGAAACTTAGATGGATTGTTGACAACAATTTTCTTAAGAGAATAAATGAGTTCTGAGGCTGTGGTTTATATTTTCAGCTGTTTGAAGAGATACCTGCAAGATGAACATGTGTGAACACCACACACAATTCTAATTACCATTTGTGCAGTGAATGCTTTTCACCTAAGCAAGTAGTTACCCCAGAATATTATCACAGGACCCACCAATAAATATTCCTGAGAATACAAAACTGGATGAAACTTACTTTTTTAAAGTTTAAAGCTAGGCCATTTGAGCAAAACCACCCAGTAACTTTCACAAAACTTCATTTGCTATTTCCTCTGTTGATGTTTCTTTGGACAGCTTGACAAGAATGCTTGTATTGTCTTTAGACACAACTAATTCTGCCTCCTGATTCAAATAAAATGGGAGATCATTACCATAAAGCAAGAACAGTAGTGGCCCAATGATCAAACCCAATGAGACTCCCATTCTAGTTTCTCCCCATGAAAATGGTGTGGTATTCTTCTTCGTGTTATTCAGACAGGTAAGGGTAAATATTTCCATTTTATTTCTTAAATAAGAACTACAACATGCACAAGCTGAATTACGTATTTCATAGAAACTTACTTTGTTAACAGAATATCATGATTGTCACAATCAAATACTTTTAGTGAATCAGAGAAGATGTCAGTTGACAATATTTTATAATTTAAATATTTTATTATGTTCTCAGTTAATGTACAAATAGCTGACTCAGTATAATAGCCCTTTTTAAACTGAAACTGTTATTGGCTAAGTATCCTAGAGGACCATGCTATGTTTGTGTAAGAAGGAGAAATGTCTACCTACACATGTCAGAAACTGACAGTGACAGAATCATTGTCTACCAAAACTACAGTTTATTGTTCCACAATACTACTGCTCACAATGGCTGGGATTCCATAACTACTGGACAAATATGAAATCGGTGGGTACAGGAAGGCCATAGCCAGTGCCATGCAGGAATACAATGACTCCACATGACTAGTGTCCAAGGCATTGTTTGTTGAGACATGCAGGATCATACAGCCATGAACTTTACCATGGGTATGGAAATGAGATGTTTGCTACAAGATGAGTATCCATACAGATTGTGCAATGATGTCTGGAGCACCAGGATCTGTCAACACATCGACCATTACCTTCGTTTCCCTAGATGCGGCAGGAGAGAGAACTGTACCAACAGTTATGTGAGTATTACAACAATCAACACAGAAGTGGCACAACATTATGTTTTCAAATGAACTCTGATAATGCATACAGCATCATCATGGCTGTATATGTGTGTATGGAGCCTCTGCATAGAATAAACGTTGGTAGACTGCATTAGTAAACATCATACAAGTCCAGCACATGGCATGCTGGTACGGGGTGCCACTGTGTACAGAACACAATCATCCTTTGTTTGCATAGACAGTAATGTGGACAAAAGACATTATATTTCTGACATTTTTAGGCTGGTGGCTATGCCCTGTCTTTGGTGTTTCCAAGAAATAATCTTTCAACAAGAAAATACAAGATCACATGTTTCCAATAATGTCTTGACCTATCTCGATTTGGAGGGAGTTTGACCTTTGCCCTGCTAAGTATGCTCTCTAAATCTTTTACCCATTGAAAACATCTGGTCATGGATTGCTGAGATGCTGGCACACCATCATTCACCAACCACTATTACTGATGACCTCTGATGCAGAGCTGGAGCACATTCAAGTTCAGTTCCACTCCACGCCCAACTGGGTTAGAGCCACTCCAAAAACAACACAAGTTTAATTATGTATCCTTCTTCCAGTACTGTGTGAGCAAAATAAGTAAAATTTCATTATTTAATGTCCCTCCTGGTGATGCAATTCTAATGACCAACAGTATGTGTGTGAATATTGCACAGCTGGAAAAAATTAGTACAGCTGGAAAGGCAACATCAATTTTGATCTGATGACAACATATGGCAATTGGGGATAGTAGATGTATTGATGATGGATTGTCCACCAACAGACTGCATAGGAGCATAGCCACCAGAGCGCCATTTGTGTCTACCCTTTAACAGGGATTTCTCACAGCCAGAAGACTTAGTGTAATGCAAACACGTGAAGCAAGTAGGCAACCATGCAGGCACTTGTGTTACCTACAGTAAAGTGGTCAAATTGTGGCCTCCCAAGTGGTGGAACAATCCTTTCAGAGAATTGCCACATAACTTAGACATGTTGCATCAGTTCTGCAACATTGTTGGCATCAGTGGTCACATGAGCATTCTCACACCCATAGATGGGATTCTGGAGATCCACACATCACTGATGCCCACCTGAATCATTGTATTATAAGGGCAGTAGTGACAGATTGTACAGCTACCACATCACAGATAAGAAGTCTTATGAGCCCAGATGTGTCAACATGAGCTATTGCAAACTGATGATTAGCAGTGGGGCTACAGGCATGTAAAACACTATCTCGTCTCCCACTCACACCATAGCATCAATGTGCACAGCTTGAGTGGTGCCATCAGAGGATCAATTGGAAGACAGAGTGGTGTGCTGCAGTCTTCAGTGGTGGAAGCAAATTCTGCCTCCACACAAGTATTGGTAGTTTGCAGATACAGTATAGATATGGTGAGCATTGTCTTGTAGAGTGCATTTGTCTGCGACAATGGAGGGGACACCAACCAGCACTTGGTATGTGCAGAATGTTGTTAGACCCATTTTTTGCTGTTCTTGCAACAGGAAGGTGATGTGTTGTTCCAACAAGATAGTGCTTGTCCACACAGTGCCCATGAAAAACAGCATGCTCTGCAAGACATGCAGCCACTTCCATAGCCAGCACAATCTTTCTCATGCAACTTGTCAACCAACAGCTCTTACAAAACTATGTGAACAGGTCAAGCAGGCATGACATAACATACCCTAGGACAGTATTTGTCATCTTTATGATAGACTAGATCCAGAGTCAGCGTAGTAATATGGGTGTGTATGGGTTGATACTTCAGAACCACTTGCGGTTTTGATCTGTAAATGTAATTATTTTATGTACTCCATATGCACTGTTTAAACAATAAGTCATAATTGAATTGGAAGCCTGTAAAAGGCTGTACTAATTTTTTCTCCAACCACATATAATATCCAATTTTTACAAAATATAGAATGAAGCATGCATGTGGTTGCTTATTTTGTGATCCTTTCCCAAGGTCAAATTGTAGGTCTGAAAACAAAATACATGTACTGCAATACGTTACTACTTTATATGTAACCTTCTCAGAAATCACTGAACACTATGCTAATAAGGAACTCCACCTCCAATTACCCAGTTTGTCTAACTCATTGTTTGTAAAGTATTGAGTACTCTGATATACAATGATGAGCCAACTGCCCTCTGTGACATTGGATGTAGGTTGATGTGTTGCAGGCATGTGACATGGTAAAGAAACTAGGAGAGTGGAGCAGACATGGATGGGTGATCAGTGACTCTGACACAGGGCAGGTTATTATTACACAAAGCTTGTGAATGTGTATCTTCAAAATGGTGAAGCTCATTAAATGTTCACATGCTACTGACGTGAGCATCTATGGAAAGAGGTAGAAGGACAGTGAAACTACTACTAGGCACTAAATAGTTGGACATCCACGACTCTTCACAGAATATGGGTTTGGAGGCTTGTCTGTTCTATAAAGAAAGATAGATGGTGATCTGTGCCATCTCTGCTGAAAGATTGCAGTGCTGGTAAATGCACAATTGTTTTGGAGCACACCATTCATTGTACATTGTTGAACATGGTGTTCCTCAGCAGACCACACCTACGGGTTCATGTGTTCTCCCCGTGACATCACCAATTACAATTGCAGTGGGCACAGGGCCATTGGGATTCGACTGTTGATCAGTGGGCTCTTTGGATGAATCACAGTTCTGCTACACTATGTCAATGGCCCTCTGCACAAATGCCATCATTCAGGTGAACAGTGACACCATGGATGCAGGCTGGTGGAAGTAGTATTATGCTGTGGGAGACATTCTCCTGTATTTGCATGGGACCTTTGGAAGCAATCAAAGACACCTTCATACTTGATGTCTTCCTGATAGTGATATGATCTTGTAGCAGTATAACTGTCCATGTCTTGGAGCCAAAACCATGATATAATGATTTGAGTAGTATTATAGTGAAGTCACATTGATGTTTCAGTGACCCAATCTGGCTGATGTAAATCCTATGGAATCCATATGGGTCACTATCAGGTGTCATCAGCACCTTATTTAGATGAATTACATGACCTATATATAGGCATCTCATGCCACATACCTCCACAAACCTAACAAAAAACTGTCAGATCCATGATACACAGACTCAGTGATGTATTTTGTTCCAAAGATGGATAAACAACTTATTAAGCAGGTGGTCATAATGTGTTGGCTCATCAGTGTATCTGGACATAAATGAAACCTGAAATACACATTCACAGGAATTGAGTAGAGTTCTAGAGTATGATGCTGTACTTCAGAAATATACTTAATCTCTTTCCAAGCATTAATCCCAACTTGTGGGTCTGCATGTTAATCAGATGTGGCATGTTAATTTGAAGGGCTGGCCAGATGCCCTTCCTGTCATCACACCACACCCCCTGGGAAGGAAATAGTGTACCCTAACTGACTGCGTCTAGTGTAATCCATGGAAGAGTGTGAATGTGTTCAGATGTCTGCGAGCCATGTAACTGAGGTGGAACGTGGGGACCAGCCTGATATTCACCTAGCGGGATGTGGAAAACGTTCTAAAAACCACATCCAGGTTGGCCAGCACACCGGCCATTGTCATTAATCCGCCAGGCGGATTCGAACCGGGGCCCCTATGAGAAGCAGTTTCAAGCGGCAGAACCCCAGGATGAAGAACATGAAGAGGTAGTCCGTCGTCAACTGTCTGTCTTCCTCAATACTGAGGAGGACCCAGAGGACAAACTCCCACTTTTTGCCTCCAAAGACGTGGCAAAAGTAATCTTCTTACAAAGAAGGCGCCAGGACACGACAGTGTTACCAACCAGCTAGTTGAAAACCTCCCGCCCTCAGCTATCAAACATCTCGCGAACGTCTTCAACGAGATTACTCATACCCGCAAGTTCCCAGCATACTGGAAACACGCGGAAGTGGTCGCAATACACAAACCAGGGAAAGACCCTTTATTCCCACAGCACTACAGGCCAATTAGCCTCTTACCAACTCTCAACAACATCTGTGAGCGCCTCCTGCTTATTCCCATATGAGACAACATCACCAAAGAGCGACTTTTGCCGGATTTCCAATTCGGATTCCGACAGGAGCACTCCACCCCACAACAGATCATGAGAGTGGTGGAAGCAGCCACAGAGGGTTTCAACCACAGAGGTTACTGCGGGATAGTGCTACTTGATGTAGCCAAAGCCTTCGACTCAGTATGGCATAAAGGGCTACTATACAAGTTATACACACAGGGGTTCCCCAGGAGCATAGTCAGGTTAATCCAAAGCTATCTCACGAACAGAATCTTCTCTGTCAAGGCAGAAACAGCTACCTCCACCAAAAGGCGTATTCGTGCTGGGGTGCCACAAGGATCGGTCCTGGGGCCCGTTTTGTACAGTCTGTGCACTGTAGACACTTCCACAGACCCCCTGGTGCACACTACACAGTAAGCTGATGACACCGCCTTTTACACTCATAAGGACCTGGTCATTCATAGCTTACAAAGGGTTTTAGATAACACAGAAACCTGGGTTCGTCACTGGCGCATCACCACCAATCCTGAAAAGACACAGGCTATGCTAATCAACAAGAGACTCAGTAGATGCGAACCCCCTCAATGCCCCCCTTCATCTGCACCTACATGGATCCCGACTCCCCTGGCGCAGATCCGCCAAGTATCTCAGCGTAACCTTAGACTCGAGACTAACACGGAAATAACATATGGACGAGATCCACAGGAAGGTCTGTGCCAGAATGTCCATCCTATACCCAGTCCTCAACACAACCAGCTCCCATCCCTGCTCTGCAGGACTAAACGTCTATCAGGCCCTCAGTAATGGAGTATGCACGCCCTGTCTGGGGATACGCGGCAAAGCAGCATCTGGGCAAAGTCCAGAGGCTGCAGAACCACGACCTCAGAAGGGCACTGCATCGATCCATGGGATTCCCCACTGACAATCTGCACACCGCTGCCGAAACCCCACTCCTCAAAGAAAGATTCCAAGATCTGGCAAGGAATTTTTATGAGAGCTCTTACAGATCTGGAAATAACCTCATCCACTCCTTAGGTCAGTATGACATCTCCAAATCCTAATGCCAATCCTTAATCCTTTAAATACTCAACGTCTCGCCAAGCTCAGTCAAGTACTAAACACCACCAGAACACCACCACAATACACAGACAGCCAAAACAGTCAACAGCAATCACACACTCACAACACACATTGTGGAGTAAAAGCCAACAGGCTACAAACTCCTCTATACACTTCCCCAAGGAAGGAAAGTAAAAGGTGAGAAGAGAGAGAGAGACAGACCATTCCATCAGAACCACCTGATGATGGCGGAAAGGTTATTCACTGAAATATTGTGGGACTTCAGTGATCGCATCCGGCTGGACACCAGAGAGCCCTGGAAGCAACTACTCCTAAATCATGTTAATCAAGAGCTTTCAAAGACAACACCAGATTTGCTGCAGAGAAATAGGATTCATTATAGTCAAGATAATCTAAATAATAAATAAATCATTGAAATCCATAGAATATGTGTCATGTGTAAACTTCATACAGCAGGCTAAGTGTATGCAATCTAAATTATGTCAGTTGATGCTAAAAGTCTCAATAACAATCATTCTGAACATTCAGTCATGTATGTACAAAGTATTTCAGATTCACGTGGTGATGAATAATCGTAGAAATCATAAAGATGTGAAATAATACAAATGTTATACAAGTGACCCAGATTATACCATAATTCCTGCTGATCAACAAGAATGTAACTAAACAAATGCATGTGTGTGATCCAGTTAGCTATACTTGTCTTCAAAATTCGTATTGTTGTTAGTTCCTGTGGGTAAACATGAGATAAGACACTGTTATCAAATCAGTGAAGCATTTCGTGTACCAAGAATTGATTTAGACATGTGGCTGTAAACTAAGTGCAAATGGTGTAAATAAGGAATGTAGTACTGAACTATAAAGATGTTGAAACAGATACTACATTAACTGGGGCCCTTGTGCTTGTCAGACACATGGTACATACTGAGAATGTAGCCCCTGAGGGTTGATCAAATTAAACCTCAGAAAATATCATCAAAGCAGAGTGTATCAAGCAAATTATTGTACCTCATATCATCAAGCACCAATATCATGAATCAAAATAGATAATCAAAGTCAGCATAAATCCAAAGAATAGAAATGTGTATAAACATGTGTGAATATAGTACAAGTGTGCAACGGTGTTGAAGCAGCTACTATATTAGCTTGGGCTCTTGTGCTTGCCAGACACATGGTACACACAGAAAGTGTATGTCCCTAAGGGTTGATTATTTTATCATCCCTCAAGTCTGCAAATTCTACAATCCCTTCTCAACAACCTTATTCTTAAAAATAGGTACTCCATAAGGCTTAATGAAAAATGCTTCAAGTGGTTTCAATTTTAACTTACGCATGTAATCTCTTACTCTACGTGGTTTGTCATTGAGAATGCTGTTACATCCCCACAGGAATCCCTCCAAGTCACCTTTTCCATCACTACTTAAATTGTCTGCTGAGTTAACTTTATCCAATACTAATTGAGAAAAATCCTCACTAACCACCTGGTTATCAAAATACTCATCATCTTCATCTAAATAATTTCTGTCATTAAATACTACTACTCCTCTTAAGTTATTCCTACAATTTTCATCAAATGTCATGTATAACAATGCTTGCCTACTGATTAATTTAAGTACATTAAATAGTACTGTGGTTCACAGTGGCTTCTTTTATTTTAACACCAGTAATTGGAAATTCAGTATACTGTTCAGTATTCCTTAATCTATATCTTAATTTACCAGACACACCACTTACTGGGCTACCAGTGTGAAATAGACAAACTCCCCTCCAGCTGCCTTTTGATATTTCAATATATGGACCACCAAATATATCATGCTTATTACTTCCATCCTCTTCAGTCAATAAATCATCTTCAACATCCCTACAATTTAAATGAGCATTTACTTGAAACTCATTTGCTAACTTAGGTTGTAAAGTACTTAAAGGTAGCTTACAACTAGAGTGTGTGTGTTTAATATAATCACAGTAATCACCTTTTCCTACAGACTCCTCATTACTTGCAGTACTTTCAGTATCTTATCACTAATTAGCTTATCTTGATCCTCTTCACTGTAACAACTATGTAATATCTCACTGATCTCAATGGGTATCAACTGATTTTCATGTACCTGTTTCTCCCATTCCAAATCATCCTATCATACCATTCTATTACTCATATCATTGTCTAGTACCTCCATATAAACTATACCATCTAATTCATCATAAAATACATCAGCGTCTGCATCAATAGTCTCAAAATACTTCATTTGCATTCTGCACCTACTTGAATATCAACTTCAACTATACATTGCTCCACAACACAATCACTATCAAAAGCACCAGAACTTGTGTCAGCGGGCACATAAACATAATTTAAGTTAGATATATCATCTTTACTTTCCTCCACATTTTTTCCAGACTATATTGAAAATTCATCATCACAAAATCAGGTTACCAAACCATACTCATCAACATAATCATAAATGTTACTATTACTAACCACACAACTCTCATTAAATAAGTTAGTAAGATCATCTGCACTAAGATTAAATTTATTTTCTACTTTACTAGTATCCTCACTCGTTTCCATCAGCATGAAGTCCCAAAATGTCTTATCACAATCAACTCTGTTTATCGGGTAGTTACTGTGCCTGTTGTGGTGTCTGTGACCTGAATTCCGCCTTCCTCTCCTGCCTCTACCCTGATTTCTGCAACTATTGTCGTTGTTCTGGTGGTGTTGTGGTGGCTCCCCATTCTGAAAATTGTTCTCCCAAGCATGATCTAATTTAACTACGTATTTCAGAAATTCCTCAATACTGTCATCTGGTCCCTAAACAAGACTCCACAGAACATGGCCAGGTAATTGTCACTTCAGCGCATCAATTTGGATTAATTCATCAAGTGGTTTACCTGAATGTGCTAAAGTCATAACCTGTTTTTCACAAAATTCTTGTATTCTCATATCTCCTTCACAAAATTTACTTCCATTCAAAAATTCTGATTTTATTCGCACCTGCTTACTTTCTAACCAAAATTTGTTTAAAAATAATTTTTGAAACTCTGCAAATGTCATTTCTGGTTTAACATGCTGGTTAGCTCAGGATACAGCTTTTAGATCTAAAAATCATTTAGCAAATTTCACTTTCATTTGTTCTGAGTGTCCTTGCACTGGTACAAGTGATCGACTGGGTGTAGTTTAAAACCACCTGGAAAAATTTTCATAATAATGGTACTGCAGTTGTTTTGAAATATTTTATTACCATTATATATAGCACTAAACATATTACTCTCTAAATTTACAACTTTAGAGTGAACTGTTTGAAGATTATTTGATACTTCATTCACTTTGTTTTTTACTGAAGCAATTTGTTCTGAAACAAGTACAGAATTTAATTTTAGTTTCTGGTCAAAGAAATTATTTTCGGTTTCAATATATCTGTATGTTATGCAACTTTGATTTTCGTCTGTCGAGAATGAAAAATTTTTCTGTTCTTTTTACTCGCTCGTCGACTATGTCAACACGTTTGTTGACTAGCTGTAATTCAGTAACAGCAAAGTAGTTCAAACACTCCACATCAGATTCTGCATTGCCTACTCTTTCATTTACACTGTTTATTTGTCTATTTATTTATTAACATCTTCCCTAATTGTTTCTAATTTGTGGTCCATTTTTTCGATAATATTGTATATTTTTCTAAAATTATTTTTGGCATCATCTCTATTTTTTTGTTTTGCTCCGTCAGTTTACCATCTAGTAACTTAAAAAATTGTTCTAATAGGTTTTCTGGTTGCTGAAATCCGAAAAAGGGGAAATTATACAACTTGATGAATTCTCATGGCTTTGAATGTTTAGATTCGGCGTCAATGCATGCGACTGCTGACCTGATCTTGTTGTGATTCTGTCTTGGCCATGTACAGAAAATATATTGCTTCTACTCATTTTAACTAATTTTGCACAACTTGATGGGATGATAAAAAAAACTCCTGTAATAAAACTTGGCAAAAATGTTTTTATGGTGAAATTTTGGATGTGTATAGTTGTTTATCACAAGAAAAACAATAGTCAGTATACCACATCTTAATACACATACTTTCCACTAAATATGTACGTATCTTGTGTAATCCAGGCTGCTGCTTTGTGATGCTGCTGTAGGTTCATTTTGAGTTTTCTACATCGTCACATGGAATTTATGTAATAGTTTGACTAAGTTTCAGTGCTTCATGTTTGCAATAGATTTTATTTCGCACACTAGATGTTCGGTGGCGAACGTAAAACTTACAAAGTCTGACTACATGCTGCTGCTACAATATCCGATCTAAGACTGAAGTATGGAGGCATAAAAATCGCCTCTATTTATGTGGTTTTAAACAATTACTGTCATTGTTATATATTGAATTTTGGATTTATACAAGTAAAGATTTTACATACATCTTCCCAAATTACATAGAAATTTATACGGAATAAAAACGAATAATTTCATACAAAGACAGAAAAGAATCTGTTTCTATTAAGACTATGAATTACATGTTTTATCATTGCAACAATATATTTTGTTAATTCACATATACTACTTTACTAACTTAAAGAAAAATCATGCTATCATGTTCAGGTGAACAGAGTGGTTATTTTTATTGACTGAAAAACATAGATTCAATAAATTAAGTTTTGCATGAGTAAAATTTTACATTTCTTATGGTCTTAATTACAGTTCTATTAACTAACACCAATTAAAACATGATTATGCTTAAATCTGACTGAAAAATCATCACATCATATTTTTATTAGGGATACAAACAATTTCTCGCTTAAAAACATAAAAATAGCTATTTCTCGATGACTTGGAAATATCGGAACTTTAATCGGTAATTATTCCATAATTACAATAGCAAAATTATTCCTGAAGTTTGTATTGTGTGTAAATTATAATGGTACATTAGTTTTTAATCCAATATGTTTCCTTCATTCTATACACTGGTGAGGCCCAATGTAAACAATGTCACAACAATAGTTTAAATTTGTGTAAATTATATATTATACACTCCTGGAAATTGAAATAAGAACACCGTGAATTCATTGTCCCAGGAAGGGGAAACTTTATTGACACATTCCTGGGGTCAGATACATCACATGATCACACTGACAGAACCACAGGCACATAGACACAGGCAACAGAGCATGCACAATGTCGGCACTAGTACAGTGTATATCCACCTTTCGCAGCAATGCAGGCTGCTATTCTCCCATGGAGACGATCGTAGAGATGCTGGATGTAGTCCTGTGGAACGGCTTGCCATTCCATTTCCACCTGGCGCCTCAGTTGGACCAGCGTTCGTGCTGGACGTGCAGACCGCGTGAGACGACGCTTCATCCAGTCCCAAACATGCTCAATGGGGGACAGATCCGGAGATCTTGCTGCCCAGGGTAGTTGACTTACACCTTCTAGAGCACGTTGGGTGGCACGGGATACATGCGGACGTGCATTGTCCTGTTGGAACAGCAAGTTCCCTTGCCGGTCTAGGAATGGTAGAACGATGGGTTCGATGACGGTTTGGATGTACCGTGCACTATTCAGTGTCCCCTCGATGATCACCAGTGGTGTACGGCCAGTGTAGGAGATCGCTCCCCACACCATGATGCCGGGTGTTGGCCCTGTGTGCCTCGGTCGTATGCAGTCCTGATTGTGGCGCTCACCTGCACGGCGCCAAACACGCATACGACCATCATTGGCACCAAGGCAGAAGCGACTCTCATCGCTGAAGACGACACCTCTCCATTCGTCCCTCCATTCATGCCTGTCGCGACACCACTGGAGGCGGGCTGCACGATGTTGGGGCGTGAGCGGAAGATGGCCTAACGGTGTGCGGGACCGTAGCCCAGCTTCATGGAGACGGTTGTGAATGGTCCTCGCCGATACCCCAGGAGCAACAGTGTCCCTAATTTGCTGGGAAGTGGCGGTGCGGTCCCCTACGGCACTGCGTAGGATCCTACGGTCTTGGCGTGCATCCGTGCGTCGCTGCGGTCCGGTCCCAGGTCGATGGGCACGTGCACCTTCCGCCGACCACTGGCGACAACATCGATGTACTGTGGAGACCTCATGCCCCACGTGTTGAGCGATTCGGCGGTACGTCCACCCGGCCTCCCGCATGCCCACTATACGCCCTTGCTCAAAGTCCGTCAACTGCACATACGGTTCACGTCCACGCTGTCGCGGAATGCTACCAGTGTTAAAGACTGCGATGGAGCTCCGTATGCCACGGCAAACTGGCTGACACTGACGGCGGCGGTGCACAAATGCTGCGCAGCTAGCGCCATTCGACGGCCAACACTGCGGTTCCTGGTGTGTCCGCTGTGCCGTGCGTGTGATCATTGCTTGTACAGCCCTCTCGCAGTGTCCGGAGCAAGTATGGTGGGTCTGACACACCGGTGTCAATGTGTTCTTTTTTCCATTTCCAGGAGTGTATGTATGCCCTCTTCAGGAGAGTGCATATGAGACTGGAATAGGATACAGGTTCCCTAATGGGTTGTGGTAGTAGAAGTTGGGCGCAAAGAAGCCAGTTGGAGCAAATCGATCGACGTTTGAACAGGAGCAATGTCACTATCGACGATGTTGTCAGGAATGAGTGAATCACGGCCGAACATAGCTTCAAGAAGTAGACGGCCGCCCGCATATGGTGAGAATTTCTACTGTCTGTCTTCGTGCTTGCCAAACCCTACCTTAGCCATCAAGGTCGTCGAATGTCTCCCCAATTAAGAACGTGTGGAGCATTATGAGCAGTGCCCTCCAATCCAACCAGTTCGTGATTGTGACTATACAACGCGCCAGTTGGACAGAGTCTGGTATGCTACCGCTCAGGAGAACATCCAACAACTCTATCAATCAATGCCAAGCCGAATAACTACTTGTATAAGGGCCAGAGGTGGACCAACGCATTATTGACTTGCTCAATTTGTGAAGCCCTTTCTCTTGAATTAACCATCCACTTCTTCTGGAATTGTAAATATTTGTTTGTCTGTACATATACTTCACATCTACTGATTTCCGCCCCATTCGTATAATTCCTTCGTGGTGAGTCGGTTTTTTCCCCTTAGAGTGTACTTTCATAACTTCTAGGACCTCATAAAGCACAACTAATTCCATTACGATCTACCAATTTGTGAAATATTTTAGCAACCCTTCAAGTTTATATCTCTCACGAGTTAATCGGGAATCATCATAACGCAATTTTTTAAAAAGATAGACAAGAGAACTGTGACTTTCAAGAAGAGATCGAACAGCATTAAATGACTGAGCAACGCAAGGCACGACCTATTTTTAATAGCTGAGAGGACAATTATTGTAAAACATACTATAGTATCATAGTCTCTGTTTTTGGGACTTTGAGAAAATACAAAATATAATTGAATCAAACAAGTCTCTATATGGTACACATCTGCCACGTCATTCATAACTTCTGGGACAAATAGTTGCATTTTGTGGTTCATACAATGCACAAAAATTAAGTCCTTATACAAATGATTACGGAGTAGAGAGTCTACGCCTTTGTAAGGTGTTGCTGCACCATCTGCTGCGATGCCCACAAGATGTCTTTTTAGTACATCGTATTTAATGTCCTACTTTTCAAGAGCTGCTAACGGTGTGATCTCCTGCCCGACTTTGTAACTAAACAATATCGAAAAAATAACTGAAAGCAACTCCCTCAAACGACAGACGTACATGTATAATTAAACAGGTTTTATTGGAAATCGTTGTACTTTTGTCCATCCTGATACTACTGTTTGTACCCTATTCTATAAGGAAGTGAACAAGACTGTTTTTCATTTCTTCTCTTATAAGTATAACGATACTTCGGCATTCATGCTCAGAATGAAGCATATTACCGACTGACGAACCCTTAAACTTTTTTAGTTCGATTACTGCACGATATGGTCTGAAAAACTGTTTCTGTATAGCTATTACCTATGCAGATCTCAACAGCTGAACAGTTGTGATTATTGTTTCTTGATGTAGCTTTCCCCACAACTTTCACTTTCACTAGTATTTTTCTATACTTTGCTTTCCTTTGCTGCATATGACTTCTACGCATTTCATGTGTAGCTGGACTTTGCATGATCACCGCTTTTATGGTCAGTTTTTTGTTATTATTAGCAGAAACACGAGCTAAGAACGCGCCATCGATATGTCCACCTTCCACGCTTTCCACGCTAAGTTCACGAACTTCTGAATACACTGTGCATTCTACCAAGTTTTTGTCATTTGCAGGCAGCCATGACTTAGTCTTTTGCCAGTTATCGAAACGTGGTAATGCAACGACACAATTTCTCATTATAATTTCAAGCTTGCTAGTACTCCCATTACTACCTTAAGACTTCTCACAGTTTTGAGTCCCCGAAGGATCACTGCCTTTCTCTTTGTTGGCAGCATCGTTACCGTTTTGTTTTTTAGATTCATCGTATATTTTAGCTCTTCTTGCACCACTGTTAATATCAAGATTGTCAATATTTCCATACCTTTCCGGTAATGCACTGCTCTTAAGGAATGACGAAATTTTGCTTTATTTGAAAGATATGCAGAAATTCCGAACTTCTTACAGGTTCAGTAGATGTGTGAAAGCAAAAATCAAAGCCAAAATCGTAATACTAGAATTTTGTGTCGTTAATTTTCAGTTGCTGTTGATTATATTAAATTATGACGGTAAGATTTGTGATTAGACACACTGTTTTTAACGAGATTTGAAAGGCTTATTAATATTTCCATCGTATTTTATGATTCACAAAAAATATTGATGTGACATGTTTCCCCGACAACAAAAGAAAAACAAAATACAACAATGGATTTGAACAAGGGGCTCGAAATTTCGAAACTGTGCTCTTAGCCACTGTACTATCATCTCACTTGGTTTTACTTTCCACGAGTGGACTGATGAAGTCGCGTCGTAAGTTTTACTGTTATTTTGTCGGAAACTCTTGACTGTTGACACTACGCCGAAACATATGTCGCTTTATTGTTACCATGACAAGTTTCGTCTGTATAAGAGAGCGACCTAAGGCGGGTTCCCCTCGTTACGGTTACATTTCTAGAGGCCGTAAGAAACGGGGAGGAGTAGGATGCAAATCCTCGTCTGGCCATCCTCATTCAGACGAATGCCGCGTTGGTTCATTCATTCCCAAGTGAGTTTGCATTCCGTCTATAATGACCTCTCTGCGTACGAGACTCAAATCCAGATCTAACTTTATTCTTTGTGATAAAGAGAGCTTAACAGCGAAGCTTTGACAACAACACCAAACGGTCAGGATTAACTATTATCTGAGCAGGAAAACGGAGGCGCCAATGACGACAAGCCGATTACGCGTGTACCACTAAGGGGCACGTACAATTGCTCTGTGTTGACACAACGGAGAGAATTATCAAAGAGTAATGCAAACAGAAGATTAATTCCATTTTTTTTTACTCTCACAACGACAAACAGCCTGTTGGAAGCGGCTTAGATCAGGGTGTTGTGTAAAGCAAATGCCTACCCTCTCAGAGCAAATCACAAGTTTATGAAGCGCTCGGAGGTCGAATCGGGGCAGACGGTGCGCAGTTTGGTGGGATCGGCCGCACTCCATTGTGAGGAAACAATACCACATTAAAAAAAGCACTCCGTCTTTAGGCCACGAGTGGCCTACCGGGACCATCCGACCGCCGTGTCATCCTCATGGAGGATGCGGATAGGAGGGGTGTGGGGTCAGCACACCGCTCTCCCGGTCGTTATGATGGTATTCTTGACCGAGGCCGCTACTAATCGGTCGAGTAGCTCCTCAATTGGCATCAAGAGGCTGACTGCACCCCGAAAAATGGAAACAGCGCATGGCGGCATGGATGGTCACTCATCCAACTGCCGACCACGCGCGACAGCGCTTAACTTGAGTGATCTCACGGGAACCGGTGTATCAACTGCGGCAAGGCAGTTGCCTAATACTACATTAAGGTGAAGGATTATTTGCTTAGTAATAAACGGAGTAATGAAACAAGTGTCAATGCATCTAGTAAACTACTAGTACCTCACTCCGCAGTTACAGAGTGAACTACTAGTTAAAGAAGGATGAAAGCAAGAAGACCCGCACGCATTATCGCCATCTACTCAGGTGCGAGTTGCTCATGGCGGTCATGACGCTTTCAAAGAACAATTTGCTGAAACAATTTAGCCTATACCTTTTCGTGTATTACATATCCAAACTTTTTAGCTAACGATTGGAAAATAATGCAGCATGAATACCAAGGCTCTGGAAATTGGAAAGGAATTCTGCTTTTTAGTGGATAGATTTGAGGCCTCCCTGGAAAAAATTCCACCCGACTAATTTCTCCCATTCAGAGACTGAGCATACCTGCTGCCAACTACAAATTCGACATGTTCGTGAGTCTAACGATGTTGAGCAAGGCAATACAGAAAGGGGAATACCTTCCCTTGTGAAAAAGATAAGAGAAAATTGACCTTTCCCAAAATTAGTCGAAATGACTGAAAATTAGTCGAAATGACCCACGCACATGCTTACAGAGCAATAGTCCGCAGACCTTTGTTCGCAGTTGTATTCTAAGTGAAACAGTGATAATGGTGAGTGCACACTTCGATTTTATGTCGAGTAAATTATGACATTGTTAAAGATGGAGGATTTGTTGCTGTTATCAATCACAACTCACAAAATTTTGGGCCACATACTTTGATACACACTGTCTCTGTACTGCTGCTGTTCTGAAGTTATGCTACAACGATGTACTAAACAGTGACGTAAAGAAATGATAGAGTTACTGCCACTGTATTAAAATGTTTTACGTATTTTCTTGTTTCTATTAGTATAACTAAAATAGTATATATCTATGGCATGTTGAAACTGGGGGTGATGGCAAATTATATTTTAAGACGGGAAGGGATGACTCTCATCACTGTGAACATGGATAATTAGGTGAAAGTAGCCTTCATATTAAATAACAACAAAACCTTTGAAGGGGCTGTAGACATCACTGGCATCCTCTCTGTCTCCAAAGGGGTGCAGAAGATGAAATATATTTTAAAAATCACGAACAGACTATGACCCTCGCCAGAATCGAACAATGGATCAATGCCTGCGTCTATCCATCTATTCTAAGTTCACTATAAAAGAAACAGCGGCAGTCTACAGATACTAAACGGAAATGTGCTCGTTTACTACGCATTGTCATTGATAGGCATAGCATGCCTTGTCGAACGATAAGGTAGTGTGATAGATGGTGTCCAGGTTTTGAGATGAGACACTTGCAAGGTGTGTATGTTACGGATTATCGTTTAAAGAGACTGATATCACAGAACTTATTGTGGACTACAATACAATCGCAATGTGTATTTTTCCCGTACATCGAATCCAGCTGTAAATACACCGCCTGACTCTGAAAAAAAAAAAAAAAAAAAAAAAAAAAACAGAAGTACCTCAGCATCACGCAAACAGTTCACAGAGATACACCTTATCGCACGCGTCCGATACGTTTTCCGTTATTTCCCTAAATCGCTGCAGGCAAATGCCGGGATGGTTCCTTTCAAAGGGCACGGCCGACTTCCCTCCCCGTCCTTCCCTAATCCGATGAGAGCGATGACCTCGCGGTCTGGTCTCCTTCCCCAAAAACAACCAACACCTTATCGTAGGATGCCATTCGGCACCTTTATAATCGATTACATGTGAGAATACACACCTACTTTGTCGATACAGGGGGATACACGGTGTACTGATTTGACTGTATGTATACACTTTACTCTGTAAGAGGGCCTGTTGAAAAGTAATGGCCCGAACTTGTTATGTGAGAACTCTTTATTTTTCATGTCTTCATATTTATTTCTCAACATTGGGGACGAACATACGAGGGTGAGTCAAATGAAAACCTTAAATATTTTTTTAAAATTATTTATTGTGCAGAAGTGGTACAAAGCTGTATCACTTTTCAACATAATCTCCCCCACGCTCTATGCAAGTCCTCCAGCGCTTACAAAGTGCATAAATTCCTTTAGAAAAGAATTCTTTTGGTAGTTCGCGCAACCACTCATGCACCGCGTGGCGTACCTCTTCATCAGAACGGAACTTCTTTCCTCCCATTGCGCATTTGAGTGTTCCAAACATATGGAAATCACTTGGGGCAACGTCTGGTGAATATGGTGGATGAGGAGGACACTCAAAATGCAGGTCTGTGATTGTTGCAATTGTTGTATGGGCAGTGTGGAGCCTTGCATTGTCATGTTGCAAAAGGACACCTGCTGACAGCAATCCACGTCGCTTTGATTTGATTGCAGGCCGCAAATGAGTTTTTTAGATCTGTGTATGATGCACTAGTGACAGTGGTCTCTCTAGGCATGTAATGCTCCAAAATGACGCCTTTTTCATTCCAAAAGAGAGTCAGCATAACCTTCCCTGCTGATGGTTCTGTTCGTAACTTCTTTGGTTTTGGTGATGAGGAATGGAGGAATGGCGCCGTTCCTTGCTCGCTCTCTTCGTTTCCGGTTGGTAGACATGAACCCAGGTTTCGTTCCCAGTAACAATTCTTGCAAGGAAGCCATTACCTTCTCGTTCAAAGCGCCGAAGAAGTTGTTCACAAGCATCAACACGTTGGTCTCTCATTTCAGGAGTCAGCTGCCGTGGCACCCATCTTGCAAACACTTTGTGAAACTGGAGCACATCATGCACAATGTGGTGTGCTGACCCATGACTAATCTGTAAACATGCTGCAGTGTCATTCAGTGTCACTCGGCTGTTTTCATTCACTATGGCTTCAACTGCTGCAATGTTCTGTGGAGTCACAAATCGTTGTGCCTGACCTGGACGAGGACCATCTTCCATTGAAATCACACCATTTGCGAACTTCCTACTCCAGTCATAGACTTGCTGCTGTGACAAACATGCGTCACCGTACTGAACCTTCATTCGTCGATGAATTTAAATAGGTTTCACACCTTCACTACGCAAAAACCGAATAACAGCATGCATTTCTTCCCTGGCGCAAGTCGCAAGTGTGGCAGCCATATTTATACTGATACTGCGACAGTATGTGTGCATTTGCACTATGCTGCTACCTGCAGGCCATTCTGCACCCTCTTTGTAGCACGCTTACCAACTTACGGGATAACGGCGCGAAATTTCTATTTGTTATTACAAATTTAAGGTTTTCATTTGACTCACACCTCGTATTTCTACCAACGATAGACCAGTAGGCCAGTTTGTTGACACCTTCACAGTAGAATGTTTGACTTTGTTGACAGAGCCACAACCTCACTGTCAAAGGTAAGTCCTCGATGCTGTTCTTTAAGTTTAGGAAACGGATAAAAATCGGAAGCGGCCAAGTTGGACCTGTATGAAGGATAATCGGTGAGAACGAACCCAAGGCATAGGTCGCACTGATCGTGAGTGGTCTGGCACAATCATGCTGACGGAGAGTGTTCCATGTGTGGGCGAACTCTTCGGCAGTTAGAAATCAGATTACAGCACTCTGTTTCTCACACACCGACATTATTACGTTACACACCGACGTGTTACAGGCTATAATTCTTCGTAGATTTTTGCAACCTGGGCCAGCGAATTTAGCAAGCCGTCCGAGTAATATGCGTGATATATACTACCTTAACTAGTGACAAAAGAATAAAAAATTCGGAGGCTTTCCAGTTGCTTGCCTGAGGGCCTCCTCGCGTGGATAGGCCGCTTGCAGAGGACATCCCAGCTGGAGAAAGACGCATATTCTCAAGATAACCACGAAAACAAACCCAACTCTTCCTGAGCCCACAGGCAGAAGCCACAAACCACAGGAAGCTAAGTCATCCACAGATGCAGAAGTACCGTCAGGTGTGCTCCAGGGAAGTGTCGGAACCCTTACTGTTCAGGTTTTATGTAAATAGCCTTG
Organism: Schistocerca piceifrons; assembly: GCF_021461385.2. Lineage (NCBI taxonomy): Eukaryota > Metazoa > Arthropoda > Insecta > Orthoptera > Acrididae > Schistocerca > Schistocerca piceifrons. Next base: position 127,886,884 of record NC_060149.1, read on the forward strand.
CAGGCAACATCAATAGTACCCTCAGACTTCTAGCGCATAACGTAGTTATCTACAGGATGCTTCTGTAAGAGCGTGCAAAAATGTAACAGGACATAAAGAATGGTCCATTGAACAATTTGAGATAGGAAACCTGGCGGTCGGAGAAGTCAGCTCAAGAAGATATGGAAGTAAATTCGTATACTGCTTTGTCTAGCATTACTGTTTTCCAGCTTATTTACAACTAACATGTGTACAAGTTTACACATGCTGCGTTGTTTATTTACATTTACATTCTTTGTTTCCTAGAAGGAAACAAAGAGGACGAGCCTGATTACCAGGAAGTCATGATGCAGGTTTTCTTTACTTTGCTTGTCCTTGAAGGTGATTCTCTTGTATCGTATTTACAGTGTCCCATGACAGAACGTGCTATGAATCAACGACAAACCCATTCATTACTCAGTGCTATTCAGAGACGTACAGTACAACACGATGGAGCAGTACGGGTACAGTATTTTCTGGTCGAAGGGGAGGTCCTGTTCCATGGTCTGCGAGCTTACCTGACCTGAACCCCCTTGATTATTTCCTATGGGGATATCTAGAATCACTTGTGCATGAGATTCCAGTGGATACGGAGATGGAATTAGTTGCTAGAACTGTAGCTGCCTGTGATGTGATTCGAAACACACCAGGGATATTTGTCAGGTTGCGTCAGAATCTTGGTCGCCCAAGTCATGCTTGCATTGAGGTTGATGGCCGTCAGTTTCAGCACATTTTGTAAGATACAGAACAAATGGTACTTTCATTGTGTCAATGATGGTATCTGCAGTTAACTAATGTAAATAAATAAGTGCACAGTAATGTGGTTTCATTCCTATTATCTCCTTAAGCTGGCTTCTCCGATCCCAGGTTTCCTACCTCAAATTGTTCAGTGGAGCACGCTCTTAGGGGAAACACATTGTGTAATGAAGTACGTTCTGAAAAAGCTGGACATATATTCAATCGGATCTTAATAAGATTTCAAAGTGGTGCAAAGATTGGCAACTTGCTGTAAATGTAAGTAAATGTAAAATTGTGCACTTCACAAAATGAAAATGCGTAGTATCCTATGGCTGCAGTATCAGTGAGTCACAGTTGGAATCGGTCAATTGATACAAATATTTGTAGCGATATGAAAACCAACGAGCACATAGCCTTAGTCATACAGCTGCCAGACTGCATTTCAGATTACGTACACTACATTCATGCAACACATCGTGGAAAATTGTTCAAGTGTATGGAACCCGTATCGAATAGGACTAACACGGGTATTCATTGTATTGTATGTTAATCGGGGGCCTAGAAACGACGGAGAGGCTCCGTCCCCGCCGCAGCCGCAGTGGTCCACAACCCCACGACGGCTACCGCAGTCCACTTCACCCCTCCGCCGCCCACACCGAACCCAGGGTTATTGTGCGGTTCGGCCCCCGGTGGACCGCCCCCCCCCCCCCCCCCACACACACACACACACACACACACAGGGAACGTCTCACACCAGACGAGTGTAACCCCTATGTTTGCGTGATAGAGTAATGGTGGTGTACACGTAAGTGGAGAACTTGTTTGCGCAGCAATCGCCAACATAGTGTGTAGCTGAGGCGGAATAAGGGTAACCAACCCGCACTCACCGTGGCAGATGGAAAACCGCCTAAAAACCATCCACAGACTGGCTGGCTCACCGGACCTCGACACAAGTCCGCCGGGCGGATTCGTGCTAGGGACCAGGCGCTCCTTCCCATTCCGGAAAGCCGTGCGTTAGACCGCACAGCCAACCGGGCGGCCTCGGGGATACAGTATTACTAATGTCCTGCTTGACAGTCAAGTCGTTTATATATTTGGGCGCAACGTTGCAAAGCGATATGAAATGGAACGAGTGTATGAGAACTGTGAAAGGGAAAGCGAATGGTCGACTTCGATTTTGTCGGGAGTATTTTAGGAAAGAGTGGTTCACCTGTAAAGGAGACCACATATAGGACACTGGTGTGACCTATTCTTGAGAACTGCTCGAGTGTTTGGGATCAATACCAGGTCGAGTTGAAGGAAGACATAGAAGCAATTCAGAGATGGGCTGCTAGATTTGTTACCGGTAGGTTCAAACAACACGTAAGTGCTACGGAGATGCTTCGCGAACTTAAATGGGAATCCCTGATGCGAAGGCGACGTTCTTTTTGAGAAACACCATTTAGAGAACCGATATTTGAAGCTGACTGCCAAACGATTCTACTACCACCAACATACACCGAGCGTAAGGGCCACTAAGATAAGATACGAGAAATTAGGGCTCATACGGAGACCACTCTACTTTTACAAGTCATTTCCTTTCTTGTTCCACTCGCAAACAGAGCGAGGGAAAAATGACTATCTATAGACAGTCGTTTTTCCCTCGCTCTGTTTGCGAGTGGAACAGGAAAGGAAATGACTAGTTGTGGTACAGGGTACCCTCCGCCACGCACCGTGCAGTGGCTTGCGGAGTATCTTTGTAGATGTATATGCTGAAATAACTGAACTGGTAGACACTTACAGATAGACCCAAACTATGGCGTGAAAGCCTACTTAGAAAGTTTCCAGAGCCAACATTAAGTGAGGAATCGAGGAGTATACTACAACAACGTGTCACTCCCGTAGGGATCGTGAAGACAAAATTAGACTAATTACAGCAAGCACAGAGTCGTTTAGGTAATCATTCTCCTCGCGCTCCTTCCTTTCTTAACATCTTAGCCATCTGGCTTGTTACATATGTGCTGTCTCCTTGATATAAGTCACCAATTGTAGTCCGACGCCTCCAAAGGATCTTCCTTGTGTGACCTGGTTTGAAGTGGCGAAATATGGCACCATATCGTCGTCTGAGACCCGCGTTGCGCTGAAAAATCGGTTGAGCTTAGAAGTATATCAATAGCCGCGTAATTAAAATGGACACCACTGCACCTTAGAAAATATGACTGTTATATATCTTAATCCATTAAGAACATTCGCGGCTATATTTTTCAAATTTGAACTTTTAGTTCCTCGTCTCCCCCCCCCTCCCCTCCTCGTCAGAGGTTCGAGTCCTCCCTTCGGCATGGGTGTGTGTGTTGTCCTTAGCGTAAGTTAGATTAAGTAGTGTGTAAACCTAGGGACCGATGAACTCGGCAGTTTGGTCTCATAGAACTTACCACAAATTTCCAATTTCCAGTTCCTCTTCATACTTGCAATGTAACCAAACCCCTTCAAGACGCTGCGTTCATTTCCCTTAGACTAACGAAAACTGGATCAGAGACAGCGCTGTATAACAGAGAGCTTATTCCTGTCCCTACGGTTAATTAAATAGTTCGAAGGTTACGTGTATGGAATGTGCTCAGACTTACATCACCGGCCAGTGTAGCGTTAGAACGGAGAATAGGCAAGAAGCGCTATATCACCACGTTTTATAATGTTCAGATCGTGGATGTCTACACATGGGACACTCCGTCTCCCAATTTGGGTAGGCACTGAGCTTTTCAAGAGTCTCTGGGTCAAGTATGTTCTATGTGTACCTCAATTCGGGAAAACGACTGCCGACAGAGTCAACTGCAACAACGTGTTGATGAAAACGACTGCTGACGACTGTCCTAGATTGTACACAGCCAGGAAAAAAAAAACGCAACAGTCTCAGGCACTGTGTTCAGTGGCATCAGGGTATAATACACAGTCCAGACACATTAATATAACCACTATTTGTGTTTGACGTCAACCTGCAACAATAACCACTCACAGATGGCAGGTAGCAGCAATAGAAGTGGAAGGTATATAAAGGAAGGGGGGAGAAAAGGGAGCGGGAAACAGGGCAGTCATTGCCGTAATGTGGACACAGAGCGATTTATATGGCATCCAAAAGATTATCATGGTTGGCTTTTGGACCAAGGGTGGAAGCTTTTACAAAGCTATTCGGCTGCTGCCGTGGTTAAAGTACACCGTGCATGACAAAATGGAGAGCAACTGACAGTTGAGATGAACTAAGGGGCTACCAACAGTGTCTCTTCAACGACTGTTCAGCGAAGGTCGTGTGGTAGCGTTCTCGCTTCCCGCGCCCGGGTTCCCGGGTTCGATTCCCGGCGGGGTCAGAGATTTTCTCTGCCTCGTGATGACTGGGTGTTCTGTGATGTCCTTAGATTAGTTGGGTTTAAGTAGTTCTAAGTTCTAGGGGACTGATGACCATAGATGTTAAGGCCCATAGTGCTCAGAGCCAATTTTTTTTTTTTTTTTTGTTCAGCGAACGTTGCTGCAGATCAGCCCCCGCAGTAGGCGCCTGTTTCATGCACCCGTGCTGACCTCTATTCATTGGCGGCGAAGTATGGAATTTGCACGCCAATATCACAACTGTACATCCACTGAGTACTGACAGGGGGCCTACTCGCATGAATTACGCTTTAAGCTCCATCAAAATTATGGACACTGGAGTGTATGACCCTGCTACAATCGCTGGAAGGGTCCAGGATGGAGGAGGGAGCGTTGTGATCGGGGGAATTTTTTCGTGACATTCTCTGGATTATCTTGTCATTCTGGAAGGCACAATGGATCAGCACAAAGATGCATCCGTTGGGGAGCATGTCCATCCCTACATCTACATCTACAACCACGTCTACATACATGCTCCGCAAGCCACGGTAAGGTGCATGGCGGAGGATACCCTGTACCACAGTTAGTCGTCTCCTTTCCTATTCTACTCGCTAATAGAGCGAAGGAAAAACGAGTATTTATATGCCTCCGTATGAGCCCTAGTTTCTCGTATCTTATCTTCGTGGCCCCTACGCGAAATGTACGTTGGCGGCAGTAGGATCGTTCTACAGACAGCTTAAAAGGCTGGTTTTCTAAACTTTCTCAGTTGTGTTCCTCGAAATGAATGTTTTATTACCCCCATGGATTCCCCCTTGCGCTCCCCTCCCAAAGCAGATCTGTAATACTTGCATGCCGATCGAACCTACTGGTAACAAGTCTAGCCTTTGAATTGCTTCGATGTCATCTTTTATTTCGACCTGGTGCGGATCCCAAACACTCGAACAGTACTCATGAACAGGTCGCACTAGCGTCCTATATGCGGTCTCCTTTACAGATGAGCTACACTTTCCCAAAGTTCTCCCAATAAACCGAAGTCGACCATTCGTTTTTCCTACCACAGTCCTCACATGCTCACTCCATTTCATATCATTTCGCAGCGTTACGTCCAGTTATTTAAACGACATGACTGTATAAAGCAGAACACTACTAATGCTGTATCCGAACATTACAGGTTTGTTCCTCCTACTCAACCGCATTAACTTACATTTTTCTCCAATACCATTCTTCACACCAACTATAAATGTTGTCTAGGTCATCTTGTATCAAGCTACAGTCACATATCTTCGACACCTTCATGTACACCACTGAATCACCAGCGAACAACCACAGATTGCTGCCCACGCCGTCTGCCAAATCATTTACGTATATAGAAGATAGCAAGTGTCGTATCGAGGACAATATACTGGGTTGTATTACTTAAGAAGTCTTCGAGCCAGTCACATATCCGGGAGCATATTCTGTGCGCACGTACCTTCGTTAACAGGCTGCTGTGATGTACCGTGTCTAATGCTTTTCGGAAAGCTAGAAATACTGAATCTGCCTGTTGCCCTTCATCTGTAGTTTGCAGTATATCATGTGAGAAAAGAGCAAGCTGGATTTAGCATGAGCGATGCTGTTAAAGCCGTGCTGATTCGTAGACATGAGCTTTTCTGTCTGTAGGAAGTTTATTACATTCGAACTCAGAATATGCCCTAGAATTCTGCAGAGAATCGCCTGCGCTTTTTTCCAGTCGCTTGGAACTCTGCACTGGTCGAGAGATTGGCGACAAATGCTAAGGGGCCAATGACGTAGAGTGCTCTTTGAAAAACCGAATCGGCATTCCATCCGGATCTGGCGACTTATTTGTTTCCAACTCTTTCAGTTGTTTCTCTACACCAGGGATGTTTATTACTCTGTCATCCATGCGAGACTCTGTTCGATGGTCAAACGACGGGACGTCTGTACGATTCTCTTGCGTGAACGATTTCTTAAACGTGCAATTTTAAACTTCGACCTTCTTTTTGCTCTCTTCAGCTGCAGAATGGAAGCCTTAGACCCGCTTAGCGATTTCACATAGGACCAGAATTTTTTAGGGTTCTCCACAAGATCTTTAGCCAAGGTTGACGGTGGTAGCTGTTGTATGCTTCACAGACGCACGAATGTCTACTAATCTTTGCCTGTCGTCATTTGTGCGTCCTCTTTTGAAATGAGAGTACAACAGCCTTTGCTCCCTCTGCATTTTCCGAATTTCGTTATTTAACCACAGTGAGTCTTTTCCGTCCTTAAGCCAATCACTTACTAGCACATACTTATCCAGAGCACGATTTGCAATCTGTTTAAACTTTGCCCACAATTCCTCTATGTCCATCATTCTGGAACTAAATGACTGCAGTTCATTTTCTAAGTGATGCTAACTGCTCTTTCTAGCAGAAATACTCTCCTAGTCCTGTTGACGGATTTATTACTTTCGTAACCGTAGTCTCTATGATGAGATCATGGTCACTAATCCCCGTCTCTATCTGACACAATCGATAAGGTCCGGCCTGTTTGTAGCTATAAGGTCCAAGACACCACTGCGTGTTGGCTGCCGAACTAGCTGCTCAAGTCAGTTTTCGAAAAACGTATTCAAAAGCACTTCACAACTGTCTGTCTGTACCCCCTCCAATGAATCCGCATTCAGTCCACTCTATACTCGCGAGGTTTCCACCATCTAGTATAGCATGATCTGGGTATTTATGCACAACTGACCATAGACTTTTTTTTAATAACTCGAGAAGTGTCACTGAGGATAACTTCACTATCACACTCAATTTCAACCTCAGTAGAGACGACAGCAAAGAACACTCCACCTCCTGTGACGTCTAATTTATGTTTCCAATAAAAATTGCAAGACTCTTTAAATATCTGAGTTTTTTACTTCAGGTTTATCCAGCTCTCTATCCCAAGAATGTCCGCTGCTCGTGGTCTAGTGGTTACCATTGCTACCGCTGGATCGTGGGGTCTCGGGTTCAATTCTTGGCCAGGTTGGGGTTTTTTCTCAGCCCAGGGACTGGGTGTTTGTGCTGTCCTCATCATTTCGTCATCATCATCCTCATCATTCGTGACACTGGCTAGAATGGACTGTGAAAAATTGGACTGTGAATAAACTGGGACTTTGTATGTGCGCTGAAGATTGCTTAGTTGGACGCCCCACAAACCAAACATCATCAGTCCCAAGAATAATTTGAGTTTGTTTTTCCTTGACACGATGGCATGCATCTACCAGAAGTGCGATTCAACGTGTCACACAGCTTGCAGTGTATGTGCGTGATTTGAATAACAGCAGGATGAGTTTACCATACTCCCCTGGCCACCCAACTCCCCCAATTTAAACACAATCGAGAATCTGTGGGCCACCTTGATCAGGTTTTAGATGCCATGGATCCTCAATCTGGAGTCGACGTTGTTCTACATCCCTGTCAGTTTTTTCTAGGACCTCACTGGGTATCTTCTTGCATGTCTTGTAGCGGTCTGCACTGCAAAAGATGTTTATTCAGCCTTTCGATTAATGTGACTGGACAGTATATGTTCATACCGAGGGGTTCCAGTGTTATCAGGAATGAAATGGCACTCAGGAGACCTGTCTATGCGCTCTCTGTTTTGACTCAACATGCAGTAACTGTGCAGGGTGTAGTTTGCAACATTCATTCTAGGAAACACCTATGTCCTGCCGACGAGCATGACCAGCTTCAGCCATTTAAACGGATTCGCATTGTGTGCCAGCAGGAAGCTGGATGGATGTAGTGATGAACTGGTGCACGTGTCAGGCATAATGTGTCTGTGGTGTGTCTCTGCTTTCAGTTATAGTCTGTGGTACATCCCTACACCTGCAGACCCGGTTGTGGACTTACATGTAATACAGACACACGTCCAGATCGACGCATCATGAAGACAATGGTGGCTGACCGAACATCATCAAGGGACGAAATACGGGGACGTATTGCACCTACTGTGTCCCCAGGGACTATAGGGAACTGTCTGCTAGCAACAGGATTAAGATGATTTGTGCGTCTGGCCAAGCTAATACTGACACCACAACACCACCAAGTATGGCTACTCTGATGTCGTGAAAGAGTTGACTGGGTAGTGGAATGGTCCTCTGTTGTGTTCAGTGGTGAGAGTAGGTTGTATCTGTATGTGAGTGATGTATGTACACGTGTATAGCGTAGAACTGGTGAGCTGCTTATTCCACAGTGCATTCGCCAACACACGAAGGTCCCATTCTGTGCTTCATGGTGTGACGGGGTCATCTGTTACAACTCGTGGTCACATTTGGTATTTCTACGGGGTAAAGTGACAGCTGTTATCCCTATGATATTATCATTCCTTCAGCAGAAGCTGATGTGCTTTTTCAGCAGGACAATGCACGTCCACGTACGGCTGCTGCGACGCAACGTGCTCTTCGTGATGTACAAAAAGTGCCCTCGTCACCGGGATCACGAAATCTCTGGCCAACTGAACGTAGGCGGGACATGATGATGCGGCAACTTACTCCTCCTCCATGGCCTGCAAGAACCATTGTCACAATCAATACCTTCACTGCACGATACCAATGTTAATATTACTGATGACAGTGCCACTAAAGCGGAGTTACTAAACACAGTTTTCCGTAATTTCTTCACCGAACAAGACGAAGTAGATGTTCCAGAATTCGAATCACGAGCAGCTGCCAACAGGAGTAACTTAGAAGTAGGTATTCCTTAGTGCAGCGAAGCAGCTTAAATGACTTAATAAAGGCAAGTCTTCTGGTCCAAATAATATATCAGTTAGGTTCCTTTCAGAGTATGCTGATACGGTAGCCCCATATTTCCCAATCACACACAACTGCTCGCTTGAGGAAGGATCTGTACCTAAAGGTTCTAAGTTGTACAGATCACACCAACACTCAAGAAAGCAAATAGGAGAAATCCGAAGTTTAAGGACCCATATCACTGACATCGATTTGCAGTTGGATCTTGGAACATACAGCGTGAGTTGGGGGAGAGGTGACAGTATTAGTCATTCTGAACAATAAATGTCATGAGAACGTTTGTTCTACACTTTAACAGTTTCCAAGGAAGCTGGTAAAAACAATACTGAAAAGGACTATTGCAGGTGATAGTTAATGAAACATTGTGATCTAATGTTTTGTTTAATAGTGTACATTTCAAAATGGCTCTGAGCACTATGGGACTTAACTTCTGAGGTCATCAGTCCCCTAGAAGTTAGAACTACTTAAACCTAACTAACCTAAGGACATCACACACATCCATGCCCAAGGCAGGATTCGAACCTGCGACCGTAGCGGTCGTGCGGTTCCAGACTGTAGCGCTTAGAACCGTTCGGCCACCCCGGCCGGCAGTGTACATTTCCTCCGAAAGATATTCAAAAAGTCCACCGTCAACTGCAGTGCATTTTGCATCTCCTGTAGACAGCAGCTGTGTTGCTGATTTGAACTCATTCGTGCGGTCCTTTCCTTGAGCATGCGCATGTAAAAGAAGAGCGAGAAGTTCCTCCTTTGTGTCTACTCTACGCTTGTAGACTTCGCTCTTAAACCAACCTCACAAACAGTAATCTAATGGAGTGAGGTCGGGGGACTTTGGTGGCCAAGAAGTGATTCCACGGGAACCGATCCAGCTCCCAGGATACGTTCCAGTGAGATATTGTGTCACCGGCCACACGGAATGTGCAGAAGCACCGCCGTACTGAAAGCACATTCGACGTCGTTTTGTCAAAAGAATATCCTCGAACCAGTCTGGTGACACATGTTGAAGACATCAATGTACCGTATTTCATTAAGACGGGTTTTCAAACAACTGTATGTCGGATAGTGTTAAGAAAAGGGCATATGTTCATCTGAAGTTTTTTTTCGGTATCACCAATACTATCACCTCTCAAAGCATGTACGTTTCCTCCTGACTGCCGGCCGGGGTGGCTGAGCGGTTCTAGGCGCTACAGTCTGGAACTGCGCGACAGCTACGGTCGCAGGTTCGAATCCTGCCTCGGGCATGGATCTGTGTGATGTCCTTATGTTAGTTAGGTTTAAGTAGTTCTAAGTTCTAGAGGACTGATGACCATAGATGTCAAGTCCCATAGTGCTCAGAGCCATTTGAACCATAGTCCTCAGAGCCATTTGAACCATTTTCCTTCTGACTCACCCTGTACACTGTGTTCGAAAATTATGAATTACCTCAAAGGTAACGGTCTATTGACATATAGTCAGGACGGACTCAGAAAATAACATTCTTGTGAAACGCAACTAGCTCTTAATTCGCACGAAGTAATGAGTGCTGTCGAGAGAGGATCTCATACTGATTCCATGCTTCTAGATCTCCAGGTGGCTTTTGATACAGTTCCTCACAAGTGATCTAATCAAATTGCGTGCTCATTCGTAATTAGCTACCAGAGAGATCACAGTACGTAGTAGCGGTCGGAAAGACATCGGGTAAAACAAAAGTGATATCTGGCATTCCCTAGGGAAATGTTATAGGCCCTCTGCTGTTCTTAAGCGATTTAGGAGACAATCTGAGCAGCTCTCTTCGACTATTTGCAAATGATGTTGTCATTTACTCCCTAGTAAAGTCTTTAAGAAGGTTATAACCGATTGAGAATGACTTAAGCACGGTATCTGTATGGTGCGAAAAGTGGCAATTGACTATATATAATGAACAGTCTGAGGTAATCCACATGAGTACTTAAGGGAATCCGTTAATTTAGGTTACACGATAAGCCATACAAATCTAAAGGCTATCAGTTCAGCTAAATACCTAGGAATTTTAGTTACGAACAACTTAAATTGGAACGATCTCATTGACAATATTGTTAGTAAGACAAACCAAAGATTGCGTTTTGTTGGCAGAACACTTACGAGATGCATCAGATCTAGATTGTCTACACTACGTTTGTTGTCGTCTGCTAGAGCATTGCTGTGCGGTACGGAATCCTTACCATATACTGCTGACGGAGGACATCGAAAAAGTTTAAAGAACGGTAGCTCGTTTTGGCTTCCAATGGCTCTGAGCACCATGGGACTTAACTGCTGATGTCATCAGCCCCCTAGAACTTAGAACTACTTAAACCTAGCTAACCTAAGGACATCACACACATCCATGCCCGAGGCAGCATTCGAACTTGCGACCGTAGCGGTCGCGTGGTTCCAGACTGTAGCGCCTAGAACCGCTCGGCCACTCCGGCCGGCAGCTCGTTTCGTATTATCGTAAAATAGTGGAGAGAGTCTTAGAAACGTGATGAACGAGTTGGGGCTGCAATCATTAAAACAAAGGCGTTTTGCGTGGCGGCGAGATCTTTTCACGAAATTTCCATCACCAACTTTGTCCTTTGCATGCGAAAATATTTTATTGACACTAACCAAGAGAGGAACAAATGAGCATCGTAATAAAATAAGAGAAATCAGAGTTCGCTCAGAAAAATTTATCTGTTTATTTTTCCCATGGGCTGTCTGAAGGCGGTTCGATGAATCCTCTTTCAGACACGTCAGTGTGAATTGCACAACACTCGCATAGATGTAAAAATTGACGAGGGAAAAGTTGACTTTAATCAGCACAACGTATGAGGCAACGATAAACATCGAAAATCTCATAATGCCTGATTGGAAGCTATGTCCTATAACGAAAAACAACAGCTTCGCTTGGCTTAGCGGGCACTGCGTACCGTGTAATATATCATGACACATCACAAATTACAGATAGAAGATTATCTTTTGTATCCGGCAGAAGTGCATCAGATAATTAAAAGCGACCTCGGTACCGGAGATAGTACGTATATGTTTCATTATCTCAAGATGACCCACCTCAAAAAGTGACTTCTTGTGTATATCTTATCTCGAGAAAGAGGTTTATTTAAAGTGACGTTTTATTATTTTTTCCTCTTATCTTTGCTGTACGCAGCCTTTCGAAGAGTACACTTTTACCTTATAGATTAATTTTGATGGTTATCAGATCGCAACAAAAATTTAATTCAGGTTTTAGTTTCAGAAAAAAAAATTGCTCGCACTACGGTTCATTGCTTCCCGATTAGCACACAATAAGAACTTCATTGAAGTTTCTCATAAGGAGAAATAAGAAGGAAAGGTCTGCATGTACGTCGGCTGGAGTGGCCGAGCGGTTCTAGGCGCTTCAGTCTGGAACCTTGCGACCGCTACGGTCGCAGGTTCGAATCCTGCCTCGGGCATGGATGTGTGTGATGTCCTTAGGTTAGTTAGGTTTAAGTAGTTCTAAGTTCTAGGGGACTGATGACCTCAGCTGTTAAGTCCCATAGTGCTCAGAGCCATTTGAACCGTCAGCAGGTGCTTTAAACAATTTTTAATGGCCAAAATCGCATTCAGAATTATTTTTTAATTACCGATTTCGACAGGTAAGACTGTCTTCTTCAGATCTTTAAAAACTTTTTTCATTGTACGTCATGTTCCGTTGTACTTTCATCACTCATACCAAACATTGGCATAAATGTGCACTTTTACAATGTATTGTTGATTTTAACAACTGGCAAGCATAAAAAGAGCGCTACATATGTAGACGTGCCAAATTTCACACGGTTTACTGTAACTGTATGTATTTTTACGTGTGGCAAACGTGTTTGTAATTTTATTTTTGACAGACCCGTGTGGAATGTGCAATATCCTCTCCAGTAAAATTCTAACATGGCATGAGTAATGAACATACGATAGAAAATGACGTACAACGAAAAAAGTTGTTAAAGATATAAATATGATAACCTTATCTGTCGAAACCGGCCGGTAAAAAAGTTTTGAATGTTATACTGGCCATAAAAAATTTCTTTAAATTACAGTAAGAACTTGTTGATGCAGAAGAAGATTATTTTCAGTTACATTGTACTGGCGGAAAAGCTAGGCGGGAATGGTAATCATGGAGAGCGTTAGGTACTGCCTATAAAGGGAGGGAAAAAAAGGACTGGTGGGCTCACGTTTACCTAGGATACCAAAGGTGCGGGGGTTTGATTCTCATCCCAGACGGCCGATTGCAACAGGCACGAATAGACCACATCCATCCCTGGAAACACAAAGCGAAGAAGGACAAGCTACTCAGTGCTTCGGAATCTGCATTCAGAATGATGAGCCGCCACTGCCGACTGCTGCAGAGAGGGTTTAGGTTAGGCCATGACAATGGTGGAAGTTGTGGTAAACTGAAACTGTCCGCAACAGTGTTTTGTTTGCACAAGCATTTATTTTTTACCTTTTAACCAATCGTCATATTGCGTTCAGGGGCACTTAGTTATTTTATTTGAACTTGAGATATTGAAATTTTTTGAAGTTCCGTTGTTTTCCTCAAGATTCCAAACCCAAGGTCTCCTCGAAAGGCGCGTACGTGGGTTCGAATTGTGGCCCACTCTAAAAATTTTCGTTATTTAACTTAAAGGTTCAGACTTTTTGAGAGTTTCATACTACTAAAAACTTCCGTATTTAACTTCTCTTTATTGTTGATCACTAACGACTGTAGTAGCTGTATTCGAATCTTGGTCAGGTGGGAAAGCTTTTGTCACGTCTTATTTGCAAACTTAAAACAGGCGCAAACTCGATAATGAGTTACTAATGACTTATGGTGTCGGGTTTGAATGCAGGTACAAAACAAAACATTTCGTCGAGATATTTGAAGTTGAGATATGTGTAGCACTTGCTGATGATGGATACATTAGACACTTAAGCTTGTGCTAGATAACAGGGGCAATACGAGACTTTCGAATTGGACATAGATCCACGTACCATCAAGAGCACCATAAAATAGATTGTGATACCCTTGTATTAGTCCATATTTGCAATATTATGATATTAATTTACATCTGTCTCTATTGTCATACGGAAGAGCGTTCCTTGATTGTCTCTTGTGGTAAGAAACGTCTATAGTCAGCCAACTAAACAACCAAATGCTTGGGAAACCCACCATACAATGTCGTTTGAGTTGAATAGATTTCATGTTGTCATCAATTCAGAGCGTTTGGAAATTTCTGTACATGTTAGTACGTCACAGATGAAGGTCCACAAAAGTTATTCGACTGGAATGGCAACAATACATTTACTTGCCAAATATTAAAAAAAGTTACGTTCAAAATTTTTATGATGTGGCTAAAGCATTATATTATTTGGGTCATGATACTGATAAAAGTACTTTTTTCTGCTTTAATGGAACTGCAAACCCTCAGTTTCAATCATACGTAACTAAATAATGCCGAAAATCATACTGAACGAAGCAAAGAAAAATTTATTGATTTAGCAGCAAAAGCATATGGAGGCCCACGGGGTTCAGTTTGAGTCCACTTGTCTCTTATTTACGGGAATGACATTACACTAATATAGCTCAGAAAGTGTTGGTACTTCTTCTAGATGACACGAGTACTATAATTAATTTTGTCAAAAAAAAAAAAAAAAAAGAAACGGTAGCAACAGTCAGCGTTATTTTTCAAAAAATTAGTAAGTTGCTATTTTTACAAATGGATTGTCTCTTAATTTTGAGGAAACACAGTATATTCAGTTCTGTGCAATGTATGGAATAGCACAAATGACAGATGTGCTACATGAAAAAATGTCAATGAATAGGGTAGAGTTTTCCAATTTTTGGGTGCACATATTCATGAAATATTGATCTGGAAGAAACAGCTATCCTGTATCTCAGACAGCTAAGTTCTGAAAATTTTGCTCTTTGCATCTTTTCTACTGCCCTAAACATACACATCAATACACCAATTTGCATGTTTCCGTCCAATAATGTCTTATGGTGAAATTTTGTGAAGTAGTTAATTATTTATACGGAAAGTATTTTATGCACAAAAGAAAGTATTAGGGTTAATAGCTGGCGGTCTCTCACAGTACCTACGACATATGTATACAAAAGCTGACATACTAAATAAATGTACAAAAGATATATATTTCCTTGTGAAATTTGTCGTAATTACTCTATCAGAATTGGAAAAGAATAGTAATTACTAGGGGCTACAGCATTAAACGGAAACCAACTTTCGTTACTCATCAGTAAATATATCGTTAGCTCAGAAAAGTGAGTAATATTGAACAACAAAAAATAATTTATCATCTACCCTATAACATGATATTGCGGCGGCGCGGCTCCTTTCTAGGTTTTTACCAGCACCTACCTTTGAACTCGTCGCAGCAGATCGCCGGTAGGAAAGTCGAGCGGAAACCTACCGTACTGCAACTCGCACCAGGCTGCATACAACGTAACGATTCTAAAAATCGGGAAAAGGTCTTAATTTTGAATGAAAGGTGAAAATACTGGCAAAATTTCGGTATATGCTGAAGTAGAGAATTACAAATTCACTCCCAAGCCCGTGCTAATCCTAACAGAGTCATGCAGAAACCTTTTTATTCACGTTAGCAAGTTTATGGTAACGCATTTCTCGAAATCTGAACAGGTACTAAGCACAGGTTGTTCTTAAATGACAATGTTCGCCATACTATTACGTTTATCAGTGTTTCAGTGTTTAAAGCGCTCAAGTTTTTCGATACCAATCAGCTCAATATGCCACGGGGAATAACTTAAAAAATTCGTACTTTCTAAGAATAGAAAGAAACACCAGAATGAATATGCCTTCACTTTAAAGCACTTTTGAAGCACGTAGCGCAACTAAAACCGGCAAACTGTAACGTCCTTCGGAGCTCATACTAAACATGACCGTACCATAAAAAGGATGGGCTCCAACTCTTCAGACTGCTGAAAGCATTCTCTCCTCCAAGAAACAAGATGCGCGAAGAGTATTCCTTTTGGATTGGTCAGTTTTATTTCAGGCCAATAGAAAAATATTATTCTCCCGGGTCAGTCCGCGCTTTTCATGACTCACCAATCAACAAATAACCCACTTTCGAATTGTACATTTTCCCGAAATAAATATTCAACATTCTGATTTTTTATTTATATTTTACGTTATTACTTATTTTCATTTGCACTCGAATTAGCTTTCCTTTTACCATAAACTTACTTAACGTATTATGATACAAAATTCCCCGTCGTCTGCATTCACACTGTCTTAAAAATTTGTCATGCTTGTTCGTGCAGCGTTTGTCAGAATAACAATGATCGACATATTTACTTTAGACTACATTCACGCATCATTCACACTACTAAAAACATATACAAAACTGTAAAAACATAAATACACAAAAAGCCTTCAAGAAATAAACAGAACAATTCACAAAACCATTCTCTTGACCTGTTTTCTTGAATGTCTCTGTCCCTTACTGTGCTCTGGTGGATGAAAATTTGAACTACGTATTCGACTAAACCCGCTTCAGACCCTCTGTCACTGTGCGCGCATGATTCATTCTCCCGATACACAGGCTCCAGACTGGAGCGATTTAAAGGCGCCATGCCTCACACCCCCTACGATTATAAAGTTTTTTTTTTTCAAAAGAATTTAGAATTATACAAAATTATCGACCCTGGCTTCAAAATTTTAAATCTTTCAAAAAATTCTAATTCTTTTAAACTCAGATTACAAATTTCTTGCTCTGGTTTGGCAGTATACAACTAAGCTAGCCGAATATTTTAATTTCTTTATGAAAATCATTTCCTACTTGACAAATTTGATACAAATTTTCAAAACAAATTTTCAACATTTTAATAACTTTTACATGAAAGCCTTTTGAAGTTACCTTTTTCTTCGCTTTTTTTATTTAAAGTCACTGTGATTTGTGTCCTTCCATTTAATAATGGTATTTTATCCTACTTTAGCACAAGCACATCAGTATAGTCATCACAAACTTTTCCCAGGTTTTTGATTATGGCACCTTTGCAATGTTACGTCCATAACATTCCTCCATTCTCCATGCATGTGTCCTTCCAGGGATTACATGCAACGTTGTCCGTGAAACCATACTTCCGTCTAAGACTACTTTCTTTACATACATCCTAATACACAATCACTTATTACTAAAAGAAATTATTTACAAATTTTAATTTTGTTCAACGTGATTTCAAATGAATTTAAATTAACAGAGTATTTCTTTTTTTTAAATCAGCAAGATCAAATCTACAAGAATTTTTTCCAAGAGTTTATTTCCTTTAGAAGACTTAATGAGTTTTTAAAAAAGACTGTTTGCTACTGAAAGCAAAACTTAAACTTTTTCTTTACTTTAACTCAACTGAAGAAAATGTAATTGTGAAAAACACATTTCACACAAAGCAATTATTTACAAACATTGTATAATACGAGAGTTGTCCAGAAAATAAGTTCCAATTGGTCACGAAATGGAAACCACAGTGAAAACCAGAAACTATTTACTTGGAACACCATCTTCTCTAAGTAGTCGCCACTCCAACTTCAAGTGTTGTCATAGTGTTGTATCAACTTTCCAATATCCTCGCAACAGAAAGCAGCCACCTGTGCTTTCGGCCAGTTATCTGCACTGGTCTGCAGCTCGTTGTCTGTGGAAAAATTTTGTCTTCATAGCCAGAGGTTCTTGTGAGCAGAGATGAGACTCAGGGGGAGCCAGTTACGGACTGTATTGTGGGTGATCAAACACTTCTCATCAGAGACGCTGCAGGAGCGTCTTCATTGCCCCTGCAGTGTGTGACCGAGAACTGGCATGAAGAAGGAACTGTTTGACAGTTGTGTTATGTGGGCTGCATGATACAGACGAAATCTATAACCAGGCCCTCATTCTTGGCGGCAGACGCTATTCCCTGCGCATCTTTGTGTGTTCACTGTTCACTCAAAACTGAAAAGAGCGACGTGACATGATCGACCGGCATACTAAAGACACTGTCCAACACATCTGTGAAAAGCTTTACCGGATTTTCCCAGTGGTTTCCATTTCGTGACTAATCAGAACCTACTTTCTGGACAACCCTCGTACATACTTACCACTTTTATGCAGTGTCTCTTTGCATCACTTCTTCTTCATATTTCTTATCATTATTGAACAGACACAAAAAAATTTTATTTATGGGAACTCGGGGCGGAACGGGATACTTAATGTTTAACTGTTTCTATAAAATAAGGGAACACAAGTAAAAACCCTCCTTAAAGTGATAAAAAACACCTTGTAGTGTAACCTAATGTACCTTATTTTAAAATCACTTAAAACAATACATTTTGCATTTTTTACAATTTTTCAAAGAAAGTCTTGCATATTTCCCGTTCCGCCCCACTCACGGGGCAGAATGGGATTAGGGTATTTTTTGTTAAATTATTGCATAAACGTTGAATTTGAATTATGAATATCGTATTAAACTATCACAAAATGATGTATAACAGGGAATTCATTTTGCATTTTTTACAATTTTTCAAAGAAAGTCTTGCATATTTCCCGTTCCTCCCCACCCACGGGGCAGAATGGGATTAGGGTATTTTTTGTTAAATTATTGCATAAACGTTGAATTTGAATTATGAATATCGTATTAAACTATGACAAAATGTTGTATAACAGGCAATTCAGACTAAGGAATGTGTAATTTAAACAATTAAAAAGTCGTTCTTCAAAATAAGAAAATATTTTAATGTCATTCTGAAAAATGTACAATGCTTAATAACCACCAAACCACTAACTACTAGCCCTTTCGACAATAGTCACAAATGAGTATTTCCTCTTCACATTCACTGTCTATGCCAGCTCATGAATTGTGTGCCCACTCTGGCATGCGACCCAGCCCTCATTAGAAACGGAGTGGAAGTCCCCACAGTAGACACACTCAGCATCCTCTCTCTCTGATTCTCTCTTCTACATCACCTTCTTCCTTTTATTTTTCTTAAGGTCTTTGATGTCCTCTGTTTTTTTTTTGGGTGTGCAGTTCGATATTTTTGCCGTAAGTTGCATTACACCTGACGTCTCTGTCCTGACATTGTTTATATTTGTGCACCCTCCTCCTTTCTGTAGGCCTACTTTACGTGAGACAGCGTTCTGCAGTTCCTTCTTACAAGGAGAATCTGTTAATACGACGGTTTTTCCTTTCCGTCTTGTAGTCCGCAGAGTATTTTGACAGATTAGTGGGATTGGTATGACAGCCTCGGGCGATATCTGGAAAGCTGAGTTGTTCGGCGAACATAGCTGGTTGGGAGAGTCTGGCAACCATGAACATCCAGGCTGGGTTTGCTTTCTACTTGCATCAAAATATGACGGGGCAGAACGGGATACTATTCCATTCTGCCCCATCCCGTTCCGCCCCAAGAGCACTTTTGATGTTAACAACTTTTATGGAGTGTAATAACTGACGTATTTAAACGCATTAAATAACTAAAGTACAACAAATGCCATGCACTTTAAAGGAATGTGTCATTTTAGGGTATACAGTTAACAATTAACAGCTTACCTGGCGTTGAAATTCACCAAACGTTAGAACAATGCAAGCGGTAACGTGACGGACAACAATTCACTTAGATCTCGCACTTCAAACTAAATCAGAATGGCTGCCTCACTTCCCTTACATTCGGAGAAATAGTTAGATGCCCATACAACAGGTTGCAGCACTGTCCAGTCTACAAAAGAGCAATTTCGCATTGTGCCCCGCTATCCCGTTCTGCCCCGAGTTCCCCTACTATATATATACAGGGTGTCCCATCTATCTCGTCCACCCAAAATATCTCTGGAACAATAACAGCTATTGGAAAACGACTTTCACCAGTATCAATGTAGGGCTGGGGCCCATGAATGTACATATTTGGAAACATTCTAAAACGAAAGCATATGTGTTTTCTAACACAAACTTATGTTTTTTTAAATGGACCTCCTATATTTTTTCTTCAGAAATCCATAGCATGACAAAGCACATACACAATGGCGTTGATTGCATCGCAATATTCCCATTACATCCCGAGATATTGAGACGCGAAGTTGACGCTTGAAACACCCGACATGCGCTGCTAGCGCACGTCCTGAGGCTCAGGAGTGAACCCCATGCTGCCCGTAATCGCGATGTAATTGGCATGTGTAATCACACCTCCATACTTATCAAGAGATCCGAAACGAATAATACGGTCTGCTGCCATCAACTCTCACAAGCACATAATGGTTTCCCTCTTGCACGTTTTACGTATCTACGTACACAATATGAACCAGTACCGATCGGTGTACACCCGTCAGGTTGTCTTATTTACTCTGCACACCCAAAATAAGGTTTATCTAATGCGTTATATGACCCATTGTGCCTGTCGCGCAGGGCCTGGCTCTACCTAGTCAAGTGTCCAACGTAGTTCCCACTACTGCCACAGTTACCACTTCGCCTTGTTTACGATTTGCGACCCATGCAAACTCCTGTACTCCACCACCCTCCGAGCATCCCATATGTTGTTGCTCTGGCGTGCAGTACACCGCTTGCCAGTGCAGTCGTGCATCAGAGTAATCTAGTGACGGCACGGAGGCAGTACACATTGTGAATAAACGTTGTGTTGTGGAACTTATACTGTACAGTATAATGTACACACATGAAGATATGGTACAAATGCTGCTGATCTATGGAGAATGTACGTTGACGGGAAATACTTTATGAGATTGCTTGTTTGTTGATAGTACTGTTAGCGAACATTATGATTATTAAGTTAATATGTCTGTTTTCTACCCTACTCTACATACCTGTACTGTACCCTGTTGTAGGTGGACGAAATGCTGTTCAGGCAGAACGACTGTACAGAAGACGATTCCCTGACAAGCCATCGCCTTCGCGCCGGATGTTTGGTCGTCTCACATCTCGTCTACGTGAAACGGGAAGCTTAAATCCAAGACCTCGACATCGTCCTAGAACACGCACAGATGAACGTGCTGAAATTGCTGTGCTCGCTACCATAGCTGTGAATCCTCAAATCAGCGCACGTCAAATTGAACGTGAAGTTGGTGTGTCGAAATCAAGTGCACAGCGTATTCTTAAACGTCATAAATTTCATCCTTACCATGTTCATTTACACCAGGATTTTCATGGAAATGACTTCCGCAATAGGGTAACATTTTGTCGGTGGGCTCAGCAAAAACTTCTGACTAATCCAAATTTTTTTGCAATGTTCTCTTTATCGACGAGGCATCATTCTCCAACAAAGGAATTGTCAATATGAGGAATATGCATTATTGGTCCGCAGACAATCCAAAATGGCTTTGTCAGGTAGAGCATCAACGTCCGTGGAAAGTTAATGTTTGGTGTGGGATTATTGGAGATACCATTATCGGACCTTTCTTTATAAATGGCATCCCAAATGACCGACAATACTCCAGATTTATACGACACAATCTTCCTGTTCTCTTGGACACCGTATCTCTGAACCGGAGAATGGTCATGTGGTATCAGCATGACGGATGCCCTACACATAACGCCTTATGAGCACGACGACTTCTGATCCGTAAGTTCCCTGGTAGGTGGATTGGACGAGGTGGCCCAGTTAGGTGGCCTGCCCGATCTCCGGACCTTACAACGCTGGATTATTTTCTTTGGGGAGCAGTGAAGGATGCTGTTTACCAACATGAACCAACAACACCAGAGGACATGAAGCAACGCATTATTGATGCTTGTACAGCCATCAAAGAGGAAACAGTAGCACGAAGTAGAGCATCCTTCATCCGCAGAGTGACCCTATGTATGCAAGCCAATGGGCATCACTTTGAGCATGAGATGTGAACGCTATGTTTAGTATGTAGTGCTGGTATCACAGTGGAAGTTTCTACAAAGGGCCATTTTACCCAGTGATGTTAAGAAACATTTGTCTGCAACAATTTGTCATTTAACGCATTAGATAAACATAACATTTAGAAATCATGGAGACTGAAGGAGTGGGTAGTGCAGCCTATGATGATTGCCTGGGTCTTGGAGGGATTGATATGAAGGAACCACTGCTTGAAACAAGTGGTGAACTGGTCAAGGTGGGTTTAGAGGGTATGTTGGGGCCATTGAAGAGTAGAATAAAGGGCTAGGAAGGCAGTGTCATCAGCAAATTGGAGGAGATGAACAGGCGGCAGAGGTTTGGACATATCAACAGTATACAGAAGATAGAGGAGAGGGGGAAGGACGGAGCCTTGGGGCACGCCACCGGAGGGATAGAAGGTACAGAAGTTGGAATTGTGAGTAGTGGTCCTCAGCTCGTGGTCGTGCGGTAGCGTTCTCGCTTCCCGCGCCCGGGTGCCCGGGTTCGATTCCCGGCGGGGTCAGGGATTTTTCTCTGCCTTGTGATGACTGGGTGTTGTGTGCTGTCCTTAGTTAGTTAGGTTTAAGTAGTTCTAAGTTCTAGGGGACTGATGACCATAGATGTTAAGTCCCATAGTGCTCAGAGCCATTTGAACCATTTTTTTGTGGATAGTGACATAGGAGGGACCATGGGAGAGGAAGGAAGCAACAAGATGGACGAAATTGATAGGGAGAACATAGGTCTGGAGTTTGAATAGGAGCCCAGGATGCCAGACATGGTCGTAAGCATTCTGGAGGTTGAGGGAAACAAAGATAGCAGAGTGACAGGAGTTAAGTTGTTGGAGTAGAATATTGGTAAGGGTAAAGAGCTGGTCATCGGCTGGAAGGAGTGAGTGGTATGACCTATGCTGATTGCCTGGGACTTGGAAGAATTGATTTTGAGGAGCCACTGGTTACACCACGTGGCAAAAAGGTCAAGGTGATGCTGGAGAAGGCGTTGGGACTGTTAAAGGGTAAGAGTGAGGGCAAGGAAGGCAGTGTCATTGGCATACTGCAGGAGGTGGACCAGAGGGGGGGGGGGGGGCGGGTTGGGGCAACCTGCCATGTACAGGAGGTAGAGGAGAAGGGAGACGGCAGAGCCCTGGGGCACACCCGCGGATGGGTAGAAGGTGCGGGAATCGGCGTTATGGATGGTAGTAACACAGGAGGGCGGCAGGAGAGGAAGGAGGCAATCAGGTGGACATAGTTGATAGGAAGGGCATAGCTCTGGAGTTTAAACAGGAGATCGGGATGACATACATAGTCATAGGCCTTTTAGAGGTCTAGGGAGACAAAAATGGCAGAGTGACAGGAATTAAGCTGGAGGGAGAGGAGAATAGTGAGACGGAGGAGTTGGTCATCGGCAGAGAAGGAAAGTCGAAAGCCACATTGGGTGTTGGGGAGGAGCTGATGGATGCGCTGGGTAAGGATGGATTCCAAGAGCTTGCTGAACACCGAGGTGAGACATATAGGGCGATGGGAAGAGGCATCAGATGGAGGCTTGTTGGGTTTGGTGAACATCAGGATGTGGGAGGTTTTTCGCAGATCAGGGTAGAAGCCAGTGGCAAGGATGACGTTGTAGAGAGGGCCAAGGACTGCAAGGAAGGAGGGAGGGCAGTGTGTGAGATCGTGGTAGGTAACGCGTTCGTGGCCCGGAGCGGTGTTGTATTTATTGTGGAGGGTGAGGCTGATGTCCTGTGTAGTGATGGAAGTGTTAAATCCTGATGGTGGTGTGTGGCCCAAATATTGGAAGCTATGAACAAGGGGAAGAGTGGAGGAATCCGTACGTTTGATGATGTCGAGGAAGAGGGAATAATCAAATTGGGGATTATCTGGAATGGAAAATACATTGAATAGGAGGGAGGCAAAGTGGTTGGCCTTACTAAGGTTATTAGGAAAGGGGTGGTCATCAAGGAGGAGAGGGTACTGTGGGGTAGAGCGGCTCCCAGTAAGGCGGTGAAAAGCAGACCAATATTTGGAAGAGTTTAATGGGAGTGTGGCGTTGAGTTGTGTGCATGTCTGTCGCCAGGCATGGCGTTTTTTCACAGTAAGCATGTTGCGGATGGGTCGTTGTAATTGGTGGTGGGTGACTATGTCCTGGTCACAAATGCGGAGGAAGGATCGGTACAGGCGACGGGATTCACGAAGGAGAAGGACAGAGGCCCCCAAGCGGTGGGGGCGGATGGCGTTGCTAGGGATTTGGGTGGCGATGGCGTCAGACAAAGTCCGGTGGAGGAAGGCAGCAGTTCGGGAGATGTCTTCAGGAGATTGGAGGTCTACTCCTACTCTCTGTTCAGTTGTGCTAATTTATGAAGCACTTACACTGAACGAGAGTCCTTCCTCTCTATTCGTATTTACAAAATCTTTATCACTTTCCATGTTACTCAGTCCTTCAGCACACACACACAACAAATGCAACAAACTTAACCCATCTTTCGTTGAATCCTGCAGCCTCAGCGTCCTGAAACTGCGAGTGTGACCTCCTTCGTTTGCCGTACCAGTTTCAGGGTCCCCGCTCGTCGTGTAAGTTGGCAGCGCTGCCCTGCCATACTGCTGCTCGTTGATACCGCTATGACGTCGTCTGCTGCTTCGATGCACCCTCGTTGTTATAGTGACTATTTAACATCTTCTTTCTTGTAAGTCGCTCCGGCGACTCCAAACGGGTTCCATTCAAAATGCCGCATGCACCGATTTACTAAATTTTTCATTATCTTTCACTACATAGTCTTTCACAAAATTTCTCTCAACCACAGATTCAATATACCACGGCTTTTTAACTGCTTTCCCGGCACAGATGCACCACGTGCGGCTGCACGGTTCCTTTCTGGGTTTCTACCAGCACCTACCTGTGAACTCGTCGCAGCAGATCGCCGGTAGGAAAGCCGAGCAGAAATCTACCATACTGCGACTCGCACCACGCTTCATACAACATAACTATTCTAAAAATCTGGAAAAGGTCTTAATTTTGAATGAAAGCTGAAAATACTGGCAAAATTTCGGTATATTCTGAAGTCGAGAATTACAAATTCAATCCCAAGCCCGTGCTAATCCTAACATAGTCATGCAGAAACCTTTTTATTCACGTTAGCAAGTTTATGGTAACACATTTCTCGAAATCTGAACAGCTAGTAAGCATAGGTTGTTCTTAAATTACAATGTTCGCCATACTATTACGTTTATCAGTGTTTAAAGCACTCGAGTGTTTAGTCACCAATCTGCTCAATATGCCACGCGGAATTACTATCGTTTCTCATACACAAAATTACTTGAAAAATTCGTACTTTCTAAGAATAGAAAGAAACACCAGAATGAATATGTCTTCACTTTAAAGCACTTTTGACGCATGTGGCGCAACTAAAACCGGCAAACAATAACTTCCTTCCGAGCTCATACTAAACACGACCGTACCATTAAAAGGCTGGGCTCCAACTCTTTAGACTGCTGAAAGCATTCTCTCCTCTAAAAGAAAGGACGCGGGAAGAGTACTCCGTTCTGATTGGTCAGTTTTATTTAAGGCCAATAGAAAAATATTATTTTCCCGGGTCGGTCCGAGCTTTTCATGACTCACCAATCAACAAATAACACACTTTCGATTTGTATGTTTTCCCGATATAAATATTTAACATTCTGTTTTTTATTTATATTTTACGTTATTACCTATTTTTATTTGTACTCGAATTAGTATTTCTTTTACCATAAACTTACTTAACATATTATGATACAAAATTCCCCGTCGTCTGCATTCACACTGTCTTAAAAATTTTTCATGCTTGCTCGTGCAGCGTTTGTCAGAATAACAATGATCGACATATTTACTTTAGACCACATTCACGCATCACTCACGCCACTAAAAAGATATACAAAGCTGTAAAAACATAAATAAACAAAAAAGCCTTCAAGAAATAAACAGAACGCTTCACAAAACCATTCTCTTGACCTGTTTTCTTGAATGTCTCTGTCCCCTTCTGTACTCTGGTGGACGAAAATTAGAACTATGTACTCGACTGAACCTGCTTCAGACCATGTGTCACTCTGCTGTCATTCTCCAGATACGCAGGCTCCAGACAGGAGCAATATAAAGGCGCCACACCTCAATATGTCCGGCAGGTAACTAAACAAGTTTCTAATACAAACTGAAATGGTGTCTTATGGCCTTCTTCTAGTGTACAGACTTTACCGTCTTTGTACAGAGCAACCAGTTTCCATTCATTGCTTTGTTTGGCATTGCGTTTCTGGCGTGAAGTGGTGGACTATTACATATCACCCCAAGACTAAAATGTACTTTCTTTGAAACAATCCGAATATTTCTAAGAAATTTGTTTCCACGAGTGCATTTGGTCAACATTCACTGAATGTTGCAATGTAACGAAGTAAGTGAATAAAGAGACAGACAGCTTAAGGTCAGGTGATGAGAAATTGCCAAATATGTATGTGGTCGTAGGCGGTTGGAAATACCCACCAAACTGGATGCAGGTGAGAGGAGACTATAGGCATTTGTAAAAGTCGAAAAGGAGGCAACTTTCTGCAGTCGGTGAGGGCCAGAGACGTCCTGTAGCACTTAAGAAACTGCAAAAGACGCCCGACACCCCCTAGCAACACCTAGGGTATACAAAATTCCATGTAATTGTGGACAAGTATATATTGGAACAACGAAAAGAAGTGCAAACGCCTGCTTAGCCGAACATAAAAAGGAACTGTCGCTTAGGACACATCGAAAAATCGGCCGTAGCTGAGCATGTTTTTCGGGGTGGGAACCACGAAATTAAATTTAATGAGACAAGCATTTTATCACGAACATCCCATTATCATGCGGGCATGGTTAGAGAAGCAATAGAGATTTACAAACACCATAACAACTTTAATAGAAAAGAGGAAGTGTTAAAGTTAGACGAAATATGGATGTCGACGTTGCACCAGCAGAATGACAATCGATTACTCTTAATCGAGAATGATGACGCCTTCCAAAGATAGGCTCTATAAACGCTAGAGTACCTGGAGCCTCAGTGGCAGTAGCCGGATGACCTCAGAAGATGTTTCTCGCAGCTGGAGACGAAACGTTAGGTGGAAATTTTATACATCGACCACTGCCTCTCATTCCGGAAGTTTTAACTGAATAATCAGCAAGAGATTCTTCCCTATCGTTGAGAAGTGCATAACCATCGAACAAGCCAGCTTTATGCCAGGGAGAAATTGCTGTGATCAAGTACTATCCCTGACAACTCATATCGAAAATGGTTTTCAGAAAAAGCTGAAGACAGGTGTGCCTACGACATGGTCTCGAAGGAGGACCTATTGGTAAAACTCTACAACTTATTTCCTAGCAACGCTTTTTTTCAGCTTATGACTCAAAAACTCAGCAACAGAACCTTGCAAGTACTGTTAAATGGAAGAAAAGCAGACTCCGAATCCTTCCTCAGAGCTCCATTCTGGCCACACTTATGTTCTACATCTACATGTCAGAATCCCTACCATAACGTCTCGAAAGTTCAGGTATGGAGGTGATATAGCAATAGCCACATAGAGCATGAACTTAGCTCAAACAGAGGACACACTCATTCAAGATCTGCAAGTAATAAATGATTATTTTAGAATATGTCAAATCTGAATAAAACAGAAGTTTCAACCTTCCTTCCTTCAGGCCCACTTTCAAGTGAGGACACAATCTGTATCCAAAATCTCTGGGAGTAACGCTTGATTAAATTTTGTCCTACGAACATAATCTCGAAAATGTCCCAGTACAGTAAAATCCAGAACAAACGTAATCCAAAATTTAAGAAATACATCTTGTGGTGCTGACGCCAACACCTTGAGAACCAGCATCGTCTCTTTAATCTACTTTGCAGCTGAGTATTGTGCCCTTGTTTGGATTAATAGAAACCACACAAATCTTGTTGACGTCCAACTCAACCAAGCACTGAGATTAGCTAGAGAAACATTCAGGTCAAATTCCACCCAATGACTACCTGGTGTGAGCAGCGTAGGACTGCCCCAGACCGGGATTCTTTCTGATAAATCAGCATTGCATATTCATACCGATTCTGTCCATCTTAGCAGTGAACGCATGGAATTGGGACTGAAATCAAGAAATCCCCCAGTGAAAACAGCAACACAACTGCTGAACTCTACTACAGACGACGCGCGGTTGAGGCGCCTTGTCACAGTTCGCGCTGCTTCCCCCGTTAGAGATTCGAGTCCTCCCTCGGGCATGGGTGTGTGTATTGTCCATCGCGTTAAGTTAGATTAAGTAGCGTGTAAACCTAGGAACCAATGACCTCCGCCGTTTGGTCCCATAGGAACTTACCACTACTACCACTACAGACAAACATTGACAATCACAATGGAGACAAGAAGCCAGAAACTGTAAACTCATGAAGGACCCAACAATCAAAGTGAATGGTTTCAACCTTAGTTGAAGGGTACGGTGTAACCTCAACAGAATCCGCACTGGACGGGGAATATGCAGTAAATTACTGTTTCAATGGGGAATGCTCGATAACTGGTCGTGCAAAATGTGTGAAACCACTGGCTGCAGCATTGGATTGGCTGAAAAACCTATGTTTGTGATATACTCTGAAGCGCTAAAGAAACTGGTAAGGCATACATATTCCAATACACAGATATGTAAACAGGCATAATACAGTGCTGCGGTCGGCAACGCCTATATAAGACAAGCGTCTGGCGCAGTTGCTAGACCGGTTACTGCTGCTACAATGGCAGGTTATCAAGATTTAAGTGACTTTGAACGTGGTGTTATAGTCGGCGCACGAGCGATGGGATACAGCATCTCCGAGGTAGAGATGAAGTGGGGGTTTTTCCGAACGACCATTTCACTAGTGTACCGTGAATATCAGGAATCCGGTAAAACATCAAATCTCCAACACAGATGCGGCCGGAAAAAGATCCTGCAAGAGCGGGACCAACGACTACTGAATAGGACAGAAGTGCAACTCTTCCACTAATTGCTGCAGATTTCAGTGCTGGCCCATCAACAAGTGTCAGCGTGCGAACAATTCTACGAAACATCATTAATATGGGCTTTCGGAACCGAAGTCCCACTCGTGTACCCTTGATGACTGCACGACACAAAGCTTTACGCATCGCCTGGGCCCGTCAACTGCGACACTGGACTGATGATGACTGGAAACATGTTGCCTGGTCTGACTAGTCTCGTTTCAATTTGTATCGAGCGGATGGAGTGTGCGGGTATGGAGACAATCTCAGGATTCCACAGACCCTGCATGTCAGCAGGGGACTTTTCAGGCTGGTGGAGGCTGTGTAATGGTGTGGGGCATGTGCAATTTAAGTGATATGGAACCCCTAATACGTCTAGATACTTCTGACAGGTGACACGTACGTAAGCATCCCGTCTGATCAAATGCATCTGTCCATGTACATTGTAAATTCCGATAGACTTGGGCAATTCTAGCAGGACAATGCGACACCCCATATGTCCAGAATTGCTACAGGGTGGCTCCAGGAACACTCTTCTGTGTTTAAACACTTCCACTGGCCACCAAACTCCCCAGACATGAACATTATTGAGCATATCTTGGATGACTTGCAACGTGCTGTTCAGAAGACATCTCCACCCCCTCATACTCTTCTGGATTTATGGACAGCCCTGCACGATTCGTGGTGTCAGTTCCCTCCAGCACTACTTCAGACATAAGTTGAATCCATAATACGTCGTGTTGGCGCACTTCTGCTGCTCACGGTGGCCCTGCTTGATATTATTAAGGTGTACCAGTTTATTTGGCTCTTCATTGTATTTGTATTTATTTTTTTAATTATAAATTTATCTTTTAGACATATTTTAAAAAATGGCTCTGAGCACTATGGGACTTAACTGCTGAGGTCATCAGTCCCCTAGAACTTAGAACTGCTTAAACCTAACTAACCTAAGGACGTCACACACATCCATGTCCGAGGCTGAATTCGAACCTGCGACCGTAGCGGTCGCGTGGATCCATACTGTAGCGCCTAGAACCACTCGGCCACTCCGGCCGGCTAAACATATTTCACCTTCGTTGTACTCTTTCTGTTGATGTACATGCTGAAAGGGTACAGTACCGCCCGACATTGAAAATAGGTACAACATACTTCATTATTTTTGTCAGAACAACACATTTTTTTTGTAAAACTAACTCAATTTCAATTAATACAGCGAAGCCGGATACCAATGTGGGAAAGAATGACAATTTATTTATTTAATTGATCACATGTGCACTCCCACAAAGTAAATCCCTACATCCAGTTTGGTGAGATCTGTGAAATGAATGAATGTATGGTCGTCTGCTAACCGCAGATAGTGAATGTGAATATATGATCATCTTTGAGTCGATCCTTTGGTCGCCTTTGGTGGGACCAAAGAGATGAAATTTACCTGAGCTTTGAGCGCCTGAAATGTGGCTGACCAATACGATAGCATGGTCTTCCCCCCACCTCGACAGAGGTGCGAGATGACCTACAGAACGGCCATGTTTCGGCACTCTGCCGCTGGATCTTGTGCTGTTAAGACCTGTTTTAGTTGTGCTCCGTAATGACGAAAGAGTGGAGACATGGTATGCATGTGGAATATTTAAGAGTAGTTTGAAATAATAATTTCTCTATTTCAGGAACTTTTGTGGGGAGAATTAAATGTCAGGCAGGTAATATTAATGGGATTGTAGTAATCTTCGGAAGTGACCAACGGTCACAATGAAACCA
The DNA here is from genome assembly GCF_021461385.2 of Schistocerca piceifrons. Lineage (NCBI taxonomy): Eukaryota > Metazoa > Arthropoda > Insecta > Orthoptera > Acrididae > Schistocerca > Schistocerca piceifrons. The sequence goes on from NC_060149.1 coordinate 127,917,303, forward strand.
CGTGTAGCAATAAGTTGAAATACTTCCGTGTGCTTAAGTTAAGCTGAATTACTAGCGTGTGTACAATAAGTTGAAATATTTAAGAAATAGCGTGTGTACCATAAGTTGAAATATTTAAGAAATGGCGTGTGCAGGACTTGAAATTAGAGACGAGTACTTCCACATGGTGAGTACTGTGTGAGTCTCAAACTGTGTATGAGACAAAATATAAAGAGAAGTACTCGTCCATGGTATCAGTTGAGGACTCGCATGTGTGATGAATATGTTCTTAATGTTACTTTGTGTGATATGATTCCGTGTGACGCTAGATTTAAACTCTGAGAGAGAATCAAGGTGAGTCGGCCGTCTATCCAGCAACGCCACTTGGCTTGCATTGCACAGGAAGATGTGCATATATCTCCAGAGTTTATAGTAGGAAAGTAGAATTACGAAGTGGGGCAGTGTCGTGTGAAACTGGGATAAGTATTAATTGAAGTGGGAAAGCTGAAAGTGATAATGTTGTGACCATTCTCTGTGTAGTATTTCCTATTGTAGTGTGGTGTATGTCATGTAATTTGGGTATGTGTGGTTTGCATGGGAGAGTAGCGAGGTAGTTTCAAAAGATTAGTGGGTTATGCTTGTTCCTTTGGTACCGCTCGGTCTGGAGGAAAGTTTAGAGATGATGATTGTGAGAGTCGAAGTGTGAGGTATAATAAAAGATCCACCATCCTATCCAGAAAGTGCACTGTAGCGTTAAAAATAATTACGAGACCATAATATAGACATTCACTATTGTAAAGCCATGCCCACTGGGCGGAATTTCTCATGTGTTATTGTTGTAGGTTATAGAATTTGTGTGTTTAGGTTAGGGTTATTTGTCGGAATAAATAAGATAGTGAAAAGAAAAAGATTGGTTGACTTTTCCTTCGAATTGTATGTTGTCATAATGTCCTGAATTTATAATGTGTGCGCCATTCATATTCAGTGCAGTGGCCACGTGTTGACTAAAGCCGTTAAATAAAAGACAAAAAGAAAATGTGGTATTGCCAGTGCGTAGTGAACAGTCAGAGTTCTGTAAATCACTGATAGTCAGATGTGCGTTTCCGTTGCGTATTAATCATATAGGAGGATAACTTGTAACTTAAGTGTGAGTACTAGAGTTCATGTTACTCGATAAATAAGAATGAATCCACTCGCTTGGCAGACAACTCATCTTGCAGGCCTGACTGCTTGATGCCACAGTATGAGCAAGGCATGTGGGTGTCTCTCATAATTTCGACCCTGCCAGGATATTTTTTTGCCAGGATAATTTGGCCAGGATATATTTTGCCAGGATATTTTTTTGCCAGGATATTTTGCTGTTAAGAGTATTGCTGTTAAGATTTTTTTTATGGAATGTATTGTGATAGCGCTAAGAAGTAAAATTTTTTTTGTTTGCAAATTCTTTCTGGATTGGTGAGGATCTTTTATTTTTTGTATGTAATTAATTGCTATATCGTCCGAGGCTGGAAGATCTTTGGATAATTTTTTTTTTGTGTAATGTCCGTAGTAACTAGGTTGCAGTCGAAAAGTGTAGTCACCATGGAGAATAGTGATTCTAGGGTGAACGTAGCAGTGCAGCAGGAAGTAGCTGTTGACCATGGGCTAATGAGCGAGAACGACAAACACTCAGAAGGGGCTGAATTGTTCAGCGAACCGTGGCTAGGTGATCCTTTATGCGGCGGGCTTTGTCCACAATCGGGGGCTTTTCCCGACGACACGGGCGGGCCGGGACAAGGTCAGGTATGCAGTGAAAGTGCAGCTACCCTTAGCGAAGCTACAGTTTCTCAGGCGAACGAGGTGAGCGCGTCGAAAGTAGCAAATGACAATGTGATACTGCAGTTTTTACAGAGGATGGATAGAGATAATAAGGAGATAGATAGGGTGTTTAAGGAAATATTGGATGCGATGCATAGAGATAATAAGGAAAGATGGGAAGCGATGGATAAAGGTAGTAAGGAAAGTATGGAGGCATTGGATAAGGGAAATAAAGAGGCAATGAGGAAGCTACACACAGTTATCGATGAGCGTCTGCCCGCAGTTAATAATCGGTTAGATGAGGGGGAGAAGAATCTGGGTGCGTTGAAGCAAGTATGTGACGCCGTGAAAGAAAAAGCTAATAATTTGGAGGTACAAGTATTTGCAATAGAGAGTGATACTACTGAGCGTAGGGACGTGTTGCCGGATGAGCGAATCAAAGAGGTAGTGGTCAGAATGAATGCGATTAGTGCAGATGTAGAAAAGCTCAGTATAAGAGGCGAGACAGGCTCTGACAGTACGCAGCGAGAGGTTTATGCCGACCAGGAGGAGATACAATCACTATTACAGTTTAAAGAGGCACAATTAGAAACCAATAGGAAACATAGGGAAGAACTAGCACAGTTGCAATTAGCATGCAGAAGCGAAGGTGAAACACCACCAGGTAGACTGCAGAGGGAGAGTGAGATAAATTCAAAAAACGATAATAGGCAGAAAGAGGAAGACGAACTCAGAGAGTTAGAAGAACGGTTGTGTCGGATAAAACAGGTGACAAACCCAACTGGGTATAGTCCAAGGCTGTCTCAATTTCAAGATTCATTACCTTCATCGTGGGGACTGCTCCTCAAAACGAAGTTTGTGTGTAACCATATGAGGGACGAGGCTAGAGCGAAAATGCAGGAAGTTATTAAAGACTGTAGTAGCTACAAGATATTTTGTGACAAGTTTTTAAATGAATTCTGGTCGCAAAGTAAGCAGGACCAGGTTACGCAAAGCATATTGATGATGCCAAATGGTGACGAAGGTGGTATAAGAGATCCAGAGTCGTGCTATCAGGAAATGCTGAGACGAAATAGGTATTTGGATGTGCCATACGAAACTGGGGAGCACATTAGGATCTGTATAACGAAGTTGCCAGTGAAATTACGCAGAGATATAGCGATAGCAGGCAGAGGCTTAGACGATTCTGCGTCATTTCAGCACTTGTTACAAGAATTGGGTAATGAGAGCAATATCGTGAACGGAGACACGACTCATAGGTCAGATAGTGTCGACGATAGGAACGGCAGAAACTATCAGAATGACAGGAGAGCATGGAATCCTGGCATTTCTTTCTTGTCGTAATAGATTGATGGATAGGAGAAACTAATCCAACATATCAGCCCTTAGCATCTTGCTTTAAAACACATGCAGCTGGCACTGGAAATTGTCTATGTAACAGACAAACTCTACTGATATGTAGGAGTGCAAATACTATACTTCTGATCACAGAATAAAACACCAGTAATGGAATCTGTTAGTCTGGTCTCTCAGAGCAAAATTTTATTTCGAACAGTAAAGTAAAAGGACTGTTTCCTCAAAGAAACCAGTTGCTAAAACGTTATGTAATAATGCCAATGAGTCCAGTTTAGTTAGTGCGATTTGACTATTGCAGGTACTTAATACGTAATGTAAAAAGTCAACATTGTGATCGAAGTTTTTAAATTAGATGCCATCTGATGTCATTGTCGTGGTGACAGTTATAATGAAGTGCTGTATATGGTTGTTCGAAATGTGGTGTTAGGGAAAGAGGCCACTAGCACCTAAGTTTCTAACACTTGGGCTGCCCATTTCTCCCAGCTTGTATATTCTCTGCACACATTTAATTTATATGTAAGCTCAGATTCCTAACTAGCAAATTCTTTACTGTGTATAGTGGACCATTCAGAGTGAGGCGGATTGTCCAGGAAAATGCTGTACTGATTGAGACGATCAAGGGAAAACAATCTCGTGGGCTTCATCACATTTCTAACATCAAATTATGGAAAAGTTAAGGATAGATCGAAAGTAGGCAAGTTATGGTAGATAGTCAGTGTATTTATTTGTGGTGTGTAACGTTGTGCAGGGTCAAATCGAACATAAGAATTTTCAGGCGGGATGTCAGGAAGTATGACGGAATAGACTGGTCGAATGAGCCATGAACAGGAGTCGAAAGAGTGGTGTATGTACGTGTTTTTTGTCATATGAATAAGGATCAAGCAGAAACGACGTGAGGATTAATGAGTGGATAAAGATGGTAGATAAAGAAGCGACGTGATAAATAATAGTGGATAAAGGTGATATATAAGGAGAGAAGCGACGTGGAGCAGTGTGATTAATATAGAGAGATTCGACATGATGAAACAGTGGTAAATAAACGTGAGTAGAATTGAATAATGTGGAGATGTCTTAGATGTATGTTACAGAGAGGCCGGTGTATGCTGCAATCGAGATAGATGCCAATGGCGAAGGAAGACCAGGAAATGATGGAGTAAGGGACGGACGGAGAGCCGAAATACGAATGAAGGGATGAGGACAACTGCACAATGTGAAAGGACATAAAGGGAGTATGAGATCCAGATGGTGAACGTTGTGGAATACTGACGTAAGATGTAATATAAGTGTAGATCTAATTCTTAGCATAACATTTGCTATTTGGCAAAAATAATATTTTTTGTTGTCGTTGTTGTTGAAGCCTGGTACCAGTATAACTAATCAAAACGGTACCAAGAATGTGTACAGTTATTTTGCAGGAGGAATAATTTGTGTATTTTTTGTTCTTAGATGAAATGTCGCAATTCTAAGTGATATTTAGCAGGATGAATAATCGGTGAAGTGAATGCAGAGGTAAGCCGATGGAGAGAGGTGCCAGAGTGAAAGGACGAATCCGGAGACTGGAAAGCTATCTTCGAAACAGCTTCATGTGTTATGTGGTTGAGTATAAGGGAGCAAAGGTACGGTATGTTGTCGTGAGTGTGGTGGTGTTAAGGTTAGCTGACTTCTAGACCTGTTCTGTTAGTGTATTAATGGATTGAATGAGAAGGAAAATGTGATGTCTGGTGAGTGAGAGTCGTAGAGTAGTGTGATCAATGCGCACACTCCTGTAAAGGGGATGCTACCGATCTGTAACTAAAACATTATTGTGTATTGTTTGATTTGGATGAACCTCGATGGCAGGACAGGATCTGACATCATGTGGATGGTTCATACATGTCCTAGAAATGTTGTTATATATAATAAAATGTAAAATATATAAAGAGATACTAATTCCAGTCTGTCACAAGCACAAAGGTGCATTGTATGTTGTAGATTTAGAGTCATCAGTTTCTAAAAGGTTTATTGTGTTAGGATGTTAAAATAGTTTACTATTTAATAACATGTGGTAGGTAATTGAGAGCTGTGTAGATTATTTCTTATTTTTTTGTTAGAACACTTTCAAGGGGTATTAATTTCAGTCTGTCACAAGCACAAAGGTTCATTGCATATTGTAGTTTTAGAATCAACCGTTTCTAATATTTTCACTGTGATAGGATGTTAGAGTAGTCTACAATTTTATATTGTAATTATGAGTTGTATAGATTGTTTATTATTCCTTTTGTTTTTTTTACACTTTCATGTTTTGTATGAGGGACGACAGGTACAATCAATAGCACAAGTGTGGGCTGTATATAGAAAAGGGATAAATGTTGATGCTGTATGTGTAGAAAACTAGGGGGTATGATTTTATGTTTTTTTTAGAACAAAGATTCTTTTATTACCAATGTATCTAATAGATCATACATGTAATCAATGCGTATTTAAATATATCCTTTTGTCTGTAATGTTGCGAGATCCACGGAAGGGTCTGACTGATTGGGTGTCGTAACGCCCATACCGCTAGCGGGCCGAGCTGACGTCGCCATGGCGATGGGCGACAGAGCCGCGGCACTCCCCACACCACTGCCAGTCGGGGTACACTCCACGTGCCCGCTACAGCAGGTCAACGGCCTGGGGCGACACGCACGTACCACTGGCCATTCATAAGTTCCGCCACCCTTACGACTGGGGAAAGTATCCCGCAGAGGCAACAGCGGGTGGTTTCTTCTGCTCAACGGCGCGCGCAGCGGCGCTACGGCAGAATGGACGACGCGCGGCAGAGCCCGGCGGGCATTTGTTACCAGCAACTATTAACTAGTACTGGACTGTGGAGATGTGAAACAAGATGACTGCTCGTTACGTGTCCATAAGGTGGAAAGTTAAGGACTGGTGTTCCCACGTTGTGAGTGGTGGAAAAGATTTTGTCTTTAGCAGACAGGACGATCGTTTTGTTCTGTCTTGACCACTGAACGGTGGGATCCATAAACCTTTGGCAGTGACTGGTTAAGTGTGCTTTGTGAATTGCATGTGGGACGCTTGGTATCCTTAAAGAGGACAGTTGTCGTTTGGTGACTAATTATGGTATGAATGCAAGAAACTAAAGTGGGACATTGACATTTGCGTCTGTAATAGGAGACATTTCTTGAATTGGTGTGGGAATAAGTGCTGTTTGTTGGAACTTACGACTTTTAATTACACCATGAACTGAAAGGACAGAACCGTGGGTAATAGTAGTTGTAGGGCCATCTCTGGACGACCAGATTCGTGTGGATGGTACGCTGAGAGTGACTATGACATTTGTGTTTAATGTGAGATACAGTTCACTGTTCAGTACGTGTTCAAAATGCCGATTTGAGTGACTTAAAGACTTTTGTCTGGCTAATCATGGGAGAGCTTTGACACCGAGACAGTGTTTCTAGGAAAACTATCAGCAACTTTTTTGACCCCAAGAAAATCACAGAATGAAATGATTCCGTGTGACTCGCAAGATAGGGATTAATGTATTTGTACTTGTAATTGTGTAAATTTTTTTATATGTTTCATTCCTGAAGGGACAGCAAGTGTAATTGTATTTCATTAACATTGGTGTTTAGAATAGTTAGTGTTTGTTTTTTTGTTTGTTCTGAGTTATCAAGTCATGTAGCATGTTTATTAGAATATTTGGTACAATGATGCTTTAATTATTAGCCAGTGGCGTAATACTAACGTAGCGGCTCTTGTAGCATTGATCAATAAGGTTGTCACAGGGGAGAAGAGTTTGCATTGCGCAACAAATATCGGAATTAATTGATGCATTTTGATGTCGTGGACAGTAATGATCTTGTTGGTGTGTTGACTGAAGCCACTTATTTTATTATCACAGTGGTGATATTTCACATTAAAGTGTAATGAAGGCTAGTCGAAATGCAAGTTCTTGTCGTCTAAATGTGTGACAGCAGAGAAATGAGCACTAGACTAAGATACGAGACCTACTGGTGGATTCAAGCACTTATTGCTAACTATTTATTGCGTGTATTGATATGGAGCCTGACTTCGACGTGTAACTAGTGTACGCAATTTTTTTTTCCTTTTGTTGATTTTGTTTTGTATTTAGACATTGCCGTGTAAAGATTATTACAACGCAATTTATGAATGTCAGATTACTTGTACTGTGTTTGGACGGTGAGCTATTTAGAATTTCATGAGTACAATTAGTATTTTTTTTTATTTGTTTTAGAATTATTGAAGTTTGGTTTACTCCTAAAAATAACGGAGATCCCGGTAATTAAGCCAATTTTTATCTCACCATTATTTTTTATTTGTATGATGTGATGTTTTATTTGTCATTTGGATTGTTGTAAATATGTATGTGTACGTTACTCCGGATTGTGGAGAGTACAATAATGCAACAACTGTGTCAATAATTTGGTAAAGGCACAGCATTTGGTCGTCTATTTGAGGTCACCAGGGGCTAAGGTCTCCTCCTGGTTATTTTGATGACTTGCTATGTTTGTTCTAATACAGTTTTCTTAAAAAAAATGTTCGGAACTACCCTCACATTGCAAGGATAGTACCGTGCCATTTTTTTCTGCATGGGTAGCCGGTGGTGAAAGGGTACAGTACCGCCCGACATTGAAAGTAGGTACAACATACTTCATTATTTTTGTCAGAACAACACATTTTTTTTGTAAAACTAACTCAATTTCAATTAATACAGCGAAGCCGGATACCAGTGTGGGAAAGAATGACAATTTATTTATTTAATTGATCACATGTGCACTCCCACAAAGTAAATCCCTACATCCAGTTTGGTGAGATCTGTGAAATGAATGAATGTATGGCCGTCTGCTAACCGCAGATAGTGAATGTGAATATATGATCATCTTTGAGTCGATCCTTTGGTCGCCTTTGGTGGGACCAAAGAGATGAAATTTACCTGAGCTTTGAGCGCCTGAAATGTGGCTGACCAATACGATAGCATGGTCTTCCCCCCACCTCGACAGAGGTGCGAGATGACCTACAGAACGGCCATGTTTCGGCACTCTGCCGCTGGATCTCGTGCTGTTAAGACCTGTTTTAGTTGTGCTCCGTAATGACGAAAGAGTGGAGACATGGTATGCATGTGGAATATTTAAGAGTAGTTTGAAATAATAATTTCTCTATTTCAGGAACTTTTGTGGGGAGAATTAAATGTCAGGCAGGTAATATTAATGGGATTGTAGTAATCTTCGGAAGTGACCAACGGTCACAATGAAACCACGTGTAGCAATAAGTTGAAATACTTCCGTGTGCTTAAGTTAAGCTGAATTACTAGCGTGTGTACAATAAGTTGAAATATTTAAGAAATAGCGTGTGTACCATAAGTTGAAATATTTAAGAAATGGCGTGTGCAGGACTTGAAATTAGAGACGAGTACTTCCACGTGGTGAGTACTGTGTGAGTCTCAAACTGTGTATGAGACAAAAGATAAAGAGAAGTACTCGTCCATGGTATCAGTTGAGAACTCGCATGTGTGATGAATATGTTCTTAATGTTACTTTGCGTGATATGATTCCGTGTGACGCTAGATTTAAACTCTGAGAGAGAATCAAGGTGAGTCGGTCGTCTATCCAGCAACGCCACTTGACTTGCCTTGCACAGGAAGGCGTGCATATATCTCCAGAGTTTATAGTAGGAAAGTAGAATTACGAAGTGGGGCAGTGTCGTGTGAAACTGAGATAAGTATTAATTGAAGTGGGAAAGCTGAAAGTGATAATGTTGTGACCATTCTCTGTGTAGTATTTCCTATTGTAGTGTGGTGTATGTCATGTAATTTGGGTATGTGTGGTTTGCATGGGAGAGTAGCGAGGTAGTTTCAAAAGATTAGTGGGTTATGCTTGTTCCTTCGGTACCGCTCGGTCTGGAGGAAAGTTTAGTGATGATGATCGTGAGAGTCGAAGTGTGAGGTATAATAAAAGATCCACCATCCTATCCAGAAAGTGCACTGTAGCGTTAAAAATAATTATGAGACCATAATATAGACATTCACTATTGTAAAGCCATGCCCACTGGGCGGAATTTCTCATGTGTTATTGTTGTAGGTTATAGAATTTGTGTGTTTAGGTTAGAGAATTTATCGGAATAAATAAGATAGTGAAAAGAAAAAGATTGGTTGACTTTTCCTTCGAATTGTATGTTGTCATAATGTCCCGAATTTATAATGTGTGCGCCATTCATATTCAGTGCGGTGGCCACGTGTTGGCAAAAGCTGTTAAATAAAAGACAAAAAGAAAATGTGGTATTGCCAGTGCGTAGTGAACAGTCAGAGTTCTGTAAATCACTGATAGTCAGATGTGCGTTTCCATTGCGTATTAATCATATAGGAGGATAACTTGTAACTTAAGTGTGAGTACTAGAGTTCATGTTACTCGATAAATAAGAATGAATCCACTCGCTTGGCAGACCACTCATCTGCAGGCCTGACTGCTTGATGCCACAGTATGAGCAAGGCATGTGGGTGCCTCTCAATGCTATGTACCAGTTATTCACGAGGAAATGTGTAATGGTCATATCACAATCAAATAATAATAATTGTTGATGTTGTTAAACCAAATATATGGCTCTGAGCGCTATGGGACTTAACATCTGAGGTCATCAGTCGTAAACCAAGTATAGTCTTGTAGTAAAATCTACTCTGTAAAAGTTGCAAAGATTCCTGTCTTGATCTACAGTATTCAACCAAAACTTATTTAATGTTTGAGTTGTTAGGTAAAACTGTTGTCAATGTAATGGTTGTCTGTAACACCACAGTCATTTACTAGGATTGAATGTATTGCAGGTGGTACACCACTGCATTCCTCCAACCTTGTAATGACTTATTCAGCCTGTGCCAAACTTAAACTATGATGACATACTATCTTCACTGGAATATCTGATTCAAAAATTTATCAGAGTCAGGTTTTAAATATTGTAAATCTGAAAAACCTAAAAGAGATTTGATATAACCATCTTTCTGGAACTGAATGTTGTAGTGGGACATATAGTTTAACATGTACTCTAAACTACGCTGTCGGCAATGGCCTTGCCGCAGTGGATACACCAGTTTCCTTCAGATCACCAAAGTTAAGCGCTGTCGGGCGTGGCTGGCACTCGGATGGGTGACCATCCAGGCCACCATGCGCTATTGCCATTTTTCGGGGTGTACTCAGCCTCGTGATGCCAATTAAGGAGCTACTCGACCGAATAGTAGCGGCTCCGGTCAAAGAAACCCTTCGTAACGGCTGGGAGAGTGGTGTGCTGACCACACGCCTATCCGCATCCTCAACTGAGGATGACACGGTGGTCGGATGGTCCCGATGGGCCACTTGTGACCTGATGATGGAGTACTTTAAACTACGGCGCAACTTTGTATTTTCACGTTACTAAAGATTCCCTGATGTGAAAGAAATGATATGTGTATCATTGTAGCCTATCGACAGTGCCGGAGCCGACGCCTCGAAGATCCCTGCAGGTGCCACAAGCAGCGCTTTGAATATCGCCTCTAAAGAAGAACATCCAGGCCGCCGACCGATGAAGACTGCCATGACGTTTTTACGAGCGGCGGGCGCCTGGGCACCAGTCTTAAAGTTTCAATATTGTTGCTTGTTGGTCCATATTGTGGTTTCCAAGTTTAAAATTTTCAGACTAAAGAAGCAGCAACTTATAGACACTGGGTACCAGACTTACAAGGCATTACTAGGCAGTGTAAGTTTAAATGTGAGTGTGGCAAGAATTGTAACGACCTTCATACGTGACGACGCTACTCACAAGGGAAACTCCCCATCGCACCCCCCTCAGATTTAGTAATAAGTTGGCAAAGTGTATAGGCCTTGAAAAACTGAACACAGATCAATCGAGAGAACAGGAAGAAGTTGGGTGGAACTATGAAAAAAATAAGCAAAAGATACAAACTGAGTATTCCATGTGCAATATACGCGGCATCTAGGATAGCGGGAGCTCAGGGCGCCGTGGTCCCGTGGTTAGCGTGAGCAGCTGTGGAACGAGAGGTCCTTGGTTCAAATTTACTTTCTTTATTTTCACAAAGTTATGATCTGTCCGTTTGTTCATTGACGTCTCTGTTCACTGTAATAAGTTTAGTGTCTGTGTTTTGCGACCGCACCGCAAAACAGTGCGAGCTATATTTGCTGGATTCATATTGCCCACGGAATTCATCTCAATTATTTAATGCACTCTCGTCCAAAGTAGCGAACAGTCAACTGCCAGCGAAGGAGCCTCGTTAGCAGGAATACTGTCTCTTCCGTGCGCTGTAGTCGACTGACGTGTGTTTCGATGTTTGTTTAGGTGTAGCGTCCCCATACTACGGCGCAGTTACGTCGCATCGGACGGACGGACAGATAATAATTGTCTGCAAATAAAAAATTAAACTTTTCACTCGAGGGAAGACTTAAACCAAGGACCTCTCATTTGGCAGCTGCTCACGCTACCCACGGGACCACGGCGCTCCTAAGCTCACACTCTCCTTCTTGTTGCCTATCTTGCGCATCGACTACTCAGTTTGTATATTTTGTTTATTTTTTTCGTAGTTCCACCCAACTTCTTCCTGTTTTCTCGATTGATCTGTGTTCAGTTTTTCAAGCCCTATCCACTGTGCCAACTTATAACTAAATCTGAGGGGGGTGCGATGGGGAGGTTCCCTTGTCAGAACGCGGCTGATAATAGAGTAAAGGAACAGATTCTCAAGTATCCCGACCCTTCCTTGCAGCAAGTTTTGTAAGTTATTGACTATCAAGAATCTTGTGACAGTGTCTTAGGCAGTTTTCAGTCGGTCATCATTTGTGCTGCAGCGTCTAACAATAGTATTGAGTAGCCGTCTTTTATTTATTTACTCGTTTATTTTTTATTGCCATCTCATTCCCCTCTTCCCATGTGGGTGGGGGCTGCGCTGTCAGCGGATTCAAGTCACCGCTCTTCAACCATATGAGAGTGAAAAGTTTAAAACGTGTTTTGAAACTGGATACGGCAGTTGACAAAATGAATGTTTGACATAATAAAAAGACATAGACTCAATTGCACAATTTAAAATGTAAAAGGGAGATTTGTCGATTAATTTTAAAAAATTGACACAGAAGAAATGGCAAATTTATGTTTCGCAAAAGCTAAAAGGCAGAGGGACAGTTGCGTAAGTTCAAAAAGTAAAAAGCGCCGCGCGGGGTAGCCACGCGGTATTAAGCGTCTTGTCACGGTTCGCGCGGCTCCCCCCGTCGGAGGTTCGAGCCCTCCCTCGGTCATGAGTGTGTGTGTTGTCCTTAGCGTAAGTTAGTTTAAGTTAGTTTAATTAGTGTGTAAGCCTAGAGACCGATGACCTCAGTAGTTTGGTCCCATCGAACCTTACCACAAATTTCCAAGAAAAAAGAAGCCAATGTGTTGACTGATTAAAATAGATACATAGATGAGTCAAGCGATGAGTGAGCTTAGACTGCTAGAAAGAATGGTATCATGGGAATGTAGCAGTTGAGGTAGTTCGTAAGAGGGTGTTTAGGTGGACGGGTGTTTGGAGGAGAGGAATTCGGGAGAGCGAAGAGGGATGCGTGAACAGACCGCTTCCAAGTCGAGCGCACAGCGGTCCATTCGGGCTTCCTCAGCGCAGCCAGACAGGTAAACAGCCGGGCTAGCAAGGTACCGGCGTGGAGTACTGTGCGTGTCACTTCTCACAAGGGAACCTCCCCATCGCACCCCCCTCAGATTTAGTTATAAGTTGGCACAGTCGATAGGCCTTGAAAAACTGAACACAGATCAATAGAGAAAACAGGAAGAAGTTGTGTGGAACTATGAAAAAATAAGCAAAATATACAAACTGAGTAGTCCATGCGCAAGATAGGCAACATCAAGGATGATGTGAACTCCGGAGCGCCGTGGTCCCGTGATCAGCGTGAGTAGCTGCGGAACGAGCGGCCCTTGGTTCAAGTCTTCCCTCGAGTGAAAAGTTTATTTTCGCAAAGTTATGATCTGTCCGTTCGTTCATTGACGTCTCTGTTCACTGTAATAAGTTTAGTGTTTGTGTTTTGCGACCGCACCGCAAAACCGTGCGATTAGTAGACGAAAGGACGTGCCTCTCCAATGGGAACCGAAAACATTTGATCGCAAGGTCATAGGTCAACCGATTCCTCCAAAGGAAAACACATCTGATATATTCTATACGACACTGGTGACGGCATGTGCGTCACAGGATAGGAATATGTTGTCGACCCACCTAACTTGTACGCTTGGCGAATGGGTAAAAAGATTCTTCTATCTTGCCCGATTTAGGTTTTCCTGTGGATGTGACAATCACTCCCAAAAAAGTGATCAAAACATAAGAGTTTGTCACATAAACTGAAAATAAAAAATTGAACTTTTCACTCGTGGGAAGTCTTGAACCAAAGACCTCTCATTCCGCAGCTGCTCGCGCTAACCACGGGACCACGACGCTTCTGAGCTTATACAATCCTTGATATTGCTAATGTTGCGCATGGACTACTCAGTTTGTATATTTTGCTTATTTTTTCATAGTTCCACAAAACTTCTTCCTGTTTTCTCGATTGATCTGTGTTCAGTTTTTCAAGGCCTATCCACGGTGCCATCTTATAACTACATCTGAGGGGGGTGCGATGAGGAGGTTCCCTCGTCAGTGCATAAGCATCGCTGATGCCCGTCAAGAAACACAACTTGTTTTTGCTGTGGCAAGGAATGACATGTTCAAGAGGTATGCCAACAGAAAAAGAAGGCTCCCTCTCGTAATTTACTCCGGAACCACGCGACTGCTACGGTCGCAGGTTCGAATGATGCCTCGGGCTTGGATGTGTGTGATGTCCTTAGGTTAGTTAGGTTTAAGTAGTTCTAAGTTCTAGGGGACTGATGACCTCAGCTGTTAAGTCCCACAGTGCTCAGAGCCATTTTCCTAATTTACGCCCACAGAAATCAAGCTCTGCTGCAGATGTTGTTCATTCTGACTCAAACAGAGCTTCTAGTGTGGAGAAAAATTGTGCTAGCCTGCAATTCAAGAAACCTGTAACCTCTTCTTCGGAGCAACGCCAAATTCTTTGTAGACCTTGTGATAGCTGACCAAACAAATGGTTCAAATGGCTCTGAGCACTATGGGACTTAACATCTATGGTCATCAGTCCCCTAGAACTTAGAACTACTTAAACCTAACTAACCTAAGGACAGCACACAACACCCAGTCATCACGAGGCAGAGAAAATCCCTGACCCCACCGGGAATCGAACCCGGGAACCCGGGCGCGGGAAGCAAGAACGCTACCACACGACCACAAGCTGCAGACGCTGACCAAACAACTCAGTTGCAATTACGTACGGCTGCCTCAGTTTCGTTGCTCAATTGGAATACTTATTATCTTCTTGGCAAGCCCAAGCTGTAGAAATCACACACAACACCTACAGAAAATAATGGAAAAGACATTAGAGTGCTCAGTTCTTACAGTCTTCCTGCCGTATACCAGAATTTGCAAAAGATTGACATTTCAGGTTTTGCGATCACGGAACTGTGCAAATGCAATTGGTCTTGATTTGTTTGATTCGTTTGACTTACGTGTGATGGACGATGTGTTGCCAGTTACTCTGTCAGATTGGGTTTGTCTGCACTAATTTCGAATCGAGTATAAGAAGTTTGAATGTAAATGGTAAAAAGGTAATATTTTGTAAAGTAAAAGAGTAGTTTATTTTATTATTGAATGTAATGACTGATGGGCTACTCCAAGCTTTTAAAATTAACAGAATTGTAATCAAAACTGTAGAGAAGCTGAGGACGAGTTGCCGGCCGGAGTGGCCGTGCGGTTCTAGGCGCTCCATCCAGGTGCCAAAGGACCAACTGCCCCACTACACTCCATGCCCAGTGCTCCCTAACATCACAACCAACCTCGACTTGTGTACACATGGGAGTGTGTACATGTTGACAGGTAGGGTTTCAACACTATACCAGCCACACCTCCAGCTGTATAGACCATGTCTATCTCTCAATCTCCATTGTTAGGAGTGCACAGGCAGCTTAAATATGGCCAATCACTTTCTCCAACCATGTGACCTATATAGGCACAGTCACCTTGCACTGCCAGATGGTATGGCACTCGTGTGGCCCCTGGAAATTCAGCGTGACACACATACATTCGCCCAAATACCAGCAGGTCGTGGAGGCAATGTGGACATCATGCACCCATTGGCAAGGGACTTAGTCGACTGCACTCTCTTGGTGGCTGCTATTTGCCTTGCCAGCTCTTAGGAAGGCATTGATTGGCCACAGCAGAAAGGTAGCTGGTGGAGGTGGCACTCACTAGCTTTTTATTACATTATTGTGCATGGTTGTTCTACAATGGTGCACTCACCTGCAAGTCAGCAAGCAGTGAATCACATAAAAACATGGATCACAGCCCTCACAAGGCTGAACCATAAAGGGAGATTGATGTATCACATCATCACAGAATGCCGGCATCAATGTTGGGCACTTTACCCATAACTCCTCTATGGCCATTATACTGGAACTTAATGATGTCATTTCATTGTCTAAGTGAGATCCTAACAACTGCTTACCTGCTCTTTCTAGCAGAAACACTCCTTCCTCACAAATTTATTAACTTTCATTACCGTAGCTACTGTGATGATATGATCACTAATTCCCATCTCTTTACTGATGCCATCAATAAGGTCCAGCCTGATTGCAACTATAAGATCTAAGACGTTTTCATTGCATGTGGACTGTTGAACCATCAGGTCAAGATGACTTTTTTCAAAACTATTTAGCATACTTTTATAGCAGTCTATAATTTCTCAGTGTTTTTTTATGTTTTCTGTCAACTCATTTAACAACTTCACACAGCTCAATAAGCATATTCATTAACATAACCTGTGTGGTCTCATTTTTATATAACATACCTGAAAATATTTTCTCCATGTGATGGAGCTCTGTGTGACTGAGGATGCATCATGCGCCCAATCTTGTTCATGGTGTAATGATGTAATTGTTATAGAATATTGGTAATAATATACATGAAAACAAATATGCCTGAATTTCAGAAAATAGGAGCAGTGTGTGTGTCCCATGATCACATCATTGGAGTTGTTCCCTTAATCATTTTGTCAGGGGCCTGTCTGGGAGGAGGATGTTACATGTCTCTGCTGTAGTGTCACATGTTGTTTGGAGTATTTTCAGCCCCCTCCACCACTTGTGTGAGTGTGCCCTCGTGTCTCCTATTGTGTTGTATCTGGCAAATATGTAGTGTTAGCTCCAGGTTTGGTGGCTGATAAAACATGAATCAAATGGCTTACCTTTCAAGGTAGCTTTTCACCTTGTCTGCATATGTCATTTACATTAAGTTACGTGTTTGTATGTGTGTGTGTGTGTGTGTGTGTGTGTGTGTGTGTGTGTGTGTGTGTGTGTGTTCTGAGGGATATGTTAAAAGCACATCTATATTAATTGTGTTATTAGTCATCAAAAATCCATACGGGTTGTGACTTCAATAGTCTGCTCATCATAGCAGTTCCTAAGTTCCTACATTTCATTGATAAATGTGTTTTAAATTAATATTATATTGTTTTAATGTGATCATGAGGTCTTTGCTATAGTGCGGCAGCTAATTAGGTATCTGCAAGTAAGTTTGTGTTATACAGAGTCAACCAGAACTCTACTGACAGAGGTTGTTCATGGATACCTTATGAGCCTATTTGTACACTCCTGGAAATGGAAAAAAGAACACATTGACACCGGTGTATCAGACCCACCATACTTGCTCCGGACACTGCGAGAGGTCTGTACAAGCAATGATCACACGCACGGCACAGCGGACACACCAGGAACCGCGGTGTTGGCCGTCGAATGGCGCTAGCTGCGCAGCATTTGTGCACCGTCGCCGTCAGTGTCAGCCAGTTTGCCGTGGCATACGGAGCTCCATCGCAGTCTTTAACACTGGTAGCATGCCGCGACAGCGTGGACGTGAACCGTATGTGCAGTTGACGGACTTTGAGCGAGGGCGTATAGTGGGCATGCGGGAGGCCGGGTGGACGTACCGCCGAATTGCTCAACACGTGGGGCGTGAGGTCTCCACAGTACATCGATGTTGTCGCCAGTGGTCGGCGGAAGGTGCACGTGCCCGTCGACCTGGGACCGGACCGCAGCGACGCACGGATGCACGCCAAGACCGTAGGATCCTACGCAGTGCCGTAGGGGACCGCACCGCCACTTCCCAGCAAATTAGGGACACTGTTGCTCCTGGGTTATCAGCGAGGACCATTCGCAACCGTCTCCATGAAGCTGGGCTACGGTCCCGTACACCGTTAGGCCGTCTTCCGCTCACGCCCCAACATCGTGCAGCCCGCCTCCAGTGGTGTCGCGACAGGTGTGAATGGAGGGACGAATGGAGACGTGTCGTCTTCAGCGATGAGAGTCGCTTCTGCCTTGGTGCCAATGATGGTCGTATGCGTGTTTGGCGCCGTGCAGGTGAGCGCCACAATCAGGACTGCATACGACCGAGGCACACAGGGCCAACACCCGGCATCATGGTGTGGGGAGCGATCTCCTACACTGGCTGTACACCACTGGTGATCGTCGAGGGGACACTGAATAGTGCACGGTACATCCAAACCGTCATCGAACCCATCATTCTACCATTCCTAGACCGGCAAGGGAACTTGCTGTTCCAACAGGACAATGCACGTCCGCATGTATCCCGTGCCACCCAACGTGCTCTAGAAGGTGTAAGTCAACTACCCTGGCCAGCAAGATCTCCGGATCTGTCCCCCATTGAGCATGTTTGGGACTGGATGAAGCGTCGTCTCACGCGGTCTGCACGTCCAGCACGAACGCTGGTCCAACTGAGGCGCCAGGTGGAAATGGCATGGCAAGCCGTTCCACAGGACTACATCCAGCATCTCTACGATCGTCTCCATGGGAGAATAGCAGCCTGCATTGCTGCAAAAGGTGGATATACACTGTACTAGTGCCGACATTGTGCATGCTCTGTTGCCTGTGTCTATGTGCCTGTGGTTCTGTCAGTGTGATCATGTGATGTATCTGACCCAGGAATGTGTCAATAAAGTTTCCCCTTTCTGGGACAATGAATTCACGGTGTTCTTATTTCAATTTCCAGGAGTGTATAATTAACCCATG
Source organism: Schistocerca piceifrons (assembly GCF_021461385.2). Classification (NCBI taxonomy): domain Eukaryota; kingdom Metazoa; phylum Arthropoda; class Insecta; order Orthoptera; family Acrididae; genus Schistocerca; species Schistocerca piceifrons. The sequence goes on from NC_060149.1 coordinate 127,935,564, forward strand.
GTCTCCAGTGCTTCCACCTGAAATGACTGAAAGCCTTTCACTGGGTCACCAGATGCAACAGGTTGGGTGCCATGATGTGTTTGGCAAATGTATACTTTTATTTGTAGGGAACAACTCAACGGTGGTTGAAGAACAATGATGATAAAACTCAATAGCTGGGACAAACACCAGGCTGAAATGGAGAAAATCTTCAGTGACAATCAACAGAAAATCCACTTAGCAGAAGATCATTAGAGCAAAGCCCAATGTCACGGCAAGACATAGTGATACATATAGAATGTTTTGGCGATTTGAAACATTATGAATGTGAATATGACAGAAGCTGACAAAATCTCACATTTGATGAAAGGTGTCACAGAAAACAAGTACCAAGCTCTTCTGGTAAAGGACCTCACAACAGCAAAATTTGTCAAGTAGTTACAGCAAATTGAGGAAATCCAGCAGTGAAAGTCAGATGAAAGAGGTATGATTGACTCCCAAATGTTGTTCTTATGGCAGGTTTTGAAGACGCACTGTGACCTTGATTCTCTCACACACCAGGTTGTAAGAGAAGAGATAAAGTATTTTATGTCAGTCAGAGCTGTGGGACCAAGTACTCAAGAGATCAAGCCTTGAAGATTGATCACTTACATCAGGAGTAGATTGGAGGACAGTCTGTTCCCACTATGGACATGTGCACTAATGCAGAGAAAGAAGATGAATATTCAGTGACTATTATGTCACAAGATGTCAACAGCAGATGATTATAGTCAGTATATCAGATGAAGCTTGTCACCGTTCTCTGGACATGGTCACTCTCCAACATGCCAGAGCCATTCCCAATCACCTTATAAAGGTACTAGCTGCTTGCCTAGCCACCAAATTCAGAAAACAGAAATGAGGCAACCATCTATGGAGGTGAGGCCACTACAGATAAAAATCATCCATGGACAGCAGTTATCAAGAGACAGGAAATATCAATGCCCAAGCAGTCCATGCACTACTGGACTGGGGCTTCTTTTTCCGTAATGTTGAATGATTGTCATCGCCAGCTAAACGTCTATGTCTACATGACTACTCTGCTATTCACAATAAAGTGCCTGGCAGAGGGTTCAATGAACAACCTTCAAGCTGTCTCTCTACTGTTCCACTCTTGAACGGTGTGTGGGAAAAACTAGAACTTAAATTTTTCTGTACACACCCTGGTTTCTCTTATTTTATCGTGATGATCATTTTTCCCTATGTAGGTGGATGCCAACAGAATGTTTTCGCAATCAGAAGAGAAAACTGGTGATTGAAATTGCATGAGAAGATCCCAACGCAATGAAGAATGCCTTTGTTTTATTGATTGGCCGTCCAATTCACATATCATGTCTGTGGCTCCCCTATTTTGCGATAATACAAAATGAGCTGCCCTTCTTTGTACTTTTTTGGTGTCATCTGTCAGTCCCATCTGATGTGGATCCCACAATGCACAGCAATACTCCAGAATAGGGCAGACAAGTGTGTTGTAAGCAGTCTCTTTAGTAGACCTGTTGCACCCTCTAATTGTTCTGCCAATGAATTGCAGTCTCTGGTTGGCTCTACCCACAACATTATCTATGTGATCTTTCCAATTTAGGGTATTTGTAATTGTAATCCCTAAGTATTTTGTTGAATTTACAGCCTTCAGATTTATGCGACTTATCACATAATAGAAATTTAGCAGATTTCTTTTAGTACTGATGTGAATCACTTCACACGTTTCTTTATTCAGGGTCAATTGCCACTTTTAACACCATACAGATATCTTATCTACATCATTTTGCAATTCATTTTGGTCATCTGATGACTTCACAGGATGGTAAATGACAGCAACATCTGCAAACAAACTAAGACAGCTACTGAGATTGTCTCCTGTGTCATTAATATAGATTAGGAACAATAAAGGTTCAAAAATGGTTCAAATGGTTCTAAGAACTACGGGACTTAACATCTGAGGTCATCAGTCCTCTAGACTTAGAACTACTTAAAACTACTTAAACCTAACTAACCTAAGGACATCACACACGTCCTTGCCCTAGGCAGAATTCGAACCTGCAACCGTAGCAGCAGTGTGGTTCCAGATTGAAGCACCTAGAACCAATCGGCCACAGTGGCCGGCAACAATAGAGGGCCTATAACACTTCCTTTGGGAACGCCACATATTATTTCTGTTTTACTCGATGACTTTCCATCTATTACTACGAACTGTGACCTTCCTACAGGAAATCATGAACCCAGTAAACCTGTCGATAGCACTCATTACTTCATGAGTATAAAGAGCTAGTTGTGTTTCACAAGAACGATATTTTCTGAATCTGTGCTGACTATGTGTCAATAAATTGTTTTCTTTGAGGTACTTCATAATGTTTGTACAGCATTTGTACCAAAACCCTATTGCAAATCGATGTTAGTGATATGGGCCTGTAAATCAATGGATCACTCCTACTTCCCTTTTTGGTATTGGTGTGACTTGAGTAATTTTCCATTATTTAGGTATGGATCTGTGAGCAAGCAGTTATATATAATTGCTAAATATGGAGCTGTTGTATCAGCATATTCTGAGAGGAACCTGACAGGTATACAATCCGGACCGGAAGCCTTGCTTTTATTAGGTAATTTAAGCTGCTTTGCAACACCGAGGATATCTATTTCTATGTTTCTCATCTTGGCAGTTGTTCTTGATTGGAATTCAGGAATATTTACTTTCTCTTCTTTGGTGAAGGAATTTCAGAAAATCGAGTTTAATAACTCTGCTTTAGTGGTACTGTTATCAGTGACTTCACCGTTGTTATTGCACAGTGCAGGTATTGATTGCGTCTTGCCACTGGTGTGCTTTATGAATAACCAGAATCTCTTTGGGGTTTCTGCCAGATTTCGAGACAGAAATTATTGAAAGCATCTTGCATTGAAGTATGTGCTATATTTTGAACTTCTGCAAAACGTTGTCAGTGATGGGGATTTTGCATTCTTTTAAATTTGGCATAATTTTTTCACTGCTTCTGCAACAGCGATCTGATCCATTTTGTGTACCATGGGGGGTCTGTACCATCACATATTAATTTATGTGGTATATATCACTCAATAGCTGTCAATACTATCTCTTTGAAATCATTCCACACTTTTCTATGCTTACATGATCAGAGTGGAAGGAGTGGAGACTGTCTCTTAAAAAGGTGTTAAGAGCATTTTTATCAGCTTTTTTAAATAGATACACGTTGCATTTCTTTTTGATGGTTGTATGAGTTATGGTATTCAGCCTAGCAGCTACTGCCTTGTTGTCAATAATCCCTGTATTTGTCACGATACTCACTATTTGTCCAGGATTATTTGCTGCTAAGAGGTTAAGTATGCTTTCGCAACCATTTACACTTCAAGTGGGCTCATGAACTAATTGTTGAAAATAATTTTCTGAGAAAGCATTTAGCACAATTTTGGATGAAGTTTAATGCCTGTCACCAGATTTAAACATCATTTTTCCAGTACATCAAGTGTAGATTAAAGTCAACACTGACTACAATTGTATGAGTGGGGTACCTGTTTGATATGAGACTCATGTTTTCTTTGAACTGTTCAGAAACTATATCTTCTGAGTCAGAGGGTCAGTAAAATGACCCAATTAATAGTTTAGTCCAATTGTCAGTATGACCTCTACCCATACTATTTTGCAGGAACTATCTACTTCAATTTCACTACAAGGCAAACTACTTCTGAAAGCAATAAATACACCACCACCAACTGTATTTAATCTATCCTTCCCGAACACTGTTAGATTGTTAGAAAAAATTTCTACTGAGCTTATTTCCAGCTTTAGCCAGCTTTCTGTACCTATAACTATTTGAGCTTCAGTGCTTTGTATTAGGGCTTGGAGCTCTGTTTCTTTCCCAACACAGCTACGACAATTCACAACTACAATACCGATCATTCTACAACTAACTTACTGTGTTTTACCTGCCCCCTTTCAGATGGATGGTCTTTCTGTGGTTCTCTGAGGCCCTCTAACCTAAAAAATTGCCCAGTCCCTTCCACACAGTCCCCACTACCCGTCTAGCCACTTCCTGTGTGTAGTGGACTCCTGACCTATTAAGTGGACCCTGGGAACCCACCACCCAATGGCTCAAGTCAAGGAATCAGCAGCCTACATGGTTACAGAACCACCTGAACCTCTGACTCAGACCCTCCACTCCCCACGGAGTGCACACTGCTTCCTTCCCCTCCTTGGCAGCCATGTTCCTAAGGGGACCCATTATGAGCCTAATGTTGGAGCTCCCAACAACCAGCAAACCCACCCTCTGTGAATTCCCAGACCTTGCAGGCTGAGAAACTTCCTCTGGAACAGGGTGGACAAATGCATCTGGCTCAGAGACATTGTCAGCCACAGATAATGCCCGAAACCGTTTGTCAAACGAACCAGGGGGGCCCTACAATTGGCCCTTGGAAAGTTTTTCACTGCCTGCCAGACTTTGGAATGATCTCCCACTTGACCACAGGTGAGGGGTCAACCTCAGTGCAGGCAATGCCCGGGTGGCCACAGCAGTGGACCGAACAGGGGACACGTGGGACGTGCTCGATGTCTCTCGCATCCCCACGTCTGACCCCCACAGTGATGCTCCGTGGCAGCAGCCTCAAGCTGTGTGACAGAAGCCAGCACAGCCTGGAGCTGTGACCGAAGGGTCACCAACTCAGCTCGCATCTGTACACAGTAATCACAGTTCCTATCTATTACTGCAGTCGCTCCCATTTGCAGTTCATAAAAATATACAACAAACAAATGCAGCCAATGAAATAAATTGTAGTATAACTGAAAATGCACAGATAAACTGTGAAACTTTTGTCAGCTGTAAAAAGCCACTCAGGCTCACAAAAGAAATTGACACACCAGCAACGATCATAAGCATTGTAGGTGGTTAGGCAGAACTTTGAATCAATAATTGTCAGGAGCAGCTGCAACTCATCCCTAAATGCAGTACATATTGCTCATTTGCAATGAGCAAAGTATTTATCAATTATGCAGCTGCAAATATATTACTGATAAATTGAGGTTGACAGCACTGAGTGGGAAAAGACTGCCTTCCTTTCTCCTGATGTCCTCTATGATTCAAAGTTATACTATTTGGACTGCATAACACTCCATCCACCTTTGAACATATGATGAACTACTTGCTTTGGCACATTAAATGTACAGTGTGTGTTTGCTATCTGGAAGACATTGTCATTTTTTCAAAAACATTTGAAGAATATTTAAGCCAACTGGCACCTATGTTCAAGTGTGTTCGTTTGCAGGTCTGTGATTCTTTGTCATGCAAGAAATAAAAATGTTTAGGTACCTAGAGAATGGTGATGGAGTCCATCCCAACCCAGAGAAAATAAAAGCAGTCATATATTTTCTGACTCTTTGACACATTCATCAAGTGAGAAGTTTTCAGGGATTGTGCTTACACTATATCCATAAAGAACTTCTGTACCATGGCATGGCCCTCGCAGGAACTACTGCAGGGAGATGTCAAATTTTCCTGCAATGAGATGCAAGAAAGAACTTTCACTGTCTTTAAGGAATTGCTAAGAATTTCTGCAGTTCTAGCATTGAATGATGAGAATGCAGAGACAGAACATCACACTAATGTTAGTGGTTTTTGGAGAGGGACAGTTCTCATTCAAATTCAGGAAGATACTGAAAATGTGTTAGATTATGATTCCAAAGTACTTGCCAAGTTGGAGATGAACTACTTTACATCTCAGAAAGGGCAACTTGCAGTTGATTGGACCATCAACATGCTCCAGATATATTTATTAGACAAACCATTCACCATTGTAACAGATCACCATTATCTACGCTATATGACTTTTGTAAAGGATCCACTGGATTGACTGGCAATGTGGCAATGAAGCTTCAGAAGTATTATGTCACAATGCCTAATAATGGACACAAACATGAGGACACTGACTGCCTTTCATGGAATCAGGCATCAGTGTCCTTTAATGTGGCACTGAGTGAGGTATTGTCAATGCTGCTGAATGGAGGGAAGATCCAGCAATGCTGAAAACCATAGAAGCCTCAAAAGAGGAGGAATCAACCACAGGAGAATTCCAATTAATAAACAGAACAAGAAAATTTCACCAAAAATAATACTAGAAATTTTTACCAAACTTTTAAACACATACTTAAAGGATATCAGGCACGAAGTATTTGTTTCAAAGATGAAAATAACAAAATGGGGTTAAATAAGAAAGAAAATTGTGAAATTTTAGCAAAATTTTTTGAAAAGCTCTTAAACTGTCCAGTTCAAACAGAAATTAGAATTTCCAGTGACACCTCAAAATCTAGTGGAAGATTTCACACCAAAAGGGTTAGAAATTTGTGAAGTCATCAAAACACACAAAAACAATAAAGAAAGTGGTGAAGACTCCATTACAGCAGAATTATTGAAGTGGTGAGAACCAAAAGGGTCTTCAGCTGCTTTTTGAGAACATTTGGAAAACTGAAAAGCTTCCAGTTGAATGGAATCCACCCGCAATATAAAAAGGGAGACAAACAAAATGTCAATAATTACAAAGGAGTGTCACTTCTGCCAGTGGCATACTATCAAATATTCTCCTAAACAGAGTGGTAGATACTTTAGACAAACAACTGGGAGACTGTCGGGGTGATTTTCAAAAGAGAAGATCCTGTACAAAACAAATTTTTAACTTAAAGTCAATAATGTGCCATAGAATATTAACCAGCAAACCAATACTAGTGTCATTTATTGATTTCCAGAAAGCATTTGATTGTATAGGTGAAGAAACAATAGATAAGGTCATTAGAGAATTTGGTGTTAAATCAAAATTAGCAAATCTAATTTTTGAAACACTAACAAGTACAATATCTAAAGTCAAACTTATGGAAGAAGTGTCTCAGCCATTTGAAATAAAAAGTGGTGTTATACAAGGTGATAGTTAATCACCTTTACTGTTTAGTTGTGTTCTAGAAAAAATTGTAAGGATCTAGAATTTGGAGCTAAAAAATCACAAAATTGAACCAATAACTCTGGGAAGGGTTTGTGGAAATGTGTGTTAGAAACGGTAAAAACTGAGTTTTACTGTGATTTAGCATTAGATTATTTTCTACAAGCCATGAACTTAGGTCATGAACTGCTCTATTTAAAACTGAGCCAATGCTGCACACAACATCCTTTACTACCACGCTAGCATCATTAACAAATGGAAATATTTTAGAGATATCTGTAATATTAGAGGACATATCATTTATATAAATAAGGATCAGGGGTGGCCCCAACACTGATTCCTGGGGCACCCCCCCCCCCCCCCCCCCCACTTGACAGTACCCCACTCAGACACCACATCACAGCCATTCTCAACATTGTGAATCATGAACTTTTGCTGTCTGTTGCTAAAGTAAGAGGTGAACCAATTGTGAGCTACTCCCAGTATTCCATAATGGTCCAACTTTTGGAGCAATATTTTGTGATCAATGGAATCAAATGACTTAGTTAAATAAAAAAATATGCCTAGCATTCAAAACCTTTTGTTTAACCCATCCAGGACCTCACCGAGAAAAGAGAATACAACATTTTCAGTTGTTAAGCTACTTCTAAAGCCCAACTGTACATTTGATAGCAAATCATGTGGTATAAAATGATCAGTTATCCTTACATACACAGCCTTTTCAATAACTTTAGCAAACACTGATGGCATAGAAATAGGTCTAAAATTGTCTACCTTATCCCTTTCTCCCTTTCTCAAATTGGCTTTACTACTGAGTACTTTAATTGTTCAGGACGCTGACCATTCCTGAAGGAAAAATTGCAAATATGGCTAAATACAGGGCTAACATGTGCAGCACAGTACTTTAGTATTCTGCTAGGCATTGCATCATGACCATGAGAGTTGTTAGTCTTCAGTGATTTAATTATTTACTCAATCTCCCCCTTGTCTGTATCACAGAGGAGTATTTCAGATATCAATCTCGGGAAGGCATTTGCCAAGAGAGTTATATGATTCCCTGTAGAAGCTAAATCTGTATTTAATTCACCAGCAATGCTCAAAAAAGATTGTTAAATACTATACATATATCTGATTTATCAGTAACAGAAATATGTTTACTATGCACTGACTTTATATCATCAACCTTGTGCTGCTGACCAGACACTTCCTTCACAACTTCCTGTGAATTAGCTATTCTATTTGCATACTCTTTGCCTTCCTAATAATATTTTAAGCACCTTACAATACTGTTTGTAATGGGCTGCTGCAGCCAGTTCAAGCCCAACAACTAGCAATTATTCATTATTTACTATTTATTATTCTTGGAATACTTGTGAAATATGTGATGTAATAAATACCATCATTCTGGAGTATTCAGTGTGTGTATAAATAGCTCAGCTCTCCATTCAGGAGGCTAGTTCTGTCTGGCTGTATGCTGGTATCAGTAATGAACATGCTTTCAATTCTAACTGTTGTACTTTATTGATGACTCTGCCTTCAAATTTGGACTTGATTGTAGTTTATCACAAAATGTTGTAAATGTGAAGCTCTCAATAACTAGCAAAATATTTTGGGTTTATGGGTAATGTCAAATCTACAGTCTGAAAAACCAATCATTTTCCTTTCCTGTCACTGCTGCTGATACATTGACACTACAGGAAAAACATGAGGTTGCAAAATCTGTGACAAGTTTCTGGGAAGACTGTTCAATGCAGAGAAAAAGCAACCAACACATTAATGTGCATACATATTAAGTTATCACATATGAAAATATCTGCAATTATACCTTGTACACCCTGTATATATGTGACTGCTTTCATGTGGTATGCATTTGCATGGAATCTCATGGCCTGAAATGTAATTGTCATCAGTGATGAGTCCCACTTCAAATTGAGCCCTGATGACCAGTGAAGACGTGTCTGGAGAGTCCCACCATAAGGCCAGACAACCAGGAGTGAAGGTCTGGTGTGCAATTTATTTTCATTGCAGGACCCCTTTGGTTGTCATCCATGGCAACATTACAGCACAGTGGGCCACTGATTATATACACAAGCGAAACACACCAATATGTCTGTTGGGGGATGCATTCTTCAGTTGTCACTCTCTAATATACAGCCTCCTTGAAAATCTTCTAAATATACATGCTTACGTGTATGGGTGCCAACCACTGAGTTTGTCAACTGCATGTTGGATCTTCTTCTTAAGTTGCCAATCCTAAGATTGATTTGCAGCAGCTCTCCATTCAGTGCGATTGTCGGCCAGCCTCTTGAATTCCGTGAAACTTCCGCATCCTAGGTCCTGCATTATCTGGCTTATGTACTTTCTTCTAGGTCTGCCTCTTGCCCTTTTGCCCTCCACAAGGCCTTCCGTTATAGTGTGGAGAAGACTTTCATGTCTCAGAATGTGTCCCATCCATATATCTCTCCTCTTCTTAACCGTCTTCCAAAGAACTGGAACTTCCTCCGCTCTCTGCAGGACTTCTTCATTTGTCATCCTGGCCATCCATGGAATTTTTAACATCCTTCGATGTTGGATAGTGTAGTTTATATACATTAGGTCCTTAAATGTGTGGCCTTTGAAGTGTGTACACTGATTGTTATGTGTTGGTGGTGCAGATTTGTGCAGTTCTGGGAAAGCCATCACTGCATATTGTATGTTTGTCAGATAACAGTGAAGGTGATGGAATACCACTATTAAACATAGCTGCAATTTGCACTGCATTTCCATTAAACAATACCATTCATAATCTGGTAACACAACATTCTCACTACAGCATCACAGTTTTTAAAAACTAACGCTATGTGAACTAATGTTCAGACTGTATATGGTGGTGAATAGTAGCACCTTCATCATCACATTGCACAAAAAATGTGGCTTGATGATTGGTGTTGATGACTGAGATAGTGGATACTCTGTGGCGTCCTCAGGCATTCTGATCAGTGAAGGTATCTGCTGTACTTTTGCAGATTTTCCAGTAAGTATAGGCATCTGGGACTTGTTTTTTCTCTGGTTCAGACTGATACGTGATATCCATTCACTCAGCTGTTGACTGACAATGAGTGGGGGTTACAGGAGAAGAACCCATTAAATCAGTATATGAGCACAAAGGACAGGAAAAGCTTACACATTTTAAACAACACACTGAAGTGATCATTCCCACCAACCACTTCCTGCACTATTCCGCACATAAGTGCCCACCAAAGAAACACATTCACCAGCAATATTCTTTTTGCTGCCAACTTAACAGTCACAATGTCACACAGTCACCAATATTGTCAGTCAGTGAAAAACATTTTTAATATTACATGTCCACATGCTTGGTGGCATTTAACTACATTAATTATAGTATTAACTATTATGAACCATTGATAGTAGTCGAAACATCACTAAGTGTGATCCACTTTTATATAATGCATATAATTTTTTTCCATAATGGTGGAGAGACAGGACATAACACAACAGTAGTAGTAGTAGTAGTAGTAGTAGTAGCTTTATTCATCCGTAGATATATTTTTGCAAGGATATAGGACATGTCAAAGTATTTACAAATTTAGATCAATTTAAAATAAACTAATTCATATACACATATATTTACAGACTTCTAGTTAGAGACAATCATTAGATCTACTCCTGGTAACACATACACACCCACCCACACACCCACCCACCCACCCACCCACACACACACACACACACACACACACACACACACACACACACACTGCTGATCTCTGGGCCATTTCTGTACCGCAACTTCCCATTTGCTATCCTGAAAAGCTGAGTCACCATCCCTCCATAATCAGTGACATGTTGAGCTCAGAAAGAGGAAGACTTGTTAGTATTGTGTTATGCATAGCTTGGGGGTAAGTATTTGTAGAAAGGAAAAAAAAGAAGGAAAATAACATAAAGTGAAGATGTTATGTGGAATGTTGGATATTTTATAATCATTATTATTATTATATATTTGTATAACTTTCTTTTATCAAGCCCCTACTATGTTTTAGCTAAGTAATCCTTCAATGTATAAAATGTATTGCATAACAGGTACCTTTTAGCTGCCTTTTTAAATAAGTGTATTTTTGCAATTTCTTTAATCTCATGTAACTCTTCAGGCTTTCCCGGCGAGATCTTGACATGTGGAATAATCGGGTCTACTGCTGGATGTTTGTGTCGCTCTGGCACAATATTTCAGCCACGTAACTCGTTGCCTTCTTCAGGTGCTACCTGAGACTGCCGTGTTGGTGGATATTGTCCAGTATTTATGCCCAGAGGGCGCTGGGAGCTCTCTTTGCCGTCCGCGCCCACCTGGCGCTGCTTGTAGTGTGTTGTCTCTTCCCCGGTGGGCGCCATCTGTGGCAGCTCTCTGAGGCCTGTCCTGTTTCGGGCGTTCCGTTCACGGTCCGCGCCCACCAGGTGCTGCTCCTGAGGTTTTTACCCCTCCCTGGTGCTCCCACGTACGTCTGCGCCTGGCTCGTCCATCATCTGTGGTCGTGGCAGTTGTCTGGGGCCGGACCCGCATGTGGTGTTCCGTTCGTGGTCTGCGCCAGCTTGGCGCTGTTCCCGAGGTGTTGGCACTTCCCTGGAGCTCTGACAGACGTCCACGCCCGCCTGGTCCACCATCTGCAGTTGTGGCAGCTGTCTGAGGCCCGTCTCGCGTCGGGGGCTCTGTTTCCAGTACGCGTCTGCCTGGCACTGCTTGTAAGGTGTTGTTTCTTCCCCGGTGCTCCCTCGGACGTCTGCACCCGACTTGGTCTCCATCTATGGCAGCTCTCTGAGGCCTGTCCTTTGTTGGGCACTCCATTCGCGGTCTGCGCCCGCCTGGCGCTGATCCTGCAGTGTTGGCACTTCCCTGGTGCTCCAACGGTCGTCCGTGCTCAGCTCGTCCATCATCTGCGGTCGTGGCGGCTGTCAGAGGCCCCGTCCTGCGTCAGGAGTTGCATTTGCAGTCCGTACCCACCTGGCGCTAGTCCTGCAGTGTTACTACTTCTTGAGGAGTTTGTTGGTTCATTTCGTTGAGCCCTTATAAGCTCCAGAGCTGGACTCCACGCCGAGCTGAGCTGGTAACCGCTGTCTCAGTTTATTAGGTTGTCTGTGACCTTGATCTCGATGGCCTCCTTTATGACACTGTCCTAAAATCTTGGCGTCTGTGTCACAATTTTGGTGTTGTTATAGTCCATTGAGTGGCCGAGCTCCAGACAGTGCTCCACTATGGCAGATTTTGTTGCCTGTCCGAGCCTGGTGTGCCTCTGGTGTTCTTTGCAGCTGACGTCCACCGTCCTGGTTGTCTGGCCAATGTATGACTTTCCACACTGGCACAGGATGTTGTAAATGCCTGGTTTACATAGCCCCAGGTCGTCCTTCACACTCCCTAGCATGGTCCCAGTTTTGGAGGGTGGACAGAAGATACTCTTTATATCATATTTTGAAAGAATTCTGCTGATCTTTGCAGAAATAGGTCCAGCATTTGGCAGGTATGCCACCTTCTTCGCCTCCTCTGGCTCCTCTTGTGTACCCTGTGGTTGACTGATAGTACGAAGTGCCCTTTGGATGTCTGTGGAGGAGTACCCATTTCTGCTGAACACCAGCTGTAGATGTTCTATCTCTGTGGCTAGACTTTCCATATCTGACAGAGCTCGAGCCCTGTGAACTAATGTTTTCAAGACTCCATTCTTCTGTGCCAGGTGGTGGCAGCTACTGGCTTGAAGGTATAAGTCAGTGTGGGTGGGCTTACGATACACACTGTGCCCCAAAGTGCCATCTGCCTTCCTCTTGACCAGGACATCCAGGAATGGGAGTTGTCCATCCTTCTCTAGCTCCATAGCAAATTTTATACTTGGGTGGCGTGAATTTAGATGTTTCAAAAAGTCATCTAGCTTCTCCCTATCATGGGGCCAAATGACAAAAGTGTCATCAACATACCTAAGAAAGCACTTGGGTTGGTAAGTGGCTGATGCAAGTGCCTCCTCTTCGTACCTTTCCATGAAAAGGTTGGCTACCACTGGTGATAAAGGGCTGCCCATTGCCACTCCTTCAGTTTGCTCATAAAATTGACCCTCATAAAGAAAATATGTTGAGGTCAGTACATGCTTGAACAGGTCGAGCAGGGCACCATCGAACTTCTCTCCAATGATATTGAGTGAATCGGTGAGTGGCACTCGTGTGAAGAGCAATACCACCACATCGAAACTGACCATGATGTCAGAGTCCAAGATGTGTAGCTACCTTAGCCATTGTAGAAAGTCCTCCGAGTTCCAAATGTGGTGTGCACATTTGCCCACATATGGTGCCAATATCTTTTTCAGGTATTGTGCAGTGAGGTATGTTGCTGCGCCGATGTTACTGACAATAGGTCAAAGAGGGACCCCCTCCTGACAATAGGTCGAAGAGGGACCCCCTCCTTATGGACCGTGGGCAAATGTGCACACCACATTTGGAACTCGGAGGACTTTCTACAATGGCTAAGGCAGCTACACATCTACGACTCTGACATCATGGTCAGTTTCGATGTGGTGGTATTGCTCTTCACACGAGTGCCACTCACCAATTCACTCAATATCATTGGAGAGAAGTTCAATGGTGCCCTGCTCGACCTGTTCAAGCATGTACTGACCTCAACATACACTCCTGGAAATTGAAATAAGAACACCGTGAATTCAATGTCCCAGGAAGGGGAAACTTTATTGACACATTCCTGGGGTCAGATACATCACATGATCACACTGACAGAACCACAGGCACATAGACACAGGCAACAGAGCATGCACAATGTCGGCACTAGTACAGTGTATATCCACCTTTTGCAGCAATGCAGGCTGCTATTCTCCCATGGAGACGATCGTAGAGATGCTGGATGTAGTCCTGTGGAACGGCTTGCCATGCCATTTCCACCTGGCGCCTCAGTTGGACCAGCGTTCGTGCTGGACGTGCAGACCGCGTGAGACGACGCTTCATCCAGTCCCAAACATGCTCAATGGGGGACAGATCCGGAGATCTTGCTGGCCAGGGTAGTTGACTTACACCTTCTAGAGCACGTTGGGTGGCACGGGATACATGCGGACGTGCATTGTCCTGTTGGAACAGCAAGTTCCCTTGCCGGTCTAGGAATGGTAGAATGATGGGTTCGATGACGGTTTGGATGTACCGTGCACTATTCAGTGTCCCCTCGACGATCACCAGTGGTGTACGGCCAGTGTAGGAGATCGCTCCCCACACCATGATGCCGGGTGTTGGCCCTGTGTGCCTCGGTCGTATGCAGTCCTGATTGTGGCGCTCACCTGCACGGCGCCAAACACGCATACGACCATCATTGGCACCAAGGCAGAAGCGACTCTCATCGCTGAAGACGACACGTCTCCATTCGTCCCTCCATTCACGCCTGTTGCGACACCACTGGAGGCGGGCTGCACGATGTTGGGGCGTGAGCGGAAGACGGCCTAACGGTGTGCGGGACCGTAGCCCAGCTTCATGGAGATGGTTGCGAATGGTCCTCGCCGATACCCCAGGAGCAACAGTGTCCCTAATTTGCTGGGAAGTGGCGGTGCGGTCCCCTACGGCACTGCGTAGGATCCTACGGTCTTGGCGTGCATCCGTGCATCGCTGTGGTCCGGTCCCAGGTCGACGGGCACGTGCACCTTCCGCCGACCACTGGCGACAACATCGATGTACTGTGGAGACCTCACTCCCCACGTGTTGAGCAATTCGGCGGTACGTCCACCCGGCCTCCCGCATGCCCACTATACGCCCTCGCTCAAAGTCCGTCGACTGCACATACGGTTCACGTCGACGCTGTCGCGGCATGCTACCAGTGTTAAAGACTGCGATGGAGCTCTGTATGCCAAGTCAAACTGGCTGACACTGACGGCGGCGGTGCACAAATGCTGCACAGCTAGCGCCATTTGACGGCCAACACCGCGGTTCCTGGTGTGTCCGCTGTGCCGTGCGTGTGATCATTGCTTGTACAGCCCTCTCGCAGTGTCCGGAGCAAGTATGGTGGGTCTGACACACCGGTGTCAATGTGTTCTTTTTTACATTTCCAGGAGTGTATTTTCTTTATGAGGGTCAATTTTATGAGCAAACGGAAGGAGTGGCAATGGGCAGCCCTTTATCACCAGTGGTAGCCAACCTTTTCATGGAAAGGTACGAAGAGGAGGCACTTGCATCAGCCACTTACCAACCCAAGTGCTTTCTTAGGTATATTGATGACACTTTTGTCATTTGGCCCCATGACAGGGAGAAGCTAGATGACTTTTTGAAACATCTAAATTCACGCCACCCAAGTATAAAATTTGCTATGGAGCTAGAGAAGGATGGACAACTCCCATTCCTGGATGTCCTGGTCAAGAGGAAGGCAGATAGCACTTTGGGGCACAGTGTGTATCGTAAGCCCACCCACACTGACTTATACCTTCAAGCCAGTAGCTGCCACCACCTGGCACAGAAGAATGGAGTCTTGAAAACATTAATTCACAGGGCTCGAGCTCTGTCAGATATGGAAAGTCTAGCCACAGAGATAGAACATCTACAGCTGGTGTTCAGCAGAAATGGATACTCCTCCACAGACATCCAAAGGGCACTTTGTACTACCAGTCAACCACAGGGTACACAAGAGGAGCCAGAGGAGGCGAAGAAGGTGGTATACCTGCCATATGCTGGACCTATTTCTGCAAAGATCAGCAGAATTCTTTCAAAATATGATATAAAGAGTATCTTCTGTCCACCCTCCAAAATTGGGACCATGCTAGGGAGTGTGAAGGACGACCTGGGGCTACGTAAACCAGGCATTTACAACATCCCATGCCAGTGTGGAAAGTCATACATTGACAGACAACCAGGACGGTGGACATCAGCTGCAAAGAACACCAGAGGCACACCAGACTCGGACAGGCAACAAAAACTGCCATAGCGGAGCACTGTCTGGAGCTCGGCCACTCAATGGACTTTAACAACACCAAAATTGTGACACAGACACCAAGATTTCAGGACAGTGTCATAAAGGAGGCCATCGAGATCAAGGTCACAGACAACCTAATAAACCGAGACAGCAGTTACCAGCTCAGCTCGGCGTGGAGCTCAACGAAATGAACCAACAAACTCCTCAAGAAGTAGTAACACTGCAGGAGTAGCGCCAGGTGGGTACGGACCGTGAACGCAACTCTCGACACAGGACAGGCCTCTGACAGCCGCCACGACCGCAGATGATGGACGAGCCAAGCACGGACGACCGTCGGAGCACCAGGGAAGTGCCAACACCGCAGGATCAGTGCCAGGCGGGCGCGGACTGCGAATGGAGTGCCCAACAAAGGACAGGCCCCAGAGAGCTGCCATAGATGGAGACTAAGTCAGGTGCGGACGTTCGAGGGAGTACTGGGGCAGAAACAACACCTTACAAGCAGTGCCAGGCAGGCGTGGACCACGAACAGAGCCCCCGACATGAGACAGGCTCAGACAGCTGCCACAACTGCAGATGGTGGACTAGGCGGGTGCGGACATCCGTTGGAGCACCAGGGAGTGCCAACACCTCGGGAGCTGCGCCAGGTGGGCGCGGACCACAAACGGAATACCACATGCGGGTCCGGCCCCAGACAACTGCCACGACCACCGATGGTGGATGAGCCGGACGCGGACGTCCGTGGGAGCACCAGGGAGGGGTAAAAACCTCAGGAGCAGCACCTGGCGGGCACGGACCGCGAACGGTACACCCGACACAGGACAGGCCTCAGAGAGCTGCCACAGATGGTGCCCAAGTTGGGCGTGGACGTCCGAGGGAACACCGGGGAAGAGACAACACATTACAAAAACCACCAGGCGAGCGCGGACGGCAAAGAGAGCACCCAGCGCCCTTCTTTAATCTCGCTTGGTAATTTATTGTACAGTTTTACTCCTTGGTAGAAAATGCTGTTTTGAGTTTTATGTTTATTTTTTCTTGGTAAATGTAAGATGAGTCTATCTCTTGTTGCATGGTCATGGACAGAGATGTTTGTGCAGTAATTACCAATGTTATTTTTGATGTGTACAACTGACTAGTAAATGTCTTCACATGCAGCAGTTAAAATGCCCGGTGTTTTGAACATATCTTTACAATGAGCTTGACTAGTATTTTTGGTTATTATTTTTATGGCTCTTTTCTGGAGTTTGAAAATTTTGTTCATGTTTTGTGCATTTGTTCCCCAAAAGAGAATGCCATATCTAAGAATTGAATGTACATACGAAAAATATGTAACTAAAAGACACTGCATGTTACACACCAAAGATAGGATTCCAAGGGCATAACATGCTGATGAGATTCTGTTTGCAAGTACCTTTGTGTGTTCACACCACTTCAACTGAGAATCAATATTCATTCCTAGAAATTTTGCATTTGTTACATAGTCTTTAGAGGTGCCATCTACATTTAATTTAACATTTTCATTTTTCCTCTTCAAACTGAAATTCATGGCATTAATTTTCTTTATGTTCAATTTCACTTTATTGCTTATTGACCAATCATAACCATCCTTGAGAGTTTCATTTGCTTTCTTGGCAAGGAGTTCTCTTGTTTTCTCAGTGACCATAATACTGCTGTCATCAGTGAAGAGAATTTTTTCACCATGGGTAACACTACAGGAAAAGTCATTGATGTACATCAGGAACAGTATTGGTCCTAATATGCTACCTTGCAGAACCCCTATATTAATGTATTTTGGTTCTGATAAGTGTTTTACTAAATGTTGAGATCTATTTGAAGTATGTGTTACCTCTTCTCTTTGTACCCAATCTGTTAGGTATGATCGACACCAGTCATTAGCTACCCCTCTAATTCCTAATGCTTCTAATTTATTTAATAGAATCTTGTGGTCGACAGTATCAGATGCCTTAGAAAGATCCAAAAATATGCCTGTGACACAATCATCTTTATGAAGAGCATCAAGTACAACTTTTGTGAATTCTACTATAGCTGACTCCATATTTTTGCCACTTCGGAAACCAAACTGTGATTCACTCAAAAGATTGTATTTATTCAGGTAATACATTAATCTGTTTTTCATAATTGCTTCTATTATTTTTGAGAATGGTGACAGCAGGAAATGGTCTGGTAATTTTCTATGTCTTCTGCATTACCTTTCTCAAGCAAAGGTAGAACTCTTGCCTGTTTTAACTGCTCTACAAATGTCCCTGATGTGAAGGATTCATTTATTATATTTGTTAAGGGGCCTTGTATAATCCCTATACATTTTTTCAGGACACACGTTGTTACTTCACCTAAGCCTACTGACATTTTATTTTTTAGTTTTTGAACAGTTTTATTGACTTCATTCTCTGTGGTTGGAAGTAACATAATTGTATTTAGTGCTACATTATTTACAGGTGTTATATTTGTTTGGGGAAATTTTTACTGTAACATCTCTGCAATACTTGAAAAATGCTCATTAACATAGTTTTCTAAGTGTTGTGGATCATATATTACCTTATCCCCCTCCCTTAGCAGTATGTTATTCTTTGTATCTTTGCCTCTCCCCGTTTCCTTTTTTATAATGTCCCAGACTACTTTGTTTTTATTCTCTGCATTATATATTATTTTGTCATTAAATGACCTTTTTTTGCAGCAATCAGCATCTTACTATAGATTTTTTTGTATCTGTGATAGAAATTTAAGAATTCTGGATCATTGCGAATCTTTTTCATAGAACAGGTGTTTAAGTGTTTGGGAGGACTTCTTAATACTTGCTGTTATCCATCTTTTTTTGTGATATGTTGATACAGACATGCATACTTTTGGATAGGCCTTTTCAAAGTTCAATTTAAACAATGTGGAGAATTTAGAGAATTTCATATTCACATAGGTTTCCTTATACACTTCATTCCAGCTTTGTTTTTTCCAGTTTCTTTTGAAACATCTTTTATTTTGATTTTTGATGGATTTCGTTTGTAGGCTTGTAGTTTAGGGAATGATTCGATGTCTCATTGTACTGTTGTTATTTGGCAGAGATGGTCCGATGGTCCGAAATCTTTTACAGCTACATCACATTTTTCCCTGTCCATATTAGTGGCCGAATGGTCAATTACTGGTGACCAATTACTATTGACCAACAGGAACATGCCAAAACTTTGCATGATGTTTGAATGCTGCTGGATTCATTTATGATATTAGTGTGGATGTTAATGTCCCCACAGAGAATTATGTTGAGCTTTGTACTTGAGACTTATCTAGAACTTCTGTTAACTTATTGAAAAAAGTGCCCACACTACCACTAGGAGATGTACAGGGTGGTACATTGATAGTGACCAGGCCAAATATCTCACGAAATAAGCATCAAATGCAAAAACTACAAAGAACGAAACTCATATAGCTTGAAGGGGGAAACCAGATGGCGCTATGGTTGGCCTGCTAGATGGCACTGCCATAGGTCAAACAGATATCAACTGTGTTTTTTTTTTTTAAATAGGAACCCCCATTTTTTATTACATATTTGTGTAGTACGTAAAGAAATATGAATGCTATGTTTGGACCACTTTTTTCGCTTTGTGATAGATGGCACTGTAATAGTCACAAATGTATAAGTATGTGGTATCACGTAACATTCCGCCAGTGTGGATGGTATTTGCTTTGTGATACATTACCCATGTTAAAATGGATCATTTACCAATTGTGGAAAAGGTCATTATCGTGTTGATGTATGGCTATTGTGATCAAAATGCCCAACAGGTGTGTGCTATGTATGCTGCTCAGTATCCTGGACAACATCATCCAAGTGTCCGGACCATTCACCGGATAGTTACATTCTTTAAGGAAACAAGAAGTGTTCAGCCACATGTGAAATGTCAACCACAACCTGCAACAAATGATGATGCCCAAGTTGGTGTTTTAGCTGCTGTCATGGCTAATCTGCACATCAGTAGCAAACAAATTGTGTGAGAATCAAGAATCTCAAAAACGTCGGTGTTGAGAATGCTACATCAACATCGATTGCACCCGCACCATATTTTTATGCACCAGGAATTGCACAGTGATGACTTTGAATGTCGTGTACAGTTCTGCCACTGGGCAGAATAGAAATTATGGGTTGATAACAGATTTTTTGCACGCATTCTATTTAGCAAGGAACTGTCATTCACCAACAGCGGTAACGTAAACCAGCATAATATGCACTATTGGGCAATGGAAAATCCATGATGGCAAGTGGAACATCAGTGACCTTAGCGGGTTAATGTATGGTGCGGCATTATTGGAGGAAGGATAATTGTCCCCCATTTTATCGATGGCAATCTAAATGGTGCAATGTATGCTGATTTCCTATGTAATGTTCTACCTATGTTACTACAAGATGTTTCACTGCATGACAGAATGGCGATGTACTTCCAACATGATGGATGTCCAGCACATAGCTCGCATGTGGTTGAAGCGGTTTTGAATAGCATATTTCATGACAGGTGGATTGGTCGTCGAGGCACCATACCATGCCCGCACGTTCACCAGATCTGACATCCCCAGATTTCTTTCTGTGGGGAAAGTTGAAGGATATTTGCTATTGTGATCCACCGACAACTCCCGATAACACGCGGCAGCGCATTCTCAATGCATGTGCGAACATTATGGAAGGCGAACTACTCACTGTTGAGAGGAATGTCCTTACACGTATTGCCAAGTGCATTGAGGTTTATGGACACCACTTTGAGCATTTATTGCATTAATGTGGTATTTACAGATAATCACACTCTAACAGCATGTGTTCTCAGAAATTATAAGTTCACAAAGGTACATGTATCACATTGGAACAACCGAAATAAAATGTTCAAACATACCTATGTTCTGTATTTTAATTTAAAAAACCTACTTGTTACCAACTGTATGTGTAAAATTGTGAGCCATGTGTTTGTGACTATTACAGCACCATCTATCACAAAGCGAAAAAAATGGTCCAACTAAAGTATTCATATTTCTTTACGTACTACATGAATATGGAATAAAAAATGGGGGTTCCTATTTTAAAAAAACGCTTTTGATATCTGTTTGACCTATGGCAGCGCCATCTAGCAGGCCAACCATAGCATCATCTGGTTTCCCCCTTCAAGCTAGACAAGTTTTGTTCTTTGTAGTTTTTTCGTTTGACGCTTATTTTGTGAGATATTTGGCCCGGTCACGATTAATGGACCACCCTGTATGTGTTACAGTCAAAACCCGTTTTTAGTTATAATGCGTTCTTACTAGTTAAAACTGGTTTTTACTGAGCCACTTCATCAAAAGCATTTTGCCTAGCTAAAACTAGTTTTAACTGACTTTTGCTTTTGACAAGCAGAAAATTCTAGTAATAACTAAGGCTGTCCATAGTAAGAACACATTTGAACTAAACTAGACAGCATTTTTGTTTTGTACAATGCAATATTTATTGGAATATTGATGATACATCCAAACACATTCCAGATAGTGAAAACAAGAAGGCACCAACACGAAAATGATGAGTGCTGCTGCAAACTGGATGACAACAGGAAAAACATAAGAAGAGAAATGCATGTGTGTTGTGAAGAGTGCGATGTTGGATTGTGTTCAATACCATGCTTTGAGCTATACCACACAAAGTGTCATTTCTAATAAATATGCTTCAAGAAACTGTGTTTCCTTTAGATCTACCACTAAAACCCTCATTATACAAAAATTGATAATAAATAGTTTTTAATTCTGCAACAGCGTTACTACTGTGAAAGCCTTCGAATTATTGGGAATTCAGTTTTTAGATAATCATTTGCCCCCACAACAATCGCACATAAGTGTGTCAAATATGCGCCGCCACAATAAGTGCTAGAGGCGCAGAAAGAATTAAGTGTGTGGGAACAGTTCTAAGCACCTGAGCAGCGCTGCAGCAGTCAACAATAGCCCATCACTGAGTGCTTTTTGCCACAACAAACAACACGGTCGAGGGGTTAAGCACATGCAGATCAGCTTGTACATATTTATCATAGCAGATCTAAATCAAGAAAGGCAATGGAAAGAAGAATTTGAGAGAAAGATGTTGCAGATTGAAGAACACGACAAAAGAGAAAACAACTACAATGTTATGACAAAAGAATTATACGATTAATTAGTGGACAAAATTGAAGAAGCACAATCAGCTGAGAAAAGACACAGAAGCAGTACAGAAGATTAAATCAATTCAAGGTTATTAATATTTGTGGGACCAGGAAGTTAGTGACAAGATAAGAGCCTGTGAAGTACTACTTATCTGTTGAAGAAATTTCAACATTATTGAAGCAGCTCAGCAGGCCATTGGTCATGGAGGTCGAGACAGATTAACGGTTGAAACTTGAAGAAAATATGCAAACATAACAGTGGAGATGAGAAACACTTATCTGTCTATGTGTGAAACTTGTCAGCACAAAAGGAGCATTAAGAAAAGAGGGCATGTTTCAAAACCTATACTTCATTCAGAAATGAACAGTCATTACCAAGTTGATCTAATTGACATGCAAACTCAAGAAGATCGTGGATTTATGTATATAATGGTGTATCAGGACCACTTGACAAAATTTGTTTTGTTACATGCACTGCAAAGCAAGAAGGCAGAGGAAGTGGCACATCATTTAGCAGATATATTTTTGACATTTGGTGCTCATTGTATTTTACACTCTGACAACAGCAGAGAATTTGTTAATTCTGTCACAAACGAGCTGGCTGTTTTCTGACATGAGTGTAAACTGGTTCACGGAAAACCGAGGAACAGCCAAAGCCCAGGTTCTGTTGAACACACCAACCAAGATGTTGAAAAAATATTGGCTTCATGGATGCAAGACAACATTACCACCAGCTGTTCAAGTGGTCTTCACTTTGTACAGTTTATGGAAAATCGGGCCTATCATTCTGGATCAAGCAAACACCTTACAAAGCTATGTTTCGCACAGAACCACGAGTAGGACTTATGACTTCAAGTTTGCCTCTAGATGTTATTAAGGAGATACAAGATTAAGATGGTCTTAAAGAGGCTTTGAATAAATTTAATTTGGTAGATGCAGTAAATGAGACACCTGATGAACTGGAACCATCACACGACTCAGAGGAGATAGCGGTTATGGCTAGTAGCAATGGACAAATTACAGCTGCAGCCAGGCAAGAATATGCAGAAGCTTTGCCCAGTACAAGCAACAGCAGCAGTCAATGAAGAGGATCCAGAAGCCATAGCTAGTATGAGTGCAGAGCCTCAAATGACTCCAGCTTGTCACAAAGATCCAGAAGCTGAAGCTATTATGAAACGACAACCTCAAATATGAACAGTTAGAGAAAATGCTCATGAAAACCTGACAAAACAGGCCAAAAGAATGAAGATGGCTTCAGATTCAATACACACCACTGTAGGAATCAGTGACAGTATAATTATACTGATTCCTGTTATCGACAGAGCAAAACCAGATCTCCCCAATATTATTGGAGTTGTTCTTCAGAAAGATGAACAGGGCTTGCACAAGATTGAAACAAAATATGGGATACTCAACAAATTGTATTGCAGGTATGTATTTCTGAACTGAATTCAATAATTAAGGACAAATGTCAGACATATTCATTACTTCATTGATTTAATGCTCTGAAGATGTTGCTAACTATTCAAGTAATTAATTAATATTTTGACTTTTAATACTTACATTGTAATATATCTTGTAATATGTATTAAGTACCTAATCACCTTTCAAACAAGCTAATTAAAAGTTCCCTTCCACATCGGAATTCGAGGTGTCCAAAGAGAAATTCTTGCTGCTAGAAAACGTGCCAGAGACAAAGGTATCACTAAGAACTGCTGCCAAGATGGCAGCCTTACAATCAGGACAAGGATTTGTTTGCTGTGTGTGTAAGAAGGTATGTATTTCAAGAAGGTGCTTTTGTAGGAAAAAAGGAAACCTTTGTAACTCAAAATGTCATGACAGTTTGCCTTGCAATAACAAATAATCAAAATTTAATTATTATATTTTTTGGTATGTTTCTCTCTTATTAAGACTGTAGCAACTTTTGTCAAATGTATGAGTAATTAATATACTTTTACTGTATGATCATTTTGTTCTGAGTTTTGTAACTAACACTGTTAATGTGGCTCTGTAATGTTCCTTAATATGTTTCTTCAGTGTATGGTTATTTTTGTTTTGCTGTAGATAAAATTAATGACTTAGATGTGTGATCAATATTATCAATAAATATTGCATTGCACAATACAAAAATGCTGTTTTTTTATTTCAGTCAACACATAGTTGCTCTTAATTTTAATATTTGCCCCTAAATAAATTTAGTGAAAACTAGTTCTGTCTAGTTTAGTTAGAATGCGTTCTTACTAGTTAAAACTAGTTGGTACTGATAGCCTTAGTTACAACTAGAATTTACTGCTGGTCAAAAGCAAAAGTCAGATAAAACTAGTTTTAACTAGGCAAAACATGTTTTGATGAAGTGGCTGAGTATAAACTAGTTTTATCTAGTAAGAACATGTTCTAACTAAAAATGGGTTTTGACTGTAACATATACACACACAAAATGATTAATTTCTTGGTGATATGAAGCCCTGTTTATTCAATAGCTGATATTTCAAAGTGTTTGTCTTCACTTACTGTACTGAGGTCATGTCTTGATTTGAACTGTGTTCCTTTTCTGATATAAATGCATGATCCTCCACCCCTTGAAGTAGTTCTGCAGTAAGAGTTTGCCTTTCATACGGTGATAATACTACATGTTGGATTTCTGTGTCTCTACACCAGTGCTCAGTAGTACAAACCACTGTGCAGTTCAAAGATTGGAGTTCAACTTCTAATAGTTGTATTTTATTTTTTATTCATAGCATGTTTTGATGGAGGATTGTTAAGTCTTGTGAGTGATTGTTTCAGTATTTTTTAATGTGCTGGAGCTACTCTTTAGGCAGGAGAACCTGTTGTCTGGATGTATCCTAAAAAATACATACTTTTCCCACCTATGACAAAAGGGTATTTGACCATGTGTGGCCCGAGATCCACCCCCTATTCTTTCATGAATCAGCTGTACCAATTTTCCCTTCCCAGTCCTGTTTAGGTGTAGGCCATGCCTAGTGAAACCCCATCTGTTGATAGTCCCGACAGGCACCAGAGAAACATGAGCAAAGTTGGTTGTCCTCAGAGCCATCCCTAACCCCACATTGATTCGCCTCACAGCTCCATCAAGGTGTGGTTGATCATGACACTGGAACAGCTCAACGAAGTGTACATTGGTGCCATGAGTCAGGGAAGCTATCTTCTCCAGGTCACCTCCTATGTCCTATGCCCCATCCCTGTCCAAACTGTTTCCCACCCGACCCACTATCACTACTTGGTCCTCTTTTGTAAAGTCCTTACGTAAAGACTGTAGGTCCTCTGCCACATGACTTAGCCCTGCATATTGCTTGAAGATACTGCTGGCCTGGTGTGCTGCCCCTAAACTTTCCTGTAACTGAGGGCCTACACCTCACCCATAGCTACTACCTAGCAGCAGCACTTTCTTCTTCCTAAGACTTCGTACATTTCTAGGCTTCTTGGCTTCAGTTGAAATGTGCTGCACATTTCCTGCTCCTTGTTCTATCTGAGGCTCTTCTCCACTTAACTCTGGCAGCAGTAGATACCTGTTTTTGGTGTTGATGATAAAACTCTCAGATCGCATTCTCTTTCACCCTATCCTCCCACCAGCTGCCAGTTCCCAACCACCCTCCTCACCCCTATCTCCCTTGGCCCTCATGAGTTCCTTCCTTGCTTCCTCCAACTGTGCCTCAAGGGCACAGATTTTCCTTTCCTGTTCCCCAATCAAAATGTTCCTACTGCATACTCTGCAGTTTCAAGAGAGAGCCTCTTCTGTTCTCCCAACATTCTCCCCACTGCATCCCCCCACCCCAGTAAAAATATTTCCTACAAGATTGGCAACAAATCCCTCTACTCACTACTCTATAACAGCTCCCACATTTCTCACTCACAGTCAGTTTCGAAAAAGTAATTAAATTTAAATAATGTTTTAAATTTGTTAAGGATGTGAGACTGGCTGTGTGTAAACAAAAAACAACATAAAGGTCTTATGTGTGGTGTTTGTGGTAGCCAAAGGGTGAGAGCCCTTGAAGTGTCCTTGCTGTCATCTTGATGAAAGAAAAATAAAATGGTTTGAAATAATGAAAATTTATGAAAACTGCACTCTCCAAGACTCAAACCCACAAGGGTACAATGATAGATGTGATGCAACATGAGCTACATCTGCCACCTTGAATTTTTTTTTCGGAGAAGAGGTCAGGGATGACAGTGTTATGGAGATTGGGAAACTGGGATGTGGAGGTGTTATTGCCTCAAGGTAAATCATGCCACAAATTAGGTCACAACTGTTTTGGTATTTAAATTTCTTTACTACTGCTGATAACCTTAACTCTGAGTTTACTGAATAAAATCACAATTCTAAAACTTGGAATAGAGAGACAGAAACTTTGTGGAATTTGTCATTAATGTTACTCAATATTCACACAGTTAACAAAGAAAGAGGCATATCTTATTACTGGTTGGAGACCTTTCAGGGAATTTTTGGCCACCTAATCAATAAGGATTTTCTCCTTTATGCACAACAACATCTTTGCTGTGCTGCATAAGGTTTGTGGCTTAAATGTAGGTGACTGTGACAGGTGTATGTAGAGTGTGTCTTGTTTGTGTGGTCTGATGATAAGACCTGGGAGAGGATGATACACAGTACCAGCACATAGCATCCTCCTCTCAAATAGCACCAAGCATATTTCTGGACTTAACATCCTGATCCAATGAACATAACACATTCAACAATTTCACATAAACTCAGATGGAATCAGTATATTTGCAAATGTACAAAAATTAGTTTTGCACATCTTACATATTGAAAAACCTCTGTTGAGGTGACTTTCATTCATTTAGCGCATATCTGTTTATTCTGTCATATGGTACAGAATGGTGTTTTTCAGGAGTGTAGCTATATTTATTCAAATGTCAATTCAATGAAGTGAACTACTAGAGTGTTGTATAGAGTGTCTGACTGAATATTAAAAAAGAAATTACAAACAAATATCCCACTCAAAGTGAAGTCGTAGCAAGGCTAGGACATAAGGTATGCAGGAGAGCCTTTGTAAAGTTTGGAAGGTAGGAGAGAGATATGACAGAAAGGCGCTGTGAGGGGAGGTAATGAGGCATGCCTTGTAGCTCAGTCATTAAGAGCATTGCCCATGGAAGGTAAGCTTATTTGTTTGAGTCCCAGTCTGGTATACAACTGTAATCTGTGAGGAAGTTTTATCACACATGTAATCTATTCAAAGTGAATATTTCAAATTTTAAAAATGGTAAATGCCTGTAATCCAGAAGTTGAAAAAGTTGCTTGTTAAACCTATAACTAAGGTTATGGACTGAATTTAATGGAATATCATATATGAAAGTGTCCCAAGAGATCAAATAGATTATGATATAGCCTTTAATGGAAACATTTATTCATTGTTAAAGAAACTAAACCCAACAGGTTCACCATAATACTATTTCTCACTTTGTTCACAGTGTTGTGAAACTACCATCATGATTATGGTATTTTCCATAAGTGTTTTTTTTGCCGCTGTTGAGTGGATGTTACGCAATGTGTGTATTCACTATTTTCGTAAAAGGAGATAGTATGACCAGCACCTGCCTTTAGGAGATGCATTTCATAATACAACTGATAGAAATGTACTGAACAGCATGAAAGATAGGACTATATTTTATAAACACATTTCTTTTTTAGAGTAAGGGCAGAGAAAAAACTTGTGTGAGATAGGAAATGTGGAAGATGGGTGGGGGTTCCAGGTCAGTCAGCCCAAAAGTTAAAGGGGATCAGTGAGGTATATGGATAACAGAAGGTAAGGGTAATGAAACTCATTGTTTTATTCATTTGATTTTTTAGATCAGTCTACATTTCAAAGAGTTCTCCATTCTGAAGTTCATGAAATGTGTGTGTGTGTGTGTAAGGGGGGGGGGGGGGGGGGGACAAAAAAGAAAACTTTTTGTGGTGTACAAAATAATGTTGTACCTTTAATTAAAGAAACGGTTATACACTGATAAATGTAGATAACAATTCATCTTCATTCTTGTAAAAATATTTCATTTACAATGTTAGTTACAAATTAAGTAACTACATACACACAAGATGTTCCATAATCAAATCAGTTTGTTCCTCTGTACTCTGAATAACACACCTAGAAAGTAGATTAGATCATAGGACACTGTAGCCACCTGAGAGTAATGGGTACAGAGAACCATTTCATTTTTTAACCTGAAAGAAACAGAAAAAAAACATAAAGGAAATAAACCATGATATACATATAGTTAATGATATATTTTTGTCAGTTTTATATTGAAATTTAAACTATTGTAATAATGTGCATTTTATATTTCATTACAAAATCAGTGTTATCATAGTATGCATATCATGCTGACATTTCAGTTAAATTAAATAAACCAATTAAACTGTGTTTATCAATGCCCATTTTGCAATGTGCTTTTGTGTTATCTGAAAAGAAAACATGTGTCACCCAGTCAGTTCCATTCATGATTTTGTGAAGAGATATAAAAATATGCTGAAGTTTTGACACAGGCACAAGTTAGCAGTAGTAGAAGTAGAAGCAGAAGTTTATTGTCCTGTAACATACAATTTCAGGCCATTGACTTAAATTACAGGAGACTCATCAAAACACAAAAACTGGTTTACAATTTTCCTTATAACACCAGTAATATAATATACAGTACTGAAAAATTACTTAATTAAGCAATTGCTAATTTTTCTTCAAAAGTAACAAACTTTAAAGATTAACAGTACTAAGTACTTGCTCTCTCTTGCTCAAATTTTTAGGGTGTCATTTATGAATTCTTCTACTGAATAGTAACATTCCTGCACTAGTTTCTCATATAAGGACTTTTCAGTGTTTCTAAATTTATGCTGAGCAATTCTCTTCCTTTCACTTTGTTATAAATTTTCATACCCATATAATTTGGAGTTTGAGTATAAAGTTTTAAACGGTGGGTGGGCAGCATAAAATTATTTTGATCTCTGGTGTTGTAATCATGTTGAAAATGATTTGCTACAAATTAATCAGGGTTACTGTGTACAAAGATAATCAGCTCATATATGTATAGTGAGGGAACACTTAGTATACTTTAATTTTTTAGGAGTGGGTGATATGATTTTCTTTGCGCCACATTGTGCATATTTCTAATGATAGTTTTCTGAAGTTTCAGTATTCGACACATGGTTTGAGCTACCCCAAAATACAATTCCATACCTTATTACTGACTCAAAGTAGTTGTGATATACTACTTTTTTTATGCCAATACTGGTTGTTGTTGTGGTCTTCAGTCCTGAGACTGGTTTGATGCAGCTCTCCATGCTATTCTATCCTGTGCAAGCTTCTTCATGTCCCAGTACCTACTGCAACCTACATCCTTCTGAATCTGCTTAGTGTATTCATCTCTTGGTCTCCCTCTACGATTTTTACCCTCCACAGTGCCCTCCAATACTAAACTGGTGATCCCTTGATGCCTCACAACATGTCCTACCAACCGATCCCTTCTTCTAGTCAAGTTGTGCCACAAACTTCTCTTCTCCCCAGTCCTATTCAATACCTCCTCATTAGTTATATGATCTACCCGTCTAATCTCCAGCATTCTTCTGTAGCACCACATTTTGAAAGCTTATATTCTCTTCTTGTCCAAACTATTTATCATCCCTGTTTCACTTCCATACTTGGCTACACTCCATACCAATACTTTCAGAAACGACTTCCTGACACGTAAACCTATACTCGATGTTGACAAATTTCTCATCTTCAGAAATGCTGTCCTTGTCATTGCCATTGCCTTGCCATTGCCAATACTGGTAGCACTGTACAATATTCTCATTGAAAATGCTGGGCTATTTAATTTATTTGCAAGGTACTGTATATGTGATGCCCATGATAGATTTTTATCTAGTTGCATTCCTAGGAATTTCACACAGCTAGCTTCCTGCAAATCCTGGTTTCTGTGACTGACCTGAATATCATTTAATTTTGCTTGTTTTGTTTTAAACTGCAGTAGCTGAGTCTTTTCCATGTTTAATTTTAACCCATTTAAATCAAACCAGGTATCTAATTTTTCTAAAGTATTTAATACAGTTTGTGTCCGCCTCCAGTAGCTGAGTGGTCAGCATGACAGAATGTCAATCCTAAGGGCCTGGGTTCGATTCCCGGCTGGGTCAGAGATTTTCTCCGCTCAGGGACTGGGTGTTGTGTTGTCATAATCATCATCATTTCATCCCCATCGATGCGCAGGTCGCCGAAGTGGCGTCAACTCGAAAGACCTGCATCAGGCGAACAGTCTACCCGACGGGAGGCCCTAGCCACACTACATTTCATTTTTCAATACAGTTTGTAGAATTTGATCAGTACTGTTACTTTCAATGATTATTAAAGATGTGTCATCTGCAAATGAAACTGAGTGACACTCAATATTAAGTGGCAGATCATTTATGTACAATAAAAACAGAATGGGACCTAAGGTAGAACCTTGGGGTCCTCCATGTGAATTGGTTTTGCATTTTGAAGTATAGTTTGTCTCTCTGCTGTTATAACTACTCTTTGTTGTTGGTTGATTAGATAGGATTTAAACCATTCTAGTACTGTGCCCCTAATTCCATACTTTTCCAGCTTACAGAGTAGCAAGGAGTGATTCACACTATCAAAGGCCTGTGATAGGTCACAAAAAATTCCTGTGACTTGCAGTGACTAGAGATGAGCTAATTTTATCAACAAAATTATTTATAGCAGATATTGTGGTTTTGCCTTTCTGAAATCCATACTGTTTTTTTGAGATTATTTTAAATTTTTCAATAAAATTTTGAATCTGTATGGTGACTTCCTCCTCAAATATTTTTGTTAGTGATGGAAGAAGAGAGACTAGATGATAGTTTCCCATATGTTCATTTGTACCTTTTTGAGTAATGGCTTAACTAGCTGCATACTTCAGTGTGTCTGGAAAATAACCTTCTTGAAGGGACTGGTTGACAACATTTCTTATAACAGATGACTACAAAAATGTCATGCTACTTAATTTTGTACAAACAAAATAATTATAAGTTTTTATTTATTAACCAACAACTTGAATTTTTTCTAGTGTTATTCATCTTAAGGACTGGAGTAGCAGCTGTGAAGATAATCATTATAATTACTCCCAGATGATGGAAGCTTAACCCCTGAAAGACATAGCTGTGTATTACATTCCTCACATATGTGTGTTGTATGTTACATATTATAACAAAACTGAATCTTGTCATTACTATTTATTATTTGTTGTATCTGTTTCCAAGCATTTTACTATGGTCACAAGGTTCTCTTTTTTCACTTCAGTATTTGGCAACCATTTTAATTTTTATGGCTGCATAAACTTCCCACCACCACAGTTAGCAGTTAACGTAAGAGAGGAAGCTTGTGTGGACAATAATTCTGTGAATTTTTTAAAGTTATTTTGTGTAAGATAAGATAAGATAAGATACTTTATTGTCACATAACATGTTTTTAAACAATCATTCGATTGAGAACATTGGTGACTTGTCAGTCTTTAACCTAAGTTGTTACAGTATTTTATATACTACAGGAAATACGTCATACATACATTGCTTATTATAATAAAAATACAACATTATATTTTAAATCTTTTCGTAACTCATCGAATCATTACTATAGCCTTCACACACCTATATGAAGTATGGATGTACTGAACGGGATACAAACCGCCATATAATTCTATATATAAACATGAATATAAAGTGAACGTGTATACTTTGTATCTATATGGCTTCGAAAGTATACCATTTGTACTTGCATCTTTACTCCCTATTCCTATTTATAAATTCTTTTAAACTATAACATTGCTTTTTATTCATTTAGAAATTCTTCTAGACTATAATAACATTTGCTTTTTAGGTATGTGCCAATGGTCTCCAATGAAGATTCACCAAATATTGACCTTATCTTATTTCTGATCTTCAGAGTCATGTAATATGGAGTATTTTCATATACTGTGAGTCGGTGACAAGGTAGCATGTATTTTAACTGTTTGTGAATCATGTTTATTGTGATGGAGATTGAGAACAAGTGTGGGAGACAACCTGACCAGTATAAATGACCAAGATTCTTTAATAGCACATAATAGTAAAACCCTGATTCTTTAAGGAATCTGCTTCACATGTCTGATTACTTTACAAATGAGTTTGTGTGTTAAATGCTTGTCATTAAACATGTAAGCAAGATAGTATTTAGAAAAGGTTTGAAATTACGCTTCAAATTTGTTGAAAGTTGCTGAGTGTCATTATTAAATACCATACAAATGCAGTCTGGGTAATTTGTGCTCAATTTTAATCAAAAGGTAGTTTTTTAAGCATCTCAAAGTTTTTGATGTCATATCTCCTGAACTATGTGTCATACAGTGATAAAATTTTACAGAACCAGTCAGTGACATATGTAGACGCAGTGTGTAAAGTATAATGCAAATACAGTTAGCAGTATAGATGTAATAAATTAAAACATCATGTCTGATGTTGAAGGTTTTCTGTGTGCCATTTTAAATGGAAGCTAGTTTTTCATGCATCTAAATGTCTATGACATCATATCTGCTGAATTGTGTGTCATACACTGATAATAATTTGCAGATACATTCAGTGGCAGGCCCTATATATGGATACTGTCTGCAAACTGTGTTGTGAATAGCTGGTAGCAAAGAAGTAATAAATTAAAACATCATGTATGATGCTGATGTTTTATTGCATGAACAGTGAAAAGGTATTAAGTGAGAAACTTCTTTTCCTTTTATCATTTTGTGGTGAGTGTCAGTGACAAAAAATTTGATACAAGTTTGAAATTATGTATCAAATTTGTTGGAAGTTATGAAGTGCTCTCATTCTAAAATGCTGGATGAATTAAGTCCAGGTGTTTGCATGCCATCTATTACACTGCGTCAAGACAAATACAGTTTCTAACCATAATATGTGTCTTATTGTGTCAAACTTTTAACATAATATTGTACCTCTTAAACAGCAGATTATGCCAGTATTATAATTTTTTAAATCCAATTAATAATTACATGAAATATGGAAAATTAATTTTTTTTGTTCCTTGAAGCCGTTAGATAGGCAATCTGCAACTCATAATGGTTCTGGGATAGTCACTTAGTGTATAGAGCATAAAATAATAACATTCTTAATTAACTCATTGTGTTTAAATAATTTATATTCTCATCTGTAACTGAGTGATCATATTTAAAGCTGAGTTATATTGAATGATGTGAATGTCACTGAACTGTAATGAAGAAAATAGTTTATTTTATGATAGCTCATAAATATAGCAAATAATGTGGAGACTGTCACTCTTTGAGCAATATGAGAAGCCCAGGGTTAAGTGTTTTCTCAAATGTGTAAATGCAGAGCCCTAACAGTTGCTCCACATGGTAGGGCAACCACATATGTGTGTGACTGGTGCATCACAGCTCACAGTCTCACCACACACAGCATGGTCTACATCTGAAAATTAGTGGCAGTGTATTGCTTGTAGGACTTATATCCAGATACCCAGAAGCATAAGTAGGAAGTAATTTGTTTTGGAGTGAATCATCCTGAATAAAGCAGCTGTGGTGATTTACGTAAGATGAGATCAAAAGTTACTAACAGACTAGAAACTATTTTTACATCACTAATTTTCTCTGGCTACAATTCATATACCGGTACATGAAAAATATTGGTTTCATCAAGTATTGGAGGAATATTCATTATTGTAGATTTACAAATAAAAATAACTTGGGAAGGTCAAATATCCATAATCAAATTCATATTTATAACATAAAGTTACTTACATGTGATTGCAAGCAAAAGAGGAATGCTGACTTTTGAATTAGTTACAGTTTATATGGTTTTCATCAATGTAAGCTGAAAAGAGAATATATTTCAATGTTATAAAGTGTGATTGGGCATCCCTATTCTATGACACATTAATTATCTAGTTGACACTAAGAAGCATTTACAGTTAAATATCCCATTCAAAGAAACAAATGACAGGCAGGTCTCTACATATAGAACTGTAAGCAACTTTCCATTTATGGAGAAACACACACGCTTACATCACATTTATTTTTTTCTATTTTATTTAATAAAAAGTTCATAATTAGTTCTGAAATCTGCAGTTTACTTTAGGATAGGTTCTGGAATCATCTTAACAGTATAAATATATTACTGTATTTCAGATTGCAAACATCATCTAAGGAAAAACAAGTCATCTTCAGTTGCTGTGTTGACTAATTGCTTATGAAGTAACAGTCATGATTGCAAAATATCATTTATTCAAAATGGCCAGTTTTGGCACATACAGTAGTCCATCTTCAGACTGACTGCACCATTTGCTGGAACTGGTGACATGCAGAACAGCTGTGTGTTTTCGAGGTGGTAAGTGCAGCTATTAGTTTGACAACACGCAGCTGCTCAGCACATCGACAGCTCCAGTAAATGGTGCAATCAATCTGAAGATGGTCCAGTATATGTGCCAAAAGTGGCCATTTTAAAGAAATTATATTTTGCAGTCGTGTCTGTTCCTTCATAAGTAATTATCACAAGTAAGGTAACTGTCACCCCCAACCATTTTGGCTAAAATAATGCTGTGTTGACTTCTAAACAACAAATTTCCACTGTCTCTTTCACTAACATTCACATATTTAGGAAGAGGAATTTTCATGTATCACTGTCACTGAGTATGACTCATCAGCAGTTACCATATATTTTAATTGAACACTGATTTTTATTGTGTTATCAGAGCAAAATGTTTTGTATAATGGGAAAAATGTAGAAACTAGTAAGTCAAGGTCTGAAAGCAAACACTGTGACACTTAAATTTTACCCAAGGACTGTCTGTGTGTGTGTGTGTGTGTGTGTGTGTGTGTGTGTGTGTGTGTGTGTGTGTATGTGCAAGAGAGAGAGAGAGAGAGAGAGAGAGAGAGAGAGAGAGAGAGAGAGAGAGGGAGGGGGGGCAGTAGTGAAAGGAAAATGAGAGTTGACCATCACGTGAACTTTAAGGTTGTTAAAGACAGTGGGCCACCTCAGAGTGACAAAAATGAGGAGAGGACTGCCATATGGCCATGTTCTAGAAAGCACCTTAATGTTTCTCTGAATTTGTTTAGGTAAACTGCAGGGAATTTAAACCTGTTTGGTTGAGTAGGAACGTGTTCAAACTCTATGCCTCTTAAATAAATGTTGAGTGTAGTAATCGCTATCCCATTTTACTATTTTAGTTGGTTTGAAGCATAACATATCTAACCGTATAGTAAAAAGTACAATTTTATTTTACAATGTAAATAGGAATTGTTATGTACCGTAGTTTCAATCATTGATACATTCACTACTATATCACATAAACTTTCAAATATTTTAAGGCTCTGATCCTGGTCACATAGAAAGTTATAAAAGAAGAATTTTAATATCTCACACATATTACTTCAGAGTATGTTGTGAAAATTATACTATGAAGCACTGTTCAATTAAAATATATGGTAACTGGTGATGAGTCATACTCAGTGACAGTGATACATGAAAATTCCTCTTCCTAAATATGTGAATGTTATTGAAAGAGACAGTGAAAATTGCTGTCTTTATTATAGCACAGATCAGTAAATCAAAACTTTAATTCTAATTACCTACATAATATACAAAATGAAAATTGCCATCATTATTTCCTTTTATTATTTCATAAAAAATATTAGTGTCATAAATCAGAACTACTCCACGAATAGCAATGAACAAAATGAAAGTATTCTTTGGCGAAGTTCTGCATTAAAACTGATTATTTATTTCAGTTACAGAGTGACATTTTCTTGCTGCAACTGAATAAATAATCAGTTTTAGCATAATCACAGTCACTTTATTGCTCATAGACAACAAGTCTGCCCTTATAAAATTTATAACAAGACCAGAGAAGGAAAGTTGCTACTCACCATATAGCGGAGATGCCAGTGTGGTTTCAATTCTCTGAGACTGCAGACATGTGTGCAAGTTGCATTTGCGTGAGTGTGTGTGTGTGTGTGTGTGTGTGTGTGTGTGTGTGTGTATGTGTGTGTCTACTGCTGACAAAGGCCTTACTGGCCGAAAGCTATAATTGTGTGAATCTTTCTCGTGCCTATTGCGACTCAGCATCTCCGCTACATGGTGAGTAGCACCTTTCCTTCTCTGTTATTTTTACAATCCATCCTGGATTTTCCATTGCCTTATAAAATTTATATATATTTAACATAATGTCAATAATGGAACAAATACACTCCTGGAAATTGAAATAAGAACACCGTGAATTCATTGTCCCAGGAAGGGGAAACTTTATTGACACATTCCTGGGGTCAGATACATCACATGATCACACTGACAGAACCACAGGCACATAGACACAGGTAACAGAGCATGCACAATGTCGGCACTAGTACAGTGTATATCCACCTTTCGCAGCAATGGAGGCTGCTATTCTCCCATGGAGACGATAGTAGAGATGCTGGATGTAGTCCTGTGGAACGGCTTGCCATGCCATTTCCACCTGGCACCTCAGTTGGACCAGCGTTCGTGCTGGACGTGCAGACCGCGTGAGACGACGCTTCATCCAGTCCCAAACATGCTCAATGGGGGACAGATCCGGAGATCTTGCTGGCCAGGGTAGTTGACTTACACCTTCTAGAGCATGTTGGGTGGCACGGGATACATGCGGACGTGCATTTTCCTGTTGGAACAGCAAGTTCCCTTGCCGGTCTAGGAATGGTAGAATGATGGGTTCGATGACGGTTTGGATGTACCTTGCACTATTCAGTGTCCCCTTGACGATCACCAGTGGTGTACGGCCAGTGCAGGAGATCGCTCCCCACACCATGATGCCGGGTGTTGGCCCTGTGTGCCTCGGTCGTATGCAGTCCTGATTGTGGCGCTCACCTGCACGGCGCCAAACATGCATACGACCATCATTGGCACCAAGGCAGAAGCGACTCTCATCGCTGAAGACGACACGTCTCCATTCGTCCCTCCATTCACGCCTGTCGCGACACCACTGGAGGCGGGCTGCACGATGTTGGGGCGTGAGCGGAAGACGGCCTAACGTGTGCGGGACCGTAGCCCAGCTTCATGGAGACGGTTGCGAATGGTCCTCGCCGATACCCCAGGAGCAACAGTGTCCCTAATTTTCTGGGAAGTGGCGGTGCGGTCCCCTACGGCACTGCGTAGGATCCTACGGTCTTGGCGTGCATCCGTGCGTCGCTGCGGTCCGGTCCCAGGTCGACGGGCACGTGCACCTTCCGCCGACCACTGGCGACAACATCGATGTACTCTGGAGACCTCATGCTCCACGTGTTGAGCAATTCGGCGGTACGTCCACCTGGCCTCCCGCATGCCCACTATACGCCCTCGCTCAAAGTCCATCAACTGCACATACGGTTCACGTCCACGCTGTCGCGGCATGCTACCAGTGTTAAAGACTGCGATGGAGCTCCGTATGCCACGGCAAACTGGCTGACACTGACGGCGGCGGTGCACAAATGCTGCACAGCTAGCGCCATTCGACGGCCAACACCGTGGTTCCTGGTGTGTCCGCTGTGCCGTGCGTGTGATCATTGCTTGTACAGCCCTCTCGCAGTGTCCGGAGCAAGTATGGTGGGTCTGACACACCGGTGTCAATGTGTTCTTTTTTCCATTTCCAGGAGTGTATATCTATTCATCCTGGTATGAATGCATGCATATCGTGTGAAGTGAAGGTGGGACTGACAGCTATGAAGGACCATTAATGTTAGGATTACAATAAAATTAAGTGAGTTAGTGAGATTGCATTTATGTCCATTGTATGATAAATATCACTACTGAAAAAATAATGTTTCTTATATTAGAAATAAGAATAGTTTGTAGAAGTAGACTTGATATATTGATGTACAATGAAACATACTTGTGTTCAAGTACTGTGCTATCCTCAGGAATACTTCAAAGCTCG
Organism: Schistocerca piceifrons; assembly: GCF_021461385.2. Lineage (NCBI taxonomy): Eukaryota > Metazoa > Arthropoda > Insecta > Orthoptera > Acrididae > Schistocerca > Schistocerca piceifrons. The sequence goes on from NC_060149.1 coordinate 127,973,531, forward strand.
AAACTCCGAAGAAATTTGGAGTCCCATCTGAAGCAACAGTAGCCAGGGGTTCAAGCTGATCACGCTGATAATCAGCAATACCAATTGTGAACACTATATCTCCATTCGCTTTCAGAGTGTCTGCAGCTGGAGCAGGATCAGTTGTACTGATACCATCTGTTACTAGAACTGGAAGCAGAAAATGTATGTGAAATGATGTCAGTCTCTTACATTTTTAAAGTAGTCATAATTGAAATATAGTACACACTTGACATTATTATTTTTATCTCAATGGCATAACTATTAGAGGTCTACAAATGAGGGGTTTTGCTCACTCATAGTCACTTTCGTATGCCTCGGTTGGCCATGTTGTGTGCAAGTATGAAGGCTTGGAATGGGCTGCTTGTGGTTGAACATGACATTGAGGGGAATCGAGGGCAGAGGCTGCTGGTTGTGATGCACTTGATCCTTTGCTGTTATGAACATGTAGCTCTGTGTAGCTGTAGGCTGGTTTAACTCCTCCCAGCTGATATAAATACACTAAGATCAATTTAGTTATGCTGTACATGTATCTTCCTGCATGGTAGCATCTAATTACATCATCATTGTGACCCACAAGAGAGAAGAAAGTTTAGTTTAGATAAAAAAAATTGGAAACAGTTAAAAATTCCAATTAAAATCTAAGGAACTAACAATTTTTGTAATTTGGTCAGTCTTGGAGTGAAGGAAATACATTACTGTCTTTCATAACATCATCCACTTTCTCAGTTCAAATTTACATATGATGAATGTTACAACTAAACATTAGAGATCTAAAAAATAAAATTCTCTCATAACTATTTTTTGTTAACATTGTAATTGCAATGAACTGCTAGAACACCATAGACTTGTTTTGGATCAAGTATGCTTCATCTCTGTAATATGAGATTCCCTGCAGCGCTGAAATTTCTTTCACTAACTGCATTTGAGGCTGGTACACAAAACACTCTTTTTGATAAAATAGCTAGCCTGGAATAAAGACAATTGGTATGTTTTCTCCACTCTAGCCGATCATTGTCATCACCACCACCCATTCAGCCTCATCGGTGAACTGAGAATCAAGTGATCCACTGCCCAAAACATGGACTTGATTTTTTTGGCTGGTGAGCACTGATGACGTTCTCTAGATGACCCTAAATAAATATATCACAAATATTACAAAAACAGAATGAACAAGATTACATCTTACAGCTGTGTAAATTAAAGGAATTATAATGTGCAAATTTATAATAACTACAGGATGTATGAGCATTATATCAGTATATTCTTCAGAAGAAGGAAGAGTATATCTGATAAATTTTACAAAAGCCCGTGAAGTGTCCTTGATTCCATAGATAAGAAAAGCTATAATGTCATAGGGGGATGGAAATGTGAATGCTAGAGTAGGAAAACAGCCAGTAAGGACCTAATTGGAATAAATGGAGAATCAGCAGTTAATCAGAATGGATAAATATTATGAAATTTTGTGAACTTAAATTCATTTCAAGTAGAAAATAGCTTTTCTGAGTATATAGAGATTGACAAATTGTAGATCAGTAATAGATTATCTAATACTGTACCAAATGAAAAACAGTTCTTTAAAAATCAGAAGAGGAAAATTGGGAAGTAGAAGGAATCAACTGATGTCTTTCAAAAATAGATGGAACTGGTTTTAAAGAACCTCAAGAGGCCACACAGAGCTGTAAAATCTGAAGTGGTCCTGGAACGGACTACTAAATATAGAATTAGTTGGCATGCAAAACTATTGAACAACTTAACACCTTCGGATTCTTGGGTGGTGACATGTCAGATCTCAGCGAATCTCATTTTTCAAATAATCATGATCGAATATGTGGTTTAGGATTATATGCAAAATATGTGCAATGCATGCATAATGCATAAAGAGTTGCAGTGCCTTCCACATATTAGCACCTCAATAGGTGACAAAAATCTTATTAAGATGCTGGGGATTTACTCAATTAAATACTGTTTCCTCGGTCTCTTAATAAATTCACCAGTTTCTTTTCTCTCAGAAAAGTGAGTTGTCAACTCCATATTTTTGAGTGTCCAATTTTGATCAACAAAGTATGCAGTGATCACCTTTTCCGATATGGATTGGTCCACAAATCCGCTGTACATGCACACACAGTCACAGTTATGGCCTGGACAATGTTTGGCGTCTTCTCACCCTATTTCATTGGCTTGTCTTTCAGTATTTTGTGCCACCACTGTAGGATGAGGCAAAATGTTGCAGACTGAAGAAGTCTGTCCAAATTTAGAACCGATATTTACAAGGTCCTGACATAGAGAGTGAAATCCTCTACAAGACATTAATCTAAAGGATGAATGTCCCTAGCACACATTTCATTGCACTTTTTAGTTACATAGTATTTCACTGAAACCGGTAATGCTTCAGAACTTCCACTTTGTTGTGTTCTGCACAAACGTGTCTTCAGATGCGTCATAATGGATCTGTAAGACAGGGGAGCAAAGCACCTGCCACACTACACATAACCAACATGATTTCTATCCTTACTCTGTTACTATTGGAAATCTCTCCCAAACATTGCTATGACCACCTGCTTTTGCAATCAGAATGTATTCTTCAAATGAAGCTTCCATCTCACAGTCTCCTTCGTTTCACAGTCACGTGGCATGAACCTGTGGCTGGCAAGTGTGATAGTGGTAACTGGGTAAGAGTATGCAGTTGAGGCATTCAAGCATCACACATTTGACCAAGCATGGAGAAAGTCCAACGCAGTTGCTCCCCATGTTGAAAGCAGCCACATTGACATCTGCTGGAATTTTCTGTAACTACATGTACCAAGCAATCTGAGTGAACACAAATGACAGATGCAGACCTCTAATGTCTATTCTCTGAAATTTCAGCTAAATGTATTTTAGGGACTTAATAGAATGATGTACTAATTAAATATTTATTAATTGTTTCCACTGCTTGTACCGTTACACTATCTCAATTATATATATGCGTAAAAGAGTCAATAGAATTTCAATGACTATTATTATGTACTATACATTATTTATGCTACTAAAATAGGCCCTAATTAATGCCTTTTACCACAGTTCCATTATTATATATTACTTATGAAACATCCTCCATCCACATTTTGTAAATAATATTTTACTGTCATTTGTGTCCCGCAGTTGACATCCTTTAATGTCATACTTTTTATCACAAAATGTTTTTTTTGTTCTTTAACACTATACGTGTTTAAATTTTTTGCAATTTTTTTTTGCAGAAACTGTCATTATAGTTTAGGAATTGAACTGATATTCTGAATTAGTATGTACCTAAAATTCCACTTATGGAGTCAGTATTGTGTAATGAAGCAGCCCTACTAAGATTCCAGACATATCACTACATTTCACTACTGTATGTTAACTGTAAGGTGGACAAATCCAGAGAGAGGTTGCAAAGAGCAGAGGAAGGGAACTAAGCCTGGCCCCACATAGACTGCCAAAGTGTGAGGAGCCACGCGGGGGAGGGTGGTGAGGAAACAAGCTCTGCCAGCTTCTCATGCAGTGTAGGCACCTTCAATTCTGGTTCATGCTTCTGTGACAGTAGAAGCTATGCACAGAGGTAAAGATCACTTAAGTGGGGCTTGTAATCAGAACCAAAAGTGTCTTATGTATGGACATATTTAATAAAGGTCCTAACTGCAACAGTTATGTGTGCTTATCACCAGGAAAACAAATAGTAAAAAATATAGTGAAGTAAAACACTGCAACACAGCAGTCAACAATTATTACCACTCACAGTACTGTCAGCCAGCTAATGTTGCTTGCATACAAAAGCAAGTAACTGCTGTCTGAAGCCTTCCAACATCTACCAGTTTCTACTGACTGGGCAGTAGGGAGCTGATCAGCCAACTTTGTCATTTGTCTTTATCAGACAAGTGAAACTCATAAACATGTACTTCTTTGTGCTTTTGTTCCTAAAATAGACCCACAAAGATAATTACTCAAAAAGTCTCCTTGTCATGAAACAAGCACAGTAGGAACTGCAAAAACAATGTGCCATGTACAGTAAAAGTACCATAGCTGAAACCTATGGGTATCCATAAATTTACTTTCTTTTATGTAGGAAACTATTAGTTACACTAAAACTATCATAACCTGTCGCTGGCTAACAAAAATCATACAGCAGTATGAAGTAGAAATTGTTTCCAAACTTTACAATTCTCAAATAATGTGACAAACATTCCATCCATTCCAGAATGAGATTTTCACTCTGCAGCGGAGTGTGCGCTGATATGAAACTTCCTGGCAGATTAAAACTGTGTGCCCGACCGAGACTCAAACTCGGGACCTTTGCCTTTCGCAGGAGAGCTTCTGTAAAGTTTGGAAGGTAGAAGACGAGATACTGGCAGAAGTAAAGCTGTGAGGACTGGGCGTGAGTCGTGCTTCGGTAGCTCAGATGGTAGAGCACTTGCCCGCGAAAGGCAAAGGTCCCGAGTTTGAGTCTCGGTCGGGCACACAGTTTTAATCTGCCAGGAAGTTTCATTCCATCCATTCATTGGAGAGGGATTTATAACTGTTTTTTAGAGGCTTAAAGTTTCATAACAACATTTCATAACTATATTAGTTAAAAAGTAATACTTCAAAAGTTCAGTGACAGAAGAAGTTTAAGTTAGGAATATTACAACACAAGAAAGAATATAAAGTGTTCTCTGATGCACCAGGGGGTTGTGTTCTCTTCATTATTTTTCTTACAAATTCTCAACAAAATGATTAATAAAGAAAAATAAATTGAAAACCTATGTGCATTTTTGGAATAATACTTTAGGTACTTACAAACAAGTGTTGTATTATGAACTGCATTCTTCTCTATTTCATCAATTGCCAGATTTAATGCAACTAGTATACTTGTTCCACCCTCTGTGTAAACTACGTTACCAACAGAGTCAACAAACACACATGTATCTGTTTGAGTGAGCGGGATGTCTACATCAGCAACATGACTGAAAGTTATCAAGCCTGCTGTTCGATTTACAGAGAGCCTGAAGAAACAGAATGACAATCAGAATCAAAATTTTTATTGTCGTCTAACATACAGAGTTAAATCATAGATTTAATGTAGAGGGGGCTCATAAACACTAAAATTATGATTCAAATGTATTACAGAAACAATATACAACAACAGCATTAACAAAAAACATAATTATTAGAGCTGTTTAGTTGATATAAAACTGCTAAGCTTAATTAACAACAATTTACTTTGTTGTCCCAATTTTCACATTATCATTCAGAAATTCTTCTAAGGAATAGTAGTATTTCTGTACAAATGACTGTCATAGCTTTTATTTCAGTTGCTCTAGCTACATGCTGTGGATTTGTTTCTTTTTTTAGAATATTGTAAATTTTCATGCCCATGTATTCTTGGATTTGTGCATATAGCTTTAATCTATGAGTGGGAAGCATGAAATTTCCTCGTTACTGGTGCTGTATTGACGTTTAACATAATTGTCTATAAATAACTTGGGGTTACTGTCTACAAAAATAATCGTTTCATAAATGTACACTTAATATTTTTAAATTTGTTAACAATGGATGAGAGGATTCTTTTAGTTTTGCATTACACATATTTATAACAACTTATTTTTGAAATTTTAATATTCTAATCATTTTGCTTGTGATACCCCAAAAAATAATGCCATGCCTTAGAACTGATTCAAATTAACTGTGGCAAACTACTTTCCTTGTCTCCATGCTAATTGAATATGACAGAACCCTCATTGCAAAGATCAAGATGTTTATTTTATTTGCTAAGTACTTTACATGTGAAGACCAGAATAAAATTTGGCCCAGATGCATTCCTAAAACTTAACATAGCCTGCTTCTTTCAGTTCTCGGTTTTTATGATTACTGTGGGTTTCATTTACCTTAGAATATTTAGTTTTAAGTTGCAGTAAACGTGTTTCACCAATATTCCATTTCAATCCACTTAGTTGGGACAAGTTTTATAAACTGTCTAGCACATTTGTGATAGTTGAGGGAATGTGTTCCATATCATTGCTTTTGACTAGGGCAGAAATATCATCAGTGGATAAAACTGAGTGTGAATTTAACTTAAGGGGGCAAAGAAATAAAACTGGACCTGGAACAGAACCTTGTGAAACAATCATCCATTCATAGAAGGAATTTCCCTTGCCTAATGATACAAGTATCCTTAGCTTTCTGTTTGTGGTAGATGACCTAAACAACTCTAGGCCATAATTTCCAATTCCATTTTACACAGGAACAAGTGATGTTTTACACAACCAAATGTTTTTGTGAGATCACAGAATATCCTACAACTTTTCTTGACCTGTCTAAAACAAAACTGATTTTTTTCCACAACTCATTAATGGCCTCTGTTGTGCTTTTGCCTTTTGGAGAGCCATATTGATTATCTGAAATTATGTTTACTCTTTCTATAAATTTTTCTAATTTGCACTACAACCACTTCTTCAAAGATTTTTGAAAAAATTGGAAGAACAGAGATTGGGACACAGTTACTGATATCTTTTCTTGGGCCTTTTTTAAACAAAGGTTTAACCTCTGCATACATCAGAGCATCTGGAAAGTGACCTTTGAGTGCTTTGTTAATTATTGAGAAAAGGGAGTGAGCTGTTATCTTCACAGCTGCTTTAACTACTTTGGTAGTTATGCCATCCCACCTGGCAGAATTTTTGTTTTTTAATGGTAATATAGTTTTCGCTGCATCTTAGGCTGAAATTTTCTCAAATTTATTAAAGTGTTCTTCTATCTTCTGACTTAAAGTACTTTTTCTGTACAAGCATGTACATCTACATCTGATTTTGATACATTTGAAAATAAAAAAGTGAGTCTGATATTTGAGCAGGATTTCTTTACAATTTTATTGCTCATCTTGATTTTGAAAATATCTTTGGCTGTCAGTTCTAATTCCCAGTTCTGATTTTACAACAGACCACACTGCCTATGATTTGTGTTCATGAGCCAGGATGTAATTATTATTAATGATTTTTTTGCTGTTTTCACTACCCTTATGAATATGCTTTTATATCGTTTGACATAGTTAATGAAAACAGGATCTTTGTTGTATTTCAGTTTTTTGTGCAGCTGTCTTATTTTCGCTACTTGATATTTTTATTCCAGCAGTGACACAATTTAGCTTATTTGATATTTTTTGAGGCTCACTCCATGTTATATAATAACACCGAGATATTGGCATGCACGTCCAGCTATTGGGACAGTGTGATTTGGGAGGCAGTTGAGATTAAATTAGCGAGCAACCTTGTTAACAGGGATGGAGGTTTCTGTTTAAACTCTGTTTGGAATCCGGCTCTCTCCCTTGTCAAGAAACAGAGGGACAGACTCAATGCTACCTCACCTGCGAATTCATAGTCTCACTATCGATAGCTCTGACTTTGGCCATCTTTGGTGGCACTAGTGTTCAGTGTGTGTGTGTTATCTTTCCTGCTTGGGTCCGAGAACCGAGGTATTAAATTTGCATGTACGTCGCCTGTCCGTTGCAGTTTGCCTTGAAAATGGCGGGGTGTTCTCCCGCCGAAATATCGGCGGTCGCTGAAAGTGTTACCTGGCTGAATTCCCGGAAGTTATTTGAAAGTTGTATACGCCAGGAGAAACTCAGGTCTCACATTGTTTACCTCTACGGGGAGGAAATGTATCGGTGTTTACGTAAGTTGGATAAACTTCGTAGCTGTCGAGTTAGACTGCAATGTGCTTTGTCGTTTTTATTGAGGTGTCGTGATGAAAATCATGTCCCAACATTTGCTAAGGTTGTGCACCATATTAATTCTCCTGCCGCCAACCGAATTAAGCAACGTGCTGGCTTGGCTCTTGTTCGCGAAAGGATTCGTTTTACTCGTCGACGTTTGGATTCTGTTTCCAAAGAATTGTATCGTTTTCATTTACTGGTTGCATCTGAAGTGTCTGATTTCACTTGGGATTGGTTGGACGGTGCCTCATGGACCCAAGCTGACTGGGAGTACAACTCCGTTACTGCCCGGCATTTGGCAAAGTTTGAACGTTTTCATCGCGCGGAGTCGGATGTTATATCTCGACGTTCTGTGATAAATCTCACAGAGAAATCTTTTGACGACGCAACCTTATCCGTGCTAGGGAAAGGATTAAATTTTGCACCCACTCCGAAGAATTTGCCGGTAGTTGATTTTATTAGTTCAATTGAACAGGCAGTTTGCAAACTACCTCCTGACGCTGCAGAGGAAGTTAGGAGGGAGGCATGCCGTGTTTTGACTAGGGCTCGTCCACCCAAGAGTAATGTAACAGCAGCAGAGAGGGCTGCTTTACGCTCTCTCAAGGTTGATCCCAGTATTGTTATTTTACCTGCTGACAAGGGCAATGCCACCGTTGTTTTAAATAAACATGATTATGTACAAAAGATGCAACGTTTACTATCTGATTCAACGTATCGCAGAATCGATGCTGACCCCACGAAAAGTGTTGAGAGAAAGACCAACAGCCTCCTGAAGAAAAGTGGTTTGTCGCAGGACACAATCAAGAGGCTTAACACCTATAGTGCGGTTCCCCCTAGGTTATATGGCCTTCCAAAGGTTCATAAGGAAGGGGTTCCTTTCCGTCCTATAGTGAGTAACATCGGCGCCCCGACATATCGTGTATCCAAGCATCTTGCATCTCTGTTGAGTCCACAAGTAGGACGGTGTGAACATCATATCAGGAACTCAGCTGATTTTTTACGTCGTTTGGAGGGACTAAGGCTGAATGACTCTGATATTTTAGTGAGTTTCGATGTGGTCTCTCTCTTCACTCGTGTTCCTCTGTCTGATTCGTTGCGGTTAATTGAAGCCAGGTTTGGTGCTGATTTAACTAATCTCTTTAGGCATGTGTTGACATCCACTTACTTTTTATTTAATGACCAGTATTACGAGCAGACAGATGGAGTTGCGATGGGTAGTCCGTTGTCTCCTGTGATCGCAAATTTGTTTATGGAAGACTTCGAGGAACGTGCATTGGAGTCGGCGCCTTTAAAACCCGCCTGTTTCTATAGATACGTTGACGATACCTTCGTTGTTTGGCCTCACGGTAGGGAGAATTTGAATGTCTTTCTAGAACATCTGAACTCGATCCACCCGAACATTCGTTTTACGATGGAGGTGGAAAAGGATGGTTGCCTTCCCTTTCTCGACGTGTTGGTTAGGAGGAAGGATGATGGATCATTGGGACATGCAGTCTACAGGAAACGTACTCACACCGACTTGTACTTACAAGCTAATAGTTGTCACCATTCGGCTCAGCGTGAAGGGGTACTTCGTACCTTGGTACACAGGGCACATATCGTTTCTGACGCTGAGACTTTGCCAGCTGAGCTGTCCCATCTTGAAGTTACATTTCGTCAAAATGGTTACAGTGATAGACAGATTGAACGTGCGTTGCGCTATCGACCAACTGTACATCAGGTGATTGATGATAATTCTGAGTCAACACCTAAGTCTACTGCCTTCTTGCCTTACGTAGGAAACACGTCCAATAAGATCGGTCGTATTTTACGGAAATACGATGTGAAATGTGTTTTCCGACCTCCATCTAAAATTAGAGCACTTTTGAGTTCTGTTAAGGATGATCTTGGACTGCGTAAGGCGGGTGTATATCGTGTCCCTTGTAGCTGCGGCATGGCATATATTGGTCAAACTATCAGGACCGTGGAGGACAGATGTACTGAGCATAAACGGCACACACGATTACAGCAGCCAAATATGTCTGCTATTGCCGAACATTGCTTGGATACTGGTCACTCCATGTTATATAATAACACCGAGATATTGGCATGCACGTCCAGCTATTGGGACAGTGTGATTCGGGAGGCAGTTGAGATTAAATTAGCGAGCAACCTTGTTAACAGGGATGGAGGTTTCTGTTTAAACTCTGTTTGGAATCTGGCTCTCTCCCTTGTCAAGAAACAGAGGGACAGACTCAATGCTACCTCACCTGCGAATTCATAGTCTCACTATCGATAGCTCTGACTTTGGCCATCTTTGGTGGCACTAGTGTTCAGTGTGTGTGTGTTATCTTTCCTGCTTGGGTCCGAGAACCGAGGTATTAAATTTGCATGTACGTCACCTGTCCGTTGCAGTTTGCCTTGAAAATGGCGGGGTGTTCTCCCGCCGAAATATCGGCGGTCGCTGAAAGTGTTACCTGGCTGAATTCCCGGAAGTTATTAGAAAGGGGAAAGTCATCTGTTTCTTTAAATATGGCCATTAGACCTATTATTAATAAACAACTAAGCTTGAAAAATTCTTGGGTATTTATCTGGATAATGTTTTGTTTCCAAAAATTGTAAGTTTGTATCAACTTTTGTGGAATATTCTCTCTCCATAATGTATCCCTTTATCAGGGAATATAATTATTTTATTTATTAGTAACAAAATAGACCACAGAAAGTGATGCACTAAATCTTTAGCATAAATATTGAAAATGTGTGGAACTATTAAGTCTGTCTGGTATTTCTGTAATTGTAATTCTTGCAGTCATGTTAATTAAAAGTTATAAAAATGTATTGAGTAGTTTATTACAGTCCTAGTTACAGTTGAAAATGGTTCATTTTAATTTCTTCATGAGTTCAAAGCTGTACAATAATTGTTCATCTACTTACGGGAATGCCTGGGCCACTGATTTAACAAAGTATTTCTCCATTTCAAATTGTTGTGGTGAGACACTTACTGATTCATCAAGTAAGAATAGCATATTTGCTGCAATTCCATTCAAAGTACTGTTTATTTTATTCACAAAATCTTCACCTACTTCTTCAGGTGCTGAAATAGGAAAAACATATTTTTGTCACCATGTATACAAGAATGAGTTTACAATAACTTTTATGCATGGACACTTGTACTACAAAACATTCCAGAACGTTAAAATTTGTACCACATTTGTAATAAATGTCAGATATGAAGTTTGATTTTGGTAATATTATTTATTTAATATTTTATTGTTTATACTGTATCACAATGTAGTGGTGATACTGTTGTTTAATGTGCTTGTAATACCAGCTGATGATAGCTGACTTTGGTTTTATAGGAAAGGCAATAGAAAGGGGGGAGGGAGGTAGTAGGGAGAATTGTGAATAGTAAAAGCTTCTCACTCAAACTGTAGATTCTGTAAGAAGACAGGAAGGTTTCTGAACAGAGAAAACCAAAATTTGTACCCTTAAGAGATAATTACGAAGCACATTGTTTGAATTAAAAATTAACAAAAAGGAAAGAAGGAAATTTAACCATTTTGTTTATTGATTAATTATTTTAATTTAAACAACTGGTTCTGGTGTACCTTGCTGCCTGGTTCAAGAAGAATAGAAGAATCGACTGAATAGAATAAAAAGTGCAGCCAACAATTTTGAAAAGATTTGTGAAAGATACTTACTTAAAGAGGGTATTACAATGTACCTGATGAGCACCATGTATTATGTACTATGTACAATTACAGTTTACTTAGGAAACACAAAGTAGGGGTTTTGCAAATGTGCAAAACAAGTGATTAATAATGAAAAAACTCTCATTGCACAATTCCACAACATGCTTTTGCACTATTTTTTTTAGCTCAACATCTCACTCATTCTGGAGGGATTCTGACTCAGTTTTTCAAGCAAGCAAATTGAAACTTGCTGTACAAAAACTGAAAACCAAACTTCATTATCACATTTTTATGTACAGGCCAACAGTGTGTGTGTAGTGCATGCAGTGGTCAGTGTTAACAAATAAATGAACAGTATAGCACCAACTTTTTACATTAAGAAATAATGTGTAACTTATATAGTATATACAGTGTTTGGTCCCCCCCCATGAACCATGGACCTTGCCGTTGGTGGGGAGGCTTGCGTGCCTCAGCGATACAGATAGCCGTACCGTAGGTGCAACCACAACGGACGGGTATCTGTTGAGAGGCCAGACAAACGTGTGGTTCCTGAAGAGGGGCAGCAGCCTTTTCAGTAGTTGCAAGGGCAACAGTCTGGATGATTGACTGATCTGGCCTTGTAACAATAACCAAAACGGCCTTGCTGTGCTGGTACTGCGAACGGCTGAAAGCAAGGGGAAACTACAGCCGTAATTTTTCCCGAGGGCATGCAGCTTTACTGTATGATTACATGATGATGGCGTCCTCTTGGGTAAAATATTCCGGAGGTAAAATAGTCCCCCATTCGGATCTCCGGGCGGGGACTACTCAAGAGGATGTCGTTATCAGGAGAAAGAAAACTGGCGTTCTACGGATCGGAGCGTGGAATGTCAGATCCCTTAATCGGGCAGGTAGGTTAGAAAATTTAAAAAGGGAAATGGATAGGTTGAAGTTAGATATAGTGGGAATTAGTGAAGTTCGGTGGCAGGAGGAACAAGACTTCTGGTCAGGTGACTACAGGGTTATAAACACAAAATCAAATAGGGGTAATGCAGGAGTAGGTTTAATAATGAATAGGAAAATAGGAATGCGGGTAAGCTACTACAAACAGCATAGTGAACGCATTATTGTGGCCAAGATAGATACGAAGCCCACGCCTACTACAGTAGTACAAGTTTATATGCCAACTAGCTCTGCAGATGACGAAGAAATTGAAGAAATGTATGATGAAATAAAAGAAATTATTCAGATTGTGAAGGGAGACGAAAATTTAATAGTCATGGGTGACTGGAATTCGAGTGTAGGAAAAGGGAGAGAAGGAAACATAGTAGGTGAATATGGATTGGGGGACAGAAATGAAAGAGGAAGCCGCCTGGTCGAGTTTGGCATAGAGCACAACATAATCATAACTAACACTTGGTTTAAGAATCATGAAAGAAGGTTGTGTACATGGAAGAACCCTGGAGATACTAAAAGGTTTCAGATAGATTATATAATGGTAAGACAGAGATTTAGGAACCAGGTTTTAAATTGTAAGACATTTCCAGGGGCAGATGTGGACTCTGACCACAATCTATTGGTTATGACCTGTAGATTAAAACTGAAGAAACTGCAAAAAGGTGGGAATTTAAGGAGATGGGACCTGGATAAACTAAAAGAACCAGAGGTTGTACAGAGATTCAGGGAGAGCATAAGGGAGCAATTGACAGGAATGGGGGAAATAAATACAGTAGAAGAAGAATGGGTAGCTTTGAGGGATGAAGTAGTGAAGGCAGCAGAGGATCAAGTAGGTAAAAAGACGAGGGCTGGTAGAAATCCTTGGGTAACAGAAGAAATATTGAATTTAATTGATGAAAGGAGAAAATATAAAAATGCAGTAAGTGAAACAGGCAAAAAGGAGTACAAACGTCTCAAAAATGAGATCGACAGGAAGTGCAAAATGGCTAAGCAGGCATGGCTAGAGGACAAATGTAAGGATGCAGAGGCCTATCTCACTAGGGGTAAGATAGATACCGCCTACAGGAAAATTAAAGAGACCTTTGGAGATAAGAGAACAACTTGTATGAATATCAAGAGCTCAGATGGAAACCCAGTTCTAAGCAAAGAAGGGAAAGCAGAAAGGTGGAAGGAGTATATAGAGGGTCTATACAAGGGCGATGTACTTGAGGACAATATTATGGAAATGGAAGAGGATGTAGATGAAGATGAAATGGGAGATACGATACTGCGTGAAGAGTTTGACAGAGCACTGAAAGACCTGAGTCGAAACAAGGCCCCCGGAGTAGACAATATTCCATTGGAACTACTGACGGCCGTGGGAGAGCCAGTCCTGACAAAACTCTACCATCTGGTGAGCAAGATGTATGAAACAGGCGAAATACCCTCAGACTTCAAGAAGAATATTATAATTCCAATCCCAAAGAAAGCAGGTGTTGAAAGATGTGAAAATTACCGAACTATCAGCTTAATAAGTCACAGCTGCAAAATATTAACACGAATTCTTTACAGACGAATGGAAAAACTAGTAGAAGCCAACCTCGGGGAAGATCAGTTTGGATTCCGTAGAAACACTGGAACACGTGAGGCAATACTGACCTTACGACTTATCTTAGAAGAAAGATTAAGGAAAGGCAAACCTACGTTTCTAGCATTTGTAGACTTAGAGAAAGCTTTTGACAATGTTGACTGGAATACTCTCTTTCACATTTTAAAGGTGGCAGGGGTAAAATACAGGGAGCGAAAGACTATTTACAATTTGTACAGAAACCAGATGGCAGTTATAAGAGTCGAGGGACATGAAAGGGAAGCAGTGGTTGGGAAGGGAGTAAGACAGGGTTGTAGCCTCTCCCCGATGTTGTTCAATCTGTATATTGAGCAAGCAGTAAAGGAAACAAAGGAAAAATTCGGAGTAGGTATTAAAATTCATGGAGAAGAAATAAAAACTTTGAGGTTCGCCGATGACATTGTAATTCTGTCAGAGACAGCAAAGGACTTGCAAGAGCAGTTGAATGGAATGGACAGTGTCTTGAAAGGAGGATATAAGATGAACATCAACAAAAGCAAAACAAGGATAATGGAATGTAGTCTAATTAAGTCGGGTGATGCTGAGGGAATTAGATTAGGAAATGAGGCACTTAAAGTAGTAAAGGAGTTTTGCTATTTGGGGAGCAAAATAACTGATGATGGTCGAAGTAGAGAGGATATAAAATGTAGGCTGGCAATGGCAAGGAAAGCGTTTCTGAAGAAGAGAAATTTGTTAACATCCAGTATTGATTTAAGTGTCAGGAAGTCATTTCTGAAAGTATTCGTATGGAGTGTAGCCATGTATGGAAGTGAAACATGGACGATAAATAGTTTGGACAAGAAGAGAATAGAAGCTTTGGAAATGTGGTGCTACAGAAGAATGCTGAAGATTAGATGGGTAGATCACATAACTAATGAGGAAGTATTGAATAGGATTGGGGAGAAGAGAAGTTTGTGGCACAACTTGACCAGAAGAAGGGATCGGTTGGTAGGACATGTTCTGAGGCATCAAGGGATCACCAATTTAGTATTGGAGGGGAGCGTGGAGGGTAAAAATCGTAGAGGGAGACCAAGAGATGAATACACTAAGCAGATCCAGAAGGATGTAGGTTGCAGTAGGTACTGGGAGATGAAAAAGCTTGCACAGGATAGAGTAGCATGGAGAGCTGCATCAAACCAGTCTCAGGACTGAAGACCACAACAACAACAACAGTGTTTGGTGTTGATAAATTGTTGAACAATGAAGCACTAGCTTTTTACTACATTATGGAATAACTTCTTTGCAGGAATGTATAAATAACACAGTATTGTACACTAGGAATAACTAAATGACGTTGCACTATTACATTACTTTAAACAGGCTAGCCTTGTATTTGGGAAGCTGGAGATTGTAATTTGGACAGCCTGATTTAGATTCTCTGTTTTTTCCCTAAATTGATTCAGGTAAATATAGGAATGGCTCTTACTATAAAGTGACAGCTGGTGACCTATTCCATCCTAGACAAAATAGATGTGTAAATAGGTAAATTACTGTATATATGATTTCTTTTCTTTTGTTGTGGAATTCCATGACATGTCTGATACCATTGTAAAAAGGATCAATGAATGAATACTATTACTACTGCTATTACAATGGTGTCAAGTAAAATTTGGGGGCAAACTGAATAGCAGAAGAAAGAGTACAGTTAAGCAACAGTGATATAACGGGCAACAAAAATGTTTTTGTTCGAAGGCCATACAGTCCCGAATTAGTATGCCCATCAGAAAAAATTGCTGTGGCAATTAAGGCAATCAGTCTGCCAATGCACCAGGTTGACGATACCCATTTGGTAAAACACTATGTCCTGCTGTGTGAAGAAGTACATAACTATTTGTAGCACATCCTCATCTGACATGACTCATCAATCATTCCAGGCCTTTTCTAAGGGACTGGAGGCATGATAATCACATGGAGAGAGGTCAGGACTACAGGGCAGGTGTTTGAGTATCTCACACTTGCCGTTGACTGTAGTCAATGAGGCTGGCCTCCCAGATTGACAAGCATCTTGTGTCGAATCATGACCAGTATGGAGCTTGGTGCAACATTCTATAGTGATGGCTTTTAGCAGACATGCCACCTCATACGCACTCTTCATACTGTGATGAAGTTTGTCCTTTGGCAATGAAGAAAAGAAAACAGCATGTTGATCCTGTTTGGGTGCATTTTGTAATAACATCACCACAGTTAACATTCCGGCATTTACAGCATGCACATAAGAAGGAGATAAATGCCACACTAATCCCTTGCCTAAATGTCATCACAGTCATGTTACAGTGTGAATATGCTGTGGCAATGCTCTCAAAGACAAACTTCTTGATCGCCACTTTTAGTTTTGAACAGCATTCTTCCTCAGTTTTGCCTGGTTAAGTTAAGTGTGCTATAAAAATACACGTTATATGAGTTCTGGAAATCACAAGAAAAATCCTTTGCCTTAAGGAAGCTAAATCATGTTGATAGATTGATGAGACACAAACAGAAAGTTATCTGTATTACTTGTATTTCATCTGCTGCATTTATTATTGGTATGGAAAATCTAAAATAGTGTATTAATTATTTATGAAGACTTAGTGTAGCATTAACATTCTTTAATTAGCATCTGAAAATTTGCAGATTGATGCATCTTACATGAGAATATAAAAAGGCTAACCAAAAAGTAGTCTCTATTTTCATGCAGCATGAAAAGTAATTGTAAACCATGATATTTAGAACTGTGGTAGTGGGAAATATGCATCTCTTCATAATTTCCTACAATAGCTGTTCATTGTGGCATTCCAATAAAAACCTTGCCAAATGTTAAATATGTTCTCTAAGACAAGTTTTAGTGTGAAAAAATCCCCAATATGCTGACAGTCATCACAAATTTTTGCAGTATGCTGTGTAGGTGTCGTGCATCAGTGTTGTCACTTCTTGAAGTGGGGATGTATGAATGTTGATAATGATAGGAGAGCTCACCCCTGTGTAGTCAGCAAGACACTGGTATAGAAAACTGCTGAAAAGATGACACATGTTCCAACAGGTGGCCCATAGCCCAGGCTGGACCCCCAGATGACTTCCATCTGTACTTACATGTGAAAAAGTGGGCTGGTACTCAGGCAGCAAACTCTCATGAAGAGGAAATTTGCTAACTATTATATGATATGATGAATTCTTTATCCTTTATAGCCCTTGCATTGCTTAGGATGTCTAATAAGCACAACAAAAAATATTTGTAACAACAATACAGAGAGTCTACAAAACACTCACACACACATATTAAAACATCAAAAACATCAAATACAAAACATTTCATTGTCCAAAGCCTTGAATTTCACATTATGTACATAAACGAACTGGGACCTTACATTAACACATAAACATGCTGCTTCATTTGGAATGACAGGACTCTGCAATAAGCACACAAAAATTAGCTACTAGTGAACATGGAATATAAATACAAATAACTGTGAGAAGTCACTTATGATACATTTGTTTATATGCATAAACTAGTTTTCAGGCCTATTCAGGCTCATTGTCAGATGAAGCATGCAGAATTACATGTTAATTTTCACGGCATGTTGCTGAGTACTGGCTCTGTGATAAGAAGATTGTGAGCACATAATGCAATGCAGTGGGTGATATAGGGTAAGATTTTGGGTGTTTCCTACATTTTTTCATAGAGTGAGATGCAGAATCATGCTACAGAAATAAACATGTACCTTTTCCAAGCCCCAGCTGAGGATGAGCCCCAGAAGGTTCAAAAACTGGTTTATTGAAATAAATGAATATTTCATAAGTAATTGGTTGCAGTTATCTGTATTTATATTTCAGTACAACACAGCAGCATGTCTGAAATATCCATAATGTGTAAGCTTAACCTGTTACTAGTGAACAGTAATAAAGGCTTTATTCTAATATACTGAAATGTGGAGGATGGATCAGATGACTGATGTAACTGAAGTGATATTATCTAGTCATTAAAATATCTCATAATTTATAGTAAAGTGAGAAACAAACTCTGTGATCAGGCTCAGAGAACCACATGATGGTGACTGGCTGCCATGTCATCCACTGCCATCTAGCATAATTCAGATGAGGTACAGAGGGGCATGGGATCAACGCAATGCTATCCTGGTTATTGTTGTCGTTCCAGATCATGGAGTTCACTGCCTTTCATTCATGTGGCTCCTCAGCTGACACAGTGGAGATGAGTGGATGCAGTCCCATTATTCTCACCAAGTAAAAATCCCAAGCATTGCCAGGAGTTGAACCAAGGTCACCTGCATCCCAGTCTGACACAATGACAACTCAGTTATGGAGTGGACCAAAATTTATAACGCAGGTGCATTAATCCCAGAATAACATAACTCACTGTTTTTGCACCATGCTAAAAGTATAAATGATGGCATTATATTGAAATAATTGCAACTGTATTTTATTTATTTGTATATACATCATCTGCCCAAAAAGTTTGGACTGATTTTATTCATAGCATATAAGTGACATCAGTGCAGTGACTATGATGACAGCTTGTACTAACGACTGTAACCAACAGATGTTCATTTGGCAAATCAGTTGCAAGCAGGCAGCATTAAGAAATGGAAATGTAACAACATTGTTGTGAGACAAATCACAGTGAAGCAATGAAATGAACATCTCTAACCCAAGTGTTCAAGACATTTTCAGAATGTTTTAAAGAAGAGAAAAGTGCCTGCAAAGTTCATCCCACGCACCCTGATCCCCGAACAAAATCAACAATGTGTGGTCATATGTCACAACTTGATTGAAATGAGAAGTGTGGACAGTTCTTTTCTGAAAAAAAAATTATTGTGGGTGACAAGGTTTGGTGTTAACCATTATGAACCTACAATAAAATGACAAAAATGCAGAACAGTTCTTGGATGGTATGCCAATACTGATGAAATTGTGAATGTGTTGTGCAAATTCAGCAACATCTCAAAAAAGGGCATTTTGTGACACTTTTACATGCTTTTATGAATGTTTAGTTCATTGTACTCAGGTGGGGAAGCCTATGTAAACCACCTGAAGCATTAAAACCTCCATCTTAACTTTTTTCTATTTTGTATTAATTGAACCTCAAAACTTTTTGAATTGAGTGAGTATATTTCAGTGATCAATTTGCATATATGTGACACTAGGATATGAGATGAGTAAGGATATAAGTTACACAGAAACAGTAACAAAGGAACATTTCAATGAAAACCAGGAACAATAAAATTAAATTAGTGGATGCTACTGAAAATATTAACAAAACATAAAATTAGAAAAATACACAAACAAAAATCATAAATATGGGAATAGTAGAAGAATTATAATCTACTGTTGACAATACAAGCATCACACCTATAGAAGAAGTGATGGCCTTAAGAAAATTCACCTAAACAACAAAAAAGTCTTACCAAGTATATGCATATGTATTTTATTTTGAAATAATGTCTCATTATTGCCTAAATCTGATGCTATTGTACTGGACACCTTGTACATAATTTAGGAAACTGTTTTTCAAAGGTAAACTCTCTTATTTTATTTTAAGTGCTTCAAAATGCAATTCACTAGGAATTATATAGTTGAAGCATTTGACTTAAGGAGATTTCTGAACCTGATGTTCGTCATACATGTAATTGCCCCAGTGGTGAAGAGCAGCTGAGAATTATGGTGCTCAAGATATGGAGGACATTGTGTTCCCTGGTAAACCTTATATCTCCAGGAATGCTTAAGAATTTTTATACGTATACTTTCTGTATTTACTGTATTTTGCATAGAGCAGGAATATATTGGGGAATACTTTGATCAGAATAGAACTTTATGTAGTATGTTTTCCTCAGAATTAATGGCAGTTAATTAATGCTTGAATCCTGACAACAGTTTTTGGTCAACAATTGGAAGAGGATTGGAGTAGTTTGCAAAAGTAGCATTTCCGTCTAAGGATTCCAGTTTATCATTTATGCATAAGAATGGAGCTTTGATTGTGGATTTACCTTTTCAAAATTAAGACTGCCTTTTGCTGTTTATGTCAAAATTCTCAGGATTTGACTGGGTTGAGTTGAGGATTTATTGGTAGGGAGGGCACAGCATATTACCTTGGATGGAGAGTCTTTGATGGATTTAGAAATAACTTTGGGTGTACCCCAGGGAAGTGTATTGGTTACCTTGCTGTTCATGTTGTATGTTAATGAACCTGTGGACTATATTAATAGTAGCTTCAGAATTTTTTTTACACAGTGTTGTTATCTATAGCAATGTATGGTCTGAATGAAGCTGTACAAATATTCAATGAGACCTTGATAAGATTTCAAAGGGGTGCAAAGATTGGCAACTAACTTTAAATGTTCACGAATGTAACATCATCGACTCACAGTTGGAATTAGTGGAAACTGTTAACTCATACAAATTCTTGGGTGTAACGCTTACTAGGAACATAAAATGAAATGATCACATAGCCTGAGTCATGGGTAGCAGACTTCATTTTATTGGTAGTTTACTAGGAAAAAGCCATCAGTCTACAAAAAAAGATTGCTTACAAAACACTTGTGCAACCCATCCTACAATATTTCTCAAGTGTGTGGGAGCCATTCATTGAAGATATACAGAGAAAAGCAGTGCTAATAGTCACTGGTTTATTTGACCCATGGGAGAGTGTCACACAGATGTTGAAAGAACTGAATTGAATGGCTGTTGAAGGTAGATGGAAACTATCCCAAGAAGGTGTACTAATAAAGTTACAAGAACCACCTTTAAGTTATGACTCTAGAATTATATTAGAACCCAGTACATATCAATCCCATAGGAATCAAGAGAACAAGATTAGTTTAATTGTAGACTGAAGAGAGGCATTTAAACAACCATTCTTCCCATGCTCCATGCATGAATGGAATGGGAAAAAGCCCTAATAGCTCATAAAATGGGACATACTCTCCGCCATGCATTTCACAGTTGTTTGCATAGTATATGTGTAGATGTAGAACTCGGAATTTATTAAGCATGTTAAGCAAATGGGAAGCAGGAAGATGAGGAAAACTGTGTATTCTCCACTAGGGTGGTACTGGAAGTGTATCAGCGCAAACAAGATGTGAAGTCACAGGTATTGTAAAACCCATATAAGATAAATCTTGAAGTTTCAGGATGAATGCTTGTCTCCCACATTTCCTATCACAGCTTTATTATTTTATAAATAACTGTGTGCTCATACATTAGACTGTAATTTTAGTTATGCTATTTGTGTCAGGGTACATGCAATGTTGGCCAGGATCTATTAGGATCACATAGTAGGAGAGCACCTCATTGTGGGACAGATAGACTTCAAAATATGAGACACTAATTGGACGTATGGGTCAGTAGAGTAGTGGAAATTGTTCCATCATAAATAGAAATCTGAAAAACATTATTAATAATACAATAGGCAGAAGTATGTAGTGGTAGCACAGAAAATTCTAATATGTGGATAACTGGGTATTAGCAGTAAATAAAGTAAATTAATCAATAATGCAGGATAATCAGCAATAAATCATATACTACATTCCTTTCTTGGAGGGGCATCATTCAGAGTGTGGTACCTAGAAAGAATAATATGAAAGCTCAGCTTGCACACAACTTTCTTTTGATAGTTTTGAAATGGAAACCTATTCATAATGTTTTTGGATTAATCAATGAAGGAATTTCAATGATTATGACCCAAATTTGAATCAGATGAAGGCAGTATAGAGCAGAATGCTTAATTTGCAAGGATTGGTTGTTATTAAAATGAAGATACTGCTGTTTGGTGGCATGTTAGTACAATTAAATGTTTAAAGTTCTTCATCAGGTAAGTGAATGTCATCACTGAGGATTTTGAGAAATGGAATGTACTGAGATGGAATGACAGATAAAGAACTGATGTGTCCCAAAACACTAAAACACAAGTTTCCGTGTATGCAGGATCATTATTCATAAACCAGTACCAAATAATGAGTTCACCATTTCTGTGACCCCAAGAAATTTATTTGTAAATGACATGTGGAGGACTTAGGGCCAACTCAGCCTTTCAACCAACAATGACATAGTTTATTATGTCTTTTTTTGGTTTCCTAGCTTTTATCCTCTCCTCATGAGGGAAATGTTTACAAATTCCATGTTCAGAGGTCTCTTTTTAGAATTATCTCTATCAGCTGTTCAGGATGTTTCAGTTTCAGCTTTGCTGGAACTGAAATTGTTTAATGTCATGAGTACATCATAGCAATTTTTGAAAGAGTAAAATCACTAACAGTCAGTATTACAATTACACAAAGCAAAAAGTAGAGGAAATTTTCTACTTTGAGATATAGCTGTAATAATTGTCACGCTTACTTTTGCATATAGGTATTTTGTTCAAACCACCGGTGCCATTCCAGCCATCAGCAGTGCATGAGACTGTAGCACTTCCAGTAAGTTCATATCCATCTTTGCAAACAAGGCTACATTCATCTCCTACCTCACTGAAAGTCTCGGAACACAAAGGAGGATTCCAGGATTGACGTTCACTGTCCTTCAGCTGAGCACAACCTAGGACATACAATAATTGATGAATCATCTGCAATGTTCACTGTTATAATTTTATGATAACACACCAAAATTTGAATTAGTAAGTACATCAATTTGTGTGTAATATTTTCAATTTATTCTACCCAAATTAATCTGTAAACAAAGGTGCTTTTAAAATGAGTATTTATTCACATTAAATTTAATTTTAAGAACAACGTTTTCATTCTCAGACAAAGGGGGAGGGGACAAATAAGGGCAAAGCAGGTTGGAAATAGCTCATTTGCATTCATAAACCATCATTATATGCTGACAAATCTGACATATTTCTGTACAGACTGCACCAAATCTAATTATATTCAACAGAATGAGTGCTGACACAAGGCACACGGAATATTAAATTTTGTTTTAAAATGCTTAAACTTCATTGGCAGATGCAAAATACAGTTTCTTTATGCTTTCAACATTCATAAATATATGTAATTATTGCATAAACTGTCACATCTGATACACTGCAACTTACGATACCAAGCAAGAGTGTTATAAGGGAAGGGTATTTTATTATATAAGAATTCCCATTTGCTGATCAGGGTTACTCAGTCAAAGCATTAGTGCTGTTTAAAAACATTAATTACTTTGAACTTGCAATATTATATCAGCTCCTGCATTCATTTGCAATAGCAACTGCAGAAAGATAATAGTTCTTGAAGAGTCACAAACTTTCTTTAAATAACTTCTTAAATGGATGGTAGTGTGTAACTTACCATGTTCGCATACAAAATTCCTCCTCCGATCACAGTTGAGGTCTGATAAAACTGGACGAGTAATAAATAATCTGCTTATTGCTAAACATAAATTGGCTCGTCGGACATTGATAGACCATGGAGGATATCCATCACTTCCTATTTTACTTGGAATTTCTAATCCAGTGGGAACCCACATCCAATTCCCATCAACATATCGCCCACCTATCCAAATGTTCTGGTAAGCTGAAAAGATGCATAAAATGATTATATGTTGTTTTTAAATTAGTGAGAGGTAGAAAGCAATATTTTGTCATAGATTATATTGTTTCAAAAGTCCTAATATGGACAGCTTAATGAACAAAAACTCTTATGTCTTATCTTAAACTCCTGACTGCTTAAGGTGCTGTAGTAGCACATTTGTCTAATTAAACAAGCTGTTTGTTAGATATAAATTTGCAGTTGAAGCTATTGTATAAGTCCTTTGATGTCAGAATAAAATAGTTGCAGAATAATACCTGTTCTGTGACCATATTATACTGATGAAGGTTCTAATTTACACAAAGAACCATCTGTGTATGCGTCTCTCCTTCCAGTAATATGCAGTTTTAATCTTTAAGAGTACAATGTAGACTTCAAAAATTATATCTAATTGATTGTATGAGCATTTCGTTAGTTCAGTGTCATATACTAGTTCCAGTTGATCTGTTGGGCTTGTTGACTTTTAGATTATCATTAATCTAATGCTGTTTGCTGTCATGTGATAGTGGATTATTGTGAATAAGTAATTAAATATCTCCACCAGTTGTGTAGTCTGATGAGTGATTAGATACTTTAAGCCAGAGGCCTTTATGCCATCGCACTTCCTCATCACTAGTGTGAAATATGATATGTAATGTACTGCAGTGAATAAAGCAAAATGGACAATGGTGTGATTATTTTACAGAAGGTTATTTTATTCTTTCTCATGAATTACCTCTCCCTTATTCTCAAGTTGCATGTAGTTATAGTAGATATAAAAATTCATAAAACCTTTCTTGCATTACGGACGTAAATCCAATCACACTTTCGTTGCATTCTGTAAACAGGCTGCGAGGTCTTGACTTTGAATAGCTCTCAGATTGTCAGATTTTCTGGTATTTCAGTTTGCCAAAACAATGCAAAATCATGAGAATGCTACCTGACAGAATACTTGAGAGCAGTTTGAAGTCATCATATGGTAGGACAGTCTAAAATCACAACGCTTGAAGATTATTGCCAGATTTTCATATTTAATATAATTTTCAAATAGATTATAGTTACGTAAATCACTGTAATAACTCTTCATTAAGAATACCGTATATCAGAAAATAATCCTTACGGTGAAAGAAACACAGTCCACCAGCCATAGCTTCAGCAATGAATTCAGTTTCAGCCATGTCTTCCAAGACTGCAAGATACCCTCCTTCATCTGAGCAAATTTGTGCAGCTTCCTCCCATGTTACACGCTCACGATGGAATGTGTATTTGTGCCCTTGATAAATATATGTTTCTTGTTCAACTGCAATCAACCTTCTTTCATCAGGTGCTGAAAAAATGTATCAAAACATTAATAAATCAGTGTGGAAATATGTAAGTAATATGCATAAAGAATTATCTCATCATTCTACAAATAATGTATAAACATTAACTAATACATGAGTTTGAAGTATTGTAGTTTGTCCTATTCGATATCATGAGCTGCTACATATTTGTGAAGTGTTGCACAGGTTCGTTGCCGAAAAGTTTTCCTTGTCTTTCCTACTATTGCTTAAATCTTACAGAGGTATCTTAATGTCATCTGCAATGTCACATTTACTTTATTTGAGCATAATCATTGTTCACATTCAGAACAGTTTTTACTGCAGGTAAACTTATTCCGTCTTTTGAATATGGCAACTGCTGCTGATAATTGACCAAGCTGTATTGCATGCTGTATTAAATGTGTGTCAGAAACACCACTATGTAGGTAATTTTTATTTTATTGTTCAAATTTTGACATCTTTATTCTGTAGGTAGTGACAAGGCCATACAGTTTAAATGTTTAGTCAGTTCTGAGAACTTTTACTCACTTGTACTTTACCTACTACAGTCAGGCAGCAGCAGCTGGCTGAGACACAAGCAGTACAGGGAAATAACTGATTTTGTGACATTTTGCAGATTCCTAACAAGGAACGAATTATATAATTTCATCTGTGAGCTTTGTTAGTTTAGTTTCTTGAATTTCTGCATGTTAATTTAATATTTAATAGACACAGTTCTCTCTATCTCTTTGTGTTAGAGAGTAAACCAATTCTGTGACTATTACAAGTTCCTAATAAGGAGCAAATTATTTAGTCTTATCTGAGTGCTTTGGTAGTATAGGTTTTGAATCTCTGTGTGTTGATCTAATTTATTAGACACAGTTCGTGCATTTTCATGACTGTGTACAGTATAGTTCAGTAGCGCATGTCGATAGCTCGTCTGTCTGTATAGTGTAGTTTTCAATGGTTTTTAGTATGGACAGGGACTGCGATTGCTGTGTGTGGATGCGTGTCAAATTGGTGACACTTTGGTGTCAGCTCCAGGCTGTGGTGGCTTTGGTTATACAGCTTCAGGCTGCAGTAGATTTGAATCATTGTTGTGGGCCGGCCATAGGGATCGAGTGGATGTGCAGGATGACTAATGAGTCCACTGATAGGTGTGAACTGGTGGCCAGCCCAGTTACGGTTCACGCTGAAGTTAACCCATCATGTGTGGTCAAGTGGGAGGTCACCTCGGGGCATGGAAGGTGGTGAAAGACTTCTTATGGGTCGAATGTAAGGTCTCCCTGGTGAGTCTGACAAACAGGTGCCAGGTGCCGTCTGTAGCTGGCACTGTCCCTCAGACACATGCAGTCACTTTTCCAGTTTCCTCCTGCAAGATCCAGGCAATTACAGAGGGTGAGATTATTGATAGTTGGGAGCTCCAACATTAGGTGCATTATGGGGGCCCTTAGGGACATAATGGCCAAGGAGGGGAAGAAAGCCAATGAACACTCTGTGTGCATACTGGGTGGAATCATTCCAAATGTTGAAGGGTCCTTCTGGATGGCATGAAGGGCACATGGTGCAGCTAACTGCAGGTGGTGGCTCACATTGGTGCCAATGATGTGTGTCACTTTCGATCCGAAGAGATTCTCTCTGGTTTCAAGTGGGTTTCAGAAGTGGTCAAGGCTATCACTCTTACTTGCAAGATGAAAGCAGAGCTCACCATTTGCACCATAACGGACAGAACTGACTGGAGACCTCTGGTACAGAGCCATGTGGAAGATCTGAATCAGAGGCTCAGATGGTTCTGCAGATACCTCGACTTCTGCCATAGGATGTTGGTGTTAGACATTCAGCTAAATAGGACAGGAGTCCATTACAAGCAGGAGCTGGCTGCATGGGTAGCAGGGGCTGTGTGGCATGGATGGTGTGGCTTTTTTTTAGGTTGGAGGGTCTCAGGGAGACAAAAAGAGGGCTTCAGTCTCAAAGGATGCAGGAAAAACGTATATCCAGGAACCATCAGCACAACAGTTGTAATTTGTCATAGCTGTGTTGGGAAAGTACCAGATCTCCTATGTCATTTTTGGCAACCAGACTATATAATAATTGGATCCTTTTTACCAACCTCCCAAGTCAGATGATACAATAGCTGAAAGGTTCAAAGAAAATTTGAGTCTAATTTCAAACATGCACCTGAGTCATATAGTTATACGAGTTTTGGAACTTAAATAATGGCAAGTATTTATTCACAATCGATTCAAAAGAGTTACATGTTTGCACCTGTGACTATCCTTCAAAGTAGTCACCATCTTTGTATAGAACCCATTACCAGTGATGTGGAAGGTGTAGTATACCGTTAGCAGATCCTGTTCTGTTGATGGTGCGAATGGAGTGGTCTACTGCCTGTTGAATCTCTGGAACAGTTCTGAAGTGAATGCCATGAAGTGGTTCCTTCATCTTTGTAATCAAATCAAAGTTACAAGGACTTAAGTCTTGGGAGTATGGTGGATCGTACAGTACTTCCCAGTCCCATCAACCAAACAGAGCAGTCACAGCTTGCGCTGTATGCGCCTATGCATTGTCGTGGAAAGTGATGGGTGTGTTGCACAGGAAGTGTTGCCACTTCTTTCGCAAAGCTGGTCACAGGTGATGCTCCAAAACCGAAAAGTAATACTGTGCACTGACGGTCTGCCATGGAGGAATGTACTGCATTAGTATAACACCATCACAGTTGTACACGAGAATCAGAATAACTTTCACCATACTGGGGCTGTGATGCACTTTCAACTTTCACAGCGACTCATAATGATGCCATCTGTTGGATTGGCGTTTCAGTTTTGGCTCATACGATGTGGCCCATGTCTCATCCAGTGTTATGATATGGCATAAGAAAGACTCTCCTTTGCGCCCATAGCACTCAAAGTGCGTCTGAGCAGCATCGTAACGCATCCATTTCTGCATTTCCATCAAGTTATGTGGAACCCATCATGATGCAATTTTTCACATGCCCAGGCATTCATTCAGGATGCAAAGCGCAGCTGTGTGTGCTTCATGGGTGAGCTCACAAATCGTATGGTGTCGATCACTGTCCACTAATGCGACAACAGTATGCACTTCTTCTTCAGAGAAGCTAGGATGACCTGTCCAATGCGTGTCTGCCACAGTTTTCTGACCTTCGTTGAAGGCTTTTACCCAATGTGGCACTGTTTTGTATGGCAATGCCAATTCACCGCACCCCTCTCGAAGACCTGTCATGCTTTACGACCTCTGGGACATTCAATCTTGATCCAACTCCATTGTTCCTGTTTTGAAAATATAGTGACACCGTTATGTTAGGCTGCTCGCTCAAAAGTGACTGTGTTTCCCTCAGTTTTGCGCATGCTGGTGACATGGGGCAGGCGAGTCCATCTGCTCGGAGGTAAGGTAAGTATGTCAACAACATCTGCTATCAGCAACAATAGTAGATTCCATTGCATAGTGTCTCCACAGCAGTGTTGCCACTATTTAAGTTCCATCCTACATAGCACTTACTTCAATTTACTCTTGATAAGTTGGCGAAAACACATGTTTAAGTCTGGAGGTACACATAAAACATTATCTGAAACTATGCTAAAAGCATTCCCTGAAAATTATTTTGAGCAGTTAGTTCATGAATCCACTCAAAATGTAAATGCTTATAAAAACACACTTGACCTCTTAGTAACAATTAATCCTGAGATAATAACAACCATCAAAATGGATACAGGGATTAGTGAACACAGGGTCGTTGTAGTGAGATTGAATATTGTAACTCCCAAATACCCCAAAAATTAAGAAAAAACAATATACCTATTCAAAAAGTCAGATAAAGATTCTCTTGACACATTCCTGAGAAACAATCTCCACTCCATCCAAATTAGCAGCGTAAATATAGACCAGATGTGGCTTCAGTTCAGAGAAATAGTATCAACAGCAATTGAGACATTTATACAAAATAAATTAACAAACGATGGAACTGATCCCCCTTGGTACACAAAAGGGTCAGAACACAGTTGCAGAAACAAGAAAAAATGCATGCCAAATTTACATGAACACAAAATCCCCAAAATTGGCGATATTTTACAGAAGTTCACAATTTAGCATGGACTTCAATGCGAGATGCTTGTAATAGTTCCCGAAATGAAACTTTTCTTTAAATCTGGCAGAAAATCTAAAGGGATTCTGGTTAAACGTAAAGTACGCCTGTGCTACTGACAGTGATACTAACTAAACACAGCCTATCAAAACTCCTTCACAAAAGAAGACAAAGTAAATATTCTAAAATTTGAATTAAGAACAGCTGCCAACATGAGTAACACATCCTCAGAGTAGTAAAGCAACTTAAATCACTCAATAAATGCAAGTCTTGTGGTCTAGACTGTATACCAATTAGGTTCTTTTCAAAGTACTGCAATGCAATAACTCTATACTTAACAATCATACACAACCACTCGTTTGATGAAAGATCCATACCCAAAGACTGGAAAGTTGCACAAGTCACACCAATATTCAAGGAAGGCAGTGGTAGTAATCCACTGAATTACAGGCCCATATCATTATCGTTGATATGTAGCAGGATTTTGGAGTGTATATTGTTTTTGAACATAATGAATTACATCTAAGAGAATGGTTTACTGACACACTTCCTTGCAATCTATGCGGATTAAGAGGCAGTGGAGACAGGAATTCACCGTTATTGCCGTAACTCCATAAGATGAAATCACATGGACTTATGTCAGGTAACCATTGGGATCACTAAAGAAAAGGAAAGTCATTATCAGAAACACATCCAATCCAACACTGTGACAGATCAGTTTTGAGGTAACCATGAACATCTGAAAGAAATTGTGGTGGGGCACAATCTTGTTGTAAAATGAAGAATCCACTATCTTGCTGTAATTGCAGCACAAGACATTGCTGCAACATGTCCATGTACATGAAACAAGTCACAGATTTCTCCACAAACAAATGTGGTCCATAACTTTTGGGAAGAATATGACACAAAAGACAATAACTTCAGCTGAATCATGGACATGTTACACAATCTTGGGTGGGTGTTCTGTGTCACAAACACACACAGTATGATGCTTCACCTCTCCAGACTCATGAAACATGCCTTCATCACTGAAAATCATCTTATGTGAAAAACTGTATTTCTCCAGTAGCAGCTTGAAGTCATTGGAAAAGTCAGAACAAAGCTCATTGTTCTGAGTAATCAGTGTACATAACAACTAGAATTAGTGTGGTTTTACACACATATGTCTACGCAGAATGCAGCAACCAGTTGCCTGCGATATCTGCTGTTCTCTGATCCTATATGTCATGTGTCACTGATTTCTGCAGGCTCCTGATGAATGATTCTTACACACATTCCTCCTTCTCTGTTGATAGCACTGTCCAGCCTGCTTTCTTTGCCCCATATAAACAGCCAGTCTCATGTAGTGTGTTGTACAGTCCATAGATTGCTTTGTCCGTTGCAGCTTTTACCTGCTATTTATTACAAAATTGTTGTGGAACCTTCACAGTTGACTCACATTTAATGAATTCAGGGGCATAAAAGACACACATTACTCCATTATAGGCTTTGTTCTGACAAGCATGTTACCTAGCAGTGCGCACTGCACCTATGCCATGCACAGGTTACTTTGAAACTTAAAGAGAAAATCTATCCACTGATATGTGTCATTTTCCTGTTTTACTTGTAGTTTTTGCATAGTTGTCTTATGAAACCCTGGAAGTACTTACAAATAATCCTGTATTTACCAACATTACACTTGTGGCTCAGCAAATTTCTTCAATCATCTATATATTCAAGGGCTATCCAGAAAGTAACAGACAGTTTGAAGTAAAAATGAACAATATGGAAAAATTAAATTTTATTAAATACATTTTAAAAATACACTTTTAAACTATTTTTCTACATAATCACTAATCCAATTGAGGCACTTATCATACTGTGCCACAAGTTTTTCAATATGGTTTTCTGTAGAAATCTGCTGCCTACAACTGCTGCAATCACTGGTAAATACCAGTGAGTAATTCAGTGTCAGTAACAAAGCACTGTCTAACAAGTCATGTCTTCATTACTGTTGCCTGTGATATCTGCTTTTCTCTGATCCTATATGTCATGTGTCACTGATTTCTGCAGGCTTCTGATGAATGATTCTTACACACACTCCCCCTTCTCTGTTGATAGCACTGTCCAGCCTGCTTTCTTTGCTCCATATAAACAGCCAGTCTCATGTAGTGTATTGTACAGTCACTTGGCACAAAATTGGGGCTATATGGTGGTTAATCAAACACTACACTTCCAAAACCCCATAAGAGCTCTTGGGTACAATTGGCTGTGTGTGTGGATGTGCATTGTCATGAAAAAACAAAACTTTTACACTAAGCTTGTTTTGTGTCACCCTCTTAACTTCATCAGTTGTTGACAATACCTCTCTGAAATTTTTGGCAACAAAAAGCTATTCACAGAATGCACCTCACAAGTGGCGGGATTTTCTGCTGTAGTGCACATTTTGACACATCACAGAAAACAAAGAAGCAGAGACACAGACCACTCTCTACCACCACTGGATGCATACTGAGTGTAGGAACATTATGGCATCATGATGGTGGCTGTAACCTTGCCCACTACCATGATAGACCAAATTGTCTATTACTTTACAGATAGCCCTCACAGAAAACAATTCCATATTTGATAGTAAGATGGTAGTAAGTACTGAGAGAGAGATGACAACTGAGTTGGCCGATTTCCTTGAATGGCACTGAGACATTAATGGGATTAAATGTGATGTAGGGACTCAGCAAAATTGGAAGCAGCACAGACTCAAACATTCTGGTAGAAGTGCTTCTTAAATGGTCATCCCCCTGTTGTTCACAGACAGTGATAAAAATTTATAGTCACATGTTTGGCATCTAGAAGGTTTAGCCAAGGATGACCATCAGCTATATTAAATTTTAATGATCATTATTTATAAAGAGGATTTCAACAATATCTCTTTTTTCTCTTGGTGCAGCCAGTGCTATGGTTACACCATTGAATACTATATAGTATGTCAGGTAACCAGCCAGGTGTCAACTGATCACTGAACATCACAAGGGAATATTTGTAGTAGGCTTGCCACCACTAAAACTCATATCAGAAAAGAGCGGTCAAAGACTAAAATGCCATATTTTTATTCAAAGAATGATTGCGGCAATCCCAATAAGACAATCATGTCTAGTTTTGATAGAAAAGATCTGCTTCAGTTTGCAAAAGATGCATTTTAATTTGACAAGAAGTTACAACCTACAACCATGAAAAGTAATCAGCTTCTACATCTGATTCGTATGTCCTTCAGTGAAAACACACCTCTGTATTTGTATCTATACAGAACAGTGACTACTTACATCTACAGAGATGAAATACTCAATTCTCTTGTATATCATCCTTGGCTTCTCATGCTGTCCGCTAACCATATTTACAGCATGCCTATGGGAACTTGTACAAAAATACATTATATTTGAATAATGATAGTAATGATATCAAAGAAGTAGTCCTATACTTTTTAGTATTATTATTGCGAGGTTAACTAAGTTTTATGGAAAGAATTTGGCACTGTTCCCCACTGTTGGCTGTTAACAAAGGAACACACACACACAGTATATGTTCCCCAGATAGGTGAGTGACTCAAAAATGTCTTAAGTAATAGAACCCAGTATGTTGTCATCAATGGCGAGTATTCATTAGCAACCAAGGTATCATCAGAGGTGCTCCAGGTTAAGTGTGATAGAACAGCTATTATTTACTATATACAGGGTGTCCCATTTATCTTGACCATCCTAAATAACTGTTTGTCCGTATGCAAATTACAAAATGTTTGAAGCAAATGTTCTTTAACCATCAGGGGGACACCAAACAGCATGATTAACTTCGTTGTAGCTTTGTTTTTTACAAAGATATGAACAGCACTGTGACTTTTTTAAATGACATCCTGTATTTATTATTCAGTAGTTCATTTCCTCTCCTAAAGACCCATTCAAAAAATGTATCACAGTGTACCATTCACTGAAACACAACATTATCAAAGAGTGCTTACAAAGTACCATCACCTTAGCTCGTTATTCCCCATCAGCCCATTACGGCTATTACCAATAGCTCACACATGTGAGACAACTACTGGTACAGTTTTGCAACAGACTGTTGACAGTCACCAACATTCCTTGCATTTCTTTTCATGTAAGCTGACCAAGGTGCGGCAGTTGTGGTCAAACTATGACCATGAACTTTTGGCCCTGTGTGAAGCAGTGAATCATTTTAGAGAGGATATCAAGGATGTCCCCTTACAGTTATTACCAGACATCACCCTTTAGTTGACACAATATGTAATCTGACTGTGAACACTATGCTGTGTTGCTTCAGATGCTTGGACTATACTGGGCAGTTTACCACTGACATTTATAAGGAGAATGGGATGGGCAATGTGACTGCAGATTACCTGCCATGCATCAACACACCATTAGAGCATCGTGATTTCAGAGAATTGACCAAAGAGCAGGAACATCATTAACAGTTAATAGAATTCTTAGAAAACACCAACACCAGACTGAAGTTGAGGCATATTAATATCCTAGAACTAACTTACTTCTGCGGTGTGATTGCTTTGTTTATTACAATATCTGGATCATGAATAATGAAACTATTGTGGAAAAAAGGTTGGTGATAATTAATAATTTCTGCTTGAAAGGAACCAATGTAAGTCAAATGAGTTCTTAAAAAAAATTAAATAAAAAATAAAAAAATTAAATAAAATCAAATTTATTCGATTTTAGGTGAATTACATGAAAGACAGTAGCTACATTAGTACATAATATAATCACTTCCCCAATGGATTTCTTAGTAAGTCTATAAAATGTATCATTCAACCTATTTCTTTTGAAGTTGCAGCTTAATATTCTGTGCATTATATCGCTTGCTCTTAAATGCCTTCAAGTTGTGTACCATTATACGTACAAAAAAAATTACAGAGTAAGTGTTACTGTTCTTAAATATAAAACGTAAATTTAAAAATAAGAGTATAGAATACTTGTCATGCATAATTGAATCAGCTGCTGGTGGAACTATAAACTGTCAAAAATGAGACCTGATATATTATTTTTGGTAAAATTAATAAACATATTTTTACTTTTTATGGGCTCAGAATATTACTATCATCTCAATCAAAAGACCAGGGCTAGTGTTTATGTTCCAGGCTTTTGATTCAATGGGAAACGTAACAATACAGCTTCAAATAAGCTACAGAAGTGAATAGATCACAGAATCATGTAAATGATTACATCTTCTATTTCCCTGATCTCTATTTAGTCTACAAAGAATTAGTTTTTATGAGAAAATCATTCTAACTGTTGCAATGTAGCATTCAGTCATATTCTTTTAACCATCTGGTAATCCATCCATGTCTGCAAAATCTGTTATAGGCAACATTATTAACAATTTAGATGACAATATTAGAATCTTGTATCTATTTAAAATGTGCTTTTTCAGTGCTTGGTCCCTAACATAAGCACTTAGTCATATTCAAGCATTATACATGCTATTAATTTCATCATAGATTGAATAATGCAAACAAAATGCTGTTGAAAGGTAATAATGAAAACATATAAATTCATAGACAGCAATTGTAAAAACATGAGGACTTCATCTGTATGAATTTCTCAGTTGTATGAAATCCCTTCTTTTGCATCATTGTGGTGTGATATACATGAGAACCTTAAGAAGAAAGTGTGGATACAGTGTATTCAAAACTACATTTCACTGATTTGTGTTATTTTCAGTGTAGTTACGGATGATCAATTATTTTTTTGTGACATGATTGTGACTGACTGTCTGTATATGTAACTGAATCAGTTTTCTTTTGTGTACAGTAGTCATGCCATTATAAATAATGAGGAAACTATCATCACTCTTAATTCTTTGCAAAGGGGTTTTAAGGCACTTGCAACACATTTAACAGCCTTCTTCTGCTACATAAAAATCTTTTACAAGTCTAAAGAACTACCCCAAAACATCATAAAATGCGATTTTTATGTACAAAAAAGCACAATAGGAGCTAAGAAACATATTTTCACTCACACACACTAGCTATTTATTTGATAAGTATATGACTATTGATAATTAAGTACATGTAAAATTTGTGTTATAATTCCCTGTTAATTTAGAGGTCAGTGTATGAATATACAACCAGCATCTTAATTACGTAAGGTAAAACATTACATTTACATTTTAACATGATTTAAAGCTAACTGATAATGTTTAAGCCAAATACTGGATGTTTTAAGAGTTGAATGATAACTTCATTCTGCTTCAAATTAAATTCTTCCAAGATGTTTCTCTCATTTGTTGTAACTGAAAGTCTTGTTATGTCACTGTTTGGAGCAAATTTAATTTGTGACATAAACATAACATTTTCAACCTTATTTATTGGTTTGCTGACAACCCTTCAGTCTTACTTATGGGATTCCAATCTTTTCTCAAAATCCACATCAATGTTTGATGCCAGAATACATCAATAGTAGAAAATACCTCTGTGCTATGCGTGCTCATATCTTGTTGTCATCTGTTCACCTGTGAGTAATTTTAATTGTCAGATAATAAACTTTGTTTCACTTTTTAATATTTTCCCATACTCAGTGTTTGGCAGGTTGTAGATTGTTCATCCCAGTGCTTGATTATTCAGATAGGAGATTATTCATTTCATTTAGTAATTATTTTAATGTTCAGTTCATGCAGCAAAATAATATTTCAGAGTTATCAGTACTGACTTATTTTTTAAATCGGTCTTGCAGTTCCTCTCTTATTGATCAGCAAATATGATCAGTAACTATGTCTTTCTCTCTTTTGTGCCTGCCTGCATTTTACACCATTATTGTTACTGTACAATGTTTATAAATAATGCAAATTAATACTTTTTGTCATACATATAGAGATAACTTCAACGCCAATTACCATTTCCTCTAGTTATTGATCTGTTGTGATGAAAGGGAGTTACTATTAGTGATGAGAGAAAAAAAGATAGCTCAGAATTTCAGAACTATGCTAGAAACTGTGAAATGTTTTAAGACAAGCTCTCATTAGACAATTGAATAAGTGAAGGTAATGACTCACATATAGTGGAGACACTGATTAGCAGATGGACACATAAACACACTAGGTCAATTTATGTAACTGTGTTCTTCTTCAGACACACACAGCTACATTGTCAGTCACTATAGTCAAGTAGCAGTTCTTGCACAATGTAGCTGTCTCTCTCTCTCTGTCTCTGACAGAGAGAGAGAGAGAGAGAGAGAGAGAGAGAGAGAGAGAGAGAGAGAGTGTGTGTATACTGATATGAGTTACCTTGTTCCAGCCATTTTTTATTTGCCTATGTAGGCCAACTTCTCAACGCTACTACGAAGTGGATAGTGGTTATCGTTAATTATTTAACTGACTGTGTTCCATCCAGAATTTTCCAATGTTGTAGAAGCTTTAATTAGCTACATGACACATAGCTAACTGATACACAGGTACTATTCTTAAGAGTATGAAAACCAAATGTGAACAAGTAATGGGTTAATTGTACTTAAAGAGATGTAGATGATCATTTTGTAGCAGCACTATGGGAGTATTTCCAGAACAGCATGGTGTGTTAAATCATTTTTATGGGCCAGGGCCCATGTTGTGTCACTTTGTCCTTTCAAAAACAGCAATTATATGCCTTCCTCAAATAAAATATGCACAATTTTATGAATTTGTCATTCTGCATCAGTCTTAAAGCCACTGGAGTTATAATAGCTTTGATGGCATTTTTCTATTAACTCTCATGGTTTAGAAAATTTCTGGATTAACTGTCAGTTATGATGAAGTTTCATTGCTTGTATGAAAGGCCAAACTAATTGAATAAACTTGGAAAACTTATTTTTGTGGTGGTTAAATATTTCCTTTAGGATTTTGCCCAACAGGAAAAAAATAAGATGTTACTGCCACAGTACACAAATTATTAGAGATGGCTGTGTTACTGTAGTTCCACACAATACAACCACTCATGCAGTCAACTGAAGTGGTGCCACAGAATCAGAGAGGGTAACATGTGCAACAAATCCATAACATGACCATAACACTTTTATGCGATATAAAAATGCCAACTATTTTGTAGGACGTCTAGAGGATCCTTCCTAGCCACTCACGATTCTAAATCCAGTGTCTAATTCAGGTTCATTGGAGATACTGTCATTTTTTCACCACTCAACATCATTCTTATCCATTTCACCTGGTCCTCTTGAGCCCAGCATGTTACCTTCCTGGACCTATATTTCCATCTCCCTCATAGCACCATAAACTTCTGTCCTCATCCAGCTCACCAATCATCGACAGTACCTACACTTCTATAGCTTCTATCACTTCCACACAACACCAAAATCTTTCATATAGTTACCATTATTAGCAAGCCTGTGTCATTTGCCAGCAACGGTTGGACAGACTGCATCAAGTGTCAGATTATCTATCGTCATCACCCCTACAGTGACAAGCAACTCCTTGTTCGGTATACAGTCGGGCTTATTAAGGTATTTGCCACACTTACCCCTAATTCTTCAACCACCTCAGTAACCTTCGGAAAAAGACTACACTATGTCTTTTCTCCTTATCACACTAAACTGGAAAAAATTCAATGTGACTTCTGCAAAGCCTTATATATGGGCACAACCAGGAAAAAACTGCCTAAACAATGAATGGTCACTGCCAAACTGTGGTCAAAGCCCAAAATGACTACCCAGTAGCAAGATGTTCTGCTGATTGCAATATGGTTAACTTCAATGGCTACTTCACCACAACCCACCTATCCCCCGCCCCAAATACCAGATTCTCTGAATTATATAGATCGGAACTGACCTGCCAACACATTTTTGATCCTACAATCCCCCTGGCCTAAATCTTCATTAGCCCCAGCCCCACATACACGTCCATCTCTGTCCCCATGCCTGCAACTTCCTCCATTACTCTATACTTATATTTTACTCTGTGGTCCCACACTTCCTCTGATTTATCCCCCCCCCCTCTCCCCTTATTCCTACTTCCCACCCCCTCATCCACTTCAAGTGCCAGAACCAGTTTTCCATACTGTGTCATGGAGGGGGCTCACCTGTGTAGCTCTCATGCTATCCCATTCCTGCCTGTTCCTCTCAGCCGTGTCTTCATCCCCTTTCCACTCCCATCTTCAGTCCCCCTCTTTGCTAATCTCACTTATTTAATCCAACAAAACTCCTCACTCCAGTGGGAACCAAGTAATCAGAGTTATATACTTCACAGTTCCTGCTTCTGACAAAGCATAACATGGGCACTAATTATCTCACTATAGAGTACTCTAAAACTAACTAACTAAGCCTACCATGTAAGCCCTTTACCTTCTAACAGACTTTCTGCAGTATATATTCCCAGTCTCTACAGAAACTGAAAGTATGCCAAGTGTTACAAAAACTCTTATTCACTATTCAGTGATATGGGGTAATCCCTCTGGGTGGACAATTATCAGTGCGCCCACTTCAGCTTAATTGACTATCCATTTACACACTTTGGACTCCACTAAATTACTGAATATTAATCTTCATTTATGGACTGTAATGGTGCAAGATACAATTTCTAACATTCTAAACAATTTTAATGACATGTAAATCTACTTTTTCAATATTCTTGCCCTAGTGGTAACACCAGTTCCCGTCATATCACTGAAGTTAAGTGCTGTTGGGCTTGGCTAGCATTTGGTTGGGTCACTGTCTGAGTCTGCTCAGCACTGTTGGCAAGTGGAGTGCACACAGCCCTAGTGAGGTCAACTGAGGAGCTATTTCAGTGCAAAGTAGTGGCTCCGGTCATGTAAACTGACAACAGCCAGGAGAGAATCCCATGATACTTATAGGCTGAGGACAATATGGCAGCTGGTCTTTACTATTGGGCCTTCAGAGGCCAGTTCAGATGGACTTTAGTTTAGAGTAAATCTACTTTATTATTAGTTCATAATTTTTCATCACGGTTTTTGCAACACAAACTTTAGTTGTATATTTATGGAAACTGTGAGATCACTGAAGAAACTCCGTAAACCTATGAAATGAAGATTGTACTCTTGGGGCCATTCTATATTTTTATGAGTTTAGTCATCAAAGGACTCTGATGTCATAATAGAAGATGTTTTTGCATTTTGAAGTCAAGATTTTGTAAAATGGCTGGTATTTCCTAAAGGGAATGCAATTTTGGCACAAAAAAAGAATGAAGTATCTGGTGTACTGAGTTCAACTGTTTAAACTGAAACTGACATTCTTCTGTGGTTGAAACAGCATTGTGTTTATTATTCCTCTGATAAAATCACTGAAACTTGAGTAATGAGAAACTTTTAAAAAATGCAGTTTAATAAATAGCTGCACATTTTATATGCAACATTGTTCATTTAAGAAATGATAAATGTTTTATAATATGTCTCATATGTAAATACAAGCTATAAGGAACCATGCATTAACTATTTATGTTGTAGATGAAATGATTAAATTATTTGAAATACCACCATGACTGAGGTCAGGCAATTATATGTAAAATTGGTGCTCAATTTATCAATAATGAACTTGAATGCCAATAATAGAAAAGGAACCAATATAGGATCAGTGACAATTTTTCCTTTCAAATAATTATGTGCAAGTATTCTGAATGAAATAAGAATCCATGTTTCATGTCCTTTCAGTGAGCGAAAATGCACAACAGTAATTTGTCTAGCATATGATTGTGTTTTAATTGGCAGCCATGTTTATTATTTCCATGAATAATACCTTTCATATCTCTCATTAATAACATTATAATCATTGTGCTACAGATATTACCACTATCAGTGTTGTATGATTGCATCTTGCACACAATGTACCAAAACTGATGAAAATAGCTTCAGTAATATCATGACAGAAAGTCTCTAATGAATTCAGAGAGAGCAGGACAACGAAAAGTATGTGTGTTGCCACTCAGATTCAGAAACTGGATGTGAAACACGAGTTCATTAAAAAAACGAAGCAATATCGTCATACCCATGTTTCAGCATGTTTCCTAATAAAATATATAATTGTATAAGTTGCTGGAATGAATCAGTCTTTTTCACAGAATCATACTGAACCCATTATTGGGACTTTCTTTAGCAGTAGCATACTACAAATTCTAGATTGTCTGACAAGATCTACAAAACCTCACAAACATGTGGAAGTTTACTAATACATATAACCCACACAAAATGACATATAGCAATAATTTCATAACTACCATTGTTACAGTCATGAGCTAACTTCTATAAATGAATTAGCTCCTGTTAATGGAATATTAAACTGAAACATATCAGCATACATTTAATTTATCTTGCATGAAGTTGTGTGTTGTGTATCTGTGTGAAAGTTCTTTGAGAATTATGGAACATTCTTATGAGAATAATAAGTTGCATGAAAAATAGTTCAAAATAAATAAGAATGTATGGTGATTGCAGTACTCACTGGCTAAAACACCTACAATAGTGACAGCAAATAGAAGAATTTTGTTCAGCTCCATGTCAGCAAAGATAACTGATCAAGAGCAGAACTGAAAATCTGTTTATATACACTGGTGCACCAAATCTGAAGTAATAAAAGCATTAAAGATTTTTGGATAAACAAGACTAAGCAATGATATCAAGTTATATTTCTTTAGGATTAAGCTATGAACATTTATTGCTC
The DNA here is from genome assembly GCF_021461385.2 of Schistocerca piceifrons. Classification (NCBI taxonomy): domain Eukaryota; kingdom Metazoa; phylum Arthropoda; class Insecta; order Orthoptera; family Acrididae; genus Schistocerca; species Schistocerca piceifrons. The sequence continues at coordinate 128,013,991 of NC_060149.1, forward strand.
TGAGACAATTGATAAAATTCAGAGATAAGGCCAAATTCTGGTTATGTGACAAGATATACACATGACAAGACAAATCCCTTTCTGATGAAGGTCTTAGGATTCTTAGAACATTGATAACTGGTTCTTAAAAGTGATTAAGAGTTATTAAAAGAACAGAAGGAAAGACAGCATATTTCCTGTTTTGTTTACAGTACTCAAAATTCATTTATAATTCAATTTTTCACTGAAGAATATAGCACTGGATTTTTTACTATATTTTGTGTGTGTATCTAGGGCTATACTACTTAATCACGAAACATGTTGCTGACTCAAGAATCCACAAAATGTTGATAAGAAATGAAGGAAGAAAATGAAAACAGAGATCTATAACCTCCTGTACAAGTAAAGTGGTTCAGAGTCCAAATGAAACTGTAGGTATCACTATAACTTGCGAGGTTTCAAAGGTCAGAGGAAGGTAATGGCATATAACCTCCAATAGGCTAATGCCTAATAAAGCACTGAGATGTTCAAACCAACCTTGAGACTGATGACAGCTTTACCTACTTTTAATATACACAAGTTGCACAATACTAATATAGCTTATTAGTAACACATCTTGGTAATAGAAGTGATATTTTTTAAAATTTCCTATTCATATTCGATGAGAAAGATGGAAAAAATTTCAGAGAAACTGTCTTCTGGAATCACTTCAGTTGATGCAACATGCATTAGTGGATGTATGAAGTTGAACAACAGCATCCTTGAACAGTTGACATTCAGTGTAGAATAATGACTGGAACATCAGTTGATTTTTATTTCTACGCAGGCATTTTGTATTGACAAACATGTCTAAACTTTCTGGAGGAACACTTACTGTTAACACTTAAAGATGTCAAGTTATATGGGTCCAGTGTGATGGCTGGCCAGCATGTTCCACACAAAAAACACAGGAGGCATTAGCCCACAGCTACAATATTTGCTGGATAGAAAGTGGCAGTACAATAAATTAGCCTGCTAGACCACCAGATCAAACATCTCAAGATTTCTTTCCCTGGGACTTCTTAAAAGAAAAGTGCATGAAGAAATGCCATACGACTTGTACATATATGACTGAAGGTATTACAAATGCATTTGCAGATATTGATGAGGAAGTAATGTTGTATCCCTGGAATCCTTGACAAGTAGGCATTTGATATTAGTTGGGTTACCTTTCTTAAGGTGCATAAAATATGTTGCAAGCCAGTTTCGTGTTGACCACTTTGTACAACCCATTTATGGTGTGTATGGATACAACAGCTGCAGATGTGTTCAGTATGTAGAATGTCAAAAGGGCAATCTGCACACAGTGTTTTTTTCACACTTTTGTCTGGATCATGGTGTGCTGGAAGTATATAATGAAATTTTTGTGTGATGTTGCATTAAACAATATAAAATGTTTATTTATAATACAAAGCAGGCTCATAAAGCAAATTAGTTCTATTAAGAAACTGTTTTGTCCATGGCCCCAGTGTAAACAATTTCCAAGTTAATTTTTAATCATATAACATGAACATGCAGTTAAAAACAGACATTATTATTTAAGAAAGTGTTTTCCCCTCTGTTTTGCAGGTGACAGCACCATCTAGTGAAAAGACTATAGTGTCATCCTCTAGGCCCTTGTAATTCTTGCAAATCTGATCTTAATGCACTGCCTGACAAAAAAGGTCAAGCACCAAGACAGGAGAAGGAAATGAAATGCAGCTTCACAGTTTGATAGGATATATGATGTTATTTCAGCGAGTTCAGTATCGAGTCAAATTTATAAAGAACTTGGCAGGATGAGGCCATTTATCAGTATGACATTGCACTCTCTCTGGCCTGTACGTATGCACTGATTCGGTTGGGAAGGGGTCCTTGATATTCTGATCACTGGCTCACAGTGTAGGTGACATTTGAGCTGGTCCCACATATGTTCTGTTAGGGACTTATATGGGGATCTTTCTGCCTATGGGACTACATCAGTTTCACAAAGACAGTTCATAGAGACATGTAACAAGATAAAAATTATCCTGATGAAAAATAGTGTCATGATATTGTTACATGAAAGGCAACACATGAGGATGCTGGATGACTGTGATGTACCATTGTGCCACAAGAGTCCACTAAATAACTACCAGCTGTATTCATACCCGATGGCTCCCCACACCATAAAACTATGAGAAAAATGCTGGAAGAATAGAATTTCTACCCAGATCACCACCATAGTCAGTGATGATGGTCATCCAGAGTAGAACAGAACTGTGATTTATTGCTGAACACAATATGATTTATTTCATCAGCAGTCCATGTTCCCAGTCATGGGACCATTTCAAAATACAGTGGTTTGTTTTGTGGTTTTAATGGCAATATATGAAAGTAAGTCCATAGTCTGGATGCTGCTAGACTCTCACCAATGGTGTGTGATGACACAGGAAGTTGTAAAGAGTCCATTACTTGTTGTCAGCTTGCAGAGATGTGCGTGATGCATAGTACAGTGATCTTCCCTTGTTGTGGTTAGGTGTAATTGACTGGAAACTTGATAACTAGTATACCTGGTCCTGATGTTCCCATGCAACCTGACATTGGGCTACAGTCACATCTGAAGGCTTCATAAATCTGGATACTACATGATTTGAGCAGCCTGCCAAATGGAGACCTACAATGAGGCCACTTTCAGACACTGTTGGTTGCTGATAATGCTGTCTCAGATAAATATGTGGCACTTCTGTGTCCTTCACATTGATCTAATACTGTTCAGACCTTTACACAGCTGACCAGGCCTGGTAACAACAACAACAACCTCAAATAACACTAATGCACTCTGGTGACTGTTCTACCTGTCACAGAGAACTGTAACTCTTTTTATCATTTCTTTTACAATATATCTGCTAAATTTGAAAGGAACCAGTGCTAAAAAATCTCATTTTTATCTTCTACCAAAGTGTAGTGTAGTTCACACAAATGAATGTTTTTGTTGATTATAGAAGACATCCATTGCCCCAGCTTAAGTTTTAGTGCTGCAATGTTTCACACACGAAAGATAATACTAAGCTTTCTTTTTGTTTTCCTTTCCAAAAGCCAAACTACAAATCTGACAATTTATGTGCCTACTTCTTTATACATGACCTTCTCAGAAACATTTGATAGTAATTAGGAAATTCTTCTGTAACTGTGCCCATTAACTTTCAGTCCCAATATATGAAGCTATTTAATGACTAAATATTTTAATCTACATCGAAACTTGCCACACCTGAAATACAGACTGCGCAGGTTATTGAGAACAGTACTAGTGTATTGCACACTGATGTTCATAAACATCTGTGATATTTCGTTACACTCGTGTGAGCTTTTAATCTTCATCAATCCTTGCTTCCTCAAATGGGATGTCCGTCATATTCAGCAGATTCCATTAAGAAGGAGAATCTACAAGGATGTGGAGAGAGTCAAGGCATACATTGATAACTGACAGAAGACAAGCAAATCACAGTAACTTAAGCTGTAGACATCATTAACTGTGAACTATCATTGTACTCCTAAGGCTCTTCATTCTTATGCCAGCTAAATTTAACCTAAAAGTAAGAAATATGCTACTCTGAACTGAAAAAAGTCTGCTGTTTCCACATTTACATTAAACATGTACTTTTATCTCCTATTGGTAGCTTAATATTTACTTGAGTATGCTGGTATCTTTCCAGGTAAATAGTATACAGATTTCCATTCACTAGATAAACTAAAGAAAAAAAAGAAGAAAAATTGTAATAGCAGCAGATTTTAATATAAATACTGCAAATGACATTAAAGAATAAACAACATTTATTGATTCAATTAAAAAGTCTGGTTTTAAACTAAATTTTTTGGAGTTTACCAGAGAAAATGTGCACTCAGCAACAAGCATCGACATCATTGTAATAAATTACTACATTGATAATGTACATAATTTCTGTCTAGACTTATGACTTTCTGATCACTCAACCTTACTTGTCTCACTGCCAAAAACTGATAAACATAATATAAGAAAAACATACATCAAAAGAAGTTTCAATAAAACGAATACTGAAAGGTTCTATGAGAAACTAAGTAAAGTTAAGTGGTGTTTTTGGGATGGTGATTCAACAAATGAAAACTTTAGTACATTCTTAAACAGTTTTCTTAAAGTATTTAATGAAGCTTTCCCACCAAGATCATATTGCAACGAAAATCAAATAAGATAAGACAGATCACTCCAGGAATAAAAATATTGAGTGAGAGGTAAAGGAAGCTACACAATCAACTGAAGTACAACAAAGATCCTGATTTTGTAAAATATGTTAGAAACAATAAAACTGTTTTTAAAAAAGTTGTGAAAGCTTCAAAACAAATGGAAAATAACAAATTCATTCTAGGGTAGAAAAATACAACAAAGGCAGTATGGTCTGTAGTTAAGTCTGAATTAGGTGTCTCAAATCATAAACAAGACATTCAGAAATCAAACTTAAGGAAAAATTGGTTGTAAATCCAGCTCAAATATCTGAATGCTTCAAGGAGTACTTCATAAATGTAGCAAAATCTGATTTAGATATAGCAAATTACGAGCAGAAAGTAAATAGTTTTGGGTTAAAAGGCAATACCAGTGAATGTCTCAAAAAATTCAACACAGTCTCAGCAAAATTTGTTGAAAATGTCATACTCTCCTTAAAAGACAAAAACTCTGTTGGCTGGAATGGGATACCCACCAAAATAATAAAAAAAGTTTACAACATAATATGTCATCGTCTCTCTCTCTCTCTCTCTCTCATAATAAACAAATCCTATGAAGAAGTTTACTTCCCTGATCTCTTGAAATATGCGGAACTAAAACCATTGTTTAAAAAAGGTTCAAAAGATGATATGGGAAATTATCACCTCATCTCTATACTCCCTGTCATAAAAAAAATATTTGAAAAACTTGCTGCTTTACAGATAAAAAGCTTCATCACATAGATCAACGTCATTTCAAATAACCAATTTGGCTTCCAACAAGGCAAAAACACAGTAGATGCAATAAATGAGTTTATTGAAAAAATTACTTCATCATTATATAGGAAAGCTAAGGTCGCAGGAATATACTGTGACCTTACAAAAGCATTCGACTCTGTAAACCATGCCCTGATGCTTTTCAAACTCAACAGGTATGGAATAAGGGATGTTGGTTTGAAATGGTTTGAATCATATCTCTTGGAGAGGAAACAAAGGTTAGTAATCACATCAAATGGAGCAGATCACTTCTCCGAGTGGAAAACTGTCACACAAGGTGTTCCTCAAGGCTCAATCCCTGGACCCATTTCATTCCTTTTGTATGTAAATGACTTGTCTCTCAATATATATAATCATTTAACTTTGTTTGCAGATGATACTTTTGCCCTGCTTGAAAATGAAAATTCTGACAATATACCACTGAATTTCAAAAACTCACATGATGAGTCTTGAAACCAAACATTCAAAAACTGAAGAAATCTGTGTCACTCACAACAATCAAAAAATGGGAGAACCTGCCTCATTCAGGTTCCTGGGAATAAACTTAGACAGAGCTTTGAGTTGGAATTGTCATATAGAATATCTAGCAAATAAATTAAACAGCCTTGTATTTGCAATGGAAATTTTAGACTGTGCCACTGATGTGGCCACCAGGAAAATAGTATATTATAGCTACTTTGGATCATTTATTCGATGTGGAATAATTTTTTGGGGAAACTCATGAAATGTTACACGAATTTTAAAGTTGCAAAAAAAGAACCATTCGCAACATGTGCTCTGCACAGCTGAGGGCATCTTGTCGACCATTATTTAAAGACCAAAAAATAGTAACTGTCGCCTCTTCATATATCATTGAGGTGGTTCTTTTCCTACACAGCAGAGCTGGTCTATTATAAAAATAATTTTGAACACTCATATGACACAAGACATAAAGAGAACTTCATGCTCACCTCTCATCGCTTAAAACTACATGCTCAGACTCCTCAGTATATAGCCATGAAAATTCACAACACAATAAAAGGGTGAGACATAATGAATATGAAGATAAATACTTTAAAAAGCAAGTTACATGATTTTCTAATTGAACGATGCTACCACTCTGTGGACAATTTCCTGAAGGATGAAGTGACACTTTGAGCTGAATCCCTAAAATGGAATAAAAATCCATGATAGTTATAGGAGACGTAAATACTATAAGTTCGACAAATTGCAAGTAAGTAAATGCTCCACAAAGTATTATTGTATGTGTGACAAAATTTTAAATAAGTAAATTGTAACCTTGACATGTCTCCTGTACATCAGACATATGTCCTGAAATTGTGTACATTATGAGATGAATAAAACACATTTCACATTTACTGTTTCTGCAGCATGACCATGAAGACTGCTAAATGGCACATAAGTAAAAATTTTCAATCTTTGAGTCTTGGTGTTTGGATAATTTGCAGAAAGAGTGGATAACAAGGGATGTTTTTAATTTTCTTCTGAACTGGTGTGAATTCCCAGTCTCTTGGTATAATGTGAGAACTATCTTGAAACACTAATGTGAGAAAGTGTTGCATACTTGCTAAGAACAATAATTTTTTTAAAAAAATTAACAGCTACTGATGAAAAGTGATTATTAGAAACATTATGCAACTGTGATGTATTATGAACAGTTTAATTCTCCCACAGAATAGGTGTGACATGCTTGGTACTCACCTTCTGCCTTGATGTTTCTTTTAGAAACATTTACATAATTGTAAATACTTGTGACAGTTCCTCAATTTTTAGCATACTGCATGGTTTTTGTCTATTTGATGACTCTCTTCAGTACTTGAAGTATTTTCTGTAGTGATATTCTGTAACTGAACTATGAGTTTCCTCCATATCAGGATACAGTTACTGTTTCCTTGCTTATGACATTCCAAAACCATCAGTTATCCAAACTGGTCACTTGTTATTATTAACCTCATGCATGTACTACCTTACTATTAACAAATGTGATGACATTTTTTAGAAATGTTACATTGGTCATTCAGGATGTTTGTGTTGTAAACATCTTGCCACACATCTTCAAATATTTACATCACAACAGAATATGCATACATTCTGTTCATCATCTTGAAATATTGCACTATGTTATTTCCTCCTGTGTTAATATTTGTGAGTCGTAATCTGATGTTACTTATGTTCCTCAAATTGTTCCCTCAACCAAAGAATAATCTATCCAGACATTTATGAAAGAGCTATTAGTTCACAATACCCTAAATGAAGGATTTGTGTAGCTCAAGTAATGTTATTTTTCCAGGAGAACCAGTCAAAATTTAATACTGAAATCTTCACAAAGAATAACTTGATGTCTTTCTTGAGAAGTGATTTTATAGTTAGCATGGTGTCAGTTCTAATAGGTAAGATTCTATGCTCTAAACTGGGATATCAGTAGAGGACTACAGTTGCTCTTTGAAAATTTAAATAGTCTGGAACAAATGTAATATATATATCCTTCCCCATGTGCAGCTTTTCAGTGGTTCATTTTTGATGACTTCACTTTTATGGATGACAATACATAACCACAATGAACAACATAGGTAGAGGTTCTCTTGGAGCAAGAGGATATTTAGTGAATGTACTTGCCTGTCCATTCCCCCAACCTAAACTGCATTGAATGTTTGTGGGTTGCATTGGGGGGATGTATTGCTGCATGTCCACTTGCAACAATGACCAAACATGCAGGTGAAAGAATGGAACGCTCTATGACAAGAACCTCTTACCAACCTTGTGGCTAGCATGGAAGCACATTGCAGATCATGCATTGCCATCTGTAATTATCGCACACCCTACAAAGAACAATGTCAAGCTTTTGCTAATGTCCATAAATCACACTTCCTTCAGTGTAACTATTGGCTTTGAATAAAAGTGTTGTTTCTGTTTATCTCATTGCATATTTCTTTAAGTTACAGTCTATCCTATACTGGAGAAGTACTGTCCAAGGTTCATCAAATTACCTTACTTGGCAGAGACCCATGACGTCAAATTTACTTTCATCCATACATTTTACACCCATTACTTCTAATTTAACACAATGTGTCTGAAACATTAAACTGGCTATTATTTCTGTAATTATTTTTAATCACCTGTTACAGCACTATTACACACATCAAAAAAGGTATGGCATCATCTCGGTTCCCGGAACTCTTGAAGGTAGATGTTGACTGTGGATATTGTACCGCAGACACAGTCCCATTGACTGTTCAGAGATGTCACTACATCTGCCCAAAGATATAAACAACCATGCATGAACAGCGCCTATTAGACGGAGGGTGTCCAACAGCCGATCAGTTCCAGTCATTCCAACAAGAAGGAGGTACACGGCTCGTGTTGTCTGTAGTTCAATCATGCCTAGGTGGTCAATGCTGCGGTTTGATCACATCCGGATTGTTACTTTGTGCTAGGAAGGAATCTCAACAAGGGAAGTGTCCAGGCATCTCACAGTGAACCAAAGCGATGTTGTTCAGACATGGAGGAGACACAGAGAGAAAGGAACTGTCGATGTCATGCCTTGCTCAGACTGCCCAAAGGCTACTACTGCAGTGGATGACTGCTGCCTACGGATTATGGCTCAGAGGAACCCTGACAGCAACGCCACCATGTTGAATAATGCTTTTTGTGCAGCCACAGGACGTCGTGCTACGACTGAAACTGTGTGCAAAAGGCTGCATGATGCGCAACTTCACTCCTGATGTCCATGGTGAGGTCCATCTTTGCAACCACGACACTATGCAGCATGATACAGATGGGCCGAAAAACATGCTGAATGGACCTCTCAGGATTGGCATCATCTTCTCTTCAGCGATGAGTGTCGCATATGCCTTCAACCAGACAATTGCCGGAGATATGTTTGGAGGCACCCCAGTGAGGCTGAATGCCTTAGACAATTCGCACCCCCATCGTGCACAACTTGTGAATGATTTCCTTCAGGAAAATGGCATCGCTAGACTAGAGTGGCCAGCATGTTCTCCAGACATGAACCCTACTGAACATGTCTGGGATAGATTGAAAAGGACTCTTTATGGGCAACCTGACCCACCAAACACTCTGAGGGATCTACGCCAAATTGCTGTTGAGGAGTGGGTCAATCTGGACCAATAGTGCCTTGATGAACTTGTAGATAGTACGCCATGACAAATACAGGCATGCATCAATGCAAGAGGATGTGCTACTGGGTAATAGAGGTACCGGTGTGTAGAGCAATCAGGACCACCACCTCTGAAGGTCTCGGTGTATGGTGGTACAACACGCAATGTGTGGTTTTCATGAGCAATAAAAAGGGTGGAAATGATGTTTATGTTGATCTCTATTTCAGATTTCTGTACAGGTTCAGAAACTCTTGGAACCGAGGTGATGCAAAACATTTTTTGACTTGTGTGTATGGTTCACTCAGTGTATGAGAAGATTTTGAAGGCAGTTTGCTGATGCATACGTATCCCTGTAGCAGTATTTGTTGCTTAATTTTTCTATTCTTTATCTTGTTTACATAATAGTTCATTCTAGCTAGTGATCATCAATGCAGGATTGAACTGCTGTTACATTTTTGTTATTTTGCCTCATCTTTTTCTGATCCTTCCCAGCATTTGCCTACCATAGTTGTTGTAGAGCTGCATTCAGCTTTGTTTAGCAGCACTGAATTCTTATGCATGACTGAAATTATATATTTAAACGTATAGATCTCGGAAGTATCACATATCTTTACTTCAAAGTAAACAGATTTGTTATTTGAGAGCAACAAAGCTGATTCAAAGGAAGATAGTTAAGAAAATGAGGCATATATGGTGTGGAGAGGAACAGAGTACAAACCATGACTTGCTGTGTTATGTTGTTGAAAACCTGCTCTCACTTGGTTATTATATACCAGTACGTCTATGTTTAGGTTATACTTAAACTGCCCTCTTACAGTCATTCTCAGTGCCACTTCTTTCTATTCATTGCTTCCAAAGGAATAATTTTGTGATAAGAAAACTTGAGATACGGTTTGGAAGGTGACTATAACCCTTTTATCATCTTGCTCCTGTCACCTCAAAAGTAAAAAAAATACATGAAGTAACTTAATTGGAGAAGGACTTTGACTCTGACATTTGCACTTACAACAGGATTAACCTCTAGAATGCTTCCTAAAGCCTCCTCTAGGGATACATATTGTACCTGACTTCTGTGTGAGGAATTCTTTTCATAGAGTTTCTTTGAAGATTTATGAGAGATAAACATATAGCTATGCTCTAAAGTGAGGTATCTGTAGAGTACTATGGTTTTTCTTACTGGTCAACATTATTGTGACACTGTACTCCTTCCCCATGAGCTTCATTCCAGGGTTTAATTTGACCCCGATTTAATTTTAATGGATGACAGTGCATGGCCTCATTGAGCCGTGCAGTTGGAGGAGCTGTTGGTACGATAGGATATTCAGTGATTTAAATTCCATTGAAGACATGAGAGGCACTTGGAAGACATACTGCAGCAAGCCCTCATGCACTAATGGTCACCCAGCAGTTGTCAACTACACTGGTGGATGAATGGAATGCCCTGCCACAAGAATTCCTTACTGACATTACAGCCAGCAAGGGAACACATTGTAGTTCATTTATTACCAGCCATGGTGATTACACATCCTATTAATAATGTCCTGATCCAGAGGAACATCATAAATCCTAGTGACTTCTGTATAATTATTGTCTTTGAATAAAAGTGTCATTTCTGTTCATTAAATGATCTAATTCTTTCATTTATCTTCTGCACTATATTGTAAAAACAATTCTTTCTATGTATGGTCCAGGTTTCACTGAGCTATGGTACTTGGCAATGACACATCATGTGAAAGTTACTTTCTGCCTTATGTGTCACACAACAGTGTATTAATGCAAACATTCATACACAGCCGAGAAGTATTTTTAATAGAAGTAGGCCTATCAACTTTTTTATGTGAAATAATATGGGCATTGAAACCATGCACAATCACATGTATTGAAAAAGTGAAAACAGGTTCACTTTGATTAGGATAAAAATAAAATAAATGTGAGTGATTAAATAGCTGCAGATTTAATGAGACATTCGTTAATATATATATATATATATATATATATATATATATATGTATATAACACAGATGATGTGAGTTACCAAACGAAAGTGCTGGCAGGTCGATAGACACACAAACAAACACAAACATACACATGAAATTCAAGCTTTCGCGACAAACTGTTGCCTCATCAGGAAAGAGGGAAGGAGAGGGAAAGATGTGGGTTTTAAGGGAGAGGGTAAGGAGTCATTCCAATCCCGGGAGCGGAAAGACTTACCTTAGGGGGAAAGAAGGGGTATACACTCGCACACACACACATATCCATCCGCACATACACAGACACAAGCAGACATTTGTAAAGGGAAAGAGTTTGGGCAGAGACGTCAGTCGAGGCGGAAGTACAGAGGCAAAGATGTTGTTGAAAGACAGGTGAGGTATGAGCGGAGGCAAATTGAAATTAGCGGAGATTGAGGCCTGGCGGGTAACGAGAAGAGAGGATATACTGAAGGGCAAGTTCCCATCTCCGGAGTTCTGACAGGTTGGTGTTAGTGGGAAGTATCCAGATAACCCAGACAGTGTAACACTGTGCCAAGATGTGCTGGCTGTGCACCAAGGCATGGTTAGCCACAGGGTGATCCTCATTACCAACAAACACTGTCTGCCTGTGTCCATTCATGCGAATGGACAGTTTGTTGCTGGTCATTCCCACATAGAAAGCTTCACAGTGTAGGCAGGTCAGTTGGTAAATCACGTGGGTGCTTTCACACGTGGCTCTGCCTTTGATCGTGTACACCTTCCGGGTTACAGGACTGGAGTAGGTGGTGGTGGGAGAGTGCATGGGACAGGTTTTACACCGGGGGTGGTTACAAGGGCAGGAGCCAGAGGGTAGGGAAGGTGGTTTGGGGTTTCATAGGGATGAACTAAGAGGTTACAAAGGTCAGGTGGACGGTGGAAAGACACTCTTGGTGGAGTGGGGAGGATTTCATGAAGGATGGATCTCATTTCAGGGCAGGATTTGAGGAAGTCGTATTCCTGCTGAAGAGCCACATTCAGAGTCTGATCCAGTCCCGGAAAGTATCCTGTCACAAGTGGGGCACTTTTGGGGTTCTCCTGTGGGAGGTTCTGGGTTTGAGGAGATGAGGAACTGGCTCTGGTTATTTGCTTCTGTACCAGGTCGGGAGGGTAGTTGCAGGATGCGAAAGCTGTTTTCAGGTTGTCGGTGTAATGGTTCAGGGATTCCGGACTGGAGCAGATTCGTTTGCCACGAAGACCTAGGTTGTAGGGAAGGGACCGTTCGATGTGAAATGGGTGGCAGCTGTCATAATGGAGGTAATGTTGCTTGTTGGTGGGTTTGATGTGGACGGACGTGTGAAGCTGGCCATTGGACAGGTGGAGGTCAACATCAAGGAAAGTGGCATGGGATTTGGAGTAGGACCAGGTGAATCTGATGGAACCAAAGGAGTTGAGGTTGGAGAGGAAATTCTGGAGTTCTTCTTCACTGTGAGTCCAGATCATGAAGATGTCATCAATAAATCTGTACCAAACTTTGGGTTGGCAGGCCTGGGTAACCAAGAACGCTTCCTCTAAGCAACCCATGAATAGCTTTCACATCCCGCAACTACCCTCCCGACCTGGTACAGAAGCAAATAACCAGAGCCACTTCCTCATCTCCTCAAACCCAGAACCTCCCACAGAAGAACCCCAAAAGTGCCCCACTTGTGACAGGATACTTTCCGGGACTGGATCAGACTCTGAATGTGGCTCTCCAGCAGGGATACGACTTCCTCAAATCCCGCCCTGAAATGAGATCCATCCTTCATGAAATCCTCCACACTCCACCAAGAGTGTCTTTCTGCCGTCCACCTGACCTTCGTAACCTCTTAGTTCATCCCTATGAAATCCCCACACCACCTTCCCTACCCTCTGGCTCCTGCCCATGTAACTGCCCCCGGTGTAAAACCTGTCCCATGCACTCTCCCACCACCACCTACTCCAGTCCTGTAACCCGGAAGGTGTACACGATCAAAGGCAGAGCCACGTGTGAAAGCACCCACGTGATTTACCAACTGACCTGCCTACACTGTGAAGCTTTCTATGTGGGAATGACCAGCAACAAACTGTCCATTCGCATGAATGGACACAGGCAGACAGTGTTTGTTGGTAATGAGGATCACCCTGTGGCTAAACATGCCTTGCTGCACAGCCAGCACATCTTGGCACAGTGATACACCGTCCGGGTTATCTGGATACTTCCCACTAACACCAACTTGTCAGAACTCCGGAGATGGGAACTTGCCCTTCAGTATATCCTCTCTTCTCGTTACCCGCCAGGCCTCAATCTCCGCTAATTTCAATTTGCCGCCGCTCATACCTCACCTGTCTTTCAACAACATCTTTGCCTCTGTACTTCCGCCTCGACTGACGTCTCTGCCCAAACTCTTTCCCTTTACAAATGTCTGCTTGTGTCTGTGTATGTGCAGATGGATATGTGTGTGTGTGCAAGTGTATACCCCTTCTTTCCCCCTAAGGTAAGTCTTTCCGCCCCCAGGATTCGAATGACTCCTTACCCTCTCCCTTAAAACCCACATCCTTTCGTCTTTCCCTCTCCTTCCCTCTTTCCTGATGAGCAACAGTTTGTTGCGAAAGCTTGAATTTCATGTGTATGTTTGTGTGTCTATCGACCTATCGACCTGCCAGCACTTCCGTTCGCTAAGTCACATCATCTGTGTTTTTAGATATATTTTTCCCACGTGGAATGTTTCCCTCTATTATATATATATATATATATATATATATATATATATATATATATATATATATATATATATATATAATCTGCACTTGTTGGGATTATGGTAAACAGAGTTACAGTACACTTAATGCCATAGACACTTTCTGGGATACCAGAAACAAGATTATTTCAAATTCTTACAATTTTTGTAACCTTGTCATTATAAACATTGTGCAAAAGCAGTTCTCTCTTTCTGCATGTAAAGTGAATTCTTTAGTAGCATTTGACAGGACAAAGCTGATACTGAAATACAGGTGGTTGGTTTGTGGCTCACTGCAGTCACAATCATGGGATTAGTTTTCAAGATAAGATGATTACTTGAGCTGTGATTGAATTATGAACACTAATGTTGTAATGTTCCATCAAGTTCCATATTACATCTGGCGGACAGAGATTAATAAGACACAATTTGCTCTTTGACAGACCATGATATTGGTCTATATGTACTGTTTTCAGTTGTATAGGGAGACATACAGAATATTCATGGAATTAAGTCTTGTCTGTGAAGTTTACATTCAAGCAGCAAGTAAGTTCTATTGGGATCTACTTTTATCCTCCCATACTTTGCAAACATCGTTCATCAAGTACCTAGGGCCTGGGTTACAAAAGACGTAAGGAAGATTCTACAGTGGTTGTTACCTTTAACAACACAGCGACCACTCTGCAGATTTATTTGAGAGGTGTAGTCACCTGATTTGTGTGAGCTGAGTTGTGGTATACAGGCCATAGTCTACCACAGAGAAGTGAAACAAATGCGACCTTTCACTTAGCTGGATGTGCTACCCATTTGCTAGTAATAAGATTTCTGGAAAACGGTATTTTAGATTGAGACCTCCTTTTAACACATTGCTTCCTTTATGTTAATGCCTCATCCAGTTGGACTGAAGACTGCCTACAGCAAGAGGATATTGAACTCTGAAGGTTCACCTAAACAAAGAAATACTGATTCTACCAAAAAATTAATGTCTTCAAAAACGTTGCTGTGTTTTGTTTTATAGTAGCAAGTTTAATCACCTGTGTACTGAAATTGCATATAATAGTGGCACCCATGGATTACATTTATGTAAGGAGTTAATTAACTTATTCACATAAACTATATCACATTATTTTTCTGGTTTACTACATGAATAACTTCTCTGTACAAAATGTATTACAAATGAATAAGTAATAAATACAATCAAAGTGCATTTATTGCATACAGAAACAGATTATCATAAATGTAAGTATAATAGAACAACACATGAAGTTACACAAATTAAGTTGTAAATTAATAATTGAAAGCCCATTGTTGTAGTCTAATACATTTATTCTATTTTGTAACTATATACCAGTATTTAATTGAAAACCATTTAAAGTTCTTTTTATTTGAATTTGACTTTTAGCTAGCCTGTGAACCATAATTCAAAACATGTGGTAAAAGTCTCAATCCAACCCTTAAAAGAAAAACAAATTGTATTCATGAAGTCCACTGTAATTTCACACTGACAGTTAATTTGAAGGTTACTTCAACCGACATTATCCAGCCACAGAAGTACCTCAGGAATCAGGGATTTGAATCGGTTTTGCAAAAAATTTGTAAGCTTTGTCTACCATTAAATCAAATATCAATAGCTTTAGTTCACAGATTAACTATAATTTGATTAGTTAGCACAGTTAAATGGTAGGCAATGGTTATAATCCAGATATATGTGATCCCATACACATTACTTTAGAGCAGTGTTCAGTTATATCAATTAAATAATGAAATATTATTTCAAGTTCTACTTCAGAACACAGATTTAATCTTCTACAGTTAAGTTACATTTTCTGTTCACTTATGTTCACAACTTTCTTTGAAGGTTTGTTGCCATGAATTATGTATAAAAGCTGCACAATTGTTAAGAAATAGCTGTGACTGATTCTTAAAATATCACAAACACATTGCACACTGCAAATAAAGGTAGATATTTCAGTCCTAAACTTAACATGTAGTTTAATAACTTCTTAATGAATGAAAGTATTAATATGACAGTAGTTGTCATTATTGTTATTGACTTAGAGATATTGAGTTTAATCTAAGGCAGTGGATGCATATAGCAGTAGCTGCATAAGTTAAATAAAACTATTTCTCCACAAAATATCCAAAGTTGGTATGTCATCATAAATCTGTAAACTGTCACAATAGGAGTGCATTACAGGCATCATCCCAAAACCAATATGAGACTTCAGGTGTCATTGCACTACACTGATGAACAACAAATGTTCTTAGCAATACAGAATGTAGTGAGCATTCTCGCTTCTGAAAGTCATTTAGTATACTGGTTACATTGTGGTCCAGGTCATATCCTTCTCACAATGGTAAGCTGTAATAGTCAGGAAGATTCATCCTGTAAAAGAAAACCAAATACTGATGTACAAAAACACTTTTCACAATAATTATAGTTCATGACAACACTGTGGAAATTAAGAATTAGTTGCCAACACTTAGAGGAGTATTAATTGTTTAATTCTCTGACTTGATGTTCATTTAACAGAGGCATCTGATTTCTTGACTTGGCAACATTTCTCTTGAATTATAAATGAAAAGCATAACATAATGTTTTATACATTTTTGAAAACATGTGTCTTAAAGATTGTTTCTGCAGGTACTTATGAAGCCTAAATTATTACACATGTAATATGTGTAATAATTTAGGCTTCATAAGTATGTTAGCAATAGGTCCTCTGTAAGTCATAAATTAGTGTAGACAGTTAATCATTTTTCCCCTCTTTTGCAAGCATTAACAGCTAATATTATGATGGATAAGATCAAAATGCAGTCGTACACTGATCAGGATCCTTAATTATTTCACACTGACTTAGGTTCCTGATTAGATGCTTTGTAGTTGATAAAAATATGAGACAGTTATCATCAAAAACTTTCACAGTTGTCAGTTGAGAAGCAGAATCAAATCTTAAATGTACTGTATCATTATTTATGGAAGTAAACAGTTGATTTAACATGTGGAAGCCTTACAAAAATGGCAATTACAACTAGTTCCACAATAGATTGAGTTTCCACTGAAATTTAGATATAATTAATGAAATAGAAAGAAGAGTCAGTTAAAATTTGTATCTTTCACTTTGATCAATTGGTCAGCCCATAATTCTCTCTCTCTCTTTGCCATCAGTCTTCTGAGTGGTTTGATGTGGCCTGCAATGAATTCCTCTCCTGCTGTGACAATTCCTCTCCTGTGACAACCTTTCCATTTCAGAGTAGCACTTGCAACCTATGTCCTCAATTATTTGCTGGATGTATTCTAGTCGCTGTCTTCCCCTACAGTTTTTACCCTCTACAGCTCCTTCTAGTACCATGGAAATTATTTCCTGATGTTTTAGCAGATATCCTATCATTCTGTCCCTTCTTCTTGCCAATTTTTTCCATTTAACCCTTTCCTCAGTGATTTTGTGGAGCGCCTTCTCATTCCTGATCATATCAGTCTACCCAATTTTCAACTTTCTTCCAAAGCACCACATCTCAAATGCATCGATTCTCTTCCATTCTGGTTTTCCATCAGTCCATGAATACAAAATTAAATTAATTTACCAGGATGATAAACAGAGTTCTTTTACAATATCCAAGATTTATGGCATGAAAACACCTGTTAGCATATGCAAATCTACACACTCAAATGTCAGAGGATCATGGCACAGATCATGGCATATTTCCAAGGTCTATGGTAGTTTCATTTTTCCTACTGGTAAGATATTACTGAAGGTTCAGTAAGAATGATTTTCACGTATTCAAAATTGTTTTACATGAGCTCAAAACATGTTCTGCCGAGAGAGTGTCATCATTACATTGGACACAGGCTGTCAGCCACTGCCAGCATTTTGACTCTGACTGAAGGTAACGAGGTCTGTCCAGGTGGCCACAACACATTGCACCTTGTACCTATGATCTAAAACACAAGATGCTTCATTTGCTTTGGCAAGCATGAAATTATGCTTTACAGTAGTGTGAATGTCTGCATAGAGTACCTTTGACAAATATACACTACTGGCCATTAAAATTGCTACACCACGAAGATGACGTGCTACAGACGCAAAATTTAACCGACACGAAGAAGATGCTGTGATATGCAAATGATTAGCTTTTCAGAGCATTCACACAAGGTTGGCGCCGGTGGCGACACCTACAACGTGCTGACATGAGGAAAGTTTCCAACCGATTTCTCATACACAAACAGTAGTTAACCGGCGTTGCCTGGTGAAACGTTGTTGTGATGCATCGTGTAAGGAGGAGAAATGCGTACCATCACGTTTCCGACTTTGATAAAGGTCGGATTGTAGCCTATCGCGATTGCGGTTTATCGTATCGCGACATTGCTGCTCGCGTTGGTCGAGATCCAATGACTGTTAGCAGAATATGGTATCGGTGGGTTCAGGAGGGTAATACGGAACGCCGTGCTGGATCCCCACGGCCTCGTATGACTAGCAGTCGAGATGACAGGCATCTTATCCGCATGGCTGTAACGGGTCGTGCAGCCACGTCTCAATCCCTGAGTCAACTGATGGGGACGTTTGCAAGACAAAAACCATCTGCACGAACAGTTCGACGACGTTTGCAGCAGCATGGACTATCAGCTCGGAGACCACGGCTGCGGTTATCCTTGACGCTGCATCACAGATAGGAGCGCCTGTGATGGTGTACTCAACGACGAACCTGGGTGCACGAATGGCAAAACGTCATTTTTTCGGATGAATCCAGTTTTTGTTTACAGCATCATGATGGCCGTATCCGTGTTTGGCGACATCGCGGCGAACGCACATTGGAAGCGTGTATTCGTCATCGCCATACTGGCGTATCACCTGGCGTGATGGTATGGGGTGCCATTGGTTACACGTCTCGGTCACCTCTTGTTCGCATCGACGGCACTTTGAACAGTGAACGTTACATTTCAGATGTGTTACGACCAGTGGCTCTAGGCTACCCTTCATTCGATCCCTGCCAAACCCTACATTTCAGCAGGATAATGCACGACTACATGTTGCAGGTCCTGTATGGGCCTTTCTGGATACAGAAAATGTTCGACTGCTGCCCTGGCCAGCACATTCTCCAGATCTCTCAACAATTGAAAACGTCTGGTCAATGGTGGCCGAGCAACTGTCTCGTCACAATACGCGAGTCACTGCTCTTGATGAACTGTGGTATCGTGTTGAAGCTGGATGGGCAGCTGTAGCTGTACACGCCATCCAAGCTCTGTTTGACTCAATGCCCAGGCGTATGAAGGCCGTTATTACGGCCAGAGGTGGTTGTTCTGGGTACTGATTTCTCAGGATCTATGCACCCAAATTGCGTGAAAATTTCTTCTTGGTGTAGCAATTTTAATGGCCAGTAGTGTATATTGTATTTTTGGTACTTGGATGTTACGATTACTGACTAAGCTTTAGAAAATGGAATGTCAGGTGAAGAAAGTCTAACATTTGTGACGTATTGTCCCGTTTGGGTTCAATGGAGGGATGAAGGTAGCAGAGGCATCTCGAAACATCTGTGACGTTTATGGGGCGAGCGCAATTGGAGACACTGCCTCAGAAAAGGGGTTTCGTCGTATACAGACCTCCCATCCATACTGATGCACACATAGAGAGTTGTATTAAGTACTTCCTTGTAATGTTCAAGTATAATTCACTGTGGACAACGTACCACGGAAGACTGCTGCATCAGCAGAGGTTGTTTGTTCTTGTTAAACATGAACTGCTGACAGTTTCGCTCTATGCGCAAACTGTGCATAGCCAATAGGGATTGTGGTAGGGGATTCACCTGTTGACTGCGGGTCGCTGTCGAAGAGATTCGGCTCCGGGCCAGACGTTCTGTCACTAACACCGGCTCCTAGCTACGACGTGTTTCTGTCCTAAATCCTTTGCGAACTTCAGTTTCGCAGTGACTTACATTTTTGACACATCATCTCTCGGTTTTCCAGTGACCGGATGGCGCCTGGCAAACAACCCTGGGTGCACCAAAATTCACACACACACACACACACACACACACACACACACACAACCACGAAGAAGTTATCTGAATAGGACGGAAATCCTTAGATGTGATTTAGATGCGAAGACAAATAAATGTTTAAAATTTTAGAAAAATTAGATGCTTTACTCAAGAGAAAGAGCAGTGCGAGCTCTGATTTCCCTTATTTTTTAATTACGATCCTTTCTCCCTATGTAGGTCGGCGTAAACAAAATATTTTTGAATTCGGAGGAGAAAGTTAGTGATTGAAATTTCGTCTGAAGATCCCCCCCCCCCCCCCTCGAAGTGAAACAGACACCTTTGTTTTAATGATGTCCAGCCCAAATCTTGTATCATGTCCGTAACACTTGCTGCCCTATTTCTCGATAGTATAAAACGTACTGCTCTTCTTTGAACTTTCTCGGTGTACTCCGTCAGTCCTATCTGGTAAGGATTCCACACCGAGCAACAGTACTCCAAACAGGACGGACAAACGTAGTGTAGGCACTCTCTTTAGTAGATCTGTTACATCTGCTAAGTGTTCCGTCAATAAAACGCTGTCTTTGGTTCGCCTTCTCCACAACATTAGAATTTAAGTTGTTCGTGATTGTATTTAGTTGAATTTACGGCCTTTAGATTTGACCGATTTATCGAGCAACCGAAGTTTAACGGATTCCTTTTAGCGCTCATGTGGATGACCTACTACTTTTCAATATTTAGTGTCCATTGCCAATTTTCGCTCCATACTGATATCTTCTCCAAATCGTTTTTCAATTTGTTTTTATCTTCTGATGACTTTACTAGGCGACAAACGACAGTATCATCTGCAAACAACCTAAGACGGCTGCTCAGATTGTCTCCTAAGTCGTTTATATAGCTAAGGAACAGCAGAGGGCCTATAACAGTGCCTTGGGGAACGCCAGAAATCACTTTTGTTTTACCCGCTGACTTTCAGTCAGTTACTACGAACTGCGACCTCTCTGACAGGATATCAAGAATCCAGACGCAAAACTAAGACGGTATTCCATAAGCACGCAATTTGATTACAAGCAGCTCGTGAGGTACCGTGTACGGAATCAATTTGAGATCCTTTGCTAATAACATTCAACACTTCGTGTGGGTAAAGAGCTAGTTTTATTTCACAAGAATGATGTTTTCTAAATCCACGTTGTCTGTATCAACAGACCGTTCTCTTCGAGGTAATTCATAATGTTCGAACACAATATATGTTCCAAAATCCTGCTGCATATCAACGTTAATAATTTGGGCCTGTAATTTAGTGGATTACTCGGATTGCTCCTATTGCCTTTCTTGAATACTGGTGTCACTTATGCAACTTTCCAGTCTTTGGGTATGGGTCTTTCGTCGAACGAACGGGTGTATATGACTGTTAAGTACGGAGCTATTGCATCGACATACTGCGAAAGGAACCTAATTGGTATGCAGTCTGAACCGGAAGACTTGCTTTTATTAAGCGATTTCAGTTGCTTCACTACTCCGAGGATATCTACAAATCTACAAGCTACGAACTTATGCACGAACATTGTTTTAGATTAATTTCAATGGTGACGGTAGAGTGCATACAAGTACAGGGTGTACATGAAGTCCAGGGACACTTTCAATTATTTATTGCACAAGAACGAAGCACTGTACTAATCGAATTCTTGCCATACCCGTCCCAGCATGGCATCATCGACGGTGGCAGTCGCTTCCCGTATTCTCTCCCGGAGCTCTGCTACATCACGTGGTAGAGGCAGTAGATACACCAGATCTTTAATGTGTCCCCACAGAAAGAAGTCACATGGAGTGAGATCTGGTGATCGGGAAGGCCATTTCATGAAAGAGCTGTCCTCTTCTGTTCCACGGCCGATCCATCGATGAAAATTGGGTGGAGCGCCGTACTGCTGAAAGGTAAACGGAGAGTCCAATTGCATTTGAGGCATCACCCATTGCTGCAACATGTCCAAGTAGGATTATCCAGTGACAGTGCTCTTGGCGAAGAAGAGGGGCCAGTACAGTTTTCACTTGACAAGGGAAAAAAAAATTACCTTTGGGGAATCATGCTCAAATTCAGTGCATTCATCTGGATGCTTTGTACCTCAGATTCGACAATTATGCCTGTTCACTTTCCCATAAGTGTGAAAAGTGGCTTCGTCGCTAAAAATTAAGCGGTCAACAATGCCATCCCCATCCTCATTCAATTGTTGCAACTGCGAACAAAACTCAAAACGCTTGTCTTTGTCGTCGTCGTTGAGTTTCTGCACTAGCTCCAATTTGAATGGTTTCATAGACAGCTTTTGTCGCAGGACTGTTCACACTGTCTTTGGAGCCATTTCGATTTCACAGGGTGCACGACCGACAGATTTCTTTGGACTCGGTAATGTCTCTCGTACGCGCTCCACATTCACTTCACTGAAACTATGACGTCCGCTTCTCTTTGACGGACGCAAGCAACCCGTCGTAAAGAATTTGTTGTGCCAGTGGTAAATGGCCTTCCTTGTTGGTGGCTTCTTACCGCACTTGGTTCTAAACATCCGTTGAACAGCTGTAGCACACTTGTTTTTGTCGAACTCCAACACACAGAAAGCCCGCTCCGCACCTGAACTCGCCATGTTTGCGACTAGCGCTGACTATCGGCAAATTACGAAACTACCCTGTGGCGGTATACATGAAAAAACTTTCAGGGTTTCTCTTTAAAATGACGTGTGTATGATATCTGTGCAATGTTTGGTTCTTGTGCAATAAAGAATTGAACGTGTTCCCAAACTTTATGTACACCCTCTACTTCAGTCTTCCTCAGATTGTATGCTGCATGAGGAATGGTCATGTTGCTGTTGTTACTAGATGGTGTTTACTCGGTTTACTGAAGATATTTTGGACGAGGACTATTACTACAAAATTTAATGCTTGCTAAATCAAGTGCTCCAACAAGCTTCGACTTTACACCAATCCTAAGAACGGAAGTATTTTTGTACATCTAATTTCAAAAAACAGTTCTCAAGGTGCGTGATGATGTCTATATTGTTGTAATATAAAGAGTTGTTCTTAAGCCGGCCGATGTGGGTGAGCGCTTCTAGGCTCTTCAGTCCAGAATGGCGCTGTTGCTACGGTCGCAGGTTCGAATCCTGCCTCGGGCATGGATGTGTGTTATGTCCTTAGGTTAAAAATGGTTCAAATGGCTCTGAGCACTATGGGCCTTAACTTCTGAGGTCATCAGTCCCCTAGAACATAGAACTACTTAAACCTAACTAACCTAAGGACATCACACACATCCAAGCCCGAGGCAGGATTCGATCCTGCGACCGTAGCAACAGCGCCGTTCCGGACTGAAGAGCCTAGAACCGCTCGCCCACACAGGCCGACTTAAGAAGAACTCTTCATATTACAACAACATAGACATCATCATGCACCTTGAGAACTGTTTTTTGAAATTAGATGCACAAAAATACTTCCGTTCTTAGGACTGGTGTAATGTCGCGCGGTTCCAGACTGTAGCGCCTAGAACCGCTCGACCACACCGGCCGGCGCCCTTAGGTTAGTTAGGGTTAAGTAGTTCTAAGTCTAGAGGACTTAGAACTACTTAAACCAAACTAACCTAAGTGTGGTGTCACCGCCAGACACCACACTTGCTAGGTGCTAGCCTTTAAATCGGCCGCGGTCCGCTAGTATACGTCGGACCGGCGTGTCGCCACTGTCAGTGATTGCAGACCGAGCGCCGCCACACGGCAGGTCTAGAGAGACGTCCTAGCACTCGCCCCAGTTGTACAGCAGACTTTGCCAGAGATGGATCACTGACAAATACGCTCTCATTTGCCGAGACGATAGTTAGCATAGCCTTCAGCTACGTCATTTGCTACGACCTAGCAAGGCGCCATTATCAGTTTATATTGAGATTGTAATTATGTATCATCAAGAGCGATGTTCTACAATTATAGATTAAAGTTAAATATTCCAGAAGCTATGTACTATTTTTGGCTACTATAATTACTTTAACTTGTTCCAGACCTCACGCCAGTCTGCGTGAGCTTAAACGAGTGCATTTCGGCCTCCTCTAGCAAACACTAAGGACACTAAGGACACTAAGGACATGACACACATCCATGCCCGAGGTAGGATTCGAACCTGCAACCGTAGTAGCAACGCGGTTCCAGACTGAAGCGCCTAGAACTGCTCGGCCACAGCGGCCGGCTATTTATATTCACGGCATGCACTACACACTTTAAGTAATGACTTATGCAATATGGTGGCTTAAACCATTTTAATCCTTCATCCGTGAAGACGGTCCAAGATCGAAACCAGTACACGTCTGGGTGTAAAATAAAACCAGCTGATGGTTCAAAGATGCATGTTATACAATACTTAACGGCTGTTGACAGTAACCTTCCAAAAATTTTTAACTCAGAGTGTGTTTATAATTTCATAAAATCGGGATGATTTATTGAAGTGAAAGCGCTTCACAAATTCATAAAGTCAATAACGCGTTGGTTCACCTCTGGCCCTTAAGCAAGGAGCTTGGCATTGATCGATAAGAGTTGTTGGATATCCTCCAGAGGGATATCATGCCAAATTCTGTCCAATTGGCGTGCTAGACCATCGAATTCCCGAGCTAGTTGGAGGACCCACCCTTCCCATTATACTCCAGACGCTCTCAATTGGGGAGAGAGTCGGTGACCTTGCTGGCCAAAGTAGGGTTTGTTAAGCATGAAGACAACAATAGAAACTCTCGCCATGTGCAGGTAGGCATTATCTTTCTGAAATTTAAGTTGAGGATGGCTTGCCATCCTCGTAGAATATCATGGACGTGCCACTGTGCTATAAGAGTGCCGCGGATGATAACCAAAGGGGTACTGTTATGAAAAGAAATGGTATTGTATTGTATTGTATGTTAATCGGGGACCTAGAAACGATGGAGAGGCTCCGTCCCCGCCGCAGCCGCAGTGATCCACAACCCCACGACGACTACCGCAGTCCACTTCAACCCTCCGCCGCCCCACACCGAACCCAGGGTTATTGTGCGGTTCAGCCCCCGGTGGACCCCCCCAGGGAACGTCTCACAGCAGACGAGTGTAACCCCTATGTTTGCGTGGTAGAGTAATGGTGGTGTACGCGTACGTGGAGATCATGTTTGCGCAGCAATCGCCGACGTAGTGTAACTGTGGCGGAATAAGGGGAACCAGCCCGCATTCGCCGAGGCAGATGGGAAACCGCCTAAAAACCATCCACAGACTGGCCGGTTCACCGGACCTCGACACAAATCCGCCGGGCGGATTCGTGCCGGGGACCAGGCGGTCCTTCCCAAAAGAAATGGTACTCCTGGTTGTCGGGACAGTCGTATTGGAATTCCACCAATGACAGGGGTGTCTACAGACACGTCTTCAGTCTCGAATCTCATTGACTTGAACAGAACTGTCTTCAGTGATGAGTCATGCTTCGAACTGAGCCTCGATTACCAATGGCTCCACGACGCTTTCTTACGTGAAAGCGCAACACGGAACTGTAATGACAACGGGGTATCTTAGCGGGTTGCCTACGCAGAGCCTTGCTCCCGTCGCGTCCATAGTTTTGCTAGGCCGGCAGGCACATTTACCGAGTCGGTTGCGGTTGCGCAGTCTTATCAGCCGTGATAAGGCTAGCAAGGTCCCCGAATCTCTCGCGAACTGAGAACGTTTGGAGCATTGTGGGCAGGGCTCTCCATCCGTCTCGGGATTCTGGCGATCTAACGCGCTAATTGGACAGAATTTGGCACGAAATCCCTCACGAGGACATCAAACAACTCTATGAATCAATGTCAAGCCGAATAAGTGCTTGCACCAACTTGATTGAATCGAAACTTGGAGAGATCTTCTATCCACTGATGTGTGACTTTTTTTCTGTGTCTTATAGTTTTTGCACAGTCGTCTTCTGAAACCCTGGAGATACTTCCGAGTAGCCAGATATAAACCATGTTATCTAAGTGAACAGCATGCCTAGCAATTTTGTATATTCTACATTAGTTCCCCATATACCGGTTCGTGCTGAAAAGTAGCCTCTGAATTTTTTGTGTGAAAACTCTTAAAACTTTATAAATAAAACAAATTTTGCTAACATTCTACATCTTTGTTCTTCATGTCTAAATAAAGGGTGTTTCCGTAAGGCTCATTTCACACTGGAAACTGGTGACGGTCACCAGCGACGGTCACCCAAAGAGATACATTCGTTTGAACGGGAGCGTTCACACCGGAACACTACACTGCCTCACCGAGCCACTGTGACCAAGCACTGACTCACCCTCGCCACATTTGACGGACACGGTCACTGTGTTCAAAGCAGTCACCACCGGACATGCGTGAGTTTCAATTGGAGTGTTCGCACTGGGTCGCTGATCACAGACACAGCGCTGCAGATTTGCCGACCGACAGGCAGTCATTTCTGAGACACTAACACGAAACATTCATTGTACATTATACCGTACACACTGAGTTTAGATTCGATTAACACGAAAGATTTTATAAGTGAAGTAGAAAGTCGTCCTGCTATTTGGGATGTGAAAAGCGATGACTGTAGAAACAAAGTGATGAAAACGAATGAGTGGCAAGAAATTATAACGAAACTTCCTGGCAGATTAAACCTGTGTGCCCGACCGAGACTTGAACTCGGGACCTTTGCCTTTCGCGGGCAAGTGCTCTACCATTTTTTTTCTTTTTTTTTTAATTTTTATAATGTTTTTTTTCTCACCAGGAACAGGATAAATGAACAAAAGATCTTTATTGGTACAAACTTAAATACAACAGAAATGCCATCCTTCCGGCGAAAATAACACAAGACAAGACAAGAATAATAATACTGATGTAAGCTAAGAGGTGTGAAGCAATATACAGTGGAGTGAGGGAAAAACCAGTGTTTTCTGGTATAGTGCATAAAAGAAAGGAGGCGCGTGTCCATGCGCCTACTCCACTGTGGGTTACAAATGTAGAAAGTAGCGTGGGGGGTCACAGATGTCAGCAGGGGGGGGGGGGGGGGGCGGGAGTGCTGTCGGCGTATGGCACCATCCAACTGAGCGGGGGTGACGTAAAGATCGCATGTAGGTAATTGGCGAAGAAGGCGCGGTAGCGCGGTCGGTGTTCGACTTCACTGTGGGCGGTTTGGTTCAAATGGCTCTGAGCACTATGGGACTTAACATCTGTGGTCATCAGCCCTCTAGAACTTAGAACTACTTAAACCTAACAAACCTAAGCACATCACACACATCCATGCCCGGGGCAGGATTCGAAGCTGCGACCGTAGCAGTCACGCGGTTCCGGACTGAAGCGCTTAGAACCGCACGGCCACCGCGGCCGGCTGGGCGGTTTGTAAGTACTGCCAGAAATCAAGGCGTGATTTGTCGCCATCATTATACATGTAGGTGATCGTCCATGCCTTGAACCATAGAATCGCATGATTTTTGGTGGCGGGGAAATAAGTATTCTCAGGATGGATAAAAGTCCATGGGTCAATCGAGTCCGGCGGAACGCGGAGGTAACAGGCAACGAACTGTCGGGCAAGTTTCCAGACGTCACTGGTGGCAGCACAAGTCAGTTGATGGACATCGTCATCCACGAGGTGGCAAATGAAACAAAGTGGAGAGTCCTTTAGTCCGATGGCATGAAGACGATGATTTGTGGCGAATTTTTCATTTGCGACTTGGTACCATGTTGCCCGGACGTTGGAGGGAAGAAAAGGCTGGTGGATGTGACGCCAAACCGTGGGCCACCGCGTGGACGGATGTCTCAGTTCGATATTGTTGCTGGATATGGAACGAAGGAGTGGGGTGTAAAAATCTTTAGGTCGAGGAGAACGCGTGGTCGGTAAGTGTGTGTGAGCATAACTGAAGTCGACGATGAAATCAGAAATGTGCGTCAGATGGTGCTTGATGTGTCCGACTGGTACTGGGGGTGTTATGGTCGCGGGCACAAGAATTTCCAGCAAGCTGCGCGTAAGGGAGGTGCCCCCGTGCCACTGCTTGTGCATGGTGGACATGTACAAGGACGCCGCTCGGAGTCGCACGTTGACAAGGCCGAGGCCCCCCGCTCGCGGGGAACGGGTGAGCGTGTCGTAGCGGACCTTAAAGAGTGTACCGGCAGTAAGGAAGTATCCGAAGGCAGCCTGGAGGTTGCGTCCAATAGTTGATGGCAGCGGGAGGACCTGTGCAATGTGGACCATTCTGGACGCCACATGTTGATTCAGGTATTGGACACGTTGTAAAGAATCGAGTCGTCGGAGAAGATTTTGTCGCACCGTCGTGCGGATAGTTTGGAGTGCACGCCGAAAATTGATGGCAGCGGAGCGGCGCACGGTGGAGGTGAAAATGATACCGAGGTATCGTAGTTTTTGTACACACGGGAGAGGTGCTAAGTCGTCGTGGGAGAGGCCGCGTCCAATGGGCATCGCCGCGGATTTAGCCACATTCATGTTACTGCCCGCTGCAGTGCCGTACGTTGATATCAAATCAAGTACCGTGTGTGTTTCACTCCGTGAGCGGATCAAGAGAAGGAGATCGTCCGTATACGCACGACACCGAAAACTGTGCTGTCGCAGAGTGAGCCCAGAAAGGTGGCTCGTCAGACTCCCGATGAGTGGCTCCAGGCTTATGGCATAGAGTAGTGCCGAAAGTGGGCAGCCTTGCCGTACGGAACGCCGGATCGCCACTGGTCCCGCCACACGGCCATTAACCTGAATCAGCGATTCGGCGGTGCCGTACAGGCGCCGGATCACGTCGATAAAGGCTGGTGGAAAACTCATGCTGTTCATTACTGAGAATAGAAAAAGATGCCGCACTTTGTCGAATGCGGTGTCAAAATCAATGGCAACCACTGCGGCGCGGAGTCTGTACGCCGCTGCCAGTGCAATTAAATCGCGACATTCTCCTGTGGCCGTTTGAATATTAACTGAGCCGCCCGGAGTTGTCTGTTCCGGAGATAGAATGCTGGGCAGGACCTTGCGGCATCGCGTTGCCAGTAGGCGTGTAAAAATTTTACAGTCTGCGTTAAGCAGAGTCAGGGGACGGTAATCTGCAGTCGTCACACCTGGTGTCGGTTTGTGGATGGGTATAATAAGTCCCGTGACGAAGGACGGCGGTACGGCGTTCCCCATCGTCAGCAGTTCATGAAACATCGTTGTCCACCGTGACGCCATTAGTGTGAAGAAAGCGCGATAAATTCTATCGGCAATCCGTCGACACCAGGTGACTTATTCAGAGCACCTTTTTTGATTGCATTGTGGATTTCGTCACGCGTAATGGACTCCATCAGCTCGTCCGCTTCGTCGCTGGTGAGGGTCCGAGTTACGTGTTGTAACACACACTCCTCAGCGTGGTTGTTGGTAGTCTCCTCCTGGTACATTGTGCGGTAGTGGTCGACAAAGGCACTGACGATTTCGGCCTGGCAAGTGACTTGCTGGCCGCGACAGGTGGTGATCTCGTTGATGAGTTGTTGTCGTCGATGTTTTCTATCGGAGGCGATATGATGCATGGTCGGATGTTCATGTTCCGCCGAATCTTGACATCGGGTTCGCACCATAGCCCCCCGCAGTCTACGGTGTGTCAAAGTTACAATTTGCGCCTTAATCCTGCTGCGTTCCCTCTGGGTGTGGGGGTGGGCGGTTGGGCGTCCAGGTCGCGGAGAACGGCGTAGAAATAGTCGGTAGTGTGCCGGCGCCACGTAGCAACTTCCTTTCCATACTGAATCAAAGTACGTCGAATGACAGGTTTGGCACATTCCAGCCACCAGGTCAAGGTCGTGCAGTATTTAGGTAAGCGACGTTCATAGGTGCCCATGTCTCGGTAACACGCTGAAGACATTCGGGATCATGAAGATGGGAGGTGTTAGCTTCCATGGTGCACGACTACGCCAGACCACTTGCTTGGGGAAGAGAATGTTGCAGATGTAGGCACAGTGGTCCGAAAAGGCCAGGAGCCAAAGTTCAGCACCTTGGACTACAGGTGCGAGTTTCCGAGAGACGTAAATTCTATCAAGGTGGCTCGCGAAGTGACTCGTCCGGTAAGTATGTCCAGGCGCGTCGCCGTACTGAACTTCCCAAGTGTCGCGGAGCAACAGATCTCGGACGACAAGACGCAGTTCTTGACAGGTGTTGAAGTGGGGCACTTGATCTTTAGGGTGCAATACACAATTAAAATCACCCCCAAGCAAGTAATGGTCGCAGCGTCCAAGAAATAAAGGAGCGATTTCTTCTGAATAGAAGAGTGCCCTCTCGCGTCTGCGGGTGGAGCCTAACGGAGCGTAAATGTTGACGATACGCGTCCCCATGACGGTGACGGCCATGCCTCTGGCAGATGGAAGGTATGTGATATCGGCCACTGGAATGCCTTCTCTGGCGTAGATGGCTACGCCGCGTCCCAGGTGGTCACCAGGAGAAGATAAGTGTTATATCCCGCGACGTCTGAAAGTGTGGCCAAGTGTACTTCTTGTAGTAGTGTGATATCGACGTCCGACGCACGTATCATCTCTCGCAGAAGTTGAAGTTTCACTGGTGAGCTAAAGGTGTTAGTGTTGATCGTCGCTATTCGGTAGGTTTGGAGCCGTACCCCGCCGTGGAGGGGAACTCCACCGGCGGAGGATGAAGAGGGGCGAGGCAACGGCGAGTCGTGCCGTACGCCACCTGACGACGTTATCAGCGGCGTAACGATGCTTCCGTCTGGGGTAACTCTGTCCCCAAAGTATGGTCCGGGTCCTCATCGACGTCCTCACTCCACACCATTGAAGGCGCTGTCGTTGTGATGGTCGTACGGTCCACTTCGGTCGTAGGGGCGGAGGACGTCTCGGCGGCAGTCGCAACGGTGGAGTCCATTGGTTCAGGAGCACCTGAGCTAGCCAGTAGAGTACGCATCGACACAGCCACAGTCGGCGTCGTGTTGTCGTCATTCGTGTCGTCGTGTAGGTTCTCCGAGGCCTCGTCGGGTCGGACGGACTCTGGAGCATCAAGGGGAGGTGATCCGTCTTGTTCCGAGACCGTACGGCGCCTCCTCTTGCGTCTCTTAGGTGAACGTTGTTTGCGGGTTCGTCCCTCCGTGTCGGACGACGGAAGGGAGTCGCGTCGCTCTGAGAGGAAGGCCGTCGCGGGAACGTCAAATGAAGGGGCGTCCATATGTTCAGGCGGGTGGGTGTCGGAAGTCATTGCTGTTGGTAGTGGCTCCGGAGTAGCGTCAGGCTTTGAGCGCGACGTGTCGGCCCCGGCGGTATCCGTAGCAGCTGGAAGGGTTACCGGTACGTGGTCCGATGGGCGGCGGCCGGTGGGAGGAGAAGAGAGCGCCGATGCGTAGGTGATCGGTAAAACCGTCGTCGGAGCCGGAGGTGCCACGGTAGCGGCTGGCAATTGGGTGATTCGTCGCTGAAGACACTCATATCTGAGGTGGCCTTCTTTGCCGCACCTGGAACAGGTCTTGGGTTGGCCGTCGTATATGACAACCGCGCGGCACCCGCTAATTTGCAGGTAAGATGGCACGTGGCGATGGAGGTCGCTGGTGATCTGCCGTACACCGTTAAGAGCGGGGTACGTTTGGATTTGCGCCCAGCGTTCGGCAGTGTGGCCATGTACAGTGCCATAGGGGCGGAAAGCCGCGATAACGTCTTCCGCCGGAAGCTCGAACGGGAGTTCGAAAACTCGTATGGTGCTCATTCCTAAGCCGGCATGGTCGACAGTGACCGCTCCGACATTGCCGTCGGCGTGGCAAAAGCGTAATCCATGATTGGTGTCACGAAGTATTCTTTCACATACCGCGTCACTGACGACTTTGACGTACACAGTACTGCTTAATATGGACAAATGGATGCCCAAGATGTCGGAAGCTGGGATCTTAGCAACGTCGCGTAGGAAGCGTTCCACTTCCAAGGCCTTTGGTCGTGCGTATTCGTTGCAGAAGTTGAATCGTAATGTTGATTTTCGAAAACGGTTGGCCATGGTTCTAGTGCACGTAAGCGACACGTAAGTGACGGCCGCTGAAATGTAAACAACAGCGAGCGCGCGTGCTCCGCTAGGCGGAAACATCAACACGTCCGCACTGCACGGCGGCGAAAGCCGGACTGTGTCCATTTGAGCTACCGAAGCACGACTCAGGTCCGGTCCTCACAGCTTTACTTCTGCCAGTATCTCGTCTGCTACCTTCCAAACTTTACAGTAGCTCTCCTGCGAACCATGCAGAACTAGCACTCCTGAAAGAAAGGATAATGCGGAGACATGGCTTAGCCACAGCCTGGGGGATGTTTCCAGAATGAGATTTTCACTCTGCAGCGGAGTGTGCGCTGATATGAAACTTCCTGGCAGATTAAAACTGCGTGCCCGACCGAGACTCAAACTCGGGACCTTTGCCTTTCGCAGGAGAGCTCATTCTGGAAACATCCCCCAGGCTGTGGCTAAGCCATGTCTCCGCATTATCTTTTCTTTCAGGAGTGCTAGTTCTGCATGGTTCGCAGGAGAGCTTCTGTAAAGTTTGGAAGGTAGGAGACGAGATACTAGCAGAAGCAAAGCTGTGAGGAGCGGGCCTGAGTCGTGCTTCGGTAGCTCAGATGGTAGAGCACTTGCCCGCGAAAGGCAAAGGTCCTGAGTTCGAGTCTCGGTCGGGCACACAGTTTTAATCTGCCGGGAAGTTTCATATCAGCGCACACTCCGCTGCAGAGTGAAAATCTCATTCTGGAATCATAACGAAGTTTGTGCCTGATTTCAGTGGGAAGAGCATGGATGAGTAAAACGAAATTGGTAAGTTGTATGTTCTTTTTTCAAATTTAGTACCTTATATTCCGGACCATAAAACGCTAGCGAAATTTAGTTGCTACCCCTGTAGGAGTCCACTTCACTAATTACTCAGTTGACAATACCTGCGGCTTCGGACAGCAGTGATCAAGGAGTGTTCACCACACTCACCGGTGACCATCGCTGGCGACCGTCACCAGCGTCCCAGTGTGAAACGGGCCTAAGAGCATGCAAAAATGTAACAGGACATACAGAATGCTGTACTGAACAATTTTTGAGGTAGGGAACCTGGGGTCGGAGAAGCCAACTTAAAGAAACGTGGAAGTAAATTTGCCTACCGCTTTTTCTAGCATTACTGTTTTCCAGCTTATTTATAACTAATATGCGTACTAGTTTACACGTACTGTGCTGTTTATTTACATGTACATTCTTTATTTCCTGCAAAGAAACAAGGACGACGAGCATGATTAAAATGGCTCTGAGCACTATGGGACTCAACATCTGAGGTCATCAGTCCCTTAGAACTTAGAACTACTTAAACCTAACTAACCTAAAGATATCACACACACCCATGCCCGAGGCAGGATTCGAACCTGCGACCGTAGCGGTCGCGCGGTTCCAGACTAAAGCGCCTAGAACCGCTCGACCACTCCGGCCGGCAAGCCCGATTACTAGGAAGTAATGATACAGGTGTCGTTTATTTTGCTTGTACATAAAGTGACTCTGTTGTATCGTATTTGCATTGTCCCATGACAGAACGTGCTATGAATCAACGACAGACCCATTTATTACTCAATGCTATTCAGAAACGTACAGTACAATACGATGGAACAGTACCGGTTCACTATTTCCTGCTCGCTGGTATGGAAGGGGAGGTCCTATTCCATGGCCTGCGAGGTTACCTGACCTGAATCCCATTGATTACCTCCTATGGGGATATCTAAAATAACTTTTGTATGAGACCCCAGAGCATACGGAAATAGAATGAGTTGCCAGAATTGTAGCTGCCTACGACGTGATTCGAAACACTCCAGGTATATTTCTCAGGATGCGTCAGAATCTTGTTTCCGATGTCATGCTTGCATTGAGATTGATGGCCGTCAGTTTCAGCACATTTTCTAAGGTACAGTACAAATGGTACGTTCATTAGGGCAATTATAGTATTTGCAGTTAACTAATTTAAATTAAAAAGTACACAGTAATGTGATTTTATTCCTACACTACTGGCCATTAAAAATGCTACACCAAGAAGAAATGCAGATGATAAACGGGTATTCATTCGACAAATATATTATACTAGAACCGACATGTGATTACATTTTCACGCAATCTGGATGCATAGATCCTGAGAAATCAGTACCCAAAACAACCACCTCTCGCCGTAATAACGGCCTTGATACGCCTGCTTGCAGAGCTTGGATGGCGTGTACAGGTACAGCTGCCCACGCAGCTTCAACGCGATACCACATTTCATCAAGAGTAGTGACTGGCGTATTGTGACGAGCCAGTTGCTCGATCACCATTGACCCGCCGCTTTCAATTGGTGAGAGATCTGGAGAACGTGCTGGCCAGGGCAGCAGTCGAACATTTTCTGTATTCAGGAAGGCCCGTACAGGACCTGCAACATGCGGTCGTGCATTATCCTGCTGAAATTTACGGTTTCGCAGGGATCAAAAGGAGGGTTGAGCCACGGGTCGTAACACATCTGAAATGTAACTAACGTCCACTGTTCAAAGCGCCGTGAATGCGAACAAGAGGTGACCGAGACGTGTAACCAATGGCACCCCATACCATCACGCCGGGTAATACGCCAGTATGGCGATGACGAATACACGCTTCCAATGTGCGTTCACTTCGATGTCGCCAAACACGGATGCGACCATCATTATGCTATAAACAGAACCTGGATTCATCCGAAAAAATGACGTTTTGCCATTCGTGCACCCAGGTTCGTCGTTGAGTACACCATCGCAGGCGCTCCTGTCTGTGATGCAGCGTCAAGGGTAACCGCAGCCATGGTCTCCGAGCTGATAGTCCACGTTGCTGCAAACGTCGTCGAACTGTTCGTGCTGATGGTTGTTGTCTTGCAAACATCCCCTTCTGTTGATTCAGGGATCGAGACGTGGCTGCACGATCCGTTACAGCCATGCGGATAAGATGCCTGTCATTTCGACTGCTAGTGATACGAGGCCCTTGGGATCCAGCACGGCGTTCCGTATTACCCTCCTGAACCCACCGATACCATATTCTGCTAACAGTCATTGGATCTCGACCAACGCGAGCAGCAATGTCGCGATACGATAAACCGCAATCGCGATAGGCTACAATTCGACCCTTATCAGTGTCGGAAACGTGATGGTATGCATTTCTCCTCCTTACACGAGGCATCACAACAACGTTTCACCAGGCAACGCCGGTCAACTGCTGTTTGTGTATGAGAAGTCGGTTGGAAACTTTCCTCATGTCAGCACGTTGTAGGTGTCGCCACCGGCGCCAACCTTGTGTGAATGCCCTGAAAAGCTAATCATTTGCATATCACAGCATCTTCTTCGTGTCGGTTAAATTTCGCGTCTGTAGCACGTCATCTTCTTTGTGTAGCAATTTTAATGGCCAATAGTGTATTATCTCCGTAAGCTGGCTTCTCCGATTCTAGGTTTCCTACTTTAAATTGTTCAGTGGAGCATTCACTACGTCCTATTAAATTTTTGCACTCTCTTAAGGAAACACCCTGTATCTTTAGCCCCCTGCCGCTAGAGGGCTCAGAACTGTAGCATGCAACACGGTGGTGTGCAAAGTAACTATGTCGGTGCGTGAAAAGAGCATACTACAATCCAGTTACGAATTCGAACAGCTCTTCCACAAAGGGAGCACCCTCTCCTTCAGTATGACATACCAGACCAAACACAAGCGTTGCGACATCTGCAACAATCCTACGTATTGGGTTCACTATCATCGATTATCCTCCATGCAGTCCCAACTTGACTGTTTCGAAAACTTAAGGAAAACTTTCGAGAACTTCACTTTGATAGCGATAAAGCGGTGCAAGCATAAGTGAGGTTGTGGCTCCGTAAAAAAAATTAAAAAATTCTACAACGACGGTATCAACAAACTGGTTTTTCATCAGGTTGCCTTGCATTAGGAACGTGGGTGCACTCGGCGACTGTGATATGATTTGCAAATTATTGAGCACAGCAATCAGTCGTCCATTTTTGCAGGTTTTATTTGGCAAATCTAGATTTCGGCTAGTGCCTACTTATTATCAATGCACTATTATAGTATCAATGCAAGTCAGTTCTCTGTTGTTCGGGCGTCTGTCACAGTTGTTTCAAGAACGCCCCAGCAACAGGGAACTGACATACAGTTTTTATTTGGCAAATTTAGATTTTGGCTAGTGCATAGCTATCATCAGTGCACTATTTCGTAGTATCAATGCATGTCAGTTCCCTGTTGTTAGGGCTTTCTTGAAATAACTGTGACAGACGCCCGAACAACAGGGAACTAACATGCATTGATACTACGAGGTTTGGAACTTAAATAGTGGCAACTATTTATTCACAACAGATAAAAAAGACTTACATGTTTGCACCTGTTACTGTATCTGGTGACTGTTCTTTCGAGAACAGAATATCTCTTTATATTCTACTAATTATCCCTGCACAATTCTATGAGTGAATTACGTTTCCTACTTGACCATCTATATACTCGCAGAATCGATGCGCGAAGTAGTACAGTGTGTAAACTTTAAGATGGCAGACTTCTCCCTAGTCCTGAATCGGTAGAAGTCGGTAAACGTCGGGAGACTTCGGTAGGCAGACAGTTTCGACTGCTGCCAACATTACGTAGCTGACTGTGTTGTACAAGGTAGCCATTGTTATCTGCTTCGTTATTGTTTTGCGCTGTACTGTTCTGCGTGTTTTTATTGTGCAGTTGTGCTAAACATTATCAAAATGAGTGAAGAGGCAGTTGCTGGCCCATCTCGGGAGTCGCCAACAATCCCTACCGGTAGGCCTACGGTTGGAAGGAAACCAGTATTACGTAGCGTGCTCGCAACGTTATATTGCGTGTGATTGAATGCTGCAAAAGGGAAAGGGAGCAGAAAAAATAGCTTCACCCCATTTACAAATACTTTTTTAACACGTTTGCGAAACGTGTAGCGAATAGTGTTAGTAGTGAAGAAATAATAGAACAAAACGTCATGCCTGACGCGGCACTTTTTCACGCATCTCGATGTTTACCACGTCATATGTCCTGAATTATATGTCGTAAAGAGACATGAATTTGCCAGCGCATTTACTGCTATATGTGGATACTGTATGCGAAATATGTTGCGATTAGAGTTAATAGTAACGAAATAATACATTAATACGTCATGCCTACTGCGGCAGATTTACGGTATGTACTGAGAAAATGTAGTAAGCGACAACCTTTTTTCCTCTCATTATTTTGTGGGGGGGGGGGGGGGGGTCAGCGAGAAAAATTTTCGTAAAGGTTTGAAATTGTATGTAACGCTTGTTGCTAGTCGCTAAGTGCTCTCATTCTCAAATAGTAGATGCATAAATCTGGGTATTTTCCCGCGGTGGCATCTCATTGTTTATGACGTCATTTCTCCTCAAGAATGTGTCTTATTTCTTTTTTTTGGCTAGGAACCTTCGTGGGCGTACGGAGAACAAATTACCAAAATTTCATTGCACTCAGATGAATGGTTTGGGAACGCACAGAGGACAGACATACATACATTCATTTTTATATATAGAGATTGACAGTTACGTTATACTATATGATCTGTTTAAGTATATTTAAATTTTATAATTAATAGTTTAACATTGCTGGGAATGAAATAAAATTGCGAGCAGTGGGAATCGAACCCGGGTCAGCTGCATGACAAGCCTTTACCTAATTAATTATGTTACACATGCAACAGTGACCTAACTCTTGAAACATTGTCCATTAGTGAAGTTAAAATCTTCTGGGTTATTAGGCCGCGTCGTGTTTCTTCTAAAATGTTCGACTGCAGTAGTGGACACCAAAAGATCCTGAGGAAGATCCCAGCAGAGGGGTCGAAACGTCGAACATTTTAGAAGAAACATGACGCGGCCTAATAACCCAGAAGATTTTAACTTCAATGACAACAGCTACGAAAGCCTGCAGACTTACATATTGTCCATTACTCTTTTCGGGCGTTCGGAGAACAACTCACCGAAGTTTCATTGCAATCGGATGAATGGTTTGTGAGCGCATAATAGACAAACATACATACATTCATGTTTATATATGTAGATTTTAATGTACATGACGATTTCAGTTTCGTTTACGAACAACATTTAAAGCGAATTTTACTTCCAAACCTTTCGTCTGCTTTCGTGTAAGCATGACGAGCAATTTGTAGTGCCAGCACTGCAACTGGTAGGCGTGCCTTGTCCCCTCCCCCCTGCCCACCAACGGCTCCTCTCCCCTTGCCAGCCAATGCTTGCTTCCTCCTCTCCCCGCACTCCCCTCACAACTCTGCCGTCTTACAGTTAACACACTGTACAGTACTATTACTGTTCCATGAGCGCATAATTACTCTTTATAATATTCTCTCTGGTGTGCGTTGAGGGGACTTCTAGGATCTTCTCCGTGCCGAATAGCCGCATTGAATAATTGTAATTTTGCTATCGAGATTACTGGAAGAAAGAGATTGAAAATATATTGTATGCTACTCAAGAAAATATGTACTGAGCATTTACATCAAGGGAGTGTAAGGAATTTCATTATATATGTATTCTGTAATTGGAAATGTGCACAGAGGTGTCGTTTCGTTGGTAATCAGAAGGGAACTTCCGATGAAGTGGAAACGAACCTGCAATTATCAGATCCAAGAGCTCCATTATTTCATCGGATAATTAAACTCTATTAAAGCAAACTCTCCGCTTGATCTGAGGTTTCCCCACTGACTACGCAACGCAAGAAAAACCAAGACATTTTATTTACACAGGATTGCAGATCACTGCGGACAAGGAGAGTCATCGTCCGATTCTGATTAAGCAAGTAAAGCTTAATTATAACTTTCTTGAGCGACTGTGATATGGCTGCTTATGATTGAGATCATTAATAAAATACTAATAACTAACTTTCCTCCTCACCAGCAACCAGTATAAACACAATATTAATTAAAATTATACTATGTTCATATATACAAATAATATACATTCTCACGTTATCATCATTGGATCTATTAGTGAACTCTTTATAATTAGGGTTTGCTAAATACAATAGCATTTAGTACGGTAGAAGTTCGTTCACTCTACACCACACGAACCCATGTACAAATATGCATATCAATGCAGAATGTTTTTGCTGCATAATTGTACCTGGCACAATAACTATTACACGTGCAAACAAAGTTGACGCTCGGCGCGATGGCTGATGGGAGCGACCGTAAAGGCATTTCCTATTTACAGTCGCTCCCATCAGCCACCGCGCCGAGTGTCAACTTTGTTTGCGCAAGTAATTCGTACTCTGACACTAATACTACAAAACACACTGAAAGTCAGAAGCAACACCATTCAATGCAGAAATACATACTCATTCCGTGACGGGATGTAATAAAGCTGTATACCAATTCTGTGAGAAGCTGCTAACGTGGAAGCGCAAAAAAACAGATGCAAACTAAAATAAAGTAGAATACGAACAATATACTTATAATGCATTTAAATCGAGTTGTTCACATACGGATTCGTAAGCAGGAACATAAGTAAATGAACCCATAGAATACTAAGTCACGAAACCAACTTCTGTTTTACATGAAATAAAAACAAATATGGAATCATTTAAACCTCACGATACTACGGATGCGAGAAAAAAGCAAGCAGAATACGAGCAACATATTCACAACGCAGTTAAAAGCGTGCATTACACACACAAAAGTCATGATCAGGGATACATTGTTGTGACACCAGCTTCCGTTTGAACGAAACTAAAACAGATATGGAAGACATTAAATCTTGTGTGTGTGTATTTTCGGCATATGTCTTGTATACCGCCGTTTTAAAGTTCTTTGAACAGTGACCACGTGTTGTATTTTGCTTCTTGAAAACGACACCGTCTGCACCTGTTGAAATATCCGCGGTTATCGAAGACGTCACCCCGCTACATTCCCGTAAGTTATTTCAACA
This sequence comes from Schistocerca piceifrons, assembly GCF_021461385.2. NCBI lineage: Eukaryota > Metazoa > Arthropoda > Insecta > Orthoptera > Acrididae > Schistocerca > Schistocerca piceifrons. The sequence goes on from NC_060149.1 coordinate 128,053,671, forward strand.
GCAAATATTTTGCACTTCAGTAATCAACGTCTTAAGTTGCTTGAGTTTCACATCAAACTATCAAGGAAAGAGTAAGGTAAGGTATTCAGTTTGATAAAAAAAATAATTAACTCAATGGCATCTTCATTTAGTATGGCAGATAATTTGTGTAATTTTTAATGAAATGGTTGGGCATTGAAATGGGCAAAACAAGTTTCCTATATCGAATTCCCAAGCAGCCAAAGATGTTTTCACTCTAAGTTGTCATTAAAGCAATTTTGTATTTATCTATGAGTACTAAATCAATAAAACACTTCAGACTGAATCATCATTTTTGGCAACATTTGATTTTTCCATAATCACAATCTTGTTCCTGCACTAAGCTGTATTCACATGGACTTGTATCAATTAGTGTTCGGATAAATATTGTTATTAGCAATGAGCACCCTGTTACCCTGTTGGATGTCTTACACTACAAGTTAGCAAGTAAAATCATGTGTCCTTTTATTACTATGTGTTCACTAGCTTAGCTCTGTAAAGGAGCTGAATGCTTCAGTTTTGGGTAACAGAAAGCGCTGTTTGTAACTGTAGATAGAGGCTCTTCCTTTCAGCATTGCCTAACCTAACCTCATGTAGACGGAGAGAGTTGCAAAAGTCATTTACAATACAAATTTGGGTATCTTGTTTTCCCAGTTCTGCAAACTTCACTGGGAAACTGAAGTGTAAATGGGGAAGCTGTGCGAAAATTGAGTTAAAATGGATGCAGAACCACCTAAAAGCTACATGAGACATGATTAGTATACTACATCACTAATCACTTTCCGGGTGTGCAGATACGAGCTGTACTTGATTAATCTGCCTGTGCCATAAGCTAGCACTCTACAAAATATTCCATATGAACAAGTAAATGGCTCATCTTTCAACAACGCAACTTGCTTCTTCTAGTAATGTTTCTAACTCCAAGTGCTCTCTTTTAATGTGGAGATTTTGAAATTCCAGTTTTCATCACTTTGCAACGTGAACGTACAGGTAACTGGAACGTGTCAACAATTTCGTACAGCACATAACTGTTGTGGTTTATTTCTCTCCATATGTACGGAAGTTTTCTCTGCCTGTGAACATATGGTTTCAGATTATGTTACCATTTCGTAAAACTGTGTTTGACAATAAGTTTTAGTTTAAGTACTAATTATTGGAAACCTAACCAATGTTATGAGGACTGCTTTGTATATGTAAGTAGTAATCAAAACGTAATGTATACTGTGCTTCTCATTAACGAATTGTGTGTTGTCAGCGTTTGTGAAATAGCTGTAATTCTACTGCCAACAGTGAAGCTCACAACTCATAATGATAATGAACGATTTACAGAGGTAATTAAATATCTTCAGATGAAATGATTGGAATTAATGGGGATGCAACCAATAAAATACAAGGCAAAGAATGCTCAGATGTTGTGAACCTGCAATATAATAAATATGTTATGACAGACGAAAATCCATCCCAAAGAACGATTTGGATCAAAATTTCCCTCTATTTGTGAGCTGTTGACTTAACTAATTAGGCCATCCCAGCTTGACCCCATCACAGACTCAAACTTTCGCTGTCACTTATGGTCTCACACTCTTTTCCTGAAAAACAACCAGAGATTTTTCATTCATAAATAACACCACCAGGGGAACAGATATAATTGAGGACCATAGATTGCTCTGCAACATGAATCTACATTAGCTGAATTATATTTTTATCATCAAATAAAATTAATATAGCTGTACTTATTAATATCAGCGAAATCCAGTTTCTATAAACTCATTTCGTGTAATTACATTTAATTAATTCCATTTATTTTTCTTTCAGTGTATTTAATTCAGCCATGCAGTATATGCAGATGGCAGGGCAAGCCAGAATCATTCATTATGTCCATTAATATAGTGGTGAAAGTCCTAAATACATAACTTCTTGATTTAAGTTCAAAAAATTAAGAGTTGACATAAGTGAAATTAAATGGTTCGTCGGACCTGGAGGCATGCCAGGACGATTTTAGATTCCAATTTTCAATATTCAATATCTTGAAAATGTTGTTTCCTTTGTGTAAACCTCCTTCGAATTAAAATCAAACTTATCAGCTTAAGCCACAATAGTTGACTCAAACAAGTCTTTTGATTCCGTGAGAGTACTGGAGAACTTATGTTGTTATGGCATTAGGGAATTTGAACTCTCCCTAAGTAAATCTCAAATGGTAAGGGGAAACTAATCCTATATACCACAATTAAAACTCAGAATTTCTTAACGTTGCTCGAGATGGTCCCCAAGGATCAATACTTGGTCTACCACTATTTATAATACGATTTCAAAAAATGGTTTAAATGGCTCTGAGCACTATGCGACTTAACTTCTGAGGTCATCAGTTGCCTAGAACTTAGAACTAATTAAACCTAACTAACCTAAGGACATCACACACGTCCATGCCCGAGGCAGGATTCGAACCTGCGACCGTAGCGGTCGCTCGGTTCGAGACTGTAGCGCCTAGAACCGCACTACCACTCCGGCCGGCTATAATACGATTTGCCGAACAACATGCCACGTAAACCATATTTTGTAAATTTAGCGCACACTTTAATAAATTCTGGAAAAGTGTGGGCAAGCTACTAAACGAAGATGTTTAATAGTCTGTATAAAGCTAACGTGGTATCCATTGACTACAAAAGACTGTGAATCTTATATTCAACTTATCCAGTGTTGAATGTTGATACTGAGTGGGCATCTGATAAATTCCATGGTATATAACGGGATTTTAAATTAACTTGGGACGGTTACGTAGACTAAATATCTAAAAAGCTGTAATGTACTGTTTCTCTGTTAATTAATCTATGCACTTTTGTTACTGAAAAAATGTTGCAAATTTAAACTGTAATGTTTAGTTCTTATTATACTTTGTTTCAGGGCCGTGTAATGTTTTGCATTATTCTGTGGGGTAATTCTCCTTGATTGAGAAAAATAATATTTAGCAGAAGGAGACCGTGAGGTGCAGTTCTGTAATCACGAAAACTGACATATCATGTAGGTGTAGTTAAAGATATTAATTCTCCAATGTCTAACCGTGGTCCATGTGATATGTTATTGTTTTTTGAAATCAGCGCTGAAAGGACCGTTTCTACACGATGTATAACATTCAGGATAATCCCTCCTGGGCACTAAAGAATAATGGACGAAGAAAGTTTTCCAAGAGTGGAAACAACGAGTGTCTGAATAAGGGGAATAATTTGGAAGAGATAAGGACAAAATATCTGTAAATTCAGTACAATATTATTTTAAAAAGTTAGTTTTTTTAACAAAACTCATGTACTGGGAAGAACCACACCTTAGTTGTAGTGGAGACGCCTGTGATTGCTGAAATGCTTGTTTTGAAAATAAATTATTTTCCGGCAAAAATCACGACAATTTCAATACAAAATCATATCGAAATTGTTGTGACTGTGCAGAAAAAATAAATTATTTTCAAGACAAAAATTCGTATATAACTGAGCAATCATTTCCAGAGCGTTATTGTAAAAGCTTGTGTATTTTGTCGTATGTACCGTAGTAAGCAGTGTGCAGTGCCATACTAATTGTACCTGTGTCTTCTAACATGTCAATTGCACAGTCCAAAATGTATTTTAAACTACCCATGGCGACACTGATTGCTTGCAAATGTCAGAAGACAGGAAAATAAATAATATAAATTTGGTGTACTTTTAAATTCGGATTCTCTCCCTATCTCTCTCTTAATGGTTTTGTAACAATTTTAGAGAAATTCCGCCGGTCTGTACAGTTGACTTCCCGATTCTCTAGCCGGCCGGTGTGGCCGGGTGGTTCTAGGCGCTTCAGTCTGGAACCGCGCGACCGCTACTGTCGCAGGTTTGAATCCTGCCTCGGGCATGGATGTGTATGATGTCCTTAGGTCAGTTAGGTTTAAGTGGTTCTAAGTTCTAGGGGACTGATGACCTTAGATGTTAAGTACCATAGTGCTCAGAGCCATTTATTTTCGATTCTCAAACTTCGCGGCTCGTTTAAACAGATAGGACAGGATACATATTTTCTCATCTTCCAGATAATGAAAATAAAGGTAATATGTACGTATGACAAAATACACAAGCTTTTACAATAACGCTCTGAAAATGATTGCTCATTTAAATACGAATTCTTGTCTTTAAAATAATTTATTTTTTCTGCACAGTCACAACAGTAATGAAATTCTAAACTCAGATTGGAATGTATAGTGCAGAGACAGGCTGGACAGTGAAGGGGGAGGCGTGTTTATAGCAATAAGAAGTGCAATAGTATCGAAGGAAATTGACGGAGATCCGAAAAGTGAAATAATTTGGGTGAAGGTCACGGTTAAAGCAGGCTCAGACATGGTAATTGGATGTCTCTATAGGCCCCCTGGCTCAGCAGCTGTTGTGGCTGAGCACCTGAAGAATAATTTGGAAAATATTTCGAGTAGATTTCCCCACCATGTTATAGTTCTGGGTGGAGATTTTAATTTGCCGGATATAGACTGGGAGACTCAAACGTTCACAATGGGTGGCAGGGACAAAGAATCCAGTGAAATTTTTTAAAGTGCTTTATCTGAAAACTACCTTGAGCAGTTAAACAGAGAACCGACTCGTGGCGACAACATATTAGACCTTCTGGTGACAAACAGACCCCGAACTATTTGAAACAGTTAACGCAGAACAGGGAATCAGCGATCATAAAGCGGTTACTGCATCGATGATTTCAGCCGTAAATAGAAATATTTAAAAAAGTACGAAGATTTTTCTGTTTAGCAAAAGTGACAAAAGCAGATTTCAGAGTACCTCACGGCTCAACACAAAAGTTTTGTCTCAAGTACAGATAGTGTTGAGGATCAGTGGACAAAGTTCAAAACCATCGTACAATATGCGTTAGATGAGTATGTGCCATGCAAGATCGTAAGAGATGGAAAAGAGCCACCGTGGTACAACAACCGAGTTAGAAAACTGCTGCGGAAGCAAAGGGAACTTCACAGCAAACATAAACATAGCCAAAGCCTTGCGGACAAACAAAAATTACGCGAAGCGAAATGTAGTGTGAGGAGGGCAATGCGAGAGGCGTTCAATGAATTCGAAAGTAAAGTTATATGCACTGACTTGGCAGAAAATCCTAAGAAATTTTGGTCTTATGTCAAAGCGGTAGGTGGATCAAAACAAAATGTCCAGACACTCTGTAACCAAAATGGTACTGAATCAGAGGATGACAGACTAAAGGCCGAAATACTAAATGTCTTTTTCCAAAGCTGTTTCACAGAGAAGACTGCACTGTAGTTCCTTCTCTAGACTGTCGCACAGATGACAAAATGGTAGATATCGAAAGAGACGACAGAGAATAGAGAAACAATTAAAATCGCTCAAAAGAGGAAAGGCCGCTGGACCTGATGGGATACCAGTTCGATTTTACACAGAGTACGCGAAGGAGCTTGCCCCCCTTCTTGCAGCGGTGTACCGTAGGTCTCTAGAAGAGCGTAGCGTTCCAAAGGATTGGAAAAGGGCACAGGTCATCGCCGTTTTCAAGAAGGGACGTCGAACAGATGTGCAGAACTATAGACCTATATCTCTAACGTCGATCAGTTGTAGAATTTTGGAACACGTGTTATGTTCGAGTATAATGACTTTTCTGGAGACTAGAAATCTACTCTGTAGGAATCAGCATGGGTTTCGAAAAAGACGATCGTGTGAAACCCACCTCGCGCTATTCGCCCACGAGACTCAGAGGGCCATAGACACGGGTTCCCAGGTAGATGCCGTGTTTCTTGACTTCCGCAAGGCGTTCGATACAGTTCCCCACAGTCGTTTAATGAACAAAGTAAGAGCATATGGACTGTCAGATGAATTGTGTGATTGGATTGAAGAGTTCCTAGATAACAGAACGCAGCAAGTCAATCTCAATGGAGAGAAGTCTTCCGAAGTAAGAGTGATTTCAGGTGTGCCGCAGGGAAGCGTCGTAAGACCGTTGCTATTCACGAAATACATAAATGACCTTGTGGATGACATCGGAAGTTCACTGAGGCTTTTTGCAAATGATGCTGTGGTATATCGAGAGGTTGTAACAATGGAAAATTGTACTGAAATACAGGAGGATCTGCAGCGAATTGACGCATGGTGCAGGGTATGGCAATTGAATCTCAATGTAGACAAGTGTAATGTGCTGCGAATATATAGAAAGAAAGATCCCTTATCATTTAGCTACAATATAGCAGGTCAGAAACTGCAAGCAGTTAATTCGATAAATTATCTGGGAGTACGCATTAGGAGTGATTTAAATTGGAATGATCATATAAAGTTGATCGTCGGTAAAGCAGATGCCAGACTGAGATTAATTGGAAGAATCCTAAGGAAATGCAATCCGAAAACAAAGGAAGTAGGTTACAGTACGCTTGTTCGCCCACTGCTTGAGTACTGCTCAGCAGTGTGCGTACCAGATAGGGTTGATAGAAGAGACAGAGGAGATCCAACGGAGAGCAGCGCGCTTCGTTACAGGATCATTTAGTAATCGTGAAAACGTTACGGAGATGATAGATAAACTCCAGTGGAAGACTCTGCAGGAGAGACGCTCAGTACCTCGGTACAGGCTTTTGTTGAAGTTTCGAGAACATACCTTCACTGAGGAGTCAAGCAGTATATTGCTCCCTCCTACGTATATCTCGCGAAGAGACCATGAGGATAAAATCAGAGAGATTATAGCCCACACAGAGGCATACCGACAATCCTTCTTTCCACGAAGAATACGAGACTGGAATAGAAGGCAGAACCGATGGAGGTACTCAAGGTACCCTCAGCCACATACCGTCAGGTGGCTTGCGGAGTGTGGATGTAGATGTAGATGTAGATGAGTTCCAATCTCACTGGTGAGCTTACAAAGTATCTGCACCTTGTAGCTTACTCCTTTCGAATAGCACAAAGATCCCCAGTATCACGAACGGGTGACCACCAACAGTGTCAGTCCATAAGACTATGGAACGAGGTTAGAGATCAAATACAAGTCACTGGCACACATTCTGGTTGTTGTTGTTGTTTTTTGCGGGAAGAGACCAAACTGCTAGGTTATCGGTCTCATCGGTTTAGGGAAGGACGGGGAAGGAAGTCGGCCGTGCCCTTTCAAAGGAACCATCCCGGAATTTGCCTGGAGCGATTTAGGGAAATCACGGAAAACCTAAATCAGGATGGCCGGACGCGGGATTGAACCGTCGTCCTCCCGAATGCGAGTCCAGTGTGCTAACCACTGCGCCACCTCGCTCGGTACACATTCTGGTGATAATGAAATGTACGTCACCACATCTCTTGCTCTCTTCGTTTAAATATGACGTGTAATTTCCTTTAGCTATCAGACACTGAACTGATAACGTTAATGCGCCTTAAATACCTGAGCTACGGAGACAGCAAAGTAAATAAACTTCACTTATGTTCGTAACGCACTAATGGAGTGCGGTAGCTGCCTCCATCATTTCGACACCATGATAATCACGTTGCCACACAGGCTACTGAGGAAATAGTGTATATTCAAGATATTTAACTGCGATACTGTAATGTTTGAGTTGCAAATTCAACATGGTTTCACACGACTAATTTTACTTCGTTGTATCATCATTGTAGAAAAAGCCTAGTTGTATAAACTCTTCACGTTCGTAGAATTTGGCTGGTGGTTGATTACCGAGCATATTGGTCGCCGTCTATTAATATTTCGCCTTCGCAACGTTTTGCCAGTGCGGGTGATTTAACGATTGGCTGGCTTTCCTTTGTTTTATTCTTTGGTTACAACGCTATCCGTTGCCACAATGTATTTAAATTTAGTCACTATTGTTTTCGCCAGGGGTGGAACCCGTAATCGTTATGTCATAGTGTTTCCCCTTTCCTGTATAACATTTATAATACTTACGTACCTCATTGACTTCCAAAGTTCAACAAGCATAATGTCCCTCCTCTCACCCTCAGACCCAGAACCATATAGCTTGCCGAGGTGGCATTACGGCTTACATGGCTCTACGATACAGGTAACCGCACCGTAGATGCAAACACATCGGAGGGGTTTCCGTGGAGGTTCTTGAAAAGGGGCAGCAGTCTTTTCAGTTGTTGTAGGGCAAAAGTCTGGATCATTGATTGATCTCGTCTTGTAACCTTAGTCAACATGCCCTTGCTATGTTGGTAATGTAAACGGTTGAAAGCAAGGAAAACTACAGGCGTTACATTTTCAGAGTACAAAACACTACTGTATTGTTTAATAAGGATGGCATCCTCTTGGCTAAAATATTCCGGAGATGAAATAATATCTCATTCAGATCTCCGGGTGGGGACTACTCAAGAGGATGTTGTCATTAGCAGAAAGAGCGTGGAATGTTAAATTATTTAACTGGGGAGGTGGCTTAGAGAATTTAAAAAGTAAGATAGACTGAAGTTATATATAGTGGGAATTGGTGTTGTGCAGCCGCAGGAAGTACAGAACTTCAGGGCAGGTGAGTACTGCCTATCAAATGCTAGTAGAGCGCCCACTTTTACCGATCGAATACCATGTCGGCGTTGGTGGTTCACAGATGAAAATATCAAACGGAAAGATCAACAAGGACCTACATTTATAGACCATGAGACGTTATTGAAGCATTGGTATTGCAAATATAAATAACAGTCACACAAAAGGAGGATAAGACTGATCAAAACAATTACTGATGCATTTCACTTCTAATAGTTGCCTACAAAATTTACTCACGTGACCTACTTACGAGACTGGAGCAACAGGCAGAACATTTGGTATGTGAGTACCGGGCAGGGTTCTGACCGGGACGTCCGCAGCTCGTGGTCGTGCGGTAGCGTTCTCGTTTCCTGCGCCCGAGTCCCCGGGTTCGATTCCCGGCGGGGTCAGGGATTTTCTCTGCCTCGTGATGACTGGGTGTTGTGTGATGTCCTTAGGTTAGATAAGTTTAAGTAGTTCTGAGTTCTAGGGGACTGATGACCATAGATGTAAAGTCCCATAGTGCTCAAAGCCATTTTCTGACCGGGACGATCATGTGCAGAACAGATCTGTAACCTCAAGCTGACACTGCAACACCGAAAGTCAAACCGCAGAAGAAGCCTAAGACTCGATCGACCGCATAAACCTGTTTAATATACTTCGTGAATACGTTGTGGATAGTAAAACAACTATGGTTATCGAACAGACTTTCACAGACACATTCTCTAAAGTAAAACTTATGGGCAACATCTCGGAACCTACTCAAATTAGAAGTGGAGTAAGGCTATGTGATGGACTGTCGCCACTGCTGTTCAGCTTAGCAGTCGATAAGATCATCAAAACATATGAGAAAAAATTACCTAGAATAACTATGGGAAGGAAAGATAAACGTATCAACATTAAGTGCCTTGCTTTTGCTGAAAACATAGCAATAATTACCCGGATTCCTGCTGAGAAGTTTCATGAGACCGCCATTAGGACCGACGTCCAAATCTCTTGCGAAAAAACACAATATACAGATCACAAGAGCCTAAACCTCGTATCACTCGCAGGCAATTATGGCAACATCTCACAAGTTGAAAACTGCAAGTATGTAAGTAAATTACTGGAAACAAGCAACGAAAGATTAGTTGGCAAAAATCGTGCAGAAAAACTGTAAAACCTACACGATTACCTAGGATATGTACAGCACAAAATCGCTATCCATCAAGATCAGACTTGTCACTATCACACAGTTATTCTTACAGAGGCACTATGACGTCGTCAATAACTATCAACGCCAAAGACATCGAGAAAATTGAAATACAATACTGAGAAAAATATTTGGACCCAAACTTGTAGATGGTATCTGGATGCGCAAAGGCTCACAAGAACTATATTCGCTGACTGAGTGGTTCACCTCACTGGCACGGAAAAGATGTATGAAATTCTTCAGTCAGTGTAGCACGAATGGACGAGATTAAGAGGGGTAGATTAGTGTTTAACGTCCCGTACACAACGAAATTATAAGAGACGGAGTACAAACTCGAGTTAGGAAAGGATGGAGAAGGAAACCGCCTGGCCCTTTCGAAGGAACCATCCCAGCATTTGCTTTAAGCTATTTAGGGAAATCACGGAAAATCTAAATCAGGACGGCCGGACGCAGCTTTGAGCTGTTGTCCTCCCGAATGCGAATCCCGTGTGCTAACCACTGCGTTATCCCGATCAGTTGAATGGGCGACTCTTGCTTGACGAAGTACATCTCTCACATCATCAATGGAATCCGAAAATCCTAAACACGTTTGCTGGTGGGCACCCGGAATGACCTCAGAGAAATCGGTATTGACCCACTGATGACTACACGAACTACAAGCAGGCAGAAAACCAATACACATAACCGCGCAAACTATTAGCCCTGCAGGAAAAATGAAAAGTACCTTTTCCGTAGAAAATGTAATGTTGTTAAATTTTGTACCTGGATATGTTTTCGATAGAGGCTGTAGTTTTCAAGTTGTACAGGAAAAACGTAAAAACGTGATCTTCAAACGGATCTCCACCACTCACACTCATCCCTCACCAGTCAGGATTTCTAGTATGTTGTTCACGGCATTACCTCCTACCACCGTACAAAAATTTGCCACTACACAAAGTATTTCCGGATATTCGACCCACTTTGGTCTTTAATTACTGAGCCATTACACCACCAGTATAGTCGACTATTTCGTTAGCATTATTAATCTAAACGAATTTTGTAACACTTACGCTAAAACTAGTTACGTCGACAATTCGATTCAAATCGAGAAACTTTTTTTTTATTTTATGCTGTTGAAATTCACAAAACTGCTGGGTAAAATTTACAGAAATGTCAATTTTACAATTTGTCAATGTTCGACTAAGCTGGCGGCGTAATAAGATCAGTCAGTGAAGACCAAAAAAGATCGCATGTGGGAAATAATTAGTGCAGTCTTCATCCGAAGTAAAATACTCCAGAACAGGAAGACACCTTTATTAGCAAAAATTTACCATCGGAACTGAGAAAGAAAAAACACTGTAGCTTAAGTAACTTCAGTTGTTAAGCTATAGTGTTATTTCTTTCTCAGTTCCGATGCTAAGTTTTTGCTAATGAAGGTATCTTCCTGTTCAGGTGTATTTCACTTCTGATGAAGGCATATTTAGATATACTGAAACCGTGGTCAAGAATTTTAATAAATCTTTATCCTGCAACTTTTTGGCTGTTATCATTTACCGTGAAGAATTTCAACAGTTGCTGTTTCAGCCATATTTAAAATCTTGAAAGCAGTGCAGTCATAAATTTTTTTACAGTGGTAGGGGGGAGTGCTATGAACAACAGACTAGGAATACTGACCGGTGAGGACTGAGTGTGGGAGACGGGGGAGGTGTGGGGGGGGCGGCGTTTACAGGTCACTTTTGCACGTTTTTCACGAAGAACTCGAAAACTACGTCCTACAGCGAGCACGTGTCCCAGTACAAAATTTAACTACATTAACTTTTCCGCAAAAAGTTCCCGCGTAGCTAGAAAGAATTCGAAAATCGCGTGAGAGTTTTGAAGGTCATATATAATTTTGCAGGTTGCATAAAACGAAAGCAGTATGAGCTGAATTATCATGTATATGCAGTTACAACGACAATTGTCGAGAGAATGTAGAGGGTGTCTTGAGGAAAGAAATGAGGATAGGAACGCGTGTCCGGAAGCGTTATTCAACGACGTTACAGAGCGTCGAAGTTATTGGCGCCGACGTCTGTCTCTAGTCCTCCTCCCCGGCAGCAGGCGTGACCTTGAACGCGAATAGCCTGCGGGCAGGTCGTATGACCTGCGGTTTTTGATACTCGGTGACCGCGACAGATTGCCGCGGTCGCAAGTGGACCAGACGGAGCTAGCTGCTGCATAGACAGGCTTTGTCTGCTCTGAATGCGATGCTCTCTGTTCCCGTGGGGGATGACAAGGACTGCTATCCGCAGTGTATTCTCTCTCAGAACTCTCTACACAAACTTCGGTGTTTCGCAATATAGTATACAGGATGTAACAGACAGAGAACGACGGCGTCGAAATTAGGGGGACGATCGTCGGCCTACGCAGCAGCCATCGCTGTCTGCTCCGGTGGAGTTTGCGGCAACCGGCCGCATTACACGAATAACGGCAGACATTCCGAGATGTCGGCGCCTTTATTGAATTTAAAGGACAGGAACCACGAATGCGAGGAAACTGGGAGGAACCATATGTCTGGATACTTTGACAGGATCCAAAGATTTTACATTATCGCGAATTCTGTTGGCACAGGAAATTGAATACATTGTACGAAATAAACAACAAATGAAACAAACGTTAAAAACAAAATGTTCCGTTGTGATCGAGACTGTATTCTTCAGTTTTTTTTAATTACACAACTGGCCATTAAAATTGCTACAACAAGAAGAAATGCAGATGATAGACGGGTATTCATTGGACAAATATATTATACTAGAACTGAAGTTTGGGTGCATTGATTCTGAGAAATCAGTACCAAGAACAACCACCTCTGGCCGTAATAACGGCCTTGATACCCCTGGGCATTGAGTGAAGCAGAGCTTGGAGGGCGTGTACAGGTACAGATGCCTATGCAGCTTCAACACGATACCACAGTTCATCAAGAGTAGTGACTGGCGTATTGTGAAGAGCCAGTTGCTCGGCCACCATTGACCAGACGTTTCCAGTTGCTGAGAGATCTGAAGAATGTGCTGGCCAGGGCAGCAGTGGAACATTTTTTGTATCCAGAAAGGCCCGTACAGGACCTGCAACATGCGGTCGTGCATTATCCTGATGAAATGTAGGGTTTCGCAGGGAACGAATGGAGGGTACAGTCACGGCTCGTAACACATCTGAAATGTAACGTCCACTGTACAACGTGCCGTCAATGCGAACAAGAGGTGACCGAGACGTGTAACCAATGGCACCCCATACCATCACGCCAGGTGATAGGCTGGTATAGCGATGACGAATACACGCTTCCATTGTGCGTTCACCGCGATGTCGCCAAACACGGATGCGACCATCATGATGCTGTAAACAGAAACTGGATTCAGCCGAAAAAATTAAGTTTTGCTATTCTTGCACCCACGTTCGTCGTTGAGTACACCATCGCAGGCGCTGCTGTCTGTCATGCAACGTCAAGGGTAACCGCAGCCATGGTCTCCGAACTGATAGTCCACGCTGCTGCAAACGTCGTCGAACTGTTCGTGCAGATGGTTCTTGTCTTGCAAACCGATCTGTTGAGTCAGGGATCGAGACGTGGCTGCGCGATCCGTTACAGCCATGCGGATAAGACGCCTGTCATCTCGACTGCTAGTGATACGAGGCCGTTGGGATCCAGCACGGCGTTCCGTATTACCCTCCTGAACCCACCGATACCATGTCGCGATACGATAAACCGCAATCGTGATAGGCTACAATCCGACCTTTATCAAAATCGGAAACGTGATGGTACGAATTTCTCCTTCTTACACGAGGCATCACAACAACGTTTCACCAGGCAACGCCGGTCAACTGCTGTTTGTGTATGAGAAATCGGTTGGAAACTTTCCTCATGTCAGCACGTTGTAGGTGTCGCCACCGGCGCCAACCATGTGTGAATGCTCTGAAAAGCTAATCATTTGCATATCACAGCATCTTCTTCCTGTCGTTTAAATTTCCCGTCTATAGCACGTCATCTTCGTGGTGTAGCAATTTTAAATACCAGTAGTGTAGGTTATCGGATTACTGGTACTCCACACTGCAATGCTTTCACGTTGTAAGAGCCAAATAAAATTATAGTGGGTGCTGAAAATGCCTGTTTCCAGCGTAGCAGTATGCCTGACACATGTGTATCACTGACTGCCGCACTGACTCAAAGAGTGGTACGCATGGTACGAACTGCCTCAAGCAATGAATGTAGCCTCACCACTAGGTCTTTCGCTCACTCCAACGGGATTTCATATACCACATTCTTCAGATGGCCCTCAGGAAGAAGTCCAATGAGGTGAGGTCAGGCGACAGAGGCGGCCACGTTACAGGGCCACCTCGACCTATCCATCGATCCCCAAACATCCGTCTGATCTGGGTTCTGGCATCTCGAGTGAAGTGTGTGGGTGTGCCATCGTCGTGGGACCACATACGTCGACAGACTGCAAGTTGCACCTCCTCCAGTAATTCCAGCAGAACTTCCAGGACGAACGTTGCGTAGTTGTCGCCTGTGAGGCAAGGGGAAGGATGTAGGGGCCAATTAAGTAATTGTAGACCATGTCAGCCCCTATATTAATGGTGAACTTTGCTTCATGACGTCGTTCGTGGGCGGCAGTTGTTGGTGTTGAACACACCCTCACGGGCGAAGGACACCTCGTTTGTGAACAACACATCATCATCATCAGCCAATTCAATCATTAAATGATGTGGCCCTTCGAGTCGTGGATTCAGGTAGGCTTTCAGCAGTCTTCTCCAAGTGTGACGGTCTTGGCCAGTTCTCTGCCAGGTGTTACCAGCGATCTTCTTGATGTCTTTGTAGCATCTGTCTGGTGGTCTTCCTCTAGGCCTCTCGGACTCCACTCCAGTACTATCTTCGTCCATCTGTTGTCTTTTCTTCTTGCGACGTGGCCAGCCCACTGCCATTTCAAGGAACCTATTGTCTCTAACCCCCCATGAACCATGGACCTTGCCGTTGGTGGGGAGGCTTGCGTGCCTCAGCGATACAGATAGCCGTACCGTAGGTACAACCACAAAGGAGGGATATCTGTTGAGAGGCCAGACAAACGTGTGGTTCCTGAAGAGGGGTAGCAGCCTTTTCAGTAGTTGCAAGTGCAACAGTCTGGATGATTGACTGATCTGGCCTTGTAACAATAACCAAAACGGCCTTGCTGTGCTGGTACTGCGAACGGCTGAAAGCAAGGGGAAACTACGGCCGTAATTTTTCCCGAGGGCATGCAGCTTTACTGTATGATTAAATGATAATGGCGTCGTCTTGGGTAAAATATTCCGGAGGTAAAATAGTCCCCCATTCGGATCTCCGGGCGGGGACTACTCAAGAGGATGTCGTTATCAGGAGAAAGAAAACTGGCGTTCTACGGATCGGAGCGTGGAATGTCAGATTCCTTAATCGGGCAGGTAGGTTAGAAAATTTAAAAAGGGAAATGGATAGGTTAAAGTTAGATATAGTGGGAATTAGTGAAGTTCGGTGGCAGGAGGAACAAGACTTCTGGTAGGTGACTACAGGGTTATAAACACAAAATCAAATAGGGGTAATGCAGGAGTAGGTTTAATAATGAATAGGAAAATAGGAATGCGGGTAAGCTACAAAAAGCAGCATAGTGAACGCATTATTGTGGCCAAGATAGATACGAAGCCCACACCTACTACAGTAGTACAAGTTTATATACCAACTAGCTCTGCAGATGACGAAGTAATTGAAGAAATGTATGATGAAATAAAAGAAATTATTCAGATAGTGAAGGGAGATGAAAATTTAATAGTCATGGGTGACTGGAATTTGAGTGTAGGAAAAGGGAGAGAAGGAAACGTAGTAGGTGGATATGGATTGGGGCTAAGAAATGAAAGAGGAAGCCGCCTGGTAGAATTTTGCACAGAGCACAACTTAATCGTAGCTAACACTTGGTTTAAGAACCATGAAAGAAGGTTGTATACATGGAAGAACCCCGGAGATACTAAAAGGTATCAGATAGATTATATAATGGTAAGACAGAGATTTAGGAACCAGGTTTTAAATTGTAAGACATTTCCAGGGGCAGGTGTGGACTCTGTCCACAATCTGTTGGTTATGACCTGTAGATTAAAACTGAAGAAACTGCAAAAAGGTGGGAATTTAAGGAGATGGGACCTGGATAAACTGAAAGAACCAGAGGTTGTACAGGGTTTCAGGGAGAGCATAAGGGAACAATTGACAGGAATGGGGGAAAGAAATACAGTAGAAGAAGAATGGGTAGCTTTGAGGGATGAAGTAGTGAAGGCACCAGAGGATCAAGTAGGTAAAAAGACGAGGGCTAGTAGAAATCCTTGGGTAACAGAAGAAATATTGAATTTAATTGATGAAAGGAGAAAATATAAAAATGCAATAAATGAAGCAGGCAAAAAGGAATAGAAACGTCTCAAAAATGAGATCGACAGGAAGTGCAGAATGGCTAAGCAGGCATGGCTAGAGGACAAATGTAAGGATGTAGAGGCTTATCTCACTAGGGGTCAGATGGATACTGCCTACAGGAAAATTAAAGAGACGTTTGGAGATAGGAGAACCACTTGTATGAACATCAAGAGCTCAGATGGAAACCCAGTTCTAAGCAAAGAAGGGAAAGCAGAAAGATGGAAGGAGTATATAGAGGGTCTATACAAGGGCGATGTACTTGAGGACAATATTATGGAAATGGAAGAGGATGTAGATGAAGATGAAATGGGAGATACGATACTGCGTGAAGAGTTTGACAGAGCACTGAAAGACCTGAGTCGAAACAAGGCCCCCGGAGTAGACAATATTCCATTGGAACTACTGATGGCCTTGGGAGAGCCAGTCCTGACAAAACTCTACCATCTGGTGAGCAAGATGTATGAAACAGGCGAAATACCCTCAGACTTCAAGAAGAATATAATAATTCCAATCCCAAAGAAAGCAGGTGTTGTCAGATGTGAAAATTACCGAACTATCAATTTAGTAAGCCACAGCTGCAAAATACTAACACGAATTCTTTATAGACGAATGGAAAAACTAGTAGAAGCCGAACTCGGGGAAGATCAGTTTGGATTCCGTAGAAATACTGGAACACGCGAGGCAATACTGACCCTACGACTTATCTTAGAAAATAGATTAAGGAACGTCAAACCTACGTTTCTAGCATTTGTAGACTTAGAGAAAGGTTTTGACAATGTTGACTGGAATACGCTCTTTCAAGTTCTGAAGGTGGCAAGTGTAAAATACAGGGAGCGAAGGGCTATTTACGATTTGTACAGAAACCAGATGGCAGATCCGAGTCGGAGGGCATGGAAGGGAAGCAGTGGTTGGGAAGGGAGAGAGACAGGGTTGTAGCCTATCCCCGATGTTATTCAATCTGTATAGTGAGCAAGCAGTAAAGGAAAGAAAAGAAAAATCCGGAGTAGGTATTAAAATCCATGGGGAAGAAATAAAAACTTTGAGGTTCACCGATGACATTGTAATTCTGTCAGAGACAGCAAAGGACTTGGAAGAGCAGTTGAATGGAATGGACAGTGTCTTGAGAGGAGTATATAAGATGAACATCAACAAAAGCTAAACGAGGATAATGGAATGTAGTCGAATTAAGTCGGGTGATGCTGAGAGAATTAGATTAGGAAATGAGACACTTAAAGTAGTAAAGGAGTTTTGCTATTTGGGGAGCAGACTGGCAATGGCAAGGAAAGCGTTTCTGAAGAAGAGAAATTTGTTACCAACGAGTATAGATTTAAGTGTCAGGAAGTCGTTTCTGAAAGTATTTGTATGGAGTGTAGCCATGTATGGAAGTGAAACATGGACGATAAATAGTTTGGACAAGATGAGAATAGAAGCTTTCGAAATGTGGTGCTACAGAAGAATGCTGAAGATTAGATGGGTAGATCACATAACTAATGAGGAAGTATTGAATAGGATTGGGGAGAAGAGAAGTTTGTGGCACAACTTGACCAGAGGAAGGGATCGGTTGGTAGGACATGTTCTGAGGCATCAAGGGATCACCAATTTAGTATTGGAGGGCAGCGTGGAGGGTAAACATCGTAGAGGGAGACCAAGACATGAATACACTAAGCAGATTCAGAAGGATGTAGGTTGCAGTAGGTACTGGGAGATGAAGAAGCTTGCACAGGATAGAGTAGCATGGAGAGCTGCATCAAACCAGTCTCAGGACTGAAGACCACAACAACAACAACAACTGTCTCTAAGATGTCGTTAACGTTCGTCACAGATCGGATGTCATCTGCCCTTTTCCTATCCTTTTTTGTATAGCCCAGCATTGATCTCTCCATGGCTCTCTGTGCTGTCCTAATTTTCCCTTTTGTAAATGAGTTCAGTGTCCATGTCTCGCAGCCATACGTCATCACAGGAAGAATGCATTGATCAAATACTGCTTTCTTCAGATTTACTGGCATTTTTGATCTGAATACTGTTGAATTCTTCCAAAATGCTTGCCAGCCAAGCTTGATGCGCCGATAGATTTCTGGCCTTATGTCTCCCTTCATATTTATAATCTCGCCTAGGTAGAAATATTCACTGAACTATTCTAATAGACTGTCCTTGACTTTCACATCTCCAGCTGGGACCCATTTGTTGGACATTACTTTTGTATTGGAAAGGTTCGTGTTCAAGCCAACCAGCTGACATTCTGATGTAAGATCTGTAACTAAGTTTTGGAGCTCTGCGAAGTCTTTGGCCAGTAAGGCAATATCATCAGCAAATCTCAAGCTGGTAAGCCTTCTTCCATTAATTCTAATTCCCTTACCTTCCCAGCTCAGCTTTGACATAGCCATTTCCAATACAGCAGAGAACAGTTTTGGGGGGAGGGGATCGCCTTGCTTGACACCCTTCATGATGCGGAATTCTTGAGTTGATTCGCCGATGTTAACATAAGCTGAAGAATTCTCGTAGATTTTCCTGAGCACTTCAATGTATGCTGCTCCCACTCCTTGCTCACTCAAAGCTTGGAGGACGGCTACATGGCTAACGGAGTCAAATGCCTTTTCAAAGTCAACAAAGGCAATGCAGAGATGCAGTTGGTATTCATTCGCTCTGCTTATCACTTCACTAACGGTCAGAATGTGGTCAATAGTGCTAAAATTGTTTCGGAATCCTGCTTATTCTATAGGTTGCGCTGAGTCTTGGGTGGAACTAATTCGGTTTAACAAGATCTTTGTGAAAATTTTGTACAAAATTGAGAGCAAGCTGATAGGACGGTAGTTTTTAATATTGTGAAAACTTCCTTTCTTGTGTACCAAAGTAATCTTAGCCTTGTTGAAGCGTAGTGCAGGCAGGAAGTAAATACTTTTGCCAAGTGATTTATTGTTACCTCTCCTGTCAGTTTGAGGATGTCAACACTGAGCTCATCACCACCCGGCACTGTTCCCTTCTTCATGCCATCTAGAGCACACTTGACCCCGATGGGAGTATATCTGGAACACTAGGTACATCATTTAATTCAGATACACTCAAATTTTCCCTGGGATTGCTATACAAATTGCTATAAAAGTCTCTGATGAACTTCAAAACCTCCTCCTTTTCAGTAATTCGACTGTCATTTCCATCGAGTGCGATAATCTGCTTTTCACCGACTGTGAATTTGCGTTTGGCTGACTTTAAACTTGTCTTGTTCTCCAAGCTTGCTCGTAAGGGGTCTTCAGTGAATTTCTGTATGTCAGTTTTCATTTCTCTTCGCACTGCCTTACATAGTTCGGAATACGCTACCATGTCACGATCGGTTTGGATATTCATTTCTCTCTTCTTTTGTAAAAGGGTTTCAGTTTTGGCACTGAATTTCTTTGGTTGTTTATTTTTTTGGCATGTGAACTACACATACGCAGCGTAATACGGCTGGCTGGCGCAACAAACTCCGCATGTGGAGCACAATCGTGGGCCAACAGCGCCTGTATCATCTGAATATGGAATGGATGCCCGCCTTCTCATGCAGCACCCTCCAAACTGCTAAGTGGGAGCTCTGAATTGCGTCTGTCGCAGCGTGGATGCTTATGGATGTGCCTGCGTCTAACCTCTATAGCACGTCTCGCGCAAATCGTGGCGTGTGTACACTTTTCGCGACCTCAGTCCTATTGACGCCCTGTGAAACTTAAACCCCTTGGAGAAACTATGCAGTCCTCAGGATTAAACCGAATCGACAATGAACAAAGAACCACCAAGCTCCAGACGGCCTACAAGCTAACTTGGACACATTACAACAAGAACTGCATTTCGACAGAAGCAACATTAAGGCTCTATAGAACAGTGATTCTTCCAAAAGCAATCTACTCAGCTGAAACAGTGGTGATTGGTGGTCATTCAAAAGTTAGGGAAATAGAAAAGCAGGAAAGAAACATTCTCAGTAAGATTTACGGGGCAATCAATAAAAACGGCATTTGAAGAGACCGCTATCCGAGCTCTGTATAAAGATCAACGCAGTAATAGACGAAATCAGGAAACGCAGAGCTAAATTTTATACACAGATCTACAGGATGGAAGACTCCAAAACAGCAAGGAAACTTTTCAGTGTTATAACAAAGAGTAAATGGGGCACAGAATGGCTGAAGGAAGTCCAGAGGGATCTGCAGCAGATCAACATAAAAAATCTGGAAGACCGCACTGAGTGCCGGAATAAAATCGCAAGTGTGAAGTTTGAGGAAGGAACATCGCGCCAGCCTGGTAAAAAATGTACAGAAGAACGGAAGAAGGAGCATTCTGAGAGGATGAAGAGTTTTTGGGAAGCAAAGAAGAAAAACGTCCGGAGATGAAATTATGAAGTCAAGTTTGAAACAGTCTGAAAAGCTGGTAAGGATGTTGCAGGGTAGGTTGTGTTGAGAAATACTTGTTCAGAAAAAAATCGACACGTTGCGCAGTTTCCGAGTTAATTAGCATCAGGAGGTTGTGTACGCAAATTCAGTCTACCGGAGACGGTGCTGCCAAACGTGTTCTTCGTTTGGTTTCCTATAACCTAACAAGAGATTCATACAATAGTTGGACATGGGACGGTAGTAAGAATTGAACCCGAGCCAAAAGCTGAGCAGTCTCTTTATGAGAACAACTGACGTTAATTGTATATGATGGGCCGCTTGAATTTGCGCGCTCAACGGCCCGATTGGCTAACTACGATAGTAATTAACTCGAAACAGAGCAATATAGCGAATTTTTTCTCAATAATTATTTACAGCAGCATCTACGCTGCAATACCCTTACAATCTTTTCAGGCTGTTGCTGACGGCGCTGTATATATATACCTTACAACAGACGACTGACAATCAGAAAAGCTTTCACTAAAAAGTGATGTAAAAAGTTCCACTGTCAAATTCACTGACAACAAAAATGGCTTCCCCTACACAATATTGTATCTTTTACATGAATTAAAACATAGATTTGAGGTAAATTTTAATTCACTCATTGAAACTAAAAGTTTACTTTGACGCCAGATGTCCGTTGCTGGTACGTGAGGTTACCGTGCCACTAGCTCTGGAGAGCCTTAAGCTAGTTCGCTCGCTCATCACGCACGGGCGTCGCGATGGCGATAATTCAGCAACAAAACACGGGTCGCATTCTGCATTTCAGCATGTGCAGTTCAGTTACGGCTGTGCGTCGTGATCTGCGTCGAGAATACGGCAGCTCAAAGCATTGGACTATGGCGGCAACAGCCGGCCGGTGTGGCCGAGCGGCTCTAGGCGCTGCAGTCTGGAACCGCGCGACCGATCGGCCGCAGGTTCGAATCCTGCCTGGGGCATGGATGTGTGTGAAGTCCTTAGGTTAGTTGGGTTTAAGTAGTTCTAAGTTCTAGGGGACTGATGACCTCAGCAGTTAAGTCCCATAGCGTTCAGAGCCATTTGAACCATTTTTTTTTATGTCGGCAACAGTTTCAATACACTGGTTGTTTGTGTAAGGGGAAATCAACATCTCACCCCACGTGCTCGTTCAGGATGCAGAGCGCAATCGACAGAATTTTGCATATAATCCATAGAAGTATATTCATTACGCCACATAAGAGTAACCTATCTTTTTGTCTGGCCTGTTTTGCAGCTATACTTGTGTTTCAAACCAAGAATGATTCAGTTGCTACAAGCCATTCCTGATGATTATAAGCAGCAACATGTAGAGTTTGTGAATTCATTCTGGAAGTGAAGATGAAAAATAAAAATTTTATTTCACTTTTAGTGATGAGGTTACTCCACCTAATCCTTTAAGGGAGAAAGGATGGAAGACTGGGTCTAACGTACCGTCGACATCGAGGTCGTTGGAGACGGAGTACAACCTCGGATGGTGACCTGGACGCGGAAGGAAATAGGTCTTGCCTTTTCAAACGAACCATCCCGACACCTGCTTGGAGCGTTTTAGGGAAAAAGCGAAAAACATAAATCTGGATGACCGGCCAAGAGTTTGAACCGTCGTCCTCCCGAATTAGAGTCCAGTGGGCTAACCTCTGCGCCGCCTCTCTCGGTTTAATTGTTCCTCCTCAGTAAATATATTCGGGGTGACTCCTTGACAATGTTGCAAACTTTCAGAGATGATGGAGAAGGGTAAATGTATCAATCTGAGGCGAGCGTTACTGTTCCGGAAACTACTGCGTCGGAAGTTATACGTAAAACTCGTTCTGATACCTCTGACAGTCGAATACATATACCGTTACTGTTATTGCTAAGATTGTAGGATAGGCAACTTTCAAAGAAGGTTATATGGACCAAAAAAAGGAAAAAAGTCTAGTAAATATGGGCTCTAAAATTCATACCTCGTGAGTTTTGGGAACTTGTTCAGCAGAAGAGATAGTTCAAATGGCTCTGAGCACTATGGGACTTAACTGCTGAGGTCATCAGTCCCCTAGAGCTTAGAACTACTTAAACCTAACTGACCTAAGGACATCACACACATCCATGCTCGAGCCAGGATTCGAACCTGCAACCGTAGCGGTCGCGCGGTTCCACACTGTGGCGCCTAGAACCGCTCGGCCACTGCGGCCGGCCCCAGAAGAGATGTGTTTCACAGTCACTAAAATGAACAAGTGCTCGTAGTTCTTAAGGTATGCATTTCAGAGCCCATGTTTATCTTACAGTTTTCTTGTTTTGGTCCATATTACCACCTCTGAAGGATGACTACCCAACAATCTTAACAACAGCAGCACCGGTGCATGTACTCCACTGTCAGAGGTACCACAACAATTTTCGTTTATAATTTTCGAATCGGTCGTTTTGGAGAGCAGGGCCCCTTACCTCAAACTGATGCATCATCCCTGAAAGTTCATATAACGTTATCATCGAATCATTCTGTATACTATTGGTCTTAAATGTTTTTTATTACATTATTTACTACAGAGAATCGATTTTATATGTATAGACTGATACAGCAAGTGAAAATTTGTGTCCATGCCGGGAATCGAAGCCGGGTCTCCTGCATATTACGCAAATTCGTTAGCCACTTTTATTTCTCGAACTCGGGACCTTTGCCTTTCGGGGCAACTGCTCTACCGACTTTTTTTAAAATTTTGTGTTTAAGGAAGGTAGGAGAAACAGAAACCTGTATTATTCACAAAACCATGGTACGTCCTTATACATTATACCTGTCCTGGAAGAAACTTCGCTGCCGTCCTACCATGCAGTATGAAATAACTAGAAAGTGGGGCCACTTCCGCCACCCTTAAAACAAGTATTTATAGATATCAAAACAAAATTCGAAGAAATATTCCAGTGCTAACTGTGCAAGTGTTTGTTCTTCCTCGGTCGCATACTCGCGTAGTTTTCCTTAGCTGATCACTGTACTTGGTCGGTTCCACAACGACAGCACCGCCGCTCATCTTTGCGCACCTGGCACTCCCCACGTATATGGTGGGTCCGCAAAAGTTCCTAGGAAATTTGCGTACCAGTCCTTGTACTTTCGTAGCCCTAACAGTTTTGTGAGGCCATCTTGCAAGTATTGCCAGTAATCCAGTACCTTCAGTACGTTCAGACGTGTCTCTCTATATTTGTAATGGACAGTCATACCTGTGATCCATGCCACTGCGTCCGTCTTATGATGCAGAAAATACGTTTCCTCTGGAAAAAATACTATGTCGGAAGATATTGCTGTATATGTAGCGTGACGCATGAACGCTGTTATCTTCCTTGCTAGAGTCAAGACAGCCAATGCCTCGCCGCAGGCCAGCCGGTGGCCGTCAGTATCCAGCATGCTGCATTGCTGACGCATGGGCGAATCAGTCAAATGTACTGCGTACTTTTTGTCATTCGTTGGGTATTTCCGGTTCACTACAATGTACCATGTTGATCCCACTGTTTTAGGTAGGTTGGGGGTGGAGTATCGTTGAGTTGTTTGGGGGAAGAGACCAAACAGCGAGGTCATCGGTCTCATCGGATTAGGGAAGGATGGGGAAGGAAGTCGGCCGTGCCCTTTCAAAGGAACCATCCCAGCATTTGCCTGTAGCGAGGTAGGGAAATCACGGAAAACCTAAATCAGGATGGCCAGACGCGGGATTGAACCGTCGTCCTCCCGCATGAGAGTCCAGTGTGCTACCACTGCACCACCTCGCTCGGTGCTGGAGTACCGTGCGCCACACCACGTGCCAATTAACGGTAGGATGTTTCCGTTCCTCCCTGTCCCGGGCGATCTGTCGAAGAAGAAGATGGTACACGTCCTTTGATGTCGACTGTCGGGACGTCGGTTAACACTCTCGAACGTAACTGTGTTCAACAAAGAACGTTTGCACATACATTAACGGAGGCGATATATGGCCGACACTGACCGGGGTAAGGTGTGATGTGGTACTAGTTCTTCGATGATCGTCTCCGTAAGCGGGTGATTCCTGTTGCGCCACCGTTTTAGCATAGTATTAATACATATGACACACACCCTCTCGTGTACATTCACTAAACCAACGCTTCCTTCTCCCGTTGGGAGGGTAAGTGTGTTGCACTGTACCTTATAGAGCTGTCCCAAGCTTACATAGTACCCAATATCCGCCTGAATCCTCTTAGCCATCGTGCGCGTCAAGGGAAGAAGGTGTGTCAGGTGGCACACCATGGGAGCGAGATAAAGGTTGATTAGTGACACTCGCTGCAGCATATCCATCGACCGTAGGGCGTTGAGTCGTACTGACGTGTGGACTCTGAGCAACAGCCGTCGGTAGTTGTCCGCAGCCGTTCCCGCCGTCTCCTTACGAAAGTTGATACCCAAACATCAGAGGATTTGCACCACAGGTTCCTGGTTCTAGTCCACGCCCCACATGCATGAATTGTGATTTTCGGAAGCTGACTTCGCTGTCAGCTGCCATCCCATACGTCTGTAGCTAATCCAGTGCTGACAGAGTCTTCCCCTCATTCCGGACGAGGAACACAATGTCATGCGCGTATGCTCTACATTTCAATGATAGATGCCGCAGGGAGATCCCGGTAAGATGGCGGCGAAGGCCTGCAAGGTACGGCTCAAAGGCGATCGCATATAGGAGGATTGACAAGGGGCAACACTGTCTGATCTTGATCTTAAAATACTTTGTTCTCCCTCCGTTGACCACCATCGCGGATCTGGCTTCGTGCAACAGCCGCATCACTGCAGTGCTCAATAGTGGTGAGACACCCATCCAATTCATCACCACCGCGAGGTACACATGATCCACAATATCAAAATCATGATTGAAATCTACAGCAACCAGTGCCCCCCGGAGGCGGCATGCAGCCGCAAGGGCGACGACGTCGCGATAGTCTCCCAAGGCTGTCTGGATATTACTGATGCCGCCAAGACAAGTCTGATCGGCAAGTATTCGATACGCCAGCGACGTTTTGATAGGGGTGCCCAGTATGCGCATCAGGATCTTGTAGTCACTGTTAAGGAGGGTCAAGGGGCAATAATCACTGGGTCGTTTGCCACCACGTGGCTTGGGTATCGGGACCATGAGACCTTCTGTGAATTTTATGGGAACCGGTACTTTTTGCCGCAGAAGCTCATTAAACATGCATAACCACATAGGTGTCACAATGGTCACAAAGGCACGGTAAAATTCCAACTGGAATTCGTCTGGACCTGGTGACTTGTTGGAGGCACCTCGTGTAACCGCTTCCTCCAGCTCCTCACACGTAATTTCAGATAACACGTCCGCTTCCCCGTTCACACGCGTTGCGTCTGGGATCTCCTCCAGGACATTCCCCAGCTCCCTCTGGCCCTCCTCGTCGCTCGCATAGAATCTGCTAAAATGATACGTTAACGCATGTGCTATGCCCCTTTGTGTTGACAAACGAGATCGATCTCATGAACTAACGTCCTTCGTCTTCTTGGTTCAAATGGCTCTGAGCACTATGGAACTTAACATCTGAGGTCATCAATCCCCTAGAACTTAGAACTACTTAAACCTAACTAACCTAAGGACATCACACACATCCACGCCCGAGGCTGGATTCGAACCTGCGACCGTAGCGGTCGCGCGGTTCCAGACTGAAGCGCCTAGAACCGCTCGGCCACACCGGCCGTCTTCGTCTTCTTCTTCTTTTCTTTATCACCTAATGCATCGAGGGAATTTCATTGGGCAGGCAATCCTGCAACCTCGAGCGTATCATCGCCAGCCTTAGCGTCGCAAGTTGTACCAGCTTCGCCTTGACTAGGTGGACGGCCGTCTGGCGTTCTGGTGTAGGTGGTTGAGCGAACAGTTGTTGGAGGGCCGTAAAGTAAAAGTCAGTGGTCGTACGCTGCCATCGGGAAACCTCTTTCCCATAACCTATTAACGTCCTCCGTAAAGCTGGCTTCGCGCACTCGATCCACCACTGTAGGACAGAACCGTAAGAATTTCGTCGACGGAAGCAGCCATGCCACGCGTCCTCAACCATGCGCCGCTATTCTGCATCACGCAGGTGGGAGACGTTCATCTTCCAATTATCCCTCCGTCTCCATACCTGCTGTCTAGCAAGGGTAACCGTACAAATATGTGCCACAAGGTCTACAAACGCAGTCTGCCAGATATCTGCATCCACCGTCGACATTGCTAACGCCCTTGAAACGTAGATCCGATCCAAACGGCTGGCGAAGTGGCTAGTAAAAAATGTATATCCAGGTTGGTTACGATACTTCAGGTCCCATATATTGACTAATTCCATCCCGTTGATCAGCTCCCGAAGTTCTTTGCTAGGAGTATAGTTAGGATGTTGGTCCTTTCTGTCGAGCAAACAGTTAAAATCTCTGCCGAGTATACAAGCATCCTATCGTCCCCGGAACAACGGTGTAACCTCATGGGCGTAAAAATCTGCTCTGTTCCTTCTCTTATCCGAGTCTGACGGTGCGTATATATTGATCAAACGTATTCCACCTATGGTCCCGGCCGTACCACTGGCAGAGGGCAAATACTCTACTTCGTCTGCACGTATCCCTTCCTTCAATAGTATCGCAGTGCCAACGCCTCTCTCGTCACACGGGAAACAGTAAATATCGTAACCGTAAAAGTTCGAGGGCGGAAGCACCCGAACTTCCTGTAACAGCGCTGTGTCTAAATCTGCAGCCTTAACACGCGCTGAGCATCTTGATTTATACCGGCGTCCCCCCAATGCTACTGATGTTAACAGACCCTATCCGACAGGCTTTTCGAATGGCTGTCAACAATGACAGGGCACCTCACGGTCGCTTTCTTTCTAACGATCCCCGCCGTCCCCTCATATGGTCTGCCGTTATTCCCTGCACTCTTCCGGTGTTACAACGGGAGAGTGTGTGGGAGCAGTTCCTCCAGCATCATCTGTTCCCCACTTGGGTGGATCTTCTGACCAGTCCCCTAGCGTCCCATCGTTGTCGTGCGTTGTAGCACCGTATCCCCTTCAGTAGCCTGTTGTCGTCGATCGAACTCCTCCGCTGTTTCTGGAGCATCGTCATCAGAAGGTCGTGTCGCCGCCCCGCTGGCCACCAGCGCAGCCACGCTAGGCAGTCCTTCTGTATCCATGGTCGTCTGCTCTATATCAGAAAAGGTCTCAGTATTGCCTGCTGGATCTGGTTGGTCGTTCTCCACCGTGAGGCGGCGCTTCTTCCGGCGTTTTGGTGATCGCTGTTCTCGCTGTCGAGCCTCGGAATCAGAGGTCAGCATGGCCTCCAGTTGTTCGTGGGGGACATCGGAATCGTGAGCCGTCGAATTATCGACGTCTGTAAATGCCTTATCTGAAGGGGCCGCAAGCGCCACCGAAGAGAGGGCGTCCTGTGACTGCTGCAAGCGGTCCAGCGCAACGTCGTCCTTCCGTGGCTCGCCATGATCCGCCTCTACCAGTACGTTCCGGTACGTTTCTGTCGCGCGGCCTACGTCATCGCGTAATGCGGCGACATAGGTCATGGGGAGCATAGTCGGATGCGGTGTGAGTGGTGTATCATCCTGTGGCAGCTGTAACAACCTTCGCTGAGTACACTCAGAACGTACGTGTCCCTCCTTCCCACACCCACAGCACGTCCCTGGTTGTCCGTCGTAGAAGACAACCAGAAATGTACAAGTATGACGGAACATGTTTTCAGAGTTCGATCCGTATCTGTCTGACGCCATTGAAGACAGGATACGTTTTGAAACTCGCCCATTTTTCTGCCACATGGGATAGGACCGTTCCGTAAGGACGCAGGGCCTCTGTCACCAATTCTTCTGACACTTCGAATGGAAGTTCAAAGACGCGGATCGTTCGTAGTCGCATGCCGGCGTGTTCAACTGTAACCGCTCCAACATTACCGTCCGAATGACATAAACAAAGTCCTTGTCGGAGTCGAAGTATTAGGTCGTCACATGCTGCTTCATTGCCGAGCTTGACATAGACCACTCTACTGACTATAGGTAAGTGTATTCTAACTACACTCCTGGAAATTGAAATAAGAACACCGTGAATTCATTGTCCCAGGAAGGGGAAACTTTATTGACACATTCCTGGGGTCAGATACATCACATGATCACACTGACAGAACCACAGGCACATAGACACAGGCAACAGAGCATGCACAATGTCGGCACTAGTACAGTGTATATCCACCTTTCGCAGCAATGCAGGCTGCTATTCTCCCATGGAGACGATCGTAGAGATGCTGAATGTAGTCCTGTGGAACGGCTTGCCATGCCATTTCCACCTGGCGCCTCAGTTGGACCAGCGTTCGTGCTGGACGTGCAGACCGCGTGAGACGACGCTTCATCCAGTCCCAAACATGCTCAATGGGGGACAGATCCGGAAATCTTGCTGGCCAGGGTAGTTGACTTACACCTTCTAGAGCACGTTCGGTGGCACGGGATACATGCGGACGTGCATTGTCCTGTTGGAACAGCAAGTTCCCTTGCCGGTCTAGGAATGGTAGAACGATGGGTTCGATGACGGTTTGGATGTACCGTGCACTATTCAGTGTCCCCTCGACGATCACCAATGGTGTACGGCCAGTGTAGGAGATCGCTCCCCACACCATGATGGCGGGTGTTGGCCCTGTGTGCCTCGGTCGTATGCAGTCCTGATTGTGGCGCTCACCTGCACGGCGCCAAACACGCGTACGACCATCATTGGCACCAAGGCAGAAGCGACTCTCATCGCTGAAGACGACACGTCTCCATTCGTCCCTCCATTCACGCCTGTCGCGACACCACTGGAGGCGGGCTGCACGATGTTGGGGCGTGAGCGGAAGACGGCCTAACGGTGTGCGGGACCGCAGCCCAGCTTCATGGAGACGGTTGCGAATGGTCCTCGCCGATACCCCAGGAGCAACAGTGTCCCTAATTTGCTGGGAAGTGGCGGTGCGGTCCCCTACGGCACTGCGTAGGATCCTACGGTCTTGGCGTGCATCCGTGCGTCGCTGCGGTCCGGTCCCAGGTCGACGGGCACGTGCACCTTCCGCCGACCACTGGCGACAACATCGATGTACTGTGGAGACCGCACGCCCCACGTGTTGAGCAATTCGGCGGTACGTCCACCCGGCCTCCCGCATGCCCACTATACGCCCTCGCTCAAAGTCCGTCAACTGCACATACGGTTCACGTCCACGCTGTCGCGGCATGCTACCAGTGTTAAAGACTGCGATGGAGCTCCGTATGCCACGGCAAACTGGCTGACACTGACGGCGGCGGTGCACAAATGCTGCGCAGCTAGCGCCATTCGACGGCCATCACCGCGGTACCTGGTGTGTCCGCTGTGCCGTGCGTGTGATCATTGCTTGTACAGCCCTCTCGCAGTGTCCGGAGCAAGTATGGTGGGTCTGACACACCGGTGTCAATGTGTTCTTTTTTCCATTTCCAGGAGTGTAGAACGTCAGGTTCGATTTTTACCTCGTCCCGTAAATAACGTTCTATCTCGTAAGCCTTCGGTCGAGCATATTCGTTAACAAAACTAAATTTCAGTGTAGATTTGCGGAACGATAAGGTCATGATTCGTTCTATGTATTACTGCGGCACACCGCTACACACTTAAACGTAAACACTTCTCGCGCACACGTGCGGCAGGAGCGTAAACACCGTCGGAACCGCTGCGCCGCTGAAGGCTGACTGCTACTAACAAGGGAACCTCCCCATCGCACCCCCCTCAGATTTAGTTATAAGTTGGCACAGTGGACAGCCCTTGAAAAACTGAACACAAATCAATCGAGAAAACAGGAAGAAGTTGTGTGGAACTATGAAAAAATAAGCAAAATATAAAAACTGAGTAGTCCATGCATAGCATAGGCAACATCAAGGTTACTATCGTTTCAAGAGCGCCGTGGTCCCGTGGTTAGCGTGAGCACCTGCGGAATAAGAGGTCCTTGGTTCAAGTCTTCCCTCGTGTGAAAATCTTAATTTCATTATTTTCGCAAAGTTATGATCTGTCCGTTCATTCACTGACGTCACTGTTCACTGTAATAAGTTTAGTGTCTGTGTTTTGCGACCGCACCGCAAAACCGTGCGATTAGTAGACGAAAGGACGTGCCTCTGCAATGGGAACCGAAAACATTTGATCGCAAGCTCATAGGTCAACCGATTCCTCCACAGGAAAACACGACTGATATATTCTATACGACACTGGTGACGGCATGTGTGTCACATGACAGGAATTTGTTGTCGACCCACCTAACTTGTACACTTGGCGAGTGGGTAAAAAGATTCTTCTACCTTTCCAGATTTAGGTTTTCTTGTGGATGTGATAATCACTCCCAAAAAAGTGATGAAAACATAAGTGTTTGTCACATAAACTGCAACAAATGAATGCAACAGTTTCACAGTCGCACAGTTTTCCCTGTGCTCTGTCAAAACAAATGTCTTTAACGTTTTCAAATTTTTCCGTGGGTAGACCGTCAAATCCTGCATATGTCCAAGCAACTCTGAACATGTCCTGGAATTTTGGAGAGCGAAGTTGATTATGTGTGAGTGCCTGAACTTTGATAATTGTGTGAAAATAAAAAATTAAACTTTTCACTCGAGGGTAGACTTGAACCAAGGACCTCTCGTTCCGCAAGTGCTCACGCTAACCACGGGACCACGGCGCTCCTGAGCTCACATATTCCTTTTTTTTTTTTTCAAAAAAAATCTCATTTTGTTCGCTATTGTTCGTTGCATCTGCTCGGCGCGGACGTCGTAAGACATCCAATTATATTCGTTGTTGATTGATTGACTCAGATTTTTATATTACAGAGAGCACGTAATCCTCTGACCGAGCACGCTGAGCTACCGTGCCGGCAATACTTGATGTTGCCTATCCTGCACATGGAGTACCCAGTTTTTATATTTTGCTTATTTTTTTTCATAGTTCCACACAACTTCTTCCTGTTTTCTCGATTGATCTGTGTTCAGTTTTTCTAGACCTATCCACTGTGCCAACTTATAACTAAATCTGAGGGGGGTGCGATGGGGAGGTTCCCTTGTAAGCCACCTCGGCACAGCGACTCACACACCTGCACGGATTGATCTGACACTCCTCCCCTCTCGATCCAAATTCTCACTCCCACCCCAATCTGCTTTAAATTCCCCCTTACACACAAACAGAGCTGTCGAGGCCCTCCATGATCTGGAACTGCACCTCAGCTTCGAACGTAAATGGGGGATCCAACGTGAAACCCACAAGCAGGTACTTACAGAAATGAAGTGACACAGATTCAGAGTCTTTACTGGTCTCATACAGATAAGATTTTGTGTATACAGACTGAAATGGAGCAGGGACGCGTGCCAGCGTAATCCGTCAGTTGTGAGAACTGCTGTGCCAAGGTGGGTTAGTGGCTAAATCCTAGTTTACACGACAACATTGGGTTGCGCCACTCGTTGCGTGGAATGAGTTGCATGCAAGTGATTTCATGTATGACTGTAGACACGGCGACACCAGTGTACACTTCAGTTTCGTCGTTTTGTGGGTCCCTGAGTCGTGTCTCAAATGAAACTTGTGGCAGCTGCACGTCGCACGAGTTCTGATGGAGAGCTTGTTGCGTGGAATCGCTGCATAAGAAAAAAAAAATAAGAAACGTGTTTCGATTCGTGACTGGATGAAGAAAAGACGTCAGCTCGGTTGCTCAGCATCCTTGATAAAATAATTTATAACGGAAGATCCAAGAAGTTCTTTTAATTATCTTAGAATGTCACCAGACCTGTTCACGTTTCTTCTAAATAGAGTTAATTATTCGATGAAGAATAAAGGCACTGTAATGCATGAAGCACTGTCGCCAATACTGAAATTACATATCATATATCGTATATTACAACCGAGAACACTCGGCATGCTATAAGATACGGCTTTAGTTGGTGATGACGCTTTTTCGCTAACACAAATAACTATTAACATTAACAGTAATAATTATTAGCGTTAACAACAATAATTATTCGAAACAGGCCGCATTTAGAAGAGAACAGTTTACAAACTACACTCTTGAAGATAGATCTGTACAGTGGCAATATTTCAAAATTCAAACATATGTGAATGGGGAGCACTGCACCGACGTTTTAAATAGATGAATATTGAATAAAGAATGCAGCTTCTTGAATTTTTAGAGCCTGCCCTCCTGTCAACAATATTCCTTAACAAAGAGTTGGCCAAATCGAACGATGGAATTTTAGTCTTGTAGACGAGAGCATTGGCACAGCTAGAATTACATTTCTTAATTCAGTTGCATATTCGCTCCTAACTCAATATGTTTCTCCTTGCAGCTCAGATACTGTCAAACCATTTATGTTATGATCCCACATGGGCGGCAGCAATATCCTGCTTATTTTTGTAATCAGCATCACTGAAATCTCACAAACACCTATGTAAAGCATAGATATCCAAAAAGTGAACATTATTCTCCGTTCCCCACTCCATATTTCAGTTTTTCTGCACTCTACGAACATACATAACCTCACAACTCATGCAACTAGTGTCGCCAAAGTTGGAACACGCCGAAAGTGTTTTGTTCCACCAACGAGTTGCGGAAACGCGCGGCGTTCATGCGCAGTGGCCGGTAGCGCATTTGCTTGCAACCTAGTGTCGTCGTGTTAACTAGGTTTAACGCACCTGCCTAGTATGTACGAGACTCGGGTTTGATTGGTATTTACAAGTTCACAACAGTTTCACTGATACATGTGAATACCATTTATATATTTCGAAGTCCATCGGTTTGAGACATCAGCGAAAACGTGAGTACGTTATGAATATTTACCGAGAGTCTGTGAGGCACCCGTCTTCACCGTTGGTTTTGTATTCAGTTACTTTTATCAAAAAATGGTTCAAATGGCTCTGAGCACTATGTGACTTAACTTCTGAGGTCATCAGTCCCCTAGAACTTAGAACTACTTAAACCTAACTAACCTAAGGACATCGCACACATCCATGACCGAGGCAGGATTCGAACCTGCGACCGTAGCGGTCGCGCGGTTCCAGACTGTAGCGCCTAGAACCGCTCGGCCACCACGGCCGGCTAGCTTTTATCGCCTGTGAACTTACTCTCTTGACATCTCCTGATATAAACGCTGTTACGCGTAATTCACAGTAACATTTCCTATATTATAAGGTATAAAATGAATGCTGGAGTCGTGTGTGAGCATATTTACAGCTAGTTTCTTTTCCGTGCCATACACGGAAGGAAACAGAATGTCGTGAATTCAGTTCCTAGTTACATGCAACTGTGCTTATTATATGCTGTGAAATGCTGCTTCTAATTGAGAATGAACATTGCAGGTAATATTGCTTCACAAATTATCTAGAAAATATTAGCCGCTGAGATAATATACAATATTTCCTCTGACGGTGCACATTATTGAAATAATGAAACATATCGAAAACTGTTTATGTACATATTCGAATGTAACAGAAATACTATTTATGATTTTTGGCTGTTTTTATAGACAGACGGAACATGATGACATTTGTGAATGTTCCTTTTAGATCTATATGGGGCCCACGAACTTATGACGTCACACAAGTCGCCTTGCCCGACATACACTGATCAGCCAGAACATTATGATCACCGACGTGCTATCGATATAAACCCGCCTGGCGAGGAATGACTTCTAGTCAGACACATTTACGGTGCATATAGCACCACTGAGCTTGCTGTCCGTGTGTGGAACGGGGAAGGAACGCCATCTATTTGAGTTTGATCGAGGGCAGATGGAACGTAGGCTCGGCTCGAGCATTTCGGAAACAGCACGACTATTCTGGTGTTCGAAGGCTGCTGTGGCGAGTGCCTTCAACACGTGGCGAAAACAAGGCGAAAACACGTCAAGACGTCGTGGGATTGGCGGCCACCCTCATTGTAGAAGTCGGACGTCGTCGGCTGGGCAGACTGGTAAAACAGGACAGGCGGCGAACTGTGGCAACTAACATCAGGCTTTAATGCTGGACAGAGTACAAGTGTGTCTGAACACACAGTGCACCAAACACTCCTAACGATGGGCCTCCGCAGCCGAGGACCAATGCATGTGGCAATGTTAATACCACTACATCGGCAACTACGACTGAAATGGGCACGTGACCATTGGCACTGGACGTTGGCGCAGTGACAGAGTGGTGCATCTGATGAATCCCGATATCTTCTTCATCCTGTTGATGGGTGGGCGCGAATCCGTTGTTTTCCAGGGAACAATTCCTTGACAGTTATATTGCGGGACGGAGACAAGCTGGCGGCTGTTCCATTATGCTCTGGGGAACATTCACGTGGCATCAGTGGGTCCAATGGAGCTCGCGCAAGGCACCATGACGGGCAAGGACTATCGTACACTGATTGCAGACGACATAAAACCCTTCATAATAAGATAATGCATCATGTCACAAGGCTAGGTGTATGATGGAGTGGTTCGAGGAACACAGTGGCGAGTTCTGATTGACGTTCTGGCCCCCCAACTCGGCAGATGATCTGAACCCGATCTAACACATCTGGGATGTAACTGAACGTGGCATCAGAGTTCATGCCACCGCCCCCCCCCCCCCACCTGAAATTTTGGAATTTACGACAATTAGGTGACTTGTGTATGCAGGTATGGTGCCAATTCCATTCTGTGACGGACGCCACAGGGCCCGTATGTCTTGCTGGCGTCGTGAAGGTGGCATTAGGTCCATGGCAGATGACGTCCTGGCTGATCGTATAGTGAACTGCTGGGAAGAGGTTACAGAAGATCACGCAGACTCTGATGCAGATGTTGTAGCTACTATCTCTACCTGTACAAACACTACTAAAGCAACTGAGGGTAGTCTGGGTAACTCAGTGTCAAGTGAACCTGCGCGTGAAAGGTCTAGTACAGATTCATCAGGCAGGCTTTTCCTATGCTTGAAGAAGCGTTTATGTACGTCGTGAAACTGACTCTGATACTCAAGAGGCTGAAAACGTGGATTTACATACATGGCCTAAAGTCTGTTGTGAACCGCTTTCCTTTGCGATATGTGTTCCTCCTGACGGCCTGCTAACAGAAGCTGACTGTGATAATTTCCTACATGTGTTTTCAGACCTGTCAGAGAAACTACGATGTATACTTTTGCGCTCCTGAATCATTGGTATGAATATTTACTACCCCATAACTCATGATGAACTCAGAAATACATTATAAATTGTACAGTTTTATTGATCAATATTTGCAAGCCGGCCGCGGTGGCCAAGCGGTTCTAAGCGCTTCAGTCCGGAACCACGCAGGTTCGAATCCTGCCTCGGGCATGGATGTCTGTGATGTCCTTAGGTTAGTTAGGTTTAAGTAGTTCTAAGTTCTAGGGGACTGATGACCTCAGATGTTAAGTCCCATAGTGCTCAGAGCCATTTGAACCATTTTTTGAATATTTGCAAAGAGCACGTACTGACACGTATTTCATTGTTGTGCTGGCTAGGTCATTTTGTCACTTAAAGGATTAACCGGTAAAGTGAACCGCCTCAACGTAAGAGTGTGGGGAATACAGCAGCCACTACCATGGTCAGCCACGAGAGAGACTCTCCAAAGTTTTAGGTGTTTTGCGCCATTTCCCGAGAAAAGATTTACGTAGCGGTTATGGGACTCATGGATATGCTGGAGAGCTTTTCCCTCGGTTGGGAGGACATGCCGAAAATTTCATTTTTCAAACGAACGGAGCACCACCTGCATGTAAGGTCGTTTATCAGCAGTGAGTTGCGTCAATGTAGGATCTTCCGGAAGAGGCGTAGGGGTCTTTAATTGCGCCATTGGCCTCCAACGTCACCTGAAGTCAAAGTATGTAATTTTTTGTCGTGGTTTGTGGAAGACTCAGTCTATATGTTTCCCCTTACAACAACTTTGGATGAAATGCGACGCTACATAACAGTTGCACTGAATCCAGACATGCTCACAAAAATATGGGAAGAGTTTGACCATCGTCTCGATGTTTGTCATAATTTCGGAGGAGGGCACATTGAATATTAGTGAATAGAAAATAAAAGTATTGCTCCTAAACGTAATTGGAAAAAGTACCCCAAGGTTTTATGCGTACGTATCTAAAAGATGTATCTTTTTTAACCGTATGGCCCTTTTGAAAGTAAAAGCTTTATAGTAGTATTCGTAAGGTAAAATTCAGCCCAAGTTTGTATCTTCATTCGTGTTGAAGATATAGACATTCGAAATCTTTTTCAGATGCCCTGTGTAATTTCTAAAGACGATATGAAGCCAGATGCAGAAAATACAACTGGGTCATCTGATGAAGGCTGCATGCTGTCTGCCGACTATAAGTATCATATGCGTTACTTAAAACAGTTTCGAAAACTCCCCGGATTCAACACATTTATTGCTAATACAAACAATATGGAACGCAAACAAGAGAAACATGCGCATCACTGGCAAAGTATAAATACAGGTTACGAAAACAGCTCAACAAACATCGGTTATTTACTGAAAGAAATAAAATCAGATATTATACGTACGAAAGAACACAGTTTTGTGCACGAATATGAGGAATACGTTTTTAATCGCGAAAAGTTTCCAGATGTTTGCTGCATGTGCGTAAATGTACAGCAGTTAAAACAGAATCCAGTTTTATTTGGGCGATCTCTACACTCCGGCATAGAGTCGGGAAGCTTACAGTGTTCTGTAGAGATTTTACATATCTTTTCTCATTATTTGTTTTCCTTTATTTGTTGTTTTCTGTCGGATAATTCCGCTTTTGCTCAACGTCTGTTTGCTTATGAGCTCTCTTTCTCATAGCTCTTGGAATCTTCATTGCCGGAAGCGGTCCGTTTTTATTCTGCCTTCATACACCATCATTTTGCTATGCGAGTGTTTGTTGGCAGAGTAATGTCATTTCAAAACTATCTTGTGAATTACATGGAAGAATAGAACTTCAGGCTAGCAGATCGTCTCTCGTTCACGTAATACGTTTAATACTGACCTGCTTATCCGTCCCAAACTAACATACCTACGATCGGTAGTCCTTTCGAGTTGACTTAATCTCGTTTGTTGGGTACTCCTGCATATAGATACATTTTTTTTCTTTATTGTTATTTTGATACCTGATACTGGTAGGCCGGCAGCGGCAAACTTCGCCGCTCTTCGGCCACAGATATTACAAGTAGTACACATGAAGACACAGGAAAACAAAAGAAAACGGTGGATGAAAGACAGTAGACACACAAAGTAAAAAACATGTAGCCGTTCACAGGCGCAGTGAATTAAAAAAACGTTCAGCACTCGTATACGAACATAGACGACAGAAATGACTCACGTGAACGATGGAGCACAAACGACGAAACACTGAATCACTATCACGAAGGCAGATACATAAATTCTGAATGAGCCTCTCATCAATTCTCCCAGTAACAAATTCTCACGGTATCAAAATAGTGAGCAATAGTATTTTGTTTTCGCATCGAAGTTACTGTAACCATTATTCACGTAAACTAGCTGAGCACCCGGGATTGCCCATGTACATACATTATGTGATCAAAAGTATCCGGACACCCCCAAAAACATACGTTTTTCGTATTAGGTGCATTGTGCTGTCACCTACTGCCAGGTACTCCATATCAGCGGCCTCAGTAGTCATTAGACATAGTGAGAGATCGGAACTCACGCATTCCGAACGTGAGCAGGTGATTGGATGTCACTTGCGTCATACGTCTGTACGCGAAATTTCCACACTCCTAAACGTCCCTAGGTCCACTGTTTCCGATGTGGTAGTGAAGTGGAAATGTGAAGGGATAAGTGCAGCACAAAAGCGTACAGGCCGACCTCGTCTGTTGACTGACAGAGACCGCCGACAGTTGAAGAGGGTCGTAATATGTAATAGGCACACATCTATCAAGACCATCACACAGGAATGCCCGGTGAACGTCATCTGCCAATGTGTGTAGTGCCAACAGTAAAATTCGGAGGCGGTGGTGCTATGGTGTGATATTTTCATGGAGGGGGCTTGCACTCTTTATTGTTTTGCGTGGCACTATCACAGCACAGGCCTACATTGATGTTTTAAGCTCCTTCTTCCTTCCCACTGTTGAAGAGCAATTCGAGGATGGCGATTGCACCTTTCAACACGATCAAGCACCTGTTGATAATGCACGGCCTATGGCGGAGTGGTTGGACGACAATAACATCCCTGTAATGGACTGCCCTACACACAATCCTGACCTGAATCCTATAGAACAGCTATGGAATGTTTTGGAACCCCGACTTCGTTCCAGACCTCACCGACCGACATCGATACCTCTCCTCAGTGCAGCACACCGTGAACAATGGGCTGCCATTCCCCAAGAAACCTTCTAGCACCTGATTGAACGTATGCGTGCGAGAGTGGAAGCAGTCATCAAGGCTAATGGTGGGCCAACACCATATTGAATTCCAGAATTACCGATGGAGGGCGCCACGAACTTCTAAGTCATTTTCAGCCAGGTGTCCGGATAATTTTGATCACATAGTATATTTATTACATTATTCTATTAGTCCATAGCTTCCTCCTCCCACTGTCCATCTCCTCCCCTTCCCTTTCCCAGTCCATTTCCTTCTCCTTCTCTCTGTCTCTCTCCTCCTCTTCTTTTTCTGTCCACTTCCCCCTCCTTCTCATTTGCCCATCTCCTCCTTCCCCTCTCTGTCTGTCCATTTCCTTCTACCCCCTTCCCTTTCCACGTTATCACCCATACCCTAATAAGAGGTTACCGGTTCATGCCCCTATCGCAATTGTTTCCAGATAGCAAATAGCATGTGTACCAAGTTTGGTGGAAACCGATCCAGGAGTTTAAGAGGAGCTTTCTACCAGCGGATGTGCCCATGTACGTACATTTCATATGTATTTCACATATATTTAACATATTTCAGACAGTTCACCTGTATGTCTAACGAATTTCGCCCTGCAGTTTCGTTTTCACACTTCTCAAGCCTACAAGAAAGACCGTGGGCCTCGTCCTGACGTATGTGTCGTGCAATGACATTATTTTGTAGGGTATTCAACGACATATGTAGATACTGAAGGCGAAATGTATTGCAAGCAGAGTTAGCAGCAAAGAAGTAATAAATTTAAACATCATGCTTGAAGCAGCAGTTTTTCACGAATCGCTGTGTTTATGACGTCATATCTCCTGATCTGTCCATCGTACAATTATATCACTTTATAGGTACATGATGTGATATATATAAATAGTATCTGCAAAATGTGCTGCTAATACTAGTAGTAGAAAAGAAGGAATAAATTAAAACGTCATGCCTCATGCGCCAGTTTCACTAAATGAAAAGCGAAAATGGAGTAAGGGACTTTTTTTCCTTTCATCATTTTGTGGGACTGACGACGAGAAAATATTTCTTAAAGGTTTGAAATTATGTGTAAAATTGGTTGCAAGTCACTAAGTGCTTTCATTCTCAAATACTGGATGAATAAAGTCTGGGTATTCGCGCGCTGGGACCTACACTGCTTTCTCACTTCCATTCCCACGCGTTTGAATGGTGGGTGATTCTTACCTCCCCACCGCGATTCTTTGCAGGCAATAAGTGGTATGTGTACGAAGTTTGGCTGAAATCGGTCGAGTGGTTTAGGAGATGTGGAGCATACATACATACAATTTTATAAAATGTACGGTCATGAAGGCGGCCAGGAAGTAACTTTCCTGCATCAAATGCATAATGACGTTTTAGCATGGTAATCCTCCCCCCCCCCCTCCCCCTCCACCCCGCTGCCAACTCAGCGAGGTGGCAGTCAAATCCCTGTCCGGCCATTCAGATTTAGGTTTTCCGAAGTCTTCCAAGATTGCTTAATGCAAATGTAGGGATGGTACCTTTGAAAGGGCTCGTCCGATTTTATTCTCTATCCTTCTCTAATAAAAGCTTTTGTTCTGTCTCTAAAGACCTTATCGTCGACAAGAAGTTAAAGCTTAATCAATTTTCTTTTCTTCCTTTTCCTCCCACATCGAGAAGCTTCAGGAACCATTCAGATTATTCACTATGGGATATTGATACCATAGTTAGGCTTTTTGATTCGTATATGTCTCCTAAATCACATTCACCTTCCATAGCATCACTGATTCCTCTAAATGAGTCTCTACGTGCTTATCACACGTCACACATCCTTCTACTGGAACAGTTTAGAATGGGCCATATCTTGTGTTCTCGATCATCTGGTTTTGGGTGTCACACCGCTGGAATTTGGAAAAGATGTAAAGAGCCTAGGACGATCTTACAGCCGGTCGAGGTGGACGAGCGGTTCTAGGCGCTTCAGTCCGGAACCGCGCGACCGCTACGGTCGCAGGTTCGAATCCTGCCTCGGGCATGGATGTGTGTGATGTCCTTAGGTTAGTTAGGTTTAAGTAGTTCTAAGTTCTAGGGGACTGATGACCTGAGATGTTAAGTCCCATAGTGCTCAGAGCCATTTTGAACGATCTTACAGTTTCCTTTATCCATGCCCATCGCTATTCTTGTATTTGAAAACAATGGATCTGTTTCTTAGCAGTCTTGTAATCAGACGAGGTTCACGCTACCCAAATGCAATGAAAGTCCCAAAAATACAAGCAATTTTTCTATGCTCATAGATTTGAATTGAAAAATCCTTAGAAATATATTCTTTGCCTTCCCATTACGTCTATCCACTCTGTGTTGAAGTAATTCATACACGAGCAGTGCCAGTATAATAACGTAACCCATAGTTGCATATCGCCCGTTAAATGAATATTCCAATGTTCTTGTTTCGTAAACAGAGTATATTGCAATTTATATGTTGCCTTATTCTGGAAGTCATTTGTTTTTATTTTTTTCTGTCAGTGAGGGCTGTTGACAAAAGCGAGTTCATTACATCTACATCTATATTCTGCAAGCCACCACAAGGTGCATGGCAGGGGGTATATCCCATCGTACCAGTTATTAGGGTCTTTTCTCGTTCCATTTACGTATGGAGCGCGGGAAGAATAATTGTTTGAATGCCTCGTGCGTTCAGTAATTAACTTAATTTTATTCTCACGATCCCTTTGCGAGCGATACGTAGGGGATTGTAGCATATTCCTAGTCACCATTTAAAGCCGGTTCTTAAAACTTTGTTAACAGACTTTCTCGGGATAGTTTGCGTCTATCTCCAAGAATCTTCCAGTTCAGTTCCTTCAGTTTCCAAGTCTTCCGATTGTGCAATGATCATAAAAGACAACAAACCTCCACGCTGCCCTCCAATGAGCTCTCGCTTGACACCACTGAAGTCGCATTTGGCTTAGGTTTGAGGTCAGTGGAATGCACGTTATAGGATGGAGCTAACCTTGACATAACGTATTTTTAATAGCTCGTTGTGCCACTATGCTGCCAAATGCTGCTCAGATTGCCGCTGCACATGCAGTACGATGCGCCAGAGTCATACGTCGAGCACGATGGCCGGTAGTGCCACTTGGCAGTCCAGAGCCCGATCTTCTTGGACCATACATTCTCGTGACCACCGCTGCCAGCAACCATGTACAATGGCTACATTGTTGCCAAGTCTTTCTGCAACATCGCAGATGGAATATGTAGCTTCCAGTAGCCCTATTACCAGACCTCGTTCAAACTCAGTGAGGTGTTGATAATGGCTCAAAAATGTTCAAATGTGTGTGAAATTTTATGGGATTTAACTGCTAAGGTCATCAGTCCCTAAGCTTACACACTACTTAACCTAAATTATCCTAAGGACAAACACACACACCCATGCCCGAGGGAGGACTCGAACCTCCGCCGGGACCAGGCGCACAGTCCATGACTGCAGCGCCTCAGACCGCTCGGCTAATCCCACGCGGCTTGATAATGGCGTCTTTGCCTTTTGGCATTCTTGACTAATATCAAACCACCAAGTACAATCTCAAGGGTAACTAACGCTCACGACCGTTATACCGTTTATTCAAAGCAAACCTGATTTGTATCCTCATAGTACGCTACTAGCGCCACTCACGCGACTGGCGCGAAATTTGAGTAGACATCTTTCACATATAGAAACATGCCTACCAACTTTCGTTTATGTCGCACAGTTCACTCTTTGTGTTGTGATTTTTTTTGCGTCAGTGTAGTAATTTTGAATAAGTCAGTAACTCAGAACAGTGGATACACGTATTTCTTAAACTTAAAAGGTAATCAGATCTGAAAATGATCGAAAAATTTTGTTTTGGTATTACCTCTATTTCATTTTCCGATGTTTCAATTTCATCTTTCTTGTCAAATGTGAAGTCAGTTTCGATGAAGTTTAACAGCTTAGATTCATATTCTTTTCTCAGGATGTATTTTACAGCTTCCTGAAACAATAAGAGAACAGACAATTTTATTTCCTATTATCGTATGTTACTGTAATGTGGAGTAATTATAGTCTCATGTCCGAGACATGGACAGTTGATTAAAAATATATCAATGTTGTCATCAGCACAGGACAAAGTAACAATGTACTTGAGGAGAAGGAGACACTTCAAAATAAGTTAAAAACCAGATGCGGCGAGAAATAGCTCAACTCGAATAAATACCAGGTTATTGTTTACATGTATTGTAATAACCGATTGTCTGCATTACGAAGCTAGTTTAATAATCGTCAAGCACAGCGCGCAATCTCTTTACCTGCTATTTACATTGAGAT
This sequence comes from Schistocerca piceifrons, assembly GCF_021461385.2. Taxonomy (NCBI): domain Eukaryota; kingdom Metazoa; phylum Arthropoda; class Insecta; order Orthoptera; family Acrididae; genus Schistocerca; species Schistocerca piceifrons. The sequence continues at coordinate 128,096,713 of NC_060149.1, forward strand.
TTCCAGTATTCTTACCTCTAAAAGAATAACTCTCCTTAACATGGAAACCAAAATACCAGAATACGAAGCTCTCTGAAACGTGTAACTGCCTGCTAGTTTCAAACGAAAAATGCTTCATAATTTCGTTGATAGTTCTATGGAAATACCCGGAATTCCCAAATTTGACAATCTTCATATTGGTTGTTCTAACTGTTACTACCGGCATGAAGAAATTTATAGTCAGCTATGTTTTATCAATCTTAGATAGCAAGTTCGACAACTGTCATTTTTGTGGGGAAAAGTCGGCGTTTAATTTTGTAATTGACGTGGACTCTCAGTTTCGCGTTTTATGAATGCTGGTTTTTATGTTAAAAAAAATGGGCGACGTAATGAGTCTCCTAACTGTTTTATGCTGTAGTTATGGATTTTCAATTTTTAACCAACAATGCTGTATAGAGCACATACTCAGGAATATAACATGCCAAGGTTTGTGTGAACATTTTTTACGATTTTAGATCTTAAGCTCTCGGAAACAGTTTTATTCCTCGCTTTCATAATAGAAATACGGAGAAACGCTCTTCTGAGGATGCAAAGGTCTTTAAAACAATAGTTCAACATCGTAATCGTATGTTTTATTCTTTCACTACGACTATCCAGCAGAACATTGAAAAACATATAGTAATAGCTATTTGGCCACATTGCCTTCAAAGTTCTTCGGGATGCTACCTGTTATCCGACTACACATACTATAATGCTTTAACTTGTTTCCAAAAGTGAAAATTCAGCTTAAATGGCGGAGAGTTTCTACGGCTGTGGAGCTCCTTCAGGTGTTTGCATCTTTTATTATGGCCAGTTTCGAGAGGAGACTTGGTCAAAATCATTCGATGGGTTAGAAGAGTGAAAAGGTGGGCGGAGTGTGATGGACATGATATGAAAGTAGCGAGGCAATTGTGGCTCTATTGCAACGATTTTCTAGTAGTTTTCTTATCTGGGAACGAACACTGTTTGGAGATGTGGTTGCTGGTGGCAACTCTTTTATTTACATTAAACTTTACGCTCGCTCTACGCCGCAGACAACTTAAACAGGCCATACCTGTATATACTTAACACATTTCACATCACCAGTACTTGTGTGATTAGAAACATAGTAATTAACAGTAAGAAATACAGTTTAACATAACTAAACCGAAAGAGAGCTATAATTATTCCTGCTGAAATATACACCATGAAAAGTACTCTTACTTCGCAATTCACGCATCAAACTTCAGCAGCCTATTACAGCTAAAAGAGATTATTATCTCGAGACTCACTGTATCTATAACCACAGTTCTACACAGGTGTGCAAAACTTAAAGAGGAAACTAACATTCGCATGATTCGTCACTGCCAGGTAACATAGCGCGATGATGATGATGATAATTGGTGTTTTAGGGTGCTAAACGGTGTGGTCTTCAGTGCACTAACATAGTTCAATGAAACTCGGACTGTACACAGAAAAAGCTGTTGCAAAATAGTACAGAAGGTAACCGAAAGCAATAAGCAATGAGACCAACAGAAATGACACATTTATTCAAAGACAATAACCGCACCGAAGTTACTGCGGTTCATGATGGTTCGCCGCACATTAAAAAATGTGGGCATCTTCCTTAATAAGGTCTGTGATCACCACGAGTGGCAATGCACGCTCTGCGACGTGCTCTCATGCTGGTATCAAGGTTGGTAAGAGGATATTGTGGTAAGGCGTCCCATTTCTACATCAGCGCGGATGACAACCGCTGGATGGCTGCTGGTGCATGTGGACGTGCTGCAGTACGTCTCTACATCTACATCTGCATCTACATGGTTACTCTGCAATTCACACTTAAGTGCCTGGCTGAGGGTTCATCGAACCATTTTCATGCTACTTCTCTACCATTCCACTCTCGAATGACGCATGGGAAAAAGGAACACCTAAATCTTTCCGTTTATTTTATTTTGATGACCATTTCTCTCTACGTAGGTGGGTGTCAACAAAATATTTTCGCATTCGGACGAGAAAGCTGGTGATTGAAATTTCGTAAATAGATTTCGCCGCAAAGAAAACCGCCTTTGTTTCAGTAACTGCCACCCCAATTCGCGTATCATAACAGTGACACTCTCACCCCTATTGCGCGATAACACGAAACGAACTGCCCTTCGGATCCCACACGTGTGCGCTGAGATTTAAATCGCAGACGAGTATATTTGCCGAATATCCTCTCGTTCCTAAGGGCTCGTCACCTGCGTTATTCGATGCGGTAGCGTATCGTCATTTATTAAAATGAAATAATTTCTGAAAAGATGCATATGGGGAAGGAGTGCAGTATCACAATAACATCGAACAGTGAGTGTAGCGTGTTCAAAGATTTGGAGGTGAGATCTTTACGCCCATGCAGCACCATGTCTCCCCACACCATAACACCTTGAACGCCCAAGTGACAATGCTCAGCAGTTTCCCTGGGTGCATTACGTGCTTCCACAACTCGCCATGTGAAGGTCGTCTGGGCGGCCCAGGTGTTATAGTGTGTGTGGTATCGATAGCTACGATGCCACGGCGTAGGAGCAAGTTCACAGGTTGGCACTACAACACCGACACCGACGACAGCGCCCTCTAGCAGGCGCTGTTGAGATCTAAGAGCTCCGCTGCAGATTCAGCCCATTTGATCAAGAGCAGACGGCCTAGAAACTTCACTTCAACCTCAGAGGGTGTTGGCTTGCTGTTGAGACTATGTACTACTACTACGACGGGTCTAAGGCTTCGCACCTACGTACAAAGTTACGTATTCAGTTATTATTGTGATATAGTAAAACCATTTCTAAGAGCAGTACCGAGAGATTTTCACCTTTTCCTGCTCCTACTCACTTCCTACATTCGGCTTACCCTTCAGTTTGCAGGAGCAGACCCACGCGCCGCCTTCCAGACGGGATACAAAAGTGAAGGTCGGCATAATGTTACATGGGCTTTCTGACCTCCAAATCTTTGAACACGGTGAACTTACCGGGCAACGTCATTATGACCCTGTACTCCTTCCACATGTACGCCTTTTCAGGACTGCATTCGGCCCTGATTTCATTTTTACGGATGACAATTTGCGGTCGCATCAGACAGCGCAAGTGGAGGACTTCCTGAAACGAGAGGATATTCGGGCAAATGAACTGGCTTCCCGTTTCCCCGCCTTAAATCCCATCGAGCACGGGCGGGATGATATGAGAAGACATGTTTCAGCACGTCCACATGCACCAACGACCACCCAGCAGTTGTCATCCGCGCTGTGGAAGAATGGAATGTCCTACCACAAGAACTCCTTACCAACGTTGTGGTCAGCATGGGATCACGTTCCAGAGCACGCACTGCCGTCCGCGGTGATTCCAAACCCTATTAACAACCATGTCCTAGTTTATTATCTCCTGGGGACCATCAGGATTCGCGGTGACTTCAGTGTAATCATCGTATGTGAATAAAAGTGTCATTTCAGTTCGTCTCGTTGCGTGTTTCTTTCATTTTCCTTCGGTACTATGATGTAGCAAATTTTCTCTGTATATGGTCCAGGATTCATCGAGCTATATTACATGGCAATGACACATCATGCACGAATTACTTTCGTCCTAACATTTTGGTCACCAGAGTACATGGTCTTGTTTTCAGTAAACGATAATGTAAGCTTGAAAGGGTACAGTACCGCCCGACATTGAAAATAGGTACAACATACTTCATTATTCTTGTCAGAACAACATATTTTCTGTAATAATAACTCAATTTCACTTAATACACCGAAGCCGGATACCAGTGTGGGAAAGAATGACAATTTATTTATTTAATTGATCACATGTGCACTCCCACAAAATAAATCCCTACATCCAATTTGGTGAGATCTGTGAAATGATTGAATGTATGGTCGTCTGCTAACCGCAGATAGTGAATGTGAATATATGATCATCTTTGAGAGGATCTTTTGGTCACCTGTGGTGGAACCAAAGAGATGAAATTTACCGGAGCTTTGAGCGCCTGAAATGTGGCTGACCAGTGGGTAGCATGGTGCTCCCCCACTTCGGCAGAGGTGCGAGATCGGCCATGTTTCAGCACTCTGCCGCTGGGTCTTGTGTTGGTAAGACCTGTCTTAGGTGTGCTCCGTAAAGACAAAAGAGTGGAGACATGGTATGCATGTGAAATACTTAAGAATAGTTTGGAATAATAATTTCTCTATTTCAGGAACTTTTGTGGGGAGAATTAAATGTCAGGCAGGTAATATTAAGGGGATTGTAGTAATCTTCGGAAGTGACCAACGGTCACAATGAAACCACGTGTAGCAATAAGTTGAAATACTTCCGAGTGCATAAGTTAAGTTGAATTACGGGCATGTGTACTATAAGTTGAAAATATTTAAGAAATGGCGTGTGCAGGACTTGAAATTAGAGACGAGTACTTCCACGTGGTGAGTACTGTGTGAGTCTCAATCTGTGTATGAGACAAAGGATAAGGAGAAGTACTCGTCCATGGTATCAGTTGAGGACTCGCGTGTGTGATGAATATGTCCTTAATACAGTATTATTTTGCGTGTTATGTTTCCGTGTGACGCTTGATTCAAACTATAATGCTCTGAGAGAGAAGCAAGGTGAGTCAGCCGTCTATCCAGCAACGCCACTTGGCTTGCATTGCACAGGAAGACGTGCATATATCCTTCAGAGTTCGTAGTAGGAAAGAAACGTTACAAAGTGGGGCAGTGTCGTGTGAAACTGGGATAAATACTAATTGAAGTGGGAAAGCTGAAAGTGATGTGATTATAACGTTGTGACTATTCTTTGTATTGTATGTTGCCAGTGTGATGTATTTCATGAAATTTAAGTATGTGTGGTTGACATGGGAGAGTAACACGATAGTTTCAGAGGCAGTGGGTTATGCATGTTCCTTTTTGTACCGCTCGGTCTGGAGGAAATTTTCGTAATGATGGGTGTGAGAGTCGAAGTGTGAGATATAGCAAAAGATCCACCATCCTATCCAGAAAGTGCACTGTAGCGTTAAACAATTACGAGACCATAAGATAGAGAATCACCAATGTAAAGCCATGCCCACTGGGCGGAATTTATCATGTGTTATTGTTGTAGGGTATAGAATTTGTGTGTTTAGGTTATAGAATTTATCGGAATAAATAAGATAGTGAAAAGAAAAAGATTGGTGGCCTTTTCTTTCGAATAGTATGTTGCCATGATACCCAGAATTTATAATGTGTGCGCCATTCATTTTCATTGCGATGGCCACGTGTTGATCAAAGCCGTTGAATAAGAACGAAAATGTGGTATTGCCAGTGCGTAGTGAACAATCAGAGTTGTCTAAATTTTTAATAGTCAGGTGTGCGTTATCCGTTTCCGTTGGTTAATATTCAAACAGGAGAATAATTTGCAACTTAATTGTGAGTACTAGAGCTCATGTTACTTGATAAATAAAAAATGAATCCACTCGCTTGGCAGACCACTCATCTTGCAGGCCTGACTGCTTGATGCCACAATATGAGCAAGGCATGTGGGTGCCTCTCAAGCTTACATAGCCCAAAGAAAATAAATATTTGATTATTTTTTGTTAGGTAATAGCCTAATCCCACGAGTTTTTGGGCGATGAAACATACATAACTACATCTGTTTTCGATTATGTACAGTTTTGTAACAACGTGACTTGTAAGACATAAAATTAGCAAAACACGTACAGCATGTGGAAAAAAGTATAGGAACACCAGAGACAAAGCACATTACCATGCCTTATACGAATTAGGGAAACCATTGGCATTGAGATGGCTCTAAGCACTATGGGACTTAACATCTGAGGTAATCAGTCCCCTAGACTTAGACCTGCTTAAACCTAACTAGCCTAAGGACATCACACATATCCATGCCCGAGGCAGGATTCGAACCTGCGACCGTAGCAGCAGCGCGGATCCGGACTGAAGCGCCTAGAACCGCTCGGCCACAGCGTTCGGCCATTGGCATTCGAAACAGATTCCAGTAGTCTCGGAATCTAAAAATACAGGTCATGTATCGTTTCAGAGGGAAACCTTTTCACATGAATCACCTGAGTACATACGGCAGCTCCGCTAATTCACTGCGCTTTTGTACCTTGCGCACGTGATGTTACCACCATTTCTACATGTGCATATCGCTATTTCATGACTTATGTCACCTCAGGGTAGATCAGAATGTTTGTATTGTTTCTAGAAAGATATTCAAACACCATATTAGTGTCAGAGAAAATCATGTAAATATCTAGAAAGAGATCGTATGGAGGTAACAAGAAAAAATTGAAAGTTTCTTTGCCGGCGAAATGTTTAATCTATTTTTGGCAATCACTGTAAGACTGGTAAAAGGCAAGAGGAATGCAAGAGCCCCACAGAGAAAGTGTGTGTTTCTTATCTTATGATCTCTTCACTTTATTTTCGCTCTTTACATAGTGCCTGAATTTTGAACAGCGCTGAAATCCAGTTAAATTCATACTCCTCTACCACCGAGCGAGTGTGCGCACTGCTTGAAACACAGGACTCGTATCCTGAAAGAGCTGGGTTCGAATTCACGTTCGGCCATCACGATTTGGAATTTTCGTGGTTTCCCGAAATCGCTTTAAATGATTGTTTCAATGGTTCCTTTAGACAGCATGTTGGATTCTTTCCTACACGCTTCTTCGAATAAGCAGCTGCTCCGTCTCTGACGACTTAGATGTCATTGAGGAGTGTAGCTGCCGGCCGCTGTGGCCGAGTAGTTCTAGGCGCTTCAGTTCTGGAACTGCGCTGCTGCTGCGGTCGCAGGTTCGAATCCTGCCTCGGGCATGGGTGTGTGTGATGTCCTTAGGTTAGTTATTTTCAAGTAGGTCTGAGTCCAGGGGACTGATGACCTCAGATGTTAAGTCCCATAGTGCTTAGAGTCATTTGAACCATTTTCTGAAGAAGTGTAACTCTAACCTACCTTCACTCCCCACTTCACTAAAAAGGTACATTTTCTGTTGACGTCAGTGTTTCGACTGTGGGCTGAGAGAAACAGCATTTATGTTTAATACTTAAAGGAACTATGTGCTTTGAATGAATATCTCGTAGTCAGACTGTATTAACAGCACACGTATCATACAGCAGCTACCGAAATAGAACACAGACGCTAATGAGGAGCAACAAACAGTAGTATTGTAGATTAGATAAATAGTTAATACCTGCGATCGAGTTGCAAGTATGTACTACCAACAAATAATGTACTAGAGAGGTATTGTAAAATTGTTCTGCATATACAAGATGCTTCGAAACTTTATTGACCAATTTTGAAGAATCGTAGAGCATATTCAGAAGTTCTTTTTATTTCTTACTTCGTAACTCGTCGGTTATACCTTACGCGTATGAGCTGTCCATAGATTTCGTAGAACGAATGACAACTGCACGGAAATTACTTTTTATCAGTGACATTTCTGTTTTACTCGATGATCTTTCGGTGTTTAATACGTACTGTGACCTTTCTGACAGGAAATCACGAATCTAGTCTCACATCTCAGACGATACTCCATAGGCACGCAATTTGATTAGAAGTCGCTTGTGAAGCATGATGTCAGAAGCCTTCTGGAAATCGCAAAATGTGGAATCAATTTGACATCACCCGCCGATGGCACTGATTACTTCAAGAGACTAAAGAGCTAGTTGTGTCCCACAAGAACGGTATTTTTTGAATCCATGTCGGGTGTTTGTCAATATATCGTTTTGTTTGAGGTAGTTCATAATGCTGGAACACAGGATATGTTCCAAAATACTACTGCAAATCGACGTTAGCCATATGGGTCAGTAATTCAACAGATTACTCTTATTTCCTTTCTTGAGTCCTGGTGTGACTTGTGCAATTTTCCAGTCTTTGGACGCAGATCTATCGACGAGCGAGCGGTTGTGTATGATTGCTAAGCAAGAACCTATTGTATCAGCACGTTACGAAAGGGACCTGACTGATATACATGTCCGCAGCTCGTGGTTTAGTGGCTAGCGCTGCTACCTCTGGATCACGGGGTCCCGGGTTCGATTCCCGACCTTGTTGGGGACTTTCTCTGCCCGGGGACTGTATGTTTGTGTTGTCGTCATCATTTAATCATCATCATCATTCGTGACTGTGGCTGGAATGGACTGTGGAAAAAACTGGACTGTGAAAAAATTGGGAATTTGCACGGGCGCTGATATACAATGTGGACCGGACGCCTTTTCTTATCATGCGATTTAAGCTGCTTCGCTGCACCGACGATATCTGCTTCTAAATTACTCATGGTGGCAGATGTTCTAGATTCAAATTCTTGAATAACTGCTTCGTCTTCTTTTGCGAAGGAATTTCGGAAATCTGCGTTTAGTAACTCTGCTTTAGTGGTACTATCGTCCGTGACATCACCGTTGTTACCGCGCTATGAAGGTAGTGATTGTGTCTTTCCGCCGGTGTATTCTGCATACGACCAAAATATCTTTGGATTTTCTGCCAGATTTCGAGTGAGAATTTCGTTGCGGAAAGTGTTAAAAGCATCTCGCATTGAATTTCGCGCTAAATATCGAGCTTCTGTAAAACTTCGTCCACCTTGTGGGTTTCACTTTCTTTACAATTTGACACGCTTTTTTTGTTGCTTTTGCAACAATTTTCTGACCTGTTGTGTGTTCCATGGTGGATCACTTCCATCTGTTATAAGTTTGTTTGGTATATATCTCTCAGTTGCCGCCGATACTATTTATTCGAATCTAAACAACATCTGGTCTACGATTACATAGTCACACTGGAAGGAGTGGAGACTGTTTCTTAGGAAGGCGTCAAACGATTTTTTATCTGCTTTTTTCAACAGATGTATTTTACGTTTATTTTTGGTAGCTTTTGAAGTTACAGTATGTAGTGTCACTACAACAACGTTGTAGTCACTATTTCCTGTATTCGTCATGATGCCCCCTATTTGCTCAGGGTTATTTGTTATAAAGAGGTCAAGTGAGTTTTCGCAACCATTTACACTTCGAATGGGCTCCCGAGCCATTAGTTCAAAATAATTTTCTGAGGAAGCATTTTGAAAGATTTCTACCATGCCTGAAACACATGCTGTGTCAGTTCATAAGATTTCTTGCTGAAGGCTGGTACGAATCTATAGGTCTTCCCATTGCATACCATATAAGCTCTGTGCGAGAGTGGGTAGGCAAAACCAACGATCCATGCATTCCTTAAAGTGTTTATGGTGTGAACTGCAGAGTGGGAGACTGTATTATCCTGCTGGAATATGCCGTTTGGTACCCTGGTCATGAGGGTGATGACAATATGGTTTACCACTCTTGCCACACACTGGCGAGCATTCAGCCTTCATTGCACAACTGGCCCCTAGAGCCTAGACCGTGAATCCAGGAGACGGAAAGGTATGGAACTCGAGATTCGCTCTGACCACCACAAACAGAAGCGAGTCTCACCACTGAACACCACAGAATATCACTCGATGCCCCAGTTGAGTCTGGCTCTACACCACGCAAGTCAGTGTTGTTTATGGTGAGGTGTCGGTGGTAAAAAACCGATAGCAACCGAAGATCTCATCCCAGCTTCCCGTAATCTGTTCCCAACAGTTCTGGTCACACTCTGCCTGTAACCTATTAACGGCTTTCAGTTGTTGTCATCCGTCTATTCATCAGAGCCACTGAAACAGTCCTACGATTTTCTCGTGGTGCCGTCTTTCTGGAAGGCCCCGTGCCTATTCTTCTTTCTACATTTCAAGACGTTAATGGTGTAAAACATTCCTTTTCCTTCAGTGTATTTCATTTCGTGATATGTCTCACGGGTTAGGGGACATTTCAGCTCTTCTGGCAATTAGAAAATCGTCCATTATACTCTTCAGATTTCTCCCACCCCTAACCCGCGAAAAAATAATCAAGGGGGCGTTTAACAAGACGAGCGCTCTAACCAAGCAGTAGGTCCCATTCGACAGCTCCAGTATTTCACAAACTTGACAGCAAACTATGCTCGTGCTGGAGCTCGGTCATGTTGCAATCAGAGACGGCAGCGCACAGCAAGAAGTAATTTTTCCAGCGATTTCGTAAGTGCTCTATGCCCTCAATTGTGCACACAGCGCATACACGACAGGATAAAATTGTACTTTTCCCGACAAGAAAATGACATGCATGTGGACAGTCATACCTCACAGAGTATTTGAATCCTGAAACACCATGTAGTAACCATATACTTTTAGAATGTTGATTGGAACAACGAAAGGCGACCCTCGCTTCTAAAGGAAACTAATTAGGCAAAAAGCAAGTAAAATTTGGGATATGGAAGTCCGCAATAATGCAAAGAGTGAGGAAGGTTGGCCTCAAGTTCCATTGTAGCTCAGGTCATTAGAAACGTAAAATCTACATCACTTCGGTCGAACACGGATCAGAACCCTAAGTCTCCTGATTATGTCTCTTGTGTCGGAACAGCTACACCACCTTACTTCTTAAAGGAATCATGTTGTTTCTTGCGCTTTGTTAGGACTTTAAATTTCTTTCTCGTGGGTACTTAAGTAGAAAGGCAACCTCATTATGGCACAATAATTATAATTTAAATAATGAGTAATCTGTTTACATATGTGTGTATATATAACCTCTTTCCTCTATTTCTGATTATCCAGCAGTTGCAAGATAGCATACGGGAAAGAAGATAGAACACGATTAGCGGCAGAGGTAAGTCGAAAAACTAGGCAACAATAACTGCACAAGTAGAGTGGACTTGTAATCTGAAGTGACAACGGCAAATGAAACGCAAAAGCAACTTGACATGCGAACAATGGAAGTGTGTATCAACGTCGTCCAGTTTTATCACGAACCTACTGAATGCATGGCATTTTGGGGAGTGACAATCACGCAATTATGGTTTTATGTTTGTGTCTTCAGATTTAACGTCTGGTGGTTACTGAGTTAGAGATAGTAGACTGTTTTCGATTTAAAATGACACTTCTCCATTCTGCGACACAATGTGGCTTGAAATTATTTTTCAAAGCTTATAAAAATTATCTGGCGGTCTGAGACTCGAACATAGAAGCTCTCTCTATGGCAATGAATGCTCTATCATATAAGCTATCGAAGCCTGCGACAGTGCAGTCTGCGAGTGATTCGTTCCTCCTCTTCCTCTTTATCATCTTCATCGTGCGAATGTTCTACGGCCGTAGCCGCTTCTAGTTCCCCGACTTCCAGTTGCTATTATCTTACGAGTCTCCTTCCAGCGCTCCTTTTGCGGACTCCGTATCACAAACATCTTTATCCCAGTTTATGTGCCGACGTCCGCGCCTACGGCTTCCTTTTCTCTGGGGGTAGTGGGACGACGACGACGTCGTCGACGAAGACACATACTATTGTCGACCATCTACTTTGATTCATCCTCTGAGGCGCCCGCACCAGAATGGACGTTTCCTTTCTATCTTCTCTATTACTATCGCCTCTACTCTCATGTATATTTTCCTACGGCGTTGCTTCACACACAATCCACAATCGAAATACACTGCTTCGCATGCAGACGTTCATTTCTTGCTCAAGTAATCTTTTACGTTGGCTTTTCTTCAGTTCCCAGGTCTCTGCTCTAACTTTCAACTACTCTCTTGTAGATGGTAATATCTCTTGTAGATGGTAATATGTTCGATATTTCTCGTTACATACGTGCTAACGAGCATAGAGTTTAGTTGACGTAATCCATATTTCCTTTAAGCGATCCTCTTTATGTCATATACGAGGGTTCGAACTTTAATAGTGGCAACTATTTATTTACAGCTCGTACAAAATAGACACGTGTTTCAAAGTTTTCATGACCTTCAAAGTAGTCACCAGCATTGTGTATAACCCGTTGCCAGCGATGTGGAAGTTGTAGGATACTCTTAGCAGTGCCAGTTGTGTTGATAGTTCGAGCAGCGCGGTCTATTGCCATACGGATTTGTAGCATCCTGCAGAAAGTGTCATCACTTCTGTCTCTAAGCTGGTCATAGGTTGTGTTCCAAAAATGAACAGCATAGAGACAGACGTGATGACACATTCTGCAGGACCTGACCATCATTTTGTAGGACAATGCTCAAGCACGTAGAGTGCAAGCTGTTACTGACTTGTTTGACTGATGGAGCTGCTAAGTGCTATACCACCTACTGCACTTCCCTGACTTAAGCTCTCGTAAGTTCAATTCGATTTCTAAACTGAAGGGAACACTTCACGGCATTCGCTTCAGAACTGATAAAAATTCGTCGGGCAATAGACTGAGCCGCTCGAACTGTCAACACAACTGTCACTGATACGAGTTTCCTACAACTTCCACATCGCTTGCAACGGGTTATACACAATGCTGGTGACTACTTTGAAGGTCAGTAAAACTTTGAAACACGTATCTGTTTTGTACGAGCTGTAAATAAATAGGTGCCACTATTTAAGTTCCAACCCTCGTATATTTTTGCCATTTGTGACAATATGTCTCCCAAACACTTAAACGCTTTGTAGACTAATCCTCTCTATTGTAGTGTCCGGTTATTATGTCAATTTCGTTCAGCAGGATATAATGCTGTCGATTACTGTCCATTGAGCTTCCAATTATGGTGAACCGAGAAATGTTGTGTAGTAACCGACGAGAGGAGCATGGTTCAAATTTCCGTCCGGGTATTCTGATTCAGAAGAATACCGAATTAATTCACTGTCCAGTGTCGTTCCTCGTGTTTACGAGACGCTCAAAGCTAACTTTCGTCCGTGTGATAAGGAGAGCTTAGCAGCAAAACTTTGTCACCAATACGAAACGTTCTGGATCAGCGATTATCAGAGCAGGAAAAAAGATGCGCCGCTGACGACGCCCAGGTATCGCGCAAATAACTGACAAAAGAAACGTAAAATTGATCGTTGTTGACACAGCGCCAAGGATGACCACAGAGCTACGCGAACAGAAAGTTAATACCATTTATAAACCCTCACAAAGACAAACAGCCTACTGGATGTACCAAAGAAAAGCTTGCGCGCGGTCTCCATAAAATGTGTATTAAAGGGGACTACCAAATCTGTTAACCACGGATTTTGATCATCCTTGGATATGTGCTAGTAGCTCCGCCCTCCCTCCCCCCCCTTCCGTCTGTTGCCCCCCCCCCCGCCCTCCCCCACATTATCACCGACTTTAGCACCTAACTAAACTGTAGAATGAAAGACTTTTCTTGGAACACTTTTATTTTTAAAATGACGAAAGATGAATGATATTTACTTTGTGTGTGTGTGTGTGTGTGTGTGTGTGTATGTGTTAGAATGAATGATGAAGAAATTCGAGGTGCATCGCAAGTGCCACCCACAACTCCTTCTCAGGTAAGAAAGCTAACTATCCACAGTGAGGGCACACACTTTTTATAAAACATGTTTCTGCTGCATTACTCATCTCCATTGCAGCACTTGCTTGAGCTGCACACTGCAACCCCATTTAAAACAAAAAAATCAACGAAGTTAAAATGTGTGCACTATACTTACTGCTCGTAAATCATTTGATTGCGGCACTCCTTACTTCTGAACTGACAGAAATTTGAGGACTTCAGGCTGTTAATGTTTTGTGTCTGACCACAGCCACTAATAGTAATAACAATAGTAATAGTAATAATAATAATACTGTGTACAACACTGTAGTAGCCTTTATGTAGTTACTGCTGCGTCGTACTGTCAAATTATTCTTTTACCTGAGTCGAAGTGAGAAATGAAGTATTTTCTGGACTACTGCAGGTACTATCTACAACTTGAAGAAGACATTTTTCTGAGATGTTTAGTATTTGTTACGTATATGTCTCACTTTTATCATCAGCGATGTACAGGACAAAGCACAACATGCGTGTGTAGTCGGTGGACTATGTTAGGAAAATGTAACCTCCACCGCATTAACGCTACTAATCGGTAAAAATTAATTGTTGTTAACTTATATAATCAGTATCAGAGTCTTACAAAACTGTGACAATAGTGATGATCTTTTGAAAATAATTTAGTTTCGTGACTGGAACAGAATCGAATCGTTTAGTTTTACCTCTCATAAAATTTCATTTTACCCCTCAGAGTAATTACCTCCGGTTTGGAAACCACTGTTGCAGAGGGAGCTTTCCTGAGTATCGCACCTGAGTAGGAGCTTGTAATATGACGGCCCCTACTTTCCGAGAAAATCGATGTTGAAGTTTTACGCGTACCTCCTATAGCCGCAACGTCAACTACTGTTTCAAGCAAGCGAGCCCACCGCAGCGGCTGAAGTTCCCGGCTACCACATTGGCTGTGTTGGTTCAAATGCTGCGGGTATACTTCGTTTTCTCTTTAAATTTCATCGCACAGAATATCCTTGAACGGTAAATCTCATGCAATATGATTCAAAACTAGTCGTTCTCTCCGTAGTTATTTCGTTAATAAATCAATCACTACAGCAAAGTTTCTTCAAATATGTATTCCGTTTGTTACATAATAGATTACAGACTCGTATTGCTGCCGCTTGCTGTGCTAGACTAGAATTCCGGATGGTATTTGTTGTAGAAGCAGCCGAAAGACGATTTCTTAGAGCTGCTGCCTTCCAGGCACACGAATTTTCAGAATTTTAGAATGATTGTTCTTTCTTTAGTGCGCACCAAGTGTAGTTGATAACCCTCGTGAGAGTAGATGCACTAATTTGATGCACAATAATAGCATGTATGTTTATGGAATCTTCTCTCGGAGCGTTTTCTCTATAAGTTTTTATGAAGTGGGACAATTTTGAATTTGTTTCTTGAAACTTTTAACCTGCCATTAAAAATAAACATGACAGGGTTATCAAAGTGGAGTACATATAATTGGGATAATTTTTACGGCGCAGGTGTATGTTTTCTTTCATCTACACTACTGGCCATTAAAATTGCTACACCAAGGAGAAATGCAGATGATAAATGGGTATTCATTGGACAAATATATTATACTCGAACTGTCATGTGATTACATTTTTCACGCAATTTGGGTGCATAGATCCTGGGAAATCAGTACCCAGAACACCAAATCTGGCCGTAATAACGGCCTTGATACGCCTGGGCATTGAGTCAAACAGAACCTGGATGGCGTGTACAGGTACAGCTGCCCATGCAGCTTCAACGCGATACTACAGTTCATCAGGAGTAGTGACTGGCGTATTATGACGAGCCAGTTGCTCGGCCACCATTCACCATACGTTTTCAATTGGTGAGAGATCTGGAGAATGTGCTGGCCAGGGCAGCTGTCGAACATTTTCTGGATCCAGAAAGGCCAGTACAGGACCTGCAACATGCGGTCGTGCATTATCCTGCTGAAATGTAGGGTTTCGCAGGGATCGAATGAAGGATAGAGCCACGGATCGTATCACATCTGAAATGTAACGTCCACTGTTCAAAGTGCCGTCACTGCGAACAAGAGGTGACCGAGGCGTGTAACCAATGGCACCCCATACCATCACGCCCGGTGATACGCCAGTACGGCGATGACGAATACACGCTTCTAATGTGCGTTCACCGCGCTGTCACCAAACACGGATGCGACCATCATGATGCTGTAAACAGAACCTGGATTCATCCGAAAAAATGACGTTTTGCCATGCGTGCACCCAGGTTCGTCGTTGAGTACAACATCGCAGGCGCTCCTGTCTGTCATGCAGCGTCAAGGGTAACCGCAGCCATGATCTCCGAGCTCATATTCCATGCTGCTGCAAACGTCGTCGAACAGTTGGTGCAGATGGTTGTTGTCTTGGAAACGTCCCCATCTGTTGACTCAGGGATCGAGACGTGGCTGCACGATCCGTTACAGCCATGCGGATAAGATGCCTGTCATCTCGACTGCTAGTGATAGGAGGCCGTTGGGATCCAGCACGGCGTTCCATATTACCTTCCTGAACCCACGGATTCCCTATTCTGCTAACAGTCATTGGATCTCGACCAACGCGAGCAGCAATGTCGCGATACGATAAACCGCAATCGCGATAGGTTACATTCCGACCTTTATCAAAGTCGGAAACATGATGGTACGCATTTCTCCTCCTTACACGAGGCATCACAACAACGTTTCACCAGGCGATGCCGGTCAACTGCTGTTTGTGTATGAGAAAAAATGGATCAAATGGCTCTGAGCACTATGGGACTTAACTTCTAAGGTCATCAGCCCCCTAGAACGTAGAATTACTTGAACCTAACTAACCTAAGGACATCACACACATCCATGACCGTTGCAGGATTCGAACCTGCGACCGGATCGGTCACGTGGTTCCAGACTGAAGCGCCTAGAACCGCTCGGCCACCTCGGACGGCTTGTGTATGAGAAATCAGTTAGAAACTTTCCTCACATGAGCACGTTGTAGGTGTCGTCACCACCGCCAATCTTGTGTGAATGCTCTGAAAAGCTAATCATTTGCATATCACAGCATCTTCTTCCTGTCGGTTAAATTTCGCGTCTGTAGCACGTCATCTTCGTGGTGTAGCAATTATAATGGCCAGTAGTGTATAAAGATTTGATCATAAACTGTATTATCTGTCTACCTTTCTCCCCACCCCACGAATAAATGATGTAAACAAATTTTTCTTATCCCACGTACGGAAGAATGACAGATTTTATAAACTGTTCGTATAGCACTTCCGTGAAATTTCCTTATTTCTTGCAGATCACAATTACATTGATCAATTTATGTGTCAAATCTCTTTCGAACAGACTGGCCATATTTCTTGGATAGTTCGTGCATACATAAGGAAACATAAGTGGACATGTTTCTTGACGCAGTACAGTAAACTGCGCTTTGAAGGAATAACTAATCTTTCCTTTCTGCACAGGGACGTTTCTCGCGCCTTGTCCTGGTAGGAATCTACGAGTACTGTACGTCAAACGGTACTGGCAGCCGTTTTGGTCGGTATTAATTAGATAATCGAGGTCAAAATTGGGGATGTCTACTTTCGTCTGTATCTGGGATTCTTCCGCAGCTGTTAATACTTCACCCATCTTTACGAACTCTTTGTAGCTGTCGAAATATTTAGAATTTTAACCAGAAACTACAAACGGAATACACATTTGAAGAAAATGTGCTGTTGTGACTAGTATATTAATGAAATTACTATGGTGTAAATGAGGAGTTCTGAATAATTTTGTTTGAAATATACTAATTAACTTCTGGACGATGAAACTTAAAAAAGAAGTAAGTTTACGGTCAGCATGTGAGCCCGCGTACCATCAGTGTGATAGCCGTGAACCTTAGCCGCTACGCAACGCTCGCTTGGTCGAAACATGAGTAACGTTACAGGTATAGAAGTTACGCATAATACTACAACATCGATTTCTTCGGAAGCTAGGGGCCGTCGCATGAAAAGCTGCTGTCCAGATACTCAGGACACGACCCTCTACGACGTACCTAAGACTCATAAAAATCCGTGATTAACATGTCTGATGATTCACCTGTTAGCGTTGATGAGTGCGAAATTCCTTATATCACTGAGGTGTACCGTAAATTGGAGATGAAGGAGAACTGTTTAGAGGACGAGGAGGCGCCCCGTTCTGGGAGCATAATACTGACATATAAGGCTGAGGGAATATTTTAGGCATAATAAAGATTATTACTGATAAGTCTACCGGCCGAGTAGCCGTGCGGTTCTAGGCGCTACAGTCTGGAGCCGAGCGACCGCTACGATAGCAGGTTCGAATCCTGACTCGGGCATGGATGTGTGTGATGTCCTTAGGTTAGTTAGGTTTAATTAGTTCTAAGTTCTAGGAGACTGATGACCTCAGAAGTTAAATCGCATAGTGCTCAGAGCCATTTGAACCATTTGAACTGATAAGTCTGTCAAAGCATCACTGAGCTATTGGTTCCTAAAATTCCAAAGCAACGTAGCACATATCCTCTTCACTCAACAGTTGCAGAACGGTTGTTAATAGAAGAGCGATAAATAGATGCAGGCTCACACCCAATGTACACCATTCTAGCTATCTATATTCGACATAAAATAAACAACAGCAGTCTAAAGTTACTAAATGGCAGTGCGCTTCCTCAACATGCAATGTAATTGACAGGCTTAGAGGGCCTTATCTGACGATATGGTACTCGTATCAGGTGGAAACCACGTTCTGAGGTAACAGTATTCTGATATACGTATGCTACGGATTATCCTTACAAAACCGGCAAAACAAGTACTGTGAATTCCTCCTTTGTTCTAAGAGTGTACTGCACAAACAGTATTCTGATATACGTATGCTACGGATTATCCTTACAAAACCGGCAAAACAAGTACTGTGAATTCCTCCTTTGTTCTAAGAGTGTACTGCACAAATTATGAGCAGTTTAATCAGAAACGAAATTATATGGTTTCATGGCCGTTTTCGACTCAGAAACATCTATGATGTATACATGCAAACTGAAGGGGAGAATGAAAATTTGTACCACTGCCGAGATTCAAACCCGAGTCTTCTGCTCACTACGCAGATTTGTTAATCAATACGCCACCCCAGCACAATGACTGCACAACTGCAGGGATTTTGGAACATATATTGCGTTAGAACATTATGAAGTAACTAGGAGAGAATGATCCATTGCCGCGCGGCATTAGCCGAGCGGTCTAGGTCGCTGCAGTCATGGACTGTGCGGCTGGTGCCGGCGGAGGTTCGAGTCCTCCCTCGGGCATGGATGTGTGTGTTTGTCCTTAGGATAGTTTAGGTTAAATAGTGTGTAAGTTTAGGGACTGATGACCTTAGCAGTTAAGTCCCATAAGATTTCACACACATTTTTGAATGATCCATTGACACACAGTCAACATGGATTTAGAAAACATCGTTCTTGTGAAACGCAACCAGCTCTTCACTCACAAGTAGTACCGAGTGCTATTGACAAAGGATTTCAAATTGATTTCGTATTTCTAGATTTCCAGAAGGCTTTTGACTCTGTACCTCACAAGCGGCTTGTTGTCAAATTGCGTGTCTATAGAAATCGTCTCAGTTATGTGACTGGATCGTGATTTCCTGTCGGAGAGTCACAGCTCGTAGTAACTGACGGAAAGTCATCGAATAAAAGAGAAATAAATTTAGTAAAGTCACCAGAAGATCAAAAGAAATTGCACAACGATTTAGAAAAGATATCTGTATGGTGCTAAAATTGGAAATTGACCCTAAATAATGAAAAATGTGAGGTCATCCTCTTGAATGCTAAAAGTAATCCGTTAAACTTCGGTTATACGATAGATCAGTCAAATATAAAGGCCATATGTTCAACCAGATACCTAGGACTTAGAATTACGAACAACTTAAATGGGAAAGAACACACAGAAAATGTCGTGGGGAAGGCGAAACAAAGACTGCCTTTTACTGGCAGAACTCTTGGAAGATGCAACAGATCTACTAAAGAGACTGCTTACACTACGCTTGTCCATCCTCTTTTGGAGTATTGCTGTGCGGTTTGGCATCCCTACCAGATAGGATTAACGGAGTACGTCGAGAAAGTTCAAAGAAGAGTAGCACGTTTTGTATTATCTTTAAAACAAAAGCGTTTTTCGTTGCGACGGTATCTTCTCACGAAATTTCACTCACCAGTTTTCTCCTCCGAATGCGAAAATATTTTGTCGACGCCGACCTACATAGGGAGAAACGATTATCATAATAAAATAAGTGAAATCAGAGCTCGCACGGAAAGATATAGGTATTCGCTTTTTCCGCGCGCTGTTCGAGATTATAATAATAGAGAACTTTTGTGAATCTGCTTCGATGAACCCTTTGACAGGCACTTAAGTCTGATTTGCAGAGTACCCAAGTAGATGTAGATACCCTAGCACACCTCCCTTCTAAATCCTCCTGTGGCGTGACTGGGAATTTGGTTTGAGGAGGGAGGCGTCCTTGGACAGTCTGTGCAGTGGGCAAGAATGGCGTAGGGCGTAGTGCTTAGCGTATCTGCTTAGTCAGCAGAAGAGTCGGGTTCGAATCCCGGCAATCGTACAAATTTTTACTCGTCGCTTCAGTCTGCATATATACATCATTAATTGATAACACCTATCCAGTAGCATACAGACGTAGCATCTGTGCTTGTCCAGAAAGCAGCATCGATGTGTCATCACACGGACTCCACCACATGCCCTGTTGGCCAGCTGGATGCATCACCCCTTGTTATTTTCGACGAATTTGCTCTCGTACCTTGCCATCGGCATCTACCAACGTGTAACACCATTCGTCAGTCGAGGTGGCTTTTAACATGCTTCGAGAGTCCAATAGCTGTATTCGACGCTAATCATTGCGTCATGTGACCGGAGGGGTAAGTACAGGAAGAGCAAATGAAAAGGAAAAGAGGGAGGGCGAAGTAGGAGGGACAAGAAGAAGAAGAAGATTAAGAAGAAGAATGGAAGGGTTTTGTGGGCACTAAAATGGGAACGAGGTAGAGATGTAGGAAAAGAAGTGGTGAGGAGATTCAGAATGGTCTGTGTTCGGAAACAGTTCCATAAGGCATACCTCTTCCTGGTACAGAGGCAGTTGTGTCTTGTTTTCAGTTGCTAGGTAAAGCCCTGCCCGTTAAGCCAAGTGTGCGAATGCAGTATGAGTATACAGAATATATTTTGCACCTGTCATTGTGTTTGTTAGGGCTTTGAATTGAACGACAATGAAACAGTGAAAAAGGAATAGCGTTATTTTTGAAAGCAATGCGACTCTGGACCGTATGTTTTCCATGTTTTGAATTGTGTCATACAAAAAATAAATACTGTATTCATTGTAAAATAGTGTTGATCTCAATAAACGACTATTTAGGATAAACAACAATGAGAACTAAAAAGTAAAAAAATAAAGAAAGGGGAGATGTCTGCGGAGGGGAGGCGGGAGAGGACGCACAAATTCGAAGCTGTTAAGTTACGCCACTGCCTGTGATTGGAGGCTTTTTACGCCATAGGCAGGTGGTGACTGTCACTGGTGTGCTTGACCAGCACTCGTTGCGCAGCATTAAATTGGCAACTAATATGACGA
The DNA here is from genome assembly GCF_021461385.2 of Schistocerca piceifrons. Classification (NCBI taxonomy): domain Eukaryota; kingdom Metazoa; phylum Arthropoda; class Insecta; order Orthoptera; family Acrididae; genus Schistocerca; species Schistocerca piceifrons. The sequence continues at coordinate 128,117,633 of NC_060149.1, forward strand.
CTGTAATCCGTTTACCGCTGTTACAGTGCACGATGGCTGTCGGTGACTCCTATCCTCAACACTCAGTTCCCGCGCCAGATGACTGGCAGCAGTGGTTTTCCCCGAATCGAGGTACTCACAGTGCGTCCTTTATACTGTGACACGTGTAAAGTCAATTGCTCACACGAGTTCAGAGATGAAGTGTCCGACGCGTCGGAGTCAAACGCGCTGATATAGTGCTTCTTGCCTATTGTGTGCTCTCCTGTGACATGGAGGGTTACAATAAGGCCTCACCGAATCACACTTACAAGGGGAGGCCGCCAATTGTGAAATTCACATTCGATTCATACTGCACATAATAAAAGCTCATGGCCACAGGTGTAATGTGGCAAAGCACCAAGATGCACTTCTCAGCCGTTGTCGAGAAAATCGACAGTTAAAAGAAACCGTTGCGGGGAAATACTCTCTACGATTAATAATTTTCTACAGCGTCGTGGCGCAGCGGTAAGCGCTCGGGTTCGTAATCCGAAGGTTGCCGGATCGAATCTCGCGCCAGGCAACCTTTTTTTTTGTATTTGTTTTTTGTAATTCAAATGTGTACACACACACACACACACACACACACACACACACACACACACACATATATATATATATATATATATATATATATATATATATATATATATAATTCCCGGCAATCAGTTGCAACAATTATGCATATATTAAGTCGTTGCAAGTCGTTTGTCGTGGAAAAACTGGCGACTTCGAACATCATTATGTTTTCCGCAAACAAAGTTGTATTTCACAAATGTTATTAATTGTCTTCATAATGTTAAGCACGTATAGTTAACGGAAGACGTAGAAACGATATTCCGAAACAAATACGTATAGCGTAAGTCAAACGTTCGAATTAGAATAGAGACCCCACGAACACAAATTTGCTGTGGCAGGTATGAAATATAAACTCCGTTACTCGCTCGTTACACTTGAAGGACAGATGTTGAATGGGCCGAAACGAGCCGCCGCATAACAGCGTAGTTGCCTGCTAACTTCGAAAAGAAGGTAGATGCGGTTCCTAGCGCAACTTATAACAAAGTCGAAAATCAGTGCGGACGTGAGAGCTTTGGTACACCCTGTTAAACAAACGGAAAAATGGAGGCGGTACAATTGGAGAGCGATCCGCCTTCACCAACATGCATAAGCACTTCATTAATAGTGTGTGTGTGTGTGTGTGTATACATTTGAATTACAAAAAACTAATAATAAAAAAAATTGCATGGCGCGAGATTCGATCCGGCGACCTTCGGATTACGAACCCGACGCTGTAGAAAATTGTTAATCGTAGAGAGTATTTCACCGCAACGGTTTCTTTTAACTGTCAATTTTCTCGACAACGGCTGAGAAATGTGTCTTGGTGCTTTGCCACATTACTCCTCTGGCCATGAGCTTTTATTATGCGCAGTATGAATCGAATCTGAATTTCACAATTGGCGGCCTCCCCTTGTTAAGTGAACGCCGATCTATTCCATTCACTGTCTCGACAGGGTATTATCTCTAATACAGCTGTCTATACATTATTCGATAAAAAGTAGAACATAAAGGTCAGTATCTGTGTTATTTATTGCATTGCAGATCTAGATTTCGACTGACAATGCAGCTATCATCATTGCATTATAAGTAGTCGTGTTGACTGAACGTAAATATAACGACACACACTCCAGTTTAACTCGGGCATGTACAAGCATTAATCCAACGTTATAATTACCTTCAGTCTACATGACTACTTATAATTCACTGACGATAGCTGCGCTGTCAGTTGAAATACAAATCTGCAATGCAGTAAAAAAGGACAGATGACATTACTACTGACGCTGACCTTCCTTCTCTCCTGGATTACGTCACGGTAGTGGGGCACAACCATTCCCATGGAATGGAACATGGTGATAAAAAGTATCCGGACACCCCTATGTAATGAGAAACTGACCACTAGATGTCACGAAAGGCGAACCAGTCGGTATAAAAGCAGGCAGGGACTATAGTGTTGTCAGTAAAGAAGTAGCAGAATTGGTCGGTCAGGACAGGTCAGTGACCAGTGGACTGGTCAATGGATTTCACCTGAGTAACAAATCCATCAGGGACATTTCAACCCTTCCAAAGCTGGCCAGATCGACTGTTGGTGATGTGATTGTGAAGTGGAAACGCGGAGTAACAACCGCCACCGCCTACCACCATGGGAATAATTTCTTCTTTTAATAATTGTTATACAAGGTTTTTGCGGTGGAGGCTGTTTGTGTCCATTTTAAAACCGCTGTTCTCCACGAGAAATATTCTCAAAAATTTACCAAATCAATATCAGTCAGTCTAGCACGCACTGTGGCTCTGCGTAGGGAGTTAAAAAGAATGGGGTGCAGTGGTGGAGCAGCTCGTCATAAGTTACACGTTCCTATAGTCAGTGCCAAGTGAGAGTTAAAATAGGATAAAGAGCAACGCCACTGGACAGTGGATGATTGGAAATGAGGCATTTGCAATGATGAATCACGCTATACCCTGTGGAAACCCGATGGAAGGGATTTGGTTGGCGAATGCTTGGAGGACGTTACCTGCCATCGTGTGGCAGTGCCAAGAGTGAAGTACGGAGGAAATGATGTTATGGCATGAGCGTGTTTTTCGTGTTTAAGGCGAGACTGCTTATTGCGCTAAATACGAAGGATATGAACAAATTTTTCGAATTTGTGTACTGCGTACAGTAGAGGAACAGTTCGGAGACGATGATTTATTGCATCAGGATAACAATGCACCATGACATAAAGCAACATTGAGAGGCAATTATTTATGGACAATAACATTCCTAAAGTACTAGCTTGCCCGGAGGTCCGACCTGAACCCAAGAGAACGCCTTCGGAATGAGTCCCTGCGTCCAACATCACTATCTTCTCTGGTCTCAGTTGTTGATGAAGAATAGTCTGCTACTTCTGCACAGACATTCAAAAACTTCACTGACAGTGTCCTCTGCAGAATTAAGACCATTATGAAGGCAAAGGATGGACACACCAATATTAAATGAAACAGAGACCACTCTCAGTAGGGTGGAAATACCAAAGGCATGCAATACTACACTGAACAACAAAATTGAAGGATCACTTTTTCGAAACCCCGTGATTGTCTCCCATTCTAACACACGTCTTTGAAATTTGGCTGAGAGATGTCTACGACCTTCCTCTGCAATGATGCAAAAGCGTGGCGCCCTGTGGCATCTCTCTTGGGCTGAGCGATGCTTCAAACAGCAAGGTGTCGGCACATGCGGGAAAAAAAGGCCAGAGCTCAGAAGCTCATGTGAGCTTTAAGGTAGGTTAACGAAGTCATATTGGCACCAAATTTTACGACAGTTCTGACCAACTCCACTCGGGAAGGTAATCCCACCCCCTCTCACCCACATTTCATCCCCTCCTTTGCCGCCTCTGAGATGGAAGTCAAAATTGCGACACCCAGCGTTGAAATCACACGGTTATCTTACCGATATGCGAGGGAAGCGTTTCAGACACATCACAGTTCAGAATCGACACGAAAAGACCTCAGGGGTGGCATAAAGTGCGCCAGTGAAGCTACTCCATCTCTTAGGACGTTGATTTCCATGCATTTCGCCGTCGGAAACGGCAGTTTGCTGTGAGCAACAGGACCACGTTCTTCACAACGTTCGACACTGCTGCTATCCCCTGGGTGTTTCAACCCCAATCTAAAGATATGGTGGTGCTGCAACCCAACTGGACATGATCTGACCCGTTTGGAGTGTAGTACGATCGTAACTTGGTTGTGGTATACAGGGTGGAACCAGTAGGGAGTGTTCAAAACCATTCGACGAAATTTGAACATGATCCGAACCAAAGAAGGGGTTGTATGCTTATTCAGCGTTTACGTTTCGCGCCCTCCTTTGGCGTGGTCACGAGGGGCGGAGGTTGGAGGGGCAGGGGAGGGTGTTACATTATCCTGTCGGAAAGTTCGACACCGACTTAGGTTAGACAACCCTTTCGTCATCCCTTAGGTGCAGTTTGCCTACCTTCAGGCGCTAGAGCAACCGCGAGACCAAATTGGTGTCGTAGTTTCCGACAGGTACATTTTTAAAGTGCTTGTGGCGCCTCTAAATTCCACATTTCGAAATCCCCACAGTCTGCCCTAGCAGACGACTGTGTTAGCGCAGCCGCACCCGGACTTTCATTTCCCAAACGGTAGACGACGCCATTCTCGTGTATATGAATGCGCTGATCGGTAGTAACAATGGCTTCGAGAGTGTGTCGTTTCATATTTCACTGAATGTGCAGTGTTTCTAATGAGGACCCGGGTGCTGCACAAACACTCCTTATTGCTGCTGCCCGATGGCTTCCCGACGGCAGTACATGGACATATTTCGGTGAGTCGGCCTTGCATCGCATTTCGCAAATAACTTGCAGTCCCTCGTTTACCAAGAGGACCAGTTGCGTACCCGCTGGCATGGCTCGAATGTACAGCTGCCTCTTTCAATTCACACAGCTTGTTTATTGTAGGCCCCTCCCTCCGATACTGGGAACAGTGAATTCGGCGTCTGGCGATATAATTTTGTTCTGTAAATTATTACCTGATTCTCGTCCGCGCCTAGCAAACACGTGCGCCGCGCTTCCTCGCTTTCCGGACTCACAGGGTTTTCATTTCGGCTTCCACATGCGTCGGCGCCCGGTCGTATTACTCACTTAAGTCAAAACTGTTTCTTGAGTCCTATGAAGATTGGATGTTGAAACGTGTGTCAATGGTTTGAATTTCTGTCTGGAACTTAATTTTGTACTGTGACTGGTGGAACTAAAAACTCTACGAACATGGATCCGAAATGTAATAAGTCGTCGCGGGGGATTAGCCGAGCGGTCTGAGGCGCTGCAGTCATAGACCGTGCGGCTGGTCCCGGCGGAGGTTCGACTCCTCCCTCGGGCATGGGTGTGTGTGTTTGTCCTTAGGATAATTTAGGTTAAGTAGTGTGTAACCTTAGGGACTGATGACCTTAGCAGTTAAGTCCCATAAGATTTCACAGACATTTGAACATTTTTTTTTTATAATAAACAAACTGCTAAACAATTTTTTAGTAGTTTTCAATAGCGTGTAGTTTGCAGATAGATAAATAATCGTGTGGCTATATTTTAACCTTGTGTACTTTTAAAAAATACGCGTTCCGTGCCACTGCACTCCCGCCTACTTTTCGTTTTAAATTTAGTGGCAATGCTCGCTGTGCAGTGAGCACTGGCAGCACCGGACGTGTACCCACATGCTCAACAAAGGTGCGTGGGTGGCAGCAAGGGAGTTGCTGAATTGGAGATTTTTAGAGGGGCCCTTTCCGTTTTATTTGCTGTGGTGTGGCAATAAAGACAGTAAAACGAAAGCTGAAGTTTCAAATTTCACGTTTAACACATCATTCATGCGAGAGGGTGGTACGGACATACCGTCATTTGACCGTCACGCAGACTCCCTTATGGAGGACATAGTAATAGGCATCCCTGGCACAGAGAAGCAGCCGAAAGAAGTGAAAACAAATAAGTCACTAGGTCCGGATGGAATCCCAATTCGGTTTTACAAAAAGTACTCTACGGTATTGTTCTCTTACGTAGCTTATATTTATCGCGATTCTCTTACACAGCGCAAAGTTCAAGCGACTGGAAAAAAGCAGAAATGGCTTGTGTGTATAAGAAAGGTAAAAGAACGGGCTCGCAAAATTACAGACCAATATCAATAACATTGGTTCTCTGTAGAATTCTTGAACATAATATGAGTTCGGAAATAATAAATTTCCTGATACGGAAAAACTTCTGTCCACAAATCAGCACAGATTTAGAAAGCATCGGTCATGGGAAGCTCAGCTTGTCCTTTCCTCACGTGATATCTTGCGAACAATGGATGACGGACAACAGGCAGACTTCATATTTCTAGATTTCCAGAAAGCATTTGATGAGGTGTCTCACTGCAGACTGTTAAAAAAGGCCTGAGAATACGGATTTGGTTCCCAGATATTTGAGTGCCTCGAAGACTTCTTAAGTAATAGAACCCTGTATGTTGTCCTCAATGGTTCGTCAGAGACAAGAGTACCGTAAGGAGTCCCCCGCGAAATGTAATGAGACCGCTCTTATTGTCTATATACAGGGTGAGTCACCTGACGTTACCGCTGGATATATTTCGTAAACCACATCAAATACTCACGAACCGATTCCACAGACCGAACGTGAGGAGAGGGGCTAATGTAATTGTTTAATACAAATCATACAAAAATGCATGGAAGTATGTTTTTTAACACAAACCTACGTTTTTTTAAATGGAACCACGTTAGTTTTGTTAGCACATCTGAACATATAAACAAATACGTAATCAGTGCCGTTTGTTGCATTGTAAAATGTTAATTACATCCGGAGATATTGTAACCTAAAGTTGACGCTTGAAACCTCCGACGTTCAGTTGCGTGTTGTAACAAACACGGGCCACGGTCGGCGAGCAGCATCTGCAGGGACATGTTTACGATGACGACCGTGTTTACGAGTGTGGCTGTAGTGCACTGTTGTGGTTTGGTCTAGCTGTCGCAGTGTCCGCATGTAGCGCTTGCTGCTATTGTTATTCTGCATTTGTCTCCGCGCGCAGACCACCTGTAGTACACCGCGTTACCAGACGTCTGTGGTAGTGTAGTGTTGTAGGAACTGTGACCATGGTGTATTGAAACTCTGAAAAGGCGGAGATGATACTCATCTATGGCGAGTGTCGACGAAATGCAGCTGAAGCCTGCAGGGTGTATGCAGAATGGTACCCGGACAGAGAGCATCCAACGTGCCGCACATTGCAAAACATCTACCGCCAACTGTATGCAACAGGTATGGTCGTAGCACGGAAACGGGTCCGTAACAGGCCCGTCACAGGAGAAGCGGGTGCAGTTGGTGTGTTAGCTGCTGTTGCCATGAACCCACACATGAGTACACGGGACACTGCGAGAGCCGGTGGACTGAGTCAAAGTAGTGTCATGCGCATACTGCATCGTCACCGCTTTCACCCGTTTCATGTGTCACTACATCAGCAATTACATGGTGATGACTTTAATCATCGAGTTCAATTCTGTCAATGGGCATTAACAGAGAATGCGTTGGAATTCTACCTGTTTACCGATGAAGCGGGTTTCACAAACCACGGGGCAGTGAATCTGCGGAACATGCATTACTGGTCCGTGGACAATCCTCGCTGGCTCAGACAGGTAGAGCGACAGCGACCGTGTACTGTGGGTGCGGAATCATTGGCGACCACCTCATTGGTCCTCACTTCATTGCATGGGCCCAAACAGCTGCAACATACATCGCGTTTCTACAGAATGATCTGCCAACGTTGCTCGAAAATGTCCCACTGGAAACGCGTCGACGTATGTGGTATCAGCATGATGGTACACCTGCACATTCCGCAATTAACACTAGGCTGACCCTTGACAGGATGTTCGACGGGCGTTTCATAAGACGTGGAGGACGCATAAATTGGCCAGCCCGTTCTCCTCATCTTACACCTCTGGACTTCTTTCTGTGGGGTACGTTAAAGGAGAATGTGTACCGTGATGTGCTTACAACCCCAGAGGATATGAAACAATGTATTGTGGCAGCCTGCGGCGACGTTACACCAGATGTACTGCGGCGTGTACGACATTCATTACGCCAGAGATTGCAATTGTGTGCAGCAAATGATGGCCACCACATTGAACATCTATTGGCCTGACATGTCGGGACACACTCTATTCCACTCCGTAACTGAAAACGGAAACCACGTGTGTACGTGTACCTCACCCCTCATGGTAATGTACATGTGCGTCAGTGAAAAAGACCAATAAAAAGGTGTTAGCATGTGGACGTAATGTGCTGTTCCAGTCTCTTCTGTACCTAAGGTCCATCACCGTTCCCTTAGGATCCCTACGTAATTCGGTGCTCTCCGATACACACGATCGAACAGCGGAGGAGTGGTACTCAAGCGTCAACTTTAGGTTACAATATCTCCGGATGTAATTAACATTTTACAATGCTACAAACGGCACTGATTACGTATTTGTTTATATGTTCAGATGTGCTAACAAAACTAACGGGGTTCCATTTAAAACACGTAGGTTTGTGTTAAAAAACATACTTCCGTGCATTTTTTATGGTTTGTATTAACCAATTACACTAGCCCCTCTCCCCACGTTCGGTCTGTGGACTCGATTCGTCAGTATTTGATTTGGTTTACGAAATATATCCAGCGGTAATGTTAGGTGACTCACCCTGTATACCAGGTGAGGCAAATAATAGTGGCCCAGAGAACATACTCCTGGTTATAAAGAAACACAGTAGAGGAAAAGAAATACAGTAGTAATCTAACGACAGCACCAGCTGAAAGTGATGACCATTCATCTCTTGCGGTCAGCAAATTGCTGAAGGCGGATCATAGCTGGACTGGAATTTCGGTAATCTTATACGAATGTTCTGTTTTAGGTCTTGAAGACTATGAGGGTTGTTGCGATACACCTTATACTTGGCGGCTCCCCACACAAAATAATCGCACACTGACAGATCAGGTGAGTTGGGTGGCGAGCTGGGGCCGCGACCAGACTAACCTGTGATATCACTCTGTCAGGCATGAAGATTGTGTAAATGTGGTTCACGGAACTGTTGTGGATCACGTGGCGGGTCTACACACTGTATGTGCATCGCGGGGTGTGGTTACATGCGTACATTCACGTCCAATCGTACTCACTCGTCCGGGCCACTTTTATTTCCCTACCCTGTATAAATGATCTGACGGATAGGGTTGTAAGTAGGCTGTTTATGTTTTCTCTATGTAAGTGGGCTGTTTATGTTTTCTTATTGGCAACGTTACGTAGCGCTCAATATGAAAATCACTGGCTGTGCTGTGTGCAGTCTGTAGCTAGTTTGCATTGTTGTCTGCCATTGTAGTGTTGGGCAGCGGCAGCTGGATGTGAACAGCGCGTAGCGTTGCGCAGTTGGAGGTGAGCCGCCAGCAGTGGTGGATGTGGGGAGAGAGATGGCGGAGTTTTGAAATTTGTCATGAACTGCTATATTTATATATGATGATATCAAGGTAAATACATTGTTTGTTCTCTACTAATATCTTTCATTTGCTAACTATCCCTATCAGTAGTTAGTGCCTTCCATAGTTTGAATCTTTTATTTAGCTGGCAGTAGTGGCGCTCGCTGTATTGCAGTAGCTTGAGCAGCGAAGATTTTTGTGAGGTAAGTGATTTGTGAAAGGTATAGTTTAATGTTAGTGAGGGCCATTCTTTTGTACGGAATTTTGAAAGTCAGATTCCGTTGCGCTAACAAAATATTGTGTGTCAGGTTAAGCACAGTCTTGTATAATTGTTCAAAGGGGACGTTTCATAGGGTTAGCAGCAATCTGCAGCTGTTTGCCGATGACTCTGTGGTGTACGGGAAGATGTCGCTTTCGGCAATAATCGCTGTGGTGCAGTAAGATCCTCTGAGAGATTGTTTGTTGAAATCGCACAAACCATTTCAAAGTAGTTAATTACAAGCTTCATTGCGAAAATAGTTAGTCACTGTAAAATATTAACTTCTGAAGTTTTCAAGTTATTGAAACTACTATTCTTTCACTTTATGCGACTCATTGTTCTGAGATTGCAGATGTATTCAGATTTGCTTTATTATTTAACTGTGATTTATTATAAAATTTCTAAGAGCTGTAAGTAGCTACCTTACAGACTGTCTTACAGTCCGCCGTTGTTGGCGCATCATCTGTTATTCGGCTAAGTTAGCAATCATCGCCCAAATTCCCTACTCTAGGTTTTACCCATTTCCAGTCACGCTGGTAGCCTTTGTTCCTGGCAGGGCTATACTACTGCTTTGCTGGACTGGCCCGGCACTTCCCTGGACCATCGATTTGCGTTTAGCTGGACAAACAAATTTTCCTTACGTTGTACCAATTTTAGGAAACCAGATAATTCGCCTATACAGGGTGAGTCACTAACTGTTACCACCTAGAATAACTCCGAAAGTATGACACCAGCTGAAAAGTTGGTGGGACATGTGTTGCATGGGACAACGGGGGCCACAATATGGCGTTGGTTTTTTGTTGCTAGGTGGGGTCGCGTCGGAGATATGAAGGTCAAATTTGTTTTTTTTTAGAGGGGATGCTATACTTTGGTACTTATTTTCTGATAGAGGCTATCCAGACAAATCCAATTATGTGTAACAGCAAGGTTTTGAAGGTCAACGAAGATCAGAAAGGTGGCATGAACTTCCATTTACAGAAGGTGTTCGAAGTGATGACCATTGGTATCAATGCAGTGCTGCAATCTTCTTATCATGGATTGAGTGGTGTTCCTTATCACCTCGGCACTTATGGAAGCACATGCTCCTACAATTTTCTCTCGTATATCGACAAAATAGTAAATATTCGCCGAATACGGGGTATCCATCTAACGTGCTATATACATATAAACACCATTCGACGGTTTCGCAATACAGCACTGATAGGAACGGTAAGACTAGTATTGTCGAATCAAGCGGATGTGGATGATGTATTCCTTCAAAAAATAAGTCGATATGCATCTCATTTACGGAGAATGCCAACGAAATTCAGTGAGAGCTAGAGACTTACACGCTGAAAGATATCCTCAACGTACTCACCCTACACGTCGTACTTTTCAATATATGTGTGATAAATTGAGAAAATCAGGATCTTTAGTGCATCGGAAACATATCCGGCAAAGAAAAGTTACTAACGAGGAAACGGAAATTGATACCCCTGCCACTATGGTTCGAGATCCTTGTGTTATTTCGCGTCAAATTGCAAGGGAATCTGGTTTGAGCCAGAGAGGTGTTGTTTGTGTTCTGCATCGCCATAAATATCATCCTTACCATATCAGTCTCCACCAAGAATTAACTGGTACGGATTGTATGCGAAGCATTGAATTCTGCCGATGGGCTCAACTTCAGATTCAGAGGGATGACACCTTTATTAATTTGCTTTTATTTACTGACGAGGCTAAATTCACAAACCATGGATACGTTAATCTGCATAACATGCATTATTGGGCAACTGAAAATCCATGTTAGCTGCGGCAAGTTGCACACCTAAAACTGTGGTCGGTGAATGTAAGGTGTGGCATTCTGGAAGACGGAATTATAGGCCCCTATTTCATCGAAGGAAATCTTAATGGTAGGAAGTATACCACAATCCGGCAAGAAACATTAGGTCTGTTATTGGGAGAAATACCTTTAGGATCAAGGAACAGAATGTGGTATCAACACGGTGGGTGTCCGACACATTTTTCGCTGATGCCTAGAAATGAGTAGCAGAGACAGTTCCTAAATCGTTGGATTGGACGCGGAGGAGATGTGTCGTGGCCGGTTCGTTCGCCAGACTTGACGCCTCTGGATTTTTTTCTTTTGGGGATTCGTAAAAGACATTGTTTATAAAGACGTTCCAACTAGACCTGAAGATATGAGAGAAAGAATTATTAGAGCATGTGCTTCGGTAAGTGCCGAAGTGATAAGGAATACCACTCAATCGACGATAAGAAGATTGCAACACTGCATTGATACCAATGGTCATCACTTCGAACACCTTCTATAACTGGACATTCATGCCACCTTTTTGATCTTCCTTGACCTTCAAAAATCTAACCGTTACACATCATTGGATTTGTCTCGATAGCCGCTATCATAAAATAAGTACCAAAGTATTGCATCCAATTAAAAAAAAAAAAAACGAAGTTGACCATATCTCTGACGCGACCCCACATAGCAGCAAAAAACCGACATCATATTATGGCCCCCGTAGTCCCATGCAACTCTTGTCCCACAAACTTTCCAGCTCCTATCATATTTTCGGAGTTATTCTAGGTGGCAATAGTTAGTGACTCACGAGGTACACACATAACGTTACAAAAGATTCCTATTTAAGTTCACAATGTATCTCTGTAACACTTGCGTGTTGATCGAAACTATCAATAACGAATTTAACAGCATCTCTCTGAACTGCTTCGATGTCTCACATGAATCCAACCTGGTGGGTATCCAAAACTCTCAAGCAGTGTTCAAGAAGGGGTCACAGTAGTGTTCAACATACGGTCTCCTTTATGGACGGGCAACAGTTTCCTAAAATACTCCCAATAAACCGGAGAAGACCATCGCATTCTCTATTACCATCCTTATGTGCTCGTTCCACTTCATATCACTTTTCAACGTTACACCTAGATATTTATTTGAGTGACTGTAGGAGGATACAAGATGACTTAGACAAAATTTCAAGTTGGTGCGATCAATGACAGCTTGTTCCAAGTGTGGAAAAATTCAGGTTAAAGCAGATGAGTAGGAAAAACAGTCCTATAATGTTCGAATTCGTTATTAGTAGTATGCTGCTTGATGCCGTTAAGCCTTTAACACTTCGACTGTTGACCTAGAATAGGGAACTTGGACGGCGGTTAATAGATTAGTCACAGAACAGATGATTCCCCAACAATGGCAGAGTGTAAGACTGTCTGAATGATGGCTACTTATAACTCAATAAATCACAGTTAAACAATAAAGTAAATCTGAATACATCTGAGACCTAAGAAAAATAAGACGAATCCGATGAAACAGTAGTATCTTCAATAACTTAAAAACTTCAGAAGTTAATATTTTACAGTGATAAATATTTTCACAAAGAACCTTAGAACAAACAGCTTTTAAATGTTTTATGCAATTTCAACAAGAGATATCATAGAAGATAGCATTGCACTATAGCTATCATTCCTCAAAACTTTGTATTTGTACCTATTTCACTTATTGATTTAAGTACGTTTACGTCTTTTATTTATGCAAATGTTTGTCAGAACATCGTATCCTCCATAATAACACAGCAACTGAATGCAGCATGAATACCTCATATCTTGTCATACTTGTGTTGTTATTTAAGGAATATGTTCCTATTTTTGCCAACAACTTTATTAAATGTTGATTACAATTGATATTAAAATGATTTGTAATTTTGAACTGGTCGGTCGCATGTATTAGCTGACACCGTTATGGAAAAGAGTGTCAAAAGACGCTTCTATCAAGCAGACATGAATTACTGTTTAAACAATATTTAACGAAATTTTATTGTCTTTCAATGTGAGTATACCAGCGGAATAATGCTAGCTTATTTATTTATAAACAAATCTTTATTTATATTTATGGTAAACGCCCTGTGTGTGATAGAATGTCACATTTCTTTGTTTAAATAGTGAGTTACACGGTGGTGAGCACTGGTGGAGTGAAGTGGTACGCTCGAGGAAGCGATTCTACATTTTTACACGAGTTCTCGAAGAAGGCAGACCTGCCGGTGGTAAAGTGCGATATTCGGTCGTGTAGGTGATAGAATCTGGGCGGTGAACGACCGCTACAAGACGTTAACTGTTGAAGGGACTAACTTTCGCGAGGTCTGAATATGCTCCAGAGCAGGACTTGAACTTTTCCGCTTGCATTTCGGAATTGAGAGTAAACAGAATATGAGTTCCTACTCGTAATCTCTGGTGTGTTGATGGGTAAACTGTCACGCTGAACTCTGAATTATTTTGAGATGACGATTCTTTTCGTGTATTTTGATCACGAAATGGACTGAGTTTTCGCGCGCCTTGGATGACTATTAAACGCGAGGATTCTGCTACCATTCTCATAACGCTCTATATGCAACTTTGTTTCATCTGTCTGTGATATAACTGGTTATCCTAGGACCATTTTCTGCCTATCCGAGATTTATTTTCACGAATAAACATTATTGAACATAAATTTCTTTAGGTTTATAATTTATATAAAAAACAGCTACCAGCCACATGTATGGTTTGAAAAGGTTTATTATCTTCAGACCATGACCTGTTTCGGATTTTTCATTACAAATCCATCTTCAGATGGCAGGTTACAAGCATTCTTAGTTGGACCTAGTTTTGTTTATGTTATTCGCTTGCTGCAGAGCTGTGTAGTTCTGCCTGACGAAATATTCGTGCGTTTATGTTTTCGAACGCAAGCTTAATACACTTTTCAATATGCATTATGTGAGTGCTATTCCAGTCAATGGACGTAACTTTCAACCTCATCATCTTAATTTCACACGCAGCACACACGAATAACGTTTACAAAACGTGGCCCAGCTTCACATTACAAACGAAAACAAAACCTTAAGTACAACAACCACGTTTCTTAACATGTCGACTTTCGACAAAATCGCGATAAATTTCTTTTGTTTAATGTTTCTGTTTATTTCATTAATTCGCACTTCAAGCTAATGCACAAACTATTTGACTGCAGGATCGCAGCTACAGGCTACTATTTGCAGCGAGTTAGCTGTTGGGCATGAAAGATGTGTGCTGCTCGACCGTGCTTTATCCTGCTATTCTTTTTAAACGGAGCCGTGCACAGCCGAATTAGCTAAGGTGAGAGCAACATCACGTAAAGTCGCAACTGGTTTGCTCGCATGGAATACTAGTTAGAGAACCTATTACTCAGCATAGTAGCCGTTGGGTAACGTCACACTCTCGAGGCAAAATCACGTTCTTTTCGTGAAACACTGTTGAGTAAACGTAGAGAATTGGTATTTGAAGATGGCAGCAGATCGATTCTACTGCTGACAACGTACACTTCGTGTAAGGACAGGAAGATCAGCAAAATTAGGGCTTGAACGGAGGCCTACAGACTGTCGTTTTTCCCTCGCTCTATTTGTGAGTGAAACAGGAAGGAAATAAGTCGTGGTGGTACACGTTACCCTTTGCCATGCACCATACCGTGGCTTGCAGAGTATGTAGATGTACGTTAGTGTCCACTAATAGATGTCCGGATGCTTTTGATCAGATAGTGTAATTCTCTTTCTCTTGCGTTTAAGAGAAATGAATGCAGCATTTTGAAGTTATTTATTAACATCGCAAACACGAAGAGAAACCGAGAAAAATTAGAGACATTGTTCCTCTAGTGTGCCTAACGTATTACAGCATGTGGCAGTCATATTTCCTAAGGAATAATAGCTCCGTTTCAATTACCTGACTACTGGGAAATTACTACACTCGTCGGAATTTGCAGCGTAACGCGTGTCTCAAACGACGATCTGGCGAAAAGAAACAAATACCACTAGTCCTTCTCAGCCTCACGCGTAATGGAGCAACAACATCGTGCAAAAAAGATATCTGAAATCCACCAAAGCTGCTACTAATGTTTATTTTGCTTTTCAAATTTTATTTTATTTACCATTATGCCATAATAGCACCTTTAGTGGCTTTAGAAGTTTTAGTACTTTCAGATTTAGAAGTGTTTTTTTTTTTTTAAATACGTACCAACTTACATTTACTTAAATGTTCTGATTCCTTAATGTACTGCCTCCATGACTACTGTTAAATCTGCTGTGCAGACTGAGGCTTCTCTAGATATAGTACGTGTTGTAAACCGCATTACGTGGGACATAAGAAGCGTCGCTTTTTCAATTTGTCCCACTGATCTCCAGTTTTTCCTGTTGGTGAACGTATTCTGGGTGCGCACGCAAAGGATGCAGATTCTACATCTATACCTACACAGCTATCCCGCAAGTCACCGTAGGGTGCGTCGCGGAGGGTACCTCTACCACTACAAGTCATTTTCTTTCCTGTCTCACTCGCAAATAGAGCGAGGGAATAATGACTGCCTGTATGTCTCCGTATGCGCCCTAGTTTCTCGTACCTTATCTTTGTGGTCCTTACACACATTGTATGTTGGTGGCAGTAGAATCGTTCCGCATTCAGCTTCAAATGCCGGTTCTCTAAATTTTCTCAGTAGTGTACTTCGAAAAGTACGTTGCCGGCGTACTGGATGCCAGATTGTGCTAATTTGAAGCAGTGCGAAAAATGTCCCCGTGTTATCTAATTTGACAACAAACAGTTGCAATGGACAGGCGCCGGTTGCCATTTATAGCTGGAATGAACGAACACTGTTTGCCAGCCGCAACTGCATTGTGAAACTTGGGACTAATCAGGGATATCGTCTGCATATTTTGGCACAAGAAACCCATAGCCTCCAGTCGTTTACTTTGCAGACATAATGTATGAATTACAACTGAATGAAGTCGATTCAGAATACTGCTCACATGTCTTGTTTCCAGATGACATTTTAGTCGTTTATGGATTTTTTTATCTGAGTTTTCAAAATATCGCCACTCTCTTATAACCTACCCATTCCACCACGTCATGTTATACTTTAGTAACCTATCAGATTCGCTGCGTCACATTATAGCATATAGAGAGAAACCTCACGTCTATGAATATTTTTTCTTTACAGATGAAATTTTTGCTAGCGATCGAGCGGACGCCTTGTATTTCAGGCAAACGTCGTCAGCTGTACGTATGGTTCAAGAGCCGAGGTTATGGCGTAAAATGTCTGAGTAGACTCTATCATCACAGTTATTGGAGAGCAGCTGCTATGGGTTGGGACTACATCTGTTGCTGTCGTCGATGTTGAGATCTACACAGACGTAAACACTGGGAGCCGTGCGGGCTCAGCCTTCTATTGATTTCGCCCCTAGTTGACGATCTTCGTCTGGGTAACTGATGGCGCCAACGGTGAGGACAAAAACCTCGACGCTGGAAGGTTTTGGGGAGGCAGTGTGTGGTGTGCGGAGCGAGTCGGCTGGGGGCGCTATAAGTTTGGACATCTGGATGGCACACGAGAGAAATGTGCTCAGTGATGGTTCGACAGTGTTGTCAGGACTGCGGAAAAATGTGAACGTTTTATGAAATAGTCAGCCTACGCTCAAACAAGCGTTTAGGATCCGAACCCATACGACACTCTGGGCGAATCTTCTTGGCGACTTAAGGGGCTCCGGAAAGGCTCAAAATCATGAAAAGTTCAATTTTTACTTTTTTGCGTTTTCCGAATCTGCAGACTATTACCTTTTAATAGATATATAATTTATTCAGTTCCGAAGACTACAACTATTTTTAAATTTTTTTTGAAAGTGTTCTACATGGGCGTGACCCACTGTGGCGCTGTTAAACTGCTGTCAAATGGTGTTATTATTAACGTCCGTGTTCATCAGGTACATTTTAGTGATGTGAGATAAAGTATGTGTTGTGGCTAACCTGTGATGGTTCAATATATATCGCTGGTGTGATTGTCGATTGTTTCATGTTTATTTTCTCTGTCGTTATCTCGAAAATATTCGTAATTAATTCTGTTTCTTGAGTCTCTGTTTTGTTGAAGTATAATAATGAGTAAAAGTAAAGTTATTAGAAATCCTCTGAAGGCTTTTAAGAAAAGGAGAAATGTTGGAAAGCCAAAGGTATGTGTTATTACTGTAAACAATAAAGACGATAACCAAGTGAGTGAACCTAACCTCTCAAGTACACCTGCCCATAGCAGTCAAAGTGGGAAAGAAAATACTTCACGGAAGAAGCTTGGTTCAATGAGTGAAAACTATGAATGTTTTATGGCGAATCGGATGTGAATGAAATATTTGATATGTCGGTTCTCAAAGGCATTTTTTCAAACTGTGTAAGATGTATCCATTGTAGTGAAGTTGGTCTGGAACTCTCCATAATAAAGCACGTAGGACTTGCTAGTGAAATACAACTGAAATGTGATAAGTGTTCATACATGTCCACCTTTTGGAACAGTGTTGCAGTAACTGCAACTGAAGAAAATGGTAGCAAAATCTACGAACACAACAACGAGCGATGCTTGCTTTAGACAAGGAACGCCTTCGGGCTGCAGACAGGGCTGTAAAGAGTCTAGAAATACAAGCAAGAGTAAACAGGAGGAGGAACAAGAGGAAGCTGGAGGAGGAGTTTGCAGAGGATGAAGATAATCCATCCTATGGACCTGGAATGCACTAAAAAGTTAATCCAATCTTTGTCGCTCGATTCCCAAAACTTTTATTTTCTCATACTAATTACATGTTTTCTAAGGATCTTCCAAACATATTTGTTTCAAACTTTCAGTAAATGTTACACAGTACCTTCTACATAATTTAACACAGCCTTTTTCCAAAAAACTGTATATTTTTGAATATATAAATAAAAAATTGCAAAAAAATGTTGTGAATTTTCATTACAATTGAAAAAAAATCATCTTTAATAACTGAACTAAAATTTTGTAAAATCCCTGTGTTAAGTTGTAGCCCATATTCCAATAAATAATCTGTAAAAAGTTCAACTTCCTACCTCAAATACTTTGTGAGGAAAGATGTAATTTATAAGCGTTTTTTTAACATTGCAAGTATAGGGCGTTCCGGAGCCCTCAAAGCAGGCAACCCTGAAGCCCGACGAAAGCGCTGTCTTTGACAGCTTAATTAGTCGACTTAGGGAGCTACAGATAGATCTGAGTCTTGTAGCGTTAGATGACCTAACTAGTGTAATCTAGAGGGACGGTGTAGGTGATAACCCTGGCCGTCAGGAGAGTGGACAGGAAACCGAGGGACCAGTAAATATGATCTTCTCTAATGCTTTCGCTAGGTTACCAAATCCCAGTTTGCACCTACTACAAGGGATTAACGAGCTTTCTATGGATCAGGTTGTGCAGGTTGAATCTGTGTTGTAGTTAACGGTTCGGTTTGAATTTTATGCTGATGAGTTGTGAATTTCACATGTCATCGTTCTTCAAGTTCCTTATCCGTTAACCCACAGAGTTTTAAGCCAAATTTTCTCTGAAATTACGCAGAGTGAAGGATCCCTTCGTGATCTGAGACAGCACATTATTCAACTGAAGTTATCACGCCGGATCAGGCATGAGTTAGAACACAAGCATTTTTGGCGCGTGCAATACCAGCACGAGATCTTGCCTAAGTACACTGATGAGATCCGCACTGCTGTGCTAGCTCTGGGGTTGCAAGTAGTAGAAGGTGTGATTAAGACCATATTAGAAGGCATGAAGGCTGAGGACCGGTTACGTGTGGCTTTTTATAGAAAACTTACCACCTTCGTGGAATTAGATACCTTGGTTACCGAGGTGGAAGGGTTAAGATTTGTTGATGAGCAACGGGAGGCGGGCGGTCGCCTAGTTACTCCATCTCAGGGGAACCAGCATGAGGCCGCGGGCTTTATGCTCGGTGAGGTTAAACACCAGATCTGTGCCAGGTGCGGTGATAGTAGACAGTTGGTGCTGTCATGTCGCCGCCCGGTGTGGCCGTGCGGTTCTAGGCGCTTCAGTCTGGAACCGCGTGACCGCTACGGTCGCAGGTTCGAATCCTGCCTCGGGCATGGATGTGTTTGATGTCCTTAGGTTAGTTAGGTTTAAGTAGTTCTAAGTTCTAGGGGACTGATGACCACAGATGTTAAGTCCCATAGAGCTCAGAGCCATTTGAACCATTTGAACTGATAAGTCTGTCAAAGCATCACTGAGCTATTGGTTCCTAAAATTCCAAAGCAAAGTAGCACACATCCTCTTCACTCAACAGTTGCAGAACGGTTGTTAATAGAAGAGCGATAAATAGATGCAGGCTCATACCCAATGTACGCCATTCTAGCTATCTATATTCGACATAAAATAATGTCCGGTGAAGCACGGCCCACGTCCGAACATCTCACGCCATAAGGCAGCGGCGGGAAATGTACCCGTCTCATTGTTAAGAACTGCTCTCACATTAGAGCAGTGCGAAATCTGATGCTGCCTATTGTGTGTGCCAATTGAATAATAGGCATGTATGCTCTCTTTTGGATTCTGGGAGTTCTGTTTCACTACTCGATTATAATTGGTACCTTTAATTTGGGAATTTATGTAGAATACCTCCCCTGCACCCCCCATCTCCGATATATCGTGTGGTTAATCGACATGAGTTACTTCTGCTAAGAGAGTTTCGGGGCAAGATAGGCATATCGAATTTTACGTGGCCTGCCAACGTCACCGCTGCTAAGAATTTGTCATTTAACTTGACACTGGGCTGTGATTTAATTGAGCATACTGGTCTGGTTCGTGATTATCAAGTTCGCGCCTTTTATTTCAAATTTTGCCCTAATGAAAGGATAGCACTGTGTTCGTGTCGCCGCTCTCAACCGATTAGTAATGTGCAGTCGGGGTCGTCAGAGTTTGAGACTCATTATTTGGAACGTGGCGAAGCTAGGCAACTATTGAGGGTGTTACCCCAATTTCCTGATGTCGCCACTAATAAATTAGGCGTCACTAGTAAGATCCCATGTAAGATTCGCTTGGATGACGATATTCTTGTTGGTCAGGTGCCTTTTATATTGTCCCCACCCAAGATCAAGATTTTACGCAGGCTAATTAATAATATGATCCGGGATGGTGTCATTAGACCTTCGATTCCTCCCTAAGCTTCACCAATTTTTCTTGTTCTTAAAGCACAGAGGGGTTATTATCGGCCTGTCGTCGATTATAGAGTACTCAGCCAGAAAGTCGTCTTGGAATCAGTTCCACCAGACCTTCACAACTGCGTCACCGGGTTCGCGGGTGCCCGTTGGTTCTCTGCACTGGTCCTCAATCAAGCCTACCATTAGATATAGTACCACTGACCGAAGATTCCAGACCAGTAACTGCATTTTGTATTGATTGGAGCCTTTGCGGGCCGGTGTGACCGAGCGGTTCTAGGCGCTTCAGTCTGGAACCGCGCGGCCGCTACGGTCGCACGTTCGAATCCTGCTTTGGGCATGGATGTGTGTGATGTCCTTAGGTTATTTAAGAAGTTCTAAGTTCTAGGGGAGTGATGACCTCAGATGTTAAGTCCCGTAGTGCTCAGAGCCATTTGAGCCATTTGATAGGAGCCTTTACGTGTTTAATCGGGTTCCCTTTGGACTCTGTAAGGGCACAGGCCCGTTGTCTCGTCTTTTGGGCCATGGTTTGGGAGATCGTAAGCTCAAATCCGTGTATACAAGTAACTATCTTGATGATGTGGTTTACAGTGTCACGTTTGAGGAACATTTGGACCACTTCAAAGAAGATTTATTACATCCTAGGGAGGCTGGGCTTATTGTCAAGCCTTCTAAAATTACCTTGGCTCCCCCTTGTATATCTTGGTTTCGGCTCAAGGAGGCAGCACTGATCAGGAGCGGACACGTTCCTTGCGTGACTCCTCCCCAACCCCCACCCCCCCGCCACCCCTAACTAACAGCAAAAAGGGAGTGGCCAGCTATATTGAAATGGCAAATTTCTTTCGGAAGTTTGTTCCTAATTTCACCCAGTTGGCGGCGGCCTTGAATAACTTGCGCAAGAAAGGTGAGCCCTTCCTTTGGGGGACTCATCAAACTTCCTCTGCCGGCCGTGGTGCCCGAGCGGTTCTAGGCGCTAAAGTCTGGAACAGCGCGACCGCACACGATCGCAGGTTCGAATCCTGCCTCGGGCATGGATGTGTGTGATGTCCTTAGGTTAGTTAGGTTTAAGTAGTTCTAAGTTCTAGGGGACTGATGACCTCAGCAGTTAAGTCCCATGGTGCTCAGAGCCATTTGAACCATTTTTGAAACTTCCTCTGAGGCCATTAAAGCCACCTTTAGCAACCCTCCTTTGTTAGTTATCCCGGATTTCGGCAAGCCGTTTATAGTCCAGACCGGTGCTTCCAGTACTGGGGTAGTGGCGGTACTCCTCCAACTACATCAATTGCAGTGGCATGCCATCGCCTACACATCGCGCTGCTTACCTCCCGCTGAATTAAAATATTCAGTGTATGAGTGGTATGCTTTACCAGTTCTCTTCGCCTTGGAGGAATTTTAATTCTACCTAGAGCATAGGGGGAATTGTGCTCTAGACTGATAATCAGGCGTTGAGTTGGGTATCTGCCCGCCCCAGAAAAACGGGTAGGATTGCTTGTTAGGCAGTCCGCATTACAGCGTTGCCGGCCGGGGTGGCCGAGCGGTTCTAGGTGCTTCAGTCTGGAACCGCGCAGCCGCTAGGGTCGCACGTTCGAATCCTGCCTTGGGCATGGATGTGTGTGATGTCCTTAGGTTATTTAAGTAGTTCTAAGTTCTAGGGGACTGATGACCTCAGATGTTAAGTCCCGTAGTGCTCAGAGCCATTTGAGCCATTCGATAGGAACCTTTACGTGTTTAATCGGGCTCCCTTCGGACTCTGTACGGGCACGGCCCGTTGTCTCGTCTTTTGGGCCGTGGTTTGGGAGATCTTAAGCTCAAATCCGTGTATACAAGTAACCATCTTGATGATGTGGTTTACAGTGTCACGTTTGAGGAACATTTGGACCACTTCAAAGAAGTTTTATTACATCCTAGGGAGGCCGGGCTTATTGTCAAGCCTTCTAAAATTTCCTTCGCTCCCCCTTGTATACGCTACAGTCTGGAATCACTCAACAGAGGAAAGTCCACTGGACCTGACGGGATACCAATTCGATTCTACACAGAGTACGCGAAAGAACTTGCCCCCCTTCTAACAGCCGTGTACCGCAAGTCTCTAGAGGAACGGAAGGTTCCAAATGATTGGAAAAGAGCACAAGTAGTCCCAGTCTTCAAAAAGGGTCGTCGAGCAGATGCGCAAAACTATAGACCTATATCTCTGAAGTCGATCTGTTGTAGAATTTTAGAACATGTTTTTTGCTCGAGTAACATGTCGTTTTTGGAAACCCAGAATCTACTATGTAGGAATCAACATGGATTCCGGAAACAGCGATCGTGTGAGACCCAACTCGCTTTATTTGTTCATGAGACCCAGAAAATATTAGATACAGGCTCCCAGGTAGACGCTATTTTTCTTGACTTCCGGAAGGCGTTCGATACAGTTCCGCACTGTCGCCTGATAAACAAAGTAAGAGCCTACGGAATATCAGACCAGCTGTGTGGCTGGATTGAAGAGTTTTTAGCAAACAGAACACAGCATGTTGTTATCAATGGAGAGACGTCTACAGACGTTAAAGTAACCTCTGGCGTGCCACAGGGGAGTGTTATGGGACCATTACTTTTCACAATATATATAAATGACCTAGTAGATAGTGTCGGAAGTTCCATGCGGCTTTTCGCGGATGATGCTGTAGTATACAGAGAAGTTGCAGCATTTGAAAATTGTAGAGAAATGCAGGAAGATCTGCAGCGGATAAGCACTTGGTGCAGGGAGTGGCAACTGACCCTTAACATAGACAAATGTAAGGTATTGCGAATACATAGAAAGAAGGATCCTTTATTGTATGATTATATGATAGCGGAACAAACACTGGTAGCAGTTACTTCTGTAAAATATCTGGGAGTATGCGTGCGGAACGATTTGAAGTGGAATGATCATATAAAATTAATTGTTGGTAAGGCGGGTACCAGGTTGAGATTCATTGGGAGAGTCCTTAGAAAATGTAGTCCATCAACAAAGGAGGTGGCTTACAAAACACTCGTTCGACCTATACTTGAGTATTGCTCATCAGTGTGGGATCCGTACCAGATCGGGTTGACGGAGGAGATAGAGAAGATCCAAAGAAGAGCGGCGCGTTTCGTCACAGGGTTATTTGGTAACCGTGATAGCGTTACGGAGATGTTTAACGAACTCAAGTGGCAGACTCTGCAAGAGAGGCGCTCTGCATCGCGGTGTGGCTTGCTCGCCAGGTTTCGAGAGGGTACGTTTCTGGATGAGGTATCGAATATATTGCTTCCCCCTATTTATACCTTCCGAGGAGATCACGAATGTAAAATTAAAGAGATTAGAGCGCGCACGGAGGCTTTCAGACAGACGTTCTTCCCGCGAACCATACGCGACTGGAACAGGAAAGGGAGGTAATGACAGTGACAAATAAAATGCCCTCCGCCACACACCGTTGGGTGGCTTGCGGAGTATAAATGTAGATGTAGATGTAGACCGCTATGGTCCTAGGTTCGAATCCTGCCTCGGGCATGGATGTGTGTGATGTCCTTAGGTTAGTTAGGTTGGGACTTATGACCACAGCAGTTGAGTCCCATAGTGCTCAGAGCCATTTGAACCATTTGAACCCCCTTGTATATCTTGGTTTCGGCTCAAGGAGGCAGCACTGATCAGGAGCGGACACGTTCCTTGCGTGACTCCTCCCCAACCCCCCCCCCCCCCGCCACCCCTAACAAACAGCAAAAAGGGAGTGGCCAGCTATATTGAAATGGCAAATTTCTTTCGGAAGTTTGTTCCCAATTTCATCCAGTTGGCGGCGGCCTTGAATAACTTGCGCAAGAAAGGTGAGCCCTTCCTTTGGGGGAGTCATCAAACTTCCTCTGCCGGCCGTGGTGGCCGAGCGGTTCTAGGCGCTACAGTCTGGAACAGCGCGACCGCTACGGTCGCAGGTTCGAATCCTGCCTCGGGCATGCATGTGTGTGATGTCCTTAGGTTAGTTAGGTTTAAGTAGTTCTAAGTTCTAGGGGACTGATGACCACAGCAGTTAAGTCCCATGGTGCTCAGAGCCATTTGAACCATTTTTGAAACTTCCTCTGAGGCAATTAAAGCCACCTTTAGCAACCCTCCTTTGTTAGTTATCCCGGATTTCGGCAAGCTGTTTATAGCCCAGACCGGTGCATCCAGTTCTGGGGTAGTGGCGGTACTGCTCCAACTACATCAGTTGCAGTGGCATGCCATCGCCTACACATCGCGCTGCTTACCTCCCGCTGAATTAAAATATTCAGTGTATGAGTGGTATGCTTTACCAGTTTTCTTCGCCTTGGAGGAATTTTAATTCTACCTAGAGCATAGGGGAATTTGTGCTCTAGACTGATAATCAGGCGTTGAGTTGGGTATCGGCCCGCCCCAGAAAAACGGGTAGGATTGCTTGTTAGGCAGTCCGCATTACAGCGTTGCCGGCCGGGGTGGCCGAGCGGTTCTAGGCGCTACAGTCTGGAACCGCGCGACCGCTACGGTCGCTGGTGCGAATCCTGCCTCGGGCATGGATGTGTGTGATGTTCTGAGGTTAGTTAGGTTTAAGTAGTTCTAAGTTCAAGGGGACTGATGACCTCAGATGTTAAGTCCCATAGTGCTCAGAGCCATTTGAAGCCATTATCGCGTTTCGTTTCAAGGTTCATCGCATCAGGGGTCCACAAAACAGGGGGGAGGGAGGGGTGGGGTGGGATGTGGGGAGGGGTGGGAGCGGATCGTTATATTTTGGTGGTGGTCGGGTTTTCACCTTATAGCTGGTTAATTCCCAGCCATGGGGTCACTAGTGGCCAATCTGCACAACATATTACCAGTATATTTGCTGTCTTTGGACCATTGAGCACCCTGGTAAGTGATAAAGCTCCGGCATTTACATCTATGGACTTCTTGAGATTTGTATCGATCATGGTGTGAGGCATGGCTGCATCGATAATATTTCATTCTAGGTTCCAGAAATGCTGGGAACTTTCTGTCGAGTGGTTAAATCTTGTTTTTAATACTGCTCAGCAAGAGATAATCAAAGTCACTCCGGCCTCATTAATCCTGGTCTATCCGATTAAATTTTCCGTGAGTAATCTTTGGACTATTGTCGAGTGAGTCACCTTCCAGACCATCCAATATAACTGGGAGAGAGCGTGGCGCAATATATAGCTCGCTTATAGGCGTCAGACGCGTAGATACAATTGTGGGAGGCGCGAGTACAAGGGGAAAGTCAGAGACCGTGTGTTTGTGAGTAGGTTTAACGTCGGAGCCAAGGCTTGAACAACACTTTCTAATAATCTGGCACACCGTTTTACAGGCCCATGAAAAATTTTTAGAGCCCAGAGTCCAGTTAATATCTTGATCCATAATGAATTGACAGGAAGATCTCTAGAGACACATTTTAGTCATATATTAATATGGAGCTGGTATCTGTACAGTTTCCACTGGTGATCTTGCAGCTCTTGAAGAATGAAATTACAATGAAATCAGACCTTTAGCTGCTTACAGGCGTTGATAAATATCAAAGGGGATAGTTGAAAAGTGTGTGCCCCGTCCGGGACTCGAACCTGGGACCTCCTACTTACAGACGCTCTATCCGACTGAGCCACCGAGGACACAGAGAATAGTGCGACTGCAGGGAGCATACAGGTCCGCCCCTGGTAGCTGAGTGGTCAGCGCGACGGAATGTCATCCCTAACGGCCTGGATTCGATTCCCGGCTGGGTCGGAGATTTTCTCCGCTCAGGGACTGGGTGTTGTGTTGTCCTTATCATCATCCTTTCATCCCCATCGACACGCAAGTCGTGGAAATAGCGTCAACCCGAAAGACTTACGCCAGGCAAACGGTCTACCCGACGGGAGGCCCTAGCCACACGGCATTTCCATTTCAACGCCCGTAAGCAGCTAAAGGTCTTATTTCATTGTAATTTCATTCTTCGAGAGCTGCAAGATCAGCAGTGGTATCTGTACAGATACCAGCTTCATGCAGATAAGGCTTACCGGCCAATGATCTTCTTCAGTGCGGATGCACACAGATTTGCCCGAACTCTTATGGGAATCGGTAGATTGACTGCCGCGAGTTATGAGTATGGTGGGCAGGGGCACTACGTCCCTGCAGTCACACTATTTTCTGTCGGGGCACGCATTTTTCAACTGTCGCCGTTGATATTTATCAACGCCTGTAAGCAGCTGAAGGTCTGATTTCATTGTAATATCGCATTTTCGTCAGATTAAGGAGGGTAGCTAGCCCCATCTTTACCTTCTGGCCTTGGTGCCAAACTGCAGGGGGGCGGAGGATTAGCCATGTGGGCTCAGCCTTCTATGAATTTCGCCCCTCGTTGACGATCTTTGTCCGGATAACTTTGAAGGAAAACTGGTGGAGCAGTCAGTGGGCACAAAAGCTGCTAAGCTGGAAGGTTTTGGGGAGTGAATCTGTGGTGTGGAGAGCGAGTTGGCCGCGGGCGCGAGAGGTTTGGAGTTCTGGATGGTACACGAGAGAACGAATTGACTTCTGTGAAGGCGCTGAGCATGGTTTTGAGTGCCCGTTATCGCCTGCCCTGCGAACTGGTTTCCGTGAGTGGGCATGATATTTTGGAAAACACACCAGCGACTTGGAGTTTATTTGGCCAGTTCGATGCTAGTGAAGGTGGCCCAGTCTCTTGCAGGCTTAAGGATTGGAAGGATGGTGGCCGTCCTGGCCAAGTTAAGCAACTTCTGTGTATGTGCTTACGTCTCGCTCTTCACTCCCTCTCCCGCTGTGGTTTATGGACCCAACACTCATAAATAATAGAAGTTGTTAAACGTCATTTGTTTAAAATCTGATGAGTGAATTATGGCTAACTCTAGCTGCTTATTCAGTGGCCGTTAATTATTTTTTAATTCTCTATTTTGCTGTCTGCTGAATGACCGTGGGTTCAAAATTAATGGTAGCTGTTTATAGGTCTTTTCCTTAAAATACGATCAGTGAATTTTGGCTAAATGTAGCTGCTTAATCAGTGTCTGTTAATTGTATTTAAAATTCGGCATTTTTCTGTCTACTAAATTACAGTGGGTTCTTAATTAATAGCATCTGTTAAAAATCTGTTTGTACTGTGTTTTATCCGGAATAAAGTGAAAATTTGTTCCCTGACATCAGCTAGCTGACGGTAAGTCATTTATATTATTCTATGGCTTTAACAATGACACTAATGTCATAGACATGAAGAATAAAATTAAAATCATCTGAAATATTTAATGATTTTTATTGATAAGTGGATCTAAAGGTGCAGATCTAAATGTGCAGACACCTAGCAAAGTTTGATTTTACTGGTGGACTTCAAAATTTTCCCCGTCACCTTTGTGGGAAGCATTATAAGACGGAGTGCGAGACCCACGTAGTACTATATAGCGAAATATACACGCAGTCGCCGGCCAGAGTGGCCGAGCGGTTCTAGGCGCTGCAGTCTGGAACCGCGCGACTGCTACGGTCGCAGGTTAGCATCCAGCCTTGGGCATGGATGTGTGTGATGTCCTTAGGTTAGTTAGGTTTAAGTAGTTCTAAGTTCTAGGGGACTGATGACCTCAGATGTTAAGTCCCATAGTGCTCAGAGCCATTTGAACCATTCTCAGTCCTCATAATTGTCGAGTCTCTGTATGGAGTGAAAATATGTTGCTGTGTTCTTTTATAGCTCTCGATTTCTTTGTGTTTGTCAATGTGGCTATCAGTCTATTATTTCTGGCGTCTGAAATTTTTCATTGTTTTATAATAAATACTTATTTTCCGACTAAAAATGATGAGTGTAAATTACACTGGTGAGTCAAAACATTGTGACCACCTCCTTAACAGCGTGTTTGTCTGGCTTTGGAACGAAATACATAACTGATTCTGCGTATCGGAGATCCGACAGTTTGTGGGTAGGTTTGTGAATGTATGTACCATTAGGTCTTGTAATTCGCGTAAATAACGGGCCACTGGTTTGCGTACGCGGTGATGGCGCCCGGTAGCGACCCACATAGGTTCCATAAGAAAGCAGCAAACGAATTTGGTCGTCTGCTGCATTCCTCAAACCACTGTAGCAGGTTCTGGCTCCGATATATGGACAATTATACTGCTGAACGTTGTCGGGGAAGACATAAAGCTTGAATGGATGCAGCTGGTTTGCAGCTGTCAGCATGTCTTCGATTACTACCACAGGTCCCCTGCAAGTGCAGGAGAATGTCTCCCATAGCATAATACTGCTCCCACTAGCCGGAGTCCGTGGCGGGCTGCACGTTCACCTCGATGACGGCGTTTGTGGAGACGACCAGCGACCTAATGTAGCAAAAATGTTATTCACCCGAAGACACGTTTTCATTGATCGACGGTCGAATCCCGATGATCCCCCACCCACGCCAATCGTAATTGTCGATGTTGTCGGGTAAGTATGTGAACAGGTTGGCGTGTTGTGCTGCGAGGCTCCATGTTCAACAATGTACGATGAACGGTGTGTTCCGAAACACTTGTTCTCTTTCGGCAGGGATACCACAGATCACCATCTGTCCTACTTTACAGAGCAGACAAATCTCCGAAGCCGACGTTCTGTGCAGAGTTTTGGATGTCCAGCCATTTAGCGCTTAGTGGTAGTTTCACCGTCTTCCTAACCCTTTCCGTTTATGCTCACAGCAGTAGCACGTGAACATTCGACCATCTTCGCCGTTTTCGAGATACTCGTTCACAGGCTGTGCGCAATAATAATGTATCCTTTGTCAACGTCGAATATCTCAACGGATTTCCCCATTTGCAGCCCATATCGTCGCTGGGGTGATCCCTCGTCCATGTCTGCTCCGCTTATATACTTCTGTTACGTGTCACGTGCCCGCAACACCACCAATAGGCTATGGTCGTAATGTTTTGACTTAACAGTGTACATCAGTATGTGAAATGATTCATCCTACGCCCAACCGGCATTGCAAATATATCACAATAAAGTTTTTGAAACCTGAAAATCTACATTTTAAAGTTTTTGAGGATCGCACAGATTTGAATTCTTTTGTGGGAAATTATTCTATAGATATATTATTTAAAACTTACCTCTCGTGGTTTAAAAAATTCTTTTTCCACTTTCGGCAAACTGAGATAATATTTCTTATTTTGCAACATAGTCTCGTCTGCGGGACTGAAGAGCAGATAGGTAGCAACTGCCTCGCATGCTTTCCTCATATCACCAACTAGAAACAAGATCAAACATTAAAATTCACTCTTAATTTCCACATATCACCAACTAGAAACAAGATCAAACATTAAAATTCACTCTTAAGAAAGGAGATAAAACTACCTATAAAATACGTAATTAGAGAAATTCTGAACTGATACATGGGAAACTCATAACTTCTTACTCTGTACAGAAGTGTCGTTCCTTTTAACGTTTGTATATTTTCATTTTTAACTGTACGTGAAATTTATGTTCTTAAAGTGGTTCAGAGTATTGTGTTGTTAACAGAGAAATCTGCTCTTGTTAAGCAGCAAATTTACAAAATTATAACGAAACACATTTTTGCAACATTTCTAATAAAACTTATAATCTCATGCATAAATATAGAGTGCCGGCCGCAGAGCCCGAGCGGTTCTAGGTGCTACAGTCTGGAGCCGCCCGACCGCTATGGTCGCAGGTTCAAAACCCGCCTCGGGCATGGATGCGTGTGATGTCCTTAGGTTAGTTAGGTTTAAATAGTTCCAAGTTCTAGGGGACTGATGACCTCAGAAGTTAAGTCCCATAGTGCTCAGAGCCATTTGAAGCCATAAATATAGAGGACAAAATCAGCCATATTGAAGCTAATAGATTATAGGCGGGTGCATTATCATGATGCAGATGCCAATTTTTGCTGTCCAGTACTTATCACTGTCTCATTATCAAGTTCTTGTATTGTGATACGATGTTCGCGTAAGAACCACGAATATGTTGTTATTGTGGTCTTCAGTCCACAGACTGGTTTGAAGCAGATCTCCGTGCTATTCTATCCTGTGCAAGCTTCTTCATCTCCCAGTACCTACTGCAACCTACATCCTTCTGAACCTGCTTAGTGTTTTCATCTCTTGGTCTCCCTCTACGATTTTTACCCTCCACGCTGCCCTCCAATACTAAATTGGTGATCCCTTGATGCCTCAGAATATGTCCTACCAAGCGATCCCTTCTTCTAGTCAAGTTGTGCCACAAATGGCTCTTTTCCCCAATTCTATTCAGTACCTCCTCATTAGTTGTGTGATCTACCCATCTAATCTTCAGCATTCTTCTGTAGCACCACATTTCGAAAGCTTCTATTCTCTTCTTGTCTAAACTATTTATCATCCACGTTTCACTTCCATACATGGCAAAACTCCATACAAATAC
The DNA here is from genome assembly GCF_021461385.2 of Schistocerca piceifrons. Classification (NCBI taxonomy): domain Eukaryota; kingdom Metazoa; phylum Arthropoda; class Insecta; order Orthoptera; family Acrididae; genus Schistocerca; species Schistocerca piceifrons. Next base: position 128,148,224 of record NC_060149.1, read on the forward strand.
TTTCAGAAACGACTTCCTGATACTTAAATCTATACTCGATGTTAATAAATGTCTCTTCTTCAGAAACGCTTTCCTTGCCATTGCCAGTCTACATTTTATATCCTCTCTACTTCGACCATCATCAGTTGTTTTGCTCCCCAAACAGCAAAACTCGTTTACTATTTTAAGCGTCTCATTTCCTAATCTAATTACCTCAGCATCACCCGATTTAATTCGTCTACATTCCATTATCCATGAATATAAGAACAGGGATATTAGGGCTCGTGCGGAGGCACACGGACGGACGTTGCCCTCGCTCTGTTTGCGAGTGGAACAGGAAAGGCAGTGACTAGTAGTGGTGCAGGATATCCTCAGACATGCACCATACGGTGGCTTGCGGAGTATGTACGTGGTGGTGGTGGTGGTTAGTGTTTAACGTCCCGTCGACAACGAGGTCATTAGAGAGGGAGCGCAAGCTCGGGTTAGGGAAGGATTGGGAAGGAAATCGGCCGTGCCCTTTCAAAGGAACCATCTCGGCATTTGCCTGAAACGATTTAGGGAAATCACGGAAAACCTAAATCAGGATGGCCGGAGACGGTATTGAACCGTCGTCCTCCCGAATGCGAGTCCAGTGTGCTAACCACTGCAAAGTATGTACGTAGATGTAGATGATGTAGATGTAGATCTATATCTAGACGTGGACAGTGTCATGTTGGATTGTTGTGGGCTCGACTGAACGCGGTTCGCTGTCCACTGATATGTGACCATTTTTGCCGGCCTGTGTGGCCGAGCGGTTCGAGGCGCTACAGTCTGGAACCGCGCGACCGCTACGGTCGTAGGTTCGAATCCTGCCTCGGGCATGGATGTGTGTGATGTCCTTAGGTTAGTTAGGTTTAAGTAGTTCTAAGTTCTAGGGGACTGATGACCTCAGCAGTTAAGTCCCATAGTACTCAGAGCCATGTGAACCATTTTTTGTGGCCAGTTTTATCCGTGAGTTGCTCATGGCATCGTCCCTGAAGGGCTGTTGAGTCTTGCGAATGGTTTCCTCTTGGATATCACTCCACCATTTGTGTCATCGTTTTACAACTTACTGGAATACGAAGAGCGCTCGCCACACGTCCTCACATGTAGAACGATTGCCAGCGACTGCCACTTTCTGCTGGCGGAATAAAATTCACGATTGCACATGAATGTTCCCCAGCGTACCTCCATTGAAGTAAGTCTCCCACGCTTCGTTGAGTTATGAGGGAAAGAATACAGTTCAGTGCGTTTTGAACACATCTCGTATTTCATTTTCAATGTGTTTTAGTATCTTAAAATAGTTTCCCTAATAACCTAACCACAGATAACATGTACAATGTATGTAGTGCACCATAAATGGATTAAATCTGTCAATAAAGAGAGCGATAACTTCATATAACATCTAAAAACAGTAACGATCTTGTTGTAGCTGCAGGCAGTAAAAATTAATACAATATAGAAATAGAACTTAATAAAAATCCAGAAGTTGGGTGCCTGGGTCAGAATAAAAAAAAAAAAATCGTGCAATAAGATTGAATATATGTGCAATATAGTCAAATGACAGTTGCGGAAAAACTGAAAGTGAAGATCAAATTAAATATAGGATATGCGATGGCTGTTCTCAGACAGTGTCTTAACAACCGTAAGTAACCCACCGATAACCGAGCGCATTTTTCCGTAAATATTATACGAAGCCGCTTAAAACTCTTTTATACGAACAGTGACAAAGAGGAGTCAATAATGACCCAGTAGAAAACATATCGTACATGTTTCTTCATCGTGACTGTTACAAGTTACGATCATATAGTCTCAACTGTAGACACAGAAAAGGGCAGTTTATATTCAGTGGTAGTATAATGGAAAACTGAAATTTCTCTAAAACAGAGACCGCTTACAGGGGATCTACATCAAGTTGGATTCACTAGGTTACAAAGAACATAAATAATATCACAAACTTTCTGCAAAGTCTACACTGACAAAAACGTGAAGAAAGACATATAACATCTCGAGATGGATGACCTACACAGATAAAGAAGGTTTTCAGTGTACATGTAAAATGAAACTAATAATCATTCCTACAGAGCCATAACTTGCAGGAATGGGAAATAATGAAATGAACATCCACATAAAACGGTGTAGGGCAACCTTCCGCATCCAGACAGTCTGAGTAGGATTACTATGTATGCTAGATTTCAGGTATACCTGACGATGGGGCTGAGACTCCGAAACCGTGGTAGTGTATAGCGACTTCTGTCATACAAGACTTCGATCAATATGGAATTTTACAACTTTGGTGAACTTGTTTACCATGAACTTGTTGCAGAACAGTTGTCAATGTTCCAAAAATAAAAATTTATGCTATTTAGTATGTATGATCTGGACCATTTTTCGTCATCTACGTCTGCATCATGGGTGACATCATCACTCTTATCAGTGACGTCATCGCTCTTACTGGAGATATTACCCTTATCAGTAGTAAGCCACTCCCCTCCTACCTCCCCTCCCCTCTTATTATCTGCAGCCAGTCATAGCAGAGTATTAAAACGGAACAACCAACGAAACATCCAAGATAGCCGGAAAAGCCCAATTGTGTTAGTGACAAATTAAAAACCATGTCTTTCTCCTCCTATCTCCAACCAATCACGCTGCAGCACTCCTTATGTCCACCAAATCATAACGCAGGCTTAAAAATGCAAAATCCAAGATGACAGAAATAGCTCAATTATGGTAATGGAAAGCTAAAACTTCCCTTTCCCCATCTCCTCGCTGGATTAGCCGAGCGGTCTGGGGCGCTGCAATCAGGGACTGTGCAGCTGATCCTGGCGGAGGTTCGAGTCCTCCCTCGGGCATGAGTGTGTGTGTTTGTCCTTAGGATAATTTAGGTTAAGTAGTGTGTAAGCTTAGGGACTGATGACCTTAGCAGTTAAGTCCCATAAGATTTCACACACATTTTTCCCCATCCTGCCGCCATTTCCAGCCAATCATAGCACAGTGTTAAAAATTCAAGTTATTGGAAATGATTAACTCTGCTTCATAGCCTATCCCTTCCTCTCTGTGTCCAACCAGTCAGAATGTATTAAAGTGACGCGTAAAAATGGCATCAGATTACATTATTTCCGACGTGCACATCGAGTCATGCCCCATCCCCCACCTTATCTAGAGCATAAAGAATAGGGCTGCATTAAAAATTCCAGGACAGTAGAACTAACCCTATTTTCTTAGTGGGGAATTTAAAACACTCTCCCACTTCACTACTCGTCATCCCCAGCCTATTACAACGCATTTTTAAAAGTCCAATATGGTGGAAATAGTCAGTTGTGTTAGTGTTAAATCTGAAACCCCAAGGAGCGAGAGTGTGATATGAAACTGATGGTTAGAAAGGTGTCAAATTACACTATTTCTGACATACGCATCAAGTATGCCCCTTCCCTCCAGCCCTCTTATATCCAGTCAACAAAAATATCAAATGGTTCAAATGGCTCTGAGTACTATGGGACTTAACTGCAGTGGTCATCACTCCCCTAGAATTTAGAACTACTTAAACCTAGCTAACCTAAGGACAAGTCACACATCCATGCCCGAGCGGTCGCACGGTTCCAGACTGAAGCGCCTAGAACCGCTCGGCCACTCTGGCCGGCTAACAAAAATATCCAAGAAGATGGAAACAGACCAACAGTGCTTTATACCTTACCCTCCTCCTCTTTACAACCAATCAGATTGTGGAATTGGAAAATGGTGTCGGATATGGAGGAAATGATTATGTAACGTCAACTTGAAAGTCAAAGATATGCTTTATTTACTTAAAAAGGTGCACAAAAACGGCATAGTATTCCAGCTCCGGCTCCTCTTCTCCAATCAGAGGCTAGTATTAAAATGATAAAGCCAATTACAGTATAGCTCTGTCTGAAATATCGGAATTATTTATAAAAAAACATCCCACACCTCTGTCTCCTCTCTCCTCCAATCAGAGCCTAGTATTAAAAATGGAAGAGCCCATAAAAAAGTGGTCCCATATGAGCTGTGCTGAAGAGTATCCTGAATTACATACAAAAAAAATATGTCACATACCTTCCTTTCCTCCAGTCAAATTCTACTATTATTGTTATCTGAAATAATTTTCAAAAATATGTCATATTAACTGAACTGCAAAAAAACTGACGAACTGTTTTCATTTCTGACTTCCAAGAAAGCGTTAACGCACTAACTCACACTCAGATCGGTAAATTTCATTTGAAGCTTTATAGCATTCCCTACGGAATATAGAAATGAGTATATAAAACATTATCCGTAAATAATTTAAAAGATCAACATATGCTTATAAAATATAAATAATGAATTAGGAATTAGGAATACGCAGTTGCAAAAAATGAATTTTATCTTAAATATCATCTTGTAAATCCTACAAATGCGAAACAAAATCAACTGCTGTTTTGTATCTCAGCTACTTAATGTTACCAATAGATGGTTCCACTGTTAAAAAGCGTCAAATGTTCGATCACTGTACCATGAGTTGCTCTCCTTGTCACCAACAGGTAACAACACTGGTAAAAGCGTTCGAAGTTCGACCTATGGAGCACACTTGGTTTACATCACAGAAGAACCCTTAAATTAATTGTTTCCCATATCTATGATACTTGTCAAATGTCGCAACATTCTAAAATATCAGCATTTTTGATACAAAAAGTATAATATTTATGTTGATTATCACTATGTTCGCATCAAGTTGTTTCCTACACACATCCGCCTATAAATCACAATGGAGAACTCTAACGCATGCGTCACAGGGAGGAGAAAGTGAAGATAATGTATTACTAGAAAAATATGATCGATAGCAATTTGTTGCAAATGTTGGGACCTAGTTGAGGTTAAGCACAAAACGTTGAAGGGCTCAAATTAATTACTTTATCTCATCTCTGATGCTTGTCAAACGCCACAATATTCTGAAATTCGTCAGTACTGCAGGAAAATGTAATGTTTACATTGTAACACTATCTAAATGCATAAAGTGTATTCCAGCTGACAACGTGTGCTGTCATCACCTAACGCTCTTTTCATCATAAATTTAGAATAGTAGAAGGAAACTGCATCACAAGAAGAAGTGCAGTCGATGGCACTTATTACACAAACTACTGCTGCATTCGGAACTATGGCTCGCTAAAAACTGGTAGAAGTACCACGACACGCACAACATGATTTTTAGTGAAAGAAGGAAGGAAGAATATATTCGATTTTAGGAAGGAAAAGTTGTTTTATTACGCCGTATTACTTAATTGCAGAACGACATGCACTGATGCATTGTTTATACACACATCATGAGAGACAGTTTAAGATGGTAACAGTGAGAGATGTAAAATTTCTAAAGACAATGACTGATCTGGTATCACCAAAGTAAATGAAATTATTTATCATTTATGGCACTCTGTATGTCCTCTCTCACACTTTTCACTACATTATTACTGTCTATATTACTTATTAAAATAGTTATATGATGTATGTTGGCAATGCTGATAAAAACTATTAGGCTAAGCAGCACTCGTAATACATACATAAGTGATATTATATCTAAGTCTGCCAGTACAGAAAAAAACAACTTTATTTTAACAATAATGATTTGTTTTCGAAATTAAGAATTTTAAAAAAGTTTGACAGTCTATTTTATATGTCAAAACTGTTCATTGACACTAAATTCAATTCGACAAATATGCTCTTACCGTCCCTAAAACAAGATTCTGCCATTCTGTACACGAGGAAAAGGGTAGGTGTCCACTTAAACGTAAACAGCGGTCTGTCCGTGGCAAGAGTAGCACTTCCATCTCTTCCTGCAAACAAGTTTTACCCAGGCGGGTACTGTGAAATGCCCTTGCAGTCACCTGTTGTTCAGATGACGAAGGACTTGCTGCTTTCGGGTTATCAGCTGTTACAGCTTCTTGAGGATTTGCAGGAAGTTCAATGCATCTTTCATTGTAATTAACATGTCTTTATTCTGACATTCAGTCCCTACAAAATCTTTACACTTAACAAAAAATGCACGCAAACACTTAAGAAACGACTGAGCACGTTGAATCCATGGACCGTCCGATTCCTCTCAACGTTTCAACCCTTCACAACAATGGAAACACACGATTTGATCTTGGCCACCAACATAAACGGAAGTCAGCTTCATTGAGTTTGTCTGGAAGCAGCTTAATAGCTAATGAAGAATAACTGAAAGACAATAGTCTCGCCTCATACACAGATGGGAAAAAAATCGAAACACGGAGGTCGAGTTGTGCGACATAAACGAAAGTTGGCAGGCGCGTTTCTACATGTGAAAATGATGTCTATTCAAACTTCGAGCCCGTCGCATAAGAGTGGCGCTGCTATGATGATGCAAATCAAATTTGCTTTATATACACGCTGTAACGGTCGTAAGCGTTAGTGACCTTTGAGACTGGGCATGATGAGCTGACGTTAGACAAGAATGCCTTTAAGGCGACAAAGTCACCATTGTAATCAACTCGCCGAGTTTGAACGATGTCGTGTAACAGGGCTACAAGAAGCTGGATGTAGCTCCTGTGATAATGCAGAAAGACTTCGCAGAATTGTAGCCACTGTACACTATAGCTGCCATTTACGATGGTGAGCACAGCGATCTTCTGTATTTAAGAAGTGTAGTATCGCTTCATCATGTTAGTTGTTTGGACGTCAAGTCGGTAACAGCGTTAGAACAGTTCACAGCCAGTTGCCTCGTGTTATTGATTCCACAGCGTTAAAGTAAGTCCCATTTCGTATCACATAGTTGTTTATGAACGATTTTAAATACGAGGGCTATCCACAATGTACATTACGTTTTGGAATTAAAAATAAATAAAGTATTGGAAATTTTTTTTATTATATACAGATGAAAGCCACACTTCAATACTACTTTTCTACATAGATGCCATTTAAATTAAGGCACTTATCGTAGCGATGGACGAGCTTGGAAATTCCTTCGTCGTAAAATTCGGCCGCCAGCGCCTTCAACCACGTGGTTACCTCTTCTTGAAGCTGTGCGTCGTCATCAAAACGCTGCATAGCCAACCACTTCTTCATTGCTGGGAATAAGTGGAAGTCGCTCGGTGCCAGATCGGGACTGTACGGCGGATGAGGAAACAACTCCCACTTAAAAGATTCGAGAACTTCACGAGTGGCATTTGCCGTGTGGGCCCGGGCGTTGTCGTGAATCAGCAAGATCTTTGAGCCCAACTTTCCCCTGCGCTTGTTTTGTATTGCTCTTCTGAGGTTGTGCAGAGTTTGGCAATACCTTTGAGAGTTTATTGTAGCGCCTCCTTCCAGGAAATCCACAAAAATCGTATTTCTACCGGGTTACTGATTAACCACGTGGTTGAAGGCGCAGGCGGCCGAATTTTACGACGAAGGAGTTTCCAAGCTCGTACATCGCTACAATAAGAGCCTTAATTTAAATGGCAACTATGTAGAAAAGTAGTATTGAAGTGTGGCTTTCATCTGTATATAATAAAAAAAATTTCCAATACTTTATTTATTTTTAATTCCAAAACGTAATGTACTTTGTGAATAGCTCTCGTATATAGAGTAATAACGGTCAACCTGTAAACTAACCTACTCATTAGTATGCAGGGGAGTGGCAGCCACACAAAGGGGGAATGGTGGCCACCCATGGAAATGGTGGCCACCCATGGAAATGGTGGCCACCCATGGAAATGGTGGACCACCTTGGGGGAGGGTAGCCAACCAAAAGGAAATGGTCGCCATCTAGGGTAACGGGGCCACCTAGTAGGGGATAGTGGGGGAATGGTGGCCACACAAAGGAGAATGGTGAGCACGCTATAAAATGATCATCATTGTCTTTAAAGGATCAGTTTTCTTCAAATTTGAGGTTGGTAGAATACAATAGTTTTTTGGTGGGCAGAGCTTTTGTAGTACCTCGTTTTAACGCTAGGAGCGCATAGCGCGAACATTCCAGAGTCAGTAAATCGAATGCCCTCGCTAAAGAAGGCCAGGACTACTTTCGGCATAGGTTACAGTCACGTGTTTTGTGTGATTGCGTTTTCGCAGTGACCGCGACAATAGCGTGAGGTGGTGAAAAAGTGGAACAGAAACTCTTGAAATGTTAAAAACGGTGTACAAGGACGATGCTAGAGTGAAAGTTCAAGTGTTTGAATGGTTTTCCCGTATCAAAAATTCTGAAATGTCCGTTGTTGACAAACGTCGTTCTGGTCGTCCTTCCATGGCCCAAACACATGAAAAAGTTGAAATCATGGACGAAGATCGACAACGGAAATTGTGGAGCTGCCGAGAGTGACATGGAGTTCATTGCAGCGAATTATGACAGAAGATTTGGGAATGAGAAGGTGGCTGCCAAATTCGTCCCACGACTGCTGACTGATGAACAAAAACAAGGTCACATGGAAGCATGCTGTGATTTGAAAGAAGAGTCCCGAAATGATCCAAACTTTTTTCGAATATTATCAGAGGTTACTTACTACCCTTTGAGCTATTCTTACGATACTCAATCCAAGCAGCACCCAAGACAGTGGAAGACTTCAAATTCACCTCGTCCCAAGAAAGTTCGTCAGGTGAAATCGAACATTAAAACAATGTAGAGTTGGTTTTTCGATGTGAGAAGAGTCGCCCATTCAGAATTGTTCCCCGGGGGCAGACAGTTAACCATGTTTTATACTTGGAACTTTGAAAAAATTGAACATCAGTGCGCGGCGAAAGCGGCCTGATGTGTGACAGTCATGTGACTGGTTTTTCCATCATGACAATGCCCCTGATCACACCGCTCTGTCTGTACGACAATTTCTGACCAGAAATTGTATAACGTCCGTTCCTCACACCACATACTCGTCCGACCTTGCCCTGCGCGATTTTTTTTTGTTTCCTAGAACGAAAAGAGACATGAAAGGAAAGCGGTTTGCTGATGTTGCTAGGGTGGAAAAAAAATAAGACGAAGACACTGTCAAGCATCACTAAAGATGAATTTAAACAGTGTTTTGAAAAATGGAATAAAATATTAGACAAGTGTACTATTGCAAGTGGGGAGCACTTTGTAAGGGATTGAAGATTTGTGCTTAAAACGTGAATAAATAAGTTTTTTTCTGGAACCCCCTCGTGTAGAAATGAGACAGACAAATTAACTGGATTGCAGCAGATTTGAAAATGGCAATACACGCTGTTGCTGAAGGGTTATCGAATAGAAATACTGCTGAAAATTTTAATATACCTCATAGCACACTGCGAATCAAATTAAGCAGTGGAAATGAATCAGACTCGAGATTAGGAAGGAAATGTGCGCACCATATTAACACACCTGACGTTACAGTATGTTTAAGGAAACAATTTCCCATCCGACTCATTGAGCAATAATATAAAATAACAATGTTTATCATTATAGTTTCTTATTGCCACTTAACAGAGATATTATTCTACATTTTAATCATAATCCATCCGTGCTCAGTACTGGATATCAAAAATCGCGTCAAATTTCGGCAGAAGAGATGAATATGTGGTTCAAGAAGCCCATACTTCACTTCCAGTGAACCCTGCCTCTCAGAGACTGTGACAAATATTCCAAAAGACGAAAGGCGAAGACACTGAAAACATTGTATTTATAAAGGCAGAACTTAGAGAAGAATAAGACGTGATGGTGATTACAAGGAGGGAAATGATAATGATTACAATGAGAGATGTAAAGAAGAAGAAGAAGAAGAAGAAGAAGAAGAAGAGTTCGCGATTGGAAGACGATCTATACTAATAATAAAACTGTAAAACTGTCGTGTCGGTCTGTTTGAACAGACTAATCTCGAAGACTACATGGCCAATGTTTATGATGTTTTCACAGGTAACTTGAGAAACTCTTGGGGTAACGTGTAGGTTTTATTTCATCAAAACCGAATCACGGAGAAAAAGATATCGTAATTTAATTTTCACCTAAACTCGTAATATCTGTGTGTTTGTTTGAATACGCTAATCTCGAAAACTACTGGACGAATTTACATGGGTTTCTCATAGATCACTTAAGCGTAGGTTGGCGCAACAGACAGGCCTTAATTTATCAAAATCGGAACATGACGGAAAAGTTATCTTAAGTTTTCTCTAAACATGTCTGTTCAGCTTAGTAGTGAAAACGTTTCATCATCGCGGCATAGTACACCAGAGAACCAATAGATGGCGCTATTAGTTTTTTAACTCAGTGACACAAGTATTTGCAGAAGTTTACATCAGTAGCAGTATTAAGTGCCACGATCTTATCTTTACGAATGCAAACTAACAGAAAACTTACTTGGCTAGGCTATATGGTTTTACTAATTTTCGCTTTGTGTATTAATAACTTACGACATTGATTTGCTAGTTTCGATAGGTTTTATTTATAATAATTGCTAGGAAAAACAAATTTATTAAGTTTGGTTTGTGGCTAGATGCTTCTCATTACATTTTCATTTCGTTTTATTTGAAAAAAATGCCTAGAAAACTGTCGAATCTTTCTGACTGCACTAGTATGGCTGAAAGACTGAGGACTATGTAGTCTCAAGGATCCAATGAAGATCATGAGGCGAGTCTTGCTGTGACTTGAAAACATCAGGCTTTGACTCGCTCTTTATAAACTCCTTCTGCAGGCGAGGCGTGACGCATTATCTGCCTCCTCGGAACTCTTCACTCACAGAGGATTAAAGTTAGTTCTCTCCAATGTAACATCAGAGAAGCAGAAAATATTTTGAAGGTAAGTGGTTCAGGCGAGTGAAAATTTGCACCCTGAATCCCGCTTATTCCTAGCAGTTTACAATTTCCCTTTAAATGTGTACTGTTCCCAGTAAGTTTCTGAAATGCCATGATCATAAACAAAGCACAAGGCCAGACAGTGTGTGTTGCGGGTGTGGATCTTAGTGTTAGTTGCTTTTCGCACAGCCATCTCTAAGTGGATCACTCCCGCGCTAGTGAAGCAAATAAGCTCTTTGTTCTTGTCTCCAGTCATACTACTTCAGACATTGTATACAAAGAAGCTTTGTAAGTAAAAAAGATAAGTTGCACATCTACGAAAACTAGAGCACAGCTGCAAATAAATACTATAATGATCTCGATGTCGACTGGACGTTAAATCCAGTCTTCCTACAAATAAATACCCGGGCAACGCCGGGTTTCTCATCTAGTTTCCAATAAATCATTAGTAGATATCAACCGGAATAAACAGGTAGCGCAATTAGTATTGCAATTTTTACCATAAAATGTTGAGAGCTTTTGACAACAGTCACCTGTGTAAGATTAGTTTCCAATAGAGATGGAAGTGCTACTCTTCCCCTGCAGACACACTGCTGTATGCACTAAACATGCGTTTTTCCTCTCCTCAGCGGTTCTAGGCGCTTCAGTCTGGAACCGCGCGACCGCTACAGTCGCAGGTTCGAATCCTGCCTCGGGCATGGATGTGTGTGATGTCCTTAGGTTAGTTAGGTTTAAGTAGTTCTAAGTTCTAGGGGACTCATGACCTCAGATGTTAAGTCCCATAGTGCTCAGAGCCATTTGAACCATTTTTTTTCCCTCCTCACGTACAGTGTGTCAGACTCCTGTTTTAGCTACAGTTTTGTCGTAATAAATTCAGTATCATCAAACAGTTTGTACATACAGAATCGATTGTTAATACACAATTTTGTGAAGTCTAAAAATTAAATCACTATTGTAAAAACAATATCCTCCTTTTTTTTGTACTAGCAGATGTAGGTATAACACACTTGAGTAACTTACAAGTGCTGCTTAACCTATGGTTTTTGTCAGTAATGCCAATTCGCATGCTGCAAGTATCTGAATAAGTAATACAGATAATTTAGATGCGGTATTAAGTGTGAGAAATCGCACATATAATATCATAAATGATAAATAATTTTATTTATTTTGGAGGTGTCAGCCCTGTCATTGTCAGTGGAGATGTTACATCTCTCACTGTCATCATTTTTCATCGTCTCTTGTGCGTGTGTGTATAAACAATGCATATGGTTTTGTAGTTAAGTGACATGTCGTAATCAAATACCTTATTCCCTTCCAAACTCGAACACATTCTTCCTTCGTTCTTTCCTTCCCTAAAAATTGTGTTGTGCGTGTGGTACTTCTTTTATGACTGCAGGGTTTTAGCAAGTCATAGTACCGAATGCAGTAGCTGTTTGTGTAATACTTGTCATGGATTGTATTTTTTCTTCTGATGCATTATATTTGCTCCCCTGCTAAATTGCCGTTAAAGAAATAAGACTGTGATGATAGTACACTTTATCAGATAGAAAACACTTCACGTATTTAGATACCACTGCTACGTCAACATTACATTGTCTTGCATTACTCATAAATTTTAGCTGTACGATGTTGTGGCATTTGACAAACAGCATAGACGAAATAACGTAATTTGAGCCTTACAACGTTTTGTATGTAACCCCAACAAGGTCCCAACGTTTGCATTAACTGCTATCGATTATATTTTTCTAGTGGTACATTAGGTTCTCTCTCTCTTCCCCTGACTCATACATTAGAGTTCAGAATCACGCTGTATAGACGGATGTGTGTGGAAAACAGTCATCATAAACATCACATTTTCTGCACTTAACATGTATCCTGCAGAAATTTTAGAATATTGTGACATTTGAGAAGTACCATAGATGTAATGTAAACAAAGTGTGATCAATAGCTCGAACTTTCAATGTTTTTATCAGTGTAGACAACTGGCTGGATGCACCTCGTGGTACAGAAATCAAAAGACAGTGCGTGTTCCTGTATATTGGACCCCTTTTTGGACCAAGGTAAGTGATTTTAGGACTTTATGTAGATTATTCTTATTCCTAGTATCGATACTATGTTTGAGCTATTGGTTGGAAATAGATATGTATTACTTGCAACAAATTTCCTTAAGGAATAAATAAACTGAGAAGCAGTGGTTAAAATACAAATTTCCTTGAACAGGTTTCTACATGATGTTCTTGAATTTACACCACAAATGCTTCTTATCACTCGCTTTTGCACCTTCAAAACTTTTGCTCGGTTTGATGAGTTGCCCCACAATATGATCCTATATGACATAATGAAATGAAAGTAAGGTAAGTATGCAATTTTTTAATATTTATATCTCCTACATCTGACATCATCCTCACTCCAAATACAGACTTGTTTAGGCACTTAAGCAATTCTGTGGTATGCCCTTCCCTACTGAGGTTATTATCGAGTTGTAATCCCAGAAATTTAATGGCAGTGAATTAGCTTTAAATCACTTACTAATGTCAGTAAAAATGTGATTAGCAGCTATTTCTAAATCTGTACTTGACTTGCTACTTATTGCAATGTTTATATCATCTGCAATCAAAGCAAACTTAGCATCTGGCAATGTAACAGATGAGAGGTCCACTCCCAAACGGCGTGCGGGAAAAACGAACACTTAAATCTTTCCGCGCGAGCTCTTATTTTATTATGACGATAATTCCTCCTCATTTAGGTGGGCGCCAACAAAATATTTTCGCATTCGGAGGAGAAAGGAGGTGATTTAAATTTACTGAGAAGATCCTACAGCAGCGAAAAACGCCTTTGTTTCAATAATTGCCAGCCTAATTCGGCGTATTATCTCCGTGGCACTCTCCCCCATGTCTCGGAATAACGCAAAACCAGCTGCCCTTCTTTGAACTGATTTGATGTCCTGCGTCAATCCTATCTGATGCGGATCCCAGACGGCGCATTAATACTCCAGAAGAGGACGGACAAGCGTAGTGTAGGCAGTCTCTTCAGTGGACCGGTTGCGTTTTCTAAGTGCTCTTCCCACAAGTCGCCGTCTATGGTTCGCTTTACCCACAACATTCTCTACGTAATCGTTCCAGTTATGTTATTCGTAATAATAATCCTTCGGTATTTATTTGAATTCACAGCCTTTAGGTGTGTGTGATTTACCTTGCAACCGAAATTTAGCGGACTCCGTTTCGCACTCATGTAGATCACCTCACACTTCTCATTATTTTGAGTCAGTTGCCACTTTTCGCAACATACAGATACCTTTCTAAATCATTTTGCAATTATTTCTGATCATATGAAGACTTTACAAGAGGTAAATGACAGCATCATCTGCAAACAATCAGCTGCTCAGGTTGCCTCGTAAATCGTTTATGTAGCTCACGAACAACAGAAAGCCTAGAACACTTCGTTGGAGAACGCCAGATATCACTTCCGTTTCACTCGACGACTTTCCGTCAGTTACTACGAACTGTGACCTTTCTGACAAGAGATCCTGAATCCAGTCGCTCAACTGAGACGATAGTCTGTAGGCACGCACTGTGTTTAGAAGTAACTTTTGAGGAACAGTGTCAAAAACCTACTGGAAATCTATAAATATGGAATCTATTTTATATCTTCTAACGATAGCACTCACTAATTTAGTGAATACAGACCTAGTTGTGTTTCACATGAATGATATTTTCTGAATCTGAGTTGGCTATTTGTCCACAAATCGTTTCGTCGAGGTAATTCATAAAGTGCGAGCACAGAATACGTTCCACAGCAAATCGACGTTAATTTAGCTGATTACTCCTATTTCGTTTCTTGAGTATTTGTGTCCTTTTCAACTTTCCACTCTTTAGATACGGATTTTTCTCCGAGCGAACGGTTGAAAATGATTGCGAAGTATGGAGTTATTGTGTCAGCGTACTCTGACGGAATCCTAATTGGTGTAAAATCTGGACAGGGGTAATTGCCTTTATGAAGTGATTTAAGCTGCTTCGCTACAATGAGGATGTCTGCCTCTAAGTTACTCATGCTGGTAGCTGTTCTTGATTCAAATTCTGGAATATTTGCTTCGTCTTCTACGGGGAAGTAATTTCAGAAAACCGTGTTTAGTAACTCTGGTTTAGCGCACTCTCAGTGGTAACATTACCATTGCTACCATGCAGCTAAGGTGCTGATTGAGTCTTGCTGTTGGTGTACTTTACGTACGTCCAGAATATTTTTGGATTTTCTGCCACATTTCGAGACAGAGTTTCGTTGTGGACACTAGTAAAGCATCTCTCACTGAAGACCGCTAAATTTCGAGCTTCTCCAAAACTTCGCCAATCTTTCTTTTAAATTTGGCATGCTTTTTCCGTTGCTTCTGCAACAGTGTTCTGACCTGTTTTGTGTGCCCTCGGGGATCAAATCCATCTCTTATTAATTTATTTGGTATATACCTCTCAACTGATGTCGATACTACTTCTTTGAATATCAACCAAATTTGTCTGTGCTTACGTACTCAGACTGGAAGGAGTTGAGGCTGTCTCGTAGATATGCGTCAAGCGAATTTGTATCAGTTTTTTTAAATAGATATATTTTACATTTATTCTTGGTGAATTTGGATCTTAGGATATTCATTTTTACTGCAACGACCTTGGTGTCACCAATACAACTATCCATTATGCTTCTCCCTATTTGCTCAGGATTACTTGTTACCAAAAGTCCAAGTATGTTTTCGTAATCATTTACAATTCGAACAGGCTCCTGAACTAATTGTTCAAAATAATTTTCTGATAAAGCGTTCAGTACAATTTCGGACGACGTTTCGTACCTACCACTGACTTTAGACATGTATTTTCGCCGACATGTCGAGGGTAAATTGAAGTCGCCGCCAACTGTAATTGTATGAGTGTGGTATCTACACTACTGGCCATTAAAATTGCTACACCAAGAACAAATGCAGATGATAAACGGGTTTTCATTGGACAAATATACTAGAACTGACATGTGATTACATTTGCACGCAATATGGGTGCATAGATCCTGAGAAATCAGTACCCACAACAACCACCTCAGGCCGCAATAACGCCCTTTATACGCCTGGGCATTGAGTCAAACAGCTTGGTTTGGCGTGTACAGGTACAGCTGCCCTTGCAGCTTCAACACGATACCACAGTTCATCAAGAGTAGTGACTGGCGTAGTGTGACGAGCCAGTTGCTCGGCCACCATTGAGCAGACATTTTCAATTGGTGAGAGATCTGGAGAATGTGCTAGCCGGGGTGGCAGTTGAACATTTTCTGTATCCAGAAAGACCCGTACAGGACCTGCAACATGTGGTTGTGCATTATCCTGCTGAAATCTAGGGTTTTGCAGGGATCGAATGAAGGGTAGAGCTACGGGTCGTAACACATCTGAAATGTAACGTCCACTGTTCAAAGTGCCGTCAATGCAAACAAGAGGTGACCGAGACGTGTAACCGATGGCACCCCATACCATCACGTCGGGTGATAACGCCAGTATGGCGATGACGAATACACGCTTCCAATGTGCGTTCACCGCGACGTCGCCGAACACGGATGCGACCATCATGATGCTGTAAACAGACCCTGGATTCATCCGAAAAAATGACGTTTTGCCATTCGTGCACCCAGGTTCGTCGCTGAGTGCACCATTACAGGCGCCCCTGTCTGTGATAAGCACATATGGGTAACCGCAGTCATGGTATCCGAGCTGATAGTCCATGCTGCTGCAAACGTCGTCGAACTGTTCGTGCACATGGTTGTTGTCTTGCAAACGTCCCTATCGATTGACTTAGGGATCGAGTCATGGCTGCACGATCTGTTACAGCCATGCGAATAAGATGCCTGTCATCCCAACTGCTAGTGATACGAGGTCGTTGGGCTCCAGCACGGCGTTCCGTATTACCCTGCTGAACCCATCGATTCTATATTCTGCTAACAGTCATTGGATGTCAACCAATGCGAGCAGCAATGTCGCCCCTTACACGAGGCATCACAACAACGGTTCACCAGGCAACGCCGGTCAACTGCTGTTTGTGTATGAGAAATCGGTTGGAAACTTTCCTCATGTCAGCACGTTGTATGGGTCGCCTCCGGCCCCAGCCTTGTGTGAATTCTCTGAAAAGCTAACCATTTGCATATCACAGCATCTTCTTCCTGTCGGTTAAATTTCGCGTCTGTAGCACGTCATCTTCGTGGTGTAGCAATTTTAATGGCGGGTGTATTTGTAACGAGACTCAAATTTTCTTTGAACTGATCAGGAATTGTACCATCATAGTCGGTGGGACAGTGAAAGGAACCAGTTATAAATATACTCCAGTTATCAAGTATAACTCTACCCATACTAACAAACAGGAACTATCTGCTTCAATTTCACTACAAGGTTAGCTACATCTGATAGCAATAAACACCAAAAACTGTATTTAATCTGTTATTTCTGAAAGCAGTTAGGTCGTCTCTAACAATTTCCTGTGGCTTTAGCCAGCTTTACGTGCCTATAAAGATTGGAGGAAGATTGGAGGATCAGGCTCTTTATTAGCGCTTAGAGTTTTGGTTCTTTCCCAACACATCTACAACAATTTAAAACAACAATAACGAGTGTTTCCAGGTATACCCTTGTCCTGTGCTTGGCATCAACCCGTCTAGACTGACAAACTTTCCGTAGTATCCCGAGACCCTCTAACCTAAAAAGAATACAGAGTCCCTTCCCTACAGCCCCTGCTACCACTGTAGCTGCTTCCTGTGGGTAATTGATCCTTCATCTTTTAAGTGGAATCCGAAAACCCACAGCCCTATGGCGCAAGTCGAGAAATCTGCAACTTATACATTCGCAGAACCATCTGAGCCTCTGATTCATACCCTTCACTCGGCTCTGTACCAAAGTTCCACACTCGGACCTGTCGACGCTGCTACAGATGGTGAGTTCAGCCTTCATCTCGCAAGCAAGACTGTCACTCTTTACCACTTCAGTTAACCACTTGAAACCAGAGAGAATCTCTTCCAATTCAAAGCCACACACAGCGCTAGCACTGACGAGCCCCCACCTACAGTTGGCTGGACCCTTCGCTCTTGATGGAATCCAGAAGCACCTGTTTCATATCTAGAATGACTCCTCTAGGAGTCACGGGGTGCACGTTGGATGCCAACTTGGCAGCCATATCACTAAGGGCCCGATTACGCGCCAAACGTAGGATCTCCCAACTACCAGCAATCCCACCATCTGCGACTCTGCAAGACTCGCAGGCCGAGAGACTTCCCCTGAAATAGGGCAACTGATTGCATCTCGCTCAGGATGTCTATCAGACACAGCCAGCGTTTGAAACCTCATCGTTAGATGAACTGGTGAGGCCCTCCGATCGGCGCCCACAAAATCTTTTGCTTTCTGCCACACCTTGGAACGACCTCCCATTTGACCACAGGTGAGGGCTCAACCTCAGTGCAGGCGGTAGCTGGGACAGCCACAATATTGGACCAATTGGGGGACAGATGGGATGTGTGAGATGACCCTCAGATCACAATGTGTGGTCCCCTACAGTGATATCAATTGGTAACAACGTCGAACTGCGTGACTGAACCCAGCATTGCCTGGAACCGGAAACAAAGGGTCACCAACTCGGGTCACATCTGAATACAGCAATCACAGTTCCTAACCATACTAAAAACGGCGGAAATATACTCTAGGCAGTTGCTAAATGCGGAACTGTGACTGATAAATACGAAATTTAGGAGGTTAAACTAAAGAACGCAGACGAAATTCGCAATAAGTAGCTTCTTAAGAGACATTGTTGCAACTCACAAACAAAACAGAGTACTTAACGGTGTGCTTCGATGTGCTGCTGCAGTATCGAATGCTACACATAATAAAAGTTCCTAGTTATTGGCAGATGTGATGAACTACAACTGTTTAACTTTCTTGCGACACTTGCATGCAGTGGACTATGTTGGGAAGAAAGAAAGGAAGAAGATTAGAGTTAATTGGCCGTACGCAGTGAGATCATTAGAAAAAAAGCAGAAGCCCACGTTGGAAAGAATGGGAGAGTAAGGAAAGATAACAGCATTTGCCTTAACTAATATAAGTAAATCATGGATAATCTAATCAGGGTGTCCTGATGGGGGTTGAGCCTCTGTGTGTTGGCTTCATAAGACATCATTAATGTAGAGGGGCACTGTGGGTTCTGAGCTAGATCACTGATGTCAGCACCAGCATTCCTGGAACTAATGATATCAGCATCAGCTTATTTCCTGGAATTGGTGATGTCAGGATCTCGCCCTCCAGCAATGACATTGATCCCAGAATTCCATCCCCTTCCCTCTTCTCCCTATGGCCACCGGCATTATGCGGAGGAGCCCTGGGGCACCAATGGCGTACAAGCTCGGACCCACATCCTTCGAGCAAATTTAATTTTTATAGTTGGGTTGCACAAGCGCTATCATTTCTCTGCTGTCTTTATATCCATCTATGCCTGATCTGTTCAACCAATGAGGCACCAGCATTGACGACGGTTTAATCCCGCGTCCGACCATCCTGATTTAGGTTTTCTGTGATTTCCCTAAATCGCTCCAGGCAAATGCTGGGATGGTTCCTCTGAAATGGCACGGCCGACTTCCTTCCCCGTCCTTCCCTAATCCAATGAGACCGATGACCTCGCTGTTTGGTCTCTTCCCCCAAACAACCCAACCCCCCAACCAACACCAGCATTGAACAAACAACTGCACTTTTTGTAAAGATATATCAGAGAAATATGCTGACATCTTTCTGCATCAAGAATGGAAAGACATGATAATGGAGGAGCATATAACTGTAGACAGGTGGAACATTGCCCAACAATAATGACTATGTAGCAGAATGGAATACCGTGCATTGCCTGATTGGGACCGCCAACAGAATGTGTTGCGTTTGCTAGAATTGCATACTTTTTTAAAAATTCATATCCAGTCATGCACTATGCAAGAACTAGTTGTGAGCTGTGCTGAAAATACCTATAAGTGAGAATTTCATCCGTTTCTGTTTTATTTTCAACCTCATCAACACAAACACACTTGGAATAATCACAACATACACAATGACGTTACACCAGTGTAAAATTTTATGCTGGATGGGTAATTCCAGAATGAGATTTTCACTCTGCAGCGGAGTGTGCGCTGATATGAAACTTCCTGGCAGATTAAAACTGTGTGCCGGATCGAGACTCGAACTCAGGACCTTTGCCTTTCGCAGGCAAGTGCTCTACCAACAAAGGCAAAGGTCCCAAGTTAGAGTCCCGGTCCGGCACACAGTTTCAATCTGCCAGGAGGTTTGGCTGGGTAATATTTTACACTGGCAAAGACACCACAACTACAACATGCGTACATGGCGCATAGGTCGCGATGTGAGCTCATTGCTCGCTACTTTGTCTTGGCAACACAAAGAGGCTATTGCTAGTCGTGTGACAGCTGTGTGCTGCTTCGCGCTAAGTGACGTGCACCTCCACCGCTGTGCCTTCTGACGAGGTGCAAGCATGCAGACGTAGCACTTCACAGCGAGCACAGGTTGCCTAGAGCAGCAATGGAATTGTATAATTTCGTGTAAGAAGGTTTAACCTCTCGAAAATACATTCGCTGCTAGGATAACAATGAACACTATATTTAGTGTCTGAGAAAATAGCATTATTCATTATACCGAAACCTATATATTTACAGTTATCGATAAACTGTTCATATAGGTAAGAAACGAGGGTTACTAAACTGTCAACAGCGTAGTTTCGACAACTTTTTCAAGGTCTCCCAACTATCCAATTCCCATTCATGTTGATCATCGTAGAAAGGATGATTTTTTTTTTTTTTGGGCTTTTGGCAGGGTAGAAAATACGAAAACACATATTCTTGTACAAAATATGTAATGCAACATTGTAACCATCCTTTTTAAGCAGATCCATGTGGGAATTGAGTTTTTAAACAGATCTTTCATGTCTCCTCTAACATACTGCACATGCTCCAATCCATCATTTTCAGACAGGACTCCAGCATATGGCCACTTACCACTGCCGTTTTCAGTAAATGCTAATATCTTGTGTTCCTCACATGTAGCCAGATTTCTCCATATACTATGTTTAAAGCCACATGCAAACCTCCCTGTTGAGGAACTGCGGATAGGTGGCGCTCGATGGGTGTGTAGATCGGTCATGAGGCGTACCTAGATAGTCCGTGCAGTTGCGACAACGCTGTGTCCCGGATGCCGCAGTGGTTACCAAAAAAAAAAAAAAAAAGGTTCAAATGGCTCTGAGCACTATGGGACTCAACATCTGAGGTCATCAGTCCACTAGAACGTAGAACTACTTAAACCTAACTAACCTATGGACATCACACACATCCATGCCCGAGGCAGGATTCGAACCTGCGACCGTAGCGGTCGTGCGGTTCCAGACTGTAGCGCCCAGAACCGCTCGGCCAACCCGGCCGGCAGTGGTTACCACACCTGCCTAGTAAGCAAGAGATCCAGGGTCGAATACCGGCCGGTACACATTTTCGTTCTTCGTCGCTGATTGCGCTTAAAGTCCAGTTGCAGCTGATAGCAGTGATCCCCCTTCAATTTACATATAGTGTTGCACAGCTGCTGCATCTGCGTGGTGTCTGTTATTTCGAAGGAACAGACGTCTTAGCATTATCCACAATCACATTGCTGTTTTCCTAGCGGTCTCGTTCCATGCAGAAGTCGTCGTTTGATATTATGTAGTCGCGCATGTCCACTTTATTAAAAAATTCCGGCACAATCTTGCCTTACCTATAAGTCCAAAAGGTAATAGTCGTCTACACATAGCTGCTGCAATATTCGAGGCAGCTCATTTATTAGAACACACATTTTAACATCGGCTACTTCCACTTTAGATGGTATAGGCACAGTATTTATATATTTGTTCGAAATAGTCTTGCTGTTACACTGTCGTTTGCATGCAACAGAAAAGGTAGCTTTGCCTTCACACCATATCTCGCAGTGACGAAGTTGGGAAATTTACTATGAAGATAATAGTTAAATGACCCACACAGTTCCTTCTTGAACATTACAGACTGTCCCTTCTCTAATTGTTTTAGAGAGTCCACTTGAACACAGATTTTAACTACCGTAATGAATTTGCTAAACAGTTCTGTAATAGGCCTAAGCACTTTTAAGTTCTTATTGCTAAGGAGCAGACCATTTTCTATGTAATTTAATTTTCCATTGTTAGTAAGAAGATTGTCCAGGTTCTCCAGTAACAGCCACAGACCAAAGTGTTTGTTAGAATTATATCAATACCTTCAGCTGTTGACGGGCGTTGCTATATATCAATGAGGACAGGCGAAAATGTGTGCGCTGACCGGGACTCGAACCCGGGATCTCCTGCTTACATGGCAAACGCTCGACCCATCTGAGCCACCGAGGGCACAGAGGAAAGTGCGGCTGCAGGGACTATCTTACGCACGCCTCCCGTGAGACTCACATTCCCACCTTGTACATCCACATACTACATTCGTAGTGTCCCACCCTAACACGCTCATTACTCGTGGAAGATATTCTTTCCAAGTCCCGTAAGAGTTCGGGGAATATGTGTGCATCCGCTCAGAAGAAGAAGGTCACGGCCGGCATTGCCAGAACTGTATACTTATATGGAATGGTGTCTGTTCTTTCGGACATGTCATAAGAAATCCAATATTCCATTATCGATCAGCTCGCAGCTGTCAGTGTTTCTGCTGCTACTGCAGCACTTGCAGCAGCAATACGGGCTTTCGTGTTGTTCATTGTTCTTGTAGCCTCCTGATACACCACATTTTTGACATTTCCCATGACAAAAAATACCATGGTGATGAGAGTCGATGACCTCGCTAGAAATTTCTGAATAGGACTGCCCGTACTGTCCATCGATTTGGAAATTTTTGGTTTAACGCATTTCTTGCCATAGCATTATGTGCAGGGCATCCGTGCTGCAGATACATCACATGATGCAAATGAAGAGGTAGATCTTCCATCATTTCAGGTAAGGCACATCTCAAGAACCGCCCGTACTGTCGCCGGTAAGAGTGCCATCAATGAAATACGGGCCAATGATGTGTTGTCCTACAATACCACACCATACGTTGACACTCCACAGCGTTGATGTGGGTTTTCAAGTGACCAATAGTGTATACTGTATAAGTTGACGTTCCCGTGGATTGTAAACGTGGCTTTATCGGTAAACAGTACCCTGCGCATGAAGTCACAGGCTTGCCGCAGAACCCACTGACAGTATTCAAGACGAATTTCAAAGTCATTTCTATGAAGCCCTTGATGTAGCAACATGAGCTACAAGTAATATTTACGCCTGTTCAGAATGTGCAGCACGTTTGTTCGAGGAATTCCCACCAGTTTCTCCATTTCACTAGAAATGGCATGAGGGTTTATTGCACCGCCGTCAGAACAGGCACTTCTGCTGCTTCATGTATAATTCTTTTGCTCCCGATCCGCGTTCATGGAGACATGCTTCCTGTCGCGCAAAGCCTTCTAACAGTGTTCCTGAAGTTAGAGGGTCGGATGATGTCTATCAGGGTAAGTCTGGGCATACACTTGCGCAGCTCGTGTGCCATTTCTATGACATTCTCTTTAAAATAATAACGAAATGGTTCAAATGGCTCTGAGCACTATGGGACTTAACATCTATGGTCATCAGTCCCCTAGAACTTAGAACTACTTAAACCTAACTAACCTAAGGACATCACACAACACCCAGTCATCACGAGGCAGAGAAAATCCCTGACCCCGCCGGGAATCGAACCCGGAAACCCGGGCGTGGGAAGCGAGAACGCTACCGCACGACCACGAGCTGTGGACAAAATAATAACACATCAGCCATTTCTTCATCCGTGAAAACCATATTGAATGCCTAGAACGGATGGACAGGTAAATTAATATCACTTTTATAACACTGATACCATTTCCATTTACCTGTGCGTATCTACGCACAGATCAACCTGTTTCGTAGTGCGCTATTCCCAAACATAGCGCCGATTTGGGTCCGTTCCAGTACACGACTGCATATGCGAGAGGATGTACCGAGTAGTTCAAATGGTTCAAATGGCTCTGAGTACTATGCGACTTAACTTCTGAGGTCATCAGTCGCCTAGAACTTAGACTAATTAAACCTAACTAACCTAAGGACATCACACACATCCATGCCCCAGGCAGAATTAGAACTTGCGACCGTAGCGGTCGCTCGGCTCCAGACTGTAGCACCTAGAATCACACGGCCACTCCGGCCGGCGTACCGAGTAGTGCAATGGGTCGGCGTACGCTAGCTGATGCTATTCTGTTTTGTGCTCGTAGATAAATAAAACACGCAAGAGGGAAACCGTTACGTACATATCATTATTTGAGGCAGGAAAGCCCATTATTACTTTTGGCCTTTCGGCCCTCTTGATAGCAGCGAAAGCAAGATTACGTATGTCAATCGTATCGCGATTATGAGCAACGTGGGATTCACCCTCTCATCTCGGGGCGTGCGACAACGGCGCATTTGATTTATTACAAGAGTCAACTTCGTTTTGCGATTTCTCGGAATGTAACTGACGTACTGCGATGCAACCAACGCTATTTTTTTTCGTGGTTTTTGTTACTGATTGCATAAGAAACAATACGGTACTTGCATGAGCCCCTGCCTTACATTCATACCCGTGAATGGCGTTTTTCAGTATCTGTTGTTGCTCTAGATACATTTGCGCGGAGACGTTTAAGTGCGCCACCCTGTATATACATTATTACTTAAAAAAGATCTGATCTCATCGAAAAATATAAAATACATCGAGAAATTTCGCGCACAAGTCTAAATACAGAAATAATTATTTCAATAAAAAAATTTTAAAATTTTTTATGGAACACTTTTTAAATTGGAGTAAAAATATAAAATAATCTCTCCAAATGCCAAACAGATTCTTAGCCCCACACAGATAGTCCTCAAAATTTGCGTTTGTGGGTTTTTAACAGCTATGACAATACTTGTAACATTTATAACGAAAAATGTCTTGCGCAAGCAACAGATAATAGTTAGGAGATGAACTACTCATGCATCAATTATTTACTACATGCGCCCCACGTATCTCATCATAAATCTTGCAAGTACTGTGATAGCTATTAAAAATGCACAAACACAGATTTTCAGGACTCTCTGCATAGGGTTAGGAAACTGTATGGGGCTAGGAGAAATTATTTTATACGTGGTGTATTAAAACTAATTTGTTCATTAGGTCGCAGTGCGCTAATGTATCGAAGGCCTTCCGGAAATCAAGCAACACGGCATCAACCTGGACCCCGGTATATACCGCTCTCTGGTTCCCGTGAACGAAAAGAAGATTCTGAGTCTCCGACATTGTTATAATACGCGGTCATAAAAAATTCTTCAGCACCGACGTCAGAGATATAAGGCTGCAGTTTTGAGCTTCTGTTCGACGACCAAGGAAATTAGCTACGCTTTTTTCTAATCATTAAGAACTCTTCGCCCCTTCAGCGACCTACGGTACGCTGTTCTTATAAGAGGAAAAAGTTCTTTCGCATTCTCAATGTAGAATCGTACTGACATCCTATCAGATCCAGTGACTTCTGTTGTATGCAGTTATTGTATAATTTCCTTTGCAGAGACAATGGAAACTTCGTTTTGAAAACTCTATTCGGTTTATCAATTTTACTCTTCTGTTTAAATCCTTCTGCTGTCCCACAGCTTCAACTATCATAAATACAAAAACCTATCAATGTTGGCTAGTACGGTGAAATCAGATGATTAAGAGCAAATACAAATGCGTACAGGCAACAGTTCGTATCGTCCTCCGTTGGCTTGTGGCATAACTGGGAACTGAATGTAATGCCACATCTTTTTCTCTCCGCCACACGGCACACGCGCTACAAACGTACATGTGGAATTTCGGTTTGATTTTCAGTTCTGTGTGGTATTCTTCCTCTTTCCGTATTTGGTTATGGTTAGTAGAGCCACTATCAAGGGGATGGCATTCCTTAAGTCTGCCTGCGCGCACCTATATTTGTTCTCTGAAATTAATTGTGGTGTATGTGGCATACTGGAACGCTGCCATTTTGTGAATTCATTATTCAGGTTGTGACAGGCTTTCACATTATATCCCCGTATATTTATACATTCAAGCTGTTGTATGACATTACTAACTAAGTGAATCATTAATAATTATTTTGTGTTATGATGGATTTTTTACTGTGCTTGAGGAACTCAAAATCTGAGTTATTACCACTTTTCTTTTAATAGTGAAGCTTTTCATTTCCTTTGAGCCGGCTGGCAAGCTGTGTATCATATTCAAGTCCTATCTAGAGCCAGCTACACATCTGTGCAGTTTCACTTTCTGATAGGTTGTCACGTCCTCTGCGAAATAACGGATAATGTGATTAATACTATCTATCAAGTAATTAATGTATGAAATGAAGAGTAGTGCTTCTGTCACAATATCCTGGGGCGAACTCGAAATTATTTAAAGTTTGAATTGATGAGTCACCATCTAGAGTTATCTGATGTGTTCTGCTAGTCAACAGCTGTTTTCTCTATTTGCGGATCTAGCAGGATTTCACATCTGAAGGTTTTTTCTGTAACGTGGGTCAGTGCGCTAATAAACGTCAGGAAACACCAGATCCACTTTCAGCCACGACCTTTACAGTTGCATGTGTAGAGAGTTCAGCAATCTGTTACAGTTACCGAGCTCAGAGTGTGGTTTCAGTCTCTTGCACAGCAGTTGTCCTGTCCTTCCGTTATTACAGTCATTAATGTCCCACAAGCTTCATCTTTTCCATCGTCAGAGGGCTTTCGGGATGTCCTTGGAATGTGACGTTTGGTCCCATAGAAACATACCACAAATTAAATATATATTTTTGTTGAAGCACAATGATTTCTTATTTATTTCATGCATAACTGCATTAATTAGTCTAAGGGAAACTGTAGACATCTAAATTGAAGCTACTAGATAACGCAGAATATTTTTATTTTCCTCAGGAAAACCGACTATAGGGATGAGAAACGAGTTTTTAACTTTACTGTTCTTGCAGTTCTCTTAAAAATACCGACACACAGCTAATGATTCTCCGTTTGCCCTTTGCAAGTACGTCTATTGCTCCTAACAATGACAAGTCTGTGAGACTTGTTACTGTCATAATAGCTGTAGGCACAAAGCGCGCAGTTCGCTCAGATGAAGCAAAGAATTCGTAGAGCCTTGCAAAGAGATCTCTTTTCAGTTAGTACTGCAATATTAATTACCAACTGTAGAGAACTCAAGTATACATTTTGAATTAAATCTATAAAAATTACGAAAAATTAGATAAGAGTAAGCAATTACAGATCAATTCGTGGTGCACATCTGTAAGCTGCCTACCCATATAACCAGGTCATCACTGGTTTTCTCGACGTTGGTAGTAACGGTCAGCAGACTATCATTTGGGAATGGCCAGCCGAACTGCTGTTGAGAGTATTATTGGAAGGTGACAAGCAAGAAACAGACAGTCGTCAGACGATCTGGTAATAGCTGACTCAAGACTACGAGAATAATCTGGCGATTAATCTAGCTGATATTCAAGAGGTCCTGCAGAACCTCAGCATATTGAAAAATAATAAAGCACCAGATCAGGACGGTATTCCTGCCGAAATGCTAAATTTTTTAAAGCAATTGTTTAGTGCCATAGTAAGAGGGTGTGTTCAATGAATGCCATGAATGCCATAAATAAGGAGAATTTTGAGACATTCGGAAATCTACAGAGGTAAAAATCGTAAAAAGGGGGAGGATGAAACTCTTACCCATCCAAAATCCTAAAGATTTATCCATAAGAATGTCAGTCATCGAACATAGGTTGTAGCGTTTCTGCTGTGAGAAATGTGATTGCATACCGGCGTACATTTTGTTCGTTTCTGAGGAGATGTTCGTTTTCGGGTGTTGTAGTACCTTTAAGTGGTCATTTCACCAAGTGCAAAAGTTAGTTTGTAAAGTAGTCACAAAAAATGTTCAATGACATGTCCTGTACGAGTCATGTACCATTATGTAATTGATGTACAACTACATACAACTAGTATTTGCGCCACTATTAGAGCCTTGGTCAGCCATGAATTATGTTTATCATGGGTGGTGATATTCTGTATTTCGTTACCATTATGTCCAGTCTAGTATTGTAAGAAATATGAATAAAGCACGAACGCGCAAACACTTTTCCTACTTTTTATTGTGTGTGACAGGACATCTGTATTGTTTCCAATTCACTTAATAGCAGCGTAAGTAGCAATACGTACAGCGTTAGTTGCATCGCAGTACGTCAATCACATCCCGATTACGACCAACGTGAGGTTCACACTTGCATCTGGGGACGTTCAAAAGCAGCGAATTTCTTTTATTTCAAGCGCCAACTTTGCTTTGCCATTTTTCAGGATATAATCGACGTATTGCGATGCAACCAATGCAGTTCTTTTTGTGATTTTTCCTGGAGAATGGCGTATTATATCACAGCCGTCCACAATACGAGCACGAAGAGTCTCTACATTTGGTACCGGGTTTGCGTAGACGAGAGCTTTCAAATGCCCCCATAAATGAAAGTCAAGAGGGTTGAGGTCAGGAGAGCGTGGAGGCCATGGAATTGGTCCGCCTCTACCGATCCATCGGTCACCGAATCTGTTGTTGAGAAACGTACGAACACTTCTACTGAAATGTGCAGGAGCTCCATAGTGCATGAACCACATGTTGTGTCGTACTTGTAAAGGCACATGTTCTAGCAGTACAGGTAGAGTATCCCGTATGAAATCATGATAACGTGCTCCATTGAGCGTAGGTGGAAGAAGATGGGGCCCAATCAAGACATCACCAACAATGCCTGCCGAAACGTTCACAGAAAATCTGTCTTGATGACGTGATTGCACAATTGCGTGCGGATTCTCGTCAGCCCACACATGTCGACTGTGAAAATTTACAATTTGATCACGCTGGAATGAAGTCTCATCCGTAAAGAGAACATTTGCACTGAAATGAGGATTGACACATTGTTGTATGAACCATTCGCAGAAGTGTACCCGTGGAGGCCAATCAGCTGCTGATAGTGCCTGCACACGCTGTACATGGTACGGAAACAACTGGTTCTCCCGTAGCACTCACCATACAGTGACGTGGTCAAAGTTACCATGTACAGCAGCAACTTCTCTGACGCTGACATTAGGGTTATCGTCAACTGCACGAAGAATTGCCTCGTCCATTGCAGGTGTCCTCGTCGTTCTAGGTCTTCCCCAGTCGCGAGTCATAGGCTGGAATGTTCCGTGCTCCCTAAGACGCCGATCAATTGCTTCGAACTTCTTCCTGTCGGGACACCTTCGTTCTGGAAATCTGTCTCGATACAAACGTACCGCGCCGCGGCTATTGCCCCGTGCTAATCCATACCCCAAATGGGCATCTGCCAACTCCGCATTTGTAAACATTGCACTGACTGCAAAACCACGTTCGTGATGAACACTAACCTGTTGATGCTGCGTACTGATGTGCTTGATGCTAGTTCTGTAGAGCAATGAGTCGCATGTCAACACAAGCACCGAAGTCAACATTACCTTCCTTCAATTGGGCCAACCGGCGGTGAATCGAGGAAGTACAGTACATACTGACGAAACTAAAATGAGTTCTAACATGGAAATTAAGTTTCCGGACACATGTCCACATAACATCTTTTCTTTATTTGTGTGTGAGGAATGTTTCCTGAAAGTTTGGCCGTACCTTTTTGTAACACCCAGTATATGTAGGAGTTTTGCGGCATAAACAAAAATAGTAGGCGTGTTTCTAAATCTGAAAGAAGATGTCTATTAAAATTTCGTGCCAGACGTATAAGAGTGGCACTAGTACCGACACTACGAGGATGCAAATCAGGTTTGATTTAAACACACGCTGTAACGGTCGTGAGCGCTAGTTACCTTAGTGACTGGAAGTGGTTGGTTGATTGGTTGTTTGGGGAAGGAGACCAGACAGCGTGGTCATCGGTCTCATCGGATTAGGGAAGGATGTCGGCCGTGCCCTTTCAGAGGAACCATCCCGGCATTCGCCTGGAGTGATTTAGGGAAATCACGGGAAACCTAAATCAGGATGGTCGGACGCGGGATTGAACCGTCGTCCTCCCGAATGCGAGACCAGTGTCTAACCACTGCGCCACCTCGCTCGGTGACTGGAAGTGGTGAGTTGATGTTAGTAAAGAATACCATTAAGGCGACAATGATGTCGTTAGCAACACCTCACTGCGTTTGAACGAGATCGTGTTAATAGGGGTACGAGAAGTTGGATGTTCCTTTCCAATATTGCAGGAAGTACTGGTACGAATGGAGCCACTGTACATGATGGCTAGCAGCGGTAGTCACAGGAATGTACGGTCGCAAGAAGACGGGCGTCTGAGCGGTCACGTGGCATTACTGAGAGGGAAGACCGTCGTAATGTGCGTATGGCTCTGCTACATTTTATTGCATCTGCAGCAGCAATTTGAGCAGCAGTTGGCACCACAGTGACACAACGAACTGCTACAAATCGGTTTCTTCAAGGGCAGCTCCGAGCCAGATGCCCTGTAGCGTGCATTCCACTGACCCCAAACCATTACCGTTTGCGACTTCAGTGGTGTCAAGCGAGAGCTCATTGGAAGGCAGGGTGGACGTCTGTTTTGTTTTCTAATGAAAGCTGGTTCTGCCTTGGTGCCAGTGATGGCCGTGTTTCGGTTAGAAAGAGACCAGCTGAGGACCTGCACCCAATCTGTCTGCCTGCTAGACACGCTGGACGTACATCTGGAGTTATGCTTTGGGGTGGGATTTTGTAAGACAGCAGGAGCACTCTTTTAGTTACCCCACGCCCCTGACTGCAAATTTGTACGTCAGTCTGGTGATTAGACCTGTTGTGCTGCCATTCAGGAACAGTATTCCAGGGGGTGTTTCCCAACAGCATAACGCTCGCCACATACCACTGCTGTATCCCAACTGCACTGCAGATTGTAGACATGTTACCTTGGCCCCGATCACCGTATCTCTCTCCAACGGAACACATATTGAACATCACTGGACGACAGCTTCAGTGTCATGCACAACAAGCGTTAACCGTCCCTGTATTGACCAATCAACTGCAACACTCATGGAACTCCAGTCCACAAACTGATATCCAACACCTGTACATTACAATGCACGCACGTTTGCATTCTTGCATTCAACATACTGGCGGTTACAATGGTTATTAATCTACCGGCATTTTATACTTCACTGGCTTACTTCGCATTTACATTTATCTGTAATATTGCAATGTTAATCACTTACATATGTTGCCTAGACAAACGCATTCCCGAAATTTCGTTGGTCTACATTAATTATTTTTGGTGTTGCGATTTTTTTCCATTATTGTATATAGCACACATCTCTTCGTCCTTTCACTCTGTGAGTGATCTCCCTCCTCCGCACCCCCCACCCCCAATCTCCGTCCCCCCCTCTCTGCTCAGCCATGCCCATCCGCTCCCATACGGCCTGGAAAAAGATTCAGATACTATCAGCACAACACACTGTCCTGCAGGGAAGTCGAGATGTCAAACTTATTCATCCCTACCCCCACCCACCCACCTCTACCGAACAGACCGTCAAGAACGCGAGATAATGTTGCATTGTCAGCGAGTTCTGAGCTATGTTTAAAGTCTATGGCTTATTGGGATAATAGATTATACTAAACTGCAAAATTTGTACCAAACAGACAGACATGCAATCGACCTAACAAAAACATGTTAAAATACCTGCGTATGGAATATCAGACCAGCTGTATGGCTGGATAGAAGAGTTTCTAACAAAAATAATACATTGTTCTTGACTGAAACTTCCGGTACAGCAGTACATCTGTACCAGAAATTTCAATTATGAACATATCAGTTGCCAGTATCCCAGTAAAAGAAATTTATGAAACAAAATATAGCAAGTCATTCTCAATGGAGACAAATCTTCAGACGTAAAAGTAACTTTGGGAGACCCAAAGTGAGTGTTATGGAACCATTACTTTTCA
This sequence comes from Schistocerca piceifrons, assembly GCF_021461385.2. Classification (NCBI taxonomy): domain Eukaryota; kingdom Metazoa; phylum Arthropoda; class Insecta; order Orthoptera; family Acrididae; genus Schistocerca; species Schistocerca piceifrons. The sequence goes on from NC_060149.1 coordinate 128,179,979, forward strand.
CCATGTGTATTAATCTACCTAGTGAATAACGTCAGAAATTCCATGAGGCTTTACACGGATGATTCTGTCGTAATCAGAGAAGAATCAATTCTAGAAACCTATAGTGAAATGTAGGAAGATTTGCAGAGGATTTACGCTTGGTGCAGGGATTGGCAATTGACCCTCGGCATAAAAACAAGTACAGTGCTTGATCAAAAGTATCCGGACACCTGGCCGAAAATGACTTACAAGTTCGTGGCGCCCTCCATCGGTAATGCTAGAATTCAGTATGGTCTTGGCCCACCCTTGGCCTTGATAACAGCTTCTAATCTCGCAGGCATACGTTCAGTCAAGTGCTAGAAGGTTTCTTGGGGAATGGCAGTCGATTCTTCACGGAGTGCTGCACTGAGGAGAGGTATCGATGTCGTTCGGTGAGGCCTGGCACGAAGTCGGCGTTGCAAAACATCCCAAAGGTGTTCTATAGGATTCAGGTGAGGACCCTCATTACAGGGGTCTTATTGTCGTGTAACCACTCCGCCACAGGCCGTGCATTATAAACAGGTCATCGATCGTGCTGAAAGATGCAATCGCCATTCCAGAATTGCTCTTCAATAGTGGGAAGCAAGAAGGTGCTTAAAACATCAATGTAGGCCTGTGCTGTGATAGTGCCACGCAAAACAACAAGGCGTGCGAGCCCCCTCCATGAAAAACACGACCACACCGTAATACCACTGCCTCAGAATTTTGCTGTTTGCACTACACACCCAGGCAGATGACGTTCACCGGCTATTCGCCATACCCACACCCTGCCATCGGACCGCCACATTGTGTACCGTGATTCGTCACTCCAAACAAGGTTCTTCCACTGTTCAATCGTCCAATGTTTACGCCCATTACACTAAGTGAGGCGTCGTTTGGCATTTACCGGCGTGATGTGTGACTTGTGAGCAGCCGCTCTACCATGAAATCCAGGTTTTCTCACCTCCCGTCTAACTGTCATAGTACCTGCAGTGGATCCTGATGTAGTTTGGAATTCCTGTGTGATGGTCTGGATAGATGTCTCCCTATTACACATTACGACCCTCTTCAACTGTCGGCGGTCTCTGTCAGTCAACAGCCTGTACGCTTTTGTGCTGTATATGTCCCTTCACGTTTCTACTTCACTATCACATCGGAAACAGTGGACCTAGGGATGTTTAGGAGTGTGTAAATCTCGCATACAGACGTATGACACAAGTGACACCCAATCACCAGACCACGTTCGAAGACCGTGAGTTCCGTGGAGCGCCCCATTCTGCTCTCTCACGATGTCTAATGACTACTGAGGTCGCTGATATGGGCTACCTGGCTGTAGGTGGCAGCACAATGCACCTAATATGAAAAACGTATGTTTTTGGAGGTGTCCGGATACTTTTGATGACATAGTGTAATGTACTGCGCATAAATAGGCAGAAATACATGTTATTCTATGGTTACATGTTTTCAGAACAATTACTAGAAGCAGTCACATCCGTAAAATATCGAACGATGTCTACATATACATCTACACACATATTGCGCGTGCCACGATACGGTGTGTGGCGGGGGGTACCCTGTATAATAGCTAGTCGTTTTCCTTCCTGTTCCACGGTCGATAGAGCGGGGGAAAAACGACTATCTATATGCCTCCGTATGAGCCCTAATTTCTCGTGTATTATCTCCGTGATCCCTCCGCTAAATGCATGTCGGCGGCAGTAGGATCTTCCTGCGGTCAACTTCAAATTCCGGTTCTCTAAACTTTCTCAGTAGTGTTCTTCGAAATGAAAGCCTTCTTCCCTCCAAGAATTCCCACTTGAGCTTCCAAAGCATATCCGTAACTCTTACATGCTGATCGAAACTACTAGTAACATATCTAGCAGCTCAGCTCTGAATTGCTGCGATGTCTTCTTTCAATCCGACTTGGCACGGATCCCAAACACTCAAGCAGTACTCAAGAACAGGTATCACTAGCGTTCTATGTGCTGTCTCCTTTACAGATGAATCACACTTTCCTAAAATTCTCCCAATAAACCGAAATCGATCGTTCGCTTTCCCTACCGCAATACTCACATGCTCGTTCCATTTCATATCACTTCTCAACGCTACGCTCAGATATTTAAATGAGTGGGCGTGTCAGGTAGAACGGTACTAAAATTGTATCCGAGCATTACGGGTTTGCTTTACCTACTCATCCGTATTAACTTACATTTTTCTACATTAAGAGACAACTGCCAGTCATCACACCAACTAGAAATTTTGTCTATCTCATCCTGTATCAGTCTACAGTGACTTATCTTCGATACCTTCCTGTACACCACAGCATCATCAACGAACAACCGCAGATTCCTGCGCACCCTGTTTACCAGATCGTTTGTGTATATAGAAAATAGCAACGGTCCTGTCACACTACCCTGGGGCACTCCTGATATTCCCCTTGTCTCCGATGAACACGTCGTCGAGGACAACATACTGGATTTTATTACTTACGAAATCTTCGAGCCATTCACATGCCTGGGAGCCTATTCCGTATGCACGTACCTTCGTTAACAGTCTGCAGTGGGGTACCGTGTCGAATACTTTTCGGAAATCTAGAAATATGGAATCAACCTGTTGCCCTTCATCCACAGTTCGCAGTATATCATGTGAGAAAAGAGCAAGCTGGGTTTCGCACGAGAGATGCTTCCTGAAGCCGTGTCGACTCGTTACCGTGATCTTTTAGGTCTCTAGGAAATTTATTGTATTCGAACTCAGAATTTGCTCTAAAATTCTGCAGCAAACCAGTGTTAAAGATATTGGTCTGCAACTTTGGGGGACAGTTCTTTTGCCCTTCTCATACACAGGAGTCACATGCGATTTTTTTCCCAGAGAGGCATGTGCTTTTAAAGCTAAATGTATTCAAAAACTGAGGGTTGTTCAGCGAGCAAGGGAGAGGTGGATTTCGGGAATTACTAGCAGAGACAAGAAAAGGCACAAATGGGTCACGAGAGGAAGAAGTAATTATAGCTGAAGCGAAAATGAAATGGAAAAGGGTGAGACACGCACGTGACGGGTTTATAGAGGAACGTTGGGAATTCTTTACAGTATTCCAGGAGGTAATAAAATACTGAGACGAGGACTCGATAGCGGTTGGGTGGATTAAAGAAAACATGCAGCACCATGGACGCGTATGGCTGAAGACCGGAATGCATGCAGAAGTCTTGAGTGGCATTAAATGACTGATCATGATGATTATTCCTGAGGCGATATACGAAGGTCGGTCTAGAAGTAAAGAGCAGTTTGGACTAACGAGCCGCGCAGTTTCACCTCCGTTCCACTTCCACCGCCGTGTCATAGACCTTCCTAAACGTCAAATTAAATTAAATGTATGGTGTTGCTGGCTGGGAAATCCCTGAGGATGGGTTCAGCCGCCTGGTCGGAAAGGGTGTTCCTCCGCCGCGCACTTTGGCCCCTTTCCTTGCGGACACGAGAGAGCTGTGTCGTATATGTATTTGTGGTGTTACCCCACCAGCGACAAGTGCCCAGAGAGAGAGAGAGAGAGAGAGAGAGAGAGAAAGAAAGAAGCTGAGTCGTGCAGCAGTGTGCGCAGCAAGTTGAAACTCACTTGTTAGCATTGGCGTCAAGCGCATAACTTTGAAGATTTATGTTTACTGTTTCAAAAGTTTTGTAGAGTTCCAACTATACTGATGGCATTATTCACACTGATGGCTTCTGATTATCATTTCGATAACTGTCATTTCACACTCGAAGATTAATTAAGATTTAATTTAATGTTATATATGATTGATGAACTGAACCGATTGGATTGGATTGGATTGTTTGGGGGAAGAGACCAAACAGCGAGGTCATCGGTCTCATCGGATTAGGGGAGGATGGGGAAGGAAGTCGGCCGTGCCCTTTCAAAGGAACCATCCCAGCATTTGCCTCGAGCGATTTAGGGAAATCACGGAAAACCTAAATCAGGATGGCCGGACGCGGGATTGGACAGTCGTCCTCCCGAATGCGAGGACTGAACCGACCAACCGTGAGAACACCCTGAGTGGGGGCGTGAAACTGTAGGCTACTTCACTTCACTGCGACTAGTTTTCCGAGAGGTAGTACGTGTGTACTGAGGGTGTTATGTTATTTAGCTTAAAAGGGAGTTGTTAGTAATTGCCTTGGTAACATTGATGCGCAGTCTGTATATGTCAACAACTTCGTGTGATGACATTTGTCACACATTATTACGGTTCTCGATAAGAGTCAATTAGATTCCGCGAACTGTGATGCAAACCTTAATACTAGACTGGCACTTCGAAAATGTCCATTATAGCAATCAATTTTGTGACTGCAGTTACAAAAAATTAGGTGAAATCCCAGTATTTTGAACTTTCATCATCGTAGTGTCGAAATATTACCTGAAAGATCCACTGTTAAATGCATGTATGAGAACTTATAATGATCTGCGAGTGGCCATTAATTCTCACGCTGCTGATGAGACAATGAGACGCCGCATAGGAATTGTTCCTACCTGTTACATGGATATGCTCTCGTAGTTTTGTCCACTTGCAGAGCCGTAGCAGTGCCTTTGGATTCTGAAAGTTCAACACTACTGTCTAAGTTTTACGTAACGAAGGGGAAGAAGTTTTCTTGTGCAAATAATTTTTAAATGTGATGCCATTATGGTGCGTTTATTTAAGAAACACCGTAAAATTAACTTGTTAACACTGATTATAAGCTAACTGTTAATGGTACAAGAGCATACTCCATCGCATGACTAGATCGAAAGGCATCCCATCGACAACAGCCGACTATGGAACATAGTCTGTCACTTGATCGTACAACCGGTGTAGTTCGTACAAGATCGGACCTTTTGGGCGATGCCAAAGTTAGTCATTTATTTATCAATATCAACGTTTCTTGGCATTGCAAAATTACTGAAAGATGGTATTATATCCCATAGGCTCCTCCTAATGTCTAAGTCGCAAAAGGCAACTTTCGTAAGCAAATATTTATTAATAACAATTACTTGAATCGCGCCAGAATAAATGTACTTTCCCTACGTTATCTCTTCACTGACGTCACGAGCTATTTCTGCATTGGTACCTCATCCCTCTGGCTCTGAAAGCGCCAGATGGCCAACCGCCTCTGCTAGCCAGCGTGGGAACTTAACAGCTCGCTCCTTACTCTGTAGGTACCGCAGCGCTGATACTTCACGTACGTATGTGAAATAGTAAAACTGGAATAAAGTGAAATGTGTTCTTATCTGCAAACTTAAGGAGTACCTTACAACTACTAGTGCGACGACTAGAGGCCGGCCGGCAACGCGTTTTGGAGCGCTTCGCTTCCAAATCGGCGGCAGTAACGACATGCGCTGCTTGATGGCGCAAATGAATTTGAGCACAGCGAGCAGCAGGGGCACATTACCGGCAACTGGCGGGGGTCCGGATGGTTAAACAGATCTATGTTCATGGCTTCAACTTCACTACAGCATGGAGGCAGCACCTGACTTCATAGTGATTAATGTAAGTTGTAAATTCGATGTTATCGAACAAAGACTGTTTTTTCGTAATTTCAGAACAAATTCATACTGCAATTTTAGGACTTGTAATACTTGTGAATTGTAAATAATTGCTATTGTACAACAGGCAAGATTAGTTCTGTTAATGAAAATGCAGGTGACGAGATTGTCACACAAGAAAGTGTTGCCAATAATGAGGGCAATATTACTGAACTACTTCCAGCGAGAGTGGTTCTTTGCTTGCTTTGAGTGAATCTTGTAATGTAGCATACGACGATACCGTTGATGTAATGGGGAACAGGAGGTTAATGACAGTATAAGTAATTTCGATATATAGGGTTGTCAGACAGTGACATTATTGTGAAATTAGTAAAAGAACAGAAGAAAATATTAGTCTTAAGGACTTATTAGTTGAAATGAGACATATGTCAAAAGCTTTGCTGAGGAAAATTTGTAAGATTGAGCAAACTAATGACAATTTGGGTAGGAAAACTGAACAAATTAATAACAGCATTGATCAGTCCATTGAGGATTTGTGAAAAAAATAACAATGAAACTTCTGAGCGCCTTGACGTGTTCATTAACTCTTTTGAAGACATATATATATAAGGAAATTAAAACTGAAATGGCTGGAACTCTGAATTGATGGAAAACTATGTTAATTGCTAGGAATGCAGATACTGAAAATACACACTGAAAATGAGATTGTAGGAGGGATTAGTAGTAGTAAAACTAAATTACGACGATATGACGATGAAATGGGAGAACGTGAGTTTCAGAATTATGAATTATGTCAGATGTAGATCCTGTAAGTGACAGTATGGAAATGAAAATAAGCAAAGGAAAAACCAAAGTGGAATGTGTGGAAAGATGTGTTGTAAAGAGAGGACAGAGTAATGTTAAGGATGGAGGATGAAGTTAATTGTCGTGTAGGTGAGGGTGCTAATAAGATTCTGACAAGTGTAAATATCATAGATGAGGAATATATAAGAAACCGATTTGTGAGAATGATACTACTGTTTTTTACATAAAAAACTAGCTCATCAGCCAGACACTGATGACCCAAAGGATGTCTACTAGTCGCCATATCATCCTCTGTCATTCGGCGTCATGTGTATGTGGTTGGGGGGGGGGGGGCATATGTCATCACAATACTCTCCCAGTCGTCTTGCCGACTTACCACACCTAGGAGCCGCTGCTTCTCAATCAAGCAGCTCCTTACTTGGCATCACTAAGCTGAGTGCATCCAGTACCATTCTACCCACCAAGGAAAAATTTTGGCAATACTGGGAATCGAAGCTGGGTCCTCTGTGTGACAGTCATTTATGGTGACCCCTCAGCTAACGAGGCGGTCTTGTTTGCGACATGGTAATCCAAAATAGTGACTTTAAGATCTGCCAAATAACGTGTAACTTTATTGGGTCAAAGGCAAATATTAATGATGTAATTACTCGTAAAACATGCCAGATATTACGTTATGGTGAAAACGAAACTTTGGTAAAACTTTTGAGAATGCATCAGAAAATATTTTCTGAAGTATGTGTTATCAGGAAGACTAAGCTTGCTGGTTTGAGATACGGAATCGTAGTCCTTTCAAACGATGGCTTCTGGTCATGCCATAGTAACATGGGAAGATGTAGGTAATAGCAATCAGTATTTGTCTATATTATTAAATGTGAAGGTCTTCCCAAGGACATAACATTGGTGATGATGATGATGATGATAATGACTAAATGCGTAAATATTGTAGTAGTGTGTTGTGAAGTAATGTTATTTTTCACTAAGGTTGTGTGGCAATGGCTATGAATGTTTTATTTCTATATGTGTAGGTTAAGAAAACAGACAAAGCAGGATGCATTCACAGCGCAAGGTCTGTCAGATCAGCTGGGAGCTTAATGGTATGGCGCACGGGTTGATGACTGGATCGGTTGAGGCGGCGAGCCGGTAGGTCTGCGGTCAATGACGCAACACATGACTGTATAGCACAGATGACTCACTGTCTACTGATATGCGTCAGAGCGACGTCAGAATTCACGTTTTGTTTGTCAACAGAACAAGCCACTATTCACTTTTTTTAAATACCGAAATGAATAATGTGTGACTTATAGTATAGCTATTTTGTCTGTGTTATTGAATATTAATGTGTATAACTTTACTGTGATTTTGATTTCAGGGATTTACGCTAGTCCTTACATCTAATGTATATTGTTTAATGTATGTTGCGTGTATTGTGGTGTCGAGATGAATGGAAACGGGATGAAAAAAAAAAAACCTGAACACTATGGCCAGCCTGTTGACCGATAGCTCACTCCGCAATTACAACAACCAACAAGCAAATGAACACTTGATGTGGCTGCGTTGTGATTGTAACCAAGCAAACATCTCATATTACGTATGTAAAACTATGGTTACTAGTGTCACCTGTGGCCAAAATTCAGTTATGAAAATATAACTGCACATAACATTGTCAACGACCATACGTTGACATCATTGGACCTGATATATGATAAAAAAGTCATGTACCTTAAAGTGACACACTCCATGTAAAACTGTGGCAGAAATTTTAACCTTACAACTGACAACAGCAAGTAGCTACGAATATTATTGAAATAATTCTTAGATTTATCTTTAACTGTTCGAACATTGGAAGTGAATCTTTGATATAGAACGTTGAAAAATAAATTTTGTCTTAATGGTTGCAAATTAACTTTTCCGCTAGGAAAATACAATGTGAATGTCGTTATTCGCGTAAAGTAACCTCAGTCAGACGCGAAACGTTTTGCATTACAAAATCTACGGTGTAAATGCATCAAAATGCTGTTATAATTCTAAAAACGTTTTTTGGAATTACATTCAATGCACATTTATAAGTATCTCAGCGCCCACATTATTCTTGTTACTGTGTCTACCGGACCATTACTGACCTCCTTCGAGCCATAGCCTGAAACAAATATAGTTTCCGTATAAGTCGCTGCTATTCAGAATGAAGAAACTGAAAATTAGGAACTTACTTCAAATTTTATAGCAACGGTGGCAAATGAACACTAAGTTAATTCCGTTTACTCTTTGAGAAAAGTAAGCGGAAAAACGACACCAATAAACAACGTTAAGTACCGTCTGTGTTGCCCCGAAGGCTTCGTTACTACGATGCTCTGTTTCCACTGCTGCCATCACCGACTCACCAGCTGCGGCACTGTAGCCACCCAGTATACGTGTGTTACTGTAAATACACCATCTGCAACATTTGAAGACGAACTTCCCCGGAATTCAATGTCAAAAACATTGTTACTTTCACGTATCATGGTAGCATAGCAGCTGATTGGGACGTGGGGTAGATGTTGGTAGCAGTTTGAAAGACAGAGGGAAACTCTTCTCAACTGTGTAAGTCTGCTTCCTTTTACGTCTGTTAACAGCTACGTACACATGATCTTTTTTGTGCACATCTACGGCAAAGTACCTTTTGAATTATATTAGATTCATGGTCGCACTGTATAATTAGTATCAAAAATTGATACTTCAGTTTTCGATGTTCACTTGTTACTATTGTGATTAAATTTATTTTTAACTGTAGAATGAAATATGAATGACAGATCACTAAATTAATTGTATTTAATAGATATTAAGGTAGGAGACGAGGTACTGGCAGAAGTAAAGCTGTGAGGACGGGGCGTGAGTCGTGCTTGGGTAGCTCAGTTGGTAGAGCACTTGCCCGCGAAAGGCAAAAGTTCCCGAGTTCGAGTCTCGGTCCGGCACACAGTTTTAATCTGCCAGGAAGTTTCATATCAGCGCACACTCCGCTGCAGAGTGAAAAATCTCATTCTAGATATTAATGTTATCCAACAGTCGTACCATTGGAATAAAAACAAAAATGAAATTATGAATAGATGATAAATCAAAATAGCAGGGATACTGAATTGTAACAATGTGGATAAAGTCCCAGTAGGGTTGGAGCTTTCGTTATTTAATAAATTTTTCATTTTTCATAAAACAGAAAATGTTAAAAATCATTTTGGTGGCGGACATGTGGCATTTAGGTCCCATTTCAGCCCATGTTTAACATATTATCCAGTGTATGAAGGCTCACGCTGCTGCACGTTAGTGAACAGGTAAGATCGTAGCATATCCCACCCATCGAACGGCGACCAGAGAGGGTGGGACCAAAGCTGAGTCGGCCTGAAGTGAGAGTAGAAAGCTGTAAATCACTTGTTAGCATTGGCGCCAAGTGCATAGCTTTAATTATTTGTATTTACTGTTTAAAATATGTTCAAATGTGTGTGAAATCTTATGGGACTTAACTGCTAAGGTCATCAGTCCCTAAGCTTACACACTACTTAACCTAAATTATCGGAAAGACAAACACACACACACCCATGCCCGAGGGAGAACTCGAACCTCCGCACGGCGAGCCGCACAGTCTATGACTGCAGCACCAAAGACCGCTCGGCTAATCCCGCGCGGCTACTGTTTAAAAGTTTGTGCACATTTCCAACTATGCTGCTGACATTATTCACACTGAAAGCTTTCTAATTATGATTTCACTAACTCTAATTTCACACTCAATGCTTAGTTAAAGATTTCGTTTAATTTTATATATGATTGGTGGGCTGAACCGATCAATCATGAGTGTGCCTGACCGGCAGCCACGAAACGGTTGTTTAGCTCACTAAATAGTTCGCGATTAACTTTACAAGAGGCAATACGTGTGTGCGGAGGATGTTATATTATTTAGCAAAAGTGAATTGTTAATTATTGCCTTGGGAAGATTTATGTGCAGTTTGCATGCGTCAGCAAACTCGTGTGATGACAGTTGCTAGATATTATTATGGTGCTCGATAAGCGATCGTTAGATTTCGGAATCTATGATGTAAACCTTAATACTAGACTGGCTCTTAGAAAATTTTCATTAATCCATATCATTTATTGATTTTGAGATTTAAGTAATAAAAGATCAGTGACATCCTAGAATTTTGAATTTTCATTATCGTATTGTCGAAATATTTCCATGTGTTACTTCAAAGATTCTCCGTTCAATGCATGTATGTTAGGACCTGCGGCCGAGGGAGAAAAAATGCCACTGTGGACGACGAGACAGCTACAGAAGACACGAGGTAAGCATACTTCTCCCAAGTCACGCTAGTAGGCGATCTGGAGAAAATACTGGAGTGTTTTCTCGCGAAATACACAACGTAGGTCTTCACATGCAACAGTTCAACAAGAACAACTAACGCTGTTAGGACGCAGTAATGTGTCACGGCAGGAACATTCCGTATCTTATCGTCAACAGTTAGGCAGGGGTAGGAACCACTACAAGGTTCGTGGTGTATTACTGACATACATTGACAGGTAACCGAAGTATATGGAAATGTGATGAACAAATCTTCAGTTCGAAAATGATGCACAATGTCTAAAAGCGTGATGCAGAACGTTCAGTCTGTGCTTCAGTTGTGACTGACGAACTCACAATCAAGGGTTGTGGAAAAAATTCAACAGGATAGGCGTTTCAAAATTAATGGATGAGCTTCTGCTTTCCTGAAATTTCAAAACCAGCAGTTTATCAAATTATGATTAGTGGTCAGGTGGTTTTTTCGCCTGTTGACAGTTTAATACAAAAAACAACGAGTGGGATCTGAACTGACTTTACTTATTCGGTACGACAAGGATGCTGAGGAGGTTTTTAACCACATTTAACTGGTGACGAGAACTGGATTTCTCGTAAAGTTCAGAAGTAAGGCAGCAGTTTAAGTGGGAAGATTTTAAACATCCGACCTATTGCCCGGACGTGGCCTAGAGTAATAACCGTCTTTTTCCTAAATTGAAGAATTTTGAGGCGGAAAACAGTGTGGAAATTATAAAGAACTGAAAAAGGACTTTAGTGATCGCTTCAACAACTTGTCAGAAACTACCATTGCACAAGGCATAGGAAAGCTTTTGGAGCGCTAGGAACAATGTTTAAATATGAACGGCATCCACGTAGAGTAATAGCTAAGATATCATAATATGTTCTAACACAAGTTTTCTTCCATTATCTTGAATAAAAATGTCTGGAGAAAGAAAGGTTCTTTACTTTCAAAATGATCCTTGTATATTAGAAAAGTGTAATATGTTAAGTCACTACTCTTGGAAAAAAATTTTCTCGAAATTTCTTTGATACGTAGCGTATTAGTTTTACTGTATTCCATTCTTGGTTTTTCGGGCACTTACTTGGCAACCACCCCGATTAAGCATATCACTTTTTTGAACGTGCACTTCCCGAAATCAAATGCACGAAAGACACAAATTCACAAATTTGCAAACACGCCAGACGACTAGCCATGATCTACAAGGGGCAGCCAAATGGAAACGAGACGGAAAAGACGTAGGTAAACTGTTTATTATTTCAACAGTAATCGTCATAACTCTTAACACATTTATCCCTCTGTGAGACAAGACTGTCAGTGCCATCTCAGAAAAATAGTTGCGGTTGCCTATGGAACCATGATTATATTCAGGCGAGCAGTTCTTCGCCAGAAGAAAAACAATGGCCACGGACGTCTTACTTCAACGCTCAAAAAATATGGAATTCGCATGGGGAGAGATCGGGACTGTGTGGAGGATGTGTAAGGGTTTCTCAGCGAAACTTATGCATCGTAGTCGAAACAACCTTGGCAACATGTGGGCGGGCGTTATCCTGCAACAGCATGACAACGGCCTGTCAACATACCTGGACATTGATGGCGCGCTGCAATTTTTGCAAAATGTCAGAAGGTATCCAGGGTGAGGTAGCATTAACTCTGTTCCCGTCTGTCAGTAACCCCACGCACATGTTTTCAAGATTGTTTCGACTATTCTGCAGAATTCATTAAAGCATTTATTAACGATTCTGTAAACAGTTGCAATATACTTAGTGTGCAGTGGCAGACATCAAGCCATCCATCACGAAGTTTCAGCCCATAATATACTCCTATAAGAGACAAAATTTTAGCTCTTAGGATATGATGAAGTCAAACCTGTCAACAGTTGCAGATTCGTTAATAAACGCTTTAAGGACTTTAATAAAGCTGCTGCTTCCTTGTTAACAAAACGCTGAAGCTGAAGAAATATTCTCCAGAAGTGTCGCTGAGAAGTCCTTACACATCTTCCACACAATCCCTGTCTCTCTTCAAACGATTTTCATATTTTTGGGGCCCTGAAGAGAGACATTCGTGTCTGTCGATTTGTTTCGGACAAGCAAGTGCACTCCTGGGCACAATCATGGTTGCGTAGGCAGCTACAAAAATTTTTCCCATGACGGCATGGAGCGTCTTATCTTACGGTGGGCTAAATGTTTTTAAAGTTACGGCGATTACTTTTGTAATAATAAACAATTCACTTAATTTTTTCCCTCTATTTCGTTTTCATTTGAATGCCTCTAACAGATTCATTCATCACCCACTCAGAAAAGTCATGTCTATGGTTTATTCGAATCATGTTAAATGTTTTATCAGACACAATACAAATGACATAAAGATAAACTGTGTAATCTGAACGAGAGTGCTTCTCCTGGTACGCCTCCAATCCATGAAACGTGGACATAAGTTATTTACGTAATAAGGATAGTTTAGTGTCTGAAACTCAGGTAAAATGATGATAGTACGATATACAGCCAGAACCTTACCATTATATGATGAAGCATGCTTCTGAGAGGACTTTATGAGACACGGAAAATTAAAATGTATCTCGCAAAAAAAAACCTAAATGCGACAGGTACGAATATACAAAAGAGGGTTGCACTTACAAGAGACACCGAAAATTTTCAAGAACCAAGACAAGCTGCGATGAGAGCCAGCGAAGAGGAAATGGGAAGGCATAAGGTCAGTTCGGAGCTACGGAATGGATGGCATTTGCGCGGAAGAGTGATGAAGTCGTTTCGCCCCCGCAGCGTTTGAAATGTAAAAGCATTCCAGTATTCAGACGCTCGGGAGCCGGCCTGGAAAAACACTGACTTTCACAGATTACCTTTAATTCAACGTTATTTTGACGACGTTCACCTCCGTAAATATATATCTAGATACACGTTGTTGATTAAATCAACCTCGAACTGACGACTTTAGAACACTAAGTAGGTTTCGTAGGTTATGGTGATTAAACCATACCTTTCAAAAGTTTTTATTAGTGAATAATCGACAGGCTTATTATATGAGGGTATTCGTGAATGAGGGCCCATTGTGAAATACTTTTCGTCTTCCCGTCACTTTCTGAAATTTTAGGAAGTCCTTTAGAATCTAGTGAAAAATACAATTTCACCTATGTGTGAAATTAGTTATGACATTTATGGTCATCATTCGAGATGGAAACTTATTCCGGATGGAATACGACTTTAGCTTTGTTTCAAATAAATTTCGCTAATGACGGTTTCTGCATATATTTTCCGTCAGCATACCACAGATTATTTATTTTCAAATTTTCACAGAGTTAAATCCATGCTCCACAAGGTCATATCTTTGCCGATATAGTGAGTGTGCGCCTTGCTAAACATATCTATTCTAATACGATATATTTAGTGTGGAAGAGAGAGAATTCCGTGAGTTCTTTACTATCCCATTAGGGTTATGACGGGCGTGACTCGCTGGATATCACTTGTAAGGAGACCCTGGAAATTCAAAATGAAAATAAGTATTTCTGCACTCGATAAACGCACAATCTTTTCACCTACAGACACGAAGTATGGCGTGTTAAGGAGCGCAAAATAAAATACATCTGTAATAGCAATTTGAATTGTCATATTGCTGCGCAGTGTGTTATATTTTGAAACTTCTTGGCAAATTAGTGCTCTGTGCCTGACTGGAACTCGAAATATATCATCAGCCTTTCACGTACAGAGTCGTTGTCATGTGAGCGCTTCTCAACTACCGACCTCCGCTCTTACTGAACTCCTTAGAAGCTCCCAACTACTGTGCAGACTAGGACCGCTAGGAGGATGTAGTGTCTTACTCAGCCACACGGCTGATATCGGAATGAAATTCATTTCCTTCTGGCGGAGATTGTCGCGAGTTAGTCATTGCGTGCAGCACCGGGGCTGGGAACTTTACTTCAGCATTTAGTGTGCAGTGGGACATCACGAAGTGACTGTTTCGTTTTTCAGCTCATAACATACTCCTATAAGAGACAAAATTTTAGCTCTTAGGTTATGATGAAGTCAAACTCCCCTCTATATCTACACTTCCGACGTAGTTAGCCCCTCTGTATCGTTGAATGTCAGTGTGTAGTTTGCAAAACATGGCATCCAGCCAATAACAAGTTGATGATTGGATTCAGTCCATGAGGGAAGCTCGGGTGGCTGAACTCGAAGACTTTCCTGAGAAAATCAAGTGAAGAAGTTCGTATTTTGGTTCGAAAAACCATTCTAGGAATTAGAAAATGAACAGCACAGACATCAACCTACCACATATGAAAGAGTTTCTGTGTGATGAGCAGAAATACATTGATAAACCAAAACATTATGAGCACCTGATTAACAGCTTGTTTTTCCGTCTTTGGAACGAAATACGTCACTGATTCTGCGTATCATGGATCCAACATTTTGTTGGTAGACTTTTGGAGGTATATGGTATTAGATGTCTACGCACAGGTTGAGTAATTCGCGTAAATAACTGGCCGTTGATTTGCGTACGCCGTGATGGCGCCAGATAGCGACCAAGATGGGTTCTATAGGATTTACGTCAGGCGAAATTGGTCGCCGAGAGTTCAAAGTGAGTTCACTATAATGTTTCTCAAACCACTTTAGCACGGTTCTGGCTCCGAGGCGCGGACAATTTTACTGCTGAAAGATTCCATCACCTTCGTGGGAAGCCGCGCGGGATTAGCCGAGCGGTCTCAGGCGCTGCAGTCATGGACTGTGCGGCTGGTCCTGGCGGAGGTTCAAGTCCTCCCTCGGGCATGGGTGTGTGTGTTTGTCCTTAGGATAATTTAGGTTAAGTAGTGTGTAAGCTTAGGGACTAATGACCTTAGCAGTTAAGTCCCATAAGATTTCACACACACACCTTCGTGGGAAGACACCAAGCCTGGAGGGATGCAGGTGGTTTACAGCTGTCAGCGTGTCTTCGGTTACTACCACGGGTTTCATGCAAGCGCAGGAGAATGTCTCCCACAGCATAATACTGCTCCCACTAGCTTACATCCACGGCGCGCTGCACGTTTCGAGCCGCTGTTCACCTCGACGACGGCGTTTGTGGAGATAACTATCGACCTAGTGTAGCAAAAATGTGATTCATCCGAAGGGCCGACACGTTTTGATTGACCGACGGCCGAATCCCAATGGTCCGGTGCCCATTGCAGTCGTAATTGACGATTTTGATGCGTCAACATATGAACACGTTGGGGTGGTCTGCTGCGGAAGAGCTTCATGTTCAACAATGTACGATGAATGATGTGAGCCGAAACACTTGTGCTTAGACCAGCATTGTGTTCTTTCGGCAGAGATGCCACAGATCACCATCTATCCTCCTCGACGGAGCAGACAAGCCTCCGAACACCACGTTCTGTGAAGAGTTGTGGACGTCCAACTATTTAGCGCCTGGTGATAGTTCTATATCTTTCCATGCATGCTCGCGGTAGACGCACGTTATCACTCAACCAGCTTCGCCGTTTTCGAGATACTCGTTCACAGGCTCTGCTTGATAATAATCTGCCCATTGTCAAAGTTACTTATCTCTATGGATTTCGCCATTTGCAGCCCATATGATTGCAAGGGTGATCCCCAGTCCGTGTCTGATCCGCTTACATACTTTTCTTACCACGTCACGTGCCTGCAACGCAACGAGGCGGCATACAACGTCGTAGTGGGCAGTGGTCCTAATGTTTTGGCTGATCACAATATTATATCCCAATATGTAGGAGAAGGCACTGTAAGAATTAAATAACAAAACAGCACCAGTAGGTATTTTCCGTGACCTGGCGAAAGCATTTGAGCGTGTAAATCACAGCATTTTGTTAGAAAACTGAGGTTTTATAGAATTAAAGGTACTTCTAGTAAGAGTGAGATTCGATTTTTAAAAAATGCAGTAATTTGTCTTACGTCATCCAATAAGTGTAAACAGAGGGTATTTTTCTCACTTGGTGTAGCGATATTAGGTCCATTGTTGTTATTGATGAGCCAAAATATTACGATCACCCACGTAGTAACGTGCTGGTCCACCTTTGGTATGCAATACAGCAGTAATTGTGCGTGGCACGGATTCGACAAGTCCTTGATATTTTTCCGGTGATATGAGACACTAGATGTCTACCTATAGGTCATGCAGTTCCCGCAGATTATGGGCCGATGGTTTGTGGACGTGGAGCTGGAACCTGATTGCGTCCCAGAGGAGTTAGGTTAGATTCCAGTCACGCAAATTTGGTGGTGAAGACGCCAACATGAGCTCACTATCACGCTTCTAAAATCACTTTAGTACGATTCTGGGTTTTTGACACGAACAACAACCCTGCTAGAAGATACCATCACCAATGGGGAAGATATTAAACATGAAGGGATGCAGGTGATTCCCAATAATGTTCACCTAATCCACAACTATCATCGTGTCTTTAATTAACAGCACAGTTCCAGTGGGAGCTCATGTGAATGTTCCCCGTCTCAAAATACTCTCTTCACCGGCCTGTATCCGTGGCGCGGTGGATGTTTCGAGCAGCCGTTTGCTTAGATGACGGCGGATCTGGAAACGCCAGTCGGTCTATTGTAACAAGAACGTGACTCATCCTGCTATACTATAATTTCCATTACTTCCATTGATCCACGGTCCAGTTGCGGTGATCCCCTACCGACTACAATCGTAACTGACTGTGTCGTTGGGTCAAAATGGGAACACGTGGGGGTTAATCGCTTCCAAGCCCAATGTTCGACAGTGAACCCCAAACGATACGCTCCAAAAGCCAGGTGGCTGCACCAGTAATGTACTATGTCGTCAGATATGCCACGTTACAACCTATCCAGTTTCACATAAAGGGCAAGCCTCCGACCATGCTGTGATGAGGCGTGGGCGTCCGACACCTTGTCACCTACAACTGATTTCACCGTCCTTCAACCACTTTCCATAAATGCGCACGACAGCAGGACGCGATCAGGCAACCAGCTTCGCCGCTTACCGCGCCACGTGCTGCAAAGGCACCAGGCAGCATTCTGTCTTCCGGTGGGCAGCAGTCATATTGTTTTGGCTCATCGCTGTATGTAAAAATCTTTCACTAAAAACACATCAAGCAGAGTTAGCTCTTTTTTAGATGAGAAAAGTATTATTATCAACCACAATGGGCTTCCAGGAACAGGGAAAAATGGTAAATAACGTTTAAAATAATTATTGACTGTACTTTTGCAAATGACATCTCTTTTAATTAAAAAAAAGTAGCATATGAGGTGACGCATATCAAAATGTGTAGCACCATTGGCACATTTAGAGTATGGGCAAGAGTCAGGAAGTGAGACAGAATTTTCAAAATGTTTGGTTGTACACAGTGATGAGTATTTAAGTTGGAGAAAACACATTACGGAATCCCTTAAACAATTAATATCAGCTGTTTTTCCACATCTTTTCGTTATAAGTCTTTTTGAGAAGCAAATTAGTGAGTTAACGTGCTTTCTTTGATTCAATAGTGGCATATGGACTTATATTCTGTCGAAATTCATCTGCAAGAACCAAAGTTTTCATTGCACTAAAGCCTGACATTGGAGTGTTTGGCACCCAGTGAGATGGTCTTGTAGATAACTGATCAAAGAATTAAATACATTGCCTACCAAAACAAAGTGGAGCACCCACGAGGCAGGGTTGGACGTCAATGTAACTTCGTACACATACACACCATCGGCGGGTATATAAATGATTATTGGGTTCAAATGGCTCTGTGCACTATGGGACTTAACATCTGAGGTCATCAGTACCCTAGAACGTAGAACTACTTAAACCTAACTAACCTAAGGACATCACACACATTCATGCCCGAGGCAGGATTCGAACCTACGACCGTAGCGGTCTCGTGGTTCCAGACTGTAGCGCCTAGAACTGCTCGGCCACACGGGCCGGCAATAAATGATTATGCAGTATGCTGCCACAGGTAGAATGGCCACTACACTGCATTACTGTTGTTAGTGTTTAGTGTTGTTCGAGGCCTGGTAGGATATATAAGGGGTGTAAACAACTTCAGATGTTGATTGATCTCTGTGAATGACGTGGAGACGACATGTACTCGCGCTAAACAGCGTGGTTAACATCTGACAGAGTTTGGAAGGTGCCTCATTGTGGGTCACAATTTGACTCATCAGCATCAGCAGTGATCTGCCAAAAGGCAGGTTTTCACATGGTAGTTCTCCAGGCTGTCCGGTCTTCTGCCGTCCTCTTCAGGTCTGCATAATTTCCTCTTCCATTTATGTCGTTTCAAGTATTCGAAAAGAATGTTTTATGTGTTTTACAGTACGCAGGGACTGAATCTGTTGTTACAGTGTAACGTGCGGTCCGTATTTATTTCCATTGTAATCTTCCAAGTGATGATAACATCCGTAGATGTTATCATGAGTTTGAAGACACAGGCTGTCTTTGCAAAGCGAAAAGTACGGGACGACCAAGAGTGACTGAAGAATGTGCTGAACGTCTCTTTGGAGACTTTTAAGGAGATGCTTACAACTACGTCCTTATCGTTTGCAGTTGTTACAAGCAGTAGAGCCTACAGACTACAGTTTACATGCCATCTTTGCAAACTAAATGTTGGTGCACGACGATGAAGATTTTCTGGATCGTGTCGTCGTCAATGATGAATCGACATTTCATCTAAGTGGAAATGTGAACACACATAATGTACGCATCTGGGGGTCGCAAACCTCCACAACATGGTACAGCTGCAACGAGACTCGCCTAAATTGTATGTTTTTTTGTGCCATATCCCGGCTGAAAGTTTATGAGCCTTTCATTTTCGGTAAAGCAACTGTAGCTGGTGTTTCTTGTCTTGATGAGCTAGAAGTGTGGCTTTTTCCTTGATTGGATAATGGTGAATCACAGAACGTTGTACCCGACCGCTGGATCAGTCGGAAGGTGTCGGATGACAGAGATTGTTTCGCATGGCCTCCACGTTCTCCCGATTTGAAGCTATGCGATTTTTACCTCTGGGGCTTCATAGGAGCTCATGTGTATATGCCTGCTCTACCAGCCGCTCTAGCCGACTTAAGGAACAGGACTGAAGCTGTTGTAACAATTACTCCAGACACACTGATCAAGTTTTTGGAAGAACTCGCCTAGCGACTCGACGTGTGTCGAGTGACGAATGGTGCTCACATTGAACACTTGTAAGAAAAACTGTTTTAGTTGCTCTTTCATTTGATGTATTACTTATAACCGTAAGCTGAATGTAATAAATGATACAAAGCCTTAAAACTTCAATATTAATTTTGGAACATCCGGTATTACAGCAGGGCAGGAGTAATGCCAACAATAATTACAATACTAGAAGAAAAAAAACGTCCATAACCACTCTTCATTTAAACTGACTTTATTTCAGAATGGGGCGAAAAAAGCTGCTACCAAAATATTTGCTCACTTACCGCATGAAAGAAAGTACCTGAGAATCTAAATGTCGTAGCGAACTAAAAAGTTCCTTCAGGATAACTCCTTGTGTTCCATAAATGAGTTTTTATTTAGAAACCTGAAGTTTTTTTAGTCCACAAATATTAAAGACTACTTTTAGTAGCAAACCAAATATTCTTTTCTATTATATGACTACATCTGTAAATTATCAGCATGAGACTTTATTTAAATAAAAAGTAAGTTAATAAACCGTAAATTGTGTCGTTTCACATCATTATGATACACAGTACCAATCATCCTTGGAACTAGGAGCTAACTACAACGGATCCGGAAGACTTGCTCCCCGTACCAGCTCTAAGGCTTCACTGTTCACAGCGGAGATGCCGGCGACTGCTGTTTATTACAACACTGTCGCGGTGAATGTCAGCCGTGTGTAAGGCGAAAGAAAGACCTACCCGGTGTAAGGTACAGACTCGTAATTTTGTGAGCAAGCAGAGTGTTAGTAACTGACATTTAGGGGCAAT
This sequence comes from Schistocerca piceifrons, assembly GCF_021461385.2. Lineage (NCBI taxonomy): Eukaryota > Metazoa > Arthropoda > Insecta > Orthoptera > Acrididae > Schistocerca > Schistocerca piceifrons. The sequence goes on from NC_060149.1 coordinate 128,200,513, forward strand.
TTCCTGTTGTAAAGGTCACAGTATGTAATGAAAACGAAGTTATCTTTGGCGTTCCCCAGAGAAGTGTGATAGGCCTTTGGCTCTCGTTTATCTATATAAATGATTTAGGAGACAATATGATTATCCCTCCTTTTACCATCTTGAAAAGTTATCAAAAGTAGATAAGAATTACAAAACGATTTAGACAAGATATCGGAATGGTTCAAAAAGTTGCAATTGAGCCTGAATAATAAAAATGTGAGATCCTCCACGTGAATATTAAGAGAACTCCTTTGACTTCCTTCTGTGCGATAAAAGACACGAATTTAGAATTTAAAAGACACAAATTTAGAAGTTCTTGTTTCACCTGAATATCTGCAGATTGCAGTTAGTAACAATTTATATAGGAGAATCATATAAAAAATGTTGTAGGGAAGGACACTCAAACACTACCTTTTATTAATAGAACTCGTAGGAATAGCAACAAATCCAGTGAAAAAGCTACTTCCACTGCACCAGTCCATCCACTTCTAGAGTACTGCTATGCGGTATGGGATCCTTACCAGAGAGGATTGTTATAAGACACTGAAAAAGTTCTGATTAGCGTGTCTTCTTTTGTGTTATAATTTAGTAGGGGAGAGAGTGTAACGAGCATGGTAAGCTAGTTAGGATCGCAATCATTAAAGCCAAGGTAATTAATCTTTCCACTGAATTTCATTCTACAACTTTCAACTCTGAATGGCGAAATATTTTGTTACCTCTGCCTTACATAGAGATGAATGACCATTGCGATAAAAACAAAAGAAACCAGGGATCGCACTGAAAGAGTAAGGTGTTCATTTAGTTGATGCTCACTTCGGGAGCAGAATGGTAGAGACGTAGGAGTCGCAGAAATTAGATTGCCGTCAAATTTAACATCAAAATTAGGGACCACGTAAGAAACAAAGTGAAAGAATTATGAAACCTTGGAAGCAAAAGGACGCATTACGAGCGAAGTGAAGATAATGTGCGAAGCAGATGCAAACAGACAGAGATCATTTTTCGACAAAATAAGTCTACTACCACTAAGAATAGATAACGCGGAACTCCTGAGGACTTACGTCTACAGCACAGCATTGTATTTACATGAATTAAAGACTATGGGAAAATAGGAAAATACAGTATCGAGGTGCTTGAGATGTGCTTAAATAGAAGAATACTGTGCGCTGATAAGATAAAAAGGTTTTCCGCAGAATCTGTGAGAAAATAGTGTGGGAAAAACGGTAACTATTGGAAGGAACAAAAATGTTCAAATGTGTGTGAAATCTTATGGGACTTAACTACTAAGGTCATCAGTCGCTAAGCTTACACACTACTTAACTTAAATTATCCTAAGGACGAACACACACACCCATGGCCGAGGGAGGACACGAACCTCCGCCGGGACCAGCCGCACAGTCCATGACTGCAGCGCCTTAGACCACTCTCTTTTTTTTTAATCTCATTTTGTTCGCTTTCGTTCGTTGCATTTTCTCGGGTGGACGTCGTAAGACAGCCGTTTTTAAGTTCGTCTTTGATCGATGAACTCAGTTTTTTTATTACAGAGGGCAGCTAATCCTCTGGCCGAACACGCTGAGCTGCCGTGCCGGCTTCAATAATGATGAAATGATGATGAAAGACACACAACACCCAGTCATCACGAGGCAGAGAAAATCCCTGACCCCGCCGGGAATCGAACCCGGGACACCGTGCGCGAGAAGCAAGAACGCTACCGCAAGATCACGAGCTGCAGACCTTTTTTTTCCGTTGCGTCTGCTCGGGACGGACGTCGTAAGACATCTGTTTAAGTTCGTTGTTGATCCATTTACTCAGTTTTTTTATTACAGAGGGCAGCTAACCCTCTGACCGAACACGCTGAGCTACCGTGTCAGCTACCGCTCGGCTAATCCCGCGCGGCTGGAAGGAACAGTACTATATAGGACATGTGTTAACACATCAGGGAATAAGTGGAAGGAACCACAGAGGGCAAATACTCTGAAGGAAGACAGGTTTTTCAATATATTCAACAAATAACTGAGAAGAAGGTGCAGCTCTGAAATGAAGAGGTTGGCACAAGAGAGTAAATCGTGACCGGCCACATCAAATCAATCAGAAGAAGAATTTCATTTTATTGATTGAGGTATGTCAAGGAATTCATTACATAGGAGTTATCATACAGCCTGTTTTGGTTAACAAGGGGACAATAAGGCAATCGGATTTTTGTAATTCTTTATATTTATAGTATGTAAAGTTCTGAGCTCAAACATCAATTGTGCCCTGCAGTTCGATGTATTTCTAAAAAACTGACCAGAAAAACGACTTTGAAGTTTTCCGAGCGTCTATGGTATCCTAAATCGGTCTCGGCCTTTTTACAGAAATCACTCGGGCATTCGTGAGAAATGAGTTGGTGAAACAGCGGTGAACCTTAGTAAGAATGGTCGGAAGACTGCCTGAGTACATCTCCTTTCGAATATACATCCGGTGTTTTAATCACTACCACCTTAATTGGCTGATTTTTCGACAGGCAGCGTGGCAACGTAGTACTGTGCTTGCCTGAACTGTGGGTGGCTCAGTTTCGATTCCTCACCGTGGTCAATATTTAAACAAAGGTGCTCCATGAAGGGTAAAATACATAAAGACGAAACAAAATTAATTTCTAATGTTTTTTTTAAACTTAAATGTTTTTATTAACAATCTTTTATAAAATACCGGTAATTAAGAATTTATATTTGCTATAAAAACTGGATTTAGCATGCGATATGTCTTTAGAAATAAGAAGACGCGCATTTTTCAGATTCATACATTTATATATGTGTTAATTAGCACACATTTAATGAATTTTATGTTTAAACCACGTCGGTATTTGAAACTGAACTGAATAAAAACGAAAAAAAGTCCAGAAACAATACTCGAACCAACGATTACTACCCTCGGCCGCTACAGATTTTTTCCATCCTTATGCATTTTACGTTCCAGTGAACTGCTGGCAGAACACGCATCTTTATTTGAAAATTTTGCATCGCGAGGATGTGAATCCACGCTACCCTTTTGGTAGGTGACGATTCTACAACAGAGCCACACTGCCTGTCGAAAAATCAACTGCATTTTAGGGTATTACAGACGCTGGGAATATTTCAAAGTTGATTTATTCAAGATTTTTTGAGTATTGCTTCGAATTGCTTTGAGTAATTGATATTTGCATTCTGAACTTCGTGTACCATAAATATACAAAATTACACAAATCCAATTACCGTGTGGTCTCTTTGTAAGTACCAGAAGTCAAGAGAGAAATGCTGGAAGATATACTAATCTTAAGTCACATTGTTGTTAAGTCTCATCTTACCTTTGAAATATGCGTACTGCAGGTAGTGATAATGGTTCTGCAGCAGATCGTCATGCGTTTCCCCATTGACAGTGTTAACTTTGTCGGTACACTTGCTCTTGCATTTTAGGCAGTAAGTGTAATGATCTGAAATAGACGAAACTGTCAAATATGAGTCACATCTGGCTTGTTCTCTGTATCTTACTTTCAATTAAATCAATTTGTCGATAATCTGTAAGTTTCAATTGGTGTGGGTGTCATTTATGCAACTTTACTACTATGGTAATGAAATCAGTTTGCCTCGAGAGGGACACTGAACATGCATGCAAATCCATTAGTGTCTTGATATGCGATATGACGCGTGACGCCGCGTGAACTTCAGCGGGAAGCCGAATAAGGGTATTAGCGAGGGGTGCGACGTGGCAACTCACTGGAGATGGCGGAGGTGAAGTCGGGGAACCAGCCGTGGTTGAAGGGGCCCTCGCAGTACGCTCTGCAGTCCGCGTCCGCTCTCAGGTATTCCTCGAGAGATTCTTCCATGTAGCGGGTCACCATGGCGTAGTCCTCGCTGTTGTAGGCGTCCAGTCCGTGTATGTACAGAGGGACGAAAGCCTAAGGAAGAGAAACATAACAAATTAAACGTTCTCGTGTGCTTATGGACTTCCGTAATACTAAAGACAATATACGTATTCACGGAGTATCACAGTTGGTCACGGTGGCGAGAAACTTAAAAAAGTTACGCACCCTGATCGGCCAAAACATTATGACCACTTATTAGCTTGTTTGTCAGTCTTTGGAACGAAATACATTACCGATTCTGCGTATCAGGGACCCGACAATCTGTTGATAGGTTTGTTGGGTATGCTGCGTTAGAAGTCCACGCACAGGTCATGTAATTCGCGTAAATAACTGGCCGCTGATCTGAGTACGCGGTGATGGCGCCCGATAGCGATCCGAATGGGTTCCATGGTTGACATCGCCGTCGGGGACGACATCAAATGTTGAAATGGCTCTGAGCACTATGGGACTTAACATCTGAGGTCATCAGTCCCCTAGAACTTAGAACTACTTAAACCTAACCAACCTAGGGACATCACACACATCAATGCCCGAGGCAGGATTCGAACCTGCGACCGCAGCAGTCGCGCGGTTCCGGACTGAAGCGCCTAGAACCGCTCGGCTACCGCAGCCGGCGGGGACGACATCAAGCATGAAGGGATGCAGGTGGTTCTCAGCTGTCAGCGTGCCTTCGGTTACTGCCACAGGTCCCATGCAAACGCAGGAGAATGTCTTCCATAGCATAATACTGCTCCCTCGAGCCCCCGTTCACCTCGATGACGGCGTTTGTGGAGACTACCATCGACCTAGTGCTTCAAAAAAGCGATTCTACCGAAGAGCTGATACATTTCCATTTATCGACGGTGGAAACCCGATGGTCCCACACTCACTGCGATCTTAATTGTCGATGTCGTTTGGACAACATGTGAAAACGTAGGGCGATGAACGGTGTACACCAGCATTGTGCTCTTTCGGCACAGATGCATTACATCACTATCTATACTACTTTAAAGAACAGAGAAGCCTCCGCACCCCACGTTCTGTGAACAGTCGTGAACGTCCAGCCATTTAGCGCCTGATGGTAATTTCACTGTCCTGCATCTTTCCATAGATGCTCACGACAGTAGCACGTGAACATTCGACCAGCTTCGCCGTTTTCGAGGTGCTCGTTCACAGGCTCTGCGTAATAATAATTTGCCATTTGTAAAAGTCGCTTATCTTAATGGATTTTGCCATTTGCAGCCCAATTCTTCGCTATGGTGATCCCCCATCCGTGTCTGCTTCCCTTAGATTTGTTATACGAGACGCGCCCGCAGTACCATACAGTGAACAGTAGTCTTAATGTTTTGACTTATCACTGTACACTGATAGTTCATCCATCACCAGAATCTAGAATCTCGTTGATTTTTCCCTGTTATCGATACAGATACTGGCAATTACAAGACTTTAGAGAAGGAATTAATTTTGAGTTTTAAGCTAAATTTTTTGTGTGATTTCGCATTCGCTATCGCAATTTTTCATTTAATTATTAATTTCGGAGTTATATTAACATGATTTGCTAGCTAACAATTTCAGATGCTTTGACTTCGTCTCCCCCCCCCCCCTCGCTTTTGCGATAACTGATAAAATTTGACAAAAGTGTCCAGACAGGAAAACGTTACAGCCGATCATAGGGCTACAGTTGCTGCGCAAACGCAGAACTGTTCTGTTGCACACCTCAGTGGATATTTTATGGGATACTGAAACCTCATCCCAAAAATTGGAAGTGCAATCCTGCATCAGTTTCTTTAGTTTGAAAAGTTACATACACTGTACGCGTCATACGCATAGACTGTCATGGAATGTTTGTAAGGAGAATGAGCCGGCGTGGCGCGGAAGTCAGGCCTTACGCCTCTTCTCGCTAGATGGCAAAGGCAGCGTTTTCACAGCGGCAGGGGACTTCACTTCATCGTGGCTCAGCCAGTGACCACGAAATATCAGCTCATTATACACACAAAACTTCCTCGTTAATCACTCTACCTATTCCTGGAAATCAGATCGAAATCCCTACAGTAGTTCTTCAGATTTTTGACGGTTTACGAATAAAATGTAAGTTTCCAATCACAATAAAATATTTTTATGTAATACAATTACAAATTAAAATGGATGGATTTTCTCGTTTACTTTTATACTGTTAAACCTTGCTTCTTGCAAAATTTCGTGATTTTACGTCAAAGGGAAGTACCCCATAGATTTTGATGAGTGAGTTTACGAGTATGGAAAATAACTTATCTTTTTATTGCATTGGCTTACAAGTTTTTTTTTTTTTTTATACCGTCAATAGGCTGCAGACCTTAGTATGTGACATTCATTTCAACTTGATATTTCTAACCGTTCGTGAGAAAAGGGGGTCTTTCTAGTCGGACAGACAAACAGACAGAGGATTCCGTTTGTACCGAGGCTAAAAAAGACGCAGCTGTGCGCTCGAGTCCTGTTGTGATAGTAAAATAACCGACGAGGGTTTGGCAGACAGGATACTGGGGCGTCAGAACTAGGTGAGGCTCGGTAGCGCACGAGACATCAGTAGATGGCGGTACCCTTTGAGGCTTAGTGATTGGTAGACGCTAGAAGTATGAGAATCTTAGACCGCAGTTCGTTAAACGCGGTCTATGGCCGCGTGGTTGGAACAACTTGGCCATTGGATTCAAAACAAATACACATATTGCCTATTTTGAATCACAGGCAGGGCACAAAACCTAAATGTTCACACGTCGTCTACACAGTTTTATATGAGGAGCTTGGATCATCACAAAATTTTTGCGAAACGTTTCGTCGACAATAAGGTCATTAGAGGTGGAGCACGAGCTCAAACTATGGAAGGAAGACGAAGGACATTAGCTGTGCACTTCTAAAGGAACCATCTCGGTGTGTACCTTAAGTGATTTGGGGAAATCACAGAAATCCTACATCTGGGTGGCTGGAAGGGTATGTGAAGCGTTGTCCTCTCAAATATGAGTCCAGTGTGCTACCCACTGCTCCACCTCGCTACGTAGAAACTCTGAGTACATGGCCTCAACAGAAGCAATAATACGTGTAAATATACGAAAGCACCTGCTGCTGTTCGATAGCATCATCGCTAATCAGACACAATCCTCCAATTTCTAGAAGTACCTTTGAGATGAAATACCGACATTAATACAGGGTGTCCCAGGATGAACAGTCAATATTCTCAATACGACTGGAACCATCATTTGAAGCAAAAAGCCTAGTAAAAATGGTTCTAAAGTGCGTACCTTAAGAGCAATGAGCTCTCCATCTTCGATACTGTGAAACAAATAACTTTTACTGCAAGCACTTTGGTTTCCATATTTTGAGAGGTGGTAGTATGAATCAACACAAGAACAAAAAGTCCAGTAAACGTAAGCTCTTAGGGAGTACCTCAAGAGCTATGAACACTTGTTCGTCTTCGCTAATGTGAAACACATCTCTTCTATTGAACAAGTGTCATCGTTCTTAAGGTATGGATTTTAGAGCTCATATTTCCTAGACTTTTTTGTTGTTTTGGTCCATACTACTTCCTCCCAAAATATAGGAAGCAAAGAGCTTGCAGTAGAAGAGATTCGTTTCACACTGTCGAAGATCATGAAGTGCTCATAGCTCTTAAGATATGCATTTTAGGGCCCATGTTTACAAGACGTTTTGATTCCAATGATCGTTCCTGTCGTACCACTGAATACTAACCATTCCTCTTGTGACACATTGTATATTTATGGGGATGGTAGATGGCAGACTGAGACTCATTGTAAGAAACCTAAGACACAGTAATTCATCCATACAAATGAAAGTTTTCTGCGCCTGTCACTTATTTATTTTACCAATATGCGTTTCGATGCCTCGCACAACGTCCTTCGGGTGGAGTATTGTTTATTTACATAGCTGGTCTTAGTGAAGAGCACATATGCCTTTTCACAGCAGCAGACCAAGGGCATAGTAGGTCATATTGCGTCTTTTTCTAATGATAAATTTTTAGGCACTTTAAGGAGAAAAAACATCAGTGACAGTAAATTGTACTTACAAGGGTAGTACAGTCGTAAAAAGTCTTTGTACTACTGACTCTTCTATGTCCTCTCGACTGTACATTCTGTTTAGGCTGTTAGTTCTAAGATATTGTACATGTTAAAGATATGCTTGCTTACACTGGATACAAAGATAAAAGATTAGGTGATTTTCTTTCATTTTAAAAGTATAAATGGGTTACACCAGGATATGGACATGTACACAGTTCAATTATTATATTAAGTAGTTACATATAGATCAATGTTTTTCTTGTATTTTAAAAATATGGAAGCGTTGCAACAGCAAACGGAAATGTGCGCAACTTAACTATTATATTAAATACTTGTTACAAAAAGATTACAACGGGTTGTACGTATATATTGCAGGTTGAACTTACTGGGAAATGTATGGGAGTGGTCACATTAATTGCTGTTCATTGAAATTGTAAATTGTGAGAATGCTTTAAGAACTTTGTAAAAGGTTTTGAGAAAGTTGGTTGAGCCTGTTTCCCTATTTTCGTGCAGTAGATCTTTCCCTAGTTTCTTTCTGTGAATACAGATTTCTAATTCTTCATACACAGACAGTGTGTCTTTTGTTCAGTTTGTGTAGTATCTTCAGGTTGGTTTCTGCACTGTCGAATGGATGTCCCGTATATTTTTTGTGGGGGTCTATTGCAGATTTGAGTGGTGTTCTGTATCGGAAGGCGTTTATGTGGTTTTCTTGTGTTTCATTTTTTGTTTTTAAGTAAATCGTCTGTTAGTGTGTGTTCTTACTTGCAGATCTTTGTTTTAGGATTATTATTTAATTCTCGAAGTTCTCTTCACTCTGTTGGAGTTTTAGTGCTCTGTGCATCATTGAACGGTATGCTGCTAATTTGTACATGCTGGGTTGGCAGGAGGAAGCATAAATGATTATGTTTTTCACTAATTCTGATTATTAACCTCGAAAGTGCCTTTTCAAAAAAAGAAAATCATGAGCAAAAGACTCCACATAACACACATTGCGCTTGGTCTGCTGCGGTGGAAAGGCTTCTGTGCTCTTCACTAAAACAAGCTATATGAGTAAACATTTCTCCACCTGAAGATAATAGTGTGATCCATTGAAAAGCATAGAAATAAATAAGTGATTGACGCAAAAAACTGTTTTACATGTATTTATTAACAGTCACAGCACGCACAGTACCGTCCTTTATGGACACAATATTCAATGCATCCATAACTTAAGGCAATTACGAGACTTTCGTCCAAGCGATTCTTTGTTATTGCTTATAAGGCTTTCAGCTTTATCCAGTGGAATTAAGCGAATGGAAAGAGAAAATGCAGAAAGGATTGCTGTTTTTGTCAGACTTGTTTAGTTAGTGCGAGAGCAACATAAACATAGAGAACGAAGAGCAGTGGGATATTGTATGGTTCACATGGCTCTGAGCACTATGGGACTTAACATCTGAGGTCATCAGTCCCCTAGAACTTAGACCTACTTAAACCTAACTAACCTAAGGACATCACACACATCCATGCCCGAGACAGGGTTCGAACTTGCGACCGTAGCAGTCGCGCGGTGCCAGACTGAAGAGCCTAGAACCGCTCGGCCACAACGGCCGGCGGGATATTGTACGAAACATATGTTTGTAAAGGCTTACTGTTAAAATTATGAAAGAAAACATTGCAAGGAGCACTTATTTCTATACACACCTTCGCAGTATTTCCATAACGGCAAATTTAGGACACATACGAAGGCTTACCGACAGTTGATACTCCAACACACATCGTATGGTAGCTTGCGACGTAAGTGTATAGAGTTGCTCCGTACAGATGTTATCAGTATCATATAAATTCGGTAACAAGTTCATACCAAGGTATTACGCGTTATCCTACCTTCGAAAATTCAAGCAATGACAACAGAGTAAAAAATTGCTTACTCAAGAGAATGAATCAAATACCTAACGCTACATGGTTCGATATTTTATTTTGTGCATAGCGAGATTACTAAACAAAACGTTTCAGTAGCAGAACAGAGCCGAAAAGCGACTCATTAATGACGGAGTTGAAGAAAGATGGAAACTTATAATTTAGCGCCTCTCCTCGAAAAGATGAAGCGAATGGACAAGGGCTGGGAAGCAATGTCCCACAATCATTTTACAAAAATCACTCTGGCAGCCATGACGAATGAGTTGGTGAAACAACAGGAGACCATAGTAAGAATGGACGACTATCTGAATCCAAAATCTTCCAAATACAGATATAGTGTTGTAATAACTGCACCTTAATTGGTTACACAGAAGAGGATCATATTTTATACATGGGTTTTGAATTATAACAATCTATAATTCATGTTAATATCTGTAATAGACTATGTTTTACCAAATGATGACTTAAAATGTGATTGTACCCTTATAGATACCCTTACTAATAATCGTAAACAACCAACAATATTCGGTGACTGCTATATCACAGACTATCTTGAACATTCCAGATGGGCAGTTTCTTGCCAGCGATCGGCGAGTCTTCTGTTAGATTGCGCGCACTTGTGAGAGTTCCCGGGTTCGATTCCCGGCGGGGTCAGGGATTTTCTCTGCCTCGTGATGACTTGGTGTTGCGTGCTGTCCTTAGGTTAGTTAGGTTTAAGTAGTTCTAAGTTCTAGGGGACTGATGACCATAGATGTTAAGTCCCATAGTGCTCAGAGCCACTTGTGAGATGCTAGAGAGGGAGTTTAGTAAGTTATGAGTCGCTGCGCGAGAAAAAAAAATATTAATTCGATTGAAATCAATGTGAAGCTTCGTGAAAAGATGTGATTATGTACAGCATGGAAGAAGTTTTGTGAATTTGTAGATCAAGCATCAAAAGCTATAAGTTGAAGAGGCCGGAGGTGAGTCGGTGGAGGAGTAAGGGGCTGGTGGGCCCAGTGACGCACTGGCAGTCGAGAGAAATGTTCTGTTCGATTATACATTTTGTTGAAACTTCCTGGGAGATTAAAACTGTGTGCCGGACCGAGACTCGAACTCGGGACCTTTGCCTTTCGCAGGCAAGTGCTCTACCAACTGAGCTACCCAAGCAAACTTTGGAAGGTAGGAGGCAAGGTACTGGCAGAAGTAAAGCTGTGAGGACGGGGCGTGAGTCGTGCTTGGGTAGCTCAGTTGGTAGAGCACTTGCCCGCGAAAGGTTCAAATGGTTCAAATGGCTCTGAGCACTGTGGGACTTAACATATATGGTCATCAGTCCCCTAGAACTTAGAACTACTTAAACCTAACTAACCTAAGGACATCACACAACACCCAGTCATCCCGAGGCAGAGAAAATCCCTGACCCCACCGGGAATCGAACTCGGGAACCCGGGCGCGGGAAGCGAGAACGCTACCGCACGACCACGAGGTGCGGACCCCGCAAAAGGCAAAGGTCCCGAGTTCGAGTCTCGGTCCGGCACACGGTTTTAATCTGCCAGGAAGTTTCATATCAGCGCACACTCCGCTGCAGAGTGAAAATCTCATTCTGTATACATTACGTTGTGAGAGATGTGAAGGAGACACGTCCCACTCTCGGACCATGGATGGTGCCACATTATTGGTGGCTGCTTTTTTTTTACCTTGGTGACCAGATGCACTCGTAGGTGCCCTGCAGTGGTGATGTCAGGTCGAGGGATGGCCAGCAGCCTGACAGGAGGCCACAGCCTTAGCGTCAGCGACACTTCCCAACTTCTGATACTACAGTATTCCGCTGCAGATCGGCGTCGCCTGGCTACTTAACCCCTCTCGCGCCCATTGTGGACGAACGTGCATGGGACGTGACCTGCTGCCCACTGGCAGGAGTCTGGCGATGGCACGCGCTGATGGCAAGTCGGCAGTGCTGTGGCACCAAGTCCTACAAGGAGATTCAGTGCAGGGGAGGGCTGACCTGACCTCGTCTCGAAGCCATGGCTGCAGCTGGTGGTGCCAGTCGTCTCTTTGTCTAGCATGGACCTGGCGTCGTGGTGATGCTTCTGGACTCTGAATGAATCTGCCTCGATATCACATTTATTTATACGACTCTGAGGCGCATTTGTTGCACTATCGCCTAGCCCCCGATCGTGTAGCTCACAACATGGGTCCTGTCCTCGTCTAGCCAACTGTGCAGGTTTCACCAAACATGGCTGGTCTGCCTCGCAATCCTTCTGTGTATGTTTTATTCTGAATCACACGTCGCTACACTGCACTTACCAGTCCACGGTCGCTACTGCAACACATCGCGGCAGCAAATTCCTGCAAATTTCACTAAAAGTGAGTAGTTATACTACACGGCCTCCCTCCATGAGGAACACATGGCCCCTAGTGTCTTGCTCAGCGCCGGTTCTCCATCGCGACTACTTCCACAGTCGATTTATAAAATAAGTGACACACTTCCAAGATTATACCAGGCTGGCAGTTTTTAACACTATTCATTTACTACAATAACTTTTACGACTGCTTCCCATCTTTATTATGCTTTAGCACATTCAGTTTCCTCCGATATTTATATTACTATATTCCTCATCACTTAGTATGGCTATACCACCTCAGGATCTCTCACTGTATAGGTTAATCTTTGAACATTTATCAAGGGTCCCCTGCCCTGCTCATTATCTCAAATGCTACGAAACGTATTTCACTGCTAGGCCTCATGCAAAGCTAATGTACAAACAATCTCTAACTCTCCATTCCACACATACAAACTGGAATGACATTCTTCCTTTCTTAATAAATTATCCTTCACTTATCACTTTTAACAGTACATGGTCTGGCTCGGTGAAATTCTAACGCCTGGAATTCCGTTTGCCTATCCGTGGCTTTTTAACCGTTTGTTTTGGAACAACTTTTGGAACTAGTCTTTGCGACAACAGTTCGCCGTATGCTTTCCCAAAAAACTTATTACCAGAACTGTTCTCACGAGAAAACCACATACGCTACTAGTATTCACAGCCGGCCGGTGTAGCCGAGCGGTTCTAGACGCTACAGTCTGGAACCGCGCGACCGCTACGGTCGCAGGTTCGAATCCTGCCTCGGGCACGGATGTGTGTGATGTCCTTAGGTTAGTTAGGTTTAAGTAGTTCTAAGTTCTAGGGGACTGATGACCTCAGAAGTTAAGTCCCATAGAGCTCAGAGCCATTTGAACCATTAGAACCACTGGAAAATGCACTTCCCTGTGCATGTTGACCAAGCTCTCTGGCCTCAACGCAACACCCATTATCACACAATGGGGCAGATACTACTGCACTTAAATTACCCAAGTTACTTTCCCCACACTTAATCGCTTCGAAACAGCTCACACTCATTCCTGCTACCTCAGACTCCACAATTCCACTGGATATCAGAGTCGGTACATCTACATTACTCGCCCTGACTTCAACGACGTCATTACGCATGGCCTCACATAGCTGCCCAGAAATTCATATGACAACACACTCTACAACACTTCAGTGTTCCCACTCAAAATATCGTCCACCCCTCCATGATGTTCTCGCCTACCCTTCATTGAATCGACAGGTTTTACTAGATTAAGGGCTGTCGGACATCCTGCAGGAGCAGGTAGACTTTCCACAAGCTTGTCCATCTCATTTTCAGCTTCCTCCTCCCCCTCCTCTTTGCTTCCTCTCTTTCCCTCCTTTCCATTTTCCTCGTAATCAACATGTTCCTCACATCCTGGGGCCTGTTTTCTGTCAGTCAGTTATCATGCTCTCTCTGCAACTTCTTTCTATACTTTGGAGATTTGCGGTAAGCTATTTCCTTGTACTCAACATCAAGTGCTTCTTATCTCTTAGACCACTTTGCATTGTCTGTTCTTAACAGACTCTCTGTAGTGGTCAATTGGTGAGCGTTTCTATCTCTGGACCACAGGGTACTGGGTTCTATTCCCCTCTGGGTCAGGAATTTTTTCCGCCCGGGGACTGGGTGTTCGTGTTATCCTCATCATTTCATCATCATTTAGAAAAATGGCGAGAGGGGACTGTATAAAGACTGGGAATTTGTACAGGGGCTGATAGCCACGCCATTGAGGGCCCCCCAAACCTAAAAATAATCATCATCACATCCTCTGTGGTAGCTCCATGCGGTATCAAAAAACCTGCACCCTGTGGTACTGACCACGACGTGATTACCTCTTATCAGTTTTGCAAACATAGACGAAAGGAAACACCTACCCCAACGCGTCTTACTACATTTGATGGTTAAATAGTGAGCCATATTCATTGCTCGGCATAGAACAAAATAAACTTACGAGAACAGTTAACCATAACTCTATGAAATCACTTATTACTATAACTTAAATACTGTCGTGTCAGAGGCTGTTCATAACTACCACTACACACCAAAACAATGACTTAACTTAGCTTCACATCCTGAATCAGTACTCATGGTTAACAGCATATAAACTACTGAACAATGAGGCACGCATCTTGCTGATGACACCCATACTGCCACTATCAACCATGTGAAAACTAACACTTATATTTACACCTTCTCAAAAATACGGTCTGTGTTCGCCTGTCACATACTATTCTTACAAGCACAAGTCAACCTTTGACAAAATCCACTGACTTGCCATGACACTCACAGGACACCACTCACCCCACCATGTGTTGACAAAACTGTACCCGTCCATTAACCGAGTCATCTTCTTCATTCACAGATGGCAGTTGTAGACGTTGTTTACCGTCACCTAGAGCCATTGTCTCGGGCTCAAACGTCCCACTCCTCACACCACTGAGCAGTCCGGAGGTGAATGGATTGGGGGGGGGGGGGGGGTGGTTAGTCAGCAGGCCCAGTGACAATCTGGTGGTTGAGAGGAATGTTTTATTCAACTCTAAATACACATCATTTCGTTGGAAATGTGAGGCAGACACGCACCACTCCAGTGACCTTGACCAGCGTCAGCCTGCAGTTGGCTCACTTCCGACCTGGTGAGAGGGTGCATATGTAGGTGCCCTGTATTGCTGACATCGGGCTCACGAGCAGCTGGCAGCCTGACACTAGAACACGGCCTGGACGTCAGCGGCGCTGTTTCACTTCTGCTGTCACGACGTTCCTCTGCAGAACGGCTGCAAGCTGGCCACTCAGGCCCCACTTGGGTGCACAGTGGAGGCAGGTGAAGACTGCCACGCACAGAGTGTGACACACTGCTCCTTGGCAGGAGTCTGGTGATGGCAGGCGTGGACGACAGACAGTTCAACGCTGCTGCGGCACCAAGTTCTACAAGGAGACTCAGTGCAGGAGACACATGGCCCTATCTACTGTCGAATCCATTGCTGCAGCTGGCGTTGCCTGGTCATCTCGTCATCTAGCGTGGACCCGGCTTCCTGGTGGTGCTGCTGAACTCTGATTGAATCTGCCTCAAAATTCACACATATTTATACGGCAGTGAGGCGCATTTGTTGTATTTTTATCAATCCCGGTCACGCAGCTCACAACATGGGTCCTACCCTAGCGTGGTGACATGGTCCTGCGTGCTCTGGCTACTGCTGCGTAGTGCATGTTTCGCTAAGCACAGCTCAACCGGCTCGCAATCCTTTTGCGTACATGTTATTCTGATCCACATGTTGCCACTCTGCGCTTATTAGATATTACAGTATTTCGTGGTGGCTTGCTTACAGATTCCTACAAATCTCACTAAAAGCAGGGTAGCAACACTACAAAATAGTAAAGTAGGATCACAAAGTAATATATGAATGGCAGCGCTTGATGGTGCACGTTAATTTGAATACAGTAAAGGTGACTGTCGACATAACTGGATACCGAAATAAATCATGTAACTTATCATTGAAGCTAGACGGACAAATCTTTCAGCCGGCCGGTGTGACCGAGCGGTTCTAGGCGCTTCAGTCTGGAACCGTGCGACCGCTACGGTCGCAGGTTCGAATCCTGCCTATGGCATGGATGTGTGTGATGTCCTTAGGTTAATTAGGTTTAAGTAATTCTAAGTTCTAAGGGTCTGATGACCTCAGATGTTAAGTCCCATAGTGCTCAGAGCCATTTGAACCATTTTGAACCAAATCTTTCTGAACATAAATTACGTGGTGAATCCTCCTTCGTTGCTAGACAGAACGAGAGATGTGTGACTATGTGAGAGTGACTAGTAACCAAATACTTGTTTCATGGCTAACTAAACTGTGATACAATTGAGCGACTTTCAGCATTTCAGTTTTGTCATTCCAGTACTGCATAAAAAGCCGTGCGTAGGTTGCTTTAGACACACCGTAGTATTCAATAGCTGCCTACGCATTCTGTGTAAAGGTCACCTCTTTCACTCTGACTGCCTCTAGAAAGTGACTGAACTTACATCAATATAATAAATAAAGGGTGGTTGCAACATGGGTATCTTTTCCCCCTGACACAGCTATTTTTATTGAAGAACTAATTTCAGCAAATTTTTTTCGGTCAGTAACCAGCACACCTCACTGAAAATACACTGATCAGCCAGAACATCAAGACCATCTATCTAATTGCACGGATAAAAGCTGCGACGCGTCATGGCATGAAGGCCACGAGGCCTTGGTAGGTCACAGGAGGGAGATGGCAGCACATCTGCACACACAAGTCACCCAATTCCCAAAAATTCCGGGGAGAGGACCGATGAACGCTGACGCCGCGTTAAATCACATACCAGATGTGTTCGATCAGGTTCAGATCTGGCGAATTGGGGGGCGGAGGGGAGGGGGAGGGGCAGCACGTCAATTGGAACTCGCCACTATGTTCCTCGAACCACTCTATCACACTCCCGGCTTTGTGACCATGCACATTATCCTGTTGAAAAACGCCATTGGTGGCAGGAAACATGATCGTCATAAGGGGTATATGGCGTCTGCACCGACTGTACGATACTCCTTGGCGGTCAGGGTGCCTAGCACAAGCTCCATTGAATGTTCTCCAGACCATAATGGGGTCACCGCCAGCTTGAGTCCGTCCCACAGTACAGGAGTCAGGGAGCTGTTTCCCTGGATGACGACGGATTCGCGCCCTCCCATCGGCATGTCGAAGAAGGTATCGGAAGTCATCAGACCGTGCAACGTTCTACCATTGCGCCAACGTCCAGTGCTGATGGTCACGAGCCCATTTCAGTTTTAGTTGCCGATGTCGTGGGCTTAACATTGGCACATACGTGGCTCTTCGGCCGCAGAGGCCCAGCTTCAGGAGAGTTCGGTGCACTGTGTGTTTAGACACACTTGTACTTTGCCCAGAATCAAAGTCTGATGTTAGTTCCGCTACAGTTCGCCTCCTGTCCTGTTATACCTATCTGCCCAACCTGCGACGTTCGACATCTGTAATAACGGATGGCCACCCAACACCACGTCGTCTGTATGTGGTTTCGTCCTCGTTTCGCCACGTGTTGAAGACACTCACTACAGATCTCCTCGAACACAAATCGTACAGTTTCCGAAATTCTCATGTCGAGCCTCCAGGCCATCACATACCCTCGGTCAAAAGATATATCGTGCGTCTCATTATACACAAGGACAGCATGCTCACTCACACTATATACACCGTGGGTGTGTCTGATCGGCAGTCGTTCCTCGCCAGGTAACACTGCTATCGCCTGAACGGGTTCATATCGATAATAGGTCGGTGGTCATAATGTTCTGGCTGATCGGTGTATGTTGCGTTGTATAAAAACTGTATACACTATGTGATCAAAAGTATCCGGATACCTGGTTGAAAATGACTTACAAGTTCGTGGCACCCTCTATCGGTAATGCTGGAGTTCAATATGGTGTTGGCCCACCCTTAGCCTTGATGACAGCTTTCACTCTCTCAGGCATACGTTCAATCAGCTGCTCGGAGGCTTCTTGGGGAATGGCAGCCCATTCTTCACGGAGTGCTGCACTGAGGAGAGTTATCGACGTCGGTCGGTGAGGCCTGGCACGAAGTCGGCGTCCCAAAACATCCCAAAGGTGTTCTGTAGGATTCAGGTCAGGACTCTGTACAGACCAGTCCATTACAGGGATGTTATTGTCGTGTAACCACTCCGCCATCTCCGCCGTCCCGGAACTGATCTTCAACAGTGGGAAGCAAGAAGGTGCTTAAAACGTCAGTGTAGGCCTGTGCTGTGATAGTGCCGCGGAAAACAACAAGGGGTGTAAACCCCCACCATGAAAAACAAGACCACACCGTAACACCACCGCCTCCGAATTTTACTGTTGCCACTACACACGCTGGCAGAAGACGTTCACCGGTCATTCGCATACCTACACCCTGCCATCGGATCGCCACATTGTGTACCGTGATTCGTCACTGCACACAACGTTTTCTCACTATTAAATCGTCCAATGTTTACGCTCCTTACACCAAGCGAGGCGTCGTTTGCCATTTACCGGCGTGATGTGTGGCTTATGAGCAGCCTATCGACCATGAAATCCACGTTTTCTCACCTCGCGCCTAACCCTCATTGTACTTGCAGTGGATCCTGAGCGCAGTTTGGAATTCCTGTGTGATGGTCTGGATAGATGTCTGCCTATTACACATTACGACCCTCTTCAACTGTCGGCGGTCTCTATCAGTCAACAGACGAGGTCGGCCTGTATGGTTTTGTGCTGTACGTGTCCCTTCACGTTTCTTCTTAACCATCACGTCGGAAACAGTGGACCTAGGGATGCTCAGGAGTCTGGAAATCTCGCGTAGAGATGTATGACGCAAGTGACACCCAATCACCTGATCACGTTCGAAGTCCGTGAGTTCCGCGGAGCGGCCCATTCTGCTCTCTCACAATGTCTAATGATTACTGAGGTCGCTGATATGGTGTACCTGGCAGTAGGTGGCAGCACAGCGCACGTAATATAAAAAACGTATGTTTCTTGGGGTGTCCTAACACTTTTGATCTCATAGTGTGTACTGATAAACATTTAAAGGTATTCTAATAAATATAAAAGATATGTATGATGTCGTAACAACTCATCGAAATGTACAGACTGAATGAAAACAAATTAATAACAGAGGCATATGATGGTAGGAAACACCAAATAGCGCAAAATTTTTCGTATATGGATAGGTCTGACATGCACCGTTGTGAAGCTACGGCCATAAAACGACACCCAATCAGCGAAGAAATGTGAGAATTTAAACTAACTTGCCCCAGCTAATACCTGGTATGCTAAACAGTGCAGCTATAATTTAAATTAGGTGAAGACAACATTTTCCTCTTATAGTCAAAACTAGGTAAACGTTAGACTTCTATCCACGGCTGGTCACTTCAGAGGCGAATTTTTAGTGATATTCACTGGATAAAGCTTGACTATTAAGTCAGCTGCGTTCAAGTGCCGTAATGCCATTAATTTGTCGAGTTAATAAGATGTACTGCAGAAAGAGTACTGCAGGAAGTAGTATTACAAGGAGGAATGTTATTCATAATGACATCTAAAGGCCACATGTTTTAGTATTTGTTAGTGTGGAGATATCATGAAAAAACTCTTATCCTAACAAGTAAAGAAGCAGCTTAGTCAGAGAAAAACGCGCTGCTAGACACACCCAAACAAGTTCGCTTCCCAGACATGTTTCTATGCGCTGATCATTGACTGGTCGTCGGTATATGAGCGTAGCTCCGAAATGAAGGGTTCCCAGTTTTTCTGAGACCATTACCCTTGAGCGTAATCAGATGTTAGCTGGTACTCCCCTATCCCACCATCATCAACATAGACCCTGACTAAACTTTAAAATAAACAAAAGTTTTCTTTGAACACTTATTTTTGAAATGATGAAAGAGACATGATATTTGAATTTTTAAGGTGTTTTATTAAACCGCGAATTAATGGGAGAGTTGGTACAACTTATTTCTAACAATTTTTATAGAACGATGAAGTACTCTTCAGTGCATCGCGAGTACTACTTATGAGGCCTTCTCAGAAAAGAAAGTTAGCTATCCACATTGACGGTAGTTACTTATTACAGAACACGCTACCTGTTCACCACACCCGTCACTATCGACACCTGCTTCTCCGATGCTGTGCACACACATTTAAAATTAACCAAGTTAAAATTAGTGCGCTATACTTATCGTTTGGAAATAACTTGCTTGCTGGATTCATTACTTGTGAACTGGCAGACACTGAAAGACTTCAGGCTGCCAGTGCTTTGTGTCTGACGAGTGCCAGTAATAATAGTAATAATAATAATAAAAATACGAAGGGCGTTTAGTAAGTAGTGCAACACCTTTTTTTCTGAAAGCAGGTTGGTTATATTCGGGATTGGAATACACTACAATATTCCCCACTATTTTCGCTACAAAACCGTATTTTCAACACAACCTCCGTTCAGTGCGACGGCCATACGCCATATTACTGGAGACGGGGGCCCTATGTAGCCGCATGGTACTATTCTACTGGTCGACGTCAGAGTCAACGTCTTGCGGCATCAATGACCTCCCTACCATCTATGTACTGCTTCCCGCGGAGGGAATCTTTCATTGGGCCAAACGGAGGGAAGTTGGAAGATGCGAGATCCAGGCTTTAGGGTGGATGAGGAAGAACAGTCCAATGAAATTTTGTGTCCTTCTCTCTGCAGCACAGACTTGTGTGAACCGTTGCGTTGCCATGGAGAAGGAAAAGTTGGTTTGCATATTTTGTGGCGACGAACACGCTGAAGTCGCTTCTTCAATTTACTGAGAGTAGCACAATAAACTTCAGAGTTGACCGTGTCACCGTGAAAGAGGCCTTCAAAAAATAACTCCTTCACAGACCCATAAGGCTGTTGCCATGCATTTACTGGCTGAGGGTCCGGCTTTGAACTTCTTCTTCGGAGGAGAGGGGGTGTGACGCCACTCCAGGGATTGCCGTCTTGTTTCAGATTTGAAGCGGTGACCCAATATTTCATCGCCCTCGATAAAATAATCACAATCACCGTAGTAACATGCAAGCAGCTCCGCACTGATGGTCCTTCGTTGCTCGTTATAGTCTTCTGTTAGGCGGCGAGGAACACAGTGGGCACATACCTTTGAGTATCCCAACTGGTGAACGAGAGTATCAGCGCTAACAACAGTCGTCCAGTTGAAAAGCGGAGTAATTGCTTGTGATCCGTCGAGCACCTGGAATGAGAGTGTCCGCACGTTCCATTTTTGCGTGCGTCAGAGCTGTGTGCGGATTGCCGACGTACTGGAGATAGGACTGGTTTGCGCGACTTTGTTGCGATGATGACGGGCGCCTCGCCCAACGACTCACCGCGGTTCTGTTCACTGCCAGGTCTCCCTAGACATTCTGCAAGCGCCTATGAATATTTGTGATGCTCTGATTTTCTGCCAAAATAAACTCAATGACAGATCTCTACTTGGAACGGACCTCAGTTAAAGACTCCATTTTGAAGGCTACGTATAGCGGCACCATCTATCGGCCGGCCGGTGTGGCCGTGCGGTTCTAGGCGCTTCAGTTTGGAACCGCGTGACCGCTACGGTCGCAGGTTCGAGTCCTGCCTCGGGCATGGATGTGTGTGATGTCCTTAGGTTAGTTAGGTTTAAGTAGTTCTAAGTTCTAGGGGACTGATGACCTCAGATGTTGAGTCCCATAGTGCTCAGAGCCATTTGAACCATGAAGGAGAAATACGTGAGACTATTTTAGTAGCTGTTGACACGTGTGAGATCGGAGTATTGTATGTAGTTTATTGCCATTTGAACCATCTATCGGAATTTGTACGCCCCTCGTAAAAATTCAGTGTAGGCACTACAGCAGTGTACTAGCCATTACATACACGCATAAAAAAAATGCATCACTCCGGTTCCCAGAACTCCTGAAGATAGACGTTGACTGTGGATATTGTATCACAGACACAGTCCATTTGACTGTTCAGAGACGTTACTAAATCCGCCCAAAGATGTAAAACCAAGAATGAGCAGCGCCTATTAGACGGAGGTGGTCCGACAGCCGATTAGTTCCAGTCATTCCACCAGGAAGGGGGTACACGGCTCATGTTGTCAGTAGTTCAACCATGTATAGACGGTCAATACCGTGGTTTGATCGCGTCAGCATTGTTACTTTGTGCCAGGAAGGGCTCTCAACAAAGGAAGTGTCCAGACGTCTCGTAGTGAACCAAAGCGACATTGTTCGGACATGGAGGAGATACAAAGAGACAGGAACTGTTGATGACATGCCTTGCTCAGGCCACCCAAGGGTACTACAGTGGATGACCGCTACCTACGGATTATGGCTCGGAAGAAACCTGGCAGCAATGCCACCATGTTGAAAAATGCTTTTCGTGCAGCCACAGGACGTCGTGTTACGCCCTAAACTGTGTGCAATAGACTGCATGATGCACAATTTCACTCCCGACGTCCATGGCGAGGTCCATCTTTGCAACGACGACACCATGCAGTGCGGTACAGATGGGCCCAACAACGTGCCGAATGGACCGCTAAGGATTGGCATCATGTTCTCTTCATCGATGATTGTCGCATATGCCTTCAACCAGACAATCGTCGGAGACGTGTTTGGAGGCAACCCGGTCAGGCTGAACGCCTTAGACACACTGTCCAGCGAGTCCAGCAAGGTGGGGGTCCCCTGCTGTTTTGGGGTGGTATTATGTGGGGCCGACGTACGCCGCTGGTGGTCATGGAAGGCGCCGTTACGGCTGTACGATACGTGAATACCAACCTCCGATCGGTAGTACAACCACATCGGCAGCATATTGGTGAGACATTCGTCTTCATGGAAGACAATTCGCGCCTCCATCGTGCACAAAATGGTTCAGATGGCTCTAAGAACTATGGGACTTAACATCTGAGGTCATCAGTCCCCTAGACTTAGAACTACTTAAAGCTAAAGACATCACACACATCTATGCCCGAGGCAGGATTCGAACCTGCGACCGTAGCAGTCGCGCGGTTCCGGACTGAAGCGCCTAGAACCGCTCGGCCACAGCGGCTGGCCCATCGTGCACATCTTGTGAATGACTCCATCAGGATAACGACATCGCTCGACTAGAGTTGCCAGCATGTTCTCCAGATATGAACCCCATCGAACATGCCTAGGATAGATTGAAAAGTGCTGTTAATGGACGACGCGACTCACTAACCACTCTGAGGGATCTACGCCGAATCGCCGTTGAGGAGTGGGACAATCTGGACCAACAGTGCCTTGATGAACTTGTGGACAGTATGCCATGACGAATAAAGGCATGCATCAATGCATGAGGACGTGCTACTGGGTATTAGAGGTACCGGTGTGTACAGCAATCTGGACCACCACCTCTGAAGGCCTCGCTGTATAGTGGTACAACATGCAATGTGTGGTTTTCATGAGGAATGAAAAGGGCGGAAATGATGTTTCCGTTGATCTCTATTCCAATTTTCTGTACAGGTTCCGGAACCCTCGGAACCGAGGTGATGCAAATTTTTTTTTATGTATGTAGTTACTGTTGGGCTGTGGCGTCAATTATTTTGTTTACCTGTTACGAAGTGAATAATATAACAATTTACGGTCCATTGAAGTAACTACCTTAACTCGAAGAACGAGTTTCAATGAGATATTTAAGCATACGTAATGGATAGGTCTCAATTTTACTATCACAAATTTTCGCGAATAAATTACGAATAGGCGTATGTTAAGCTGTCTGTGAAGTTACGGTCCTGTGACATAGCAGTAAGAGCCGCTGTTATACGCATTAAAGTGCTTCGACAGATGGAAAGCCTCCACACAAGGTTAGTACACAAAGGCGCAGCGCCTGATAACAGGAAACTTCCACTCAGAGCGGCTACGTGACAGCCAGCCAAAGCGATGGAAGATTCCCCAAGCATCATAGTAACGTCACAGGAGACTATATAAACGGCAGCTTTAACAGCCTGTCGGGGATTGCGATGGTATTCTGCCTCCGACGTCGTCACTGCGCTACTCTGCCCCAGGGCTGCACTTAGACTCTCGCAGCATTCAGTTGCACAGTGTTGTAGTTACATGTTAGTAACACCTCCCACAGTTTAGTTCAGCTGTCAGTGCCTCGTAAGCTTGAGTAATGTTTACTCCAACTCTCTCTACTTTTCGTTAGAAGCTTATTTACAACCACACCGAGTTCCCTGGTTTAAAGTTATTCCAGCTTTACAGATTCCGCTCCAGAACTACGAGCTGGCGAGCCCACTCCGCCTCAGCCAGGTTAGTGTCTAGCTCCCTCTTCCTGATCCGCTCGCAGGAAACAAATCAGACAGGACGAAATGCACGGTACCAGATAAAAAGCATGTGTCTAGTGGGTTGACTATGTTTCACAAGCTGTAACCCTGATCATATTGTGTCATGTGCTACTGCTAGTATTTGAAAAAAAGTAATATAATTATTGATCACTTATGAAAGCGGTATTACAAAAAAAAAAAAAATGTTGAAATGTGTGTGAAATCTTATGGGATTTAACTGCTAAGGTCATCAGTACCTAAGCTTACACACTACTTAACCTAAATTATCCAAAGGACAAACACACACACGCCCATGCCCGAGGGAGGACTCGAACCTCCGCCGGGACCAGCAGCTCAGTCCATGACAGCAGCGCCTAAGACCGCTCGGCTAATCCCGCGCGGCAAAGCGGTATTACAATCTTGAAAAACAATCAGATAGTAGAAACGATCTTTTAACAATAATTTAGTTTCGTGACCGAAACACAGTCGAATCCTATGGTTTTTACGCCTCGGGAGTAAATATACCACCAGGTTGGGAACCACTACCCTAAATGGTGCGTTTACAACCTATGATTATGGGGGAAATTATACTCTATTCGATCTGTATTAGCCTGCTCTGATCTTACCATCAACTTCTTTTCCTCCACCCTCTATTTTGCTTGCTCTCAAATCAAGTCTCCAGATACATTTTCTTTCACTTCAATTCAAGAATGTCAGTCACATCAGATTTAATTGGCATAAATATTTTTGGGAGTGTAGACGTCCTGATACAGCCGAGGTACAAGTTCGGATAATCGTTTGGTCTTTGTAAATGTCGATAAAGAACGCAATAAGAACCACTTTTTCCTGATTTAATACTGCATTGCGGGCAATCATAAAACTCAAATCGGAACAGTTCTTTGATAATTAGGAGCAACGATACACGTTATCTGTAATGAATTCTTGAGCGCAGAAGTCACTTTCAGTCACAAGATACGGCAGGCAGCTGGCAAGGGGTTTCCACGAGGCGCTGGCGAACGCGCAGCTGCTCGGCGAGACTCCCCCACCTGCCGCATTCTTTTCTTCTTCCCTTTCGCTACTGGCGTCCGTGTTCGCGCTTGCAGCACATTCGCCAGCCCGTTTCCACATTCCATCTTTAGCAGTAGCTTGCTCGGAGTATCGCGGTGAGCTCTTTGTGAGGCGCAGTCGGGGAATACCTTCACTTATCTGAGTAGCCAAAGACTCATTTGAACCCATACAAAGCCGGTACTTTTGTTCTACGTATCTACAATGTTGCACTTGCAGCGTAATATACCGTTAAGTCAAAAAGAACCAACTATCTGTGCAATAGCTAAACAGATAAGCAACCTTACTTACAATCTCAATGGAGATTGCAGACCATTATGCGTTAAGATACGTACGATATTGTAGTGCCTGTGTTATTCCGAATTGCGATGCAAAGCTTGTTTGGACGTGCACGCATGTCGAAGGAACAGGCACTACAGTAACTACAGCTGCTATGAAATACATGAAATGTATTAGCAGTTGCGAATGTGGACTACCATCAGCTGTATAATGGAATGACGACAGTGAAAATCTTTGCCGAAAGGCTATCCTAGCACGACTCATGGTTAGACCCAAATTCTCATATGTCGTCAACTATGTGTCTACAACCTGTACTCGTACATCCATTATGTATATTCCCGTACAGGAGAGACATTTTACTTGAAAGTCGCTTGCTCAGTGTTGGAAGATATGTGCGGTATTGCAGTGCCCGTGTTATTCTGAATTATGACGCAATGTTCCTTTGGACATGTATGCATGCAGGTTGTAGACACATGGTAGACAACGTATGGGAGTTTGGGTCTGGCCGTGAGTCGTGTTCCGGGTTTGAGTCCCAGTCCGGCACAGATTTTCATTGACGTCATTCCATTATACAATTGATGGTAGTCCATGTTCGCAACAGCAAATACCTTTCATGCATTATTCGTTATACCATTTTTGGGCATTAAACAGGTCCTGGCTCATCATGTTCTAAGGCAGACATGGGCAACTTTTGGCGACTTGAGGCCCTGATTCACATAGCTATTTAATCTCGCGGGTAGCCTCGTCACGTGACGTGATATCAGCGTTCCTAGTGCATAAAGATAGGACAATAGTGGCGGTGATGTTAACGTTTATGATGTAACGCCCCGATGTGAATGGCATCCCTTTCCAGGCACAGCACACCAACAAATTGTGCCTCAAAACACTTGTTTTTGAGAGTACATTAATTTTATATTCACTGATTTTTCTTTACTTGCGCTGCTTTACAGTAGCTGTCTTGAAAACGTCCGTTGCAAATTTCTGCAACGCAGTCAGTAAAGAAACAATATTCATGACGAATGCAGTAACCAGAAGACGGAATGCCAGGCATCTTGAACTGTCAGCACGGAAAAATAAAAGCCTATAAAAACAACTGGCTGCGGTTAATTAATTATAAATTACCTTCAGTATCAACGGTTACAATGTTCTAATACAAACAGAATCGACAAGAATTAGTTACTAATGCAATACGAGAAAGAATAGAAAAATAAAACACGGCAATGAGATGCGCAGTGACCGATAACATCTCCGTTTAGCCCCCTCCCCCATATCAACCAACCAAGCAACCAGTCGACAAGTAGTTACGACTAACTTAGCGATTTTTGGCCACAGGTAGGTTATTCGGGTGCTTGAAATCTAGTGTGATAATGTCCACAAACACTATTAGCAAGAATTTTTAAAATATTTGTCCAAAATTACTTTTGCTGACTGATCGCGGAAATATCTGAAAATGCGTCCTGGACAGAGTACAATGTGAGCGCCTCACTGTTCAACGAGTTTCTTCCAAGGGCCGGACTGAAAACAATTTCGGGCTGTATTCTGCCCACGGGCCGCCGTTTGCCCACCCGTGTTACTCACGTTGGTAGGGATCCTACGACTGTCATTCGAATATGGACTCGATGGGTTCACAAGGGCCACATTTATACATGCAGGACGTTAACCGCCCTACGCGATTAGCTCTCGATAGGACAGACATATGGTTTGTTTGACAGTGCTGGACAGTGCAGGCACATTATGTACCTTGAGTCAGGGAAAGGGCTTACTTACCGAAACGTCCATGCGGACAGTGCAGCACGACGACATCTGGAGCTCAACAGACTGTTACCATAACGAACACTGTTGCGGCTTTCGTTGACGCTGCATTAGAGAGGCACGCCGATACTCGTGTGCCCACTGCAAACAACTGACACAAATCCACTCTTCAGACGATCCCCAGTTCTGCGATACAGCATAACGATGGATGCGTCCATTTGTGGAGGTTCCGAAAAAATGAACACTGCCAGATTGCTTTCGTCATTATCTTATGGGCCTAGTGCCTAGCACGTGATGTGGTGATTTGGGTGCCACTGGGTACAACACGATCACCTCTGGTCCACGTAGCCAGTAATTTGTACAGCAGACATGACATTTATGACATGTTAAGATCGATGGTTTGCCTTATGGTTCAAATGGCTCTGAGCACTATGGGACTTAACATCTGTGGTCATCAGTCCCCTAGAACTTAGAACTACTTAAAAACTAACCTAAGGACATCACACACATCCATGCCCTAGGCAGGATTCGAACCTATGACCGTAGCGGTCACGTGGTTCCAGATTGAAGCGCTTGCCTTATGTTCGAGGGTTCCATGGCAGCAGGGGTTGGGCAAGATAACGAAAGACCACTAGCAACTACAATTAATGAACTCTGGCACAGAACTGTAGCAGCATGCAATGACGTACCTGTATCTGCCAATCAGGTTTAGTTCAACTCAATGCCAAGTCATGCTAGAGGTATTGTTATTGCCAGAGGTAGCATTCCTGTGCACTAAATTTCTTAGCCTGTATACCCTCAAATCATCTACAAATTTGCTCAAGTATTCTTCCTAGCCGGCCGGTGTGGCCGTGCGGTTCTTGGCGCTTCAGTCTGGAACCGCGTGACCGCAACGGTCGCAGTTTCGAATCCTGCCTCGGGCATGGATGTGTGTGATGTCCTTAGGTTAGTTAGGTTTAAGTAGTTCTAAGTTCTAGGGGACTGATGACCACAGATGTTAAGTTCCATAGTGCTCAGAGCCATATTCTTCCAACTTCACTGCATATGCAAAATAAGTAAACTCTAGTTATTTGTTATCTTTCCTACATTGCAGTTTTAATGACCATCAATGTAGTCCCACAAATATAAACGGTCCATTCACATTAATGCGACCACTGCATATGTTCGAAGTCAAAGTGCAATAACCACTCACAGATGGGAGATGGCAGGCTGACAGAACTAGAAGTGGACTGTATATAAGGCATGATGATGATTGGGGAAGGGGGAAGGGGGGAAGAGGGGCACGCGGGAAACACTGCAGTCGTTGTTCTAACGCCGAACCGGAGCGATTTATCCGACATACAAAAGGTCATGATCATTTGTCTTTGGCCAGAGGGTGGGGGAATTAAATAAACGTCTAAGTCTGTTAAGTGCTCGCGTGCCACCGTGGTTAAAGCAAACCGTGCATGTAAAAATGGCGCTATCCAAAACCGGCACTGATGCATCTGTGGTGTCCCATGGGTCATAGATGACAGGTGTGAACGACGGCTGCAGAAATGTTAACGGACGAGTTGAGTATACGTGCAACTGTTGAGCAACTGACCGCCCAGATGACCCAAAGGGCTACCAACAGTGTCTCTTCAACGACCGTTCAGTGGAAATTGCTGCGTACGGGGTGCACAGCAGGTGCCTGGTTCACTCACTCATCCTGACTACTGTTCATCGGCGACAAAGGCTGGAATTTTGCACGCCAATATCACAAGTGGACGTCCAATGACTGGTGACAAGTGGCCTTTTCATATGGATCACGTTTTATGCTTCATCGGATAGATGGCCATTGGCGTGTACGAAGTGAAACTTCTGAAGCCAAAGGGTCCAGGTAGGAGCACGGAGCGATATGTTCTGGGTAATGTTTCCATGGCATTCCCTGGGTGATCTTATCATTCTGCAAGGCACAATAGGTCAACACAAGCATGCATCTATTCTTGGGGACCATGTCAGCTCCAACACGCAATTTTTTTTCCTCGGCACAATGGCATCTACCAGCAGGACAACGCAAAATATCACACAGCGTGGTTTGAAGGGCATCAGGATGAATTTACCGTATTCTCCTGTTCGCTAAACTCCACGGATATAAAACTAGTCGAGAATCTGTTGGACCACCACTATCGGTCTGTTCACGCCATTGGTCAACACCCGAGAAACATACCGCTGCTAGCCACGACATTGGAGTCAGCATGGATCCATATCCCTGTTAGTACCTTCCAGAACCTCAATGACTCCCTTTCTGCACGTCTCGCAGCGGTCCACCTGCAAAAGATGGTTATTCAGGCCTTTGACCAATGGTCACATTAATGTGACTGGACTGTGAAGTTCTTCTGAAGTTACATGATAATAAAGGCCAGATAAATCAGTCCACAGTTGTATGTTCAGCTACTGTTATACTCTGCAAGCCACAATGAAATGATGGTTAAAAATATTTTGTGCTTAACGGTGTTTTCAAATACCAGATGTAGAAGTATGAGGCCGGAATTTCCCTACAGATGGTGTTAGCCGTCAGTACAGGGCCCTTGAGGCCGCGTCTGCAGCGCAATCAGCTTCCTGTAACGGATGACGACGAATGTCAACACACAGTAACAAGTTCCATACATTAGTATCTTTTTCAAACCCGTAAACATGTTGAGATTTTTGCCTACGAACAATGATTTGCGAAAAACACTGGTTTTCTGTTATCATTTGAAGAAAATTGCTGCAGAATCGCATCGAATGCTTGTCGAAGCTTTCGGCGAACGTGTTCTTGGGAAAACACAGTGTTTCGAGTGGTTCAAAAAATTTCAAAATAGTGATTTTTGACGTGAGAAACGAGGCCACGAGCTGCAGGCCTTATTGGGTAAAGATGATACTCAAACTCAGCAGGAACTCACGGAACAATTGAATGTGACTCAGGAAGCCGTATCTCTTCGATTGAAAGCTACGGGAAAAGTGCAGAAAGTGGGAAAACGGGTTTCGCACGAACTGAATGAAAGACAGCAAGTAATTCGAAAGACTGCTTGTGAAATGCTGCTCGCCAGATAAAAAACAAAGTAGTTTCTCCATCGAATAGTGACAGGTGATGAAAAATCAATATATTTTGTGAATCCCAAGTGTCGTAAATCATGGGTGAATCCAGGCAAACCATCGATATCCACTACAGTACAATGCTCTTTGTTTGGTGGGGTCAGGAGGGTGTCATCTATTATGAGCTGCTAAAACCTGGCGAAACCGTTAACACTGATCGCTACCAACAGCAAATGATCGATTTCAAATGGTTCAAATGGCTCTGAGCACTATGAGACTTAACATCTGAGGTCATCAGTCCCCTAGACTTACAACTACTTAAACCTAACTAACCTAAGGACGTCACACACATCCATGCCCGAAGCAGGATTCGAACCTGCGACCGTAGCAGCAGCGCGGTTCCGGACTGAAGCGCCAACAACCGCTCGGCCTCAACGGCCGGCAAATGATCGATTTAAATCGAGCATTACGAGAAAAACGACCGGAATACGGAAAAAGGCAACACAAACTAATATTGCTCCATGATAACGCCCCATCACACAAAACAGAACGGGTCAGGGAAACGATCGAGGCGTGCAATTGGGAAATACTAGAGCACGTGTCTTATTCGACAGACTTGGCTCCTTCCGATTGTCATCTGTTTGCATCATTGGGATACGCTCTCTCTGTACAACGCTTCAATTCTTATGAAAATGTACGAAAACGACTCGTTCACTGGTTCGCTTCAAAAGAAGAACCTTTTTCCTTGTTGTTTGGTGTGGCATTCATAGCCTGCTGGAGAGGTGGGGAAATGTATAAATAGCAATGGAGATAACTGTGAATAAAATATTGTTTATCAGTTCAAAGAACAGACATGTTATTATTGCAACAAAATTCCGGTTTCACACTTCTACACGTGGTATACTTATAATTTAAAGACTCACATCATATATGTCTACGTAGCTGCTGTAATTAATTAACTTAAGCTTTTTCTTACCGTCACTGCTAGGAGACGTAAGTGAAAAATAGTCTCTGGAGTAGTTCTTACAAAATGATTAGGTTCTTACGTCAGCATCCTGCCTACTCAGATCACTGCTTGCCTCCGAGTGATTCTCACACGTGTGAGACGAAACGGTACTAAGGAGGGTGAGTTGGATCACTAGATCCGTTGTTCAAAGACGAGAAAGGAATTTTCTGAAAATGTTTTCGAGAAGCATTGAGAATCTTATAATGGCTTAGACTTTACCAGCGACTCGTTGTCATCTCGTAGAATCGAGTGTACTGCCCGTGATCCGCGTCGTCCCAACACGTTATTTCGACGTCGTAGCTCACCGTCTTTATCAGATGTTTTCTGAGACTGTGTCTCGAGGAAACATCTGATGAAGACGCCGAATTACGCCGTCGAAATATCGGTTGTGAAGGCGCGGACCACAAGCAGTATACACGACCCTACAAGATGACACTTGAATCTTATTTAGAACAGTTTTCCTTGGGGACAAGTAGCCAAAACTGGTTCTACTAACTGCCGGTGAGTTTAATAAACTCCTGCACTAGCTTTTGTAGGCACCGAGATAAAATTGCATGGTCGACCAACAAATTATACTCCAATTATTTACTAAAAACTGTGAAGTAACGGGCAGCAGGACTTCAGGGAAGGGCAGACACAGCATGACAAAATGGTTCAAATGACTCTGAGCACTGTGGGACTTAACATCTGAGGTCATCAGTGCCCTAGAGCTTAGAACTACTTAACCCTAACTAACCTAAGTACATCACACACATCCACGCCCAAGGGAGGATTCGAACCTGCTACCGTAGTAGTCGCGCGGTTCCGGACTGAAGCGCCTAGAACCGCTCACCCACCGCGGCCGGTACAGCATGACAGACCATGACAGATTGAACAAAGGAAAGATAAGGGGAGGCTACAGTTTAATGTACAGCAAGTGTCAATGTTATTAAGCCACGCACACATCTGGCGACAAAGTCGTGCGACGTTATATACATTGGACTGTAACAGTCGCGATACAAAGTCGCGCCTCTACATCTTCGGAGTCAGTTGCACCACAGATATCAGAACGCGATGCCTCAAGAAATTGCTGTTTGTGCTTTTAATTTGTGCCTAACTAATTTAATAGCATTAAAGAAAAGTAAACGTTAATGTTAGCGGAGGTGAACTCATGCTTTAGAGAGTAATTATTAGTGCTATGAATATTCTCGAAAAATTAAAACTACAAGATAGTGTGGGTTTCAGAAATTTTGTAAGAATGTGCTTTGGCGATTTCGAAACCCTTTCGCATATATAACTAATATTTCTCATTATGGCCCAGGTAAAAGTCAGTGTACCGTACTATATAAACTGTGAAATAAAGTGAAATGAACTTACTTCATTGAGACTCTGTCTATAGTCATGGCCTTCATTTTAGTCTGTATGTCGAATACCCCTAGATTCAGTGTCTTGTAGTAACACTTGTAAAGGGTAGTAACCAATCCAGTTTGACATAATCGAAGAAACACTGTTTTTGGGTGGCACAGCTTCTTGTGTTTTCTCCTGAATCGTGATTTTAAACAGTGCCATTCTTTTCCATGCCGTATTGTGACATTTCGTAGTTCTGGCCAAATGCTCCATAGTAGCCCTTCTTTTGCTTCTGTTTTTATAGTCTTGTAATATCACATCCCAAAGGCATTGGAGGGACTTAAAATAGTCATTTACTCTCTTAAAAAAAGAAAAAAAGAAGCACCATGGAGAAATCATCCGAATGGGACGGAAATCAATAGATCTGACGCAGATGTACAGACAAAAAATGACTACAATTTCATATAAATTGGATGATGTATTCAGGAGTAAAAGCTTCACAAACCGAGCCAGTCAACAACGCGTTGGTTCACTTCTGGCAATTATAAAAGCAGTTATTCGACTTGGCATTGATTGACAGCGTTGTTGGTTGTCCTCCTGAGGAATATCGTGCCAAATTCTGTCCAATTGGCGCATTAGATCGTCAAATGCCCGAGGTGGTTGGAGGAGCCTGCCCATAATGCTCCAAACGTTCTCGAATGTGGAGAGATCCGGCGACCGTGCTGGCCAGGGTAGGGTTTGACAAGCACGAAGATAAGCATTGTGCGGGCGGTCATTATCTTGGTGAAATGTAAGCCCAAATTGGCTTGCCATGAAGAACAACAAAACGGGGCGTAGAATATCACCGCCTTAGCGCTGTGGTGTAAGAGTCCCACGGATGACAACCAAAGGTGTCCTCCTATGAAATGTAATGTTACCCTAGCCACCACTCCTGGCTGTCGGGCCATATGGTAGGCGACAGTCGGGTTGGTATCCCCGGCTATCCGGGACATCTCCAGACACGTCTTCCCTGGTCATCGTGGCTCAGTTCGAAGTGGGACTCATCACTGATGACAGTTCTGTTCCAGTAAATGTGATAGCAGGCCCAGTGTTCCCGACACCACTGCAAATGGGATTCTTATTGCATAGTAGGCGTAAGGGGTTACGTGTGCTCAGCCGGATCTATGATGATAATGATGAATCCGGGGCTGTGAGTACCACTCTGAGGATTGCTCGGTCCTCACCTCATGTACTGGCGTCTCTCTAGGTCCACCGTTTCCTTCTTGATGCTGTGTTCGGCCATGGTTCACCCATTCCTGCCAACATCGTCGAATAGTGGCACCGCCTCTGTTCAAATGTCGAGCGATTCGCAGATACTCCAACCGGCTGCTTTTAGCCCAACAGCACGTCATCTCTCAAATGCCTGCCGGCAGTTGTGGACGAGCGGTTCTAGCCGCTTTAGTCTGGAACCGCGCGACCGTTACGGTCGCAGGTTCGAATCCTTCTTCGGGTGTGGATGTGTGATGTCCTACGGTTAGTTAGGTTTAACTAGTTCTAAGTTCTAGGGGACTGATGACCTCAGATCTTAAGTCCCATAGTGCTCAGAGCCTTTTGATTACTCAAATGCTGACATCTGAGTATATTGTACACGCGCCTGTCTGCGATGTAAAGTTACTGTCCAACTGAGTCTACGGAAAGAAATTCGCAAAGACTTTGTGCCCTAGTATCGACATGACCCCTGTTTTCTATTTCGGCCAGCTGCGAGGTGAAATTGCGCTGCAGCATCTCACATTCATCTGTCAGCTGCCAAAGTTTCTTTCCGTCATTACCTGTAGGACTATCAGTTCGTGACCAATTTGCAAAACTTCTTCGTGGTGCGTCTTTTCTTCTTCTTTGTTTTCTTCTTCTTAGTCTTAGAGAGTATTTTCGATGTTTTCTCCACGGCAGATAATTAGAAACTGACTCCGAGAACGTACAGACTACTATAAGTCGCGGAACATTGTCGCTTGCTCCCCGTTTCGATAGTGAAGCTGACACTTACGACTTTTATATCGCGACAATCGGGCAACACAGTCCTGAAACTTGTCCGTCACTCGCGTCCCGCGACTTTGTCGCTGAGAGTGTACGCGGCCTTAGCGGTGGGCACGTTAGTTTGACAATGAAAGAGCTAGGTTTCGACCTTGACCTAATTTAAGCAATTATCATACCATTTGTCTGACGTGACCTCTGTGGTACTCACGGACATTCTAATTCAGGATGGCCGGTGTAATTCAGTGTGTCCCTTTCAAACTTCGCCAAATTTCAAAGGCTCGGGAGATAAACCTACAGCAGGTATCTACGTGGATACTATGCAGATCACACCAAAGTGTCTGGCAGAGGATTCATCGAACGACATGCACAATAATTCTCTACCACTACAGTCTACACTATGCGGAAGAAACGAACACCTATATCTTTTCGTGCGAGCTCTTATTTCCCTTATTTTATTATGATAATAATATTTTATTGACGCCGACCTACATTGGAAATGTAGGTCTGCGTCATTAAAATATTTTAGCATTCGGAAGTGAAAATTGGTCATTGAAATTTCATGGGAATATTCCACCGCAACGAAAAACGCCATTTTTAATGATGTCCACCCCAAATCCTGTATAAAGTCAGTGACACTCTGTCCTCTATTTATCGATAACACAAAACGTGCTGCTCTTCTTTGAAGTTTCTCGATGTCTTCTGTTAATCATTTTTTGTGAGGATCCCAAACCGCGCAGCAATACTCCAAAAGAGAACGGACAAGCGTAGTGCAGCAGTTTCTTTAGTAGATCTGTTACATTTTCTAAGTGTTCTGCCAATAAAACGCAGTCTTTGGTTTGCCTTCCTCACACATTTTGTATGTGTTCTTTCCAATTTAAGCTGTCAGTAGTTTTAATTCCTAGGTATTTAGTTGAATTTACGACTTTCAGCTTTGACTGACTTATCGTGTAACCGAAGTTTAACGGATTCCTTTTAGCAATAATGTGGATGACCTTACACTTTTCATTATTTATGATTAGTTGCCAATTTTCGCAGCATACAGATATCTTTCCTAAATTGTTTTACAATTTGTCTTGATCTTCTGTTGACTTTACTACACGATAAACGACAGCATCATCTGCTGACAACCTAAGACAGCTGCTCACATTGTCATCTAAATCGTTTATGTAGATAAGGAACACTACCTTGGGGAACGGCAGAAATCACTTCTGTTTTACTCGATGACTTTCCGTCAATTACTACGAACTGTAACCACTCTGACAGGAAATAACGAATCCAGTCACATAACTAAGGCAATATTTCATAAACACTCAGTTTCACTTCAGACCGCAAGTGTGGCACAGTGTCAAAAGCCTTCTGAAAATCTAGAAATACGGAATCAATTTGAAATCCCTTGTCAATAGCACTCAACACTTGGCGTGTGTAAAGAGCCAGATGTATTTCACAAGAACGATGTTTTCTGAATCCGTGTTGAGTGTACGTCAACAGACCGTTCGCTTCGAGGTAATTCATGAAGTTCGAATACAGCATATGTTCCAAAATACTTGTACAGATCGACGTTAATGATATGGGCCTGTAATTTTGTGGATTACTGCTACTACCTTTCTTGAATATTAGTATGACCTGTGAAACTTTCCAGTCTTTGGGTACTGACCTTTCGTCGAGCGAGCGGTTGTGTATGATTGGTAACTATGGAGCTATTGCATCAACATACTCTAAAAGGAACTTAATTGGTATACAGTCTGGACCGTAACACTTACTTTTTTTAATTGCTCGAAGTTGCTTCACTACTCCGAGAATACCTGCTTCTAAGCTACTCATGTTGGCAGCTGTTCTTGATTCGTCTTCTTCTATGTTAATAAAATCATACCATACGCTGGAGCATCTCAAACAATTTATTTAATCGAGAATTGATTTAATAATCATCAGTACACCTCTACATGTGAAGCATTTGTAGCATGAAGAATATCTAGTCCGTATACAATTTCTTGGCATGTTCTTCATATCATGTCCTTTGTCACTGTTGCTGTCGTATCTGTGATAACGATATCTTAACACAGAATGGTCGTCTACTTTGATCACACACTCGCGGTCGTTCACGAATACCGACAAGAAGGATTCTAGCGGGGTAGTGTTGGAGGAACGTGTGGCCAGACAATGGGTCATCGTATTCATAAATCTGCGAACAACAGTTGAACAACGCAGCGGAGCTCTTCTAGTTGGAAGATGATGAGTTGCAAGTCTTGTACTTGAGGACATACGAACTGCTCCAACGATCCTATAGTGCATTAGCTCACATCAGTGTTCAATGATAGCGTGCGGATGTTGCGAATTCCAAATCCGAACATCATGCCGATTAATAGTTCCTGATACTTTCTCGTCCGAGACAGATATGGTGATCGAGCAGGCCGATGCAACCTGTCGACATTCTGTAGAGCATGTTGGGTTACAACATTGGTATGTGAGCGAGCGTTATGCTGTATGGAAAACACCCCCTTGAATGCTGTTCATGAATGGCAGCACAACAGATCGAATCACCAGATTTATGCACAATTTTACAGTCAGGGTGCGTGGGATGACTACGAGAGTACTGTTGCTTTCGTACGAAATCACACCCCAGACCATACCTCCAGGTGTAGGTACAATGTGTCTAGCACGTATACAGGATGGGTGCAGGTCCTCAGTTGGCTTCTTTTTAACCAACACACGGCCATCACTGGCACAGAGGCAGAACCAGATTTCATTAGAAAACACGACGGACCTCCACCTACCCTCAAATGAGCTCTTACTTGACACCACTGAAGTCGCAAATGGTGGTGGTTTGAGGGCAGTGGAAAGCACGCTATAGGGCTCCTTGCTCGGAGCTGTCCGTGAAGTAACCGATTTGCAACAGTTCGTTGTGTCACTGTGGTGCCAACTGCTGCTAAGATTGCTGCTGTAGATGCAGTACGATGCGCCAGAGCCATATGCCGAACACGATGATCTTCCCTCTCGGTAGTGGCACGTGGCCGTCCGGAGCCCGGTCTTCTTGCGACCATTCATTCTCGTGACCACCGCTGCCAGCAGTCATGTACAATGGCTACATTCCTGCCAAGTCTCTCTGCAATATCCCAGAAGGAACAGCCAGATTCTCATAAAACTATAAGACACGACCTCGTTCAAACTCAGTGAGATGTTGGTAATGGCGTATTTGTCGTCTTAAAGCCATTCTTGACAAACCAACTCGCCACGTCCAATCTCTAAGGTACTAAAGCCGTCGGCACACGGACCGTGCAGTCGATCGTTAACGTGGAGCGTGCCAAGTTCAACGTGCTGCTGAACGCTCAGGAGCGATGCGACTTGTGCATACGGTACGTGGGCCCCAACGTGGTATACGCGATCGCAGCGCACTCCAGCGGCAGTTGAGAGATGTGGAGGAGGAGGAGATTAGTGTTTAACGTCCCGTCGACAACGAGGTCATTAGAGACGGAGCGCAAGCTCGGTTGAGGAAAGGATGGGGAAGGAAATCGGCCGTGCCCTTTCACAGGAACCATCCCGGCATTTGCCTGAAGCGATTTAGGGAAATCACGGAAAACCTAAATCAGGATGGCCGGAGACGGGATTGAACCGTCGTCCTCCCGAATGCGAGTCCAGTGTGCTAACCACTGCGCCACCTCGCTCGGTTGAGAGATGTTTCTAGTTCGTAAATCACACTGTTTATTCAACGGGTGCGCGTAAAATTCCCACGTTAGCTCTATTAAAACGCACATTTCCTCCACCGTCCACGAAAATGGAAGTTCCATGTCCAATCAGTGAGGACACAGGCTAATAAAAGTTCCACTACAAACAGTGCGGTACAAATTTGTAATACTTCTCCGCATAAGATAAACACTATTTCATCATTCCCACATTTTAGTAAAACCCGAAGGTCAGTCTTCCTTGATCACTGTTCCTACCCAGTAGCAGAACCTTTGCAACATGTGAATTACGAAGTGTAAAAGAAAAAGGAGCAAAATATCTTTATACAAGTAGCGCAAGCTGTCCTGTAAATTAAGCCTATCGAACAAAGTCACCCCTCAAAAAAGGTGAACTTATATTTACATAACATCAAATATTATAGCCTATACTTATATTAAACTGATAATAAAGTATGAGAACCTAATAAAAACGCGAATGTTAGGGAAAAAAAATTTAATGGTATTTGGACGCGAACCATCGCCACAATTACGTATACATTAGTAGACACTGACGCCACTCATTGCCCTTTTTTTTTTTTAACCGACAACACACGCTTGGTATCTAATCATAGTACCTTAACCCTTGCTAAAAATGTTAATCGTAGATAATTATGTTATTAATTGAAATTTAATTATAACAAATAGTACCAAGAACAATGCGTTTTGGGTGGATCTTCAGTGTGTTGCTGCCTTCAAATAGCCTACTGTCATAATACGCAAGTTACAATAATTCTTTTGCCACGAATATGATGTTTCTCATTATTTTATTGGAACGAATCACACAGTTAACAACGGGTTTTCCAGTGATTCTCAATTAGCTGGTGCTCAGAAACGGCATATATTCATATAGGCTTGACATAAATGCCAATATGGCGCCTCACAACTCTGTACTGAAGGGAGACGGCTTGCGTGTGACGTAGGTGGCGTTGTGCCATCTCATTGGTCAACCCTCAGACGCACGCTCAGAATATCTGACATGACAGACATTGCTCTGCACGTTCGGAAAGACTCCCGAACGTGCTATTCCACGCTATGACGTCAGAAAGTCGGCACGCTCAACACTCAACGTCCGGATGAACGGTCCGTGTGCCGACGGCTTAAGGCTCACAACCGCCACAGCGTGTATTTAAAGCAAACCTGATTTACATCATCGTAGCGGCGCTACTAGCGCCACCCTTACGCGAATGGCGCGAAATTCGAATAGACGTCTTTCAGACGTAGACACACGCTTACAAATTTTCGTTTATGTTGCACAACACTTTCTCGGTGTTGCGACTTTTTTCCTTCCGTGTATTTCAAATGTTCAAATGTGTGTGAATTCTTAGGTACCAAACTGCTTAAGTCATCGGTTCCTAGACTTACACACTACTTAAACTAACTTATGCTAAGAACAACAGACACACCCATGCTCGAGAGAGGACTCGAACCACCGGCGGGAGGGGCCGCGCAGTCCGTGACATACACCTCAAACCGCGCGGCCACTCCGCGCTGCCCGTGTATTACCAGGGAGCTGGTATCCATGTCAGTAGAAGTTCTCGTCAGCATGGTTTTCCGCTGGCTATCAGATGTTGCAGAATTTACACTTTTTAAGCACGCAAACGAATAATTCAGTGTTGCTCGAGGTACATTAAGCTGCCTAGATGACTACCGAATTGACTTATGTGGTCTTCTGAGAAACGCTTGACCGATGTCCTCCACCGTCTCTTACAATACACTGCGACATGCACCTCCAGTATGTTTCAGAAAGCTTCCAGTTGCCAGAAAATTACGATGTCATTACTTGTTTCCGCATCAGGTGATCACGTCCATACAACCTACGATAATTACTTTGCATAGTAATCGGCGATTTTGTTTCTGCAGACCACACTACTGCCTGGGTTCGACTCTGTGGGGTCGCCTATTCACTTCATGTGATCATGATGCACTCTGGCGATACTTGTTGGCACGTCTGACGGAGAATATAAATTACTTGGGATGCCGCAGCATATGGTGCAAATTCATTGTCTCATCTATTCTGGCTATGAAATGTGGAGGTTCTGAAAGGGACACATTGTATAATTGAGTCTATCGGCTACTATACTAACGGTTGCCGAGATTCGAGATAACGTGGAAGTACTACGAGCGTCGAGTGTCTAACGACATATACTGAACGACATACGTCTTGCATTGTATTTCTAACATAGTTTGATGATTTTAGCTTATCCTGTATAAAATTCTGGCAAACGCTGTATTTTATAAAGCCTGTAGCGTTCCGAAAAAATTTACAACTTCGTGGCACCCTCTATCAGTAATGCTAAAATTCAACATGGTGTTGGCCCACCCTTAGCGTTGATGACAGCTTCCACTCTCGCAGGTATACGTTCAATCAGGTGCTGGAAGGTTTCTTCGGGAATGGC
Source organism: Schistocerca piceifrons (assembly GCF_021461385.2). Classification (NCBI taxonomy): domain Eukaryota; kingdom Metazoa; phylum Arthropoda; class Insecta; order Orthoptera; family Acrididae; genus Schistocerca; species Schistocerca piceifrons. The sequence continues at coordinate 128,241,082 of NC_060149.1, forward strand.
TGTCCATTATTCACGAAGTGCTGCACTGAGGACAGGTATCGATGTCGGTGGGTGAGACCTGGCACGAAGTCGGCGTGCCAAAACATCCCATAGGATTCGCGTCAGGACTGTGTGCAGACCAGTCCATTACAGGGATGTTATTGTCGTATAATCACTCCACCATAGGCCGTGCATTATGAGCAGGTGCTCGATCGTGTTGAAATATGCAATCTCCATCCCCAAATTGCTCTTCAACAGTGGGAAGCACGAAGGTGCTTAAAACATCAGTGTAGGTCTGTACTGTGATAGTGCCATGCAAAACAACAAGGGGTGCAAGCCCCCTCCATGAAAACACGACCACACCATAACACCACAGCCTCCAAATTTTACTGTTGGCACTACACACGCTGGCAGATGCCGTTCACCGGGCATTCGCCATCCCACACCCTGCCATCGGATCGCCACATTGCGTACCATGATTCGTCACTCCACACAATGTTTTTCCACTGTTCAATTGTCCAATGTTTACGCTCCTTACACCAAGTGAGGCGTCGTTTGGCATTTAGCGGCGAGATGTGTGGCTTATGAGCAGCCTCTCGACAATGCAATGCAAGTTTTCTCACCTCCCGCCTAACTGTCAAAGTACTTGCAGTGGATCCTGATGCAGTTTGGAATTCCTGTGTGATCGTCTGGATAGATGTCTGCCTATTACACATTACGACCCTCTTCAACTGTCGTCGGTCTCTGTCAGTCAACAGACGAGGCCGGTCTGTACCTTTTGCGTTGTACGTGTCCCTTCACGTTTCCATTTCACTATCACATCGGGAAGAGTGGACCTAGGGGTGTTTAGGAGTGTGTAAATCTCGCATACAGACGTATGACACAAGTGACACCCAATCACCTGACCACGTTCGAAGTCGATGATTTCCGCGGAGCGCCCCATCCTGCTCTCTCACGATGTCTAATGACTACTGAGGTCGCTGATAGGGAGTACCTGACAGTAGGTGGCAGCACAATGCCCCTAATATGAAAAACATATGTTTTTGCGGGTGTCCGGATGCTTTTGATCACATAGTGTAGATTCAACAGTGTAATATAAAACTAATGCAAATTTTGGGTTTGTTACCACACAGGGATAGGTGTCAGAACGTGATTACAGTGGACGGGTTGTGTGAACAGCTAATACGGAGAAACAATGACAGTTTATATTGGTGATCAATCAGTATCTTTCTGGCAAGCGATACATTGGTTCACTCAATGTCTGTAGATTAACCGACCAACCTGAATAAAACGGCTACATATTTAAGAATTATACACATCTCACTAGAACCACGTGAAACTCAAGGGCCTTCACTTATTGCTAAGCCATAGCCGTCTTCAGGGTCTGAAAAGGAGCCTACAGAATATGAAATGTGTAAATTTTTCCAGTTTAAAACGGTACAGACTGGCACCGTTTAAGAGTTCCGAGCGTAGCACTGTCAACTGTTTTCTCCTTTCTATGAGTTTAGCGATACATCGCCAGCTGTTCTTCTCAGCTCGAAAATACTACGCTCCAATAGAATAAAAAAAAATTGTAACAAAACTGAAGCCATTGAAGCTGTCGATTACTAACTTAGTGTTCCAAATGGTACAGTCAGCTAAGATTAATGTTGCTTGATGATATGGTTTTTACCTCGAAACATATAATATTAACAAAAATCTAATCAAGATACCAAAAAACTGTGAATAGTACTGGTTCTGTAATATATGTTTACCAAATGTACAGATTTACAGTATAGAAACTATGACTAGCTCAAAAAGCGATGCTGTCTGTGAATTGGAATGTTAGAGAATTTGGAGCATTCCATGCAACCTGTTGAACTAATCTTTAGACACACGTCTTTTTTGTGTCAAGGCAAACAACACAAGTTTTTGGGCCATTGTGCTATTAGATAAAGTGTGTTCTCTGAAATCTTTCATAAGTTTCTGAGTTTTCATGTCTTCTTCACCTGTTAATGATCATTTGCTGTTACCTCGTTCGTGTTAACTGTTAAAATGATGACAACAGCGTATTTCGGTAGTGTTAGACCTTGCTAATGGTCTCTCATGTCAACTATTCTGCTTTCAAAATCTGCCTTCTGACATGTTTCACATCTTGGTCCATAAGTATTGGTAAACGGTCGTTTCATATGTATGTTGGATTTGTTCTCGTCTAAAATATGTTCGTTTATGAATTAAGTACTGCAGTAATCGCGAAGTGATCCAAGAACTCAGCTGCACGAATGTTTAAAGGAGTCATAAAACAAAAAATTAATCAAGTCTTGTCTCGGCGATAGAACGCAGTTGTCTCTGTCTGTCTACACAGTAAGGAAATTTGGGGTTGTGGCTTAAAAATACTGATGCGGAAATGGAACTTCCACGATCGAACGCTCTTAGCTTAGTGCTCTCCAGCGTAGTTGCCTGCATATTCATATCGTTGTATTGGTACATACCCTATTATTCAAGTTTACAGGAACAAATGAACGATTTTGAACAGAAAGATTATATTAAGTGTTATGTTTTTTTCAGAGAAGACGCAGTGAAGGGCTTCAATACGTGTACTGGTGGATTTCAGAGAACGTTTACTGTCGGCGATATGTTGGAATATTGCGTCAACCTTTAGGAAGACACGAATGAAATGTTGGAGTCGTAGCGACGCGTTGAATGAAACAGAATTAATGGACAGTTAACACAGTTTCGTAAGATATATGAAATAAACAGTTCTATAGTTAGTGCCATCTGAATGTCCAAACAAAATTTAAGCTATCTAAGCGATCATTCAGTTGCTCTTCATTGAGGGGAGAGTCAACGATCATTTGCTCCAGATTGTGAAAAGTGGTAATGTTTTGTTCTTACTTAGCACGCTGAATAAATACGACAGTACAAGATCTGGATGTTACGTGCTAGCGTTTAATATTCAATGTTCTAGTTCGTGTGTCAGTACACAGATGAATAAGAATTTCTCAAATCTGCGTTGCAGCTAAAACTGGGTTATTATATTCACTTTGTAGTCAACTCTACTTATTTCTGACAGCAGACTGTAGTCTGTGGGATGCTAAACTTCAACGACTGACACTGCACACATTTTCGGCCGGACTTAGTCTTCCCTTGAGGAAGGGGTCTGTGCGGATGGTGCAACAGAATACCGCGTGTCAATATTTAGTTTCTTGCCTCCCTTGCGGGGTAAATCGAGTAGGTCACTTGACATGACTCTGCAAAGTAAATTATTTTGGCACTCAACTAATTTTTTCTGTATACAGTAAGAGATGATGCTGATGGTGACGTTTTGATGAGAGTACCACTAACCGGAGTTACTGAACACGATTTTCAGAAATTCCTTCACCAAAGAAAATGAAGTAAATATTCCAGAATTCCAATCAAGAACAACTGCCAACACAAGTAACCTATAAGTAGTTAACCAGGTTATAGCGAAGCAGCTTTAATCACCCAATTAAAAGCAAGGCCTCAGTCCAGACTGCATACCATTCAGATTCCTTTCAGAGTATGCTGATACGTACAATAGCTCCATATTTAACAATAATATACAACCACTAGCTCGTCGAATGATCCGTACCTAAGACTGGAAAGTTGCACAAGTCACACCAGTACCCAAGAAAGGAAATAGGAGTAATCTGCCGAACTTCAGACCCATTTCGCTAACGTAGATTTGCCGTAAGATTTTGGAACATATACTGTGTTGGAACATTATGAGTTACCTTGAAGAAAACGAAAAAAGAATTGGAAATTTGTGGTAAGGTCTTACGGGACCAAACTGCTGAGGTCATCGGTCCCTAAGTCTACACACTATTTAATCTAACTTAAACTAACTTAAGTTATGGACAACACACACACCCATGCCCGAGGGAGGACTCGAACCTCCGACGTGGGGAGCGCATGGCTTGTGAAAAGGCGCCCAAGACCGCGCGGCTACCCCGCGCGGCGAAGAAAACGATTTATTGACAAATACTCAACAATGATTCAGGAAATATCGTTCTTGCGAAACACAAAGAGCTCTTTATTTTCACGAAATAATGAGTGCTATCGACAGGGGATGGCAAATTGATTCCACGTGTTTAGATTTCCAAGGCTTTTGACACCGTTCCTCAGAAACGACTTCTATTCAAATTCCATGCCTATGGGGTATCGTCTCGGTTGTGTAACTCGATTCGTGATATCGTGTCAGAAAGGCCACAGTAAGCAGTAAATGACGGAAGGTTATTGAGTAAAACAGAGGTAATGCCTGACGTTCCCCAAGGAAGTGCTTCTTGATCTACATAAACGATTTAGGAGACAATTTTGCAGTCCTCTTAGACTGTTTGCAGATGATGGTGTAATTTACTGTCTTGTAAAGTTAACAGATGTTCAAAACCAATTGAAAAATTATTGAGCCAAGGCATCTGTATGGTGCGAAAAGTGGCAGTTGACTCTGAATAAGGAAAAGTCTGAGGTAATCAAAAATGTTCAAATGTGTGGGAATTCTTAAGTGCCCAAACTGTTGAGGTCATCGGTCACTAGATTTCACACACTACTGAAACTAACTTAAGCTAACTTACGCTAAGGACAACACACACACCTATGACCGAGGGAGGAGTCGAACCTCCGGCGGGAGGGAGAGGTCATCCACATGAGTAGTAAAAGGAATCTGTTAAATTTGGGTTACACGATTAATCACTAAATAAAAATTTAGTATCTACAGGAAATCATATAAATTTCTTAGCAAATGCCTTTCCGAGATTGACGTCTGAAATACTCCTCTGTGATACAGACAAGAGGGAGATTGAGACAATAATCAAATCACTGAAGACTAAGGACTCTCATGGTTATGATGGAGTGTCTAGTAGAATATTAAAGTACTGTGCTGCACATGTTAGCCCTGTATTTAGCCATATTTGTAATTTTTCCTTTAGGAATGGTCAGTTTCCTGAGCGATTAAAGTACTCAGTAGTAAAGCCGCTTTATAAAAAGGGGGAAAGGGATAATGTAGATAATTTTAGACCTATTTCTATGCCATCAGTGTTTGCAAAAGTTATCGAAAAGGCTGTGTATGTAAGGTTAATTGATCATTTTATATCACACGATTTGCTATCAAATGTACAGTTCGGCTTTAGAAGTCGTTTGACAACTGAAAATGCTATATTCTCTTTTCTCTGTGAGGTAATGGACGGGCTAAACAAAAAGTTTCGAACGCTTGGCGTATTTTTTGATTTAACAAAGGCATTTGACTGTGTTGATCACACAATATTGCTCCAGAAGTTGGACCATTACAGAATAAGGGGAGTAGCTCACAATTGGTTCACCCCTTACTTTAGCAACAGGCAGCAAAAGGTCATTATTCACAATGTTGATAACGGCTGTGATGTGGGATCTGAGTGGGGTACTGTCAAGTGGGGGGTGCCCCAGGGATCGGTGTTGGGGCCGCTCCTGTTCCTTATTTATATAAATGATATGCCCTCTAGTATTATGGGTAACTCTAAAATATTTTTGTTTGCTGATGACACTAGCTTGGTAGTAAAGGATGTTGTGTGCAACATTGACTCGATTTCAAGTAGAGCAGTACATGATCTCAGTTCATGGCTTGTAGAAAATAAGCTAACGTTAAATCACAGTAAGACTCAGTTTTTACAGTTCCTAACACACAATTCAACAAAACCTGACGTTTTAATCTCACAGAACGGGCATATGATTATTGAAACTGAACAGTTCAAATACCTAGGTGTTCAAATAGATAGTAAGCTGTCGTGGAAAGCCCACGTTCAGGATCTTGTTCAAAGACTTAATACTACCATTTTCACTATTCGAACGGTATCGAAAGTGAGTGATATTTCGACACGTAAATTAGTCTACTTTGCTTATTTTCATCCACTGATGTCGTATGGTATTATGTTTTGGGGTAACTCTTCCCTTTCTAGAAGGATATTTTTGGCTCAGAAACGGGCGGTTCGGGCAATAAGTGGTGTGAGTTCACGAAACTCTTGTCGACCTCTTTTCACGAGTCTGGGTATCTTGACATTGGCCTCTCAAAATGTATATTCCTTATTGTCGTTTCTTGTTACCAATATTAGTTTATTTCCAAGAATAAGCAGCTTTCACTCGGTTAATACTCGGCAGAAATCAAACCTCCATTTGGATCGGACTTCCTTAACTCTTGTGCAAAAAGGTGTGCAGTATACTGCTGCATCTATTTTCAATAAGCAGCCACTCGAATTCAAAAATCTTAGCAGTAATCCACGCGCTTTCAAATCGAAACTGAAGAGTTTCCTCATGGGTCACTCCTTCTATTCTGTCGAGGAGTTCCTTGAAAAATTAAGATGATTCTCATTGTGTTGCTGATAGCGTTTGCTTAAACTTATGGACTGATTTTCTTTCAGGTTCATGAACATTTATTTTTATCTGTTATTACTTTTTATGTTGTAAGTTCATGTACTGACACATTCCATGACCTTGGAGATTTGCTCCTCAATTTGGTCCTACGGAACTTGACATTTAAATAAATAAATAAAAGTAAATAAATAATAAATCACACGAACCTAAAAACTGTAAATTCAACTGAATATTTAGGGATTACAATTACAAAAAACTTACTTTGGAACGATCACATAGATAATGTTGTTGGGAAAGGGAACCAAAGACTGCGATGTATTGGCAGAACACCTAGAAAATGCAGCGGGTCTACTAAAGAGACTGCTTACACTATGCTGGTCCGCCTTCTTCTGGAGTACTGCTGCAGGGTATGGGATCCGCTTCAGATAAGATCGACGGAAGACATGGAAAAAGTTCAAAGAAAGATAGCTCGTTTTGTATCATCGCGAAATGGGGTAGAGAGTGCCACGTATATAATAATATAATACGCGAACTGGAGTGGCAATCATTTAAGACAAAGGGTTATTTCGTTGCGGCAGGATTTTCTCATGAAATTTCAGTCACTAACATTCTCCCCAGAGCGTGAAAGTATTTTGCTAGCGTACACGTACGTCCGGAGAAATCATCATTCTAATAAAATAAGAGAAATCAAAGGTCACAGGGAAAAATTTAGGTGTCCATTTTTCTGCGAGCTATTCGAGAATGGAACGGTGGAGAAATAGCCTGAAGGTGGTTTAATAAATCCTCGGCTAAGCACATAATTGTGAACTGCAGAGTAATCGTGTGGATTTAGATGTCGATGTAGGTACTTTTAGATTGTGGACCATTTTTCAAAAATGTAATCGTTACTTTCCCCTTTCCCCTCTCCACTTTCCAGCATGTCACAGTTTAGTATTAAAAATAAAAGAGCAAATTAAAAAAATTAATATTGTTTTATTAGCCCAGTTGTGTTAATGGGAAACGAAAAACCCTTCCTCTTCCCTCCCCTTCCATATCTGCAGCCAATCAAAAATTTAATATGGTGAAAATAGCCTAATTGAGCTAGCGGGAAATTTAAAACCCCCTCCTTTAGCAAGCAGTCTGTGCATAGTACTAAAATGAGGTTTAAAAATGAGGCCAGAAAATGCAGCAATGAAAAGTTACGTAACCTTCACTTGAAAGCCAAAGATATAATATTAATATGATACATAAATATGGAGCCGAGTAGCATTCTTTCCAAAAGAAATTTGTGTACGTGGACATACTTGCTCCATAGCATTATAATGATGCGTAAAAATGGTGCCATGTTACATTATTTCTGTGATATTTACGTAAAATGGCGTAAACACACACTGCATAATGTACGGTTTCCCTCATTTCTTCCCTCCTCCAAGCAGAGCCTAGTATTCTGGCAGCCATTAAAACTAAACAGCCAATCACAATGTTACCCCAACTTGGCTGTGCTTAAAAGTATCTGAATGACGTGAAATGTTTATCAAAACAATTACATTAACAGAATTTCCACATCTAAAACACCTGAATTATGGAAAAAGACACTTTTGTAATCTAGGATTTCATTAGTGACTACAAAAAAATCGCTTACGAACTGACTTGCCAGTCGATTCTGTGAATTTCATTGGAAGCTATATATCTTTCATTGTGGAATAATGGATCGTGCACAAAACGTCCTCTCCAGAAATATTTAAAAACCAGCATTTGCTTGTGCAGTGTAACTAACGAATTAGTAATATTTAACTGTCAAACATGAGTTTTACTTTAAAATTTCTGCAGAACTTCAAAAAGCGCACAATAAAATCAACTGCCGACTTATGTCTTTGTTGCTTGTCTTTCAGAGCTTGATATATGTACATTCTTAGTGTGAGACACAACAGACGCTCAAGATAAATATTGACCACATCTATGCTGCTTGTCAAACGTCATAATATTGTGAAATGTCTGCAAAAATGCGTCAGAAACACAAAAAGGGTAATTTTTAGGTTACAGCAGTATCAAAATACATGAAGTGTGTACTATCTGTTGATGTGTACTGTCACACCTACGTTTTGTACCTACAAATTGCGAATGATTGAGTCTAGTTGACGTTAAGTACAAAACGTTGTACCATAGTGGAAGGCATAATAAGACCCAAATTAATTGCGTGCCAGATCTATAATGCTTCTCAAATGCCACAATTTTGTAAAATGTCTGTAAAAATGCGTGAGCAATGCTAAAAGCGTTATGTTTACGTTACAACAGTATCCAAATACTGTACTGTATTGACGTAATGTTTCTCATCACCAGTTCAGGAGGGCGAAGATAACGTACCACAAGAAAAAATATAATCGTTGACAAGTATTAAAGTGGTTGAACAAACTGCTGCAAGCAGAACCAAGTTCTCTAAAAACTGTAATCAACAACACCAACATTTATTTAAAAGAACACACACACACAATACGATTTTAAGAAGATGGTGTTTTTATCACTCAAACTGTAACACAATTGTAGAAGAAAGACTATGGCTTATTTAAGAAAGATGGTGTTTTTATCACTCAAACTGTAACACAATTGTAGAAGAAAGACTATGGCTTGTTACGATATATCACTTAAGTGCAGACGGCATGCTTTTTTTATACACTCACGAGAAGACCACAGACAATTGCTGAGTCGATATATCTAATGTAAATAAAGTTATTTACCAGTTATCAAGAGCAAAGCACACATACATGTAATCTGCTTATCATACTTACGCAACTATAATTACAGATCTCTACGACAATTCAAGCAAAATAAAATTGTATTATATGTAAGATTTCACATGTTTTGCAATCAAAACAAGCATTCAAATTAAATATAACCACATTTAAGTTGTCTCTCTTATTTGTTACAATGCAAACTGGTTGCATATTGGGACGACTGCTAAAAAGTTTTGGTTTAAGCTGCACACGTTCACAACGAAAGTTCGATAAATGTAGGACAAATGTCAACTCTACGGAGCTTCAAATTAAATATGTTTGCATCTAAATTGTCTGTATTACTTATTACAATACATGCAGCTAGCTTACTGGCACTACTTAAATAAATTGTAGGTTAGTATTCTAAAAAACTTCGAGCTTTGTTCCACGCATTGAATTCATCTCAATACGTAAAAATTTGGTGTAAGAACATTCATACGAACATACATATGAACACTATTGCACTTACAGCTTAAAATGCACAAATATTACTCTCACGTCAAAAAATCGCCGAAAGTTTGATATTGCTAGCACACTCTTAGTGAGCAAAATTATTTCAAATTAAATACTTATTTACCTAAATTGTCTGTACTGCCTGTTAAAACACACGCAGCTTCCGTACTGATACTACTGATAAAAAGTGTTAGACTAAACAGTACTTGTTAAAAGAAGTTCGTGTGCTAAAATAGGAGGAAAAGTTACTCTAAGTATGGTAGTATAAGAAAAGAATGGCATTTTTTAACGATACTAATTTACTATTCACAGTTACGAAGGTGCAAATATGTATATTAACAAAACACTTTTAATGCTAGTTATTTAGTTCCACGTTCCATGGATCATTTTGCACAACAGATCGAAATGATAGATATACAGCTGTGAGTTAGTAATTCCTACCTACTACATTTTACACATTACAGTAATAGAGATTCTTCTACGGAATTGAAGGCGTTGTCAAACTATTCGTTGACACTGAATTTATCACGAGAAATATACTCTTACAGTAGCTAAAATACGATTCTGGCAGCACACGACATAAGGGAATGTGCAGATTTAATGCAAACAGCGATGTGTCTGCATGGGAAGAAAAGCACTACTATCACTTCTCAGGTGAACATTGTTGAAAGCCCTTTCAGTCACTTGCTGTTCAGATGAAGAAACACTTACTGCTCTGTGGTTAACAATCATTATAGCTTCCTGAAGATCTGGAGGCAATTCAATATTAACTGAATCCTCCGCTGTAATTAGCACCTTTTTCTGACATATAGTGCTTACAAAATCTTCACCTTTGACCATAAGCACGAACAAACAATTGAGATACCACAGAGCATGTTCAACCCACGGATTGAACATTTCTTGGAAACGTTTCAAGCATGCACCGCAATGGAAACACACATTTTTATCATCGTTACCAGTATAAAGGAAACCAGCTTCACTGAATCTGTCTGGATGCTGTGCAACAGCTAACAGTCAATCTCTGAAGAGTGCTAGTCTCGTCCCACATGTATTGAATTTAGGATGAGGTAATACATTATCTTCATCCCCCACCTAAACTGGTTGATAAAAATAAGGTACACACAATCAGACTGAACACACTTTACATATTTTGATACTTCTGTATCGTAAAAATTACACTTTATGTGTTGCTGACATACTTCTGATAATATTGTGACATTTTACAAACATCAGAGATGTGATAAACAATTAATTTGAGCGTCTGTTGTATCTGACACCAAGTGTTGTACATTGATTGAACTTTGAACTCTGGCATCTGTTGGCGAAGACAAGCAACGAAGACACAAACCTGCAGCTGATTTTCTGTCCGTTTTTTGAAATTTGGCAGAATATTTAAAGTGAAGCGTATATTCGACAACTACATATTACTAATTCATTACTAACGTTGTATAAGGAAATGTAGGTTTTTAACTATTTATGGAGAGTGCGTTTTGTACTCGTTCTGTTATTTCGTAGCGAATGATATATAGCTTCCAATGAAATTCACAAATGCGATTGGTGAGCCAGTCCATAAACGAATCTTCGAAGCCAGTAACGAACGCCTAATTAATAATATATTTGGTGTCGTTTTATGTAATTCAGATATTTTAGACTTGGAACTACTGCAAATGTAATTGTTTTGAAAAATGTTTCAGGTCCTTCGGATACTTCTGAGCACCGCCAAGATAAGATACATTTTGACTGGCTATTTCATTTTAATGGCTACCAAAATACTACGCTCTGATTAGAGAAGAGGAGAGGAGAGGGAAGGGAGTTTGTACATTATGCAGTACAAGTTTACACAAGTTTACGTCAAATGTCAAGGAAATAATGTACCTTGAAAAAAAAAAATTATGTATCATTTTAATGCTATAGAAGAATGTATGTAATTGTAAACAAATTTCTGTTGAAAATATTGCAACATTGCGCCAGTTTTTTTTTGGTTCCGTATCTTATTTGGTAAAAACGGAACCATTTAGGATTACTTCGTTGTCCGTCTGTCTGTCCGCCTGATAAGATCTCTTTTTCTCAGAACGGGTAGAGGTATCAAGCTGAAATTTATGACAGGTGGTAAGGTTTATCGTCCCTTGATGGTGTAAAAATGTTAAGTATCTAAGTCAGTGCAATCAGAAGATGCTGACATTTACGCAACAAATTTTGATACTCGCAAACTCACTCATCAAAAGCTACAGGGTACTTCCAGTTGATATAGAATCATAAAACTTGCCAAGAAGCAAGGTTTCACATTATAAGTAAAGGAAAAAATCCGAAAATCGTTAATTTATAATTATATCACATAAAAAATATTTTACTGGCATTTATTGTCTGTCTCTCCGTCTGCTAAGACCCCTTTAATTCTCAGGAACGAGTAGAGGTATCAAGTTGAAATTTTTGTCACATACTTAGGTCTACCGTCCATTGTCGGCGTAAATACGTAATTTAAGCTTGTAAGTCAACGCAATCAAAAGATACGGCCACATATTTAGCTACTCGCAAACTCATTCATAAAAACCGACAGATGAACTTTCTGTGTAGATGTCGTGCTTGGTGGTCTAGCAGGACACCGCGTATATGTAAACTGAGAGGTCGCTGGATGAAATTTCGGTTAGACCATCGATTTTCAGTCTTCGTTTAAACCTAGCCTTGACCTCCCAACGATGTGACGAGTCGTCAGAAACAACAGCTCTGATTCCACTTTAAGCTGTAGGTTCCCTTTCCCCAGTTTGATAACTGGAGTAGGTTAGGGACACGCTAGCCACGGAAGTGAAATCCAATAGAAAGACTTGCACGAGACCACTGAACTGCACGAAGTTATTATCTGTATACAGAGTGGTTATAACTAAGCTTTCGCTACTTGAGAGGGCTCCCATGACAAACGAGTGATCGCATAACAATGAAACTTTGCGGAAACATTTGTAAGGGCATACGGATGAGAAAGAACGAATAAACCATTGAAAGAAACACATTTTAATTTGCATATGAGAGGGTAACATATTTTAATTATATACCATGTTTACGTTCCAGGTTACACGCGTTGCTCAGTGTGACGACCATTTACGTCCACGACAGACTGGAGCCGCGCTAGAGCCAAAAATATCTCCCTCACTATGCTCATCTTCATCTTATGGATCGCACATTGTGTCTAGCATTTTTAGCCATGGCAACAGCAATTTCTTCAACAATTTGTGGCGCAATTTGCCGTCGGTCTCCCGCAAGAGCAATTCCCAAATCATCAAATTGGTTCAAATGGCTCTAAGCACTATGGGACTTAACATCTGAGGTCATCAGTCCCCTATAACTTAGAACTACTTAAACCTAACTAACCTAAGGACATCACACACATCCATGCCCGAGGAAGGATTCGAACCTGCGACCACAGCAGCAGCGCGGATCCGGACTGAAGCGCCTAGAACCGCTCGGTCACAGCGGCCGGCTCCCAAATCATCAGTTAATTCGAATTTCCGAATCATGTTCTTCTACCCCAGTACAGAAAGTGGACCTCTCCGTATTCCTCTGCAACTGTGATGCACACTGGTGCTTTTGTTACAATCCTACATCGCCGTACAGTACTGGTGCCTAACGACAAGTCATGACCCTAAGAACGCAAATCCTACAGTGAACAGTGAGAACGTCATTCCTATAAAGTTGGATACACATAGTTATCCATCTATACTCTCAAAAAGTGAAAGTTTAACTTAACCAAGCTGTACAAAATTAAATTTGTTTCAAATGGTTCAAATGGCTCTGAGCACTATGGGACTTAACATCTATGGTCATCAGTCCCCTAGAACTTAGAACTACTTAAACCTAACTAACCTAAGGACATCACACACATCCATGCCCGAGGCAGGATTCGAACCTGCGACCGTAGCAGTCGCGCGGTTCCGGACTGAGCGCCTAGAACCGCTAGACCACCGCGACCGGCAATTAAATTTGAATAGGACGTCCTGTCCGCAAGCTGTACCCGCAGTTGTCCAGTTTTTATGTATCTTTTTAGTGTTATGCCTGAGATATGTAAATATCTTTGACTTTTAAGTGGAGGTTACGTGACTTTTCCTTACTGCATTTCTTATCTCATTTTTACGCCTCATTTTAATACTACGCTCTGAGTGGTTGGAAAGAGGATGGGGAGGGTTTTTTAAATTTCCTACTAAAACAATTGGGCCATTTACGACATCTAGAACTTTTGACTGGTTGAAGATAAGGGACGGTAGGGGAAGAGGGTTTTTAAATTCCCACTGACACATCTGGGCTAGTTTCACCATATTGGACTTTTTAATTGGCTCTTTCATTTTTAATGCTATACTGTGATTGAAACGTCCTGGAAGATTAAATCTGTGTGACGGACCGAGACTCGAACTCGGGACCTTTGCCTTTCGCGGGCAAGTGCTCTACCATCTGAGCTACCCAAGCACGACTCACGCCCCGTCCTCACAGCTTTACTTCCGCCAGTACCTCGTGTCCTACCTTCCAAACTTAACAAAAGCTCTCCTGCGAAGTTACCCGCGAAAGGTCCCGAGTTTGAGTCTCTGTCCGGAACACAGTTTTAATCTGCCAGGAAGTTTCATATCAGCGCACACTCCTTTGCAGAGTGAAAATTTCATTCTATACTATGATTGTTTGGAAAAAGCAGAGGGGGAAGGGGGGATGGAAAAAGATGGAAGAGTTGAGGAGACAGGAACAAGGAGACAAGGGTCGTGATTGTGTAATGTGTTGAAGTCGAGGTCAAGGTCAAGGATCATTGGTCATTGACCCTTAAGATAGAGTAATTTTCAAGGTCATTTAAGCGCAAAATCAACCAGGTTCTCCACAGCTATACTAGTGTCGCTATAAGACAGAATTCATCTTCCTTGCCTTGTGCGTTCTGTCTAGTTGTAGGTGTACAATGGTTTATTTGGGAGAGACATACACAAATTATTCAAAAAATCTTCATTTACATTTTTTACTTATAAGTAAGAAGCTGTTTTCTCCTCTAGAGAAATACACTGTCTGACTAAAAAGTGAACCACCCAGAAGACATCGTCAGATGTCAATGTAACTTCGTACATGTACACACCAGCCATTATTAAGTAAATGATTGGAGCTACAGTTCTTTGTGACAGGTAGGACAGCCACCCCAGTGCACTAGTGTTGTTCATGTTTCGTGTTTTTACTGAACAAGGTGGGAAATATAAGGTGCGTGAATAGTATCAGACGTTGAGTGATCACTGTGAATGACACAGAGAAGCTGCGAACTCGTGTGAGATAGAGTACCCAGCACATGCCAGAGTTTGAAATTGGTCTGATTGTGGGTCTCCATTTGGCTGGCTGGTCGAATCGTGCAATTTCCAGATCTATGGGCCATTTTGAGAAACATGACTGCATGGAAACGTGATGGTAGCATACTCGTCGTCAAGGGTCAGATCGATAGGAGAGGATCACCATGTTGCGCCCCTTCACATCTGCGCCTGGCATCCGGGAACAAGTAATGGACTAGAATGAAATTTTCACTCTACAGCGGAGTGTGCGCTGATATGAAAATTCCTGGCAGATTAAAACTGTGTGCCGGACCGAGACTCGAAGTTTGGAAGGTAGGAGACGAGGTACTGGCGGAATTAAAGCTGTGAGGACGGGGCGTGAGTCGTGCTTGGGTAGCTCAGTCGGTAGAGCGCTTGCCCGCGAAAGGCAAAGGTCCCGAGTTCGAGTCTCGGTCCGGCACACAGTTTTAATCTGCCAGGAAGTTTCAAGTAATGGACTCCCTGCAACATTCTCTGTCAGCCCGCACCATTTCTCAGAGCCGCACGGGATTATCTGAGCGGTCTAAGGCTCTGCAGTTATGGACTGTGCGGCTGATTCCGGCGGAGGTTCAAGTCCTCTCCCGGGCATGGGTGTGTGTGTTTGTCCATAGATTAAGTAGTGTGTAAGCTTAGGGACTGATGACCTTAGCAGTTAAGTCCCATAAGATTACACACACATTTGAACATTTCTCAGAGACTAGCAGCAGCCAGACGATGAAATTATCGTTCCATGCATGGGTTGGGGTTAACATCACGACAGAAATGGCTGCGTTTGGAGTGGCGCTGTGACCTGGAAGCACGGACTGGTAATGAATGGTGTCGCACTGTGTTCAGCTGTGTATCACGGTTCTGCACTAACCTGGATGACCATGTTCGGCGAGTATGGCAGCGACGTGGCCGAGAGATCCAATTTTTCCAATGTTTTGGAGAGACGTAGTGTTTCATTCCTAGCATTATTATGTAACAAGCCATCGCCTAAGACATTAGTTCGCAGATGACAGCGATTGAGGGAACTTTGACAGTACAGTGGCATGTCACGGATACACAGCGTTCCCATGTGTGACCTCTGACGTCACATTTTGGTGATGCCATTTCGCAACAGAACAATGTTCGTCCACATATAGCACGTATCTCCATGAACTATCTGCATGGTATTTAGTTATTCCCATGGACAGCAAGATACCCAGATCTGTCTCCGATAGGACATGTGTACGACCCTCTTGGACATAAACTCCATACCATTGGCATTATCCATGACATCGAAGTCCAGTTACAACGTATGTGGGGCAGCCTGCCTCAGTAATGGATACAACAGCACTTTATGAGACGCTTTCCAACCGAATCAGAGCATGGATCCAGGCCAGAGGGTTTGAAACGTAGTATTCTCTGTAAATTTGACTTGATTTTCTGATCACTGCAACAACATCACAGAGTCTTTCAATTCATAAAGTTTCATTTCGTTTCCTTGCAGATTTCGAAGTACTTTACCTTTTTTGTCTGGCATTGTAACATTCACCCTGTCGGTTTTTTAATTTGAGGTATGTGTTTAAAGAAACTTTTTATTTCTAAATCAGCTTTTATCTCTCACATTGACTCTTACTGAGCTGTAAGAGTATTGCAGAAAATAAATAATTGTTCATTACTAAGTTTACTTGTACATTAAGGATTGCTCTCGTTTTAAGGATGATTGTCATGTTAGTTGTTGTTGTTATTGTTGCTGTTGTAGTTGTGTTGTCTTCAGTTTCACGACTGGTTAGATGCAACTCTCCATGCTACACTATCCTCTGTAAGCCTCTTCATCTCCGAATAACTACTACAACCTACATCCTTCTGAATCTACTTACTGTATTCATCTGTTGGTTTCCCTCTACGATTTTTACTCCCCCGCCCCCTCCCCCACACTTCCCTCCAGTAATAAACTGGAGATCCCTTGAAGTCTCAGAAGATGTCTAATTAACAGATCTCATCCGTGAGTCAAGTTGTGCCACAAATTTCATGCCTATCCAGTTTCACTCGCTACCTCCTCATTACTTAAGCGATCTACCCAGATAATCTTCAGCATTCTTCTGTAGACCACATTTCAAAAGCCTCTATTCTCATCTTCTCTCAGCTGTTTATTGTCCATATTTCACTTCCATGCATGGCTTCGCAAGAGACAAATACCTTCAGAAAAGACATCCCAACGTTGCATTCTATATTAGATGTTACCGAAATTCTCTCCTTCACAATACCACCCAGTTTCAGCTCTGAAAGTGGCCTGGTGGATAAATTGGCGGTGGTCTTGTGTTGTGGTTATGTTATGTGGTCCAATAGACGCTTGCCGCGGCGTCCAGCTCTCTTCTATCTTCTGCATATACGTGTATGTCGTAGCAGCAAGCGCCATGCCTGTCAGTATGTCACAGTATGTCATAACCGATTTATTGGAACACAGACATTCACACTAATTTGAACTTATTCGTATGCTGATATTCCCGTCCCACGGGAAGACGAAGAATATTGGTATCTGCACTGTATAAAACTGAGCCGAGTGGCAGGCGTTCAGTTGATTTTCGTGCAAGATACTTCCCGTAGGCCTACGCAAGCAGACAGGGATACACTCCTTTGCTGGCATACCGCTTGTGCATGAGACGGTTTTAAACTACTCCGGACATAATTTGGCACTCGAGACAGGTTCGCAGTGCACACAGAATACTCTTAAATGGTTTTTTGAAGGTTAAAGCCACTTCACCACCTTCATCTACTTAATTTTTTTAAAGTGAATATTTCTTTATTACAGCATTCCATTGCGCACTATCAGCTGATTTCGGCGCGTGTCCATTACCACACGGTTCAAAAAACACAGCTCTATTTACACTTCACAGCCGCTGGAATAGAGAATTGTCATACTCTCATGCAGTGTCTATGAAGTGTGGATGGAAGTCTGATTTTTGTAGCACTTAATATTGCTCAGACGCCGTAATCAGCAGGTGGTGCTCAACTAAATGATGAAATAAAGAAAAATTCATAAAAAAACTAAATAGTTGAAAATGGCAAAATGTGTTTAGGCTAAAAACATTTACTGCGGCCGTCGAACCGCTCACAAGGGAATAAATGAGCTCTTTTAATAGTTTCTGAACTGATTTGATTGTATAGGTTTTACACCATTCTACTTGCAACGTTTTTTAACTTAGTATACAAATAATGGTAGCGTGAGATTCTGCTAGTAGGCAGTACTAAACGGGTGAGGGGGCACAACCAATGCCAATGTGATTTACTAAAGAAACGGCCAATAAATCCATAATCACAGTACATATTCCTGGCAAGAATTTCTTTTACCATATGATGCTTCTTTAATGTGGAAGAAACGTTTTTTCGCTGGCTAATTGAATATTATCGTAAAACTACGCAATATAATACTTTAATAGATTTCTGTATTCACAGAATTGTTAATCAGTTACTTATTGTATTCTCAGGACAATTAAAAAAAATTATTTATGAATTTAGCGACTTACCGCTGCTTCGAGATTTGTTATTTCTGACATTTCCACCTCTGGAAGCGTGGAATAGAATTTGAGATTGGCCTTCATAACCTCATTGTCTGGGTTTCTTGTCAGAAATGTAAACGTAGCCTGTGCAGCTTCCTGTAGCATGAGTCGCTGAAAGGGAGGATGACAGAAGTCAGTATAACAGACAAGCATGTTAAAAAAATAAGCACCATAAAATAACTAATATACATAAATTTGCAGCATACGAAACAATCTTTGAAAGTAAATTGTGAAACACATTTTGTTCCAAAATTCCAACGGTTGTAAAATATTCCTGGAAAGCCACGTAATTCAAGTGACTTGACACATTTCTAAACACATGTGCTTTATATTCAGATATTCGATAGTAATAATCGAAATGTATGTTCTGCAAACATTGTTGGTGAGTAATAGTGACTTATGATTAAAGCTAACGACAATTTAATTTCGTAATATTAATAATAATATTTATAAAATATTTTTCCTGCTTCAGTCATTTTTTTTTACACTTCGGTAGCATGCTGCCATCATCAGGTGCTTTACAGTTGCATTTTGCCGAAACGCTTTGTGCTCATAAATATTAGTAAAATGTTGATGAAACAGAAGAATTATTTTATAAATTTTATAATGTAATACCAATTCCATATCATATGGATAAATTTAAATTATTATAAAAACGATTGGTGCCTAGTTTTGGTATAGAGCCATTAAATTAGTTGCAATAGCATTAGATTTTTTTGTGACTGATGTGAAGGTTGTGTCCTGCGCCACGTGGACACCATATTTTCATAAATCGTCCGAAATATCGAAATAATATTTTCAGCAAGTAAGAGGGAGTGAAGGTTTGAAAGCTTCGCGTAACGAATAATATTCCTAAACTTTTCATTTACTGACTTACTGAAACAAATATGTATTTTTTTAAAGAAACCGATGGGCTTTTTTTGGCGACGTTGGACAGCTCTTGAAAAGAGTAGATCATACACTGTGTGGTCAAAAGTATCCGGACACGTAGCTGAAAATGACTCACAAGTTCGTGGCGCCCTCCATCGGTAATGCTGGATTTCAATATGGTGTTGACCCACCCTTAGCCTTGAGGACAGCTTCCATTCTCGCACGCATACGTTCAGCCAGGTGCTCGGAGGTGCTGCACTGAGGAGAGGTATCGATGTCGGTCGGTGAGGCCTGGCACGAACTCGGCGTTCCAAAACAACATCCCAAAAGTGTTCTGTAGGATTCAGGTCAGAACTATGTGCAGGCCGGTCCATTACAGGGATGTTATCGTCGTGTAGCTACTCCGCCACAGGCCGTGCATTACGAACAAATGCTCGATCGTGTTGAAAGATGCAATCGCCGTCCCCGAATTGCTCTTCAACAGTGGGAAGGAAGAAGGTGCAAGCCCCCTTCATGAAAAACACGACCACCCC
Source organism: Schistocerca piceifrons (assembly GCF_021461385.2). Taxonomy (NCBI): domain Eukaryota; kingdom Metazoa; phylum Arthropoda; class Insecta; order Orthoptera; family Acrididae; genus Schistocerca; species Schistocerca piceifrons. Next base: position 128,260,845 of record NC_060149.1, read on the forward strand.
ATGACACCACAGCCTCCGAATTTTTCTGTTGGCACTACACACACTGGCAGATGACGTTCATCGGGCATTCGCATACCTACTCCCTGCCATCGGATCGCCACATTGTGTGCCTTGATTCGGCACTCCACACAAAGTTTTTCCACTGTTCAATAGGCTAATGTTTACGCTCCTTACACCAAGTGAGGCGTCGTTTGACGTTTACTGGCGAGATGTGTGCCGTATGAGCAGCCGCTCGACCATGAAATCCAAGTTTTCTCACCTCCTGCCTAACTGTCATAGTACTTGCAGTGGATCGTGATGCAGTTGCGAATTCCTGAGTGATGGTCTAAATAGATGTCTGCCTATTACACATTACGACCCTCTTCAACAGTCATCGGTTTCTGTCAGTCAACAGACGAGGTCGGCCTGTACGCTTTTGTGCTGTACGTGTCCCTTCATGTTTCGACTTCACTATTACATAAGAACATTGGACATAGGGATGTTTAGGAGTGTGAAAATCTTGCGTACATACGTACGCAAGTGACACCCAATCACCTGACCATGTTCGAAGTCCGTGAGTTCCGCGGAGCACCCCATTCTGCTCTCTCACGATGTCTAATGACTACTGAGGTCACTGATATGGAGTACCTGGCAGTAGGTGGCAACACAGTGACCCTAATATGAAAAACGTATGTTTTTGGGGGTATCAGGATACTTTTGATCACATAGTGTAAATATGAGACGGAAGTCTAGCGACACAGTGCAGTTTTAGGCCCGGTATTCAGTATTTACATAGAATTGGAGGTGAAACTTTTACGTTTAGGGAGATTTTAGACAGATGTGCATTCAACATCTGTTTGGTCTACTTCGGTGATACGTTTTATTGCGAGTATTTGTATGTGCTGTGTCAGTCACGCCAGTTTTTACGAATGATCAAATATCATTAATAAAGTACGACGGCGTGCTGGAAAGTAATACCTCTGAATTTTTTATCCGATAACTCTTAAACCCTTTTAAATAAAAGAAACGTTATTAACATTCTATGGCTTTATTCTTCATTTCTACATATTTGTTTGTCAATATATTCACCCAGGTGACAAACACATTGATCCTACCGAGAAACCAGTTTGTTAATACCGTCACTGTAGAATTTTGGACTTTGTTGACGGAATCATAATATGACCTCTGTCTGCATCGCTCAGTCACTATCAAAGGGAAGTTCAAATGCCTCTGAGCACTATGGGACTTAACTTATGAGGTCATCAGTCTACTAGAACTTAGAACTACTTAAACCTAACTAACTTAAGGACATCACACACATTCATGTCCGAGGCAGGATTCGAACCTGCGACCATTGTGGTCGCGCGGTTCCAGACTGTAGCGCCTAGAACCGGTCGGCCACCCCGACCGATAAAAGGAAGTAGTCGAAGTTGTTGTTTAAGTTTTAGAACCAGATGAAAATCGGTAGAGAACAAGTCGGGACTCAAAGGGCGATTATGAATGACAGTGAAACCAAGGCGTTGGATTGTTGCATATGTCGTAGCGATCTATGTGTGGACGAACTCTTTCAGTTCAGACTTCCATTACAGAACGCTGTTTCTTAGGCACCGTAAGAGTTACCCTATACATTGCCATGTTACATCCTAAGATTTGGAGCCCACCAGCGGTAGGGAGCTGCAAATAAGTAGACACGAAGAATAAAGATTTTCATATACAAAATTCGGAAGCATAACTTTTCAGCACATCTTCGTGCACCACCCCGTTAAAAAACATATTTACTTCAATATCTTAGTAGGTAAGAAAGTTAAAAATATTTTCACAATTGTAAAGCAATGGCACAGTTCAATTTTGGAAGAAGAGGCAGCATTGGTCGTATATTTTTGTTTATTGTCGCATAGACTCTATGTGATCGCCGTAAGCTTATTGACACCAGTGCTTACTAATTTAAGTGACCGAAAATCGATTTTGCGATAATAAACAAAAATATACGACCAATGCTGTCTCTTCTTCCAAGTATACCCATTATCTGGTCGTAGTGCACAGGACACTATGGAGTCGCCAATCAATAACAGTTCAATTTGTTTACATATATAGAAACATCAGTGGAACAGGCGCGTTCAGATCACGCGGAACACTTTTTTTTAAAAAATATGTCGTATTGTGCAGGTAGAGCGGGCTGTTCGAATTCCGACTCATTGTACAGTGAAGTATTTTAACTAGATATCGGAGGAGATGGTAATGGAGAAATGGGAGTCCCATTTGGAAATGTTAGGGGAGGAATTCACAGTTCCAATATTTGCCTTTCAACCGACGAAAGCCTCTCAAAAATCTTGCTTCGAAACGGAAACGGAGGCAAGGTTACATTGGAACTATTTTCAGTTTAATTCTGGCACAATATGCCCAGATAACAAATAGAAAGTCCTCATGTAAACGGATGTGTGTTCATGCAGAGCGTAGTCGATGACATGGTTGTCATGTGCAGTGTAAGGGAGAACCGTATCAACTTATTCTCCCTGGAGGTCCCAGTCACCCCACGAAGTCCAACCTGTTTGCTGTGCCGCTCCTCAGAGTTATAATATTTTTTTGCAGATCTTAGTTATTCGCGATGTAAGGTAAGTGGCCAGTTTATTCATTTATTGTGATGAGGGTGTGAGACTTATGTCTTTGTAATGAAACTGTGCTTAAAATGTCACATGTTGACTCCATAATGTTATATTAAAAATTCTGTCGTACTATGAGAGGGAATGCAGCTTTAGAGTAAAGGTGTCCACGCAGGCAAAGTGGCCACTTTGAGTAGGGGAAAACGTTAAAGCAGCGGCCGGAAGATGGGCTCCCGGCGATACTTACAGCGAGTCCTTATAGGGGTGACTTAGAAGTGACAAATAAAGAGAAGAAAAAGAAAATAAAAAGAAGGAAAAACGAAAAGCAGCCGATGAGAAGGCAGGAAAAAAAGAGCGTAAAGAGCAGGAAACTCAGCCCTAGAAGAGCTCTTTTTGGCGACAACTATGAAGACAGAAGGTGTGTGTAGTGCTAAGAAAAGTTTTCAAATTGAGGACCAGAAGAGCAGTGGATTTGGTGCCAGTTGTGCTCCCTCTGGGACCACGAACTCTGCACAGGAGTCGAGGAACACTGAATTTTATTTGTGAAAAGTGTAAATAATTTAATTCGAATTATGTTTCACAATAAATGTGGCCGAGCGGTTCTAGGCGCTACAGTCTGGAGCCGCGAGACCTCAACGGTCGCAGGTTCGAATCCTGCCTCGTGCATGGATGTGTGTGATGTCCTTAGGTTGATTAGATTTAAGTAGTTCTAAGTTCTAGGGGACTGATGACCTCAGAAGTTAAGTCCCATAGTGCTCAGAGCCATTTTTTCACAATAAAATATATATACTTGTTTGTTTGTTAAAGCAGTTTTTTATCCCTTATTTTTGAGTTTAAAAATACAGTAAGTGGTTAATTTGTGATAATTTCATTGGTTAAAGATAGTAGTAAGGTAATGAAACTATTCAACATTAATCTTCAGTAGCTGCAGATTATAGTCACTGATTTCTTTCTATTGCTATTCGTCTTAAAAAATATGAATACCTTAGCCCGGTCATTTTGCCCGGCGCTGCCGTATCCATGCTGCTATCCTTCGCAGATTATGCGGCTGACCGCAATGCTGATCGTGCACTTTGTTCGTTTGGTGACTGTATTACCGGGTTGCTTCAGTGGAGTGTTTGCGAAGTTATCGCTGTGTTCGCAATCATATATCACAAGCTCTTTATATTTTAAGAGCACACACATTAAACGAGCAGCAAGGAAACTACATTTACATCTATACTCTGCAAGGCATCTTACGGCTTGTAGTGGAAACTAGTTGGTGCACATCTATCTTTTCCGCCCTTTCCTCTTACATCCACGAATGATACACGAGGAGAACGACTGCCGGAAATCTCCGTAAGAGCTCGCATTTCTCTGATTTTACCATCATCGTCTTTTCGCAAGATATATGTTGGAGGAAGCAATATCTTACTTGACTCTTTTAGGGAACATATATTCGAGGAATTTTAACAGAAAAACCTCTTCGTGATGAATATCACCTCTCTCTTAGAGTCTGCTATGAGTGTAGGATGAATACATCGTTAAGAAAAAGGAAAATTGGGGTCTAACGTTCCGTCGACAACGAGCTCATTAGCGACGGAGCACAGATGTAACAAGATGGGGGAGTACTGTGTCTTTTTTAAAGAAACTTTACTGGCATTCGCCGTAATCGATTTAGGGAAATCGCATGAATCACAGTCTGGATGACTGGACGCGGACTAGAATCCCACTACACTCGATTTCGAGTCGAGAAGAACACTTTTTAATTTGTCTCTCACACCGCGCATGATATCTTGGTATCGACCCAGTTTCTGGTTTTCAGTCACAATTCATTCTGCGCCTTAATCGTTATGACCTCTCACCTGGTTGCCTGTTTGTATTTCCATCATGCTGTCGGTCTTACTACAACAACCGTCGCGCAGAGCGCTGTTTTTTTTTATATCTTACGTATTTCCTCTGTTAATCCAAGCTTGTAAGTTGGCTCTGAGCACTATGGGACTTACCATCTACGGTCATCAGTCCCCTAGAACTTAGAACTACTTAAACCTAACTAACCTAAAGACAGCATACAACACCCAGTCATCACGAGCCAGAGAAAATCCCTGACCCCGCCGGGAATCGAACCCGGGAACCCGGGCCAAGCTTGTAAGTATTCCTGACTGATGAGCAAATAGATGTAAATAGTTCGAACGGCGCTATTTTATCGTATTCTGATGTACAAGGAGTGTTGCGAGAAGACTAGAATAAAGGCAGAATCCCTGGTATAGCTGGGGTTCTCGACCACAAACCCGGGGAACCACGGCACTAGCAACATTTTACAGTTTTGCAGAGTATGAGTGCCCAGTACGGTACAAATCTACAAGGCACTAGACGTAGGCTTGTTACAAGTTGTTTGAAACCCACACCACTGCTCAAACACCAGCTCGCAGTCCTAAGGCCACAAGATTTTCTTCGTGAACTAGCTGCCAACGCGGAGTCAACAAATTAGGCTCATCAGGGAAACCGTATATTAGATGGACACTTTCGGCACCCCAAAATTGAGGTTCAGAATAAGTTTCCTAAAGATCCTTCCAGTCTTGCAAACAACAGCAGCTACAGCAAGGAAACAATTGTGGATTAAGCGTCTTGAAAGCAGCACAACTTGGCCTCTGTCTTCGGAAATTCTGCCACCTAGGAATGGACAGAATTGGATCTTGTGAAGATAATACATTTACCTTCGTTCTAGAGTTGGAAAATCCCGGAGTAACCTTCAGAAATGTCACTTCCCTGTGAATACCACCAACCGTAACTGCGGAGAAGCTCAGACCACGGCACATGCACTGTGTGTCAGCTGTGCCATATTACCTTGTACAGAAGATTTTCTGCTTGCAACTCCGATCGCAACTGAAGATGCAAGATTTTGGTCAACGTAGCGTAACTTGATAATTCTTCCTCTCGTTTGCTTTTAATGGTAATTAAAATGTGTTATATTTGTTTCTGACTCGAATAGATACCAAAATTTTCGTGGGTAAACCATATTTCATTAGGGTTCTCGAAAGATACTCAGCGTTCCATGTGCCTTTCCAATGATTATTTTTGCGTGGTCGTTCCAGTTTACATCGATCGGGATGTATACTTCCAGATATTCATCGAATGTGGTGGTTTCTGAAGACTAATCATCGATCGAGTAGCTAAAAAATTGGTCTTCCCGTCTGTTTACGTTGAAAAGCAGTGATTCTCTGCAGATTTTCCTACATTTAGCTACAATTTTCTAATCTTGTGACTTATCTATGTACACCATAATTATCCGCACGTGACGTCAAACGCTGTTCACCAGGTCGTTTATTTACACTGGCGAGCCAAACCATTATGACCAACTGCTTGGGGACTGATGAGCTCAGAAGTTAAGTCCAATAGTGCTCAGAGCCATTTGAATCATTTGAACCAACTGCTTAATAGCTTCAAGAATGAGATTTTCACTCTGCAGCGGAGTGTGCGCTGACATGAAACTTCCTGGCAGATTAAAACTGTGTGCCGGTCCGAGACTCGAACTCGGGACCCGAGTTCGAGTCTCGGACCGGCACACAGTTTTAATCTGCCAGGAGGTTGCTTAATAGCTTGATTGTCCGTCTCTGGAACGAAATACATCACTGATTCTGCGTGTCCAGGATTCGACAGTTTGTTGCTAGGTTTATGGAGGTATGTAGTATTAGACTTCTACGCACAGGTCATGTAATTCGCGTAAATAACGGGCTGCTGATTTGCGTTCGCCGTGATGGCGCCCGATAGCGCCCCAGATAGGTACCAAAAAATTTACATCAGGCGAATATGGTCTCCGAGATATCAAAGTGAGTGAGTTCATTTTAGTGCTCTTCAAACCACTGTAGCGCGATTTTGGCTCCGAGACACGGAACATTATACTGCTGAAAGATGAAATCGCCTTCGGGGAAGACATCAAGCATGATGGGATGCAGTTAGTTCACAGCTGTCAGCGTGTCTTCGATTGTTACCATAGGTCCTATGCAAAGGCAGGAGAATGTCTCCCGTAGCAAAATACTGCGCCCACCAGCCTGTGTCCGCGGCGCGCTGCACGTTTCGAGCGGCCCCGATGACAGCGTTTGTGGAGACGACCATCGACCTCATGTAGAAAAAATGTGATTCACCCGAAGAGCCGACACATTTCCATTGATCGACGGTCGAATCCCGACGATCCTGCACACACTGCAGTCGTAACTGACGATATCATTGGGTCAACATGTGAACCCGCAGGGGTGATCTACTGCGGATCTCATTGTTCAACGATGTAAGATGAACGGTGTTCTCCGAAATACTTGTGCGACCATCAGCATTGTGCTCTTCCTGCAGAAATACCACAGATTTCCATCTATCCTGCTTTAGAGAGCAGACGAGCCTCCGAACCAAACGATTTAAGAACAGTCCCGTACGTCCAACTATTTAGCGCCTAGTGGTAGTTCGACTGACCTTCTTCCTCTTTCCATAGATGCCCACGATCGTAGCACGAGAACATTCGACCAGCTTCGTCGTTTCGGAGATACTCGTTCACAAGCTCTGCACAATAATAATCTACTCTTGGTCAAAGTCGCTTACCTCAGTGGATTTACCCATCAGCCCATATCTTCGCTAGGGTGATCCATTGTCCATCTCTGCTCCGCTTGCATACTTTCGTACCACGTCACGTGGATGCAGCGGCATCCAACGTCGCGGTGGGCAGTGGTCATAATGTTTTGGCTTATTACTGTATATCGTGAACAATTTTACAGGTGGCCTGGCCTACTTCCAAAGCTATTTTCTCAGCTAACGATTTCTCCTCGTTAAGGTGGACGCGCTGAGCTGCAGTACACTACTGGTCATTAAAATTCCTACACCAAGAAGAAATGCAGATGATAAACGGGTATTCATTGGACAGATATATTATACTAGAACTGACATGTGATTACATTTTCACGCAATTTGGGTGCATAGATCCTGAGAAATCAGTACCCAGAACAACCATCTCTGGCCGTGATAACGGCCTTGATACGCCTGGGCATTGAGTCAAACAGAGCTTGGATGGCGTGTATAGGTACAGCTGCCCATGCAGCTTCAACACGATATCACAGTTCATCAAGAGTAGTGACTGGCGTATTGTGACGAGCCAGTTGCCCGGCCACCATTGACCAGACGTTTTCAATTGGTGAGAGATCTGGAGAATGTGCTGGCCAGGGCAGCAGTCGAACATTTCCTGTACTCAGAAAGGCCCGTATAGGACCTGCAACATGCGGTCGTGCATTATCCTGCTGAAATGTAAGGTATCGCAGGGATCGAATGAAGGGTAGAGCCACGGGTCGTAACACATCTTAAATGTAACGTCCACTGCTCAAAAGTGCCGTCATTGCGAACAAGAGGTGACCGAGACGTGTAACCAATGGCACCCCATACCATCACGCCGGGTGATACGCCAGTATGGCGATGACGAATACACGCTTCCAATGTGCGTTGACCGCGATGTCGCCAAACACGGATGCGACCATCATGATGCTGTAAACAGAACCTGGATTGATCCGAAGAAATGACGTTTTGCCATTCGTGCACCCAGGTTCGTCGTTGAGTACACCATCGCAGGCGCTCCTGCCTATGATGCAGCGTCAAGGGTAACCGCAGCCATGGTCTCCGAGCTGATAGCCCATGCTGCTGCAAACGCCGTCGAACTGTTGGTGCAGATGGTTGTTGTCTTGGAAACGTCCCCATCTGTTGACTCAGGGATCGAGACGTGGCTGCTTGATCCGTTACAGCCATGCGGATAAGATGCCTGTCATCTCGACTGCTAGTGATATGAGGCCGTTGGGACCCAGCACGGCGTTCCGTATTACCCTCCTGAACCCACCGATTCCATATTCTGCTAACAGTCGTTGGATCTCGACCAACGCAAGCAACAATGCCGCGATACGATAAACCGCAATCGCATTAGGCTACAATCCGACCTTTATCAAAGTCGGAAACGTGATGGTACGCATTTCTCCTCCTTACACGAGGCATCACAACAACGTTTCACCAGGCAACGCCGGTCAACTGCTGTTTGTGTATGAGAAATCGGTTGGAAACTTTCCTCATGTCAGCACGTTGTAGGTGTCGCCAACAGCGCCATCCTTGTGTGAATGCTCCGAAAAGCTAATCATTTGCATCACAGCATCTTCTTCCTGTCGGCTGAATTTCGCGTCTGTAGCACGTTATCTTCGTGGTGTAGCAATTTTAATCGCCAGTAGTGTAGCTACTAAACTTTCAATCTAATGGTAAAGCTGGTACGAAATTCCGTTAACTCGTAGTTAGTGTACTAGGCTGCAGTTTGGGAGTATTTCGAAAGTATTTTGGGAGTCAAGAAACAAGGCGCTAACCTAGGCGACCTTATCTGCTGCCTTCTGGATCTGACGGATGGAGTAGTTGAGCTTCACAAGCGCGCTGTTTGAAGAATCAATGTTGATTCCCACACAGGCAATGTTCGGTTACGAAAAGCGGCATATTATACTAGCATAAAACATGCTCTATAATACTACAACAGTTGAGTTGCGCATTTTTCCAACCAGTTGGTATCCTACATCCCTCCAACGACCTACGATAAAGTGCTGCTTGAAGGATAACACGTTCTTTCGCATAACCTATGCCGAATAATACAACTACCACATCAAATCCAACCGTTTTTCCTCTATTGAGAGATTTTAGTTGATTTACCATTTCGCGATTTTTTACTTTAATATGTCGTTTCGGTGTTAATGTGACAACTTAATATAGGGACTCAGTATGACCTTCATGAGTGAAATAATTGCGGAAGACAGATTCAGTATATCGGCCTTGTCGGTGTCGAAGTCCGTTTCGGTGCCAGTATGATCACTAAGCGGGTGGCTAGGTAATTTTAATCCGTTTATGGCTTTAAGTAAGACCAAAGTATCTTAATGTCATATTAGTAGATAAAGTTTTACTCTCCAGTTCGAGATTCAGAATTAACTCTCTCAGTGGACCTCACTATGAATGGGACAGTAAACCTAGAGCGTGTAAGAAATTTCTGTGTTCTGTGGAGTGAATCTGGCAAACATGAATGGACGCTGACTTATTGTAGTCTTTCTTCTCGGTGGTATAGTTACTTTCATGAATAACAAGAAAGAATAAATTTCATTTTGAAAAGTTTTTTGAGCCGAGAGTATTATTTCAATACAAAAATTCGTTTTATCGTCTAGCAATTACCACGAATTCCCCAGGTGCTATGATACGGGGAAATGCTTCCAGCTACTACGATTCAGCGTATCCCGTAATGTGTCTGTTTCTTGCGACGCCGTCCCATTCTAAAGTATGAGTCGTACAGCCATTAGTGGTAATAGTTTTTTGTCTGAGGTGGAATTCTTCAGCTAGAATAGAGAAGAAAAACGTTTAAATTATTGAAGGTATGGCACTAAAAACATCTGACCGAGAACTCATTATTGGTCATCATCTTCCTCTGAGAAACGAAATGAAAGGGAGTGAATTGTTACTTTCTTTCTATAATTTCAAAGACGTTTGTTGCCACTGTCATCCATCGAGTTGCTTCTAGCGACAGAGTATACAGCATCAATAATAAAAGAGCCATTCGGAAGAGAAAGACAGGTACCTCTATTAATAAGAAGCATAAAGAAAGAGCGGACGACGGGACTCAATCTGTTTCTTTAACTTGCAATTGAAAATAAGAACACCGCCGATGGCCTCAAAACCTTACGTCTTGTTACTGTGAAGCAATCAGGGACTAGTCAAATTGTATTCTTGGCAGGGAAATGTGAAGCTCTTCAGAAAAGAGTTTTGCACTTTTGTATGGTGATTTAAAAGTGAAAAAAGTGGGAACGTGCAACGGTAGTTCTAGTTTTCACAGCGTCAAAAAACGTATAAAACAATCTGGCGAATGAGGATGTGGGTCGCTCATACAACCGTGTTTACGGCGTCACGTTCATATGATAGCAACGCGGACATGCATGATGTTTCATAGATTCTGAATATGAAAAGTAAAAGTTTTTGACAAGCGATAATAAACAAAGAGCCTAGCATTTTGTTGTGCAACTAAAATTTGCTAACTTTTTATCTACTGTAGTAGTGAAGCAACAGAGCCCTTTTTTCTGTGTAACGATGTCAGTTGTTTGGGCCAGCCGGGGTGGCCGAGCGGTTCTAGGCGCTACAGTCTGGAACCGCGTGACCGCTACGGTCGCAGGTTCGAATCCCGCCTCGGGCATGGATGTGTGTGATGTCCTTAGGTTAGTTAGGTTTAAGTAGTTCTAAGTTCTAGGGGACTGATGACCTCAGCAGTTAAGTCCCATAGTGCTCAGAGCCATTTGAACCATTTTTTTTCAGCTGTTTGGAAGACAGAGCCTCTTCAATTGCAGCAGTCGAATTACTCGCAAAACAGTTGCGAAATGTGACGAGCAACGATACTTTATATCTAGTGTTACGCAGAAAGGGTTTAAAGGGACCTACAAAGAAACACGACCAGCTTGACCTCATATTTGAAGGAGAAAAACGTACACGCCAGCCTGTGTGACCGAGCGGTTCTAGGCGCTTCAATCTGGAACCTCGGGCGTGGACGTGTGTGATGTCCTTAGGTTAGTTAGGTTTAAGTAGTTCTAAGTTCTAGGGGACTGAAGACCTCCGATGTTGAGTCCCATGGTGCTCAGAGCCATTTGAACCAAAAACGTACACCTGCAAGTTGTCAGCCCCAGCAACTGATCCCGTCCGAAAATTTGGGCCATAATTCTGACCTGGATGTACAGTTTTCACAAACGTGCGCGTATCGGTTGTCAGTCACTCCGCCCCACTGCAGCCGATTAATGCTCGATTGCGAAATACTGTACAGTGGAGTCAGTAAAGAGGTTTGTGAAATGCTATTTTAACACTGGTAACATGCTTTGTTCATGGCATCCAATTGCATAATGATATCCGTAGGTGGTGTGAGAGATTCGTTTTTTTTTAACAATTGTATGATTCTATGTCGCAATTCACAGATGCAGTGTAAATTAATGATACGAATAAGTTTTTCATTAAAGAAATAGCGTAGAACAGATTTTTTTTATTTTTTATTTTTTATTCTGAAGCTGACATTGAAGTGAAGTTCATTTACAGGAGAAGCTCTGTTCTCCGACGTGATTGGCCTGATTAAATTGTAAATCGAAAATCATTAACTTCGTTTCATCATAATTGTTCATTTGGTTAGGTTTATTCATGTTGATTTTGAGGTGTATATGCAGCAGCAAAATATCAGTACGAGAATATTGTTTAAATTCGAGGGGCGTTCAATAAGTAATGCAACACACTTTTGTCTGTAAGCAGGTTGGTTTTATTCAGGATTCCAATACATCAATTTATTCCCCACTGTTTTGGCTAAAGAACATTTATTTTTCAACATAATCTCAGTTCAGTGCTACGGCCTTACACCACCTTACTGAGAGGCCCTGTATGCCCGCATGGTACCACTCTACTGGTCGACGTGAGAGTCATCGTCTTTCTGCATCAATAATCTCCCCCCTATCCACGCACTGCCTCCCACGGAGTGTCTCCTTCATTGGGCCAAACAGATGCAGCAAGACAGCTAAATTTCGATTACGCGATAAGTCACACAAATCTGAAGGCTGTAAATTCAACTAAATACTTAGGGATTACAGTTACAAATAACCTAAATTGGAACGATCACATAGATAATATTGTGGGTAGAGCAAACCAAAGACTGTGATTCATTGGCAGAACCCTTAGAAGGTGCGACAGGTCTACCAAGAGACTGCTTACACTAGGCTTGTCCGCCCTGTTCTGGAGTACTGATGTGCGGTGTGGGATCGGCATGAGGTGGGACTGGCGAATGACATCGAAAATGTCCAAAGAAGGGCAGCTCGTTTTGTATTATTGCGAAATAGGCGTGATAGTGTCACAGACATGATACGTGAATTGGAGTGGCAATCATTAAAACAAAGGCGTTTTTCGTTGCGACGGGATCTTCTCATGAAATTTCAATCACCAGTTTTCTCCTCCGATTGCGAAAACATTCTGTTGTCACCCACCTACATAGAGAGAAATGATCATCGCGATAAAATAAGAGAAATCAGGGGTCGCACGGAAAAATTTAAGTGCTCGTTTTTCCCACGTGCCATTCGGGAGTGGAACGGTAGAGAGACAGCATTAAGGTGATTCATTGAACCCTCTACCAGGTACTTAATTGTAAATAGCAGAGTACTCACGTAGATGTAGATGTAGATGGAATTCGGAGGGAGGACATCAAACAGAATAACTCCTTCAGAGTCCCAAAGATCGTTGCCATGACTTAACCGACTTTTTCTGAGGAGGGAAGTGGTGTGGCCCCACTCCATTGACTGCCTTTTTGTTGCCGGTTCGAAGTGATGAATCCATGTTTTACCGCCTGTAATGAAGTTCGACAAAAAAATGTCACGATCAGGCTCGTAACGCGCACGCAGTTCTGTACAGATGGTCCTTCGTTGCTCCTTATGTTCTTCGGTTAGGCGACGAGATACTCAGCTGGCACAGAACTTTGAGTGCTCCATTTGGTGGACAAGTGTGTCAGCACTGCCAACAGAAACGTCCAGTTGAGCAACGAGGTGTCTGATTGTGATACGTCCATCACCTTGAACGAGAATATCCGCACGTTCCAACGTTGCTGGAGTCACAGCTGTGTGCGGCCGCCCGGAAAGGTTTGCGCGACCTTACTCCAATGACAGACGCCTTGCCCACAGACTCACCATGCTTTTGTTCACTGCCAGGTCTCCGTAGATATTCTACAAATGCCTATGAATATCTGCGATGCTCTGGTTTTCCGCTGAAAGAACCTCAATGACAGTTCTCTGTTTAGAGCGCACCTCCATTACAGACGCCGTTTTGAAGGCTGCGTATAGAGCCACCACCTATCAGAACTTCGTGACACTATAGGGGCTGAAGCGGGAATATTCCAGGATGTTACACAACAAACTCCGCATTTTTCAACCGAAACTGGCGGAGACAAAAAGAAATGTATTGCATTACTTATTGAACGCCCTTCGTAATATCGAACGTGTAATGTGTTTCAGGTTGACATACACTGCCAAGTCACATTAATGTGACCACCTGTCGAAAGCGTGAATAACCAACTTCTGAAGCGCGGACCAATGCGAAACGTGCAGGAAGCACGTCATTGGGGTTCTGGAAGCTACCGACAGGAATATGGAGCCATGCCGACTCTACATCTACATCTACATTTATACTCTGCAAGCCACCCAACGGTGTGTGGCGGAGGGCACTTTACGTGCCACTGTCATTACCTCCATTTCCTGTTCCAGTCGCGTATGGTTCGTGGGAAGAACGACTGCCGGAAAGCCACCGTGCGCGCTCGAATCTCTCTGATTTTACATTCGTGATCTCCTCGGGAGGTATAAGTAGCGGGAAGCAATATATTCGATACCTCATCCAGAAACGCACCCTCTCGAGACCTGGACAGCAAGCTACACCGCGATGCAGAGCGCCTCTCTTGCAGAGTCTGCCAGTTGAGTTTGCTAAACATCTCCATAACGCTATCACGCTTACCAAATAACCCTGTGACGAAACGCGCCGCTATTCTTTGGATCTTCTCTATCTCCTCTGTCAACCCTACCTGGTACGGATCCCTCACTGATGAGCAATACTCAAGTATAGGTCGAACGAGTGTTTTGTAAGCCACCTCCTTTGTTGATGGACTACATTTTCTAAGGACTCTCCCAAAGAATCTCAACCTGGCACCCGCCTTACCAACAATTAATTTTATATGATCATTCCACTTCAAATCGTTCCGTACCCATACTCCCAGATATTTTACAGAAGTAACTGCTACCAGTGTTTGTTCCGCTATCATATAATTATACAATAAAGGATCCTTCTTTCTATGTACTCGCAATACATTATATTTGTCTATGTTAAGGGTCAGTTGCCACTCCCTGCACCAAGTGTCTATCCGCTGCAGATCCAGTGCCGTCGCTAGCTGCGCTAAGTCTCCCGTTTGCGGATCCATGGCACGAACAGACCATGGAGGTGGAGAGAGATTGGGTTTAAATCCGGGGAGTTTGGCGGCCAGGGGAGTACGGTAAACGCATCCCAGTGCTCCTCCAACCACGCACGTACTGCGAGCTGTGTGAAGCGTTGCATTGTCCTGCTGGTAGATCCCATTGTACCGAGGAAAAAGAAACTACGTGTAGGGGTGAACATGAGCCCCAAGGATGGAGGCATACTTGTTGTTCTGCAGTAACTACAAGCGCCGCAATGAAAATGAAGAACGCAAGAGAAGAGAAGGCGGTGAAACGACGTCGGCCAATAGCGCGCTGACCAGGACGCCACCACGATAGGAGCGGCGTCTAGCCGAAGTGAATAAAGCGCCGCTCCTGCCAGCCTCGGCCGGACATTAGTGGACAGCATTCGCAGAGTATTAGCACGCCCTAGCAGAGAGTGCTATGATAGCAGTTAGTAGTGATCCATCTACATCTACATCTACATGGTTACTCTGCAATTCACACTTAAATGCCTGGCAGAGGGTTCATCGAACCATTTTCATACTACTTCTCTACCATTCCACTCTCGAATGGCACGTGGGAAAAAGGAACACCTAAATCTTTCAGTTCGAGCTCTGATTTCTCTTATTTTATTATGACGATCATTTCTCCCTACGTAGGTGGGTATCAACAAAATATTTTCGCATTCGGAAGAGAAAGTTGGTGATTGAAATTTCGTAAATAGATCTCGCCGCAAAGAAAACCACCTTTGTTTCAGTGACTGCCACCCCAACTCGCGTATCATATCAGTGACACTCTCACGCCTATTGCGCGATAAGACGAAACGAGCTGCCCTTCTTTGCACTTTTTCGATGTCCTCCGTCAATCCTATCTGATAAGGATCCCATACCGCGCAGCAGTATTCCAGCAGAGGACGGGCAAGTGTAATGTAGGCTATCTCTTTAGTGGGTTTGTCGCATCTTCTAAGTGTTCTGCCAACAAAGCGCAGTCTTTGTTTCGCCTTCCCCACAACATTATCTATGTGGACTTAACAATTTAAGTTGCTCTTAATTGTAATACATAGGTATTTAGTGGAATTGACAGCCCTTAGATTTGTGCGATTTATCGTATACCCAAAATTTATCGGATTTCTTTTAGTACTCATGTGGATGGCCTCGCACTTTTCTTTGTTTAGTGCCAATTGCCACTTTTCGCACCATACAGAAATTCTCTCTAGATAATTTTGTAATTGGAATTGATCGCCTGATGATTTTACTAGACGGTAAATTACAGCGTCATCTGCAAACAATCAAAGGGGGCTGCTCAGATAATCACCTAGATCATTTATATAAATCAGGAACAGCAGAGGGCATATGACACTACCTTGCTGAACGCCATACATCACTTCTGTTCTACTCGGTGATTTACCGTCTATCACTATGAGCTGTGACCTCTCTGAGAGGAAATGGCGAATCCAATCACACAACTGAGACGATACTCCATATGCACGCAATTTGATTAATAATCGCTTGTGAGGAACGGTATCAAAAGCCTTCTGGAAATCTAAGAAGATGGAATCAATCTGAGATCTCTTGTCGACAGCACTCGTTACTTCATGGGAATAAAGAGCTAGCTGTGTTGCACAAGAACGATATTTTCTGAATCTGTGTTGGTTATGTGTCAATAAGTCATTTTCTTCTTCCGTATCAATTACTTACTTGGACATTGTCTATAGCGAAGAACATTACTGTTTGCATGTTGCCCATCGTTTGCGACAACTTCTTGTAAATCCCAAAGTTAAGTGTTGTCAAATCTGCTTTATTGAAATAAAACTACTAATGTTATTTGCCTGAATTGTCGTATAGCATTCCGAGAACGCAACATCCTTTAGGCACCCTATACGAGACGAGTGGGCTGGACCCCACATTTATCTTGACCGAATATGCTTTCCACACTGAGGAGACCATCAAGAAAATGCCACGAAAATATTCCCCAGGCCAAACGCTCTCTCCTCCGTCCTGGATCCACTATTTTTTAGACGTTTCAGGCTGTACACGCCAACGGCCATCTGTCCGATGGAACATAAAACGTCATTCATCTGAAAAGGTCGACTGTCGGCATTCATCGGAAGTCCAGTCACGGTACCAGCGAGCAGATTCCAGCTTTCATCGCCAACGAACAGGGTAGGTAATCTGAAGATGCCGCAGCGAGCAGACACGTGTCTCAGTCCCACAAGGTGCGCAGTAAGCAGCACACACTTTTTATTTGTTAGAATAAAGGTGAAGAATATATCAAATACCTTACTTTATGTTTTGCAATTTGGATGCATAAAAGGCGATGGCAGTGAGTCCTCTCGCACTATACACTCTGAAATGAAACGTACGAACGCAGAAACCAGACGGCTGCAAGTGAACTGGTGCTTAAATTTTTCGTTCCTCCGGGCCAGATGAGATGAAGCCGCAAAATAGCTCCGTACTTGCGTCTGCTTATTCGTTCTAGTATTGCGGACTAGTAAAAAGCGCGGGAAACTAAGCACATCTGAGTTACACACTTCCTCAGCTCCATGGCTCTGAGCACTATGGGACTTAACATCTGAGGTCATCAGTCCCCTATAACTTAGAACTACTTAAACCTAACTAACCTAAGGACATCACACACACCCATGCCCGAGGCAGGATTCGAACCTGCGACCGTAGCGATCGCGCGGTTCCAGACTGAAGTGCCTAGAACCGATCGGCCACTTCGGCCGGCCTCAGCTCCATCCTTTAAGTACTACCGAGCATTATAACGACCGTTCAGGAGTTCACAATTAACAAATAGCCGGCTGCTGTGCCCGAGCGATTCTAGGCGCTTCAGTCCGGAACCGCGCTGCTGCTACGGTCGCAGGTTCGAATCCTGCCTCGGGCATGGAAGTGTGTGATGTTCTTAGGTTAGTTAGGTTTAAGTAGTTCTAAGTCTAGGGGACTGATGACCTCAGATGTTAAGTCCCATAGTGCTTAGAGCCATCTCAACCATAAAAAAAAGAAAAAAAACAAGTACTACATGTGGTAATAATCGAAGTCACCATGAGCTGTGGATGGTGTGAATTCTATTGCGGGTCACCTGCATCCCTTCGTGCTTTATATCTGCACCGACAGTGAGGGCGCCTTCCAACAGAATGGCTATCCGTGTCATAAGGCCAGAATCGTGTTACAGTGCTGCAGCAGTGTGATAATGACTTCACGTTGATGTGCAGACCACCAAATTCGTCTGATCCGAACCTGATGGAACACATCTGGGACAATATCAGGCGCCAGCTCTGCGCCCAAATATCACAGGCCCGCAATTTACGGGAGTTGCGTGACCTGTGCGTCGACATTTGGCGCCACATTCCTTCGAAAACCTGCTAAGGAACTGTAGAATCCGTGCCACACAGAATCGCTACTGTACTGCGTTCCAAAGGTGAACTAACACTGTATAAAGAAGGTGACTATAATGGTTTTACTCATCAGATTTTTATGGCAGGATGTAATATTTTCCTTGGCTCGTCTTGAACCGTTCACTCTCAGAATTTTGAGCGTAAATCGTAACGTGATGCATAACGTCTTTCAGGTAGTGTTTTCAATTGGAGCTTTTCTCTGAGCCTTCTCTATCTTCACCGTTATTCATCTCTTACGTTCCATGATGACGATGAAAACTCAAGAATCGGTCGAAGAAGAATTTTTTAAAAGATATTCTTCGTCGATAATACTCACTTTTATTGGTTTCTTCCAATGAATCTGCCATATCAACAATTAAATTTATGCAAGTGATTCTCATTAACGTTTCAAAACTTACGAAGCGATGTATACTGAAGCGCCAAAGAAACTGGTTTAGATATGGTAAACAGGCGGAATACGGCGCTGCGGTCGGCAACGCCTGTATAAGACAACAAGGGTCTGACGTTGTTGTTGGATTGGTTACTCCGAGGTAGCAATGAAGTGGGGATTTTCCGGTACGACCATTTCACGAGTGTACAGTGAATATCAGGAATCCTGTAAAACATCAAATCTCTGACATCGCTGCGGCCGGAAAAAGATCATGCAAGAACGGTTCCAGCAACGACTGAAGAGAACCGTTCAACGAGATAGAGGTGCAACCCTTCCGCAAATTGCTGCAGATTTCAATTCTCGGCCATCAATAAGTGTCAGCGTGCGAACCATTCAACGAAACATCATCGATAAGGACTTTTGGAACCGAAGGCCCACTCGTCTACCCCTTGACACAAAGCTTTACGCCTCGCAGGGGCGTATCGACACCGACATTGGACTGTTGATGACTGGAAACATGTTGCCTGTCGGACGAGTCTCGTATCAGGATTGAATCGAGCGAATGGACGTGTACGGGTATGGAGACAACCTCATGAATCCATGGAACCTGCATGTCAGCAGGGGACTGTTCAAGTTGGTGGAGGCTGATAATGGTGCGGGGCGTGTGCAGATGGAGTGATGTGGGACACCTGGTACGTCTAGATACGACACTGACAGGTGACACATACTTAAAACCCCTGCGGGTTCAGGGGTTAGAATAGGCCCGCGGTATTCTGCCTGTCGTAAGAGGCGACTAAAAGGAGTCTCAAAAGTTTCGGCCTTATGTATGGTCCCCTGTCGGGTTTGACCTCCATATCTCAAAATTCTTCTGAAGAGCGAGCCGATTGGGGAAGGGCGCCTTACTTGGTGCATTGTGTCCATCTTGCGATCAGACCTTTCGCCAGCTTATTTGTCGTTGCATTGCAGTCCTGCCCGCTCTCCATCTCTTGGGCATGGATACGTTCCTGCGTGCACATTCCACCTTGCGCTGTGCAGTGCCACTTTCTCCACTGACGGCGACCGTGGACCACATGTCACCTAACATCCAGCACGGTAGCCAGTCCGTTGTGGTGGGGCCGCCATGTACCCTGTTGGTTGTAGCCCCCTGACAACACAGGGATCGCTCTACTGATGCCTGCGCCGTTAACTCCCCACGTATGCCAAGGAGTAGATGCCCATCTCCCTGGGGCATCAGGACTCCCGGCAATGGCCATCCTGCCTGGTGGCCTTTGCTGAGGCTGGGTGGCGCCCGTGGGGAGGGCCCTTGGTCGGAGTAGGTGGCATCAGGACGCATGACCCGCAAAGAAGCGTGGTACATCATTTCTCGCTGGCGGCCAGCCGCCAGCAGTCTCTAAGCGTTCTCGGGCTCAATTTAATGCTCAGAAGTACGATCCGACAACGTTCCCCTCCCTGGCCACGCCGTGGGAGGAGCGTAAGTCTCAGGATGGCGGTAACAGTTATTCGCCCCGATTCTTAGTTTGTACGAGAGCTGATGGGGAGTCTTTTCTATCCACAAAGCCTCAGTTCTTCGTCGAGCATTTAGAGGACAAGTTTGGGGAGGTGGAGGGCTTGTCCAAAATGCGCTCTGGGTCAGTACTGATACAAACGTCATCCTCCGCCCAGTCGTGCAGGTTACTTGCTTGTGACATGTTGGGGGATGTTAACGTTACCATCACACCACATAAGAGTTTAAATATGGTCCAGGGTGTTATTTTCCATAGGGACCTACTTCTGCAGTCTGATGACGAGCTGCGCACCAACTTAGAGCGTAGAGGTGTTCATTTCATTTGGCGCGTTCATCGGGGTCCAAGGGACAATCAGGTTGCTACCGGTGCCTTCATCTTGCCCTTCGAGGGTGATACATTACCGAAGAAGGTCAAGGTGATGGTCTACCGTTGTGACGTCAAGCCCTATATCCCTCCCCCGATGAGGTGCTTTAAGTGCTGGAAGTTCGGCCATATGTCTTCCCGCTGCAGTTCCAGTATCACATGTCGAGATTGCGGACGCCCATCACATCCCAATACTCCATGTGCCCCGCCTCCCATCTGTGTCAACTGCTGAGAGCATCATTCACCTTGCTCGCCAGACTGCAAAGTCTTTCAGAAAGAGTGCAAAATCATGGAATATAAGACCTATACTGACCTATACTGAGGCCAAAAGGAAATATGACAGACTACATCCTGTGAGCACCTTCTTACGCCGCTGCTACAACAACTGTGCTAGCCCCATCAGTTTCGAGACTTCCAGCCGGCTCGATGAGCAGTACAACTCCTCCTGCCCCCTTGCCCGTGGGGGCTCTACCCACCCAGTTGCTCCTGCACCACCTACCTCAGGAGAAACATCCTCCCACCCATCGGGGACGTCCGTCCCCGCTTCTCAGCCGGAGAAGCGTCCAACTTCTTCGGCTACTCTCGCTCGTAAGGGTTCCCTTGTGTCCCTCCCTTCCCAGGCTTCCACCAGCGGGAATGATGACGCCAGACAGTGGCATAAGTCCCCACCAGCGGCTGGTCATAGGGCTTCGCGATCTTCCTCCGTCCCGGAGACTGAATCGGTGCAGCCTTCCCAGCCGGTGAAACCCAAGGTTCAGCGAGAGAAGTCCAAGCGAAAGACCACTAAGGACAAAGAACTTGTGGCACCGACCCCACCGCACCCTTCGAGCTTTGCGTTTGAGGATGAGGTCGAGATCCTGGCGTCCGCTGAGGACCTTGATCTCGCCAGTCCCTCAGACGCCATGGATGTCACTCGCGCGGGTACTGAAACGGTGGCAGAGAGTGAACACACGGCATAAACGGCCTCCCCAGTCCCTTCATGCCTTTCACAGCCATGGACAATACCATCCTCCAGCGGAACTGCAGCGGTTTCTTCCACCATCTAGATGAGCTCCGACAACTTATCAGCCTTCACCCTTTCTTCTGCATTGCTCTTCAGGAAACTTGGTTTCCAGCAATGCGAACCCCCGCCCTCCGTGGCTATCGGGGTTATTATAAGAACCAGGCAGCTTATGAAAGGGCGTCTGGTGGCGTCTGCATCTATGTCCTTCACTCACTTCACAGCGAATCCATCCCTCTCCAAACACCTTTAGAGGCTGTCGCTGTTCGGGTGTGGACGCCACAGGCTGTTACCGTCTGCAGTCTTTACCTTCCACCGGATGGTGATGTCGCGCAGCATGTCCTGGCTACGCTGATAGCCCAATTGCCGCCACCTTTCTTGTTACTGGGCGACTTCAACGCCCATAACCCTCTGTGGGGTGGGTCAGTGACAACAGGTCGAGGCGCCACCATTGAGCATTTATTGACACGGCTCGATCTTTCGATTTTAAATGATGGTGCCTTCACACACTTCAGTGTGGCGCACGTACTCTGCCATCGACCTTTCGATCTGCAGCCCTATCCTCTTACCTACTGTCCACTGGAGTGTGCATGACGACCTGTGTGGTAGTGACCACTTTCCGATCTTTCTGTCGCTGCCACAGCGTCACTCTTCTGGGCGCCCTAGCAGATGGGCTATGAATTAGGCTGACTGGGACTTGTTCTCCTCCACTGCCGCTATTGACCCTGTTTCTCATGAAGCCATTGATACGGTGGTTCACTCAGTCACCACCAGCATCATGAATGCCGCAGAATCTGCCATTCCCCGTTCTTCTGGGTCCCCTCGGCGGAGGACAGTGCCTTGGTGGTCGCCTGAGATCTCTGAAGCGATTAAAGATCGCCGACGGACGCTCCAGCGTCACAAGCGACATCCCTCCATAGAACACCTCATCGCCTTCAAACGGCTGCGTGCGGGAGTCCGCCGCCTTATCCGCCAACACAAGCAGGAGTGCTGGGAGCGGTATGTGTCCACCATTGGCCTCCATGTCACTCCATCGCAGGTTTGGGCCAAGATTCGACGCCTCTATGGCTATCGGACCGCAGTCGGCGTCCCTGCGCTCTCACTGAATTGAGCAATTTGTACTGACTCCGACGTATTTGCCGACCGCTTGGCCGAGCATTTTGCTCTGAGTTTGGCTTCTTCGAATTACCCACTGGCCTTCCGCTCCATTAAAGAGTGGATGGAAAGAACGTCGGAGCCTTTCATTTCGCACCCACCTACAATATTCCAATCAGTGAGTGGAAATTTCACAGTGCCCTCGCCGCTTGCCCTGATACCGCTCCTGGGACAGATCGCATCCACTGTCAGATGCTGAAACACCTTTCAGTGGACTGCCGGCGGCGCCTCCTCGACCTTTACATCCGTATTTGGGTCGAGGGTGAGTTTCCGTCGCAATGGCGGGAAAGTATTGTTATCCCCATTTTGAAACCTGGCAAGAACCCTTTGGAGGTGGACAGCTACCGTCCCATTAGCCTCACCAACGTTCTTTGCAAGTTGCTTGAACAGATGGTGAGCCAGCGCTTGAATTGGGTACTGGAATCTCGGGGCCTTCTGGCTCCGTCTCAGGGTGGGCTCCGTAAAGGCCGCTCCGCCGCCGCCACTCTGGTGAGCCTGGAGTCGGCCATCCGTACTGCCTTTGCCCGCCGTCAGCACCTGGTTGCTGTCTTCTTCGACATGCGGAAGGCATACGATACGACATCTCGTCATCACATCCTTTCTACGCTTCATGGATGGGGTCTTCGGGATCCACTGCCGATTTTCATCCGAAATTTTCTGTCGCATCGAACCTTCCGCGTGCAAGTCGCAGCTTCACATAGCTCCTCCCGAGTTCAGAAGAACGGGGTGCCACAGGGATCTGTTTTAAGTGTCTGCCTGTTTTTAATAGCAATTAACGGGCTCGCTGCGGCGGGAACGTCTGTCTCAGCGTCCTTGTATGCTGACGACTTCTGCCTTTACTATAGCTCTATTGGCATTGCAGCCGCTGAACGTCAGCTTCAGGGCGCTATCCGCAAGGCGCAGTCTTGGGCTGTAGCGCATGGCTTTCAGTTTTCGGCTGCCAAGACCTGCGTTATGCATTTCTGCCGGCGACGCACTGTTCACCCGGAGCCGCGGCTTTATCTTGATGGCGAACTTCTTGCTGTGGTTGCCACACATAGGTTTTTGGGTGTAGTTTTTGATGCCCGGTTGACTTGGCTGCCTCATATTCGGCAGCTTAAACAGATGTGTTGGCGGCATCTAAATGCTCTGCGATGCCTGAGTCACACCAGCTGGGGCGCCGACCGATTTACCCTCTTACGGCTCTACCAGGCGTTAATCCAGTCCCGTCTGGGTTATGGGAGCCTGGCTTATGGTTCGGCATCCCCTTCTGCGTTGCGGGTGCTGGACCCACTCCTACACAGCGGGATACGACTTGCCACTGGTGCCTTCCGGACCAGCCTTGTGGACAGCATACTCAGGTATCCCTCCACTGCGGTTACGGCGCCAACGTTTGCTGGCCGCTTATGCTGCCCATGTTTTTAGCTTGCCCGGGCATCCAAATTATCGTCTTCTGTTCCTGTAATCAGTCGTTCATCTGCCAGAACGTCGGTCCCGGTCAGGTTGTACGATCGCGGTCCGCGTCAAAGAGCCTCTCTCCGGGCTTGGGGTTTTCCCTGTTCCACCTCCTTTCCGGGCCCCTTTGCGTACACCCCCATGGTGTGTTCCTCGCCCTTGCCTTCGGCTCGACTTGGCACAGGGCCTGAAGGACTCAGTCCCTCCGGAGGCCTTCCGCCGCCGCTTTTATTCCATCCTGGCCACGTATCAGGGCTCTGGCGTTGTTTACACTGACGGCTCGATGGTTGCTGGTCGTGTCGGTTATGCTCTGACACTAGGGGACCACTATGAACAACATTCATTGCCAGCTGGCTGCAGC
Source organism: Schistocerca piceifrons (assembly GCF_021461385.2). NCBI lineage: Eukaryota > Metazoa > Arthropoda > Insecta > Orthoptera > Acrididae > Schistocerca > Schistocerca piceifrons. Next base: position 128,284,993 of record NC_060149.1, read on the forward strand.
GTTTTTACTGCTGAGCTGGTCGCCATCTTTCGTGCCCTAGAGTATATCCGCTCCTGCTCAGGTGAGTCCTTCGTTATCTGTAGCGACTCCCTGAGCAGTTTACGAGCCATCGACCAGTGTTTCCCTTGTTCTCGTCTGGTGATGGCTATCCAGGAGTCCCTGCATACTCTTGCCCGTTGCGGCCGTTCTGTTGTCTTTGTGTGGACCCCAGGCCATGTTGGGATACCCGGCGATGAATATGTAGACCGCCTGGCGAAAGAGGCCACTAGTAAACCATCCCTGGACATTGGCCTCCCGGAGACTGATTTGCGAGGGATCGTACGCCGCAAAATTTTCGAACTTTGGGACACTGAATGGCGCGCCCTGCCTTCACCTAACAAACTTCGGGCCATCAAGGAGGCTACCGGTGTGTGGCGCTCCTCCTTGCGGGTCTCTCGCAAGGGGTCTGTTGTCCTCTGCCGGCTGTGCATTGGGCACACATGGATGACGTACGGCCACCTATTGCGGCGTGAGGACCCACCTTTATGTCGCTGCGGCTCCGTTTTCACGGTGGTCCACATTTTATTGGAGTGTCCACTTTTAGCTGTACTCAGGCAGATGTTCGCACTGCCTGACACGCTCCCTGCCCTTTTAACAGATGACTGTGCCATGGTGGACTTAGTTTCGCGTTTTATTCGGGCAGGGGGTTTTTATCATTTAATCTGAGTGTTTTTTAGGTCCTTTTTGTTTTGATTCTGGCCTTTGGCCTGCGATTTTGGACTGAGTTTTTAATGTGTTCTCGGTGGTTAGCTTTTCCTTTTTTATCTCTATGGTCGGGCAACCACCGTCACACTCTGTGTGATTTTAATTTGTTTTGTCTGATCTCTGTCTGAGTCTTTCTTGTCCTGTGTCGTCTGCCGTCTTTTTTGTTGTTCGTTTTTTATTCTCTGTGGGTGATTTTAGTTTTTTTTTTTTTTTTTTTGGAAAAAGGGATCGATGACCATAGCAGCCTGGTCCCTTTAACCCCCACAGACCAACCAACACATACCTAAGCATCCTGTCTGATCACATGCATCCATTCATGTCCATTGTACATTCCGACGGACTTGGCCAATTCCAGCAGGACAATGCGACACCCCACACGTCCAGAATTGCTACGTAATGGGTCCATGAACAGTCTTCTGAGTTTAAACACTTCCTCTGGCCAACAAACTCCCCTGCCATGAACATTATTAAGCACATCTCGGATCCCTTGCACGTGCTGTTCAGAAGAGATCTCCACCTTCTCGTACTCTTATGCATTTATGGACAGCGCTGCAGGATTGATGGTGTCTATTCCCCCCAGCACTACTTCTGGTATTAGTCAAGTCCATGCCACGTCGTGTTGCGGCACTTCTGCGTGCTCGCAGGGGGCCCTACACGATATCAGGCAGGTATACCAGTTTCTGTGTCTCCTCAGTATAGATGATGCTGAGACAAGTAATTTAATATAAGACACATCCGTGCCGCAAATCTCGGGAAATACCCCATAAGTAGATGACAAATGTTGAAAATCTGATGTCGCGAAGTAACGTACGTCGCCGCACATGCAGCGGTTGAGCCTTTCGGCCTGTGGCACCTGATCATTCAAACCCAACTCAAGTATTCACATCGGTGTGTGTCCAGGCCTACGTCAACGGCTTTAGAGCGTGGGCTCAGGGTCTGAGTCTTGCGTCTGGCAGGCAGCATTTTTTTTCATTGCGTTAGACATTTACGAAGGTTATTCGGAAAGTAAGGAACGACCGGTAGCGAAATGGAAACCACAGCGAGTTTTCCACAGGTGTGTTTGGCAGTGTCTTTAGTATGCCCATCGATCGTATTACGTCATTCTTTTTAGTTCTGAGCACACAGGTAGCACATAAAGATACCTGGAACAATAGTGTCTCCCGCCAAGTACGAGCGCCTGGTTAGAAATTTCGCTTAAAGCTATGCAGCCAACATTACAGAACTGTCGTGCGTTTTCTTCTTCAAGACAATTCTCAGCCGCATTCTGCAGGGGCAATGAAGATGCCACTGCATCGTTTTCAATTGGAAAAGTTTCATTACCCACAATACAGCCCGTAATTATCTCCATCTGAGTTTTATCTCTGCTCACATGAACCGCTGGCTATGAAGACAACATTTTGACACAGACAACGAGCTTTTTGTTGATGTTTCGAAACCCAGCGCGTTCATATGCCTAATAAGTGAGCAAGAGGTCATATGAAGTGTGTCCTGCCATGTGGTAGTGTGAGCAAAGCATAAAATTGACCAAAACAGTTTAAACTTCACAGCGGAGGAAGCCAGGAACATCAACAGAACATTTGAAACAAAACATTAGTTAATAAGTAATGTAGCAAATCGATTCGAAGGTATTAATCATGAAGGAGAAGCCGGCCGCGGTGGTCTTGCGGTTCTAGGCGTGCAGTCCGGGACCGCGCGACTGCTACGGTCGCAGGTTCGAATCCTGCCACGGGCATGGATGTGTGTGATGTCCTTAGGTTAGTTAGGTTTAAGTAGTTCTAAGTTCTAGGGGACTGATGACCACAGCTGTTAAGTCCCATAGTGCTCAGAGCCATTTGAACCATGAAGGAGAAATACGTGAGACTATTTTAGTAGCTGTTGACACGTGTGAGATCGGAGTATTGTATGTAGTTTATTGTATAGTTTCACATTATATGTAATAACTTCGAAAGCTAAAGAAGCAGAATATGTAAAACAGTGTTCGCCTTACTCCAGCCGGTGAAGCAGGCTTGCAGAGTCAGTTTTCAGCGCTAGAGTTAAACTTCGAAGCTGAAATAGTTTGACTTTCTTTTTTCTGACAGATACAGTCCATTGCCAAAGATAAAAGTAGTGTTATGTGACAGCGCAGGATCTTGTACTCCACAGACGACTGATCAGTGAACTTTTCGACTTATAATCTAATCTTAGGCTGTCATCTACCAAAATATTACAGTGATTTACTGGTTATAGATATTGTTTCTCTCGCACAGTATGATTTAAGAAACCCGCTAAATCGACCGACTTACTGCTTGTTTCTTGCAGATGAACTTGAATAGACACGTTAAGATGAAAAAACAGTTCTCCGTCAACAATTTTAAGATAGACATTTACATAGTAAGTTTTCAACATGACAAAAAGCTTCATGTCTGTGAAGGAATAAAAAACCATAATCCTGTCCAAAGGAACGTTCTAGTGGTATGAAGGTAATGTGCAGGTTTTTATAAATGCTACTTTAATCATTATTTGGCGATAGTAATTACAGCGTCAACGAACAGATGCAGAACTGAGAACATCATGTGCTGCATGAATTTCTTACGCGTAATTCATTTCTATAATAAGATGAACTTGTCACGGACTTTTGGAAATGGACATGGAATGTATGCGCCCAGGACAAAATGCGCATGCATTTTTTATTTTGTATTTATCCTATACGTATGTCTCTGACGCATCCAACGCCAATAAGTAAGTTATGTGATTTATATAACTGTTTCTTCTCGGGTTAAAACTTAATGAGATAATAAGCCTTACTTTCTGCAAAACAAAAACTGAAGTCCATTACAGATCGAACGACCACTGGTTTAGACTCTGTCTTAAGTGTCATTGCCGGCAGCATTAGCGGAGGATGTTGTCAAAGACCGTTCTTCAGGCCGTTAATGCCAACTTTTGAAACTACAATCGATACTTCTTTTCGTACAGCTTCTAAGTTTTTCTCACGAGTCTAGGTGGGGCTCACTTCACCCTTAAATTATTTACTATATCGGTACCCAAACCGGATACTCTTAGTTAATCAGACACATCGACCACTCAACGATAGATGTTCATTTATGCAATTGAATTGTTATCTTGGTTTATAATCTGAAACTTCTTGGAAGAATAAAACTCACTGCCGGACTGGGACTTGAACTTTGCCTGCAGCTCTGCGGGGAATGATCTTACCGACGTAGCCAAACTGATGCGACTCGAGACCTCCCCTCCCCCCCTCCCCCTCCCCCCCCAGTCATCCTCAGCCCCCCCCCCCCCCCGCCACCTCCTGTTTCAATTATGCCAGTACCTGTCTCCTACTTAGCAAACTTCACAGATGGTCCCGTGCATACCTTGATATGCTATCGCTCTTAGAAAAAGAAATCGCAGAGAAATAGCTTGAACACAGTCAACTAGATGTTTCCAGAAAGAATCTGTTGAGTGTGCAGCGTAATGTGCTCTGTTTCGATACCTCCTGGGAGACTGTACAGCGAGGGTTTGTCTTGAGGCATGCTCTGATGTTCAGTCGGAAAATGCGTTGTGCGTCAAAGGTAAATTCCCAGGCTTGAGTCCAGTATGTGGGACCTGCCAGGAAGATTCAAAACAGCACACATAGTTGCAACTGAATAAACGCACCTGAGAGAGCCGGTGGACAAGAAGCCAACGTTATTGATTAGTCACCCTTTGGCGTCTACTAAATCTGGCTGCATTACTGAGCTATCATCTTTTGCATAAGCTGCCAACCACATAGTATTCACTCAGATTATTTCAGAAGCGAATGACTTGGCCCTGGACGAAACGGCGGTCCGACAGAAATTTTGATTCATATTTTTCGACCAAAAATACACAGAAATTAGATGTGTGGTCTGTAGAGCTAAGAACTAACGACAGAGAATAAAATTATGGGAATATTCCCTGAGAATCAAGAAAAGGGAGAAAAACAAGTGAAAGAGCATAAAAATAAGTGCCAAATGATTAACAGTGCACATATCTCCCTGTATGTCTGTGAAGGTGATGGAGACCACTTTGGTTTTATTCATACCATAGCACATCGTGTTATAAGAGAGATTAATTGCGCAATAAGTTAATGTATTTTTACTAAAAGTTATATAAATACAAACATATACACTAGACTCTTATCAATGACACATGTTACCAAGCCTCTCAATTAAGTTGGTTAATTTAAATGATGTTCTAGCGTCAAAGCTACCCCCTTAACGCTGAGATTTTATCTCGATTATGTGGAGAATTACGCCCCGCCTAAACATAGGATCGTGGCACTGCTGCAACCTATGTGTCGCCCCTTAAAATTGCAGCAAGCACTACAGTTTCAATAGGACAGGCAGCTCACACATCTAGCCCCATATATTTTGGCAGTAAAATGGAAATATCCAGCGCAGGCTAAAACATCCCCTGTTAAAGATGTGCTGTTTAAGTGCTTAATCTCTGTTCATCGACTGATCATACTACACTGAAGCAGGTTTTTAAGCGTTATATTGTAAGGTGAATACAGAGTTATAAATATAAAGTCACATACTGGTAATGCAGGAGTGGGTTTAATAATGAATAAGAAAATAGGAATGCCGCTGAGCTAGTACGAACAGCTTAGGGATTGCATTATCGAAGCCAAGGTAACACGAATCCCACGCCTACCACAGTAATAGAAGTTCATATGCCAATTAGCTCAACAGATGATGAAGAAATATAGATGAGATAAAAGAAATTATTCGGATAGTTAAAGGAGAGGAAAATTTAATCATGATGTAGGACTGGAATTTGATAGTAGGAAATGGGAGAGAGCGATAAATAGTAGGGGAATATGGACTCGGGGAAAGGAATGAAAGAGGAAACCGTCTGGTAGGATTTTTCACAGACTATAATCTAACCATCGGTAACACTTGGGTTAAGAGTCGTAATAGAAGATTGTACGAGTGAAAGAGACATGTTTCAGAATGATTATATAATGATAAGACAGAGATTCTGAAACCAGGATTTAAATTGTAAGACATTTCCAGGAGCGGATATGGACTCTGACCACAATTTGCTGGTTACGAACTGTAGGTTAACACAGAAGACATTGCAAAAGGGTAGGAACTTATGAAGATGGGACCTGGATAAGTTGAAAGAGCGAGAGGTTGCTGAGACTTTCAGAGAGAGCATTAGGCAACGGTTAACTAGAGGGGGAGAAAGGAATACAGTAGAAGACGAATGGATAGATTTAAGAGATGAAATAGTAAAGGCAGCAGAGGGCGAAATAGGTAAAAAGAAAAGGCCTAGTAGAAATATTTGAAAAGAAATATTGAATTGAGGAGAAAATATAAAAATGCAGCAAAAGAAGCAGGCGAACGTTTAAAGAATGAGACTCACACGAACTGCAAAATGTCTAAGGAGGAATGGCTAGAGGACAAATGTAACGATTCAGAAGCATATTTCACTAGAGGGAAGATACACTCCTGGAAATGGAAAACAGAACACATTGACACCGGTGTGTCAGACCCACCATACTTGCTCCGGACACTGCGAGAGGGCTGTACAAGCAATGATCACACGCACGGCACAGCGGACACACCAGGAACCGCGGTGTTGGCCGTCGAATGGCGCTAGCTGCGCAGCATTTGTGCACCGCCGCCGTCAGTGTCAGCCAGTTTGCCGTGGCATACGGAGCTCCATCGCAGTCTTTAACACTGGTAGCATGCCGCGACAGCGTGGACGTGAACCGTATGTGCAGTTGACGGACTTTGAGCGAGGGCGTATAGTGGGCATGCGGGAGGCCGGGTGGACGTACCGCCGAATTGCTCAACACGTGGGGCGTGAGGTCTCCACAGTACATCGATGTTGTCGCCAGTGGTCGGCGGAAGGTGCACGTGCCCGTCGACCTGGGACCGGACCGCAGCGACGCACGGATGCACGCCAAGACCGTAGGATCCTACGCAGTGCCGTAGGGGACCGCACCGCCACTTCCCAGCAAATTAGGGACACTGTTGCTCCTGGGGTATCGGCGAGGACCATTCGCAACCGTCTCCATAAAGCTGGGCTACGGTCCCGCACACCGTTAGGCCGTCTTCCCCTCACGCCCCAACATCGTGCAGCCCGCCTCCAGTGGTGTCGCGACAGGCGTGAATGGAGGGACGAATGGAGACGTGTCGTCTTCAGCGATGAGAGTCGCTTCTGCCTTGGTGCCAATGATGGTCGTATGCGTGTTTGGCGCCGTGCAGGTGAGCGCCACAATCAGGACTGCATACGACCGAGGCACACAGGGCCAACACCCGGCATCATGGTGTGGGGAGCGATCTCCTACACTGGCCGTACACCACTGGTGATCGTCGAGGGGACACTGAATAGTGCACGGTACATCCAAACCGTCATCGAACCCATCGTTCTACCATTCCTAGACCGGCAAGGGAACTTGCTGTTCCAACAGCACAATGCACGTCCGCATGTATCCCGTGCCACCCAACGTGCTCTAGAAGGTGTAAGTCAACTACCCTGGCCAGCAAGATCTCCGGATCTGTCCCCCATTGAGCATGTTTGGTACTGGATGAAGCGTCGTCTCACGCGGTCTGCACGTCCAGCACGAACGCTGGTCCAACTGAGGCGCCAGGTGGAAATGGCATGGCAAGCCGTTCCACAGGACTACATCCAGCATCTCTACGATCGTCTCCATGGGAGAATAGCAGCCTGCATTGCTGCGAAAGGTGGATATACACTGTACTAGTGCCGACATTGTGCATGCTCTGTTGCCTGTGTCTATGTGCCTGTGGTTCTGTCAGTGTGATCATGTGATGTATCTGACCCCAGGAATGTGTCAATAAAGTTTCCCCTTCCTGGGACAATGAATTCACGGTGTTCTTATTTCAATTTCCAGGAGTGTAGATACTGCTTACGCTAAAATTAAGAGGCCTTTTGGGGCAAAGAGAAGCAGCTATATGAATATCAAGAGCCCAGATAGAAAACCAGTCCTAAGCAAACAAGGGAAAGCTGAAAGTTGGAAGCAGTATATGGAGGGTCTATACAAAGGAAATAAACTTGAAGGCAATATTATAAAAAGGTAAGTGGACGTAGACGAAGATGAGGTGGAGATATGGTAATACGAGAAGAATCTGACACAGCTCTGAAAGATCTAAGGCCCCGGGAGCAGACAATATTCCATCAGAACCACTACTGGCTTGGGAGAGCCAACCATGACAAAACTCTTTCATCTGGCGTGCAAGATACATGAGACGTGAGGAATAACCTCAGACTTTAAAAAGAATGTAATGATTCCAATTCCAAAGAAAGTAGTTGCCGACAGGTGTGATAATTACCGAACTGTCAGTTAGGAAGTCATGGTTGCAAAATACTAACACAAATACTTTACAGAAGAATGAAAAAAATTGTATAAGCCGACCTCGGGGAAGATCAGTTTGAATTCTGGAGAAATGAAGGAACACGCGAGGCGATACTGACTCTTCGACTCATCTTAGAAGATAGGTTAAAGAAACGCAAATCTACTTTCATACAATTTGTAGACTTAGAGAAAGCTTTTGACAATGTTGAGTGGAGTACTCTCTTTGAAATTCTGAAGGCAGCAAGGTCAAATACAGGGAACGAAAGGCTATTTACAACTTGGTCAGAAACCAGACGGCAGTTATAAGTGTCGACGGGTTTGAAGGGCAAGCACAGGTTGAGAAGGGAGTGAGACATGTTTCTAGCCTATCCCAGATGCTATTCGATCTGTACATAATCTGCAATAAAAGAAACCAAAGAAAACTTTGGAGAAAGAATTAAATTTCAAGGAAAAGAAAAAAAACCTTTGAGGTTTGCATATGACATTGTAATTCTGTCAGAGACAGCAAAGGACTTCGAAGAGCACTTGAACGGAATGTACGTTGTCTTGAAAGGAAGAACATCAACAAAAACAAAACAAGGACAATGTAATGTAGCCGAATTAAATCAGATACTGCTAAGGGAATAAGATTAGTAAATGAGACACTTAAACTAGTAGATGTGTTTTGCTATTTGGGCAGCAAAATAAATGATGATGGCCGAAGCAGAAAATAAAAAGTAGACTGACAATGGAAAGAAAAGCGTTTCTGAAGAAGAGAAATTTGTTAACATCGAATGTAGATTTAAGTGTTAGGAAGTCTTTTGTGAGTGTGTGTGTCGGGTGTGTAGTCAAGTATGGAAGTGAAACATAGACGATAAATAGTTTAGACGAGAAGAGAATAGAAGCTTTCGAAATGTGGTGCTACAGAAGAATGCTGAAGATTAGCTGGGTAAATCACTTAACTAATGAGGAGGTACTGAATGGAACTGGGAGCCGGCCAGAGTGGCCGAGCGGTTCTAGGCACTACAGTCTGGAACCGCGCGACCGCTACGGTGGCAGGTTCGAATCCTGCCTCGGGCATGGATGTGTGTGATGTCCTTGGATTAGTTAGGTTTAAGTAGTTCTAAGTTCTAGGGGACTGATGACCTCAGAAATTATGTCCCATAGTGCTCAGAGCCATTTCAACCATTTTTTGGAATTGGGAAGAAGAGAAATTTGTGGCACAACCTGACTAAAAGAAAAGATCGGTTTGTAGGACACATTCTGAGGCATCAAGGGATCACCAATTTAGTATTGGAGGGAATCGTGTGGGAGGGAGGGGGGGGGGGGGGGTAAAAATCGCGGAGGAAGAGCAAGAGACCATGAGCTCAGTAAGCAGATTCAGAAGGATGTAGGTTGCAGTAGTTACTCGGAGATGAAGAAACGCGTACAGAATAGATTTACATGGAGAGCTGCCTCAAACCAGTATTCCGGCTGAAGATCACAACAACATTTTAAGAGCACAGTTATGCAATAAAGACCTAATTAGATGCTACTTTATCTCACAGTCTTATCATTTCATGATACTGTGTGCACATTCAGTCGCAACATGTTTTAGCCCCCAGCCGATTGTTATTAAGCTTATAGATCGCTTAAAATATAATTTGTTGTGGTAAACAGTGACAATTTTCTGGTTTAAACAACTGTGATTTACATTAAGCATATTCAACCAGCCTCATTTAGCTGTCGAGTGCAAGACTAAACACTAGCAGTTAGCTAATGACGAGGAAGGAAGAAACGAACAAACTACTTTTAATGAAACGTACAGATTTTCTTGTGACTATTAAGACCTACCCAGCAAAAGTAAGTATTCAGAATTAAATATTAGTTACTGATTTTTTTTTACTACATACTTGCAGCGGATTGATGTACAAATTTATCGTTGCCAATAATATTCGCAGTAGCGGTTTGAATTCCGTGCGTGTAAACGAGGTAAAGTCTGAACAGAGAGACTGAACATTTCCGATTTTTTTTAAAGATAGGTTCTGTGTTTTCATTTTTATGCATATTAGTCTATTACATTTTTTCGGATAGGATGACGTCCTTACGTTTCTGTTTTTCTTTTAACGCCGACATTCTCGTTGTAACGGAGGGAAAACCTCTATGGAGAAAAATCTCAGCTGAGATTGTGTAGCTGTTGTGACGCACTTGTTGGAAGTCTGTCTATCTAGTCTGGTTGATTTATTTATTTCTAACGCTAAGTTTCAGTTTTCCCTAGAGTCAGCGAAGGCTTCTTGTTGAAAACTGTATCTGTAGTTTCAAAAAATGTCACTTCGACATAAGCGATTCGCTAGGCGCCGTAAGACTACTGTGATTTGGTAAGTACCTTCTGAACACTATGATCTATGATAATCCAAGCCAGTCAATCCGAGAGTCAGCGGGTGTGAGTAATCGTGAGCAGTCATCTGTCGCGTGACGTTTCACTTTCATGAGTAAGTATGAGACATGCTCGTACGCAGCAAGCAGCCAATCAGGACCTTTTTGGTGGGTAATTCCACATCCATTGTATTGTCCACATCTTCCGCACATGCAATTCTATCTTTCCCACTTGCTGAAACTCTGCTGATGGTGACGAAGCTTTTCCTGTTTGTCTTGTTGAATTTAATTTCAAACCGATACATATCTCCTTATACAGTCGAGAAACACTCCCAGCCTCAAAACAGAGTAATAGGTCACTCAGGGAGTGGATGTTGTGTTGTCATAATCTTCATCATTTGATCCCCATCGACGCGCAAGTAGCCGAAGTGGCGTCAAATCGAAAGACTTACACCCAGCGAACGGTCTACCCGATGGGAGGCCCTCGTCACACGATATTTATTTTTACTCAAACTGACCCACTACTAACGGTAGACTAAACTCTTTCAGTTCAAAAACAACAGTAAGGGTAACAGGTGCACATCCATGCTTCAGCAATGACACTGTAATTTACTATTGTTCAATATTCTTTTCCAGTCTGGTACAGATAATTTCATGTCACTAATGAAAACAATTACCTAAAACGTACTAGCAAGTTGATTATAGTTTGCTATAAACCTACTACAACGGACACGTTTCATGGCTATTACGGAGACCTCCCTTTCAACGTAGAGAAGCGGCTGCTGTTCGGGACAGCCTTCAAATCGAACCCGAAAGTGACCTGGCGGTACTTCTAAACAACGGCTAAGATTCCGAAAAAAAAGTGCTAATATCTAAGAAGCTACCCCACTATCTGAGAAGGTAAGGTTGGAAATGTGGAAGGAGACTACCTAACCTCGGCGGGTGGACGATAGCAGCCGAATAACTAAGGCCCCGACACAGTGAAAGCCGACTCGTAACCAAGTAGTTGAACAGGTTACGATCAAGAGTGGGAAGCTCCAAGGACAGCATGAGCAAACGGTGCTTCATCAAAAGTGCCATGGATTGTGAATGTGATCAAGAACAAACCACAAGTGACAAGCTTCAGTACCCACTGTGGTTAATACCTCGCGCAGAGGCGGAATGTAAACCAACTCGAATGTCTTGAACGTTGCGAAATCAATCGAAATGCAACTGTTGTGTAAAAATCCTTCGCAGATCACGTGTCCATTATATCAAAATACTCAAAAAATATCCCTTAGAAACCTCCGAAATTTCGTCGGCTAAGTCCAGGTTCACGGTGTATTCGTAATTTGGATTTTTATACCGCAGTCGTAAAACTTTAGCGTTTACTTTGTCAGACATAACAAAGGCTGACGTACCTAAAATAACTCTTTTCTCTTTCGTGAATAGTGATTATGGATTCAAGAAAGTGAGACCACCGCGTTTTAGCTACTTCTTTCACACCGAGGTACAAGCGAAATCTTTTTTATGGAATTATGGTATGTTCTTACCACACTGTAGCATATCTATGTGAGATGTATTTAGTAATATATCTCTTTTGTAGGTCTGCAAAGGCATTACGGAGTACAGTTCATTAAAAATGGGGATCTTTATGCTTTCACGGAGGCCGGTCGATTGGAAGTTTGTGCCAATCTCCACTGAAATTAGGAACACCGAGACAACCGATACGTGACGTTTATGTCACTCTCGACGGAAAAGTGGGATAAACTTCCGGTCGAAGAGAAATTCCGACCGTAACAGCAGCACGAAAATCTCAATATTCAATGTAATTTTACTCCATAATTTCTTGTCTGACTTATTCCCGGGAAAAAAGATGTAATTCCATTTTAAAAAAAAGTTAAAGTCTGTATCTCGGTGATTAATGAAGTTCAGAAACCGAGTTGGCTTTTGTTTTATGAGTCCATAGTCACTATTCGTCTATGTGATACGCGAGTACAGACGTCTCTACCGAGTTAAAAGTTTTTTGCAATGAAGAAATTACCCGTCTGGCCCTTTGTAATGCAGGATGTAGATTCAAAGCTACATTTTCAGTTCCTGTAGCTTCAAAGCTGTAAACTGCTCTACCCTTTTCGTGTAATTAGTTCTGTTTTCTTGTTCATCACTAACGTTTTACTTTGTTTCCACCATCACTTTGTTACCAGTAACGATAACCTATATCTTGCTACGCGGCTTCTGAAGGGAAGATGCCAGGTAGCTTGATTTAACAGTAGATTACATAATGAGATCAATTACGTCTCATCTTCTAATTTAGGAGGGTGGAGATCATTTCACCAGGCTAAACTCCGGAACTCTGAAGCATACACACTGCTGAAAATCGATAGTCTCACGCAGCTCACGGGTGGAAGTTGGTGTTGTTATTCAGCTTCATCTAGTTCGAAGGAAGGAAGAACTTTAAGAGATCACATTACTGAGGGAACGAAGTAGCGCTATGTCAGTTTCTGTTAATATTTCATAAGGCTTGTTTGTTTTATAGAAAAGACCGTGTTGATGCCTGATATTACTGCATTCTAGAGTGGTCGTGGATTCATAATGGTCCAAGTTTGACGATACGGCCATCTAAATATATTTCACGTACTATTTCCGTAAGTGACACACTGATATGTTTCTAGATTTAAGTGATCTTTAATTTTTGCACGTCTACTGTTATAACACTTTTCGCAGACAGCCATCATCAGATTCTGTCATAAAAAAAGACAAACCGAGATTAAACTCTTAAAATGTAAAAAAAATAAAAATTAAGGTTTTAGACCTCTTTAAGAGAGAAATTACACTCCATCATAGCACAAACGTAAGACACAATGCGATCCTAGATGGGAAAATTGTCATTTCAAGGTCTCTCGTCAAATTTTCAGCTACGTAATACAATCTGCAAACGCCAACCACCTGTCTGAATTTCACACATTCTTGGAAATCTTTAAGTGCAGGATGATCATAATGTTCTCGCAAAGCAAACGTTGCTTGTATGTTGATTTTATCTTCAGTGCTTTGAAGAAGTCGTCCAGAGAGTGCTTCAGACAGAGATTCACGTTCGAAGTGGAGGAAACCATTACATTTAGCATCACTTTCATTGCCTGAATTGATGAAGGGTGCATAATTGAGAATTCTCCCAATTACGACGTCTGTAAGCGGCCTGCTATGCGACATTGGCGAAGCCATAAAACTGTAGTTAAAAGCATAATCTTTTCTCAGGTTACAACTCAAGACTAATAACTAGCCGAGGTTTTGGAAAGCAGACTTCCAATAGTCTGCAATAATGCATTCCGCTTATTCCAGGAGTCTAACAATAACGTATACTAAAATTGTAGACAATTTTAGTATCGTCTTCGGTTAACCAAACAAAATTTTACAGACTGAAAATTGACTCAACAACAGACTCAGAAATATTTGCGTTTGTTTTGGTTTTACAGTCTTGCTACACTTTTTGAATGACAAAAGTTTAGCCTTTCTGTTTTATTTGTTACATTTTGAATACTGCTGATTAGTCTTAACTTTTTTAACTGGACAGATGACGAGGATCAGCAATCGTTAATACAATAAAATATATATTTCAGAATAAAATTCAGCCATCAGTTGTATAGTTATTTTCATTTTGGTTTATCGGTTTCGACAGATTCATCTGTCACCCTGAGAAGCCTTCGAAGCTTGGAATAATATAAATCATAATAACATGGCCATACATTTATGTAAAGTATGAGAAGTGTACTACAAAAACTAGTCAATACCTTCATCACATTTTTGGATATGTCATGGCATCATGCATCTGTAAAGAAGATACTGACATGTACTAAACCAATATTAAGTAATTTTTTGTAATATACTTCTTATACTTTACATAAATGTACGGACAAGTTATATTGATTTATATTATCCCAGTTTTGTAGGCTTCTGAAGACGACAGATTAATCTGTCCAAATTGGAGAAGCAATGTAAAAATAACTGTGGAACTAATGACTAAAATTTATTCTGAAATATATAAAATACTACAGTTGCTGAAAAAGAATAGTTCTGAATAAAATCACGGTGAAATACATTAACTAGAAGTGATCTTAGATCGCTGCTGTCGTAAAATAATAATAATAATAATAATAATAATAATAATAAAAGTGAATTGAGTGTGTTCCTCTAAGCATTCATTATGAAGACTGATGATGCTCAGCATCTGACTACTAGAAAAAGATCTAAGGCTGAAATTGCGTCGTGGAACTGAATCAAAAGGAATCAGACAATGGCGAAAATGTTGTCATTCAGGCTCTTCAGAGTCCTACTGATATAAGGTCCTGGACCGATCTCTGTGGTCTCTATGGTAATAACAAAAGCAGGTGCGACACGCTATGGCTTACATGGTTGGCGTCTCTGGAACAAACTAAATGAGTGTCTCAAGACCGTCACAGCGTAAGTCTCTAATATCTTTCATATTAACGAGAAATTTAACTCAAACATTCCATCTTTGCAATGCATCTTCCTCTGCTGCCTGCAGAGGGTGTCTGGGTGAGATTAAGTCCATATACGGTAACAGTTCGTTTTGAATCTAAGATAACGGGGAGTTTACTTTTCAATTTATGGAGGAAGGTGGAAACGCTGGAGTTACACGTCCCATCTGTGACGAGGTGGAATACAGGCTTGAAATTACGAAGGATGGGTAAGGAAACTGGCTGTTTATCACTTTATCAAAGGAACCGTCCCGGAAATCACCTTAAGTGATTTAGAGAAAATAAGTAAAAGCAAAATCTGAATGTCCGGACGGGGAACTGAGCCCCAGTTCTTCCGAGCGAATGCCAGTCGAGTGTCTTTCTAATTCTCCTCTTCGCTGGGCTGATTTTTATGAATTAGTCATACTCACTTGTTAGGTGAATGATACTGTATCCACTACCATCATAAGATCTTCACTGGAATGTCGGGTGCCAGGCTCTTTGGTTATTCCGTAAAAGTAAAACACCACTCGTATAATCAGCTCTTGGACAAAAAGCGTTATACGGACCTGCGATAAAAGCTCAAAGGTCTGCTGTGTTCCCAGATCCAGCCTCATCTTCACATGGCATGTTTCGCAAGTGCGCCGCACTCTAAAATCTACAAAAGATGAAACACGTCGTACCAAGGCAGCTGTCGTTGTCAAAATTGTACACCGCCCGGCAATAAAGCAAAGCAACCAGAAGATATGGTCGGATGTCAACGTAGCTTCGTACACGTTCTTACCATCGCCTGGGATATAAATGATTAGAGCTGCAAGTCTATGTGACAGGTAGACTGAAGGGCCAAAGAAATTGGTACACCTGCCTGATATCGTGCAGGGCCCCCGCGACCACGCAGAAGTGCCGCAACACGACGTGGCATGCACTCGACTAAATCTGAAGTAGTTCTGGAGGGAATTAACACCATGGATCCTGCAGGGCTGTCCATAAATCCGCAAGAGTACAGGGGGGATGAGATCTCTTCTGAACAGCACGTTACAAGGCATCCCAGATATGCTCAATAATGTTCATGACTGGGGAGTTTGGTGGCCAGAAGAAGTGTTTAAACTCAGAAGAATGTTCCTGGAGCCACCCTGTAGCAGTTCTGGACGTGTGGGGTGTCGCATTGTCCTGCTGGAATTGCCCAAGTCCGTCAGAATGCACAACTGACATGAATGAATGCAGGTGATCAGACAGGATGCTTACGTACGTTTCACTTGTTAGAGTTGTATCTAGACGTATCAGGGGTCCCATATCACTTCAACTGCACAGGTCCCACACCATTACATAGCCTCCACCTGTCTCAAAAGTCCCCTGCTGACATGCATCTACATCTACAACTACATACATACTCCGCAATCCACCATACGGTGCGTGGCGGAGGGTACCTCGTACCACAACTAGCAGCTTTTCTCCCTGTTCCACTCCCAAACAGAACGAGGGAAAAATGACTGCCTATATGCCTCTGTACGAGCCCTAATCTCTCTTATCTTATCTTTGTGGTCTTTCCGCGAAATATAAGTTGGCGGCAGTAAAATTGTACTACAGTCAGCCTCAAATGCTGGTTCTCTAAATTTCCTCAGTAGCGATTCACGAAAAGAACGCCTCCTTTCCTCCAGAGACTCCCACCCGAGTTCCTGAAGCATTTCCGTAACACTCGCGTGATGATCAAACCTACCAGTAACAAATATAGCAGCCCGCCTCTGAATTGCTTCTATGTCCTCCCTCAATCAGACCTGATAGGGATCCCAGACGCTAGAGCAGTACTCAAGAATAGGTCGTATTAGTGTTGTATAAGCGGTCTCCTTTACAGATGAACCACATCTTCCCAAAATTCTACCAATGAACCGAAGACGACTATCCGCCTTCCCCACAACTCTCATTACATGCTTGTCCCACTTCATATCGCTCTGCAGTGTTACGCCCAAATATTTAATCGACGTGACTGTGTCAAGGGCTCCCCAGACATGCAGGGTCGATGGATTCATGAAGTAGTCTCCATACCCTTACACGTTCATCCGCTCGATACAATTTGAAACGAGACTCGTCCCTCGTCCGACCAGGCAACACGTTTCCAGTCATCAACAGTCCAATGTCGATGTTGACGGACCCAGACGAGGCGTAAAGTTTTGTGTCGTTCAGTCATCAAGAGAACACGACTGGGCTTTCAGCTCCGAAAGCCCATACCGATGATGTTTTGTTGGATGAGATGCACGCTGATATTTGTTGATGACCCAGCATTGGAATCTGCAGCAATTTGCTGAAGGGTTGCAATTTTGTCACGTTGAACGATTCTCTTCAGTCGTCGTTGGTCCCGTTCTTGCAGGATCTTTTTGGGGCGCAGCGATGTCGAAGACTTGATGTTTCACCGGATTCCTGATATTCACGGTACACTTGTGAAATGGTCGTACGGGAAAATCCCCACTTCATCGCAACATCGGAGACGGTGAGTCCCATCGCTAGTAAGCCGACTGTAACACCACTTTCAAACTCACTTAAATCCTGATAACCTGCCATTGTAGCAGCATTAACCGATCTAAGAACTGCGCCAGACACTTGCTGTCTTATATGGGCGTTTTCGACGGCAGCGTCTGCCTGTTCACATATCTCTGTATTTGAATACGCATGCCTATACTAGTTTCTTTGGCGCTTTAATGTAGAATGGCCACCAGAGTGCATTAGTGGCCGTTCACGTTTAGTAGGCCTGGTAGGGTAATAACGGGCGTGAAGAGCGTCCGTTGGTTCATTGATCACTACGAAGGACACCGAAATGTCTTGTACACGTGTGAGACAAAGTTATCAGTACGTGACAGAATTCGAACAGAACGTCATTGTTGGTCTCCATTTGGATGGCTGGTCGAATTTTTCAGTATCCAGATTTGTGGGGCACTCGGATGTGACAGTGGTGCGATGTTGGACTGTAGGGCAAGCATACTCGTCAGGGCTCCAATCGACCACGTCTCAGCACCAAAAGGGAGAATCGCTGTATTGAGCATCACGCACATCGTAAGCCCTTCACATCTACGACTGACATCCGAGAAAGGACTCCCTGTAACATTTTGTGACATCGGAGACTAGCAGCACCCGGATTAAGGAATTATCATCCCATGCGTAAGCGGCCGTTAATCGTACAACACAAACGGCTGTGTTTGGAGTGGTACCGTGACTGGGAAGAGCACGTTTCTCCATGAACTGTCTGCGTGATAGTGAGGTATTCTCGTAGCCAGCATGAGCCCCAGATCTGTCCCCAGTTGAACGTGCGTTGGATCAGCTCGGACGTAAACTTCACAATAGTGTTGATATCTAGGATATCAACGGCCAGCTACCACAGCTGTGTGCCAGATTGCCTAACCGAATCTCTGCATGCATCCAGGCCAGATGGATTGTACGTCATACTGACAGGTGACTTTGTTTTTTTTTTATTTTTGTTTTTTTTGTGTGAAATCTTATGGGACTTAACTGCTAAGGTCATCAGTCACTAAGCTTACACACTACTTAACCTAAAATATCCTAAGGACAAACACACACACACATGCCCGAGGGAGGACTCGAACCTCCGCCGGGACCAGGTGACTTCATACTACCAAGTTTTTCGTAAATTTGACTATTTTGTAATCACTGTAATAACATTAAATAGCCTCTCAATCCGCAGAGTTTCATTTCGTTTCTTCCTTTCCTTCCTTTGGTCGTAAAAGAGAGGGATTATTAGTTTTTGTATTGGCAAATCTACTGCTGTAGGTTTGAATTTACAACCATGTCCTATACGAATTCTGCTCAAAGTTATCCGTATTGGCAAGAAGACGCGTAAAACCGCAGGTGGGTTGTTGTATGTGAGCTAGCACGCGAGCGAGCTTCGCGTCCGTTCAGCCTCGCCACGACGCGTATGTCGCTGGCTGCCGTCCATTGTGAAAGGGGTGGAAGCGATCCATCACTATCACTTTCGACAGGCACACCATTCCATACACTGCTTGCCCTCATTTGCGAGAATTTTTGTTTAGTTTTTGTTTGGCGGTACCTTTCGTTTAACGTCGCGTTGACAGGGAGGTTACTACCGGTGGATTAACCTAGTGTGTTTTATGGATGTGCGTAATTCCCCCATATCCCTTGCTCGTGAATATAGTCCGCTGATGCATCAGTAAATAATGGAAGTCCATGCATCAAATTCAAGACAATATCTAAGACAAAGAGAAGTCCGATTACGAGGTCTGCTGCGAACATCTGGAGCATCTACATCTACATCTACGTGATTACTCTGCTATTCACAATAAAGTGCCTGGCAGAGGGTTCAATGTACCACCTTCATGCTGTCTCTGTACCGTTCCACTCTCGAACGGCACGCGGGAAAAACGAGCACTTAAATTTTTCTGTGCGAGCCCTTATTTCTCCTATTTTATCGCGATGATCGTTTCTCCCTATGTAGGTGGGTGCCAACAGAATGTTTTCGCAATCGGAGGAGGAAACTGGTGATTGAAATTACATGAGAAGATCCCGTCACAACGAAAAACGCCTTTGTTTTAACGATTGCCACTCCAATTCACGTATCATGTCTGTGACACTATCTCCCCTATTTCGTGATAATACAAAACGAGCTACCCTTCTTTGTACTTTTTCAATGTCATCCGTCAGTCCCACCTCATGCAGATTCCAAACCGCACAGCAATACTCCAGAATAGGGCGGACAAGCGTAGTGTAAGCAGTCTCTATAGTAGACCTGTTACACCTTCTAAATGTTGTGCCAATGAACCGCAGGCTTTGGTTTGCTCTACCCACAATATTATCTATGTGATCGTTCCAATTTAGTTGAATTTACAGCCCACAGATTTGTGTGACTTACAGAGTAATCGAAATTTAGCTGATTTCTTTTAGTACTCATGTGAATAACTTCACACTTTTCTTTATTCAGGGTAAATTGCCACGATTCGCACCGTACAGATATCTTATCTAAATCATGTTGCAAGTCGTTTTGATCATCTGATGACTTTACAAGACGGTAAATGACAATATCATCTGCAAACAATCTGAGACGGCTACTCAGATTGTCT
This sequence comes from Schistocerca piceifrons, assembly GCF_021461385.2. NCBI lineage: Eukaryota > Metazoa > Arthropoda > Insecta > Orthoptera > Acrididae > Schistocerca > Schistocerca piceifrons. The sequence continues at coordinate 128,304,927 of NC_060149.1, forward strand.
CTTATGTCGGTAGTATAGGTCAGGAACAATAGAGGGCCTATAACACTTCCTTGGGGAACGCCGGATATTACTTCTGTTTCACTCACCTTTCTGACAGGAAATCACGAATCCAGTCGCACAACTGTAGCTGTAGATGTAGGAAGTATGCAGCAGACCTTAGCAGTTACGGTGGCTAGGACAGTTGCAAAGTCTAAGAGAAATAAGAAGGTTCTGCTGTTAAGTAGTTCTCATGGTAGAGGTGTAGGCTAGCAGTTGCAGGAAGTGTTGGGGAGTGAGTACCAGCTCACCAGCATTGTGAAGCCTAATGCAGGATGGGCTCAGGTGACTGTTAACATAGGGAGGTTATGTAGGGATTTTAATAAAGAGGATCAGGTAGTGATTGTGGGTGGTGCTGGTAATAGTATTGATAGGGATGGGGAGTATGACATAGATGGTGACCTGGAAAAGATAGCCACACAGACTGGCAACACGAATGTGCATTTCGTGGAACTGTTTCAGTGTCACGATCGGCCTCATCTTAATACAGCCGTCAAACGTAATAACATGAGACTTGGGGGTGCGCTGATGACAGAAGGCATGAGTCACATTTCAGTGGTGTCGGTGGAGTCTATCAGTAGGACGGGTTTCACTAGACATGGTCTGCACCTCAACAGGTATGGAAAGGGGAGGTTGGCAAAGCTTATAGGTGACAGCATAGGTGGGGGTGGTGGGATCACTCATGGGAAACTTCCTGTACTAGTGGGTGTTAGAGCTGCACCTTTTTTAGATTGAAGTCAGCTGATAGGTATTCCTGCTTAAAGGAAGTCTCTCTAACAAAGAAATAACTTTCGACAAAGCTTAGGTATCCGAGTAATGAGGGAATTAGTATATTTCATCAAAATATTCAAGGTATTAGAGATAGATTTAGTGAACTGCTCATAGATGTTGACTTTGAAATTATTGGTATATCTGAACACTTCTTAAATGAGGAGATAATTCAGAGGCTTCCTTTACCAGGATACAGGTTGGCAGGCAGCTTTTCTAGGAGCTCTTTGTGGCGTGGGGGAGTAGCCATGTATGTGAAAAACGGTATCCCATTTGAGTCAGCTGATGTTTCAAAGTACTGCACTGAAAAGGTGTTTGAATGTTGTGCAGGTGTGGTTAAATTTAGTGGAGTTAAACTTCTAACTGTTGTTATTTATAGATCCCCAGACTCCGATTTCACAGCATTTTTGATAAAGCGAGAGGAGGTTCTTGGTTCATTTTATAGGAAGTACAAAAAGTTAGTTATATGTGGTGACTTCAATATTAATTGTATAAGATGCTGGTAGACCACCTCAATTCATATAATTTTATGCAAACCGCATTCTTTCCAATGAGAGTGCAAGGGAACAGTAGAACAACCATAGACAACATTTTTGTTCATTCCTCATTACTAGAAGGACATTCTGTTAGCAAAAAGGTGAATGGCCTTTCAGATCATGATGCACACGTTTTAACTCTAAAAGATTTTGGTGCTGCAACACATGTTAAATATAGTTATCAACTTTTTAGGAAAGCTGATCCAGTTGCTGTAGAGATCTTTGTAAACCCTATCCAGGAACAAGAGTGGGAAGATGTTTATAGTGCTGATACAGTAGACGATAAATATAATGCTTTTCTCAAGACTTTTCTCGTGCTCTTTGAAAGTTGCTTTCCGTTAGAACGTTCAAAACAGGGAACTAGCACAAACAGGCAGCCTGGGTGGCTGACCAGAGGGATAAGAATATCCTGTAGAACAAAGTGGCAATTATATGAAAACATTAGAAACAGACAAAATCTAAATGCAGCAGCCCATTACAAACAGTATTGTAAGGTGCTTAAAAAAGTTATTAGGAAGGCAAAAAGTATGTGGTATGCAGATAGAATAGCTAAGTCTCAGGATAAAATTAAAACCATATGGTCAGTCGTAAAGGAAGTGGCTGGTCTGCAGAGACAGGTCGAGGATATAGAATCAGTGCGTAGTTGGAATGTCCGTGTTACTGATAAGTCGCATATATGTACAGTATTTAATAATCACTTTCTGAATATAGCAGGTGAACTAAATAGAAACCTAGTCCCGACAGGGAATCATATAGCGCTTGTAGAAAAAAGTGTTCCGAGACTGTTACCTGAAATGCTCCTCCGTGAAACTGACAAGAGGGAGATTGAGTTAATAATTAAATCACTAAAGACCAAGAACTGTCATGGATATTTCGACGTATCTAGCACAATACTGAAGTATTGTTCTATGTATGTTAGCCCAGTACTTAGCCATATCTGTAACTTTTCCTTTAGGAGTGGTTGGTTTCCTGACCGATTAAAGTACTCGGTAGTGAAGCCACTTTATAAAAAGGAAGACAGGGATAATGTTGACAATTTTAGACCTATTTCTACGCCATCGGTGTTTGCTAGAGTTATCGAGAAGGTTGTATATACAAGGTTATTGGAGCATTTAAATTCACATAATTTGCTGTCAAATGTACAGTTTGGTTTTAGAAATGGTTTAACAACTGAAAATGCTATATTCTCTTTTCTCTGTGAGGCTTTGGACGGATTAAATAAATGGTTGCGAACGCTAGGTGTTTTCTTTGATTTAACGAAGGCTTTTGACTGTGTTGACCACAAAATATTACTGCAGAAATTGGACCATTATGGAGTTAGGGGAGTAGCTTACAATTGGTTCGCCTCTTACTTTAAGAACAGAAAGCAGAAGGTAATTCTCTGCAATATTGAGAATGGTAGTGATGTTCAGTCCGAATGGGGCACTGTTAAGTGCGGCGTTCCCCAAGGGTCGGTGCTAGGGCCACTGCTGTTTCTTATTTATATAAATGATATGCCTTCTAGTATTACAGGTGATTCAAAAATATTTCTGTTTGCTGATGACACCAGCTTGGTAGTAAAGGATCTTGTGTGTAATATTGAAACACTATCAAATAATGTAGTTCATGAAATAAGTTCGTGGTTTGTGGAAAACAATTTGATGCTAAATCACAGTAAGACTCAGTTTTTACAGTTTCTAACTCACAATTCAACAAGAACCGATATTTTGATGAGACAGAATGGGCATATTGTAAGCGAGACGGAACAGTCCAAGTTCCTAGGCGTTCGGATAGATAGTAAGCTGTTGTGTAAAGCCCATGTTCAGGACCTTGTTCAGAAACTAAATGCTGCTTTATGTATCATTAGAACAGTACCTGATATAAGTGACACTTCAACACGAAAAGTAGACTGCTTCGCATATTTTCATGCGTTTATGTCATATGGTATTATTTTTTGGCGTAATTCTTCTGATTCAGAAAGGGTATTTTTGGCACAAAAACGGGCTGTTCGAGCTATATGTGGTGTAAGTTCGAGAACCTCTTGTCGACCCCTATTCAATAGTATGGGAATTATGACATTGCCCTCACAGTATATATTTTCTTTAAAGTCGTTTGTTGTTAGCAATATTAGCTTATTCCCAAGAGTTAGCAGCTTTCACTCAGTTAATACCAGGCAGAAATCAAATCTGCATGTGGAATGCGCTTCCTTGACTCTCGTGCAGAAAGGAGTGCAGTATTCTGCTGCATCCATTTTCAATAACCTGCCACAAGAACTAAAAAATCTTAGCAGTTGCCTAAACACTTTTAAGTCTAAACTGAAGAGTTTCCTCATGGCTCACTCCTTCTATTCTGTCGAGAAGCTCCTGGAAGAACTGAAAAATTAAGCAAATTCCAGTGTTACATTCTTGATTTTCTTTATTTAAAACTACGAATTGTCGCTTGAATACGTTTCTTATATTTCATTTTATCTTTTTCTACTATCGTCTTATAATTTAATGTATTGACTCGTTCCATGACCATGGAGACTTCTCCTTAATTTGGTCCCACGGAACAATAAATAAATAAATAAATAAACTGAGGCGATACTCCGTAGGCACGCAGTTTGGTTAGAAGACGCTTGTGAGGAACGGTGTCGAAAGCCTTCTGGAAATCTAAAAATATGGAATCAATTTGACATCCCCTGTCGATAGCACTTATTACTTCATGAGTGTAAAAAGCATATCACAGATTTAAATATTTAGGGATAATACTAAGAAGCGAAATGAAACGAACACACAAAAGCAGTACTAGCAAAGGTGAGTGGAAGACTTAGATTTGTGGAAGACTTTTGGGAACGTGGAGTGCAGATGTAAAGGAAATCGCATACAGGACAATGCTCCAGCATTTTCAAGCCGTAGGAAGTAGACATGACAGCAGACATCGAATATATCCAGAGACGCGCTGTTGTTAGTAGAAGGGTTCCATATAGCCTACATCGAGGTGTAACAGAGGTGCTCGAGGAACTTAAATAGTAATGTTTGGAGCAGGTGAGAAAGACTCTGCAACAGGTGTGCTACGAGCAAGATATTTCTCGCATTGAGACCGTGTGAATAAAATAAGAGTATATAGACTCATTGACCTTACCTTTGGTAGGAAGGCTTGCGCCCCTCAGCGATACAGATAAGTGCAACCACAACGGAGGTTACCTACTGAGAGGCCAGACAAACGTCTGAAGAGAGGCTGCAGCCTTTTCAGTAGTCGCAGGGGTAGCAGTCTGGATGATTGAATTATCTGTCATAACATTCAAAACGGCCTTGATGAGCTGGTACTGCGAACGGCTGAAAGCAAGGGGAAACTACAGCCGTAATTATTCCCGAGGGCATGCAGGTCTACTGTATGCTTAAATGATGACTGCATCCCCTTTGGTATAATATTCCATCGCCCCCTATTCGGACCTCCGTGAGGGGCTACTCAGGAGGACGTCGTTATCAGGAGAAACCAAACTGTCGTCCTACGGATCGCAACGTGATATGTCAGATCTCTTAATCGGGCAGGTAGGTTAAAAAATTTAAAAAAGTAGGTGAATAGGTTAAAGTTACCTCAGGTGGTAACCAATCCACCGTTGTCAATGACAACGTTAGTAAGCCAGCGGCTTCTGGGGAGCTCACACCAGCATGCAAGAGATTGAAAAGTAAGGAACTGTCATACTTTGCTACCTTCAATGTTAACTCACTCCTCAAAACTGGAAAACTGAAACATTTTACTGATACTTTGACCAAGGAAAAAACATTGTAACTGCATTACAAGAAACAAGATATACAGATGAAGCAGCAATTGAATCGGAGGGATATCACATTCTGAAGGGAAAACTTGGAAAGAGAGTAATGAAGAACGTACCTCATCTGGGCACAGGCTTTATAATCAATAAACAAAGCCTGTGGGCCATCACTGACTTCAGCTCCAGAAACAGTTGACTTTCCACACTTACCTTTAGGGAAGCAAATAAGATTTATACCATGATCAATGTACATGCTGCCACAAATGAGACTAATAGAACCGACACAGAGAAAGTAGAAGAATTTTGAGAAGACCTGGAGAAAACACTATCCAAGATTCCAATTATGAATGTTATCGTACTACTTGGAGACTTCATGCTCAGCTATGGAAAGAGAGAAAGTTCAGAAACATAATTGGGAACTATCCAGCCCACAATAGGACTAATCGGAATGGCGAACGACTAGTGGAAATTTGTAAGACCCTTGCTCTGATAATGAAATCAACGGCATTTAAGCGCCTTGCAAGGAAACAGGAAACATGGGTATCTCCCTATCCATTGCTAGGAGAGTTTCAGTTTGACCATGTAGCGATATCAAGACATGCAGAGAAGGAAATTCAAAATGTCAAAGTCCTCAGTGGTGCAAATTTAGACTCAGATCACTTCCTATCCAAAATAAAAATAAAAATTCTACCAGTAGACCACCAGACTAAAAACACTACCCACATTGTGAAGTATGATTCAGAGAAACTTAGAACTAGCAAAGATTTTAAGGTGAGCTTGAATCAGAAGAAATATCACGATTGGGTACAGTTGAAAGATGCACTGATTGACAGTGCAAAGGAAACAGTTCACCTGGAGAGGAGGAAGAAACATGCATGGTGGTCGGGAGAAGGAGATACAGCAATCGAAAAGCGTCGGAAAGCGTGGGATGTTTGGTGCCCTCATAAAACACCAAAAAATCTAAAGAACTTCCAAGAATTAAGGAAAACCACTGCTAAAACTATCAGAAATCTCAAGAGGAAATATTTGCAAGAACGTTTAACTCAAACAGAAGAAGACTTCCGGAAGAACAACACGCAAGACTTCTATAGAATATTCAAGACCTACTTAAGTAGATATGATCCTCCAAACCTCACCTTTACGAATAAAGAAGGAAAGACAGTGTATGGAGACATGGAAAACAGTCAGATCTCGGCTGAATACTTTGAAGACCTCCTGAATTGTGAAGCGCCATCCGAGACATCCAATTACAATGAGAAAGAACCAAACCCCGACTCGGAACTACCAACTATTGAAGAGGTTAAGAACATTATAAGAACCCTGAAAAAATAACAAAGCTCCTGGGGAAGACGGGATCATCGTAAAACTCTTAAGTATGTGAACGAGAATGTGCCCATAGGACTAACACAAATTATAGGAAAAATCTGGGAAGAAGAGCAGCTTCCAGAAGGTTGGACATCGGCACTAATACATCTTATACGCAAGAAAGGCGATAAGACGGAATCTGGGAACTACAGGGGAATTCCTTTAATACCTGTGACCCATAAGGTATTCTCAAAAGCACTGCAAAATGGAGTGGAAGAACAAATAAATGCACATATTGATGAGTACTAAGGAGGCTTCAGAAAGGAGAAATCATGCGCATAACAGATCCTGAATATAAGACTGATAATCGCCTATCAAAAACAGAGGAGCAAGAAGTTCGTGCTTACATTCATAGACTTCAAGAAAGCCTGTGATTCTGTAGACAGACACACACTGTTCCAAATTTTAGGGGAGATGAGTTTGGATAGAAAATCCAGCAAAGTGGTTAAACATACCCTAAGCAACACAACATCCAAGGTCAAGTTCAGAGGAAAGCTGTCGGAGGCCTTTAAGGTTAAAACCGGTGTGAGACAGGGAGACGGACTCTCCCGTTTGCTCTTTAATTGTGTCCACGATAAGGTGATCAGAGAGTGGCGACAAGGAATGAAAGGACTGGGTGGAATACGACTGGGGTGTAAGAACAAAGGAGTACGGGTAGATTGTCTAGCATTGGCAGATGTCATTGTGATCTTGTCCGAATCACTAGAAGAGGCATTTAACCAAACCACAGAACTCCAGAGACAGGCAGCTAAAGCAGGCCTACAAATCTCTGTCGAGAAGATAAAATATATGACAAACATCACGACAGCTCCTAGATGGATGACAGTAGAAGGAAGGAAAATTCAGAAGGTGGAGCGATTCAAATACCTTGGAGAATGGACAGCCATAGGACTGACCGAAAAATAAGCAATGGGAGCACGAATAAACAAAATGAACTTAGCATGTAAATTAACTATCAACACCTACAATAGGAAGAATATTTCGATAAATGAAAAACTGAAACTTTACCAAACAGTTATCCGCCCTGAAGCTCTATATACAGCAGAAACTCTCAAGTTAACAAGAACCGGAGTGATCAAGAGGCTAGAACTTATACAACGAAAGAATCTCAGGGGAATATTAGGACCTCTAAGAACAGAAAATGGTCAATTTAGAAACCGAGCCAACCAGCAACTGTATACCAAGGTAGAAAAACATTGTGACGTCATCAGGAAAAGAAGGAGCATGTTCTTCGGACACATCCTCAGAATGGACCAGGGGAGGTTAACACGATGAATCACACAATTTCTTATGAACAAGAAAACAAACGTACGACGGATCCAAGAAATACAAATAGATCTGGAAGAAATGAGAATACAGGACCCAGAGATATGCAACAGGGTGATTTTTAAATAAAATACTCAGGCCTTCAAAGCTTTCGAGGACAGAAAGAGACCCAGACGAAATTGTCTTGGACAGCAGAAGAACGAAGAAGGTTGCAAAGTATGAGAACGAAAGAATATTAGAAAGAAGAAAGACCAGAAAAAACGAAGTTCAAGCGAATTAACTTGGCCCTAAGATGGCCAAAACGAAAGAAGAAGAAGAAGAAGAAGAAGGTTAAAGTTGGACATAGTGGGCATTAGCGAAGTTCGGTGGCAGGAAGAACAGGGCTTCTGGTCGGATGAATACAAGTTTATAAATACAAAATCAAATAGAGGTTACGCAGGAGTAGGTTTAATAATGAGTAAAAATATAGTAACGCGGGTAAGCTACTATCGACAGAATAGTGAAAGCATTATTGTAGCCAAGAAAGACACGGATCCCATACCGACCACAGTAGTACAAGTTTATATGCCAGCTAGCTCCGCAGATGAGGAGGAGATTGAGGTAATGTATGATGAGATAAAAGAAATTATTCACATAGTTAAGGGAGACAAAAATTTAATAGTCATGTGGTACTGGGATTCGATAGTTGGAAAAGGAAGAGAAGGAAAAATAGTAGGTGAATATGTACTGGGGAAAAAGAATGAAAGAGGAAGCCGCCTGGTAAACTTTTGCACAGAGCAGCATAACTTTATCACAGTTAACACTTGGTTTAAGAATTATGAGAGAAGGTGTATACGTTGAAGAGACCTGGAGACGCCGGACGGTTTCAGATTGATTATATCTTGGTTAGACACAGATTTAGGAACCAGATTTTAAATTATGACATTTCCGGGGTCATATGTGGACTCTGACCACAATTTATTGGTTATGAGCTGCAGATTAGAACTGAAGAAACAGCAAAAAGGCAGGAATTTCAGGAGATGGAACCTGGATAAACCGAAAGAACCAGAGGTTGTAGAGGGTTTTAGTGGGAGCATTAGGGAACAATTGAAAAGAACGGGGGAAAGGAATACAGTAGAAGAAGAGCGGGTAGCTTCGAGAGATGAAATAGGGAAGGCAGGAGGGGATCAACTAGGTATAAAGACTAGGACTAGTAGAAATCCTTGGGTAACACAAGAGATATTTAATTTAATCGATGAAAGGAGAAAATGTAAAAGTGTAATAAATGAAGCAGGCGAAAGGGAATACAAACGTCTAAAAAATGAGATCGACAGGAAGTGCAAAAAGGCTAAGCAGGAATGGCTAGAGGACAAATGTAAGGATGTAGAAGCATATATCACTAGGGGTAAGATAGACACTACCAACAGGTAAATTAAAGAGACCTTAGGAGAAAAGAGAACCACCTGTATGAATATCAAGAGCTGAGATGGGAAACCAGTCCTAAGTAAAGAAGGGAAAGCAGAATGGTGGAAGAAGTAGTACATAGAGGATCTGTATAATGGAGATGTACTTGAGGACAGTATTATGGAAATGGAAGAGAACGCAGAGGAAGATGAGAAGGGAGATATGATACTACGACAAGGAGTTGACGAAGCACTGAAATGCTTAAGTCGAAACAAGGCCCTGGTAGAAGAAACTGGAAGAAGCCGAACTCGGGGAAGATCAGTTTGGATTCCGGAGAAATGTAGAAACACGCGGAGCAATACCGTCCCTACGAATTCCCATAGAAGATGGGTTAAGGAAAGGCAAACATACGTGTATAGCATTTGTAGACCTAGATATAGCTTTTGACAATGTGACTGGAATACTCTCTTTCAAATTCTGAAGGTGGCAGAGACAAAATACAGGGAGCGAAAGGCTATTTACAATTTGTACAGAAACCAGATGAGCTATAAGAGTTGAGGGGCACGAAAGGGAAGCAGTGGTTGAGATGGGAGTGGACATATTTGTAGCCTGTCCCCGATGCTATTCAATCTGTATATTGAGGAAGCAGTAAGAGAAACAAAAGAAAAATTTGGAGTGAGAGTCAGAGTCCAGGGAGAAGAAACAAAAATTTTGAGGTTTGCCGATGACACTGCAATTCTGTCAGAGACAGAAAAAGACTTGGAAGAGCAGTTGAATGGAATGGATAGTCTCTTGAAAGAAGGATATAAGATGAACATCAATAAAAGCAAATGGAATTTAGTCGAATGACAACAGGTGCTGCCGAAGGAATTAGATTAGGAAATGAGACACTTAAAGTAGTAAATGAGTTTTTTTTATTTGGGAAGCAAAATAACTGACGATGGTCGAAGTTAGGAGGATATAAAAGGTAGACTGGCAATGGAAAGAAAAGGGTTTCTGAAGAAGAGAAATTTGTTAACATCGAGTATAGATTTTGGCGTCAGGAAGTCCTTTCTGAAAGTATTTGTACGGAGTGTAGCTATGTATTTAAATAAAACATGGACGATAAACAGTCTAGACAAGAAGAGAATAGAAGCTTTTCAAATGTGGAGCCAGAGAAGAATGCAGAAAATTAGATGGGTAGATACTGTTTCCTCGACGCCCTTCCATCCGTGGTCGAAACATACGCTTTCATTCGCCCGGAGGTCGTGTGTTTCCCTGCAGGCAAGACTTATACGATAGTCTGGGTCAGAGGATGGACGGTCGCCTACCTCTATGGAACCGGGGACAAATCGCTGCTCGGTCTTTGGACCCTCCTACAGAATGAACATGCGGTGATTGAATGACGTCCACGCAACTGGGCCTATTTCGGCAGTTACCTCCATGGCGTTTAGGGCGATCCCCACACAGCTGGAATGTGCCTAGCGTGGTTGGCTCGACTGTTGTGGATGTACACCTAACGCAACTAATGAGGAGGTACTGGATAGAATTGGGGAGAAGAGAGATTTGTGGCACAACCTGACCAAAAGAAAGGACCGACTGGCAGGACACAATCTGAGGCATCAAGGGACCACCAATTTGGTACTGAAGGGAAACGTGGGGGGTAAAAACCGCAGAGGAAGGGCAAGAGATGAACACAGTAAGCAGATTCAGAGGAATGCAGGTTGCAGTAGTTACTCGGAAATGAAGAGGTTTGCACAAGATAGAGTAGCATGGAAAGCCGCATCAAACCAGTCTTTGGACGGAAGGTCACAACAACAACAGGCTAGGAGAAAAATTCAATAATATTGGTAGAAAATTCCCTCGTTCATGCACCATACTCTGTCGTGCTGAGTGTATGTATGTTGAAGCTTATCGTAAAGACAATGACGACGTTCTCCTCAGTTGTACTTGAGATACAAGAAAAAATGGAAATTTTTTGCCGACTTAGCCTTTAGCTATAGAAATTCGATTTCCTCTAGAAACAAAGTTAATATGAGGTGCTGCTCTTCTCATTGCCACATCTGCGCAAAACAAATGTAAGTATGTTGCTTAATAGCCGCCTACACGCAGGAGGCGGCTACACTGGTAGCAGGGGCTGTATGGCGTGAACTGAGTTTTTTTATTTTTTTGGTTAACAGGTTCTCGGGAAAATACAGATAGGGCTTCAGTCTCAAAGGGTTAATTTCTCACGAAATTTCAATCACCATCTTTCTCCTCCGAATACGAAAATATTTTGTTGCCGCCGACCTACATAGGAAGAAACGACTATCATAATAAAATAAGGGAAAACAGAGGTCACACGGAAAGATATAGGTGTTCGTTTGTTCCGAGCGCTGTTCGAGACTGGAATAATAGAGAATGATTGTGAAGGTAGTTCGATGAATCCTCTGCCAGGCACTTAGGTGCAATTTGCAGAGTATCCATGTAGATGTAGATGTAGATCTAGAATATTTTCTTACCGTGCAAATAACAACAAAACTTCTAGCCAGTGATAGGCTTTTTCATCTTTTTTTCCAGAAGTTCCTACTATTCTCGCCAGAAATCACCGTGAGTTAATACCGATATTACAGTGTACAGAACGCCCATATCAAGTCCTCTATTGATACTCCTCCATCCCTTCCCTACTCAGGATCAAATTTCAGTAATCCTTGTGTCAGAGAGCTCTGTCCATAATAGCAACATTTTGAGCGCATAAAAAGCAATTGTAACTTGAAACGAACCACCAGCCGTTTAATCACTATCATTGGTAACGTGACTGCAGTAAAGAATGAATAACTGCTGTCGGTTGAAAATTCCCTGCCTAAAAAAGCACAAGTCCATTTACTCGTTGCAAAATTACGCTGTCAACTCTTAATCATCAAGATAGAAAAACCACAGAGTTTTATCCTAATGGCTTTCCTTACTCCTCTCGCCTTAGCTTTGTTCCCGGTCTTCAAGAAATCCCGGGTTCTCCGTACTCTGTCACTTTTCCTCTGTACTTCATTCGGTCTGCTAGTCCTCCTTTCGCTTGCTGGTTTCAAGCTGTTCCTGGTTATATCGAAATATCGAATGTGATTTAGTGTAGGTCTACGGCTACGAAGCTGTCTGTGGTTGTGTGTGCGTGTGTGTATGAATGTGTGTGTGTGTGTGTGTGTGTGTGTGTGTGTGTGTTTTAGAGAGATAGATGGAGAGAGAGAGAGAGAGAGTGAGGCGGGAGGGGGGGGGGGAGGAGGAAAAGCAGGACAAGGGTTTGATGTGCGGGTAGCTCTTGTGTTCGCGTACCATGACTCTTTTCGTGTACACAACACAACCTATTCACCCTGAGTGCTGCTGCAGCTAGGGGCATGATGCATGAAGCTCCCTTTATCCTTTGTCTATTCACCAGCCCATCTGCACTCAACGCCGTCTGTCCGATTGTTTAGGATTTGCAACAGTTGCTGTGTCATTCTGCTTCTTGTTTTCGTGTACGCTAAACTCGTGCCAATAAGTTAATCATCCAGATTCACAAAACCACTCGATGCACAACAATCATATGCAGTCTAGATGTCGTCCTAGTAAAATTGTGATACGTTTCACATTGATACTGTCTTGAACACGTCTTGAGTAGAGGTTATGGATTACCGAATACAAAACAGAGATGCTATTTAAAAACTGACGTACTGCTGTTCACATCTTCGTAATGAACCAAGTTGCAAGAAAGATAGTCATGCTGGTTAATGTCCTCCTAGTAGCTAAACAGCATTTGCTTCATATATTTTTTATTTAGCTTCTGAACAAACAATTATTTGATGTGATCAAGATAAGGGACACTTCGTACACAATCACAAGATGTACAGGGACTGAACAAAAATATGGTAACAACAAAAACACAATACATTGACAATTCCAATACTCTGTAGGAAACCTGTTGGCGTTCAGAACAACTTCCAGTAGCATCTGAATGGTAAATACAGGCCCTGTATGGTTTCCAAGGAAATTTTATACCATTCTTCTTGCAAAATAGTGGCTAATTCAGTTAACGAAGATCGAGATGGATAGCGATCACGCACTCTTCTCTTCAAAATAGATGACAAAGGATGAGTAATATTGAGGTGTGGTGGCTGTGGTGCCCAGGTGATATGGGACAATTCATTCTTGTTCTCAAAAATCCAGTCCTGGCCGATATGAGCTGTGTGAGCAGGGGCACAGTCGTCTTGAAACGCAGTATCACCATGGGGGGACAGACACTGAACCGTGGAATGGACCTGATCAGCGAAAATGGTCTCATAGTCTTTGAGACCTTGCAGAGTAACCACGAGGCCCATGGAATACCTCGATATGGCTGCCCAAATTATCACCGAACTTCCACTATATCTCACTCTTGGGACGTATACTCGGCCAGAAGTTTGAAATAGTGTGCAACAAGATTCATCCGACCAAATGCCTTTCTTCCATTGCTCCATAGTGCAGGTTTTACGGGTCCGGCACTACTTTTTCTGTTACTGACACTTGCATCAATGATGAGTCGTTTTGGAACTGTGGCTCGTCCGGCAGTTCCCTGATTAGGGTGTTCTCTTCTTGTGTTTTTGGCGCTGGCAGGGTCAGCGACTACGACATTCGGTTCTGCAGAGATTTTTGCAGTTGTTATTCTCTTACTTTCCGTCACAATCCTCTTCAATGACCGTCTGCAACGATCACTCAACAGACACTTTTGTCGGCGTTGTGACTTACCGTATGGTGTTTCTCGCATTCTTTGTATGTGGTATAAATCTCCGATGCGGTGCCTCTTGAAACACTAAACATTTCTGCTCCCTTGAATACGGAAGAGCCAACCATACGAGCACCAACGATTTGATTACGTTCGAATTCACTTAGCTCCGACATAATGCGTTCCCAACTAAACAGAACTCTGTTCTGACTATGTCTGACACCTGCAACGTATTGAGGAAATCGCCTAGGTGCCATCTGTGAACAAATACAACAGCGCAACTTACAGGCTTGGCTGCCATCTGCGTTTATGTTCAAGCATGCATTTCTCTGTGTGTCTTCGTCCAGCTCCTGTAAGCCTGTAGTTCTCGACATCATGTTTTTCTCCTTCCTTGTGTAAGAGCTTCAACACTGATTACTTAATTTTGTGAAAATATCTAGTCGGCCGCTGTGGTCGAGCGGTTCTAGGCGCTTCAGTCTGGAACTGCGCCACCGCTACGGTCGCAGGTTCGAATCCTGCCTCGGGCATGGATGTGTGTGATATCCTTAGGTTAGTTAGGTTTAAATAGTTAAGTCTAGGGCACTGATGACCTCAGATGTTAAGTCCCATAGTGCTCAGAGCCATTTGAACCATTGTTTTGAAAATATCTAGCTGAAACGTTGCTACACAAATACACTGTAGCATAAGAGAAACTGGTATAGGCATGCTTATTCAGTTACAGAGATATTTAAACAGGCAGATCACAGTGCTGTGGTCGGCAACGACTATACAGGGTGAAAAATGGCTCAAATGGCTCTGAGAACTATGGGACTTAACATCTCAGGTCATCAGTCCCCTAGAGCTTAGAACTACTTAAACCTAACTAATCTAAGGACATCAAACACATCCATGCCCGAGGCAGGATTCGAACCTGCGACCGTAGCGGTCGCGCTGTTCCAGACTGAAGCGCCTAGAACCGCTCGGCCACCTCGGCCGGCATACAGGGTGAGTCACTAACTGTTGCCACCAAGAATAACTCCGAAAGTATGATAAGAGCTGAAACGTTTGTGGGACAAAAGTTGCATGGGACAACGGAGGCCATGTGACGTCGGCTTTTTGTTGCTAGGTGGGGTCGCTTCAAAGATATTAAGGTCAACTTTGTTTTTTTTAAATGGTATGCCGTAGTTCGATACTTATTTTCTGGTAGCTGCTATCGAGACGAATCCAATGATGTATAACAGCAAGATCTTTGAAGGTCAACGAAGGTCACAAAGGTGGCATAAACGTCCATTTACGGGTGTTCGAAGTGATTACCAGTGGTATCAATGCAGTGCTGCAATCTTCTTATCATGAATTGAATGATTTTTCTTATCACATAGGCACTTATCGAAGCATATGCTCTGACAATTCTCTTTCGCATATCGTCAGGTGTAGTTTGAACGTCTTTATAAACAACGTCTTTTACGAATCACCGCTAGAAAAAATCCAGAGGCGTCAAGCCTGGCGAACGAGCCAGCCACAACACATCTCCTCCGCGTCCAATCCAACGATTTGGGAGTTGTCTCTGCAAATCATTTCCAGCCATCAGCGAAAAATGTGCCCGGCACACATATACATCTACATCTTCGTCATTACTCTGCTATTCACACTAAAGTGCCACCCCATCGTGTTGATACCACATTCTGTTCCTTGTTCCTAAAGGTATTTCTGCCAATAGCAGACCTAATGTTTCTTTCAGGCATGTGGTGTAATGCCTACTATTAAGATTTCCTTCGATGAAATGGGAGCCAATAACACTGTCTTCCGCAATCCCACATCATACATTCACCGACCACGGTTTTTGGTGTGCAACTTGCCGCAGGTAAAATGGATTTTCAGTTGACCAATAATGCATATAATGCAAATTAACATTTCCATCGTTCGTGAATGTAGCCTCGCCAGTAAATAAAATCAAATTAATAAATGAGTCATCCCTCTGAATCTGAAGTTGAGCCCATCGGCAGAATTCAATGTGACGCATACAAACCGTACCAGTTAATTCTTGGTGGAGACTGACATGGTAATGGTGATATTTATGGCGATGCAGAACACGAACAACATTACTCTGCTCATGCCAGATTCCCTTGCGATTTGACGCGAACTACCACAAGGATCTCGAACCACAGTTGCAAGAGTACCAATTTCCGTTTCCTCGTTAGTAACTTTCCATTGCCGAATATGTTTCCGATGAGTTAAAGATACACTTGTTCTCAATTTATCATACACATGGTTAAATTTACGATGTGTAGGGTGAGTACGTTGAGGATATCTTTCAGCGTATAACTCTGTAGCTCTCACTGAATTTCGTTGGCATTCTCCGTAAGCATATCGACTTGTTCTTCGAAGGAACACATCATTCACATTCGCTTGATTCGACGATACTAGTCTTATTGTTTCTATTAGTGTTGTCTTGCGAAACCGTCGAATGGTGTTTACATGTCAATGGCACGTTAGATGGATACGCCGTATTCGACGAATATTTACTATTTAAACGATATACGACAGAAAATTGTCAGACCATGTGCTTTGATAAGTTCCGAAATAAAACCACTCAATCCATGATAAGAAGATTGCGGCACTGCATTGATACCAGTGGTCATCACATCGAACACCTTCTGTAAATGGACGTTCATGCCACCTTTTTGACCTTCGATGGCCTTCAAAGATCTTGCCGTTACACATCATTGCATTCGTCTCGATAGCCGCTATTAGAAAATAAGTACCAAACTATACATCCCATTTAGAAAAGCAAAGCTGACATTCATATCCCTGACACGACCCCACCTAGCAACAAAAAACCAACGTTATATTATGGCACCCGTTTTCCCATGCAACATTTATCCCACAAACTTTTCAGCTACTATTATATTTTCGGAGTTATACTAAGTAGCAATAGTTAGAGACTCGCCATGCATAAGACAACAAGTGTCTGGAACAGTTCTTAGATCGGTTACTGCTGCTAGAATGGCAGGTTATAAAGATTTATGTGGGTTCGAACGTGGTGTTACAGTCAACGCACGAGCGATGGGATACAGCATCTCCGAGGTAGTGATGAGGTGGGCATTTTCCCCTGCGACCATTTGACGACTGTACCGTTAATATGAAGAATCCGGTTAAATATCAAATCTCCGACATCGCTGCGGCCGGAAAAAGATCCTGCAAGAACGGGACCAACCACGACTGAAGAGAATCGGTCAACGTGACAGAAGTGCAACCCTTCCGCAAATTGCTGCAGATTTCGGTGCTGTGCCATCAACAAGTGTCAGCGGAATATCATCGTTAAGGGCTTTCGGAACCGAAGGCCCACTCGTGTATCCTTGATGACTGCACGACACAAAGCTTTACGCGTCGCCTAGGCCCGTCAACACCAACATCGGACTGTTGAATGGAAACATGTTGCCTGGTCGAACGGGTCTCATTTCGGATTGTATCGAGCGGATGGACGTGTACGGGTATGGAGACAACCTCATGAATCCATGGACCCTGCATGTCTGCAGAGAACAGTTCAAGATGGTACAGGCTCTGTAATGGTGTGGGGCGTGTGCAATTGGAGGGATATGGGACCCCTGATATGTCTAGATACGACTTCGACAGGTGACGCGTACATGAGCATCCTGTCTGATCACCTGCATATCCGTTGTGGATTCCGACGGACTTGGGCAATTCCAACAGAACAATGCAACACCCCACACGTCCAGAATTGCTACAGAATGGCTCTTCTGCGTTTAAACACTTCTGCTGGCCACCAAACTCCCCAGACATGAACATTATTGAACATATCGGGGATGCTTTGCAATGTGCTGTTCAGAAGGGATCACCACACCCTCGTACTCTTACGGACTCATGGACAGCCCTGAAGGTCGAGTCCATGCCACATCGTGTTACGGCACTTCTGCGTACTCGCGGGGGCCCTACACGATATTAAGCAGGCGTACCAGTTCTTTGGCTCTTCAGTGTAATTAAGTTCACTATTAATGTTGCGTGCAAAAATCTTCAGTATCCAACTTGGTACCAGATCACAAGCATATAAATACTTGTACCTCAGAGATTTAGTTATTTCATGATGAATATCAAAATTCAGTTCAATTTAAATATCCTATAATATTTCGTTAACTAAATGTCAGCGATTTTATTGCGTAGCTAGACTTAGTCTGGAATAAGATGTTCGTGTAACCCCTCCATCTCATGATGAGCCTGCAGTGACTTCTAAACTAGTTAATGATACAATAAACCGTATCAAATTTAAAAAGAAGCTTCTGGGTGCATATTATAAGTATCTAAACCGCCAGTTCAAACACAGATCTAGTTCGTTCTTGAGTATGGATATAATGAACTCATTTAGATATTACGAAGTTTCCCTAAATCACTACAGTCGAAAAGAAATCAAAAATGACATGAAATTCTCCATCTCTTGTAGAGTTCCACATCGATGTAGATGCATGCTACACTCTAAATACTCTTCGTATTCGTATTTGGCAATAAAGAAAGCACTTTCGGACAGAGCGGAAACGCCATATTTTGCGTGCGTCTTGTTCCGTCTGACAACAAGGCGATGCCAGGCACACAGGTAACGAAATATTTAAGTATTAATATTGCACGGCTATTAAATATGAGATTAAAAGACTGTTTTAAGGAATGCAGATTAATATTGAGTAATCATGAAACAACTTATTAGGCATAGGTAAATTACCTCCGAATTGAATTGAAACAACATTGAATATAGGCTGTAAATTCTGTGAATGTGCTGCAAGGAAATTGAGAAGAGTTACATGGTAACGTTATCTCCAGTATATTATGTTACGCTTATTAAAAAAATATCTTTACCTGTAATTGAGTACATAGGAGTATTATTGGAGTTCAAACATTAAAGCAAAGAGAAAAAAATAAAACTGAGGAGAACATACTTCTTTTTCTTCAGTAGGTCAATGCTGTATCCCATCGCTCGTGCGTTGACTGTAACACCACGTTCGAACCCACATAAATCTTTATAACCTGCCATTCTAGCAGCAGTAACCGATCTAAGAACTGTTCCAGACACTTGTTGTCTTATGCATGGCGAGTCTCTAACTATTGCTACTTAGTATAACTCCGAAAATATAATAGTAGCTGAAAAGTTTGTGGGATAAATGTTGCATGGGAAAACGGGTGCCATAATCTCCGACATCGCTGCGGCCGGAAAAAGATCCTGCAAGAACGGGACCAACCACGACTGAAGAGAATCGGTCAACGTGACAGAAGTGCAACCCTTCCGCAAATTGCTGCAGATTTCGGTGCTGTGCCATCAACAAGTGTCAGCGGAATATCATCGTTAAGGGCTTTCGGAACCGAAGGCCCACTCGTGTATCCTTGATGACTGCACGACACAAAGCTTTACGCGTCGCCTAGGCCCGTCAACACCAACATCGGACTGTTGAATGGAAACATGTTGCCTGGTCGAACGGGTCTCATTTCGGATTGTATCGAGCGGATGGACGTGTACGGGTATGGAGACAACCTCATGAATCCATGGACCCTGCATGTCTGCAGAGAACAGTTCAAGATGGTACAGGCTCTGTAATGGTGTGGGGCGTGTGCAATTGGAGGGATATGGGACCCCTGATATGTCTAGATACGACTTCGACAGGTGACGCGTACATGAGCATCCTGTCTGATCACCTGCATATCCGTTGTGGATTCCGACGGACTTGGGCAATTCCAACAGAACAATGCAACACCCCACACGTCCAGAATTGCTACAGAATGGCTCTTCTGCGTTTAAACACTTCTGCTGGCCACCAAACTCCCCAGACATGAACATTATTGAACATATCGGGGATGCTTTGCAATGTGCTGTTCAGAAGGGATCACCACACCCTCGTACTCTTACGGACTCATGGACAGCCCTGAAGGTCGAGTCCATGCCACATCGTGTTACGGCACTTCTGCGTACTCGCGGGGGCCCTACACGATATTAAGCAGGCGTACCAGTTCTTTGGCTCTTCAGTGTAATTAAGTTCACTATTAATGTTGCGTGCAAAAATCTTCAGTATCCAACTTGGTACCAGATCACAAGCATATAAATACTTGTACCTCAGAGATTTAGTTATTTCATGATGAATATCAAAATTCAGTTCAATTTAAATATCCTATAATATTTCGTTAACTAAATGTCAGCGATTTTATTGCGTAGCTAGACTTAGTCTGGAATAAGATGTTCGTGTAACCCCTCCATCTCATGATGAGCCTGCAGTGACTTCTAAACTAGTTAATGATACAATAAACCGTATCAAATTTAAAAAGAAGCTTCTGGGTGCATATTATAAGTATCTAAACCGCCAGTTCAAACACAGATCTAGTTCGTTCTTGAGTATGGATATAATGAACTCATTTAGATATTACGAAGTTTCCCTAAATCACTACAGTCGAAAAGAAATCAAAAATGACATGAAATTCTCCATCTCTTGTAGAGTTCCACATCGATGTAGATGCATGCTACACTCTAAATACTCTTCGTATTCGTATTTGGCAATAAAGAAAGCACTTTCGGACAGAGCGGAAACGCCATATTTTGCGTGCGTCTTGTTCCGTCTGACAACAAGGCGATGCCAGGCACACAGGTAACGAAATATTTAAGTATTAATATTGCACGGCTATTAAATATGAGATTAAAAGACTGTTTTAAGGAATGCAGATTAATATTGAGTAATCATGAAACAACTTATTAGGCATAGGTAAATTACCTCCGAATTGAATTGAAACAACATTGAATATAGGCTGTAAATTCTGTGAATGTGCTGCAAGGAAATTGAGAAGAGTTACATGGTAACGTTATCTCCAGTATATTATGTTACGCTTATTAAAAAAATATCTTTACCTGTAATTGAGTACATAGGAGTATTATTGGAGTTCAAACATTAAAGCAAAGAGAAAAAAATAAAACTGAGGAGAACATACTTCTTTTTCTTCAGTAGGTCATAGTGGTAGTGACCGTACTGGAACTGAAAAAGCTAAAGATCGGAATTACGTC
Organism: Schistocerca piceifrons; assembly: GCF_021461385.2. Lineage (NCBI taxonomy): Eukaryota > Metazoa > Arthropoda > Insecta > Orthoptera > Acrididae > Schistocerca > Schistocerca piceifrons. The sequence continues at coordinate 128,325,728 of NC_060149.1, forward strand.
AACAAAAAACTGTATGACGCTTTATACTACCCAACTGGTACGTTGCTGAAGCGTTTTCTTTCCAATTACGAAAGAATATCGTATTTAGTAGTGACAATGGGAAGAACTACTAATGTGCAAACATGGAAAATTTGCACCCCATAAAAAAGATATAAAACTTGGAAATTCAGTTACTGTTGTAGAACCGAACAAAGTCGAATAATGCATTTTTAATATACAGGTAAGGACTACGTGTCGTAAATTTTGAAAATGCTGTGGAAAAAGTGAAGCAAATGAAATAAACAACAAATATCATCATTTATAAAAGTCCCAGGCACAATATTCAAAAATCCGATTATATACTGATGATGTTTAGGTTTAAGATCTTACCTGCGGAGGTTCGAGTCCTCCCTTGGGCATGGGTGTGTGTGTTTGTCCTCAGGATAATTTAGGTTAAGTAGTGTGTAAGTTTAGGGACTGATGACCTTAGTAGTTAAGTCCCATAAGATTTCACACACATTTGAACATTTCTTAGATGCGACCTGCGATCAGACAGCATCAAGTCCACTGTTTTAAGTTGGATTGAAAGTTGTGAACTGACAAAAGCAACTGTCGAACGAATCACATGGCCTGCTGACTTCAAACAGCTGAAACGTTAAAAGCAATGGCTACGTCACGTGTAACACCCACACGGTAACTAAATTATTTGTGCGAGGTGTGTGAGGAACAGAGTTCCCGTATCGTTACCCTTTAGTTTTTTATTGTGCCAGTTTTAACTTTAGCTTTTTCCGTTGACTGTTTCCATGCCACAGAAAGGGACGTTAGTCAAAGGCCACCTTCTCGGCACACACGCTTGTCTTACATAAAAGACAATTATGTCGCGGATTTCGTTTACAACACTTGTTCAGTGACATATCTTTCTAGAAGAAAAGTGTAGCTCTGATTGCAATAGTGTGAAATGTTGCTTGATCAGCAGCTTAATACGATGACCATCGCTACTGGAGCTGTCCTTTGCTTCTTTCATGCAACTACAGTTATGGTTCCCTCACATATTCGAAACGGACAAATCTGTAATTACTTTAAATGCGAGAATTTCGAATTAGATTTGAATGTGACTTATGAATATCAATCAAAATGTACAAATAACTGAAACCATACTACCTTATTGCTCTTCCGACTACGCATTTCGCAAATCCTTGGCAAAATCATTTGTTTGGAATACACTGCTTTCTGGAAGTGAAAGTTGGACTCTGGGTACAATAGAAAGGAATCGACTTGAAGCTGCTGAAATGTGGGTATGGCGGAAAATGACAAGAACGAGTTGAGAAGAAAGAAAATCCAAACTATAAGTTTTAAGGAAGTGAATGAAGAGAGAACATTATTAAAGGAAATGGAAACGAAAAAAATAAAATTTAGTGGATATGTCATCAGACACACCACCATCATCACTAACATTCTTTAAGGAAAAGCGCTGGGAAAGAAAGGAGGAAAGAGCCCTAGGAAGAAGTATTCGGAAGACATCGAGAAGAGAACAGTATGCGACAGTTACATGGAACTGAAACGAACAGCCAATGACGGAATAGAGTGATGCGTGGACAAACCATTAGCCGCTAGTATGTGTATGTATGTGCATCTCCAGCATCGGATAGATTTATTTAAGGATTCTGAAAGAACATAAAGTTCTCATTCTATGGTCGCACCGGTCTCAACCAGTTCTAAACCCTAAAAACATGAAACCAAGAAGAGGTATAAAATGGAAATCAGGTTCAAGGCTCATAACTTAAACAAGAGAAAGGCTACAGACGGAATATTACATTATTTGGGGGCGTATGAGGGTAATAATCGATCATGGCCTTATCAAAGACGCAGTTTGAAATTTCAGTCCGCATCTTCATTCCGTCAATAAAAATTTATTTCAACGTCAGTGACAATACACGTAAACCGTATGGGCTATTGGGAAACGATAGCCTGTGCACAAGCGTGTATCACAAAACTGACTTACTATTTGTAACTGATAGTTCTTGCCTCGCAAATATTATTAATAATCAATTCCTAAACGTAGCAACAAAAGTGAAATAAAATAGTTCAGTTGAAGAAGCAAAGGAATTCATTGAAATTGCCTTTCCGCAAAAGTTTATGATAACCTGATCTGCAATCAACATCCTTTTCTGAATTTAACAGAATTACGAAGGTTCGAAAAGAGGAAAGTTTTCATCGTGTTTATAGAATTTAAAACAAAATTCTGAAGAGATTTTCTAGCTCAGTAAATTATACTCTCAGTGACAATGTGTAACACATTATTTTTCCAGATTGATTAAAGTATGTCATTGTTAAACTTCTAGACGACAAAGGTAATAGGAAAAAATTCAGATAATTAATACCCAGTTTAGTTTCCCGCGTCTTTTTCTAAAAGAGAAAACAATGTATTCAAAACTAGTGTGAAGCTTAAATAGGAAAAAAAACTTAGAACATCACATTTTGAGATCGAGAAGGGTTGCTCAATATATAATGCCATTTATACATTTACTCGTCAGATATTTCAATCCGTAAATAACAAAATATCAACAGTTCGCATATTTTGAAACCTTTACAAGGCATTTGACTGCGTAGAGCACGACTCTCTTTTAGATAAGCACGAGTTTTATCGAATAAATGGCATCAAAAACAACCAATTTGAATAATAATCAAGAAAAAGAATGCAAAGAGCGATGTCGAATAATTCTGGAAGGAGAAGAATACTCAGTGACTAATGAGAAATCACGAATGGAGTGTAGCAAGAGCAAGGTCCCCTTTCAGGCTACATCTATCCTCTACATACGTGAAAGACTTTCCACTTAAATATATCAAGCATAGTTGGTACTTTTGTAAATATTACAAGTGTTATATTTAATTCGATCTGGGAAATAGTGTAAGTAAAAGTAGACTATGTTAATAATGTTTCACAAAGAACTAATAAATGGTTCTCAGCAAACGCGCTCTTATTCAGTTTCATAATAACTCACTATATTCAGTTACGTACGATAAACGGAATAATATAAACAACTGATACAGCACAATAACAGGAATCAGAGACGAGGAGTGCCCCAAGAAAGTGTTATAGAACAGCTGTTGTTCTCTACGCACATAAATAATTTGACGGACAGGGTGGGCATCAATCTGCAGTTGTTTGCTGATGATGCCGTGATGTACGGTAAGGTGTCAAAGTTGAATGACTGTAGGAAGATGCAAATGACTTGACAAAATTTCCAGTTGGTGTGATGAATGGCAGTTTGCCTAAATGAGAAAAAATGTAAGTTAATGCGGATGAGATCAAACCTGTAATGTTCGGATGTAGTACTACTAGAGTCCAGCTTTACACAGTCAAGTCGTTTATATATTTGGGCGTAACGTTGCAATGCGATATGAGGAGGAACGAGCATGTGAGCCCTGTAGTAGGCAAGGCGAATGATCGACTTGGTTTATTGAAAGAATTTTAGTAAAGAGTGGTTCACCTCTAAAGGAGACCGCATGTACGTAGGACGCTGGTGCCACCTACTCTTGAGTACTGCTTGGGTATGTGGGATCCGTACAAGGTCGGCTTGAAGGAAGACATCGAAACAATTCAGCAGCGGGCTGCTAGATTTACTACCGGTAAGTTCGAACAAAACGTAAGACTTGCGGAGATGCTTTGGAAACTCAAATGGTAATCCCTGGAGGGAAGCCTTTCCAGAAACACTATTGAGAAAATGTAAAGAACCGGCATTTGAAGCTGACTGCCGAACGACTCTACTGCCGCCGACATACAATGCGCGTAAGGATCACGAAAAGCCCGCCCGGTTGGCGGTGCGGTCTAACGCACTGCTTTCCGGGCGGGAAGGATGCCGGCGGATTTGTGTGGAGGTCCGGTGAGCCGGCCAGTCTGTGGATGGTTTTTAGGCGGCTTTCCATCTGCCTCGGCGAATGCGGGCTGGTTCCCCTTACTCCGCCTCAGCTACACTATGTCGGCGATTGCTGCGCAAACAAGTTCTCCACGTACGCGTGGACCACCATTATTCTACCAAGCAAACATAGGGGTTACACTTGTCTGGTGTGAGACGTTCCCTGGGGGGGGGGGGGGGGGGTCCACCGGGGGCCGAACCGCACAATAACCCTGGTTTCGGTTTGGGGCGGCAGAGGGGTGAAGTGGACTGCGATAGTCGTCGTGGGGTTGCTGACCACTGTGGCTGCGGCGGTGACGGAGCTTCTCCGTCGTTTCTAGGTCCCCGGTTAACATAACATAAGATAACATAAGGATCACGAAGATAAGACTCGAGAAATTAGGGCTCATACGGAGGTTTACAGAGAGTCGCTTTTCCCTCACTCTGGAACAGGAAAGGAAATGACAAATAGTGAGATAGGGTACTCTCCGCCACACACCGTATGATGGCTAGCAGAGTATCTATGTAGATGTAGATAGGGCGAAATGAATCAATCTTTTGGGTGCACATACTAATGAGAGGTTGAAATGGAGAAATGTACTATCGAACTTCCCTAACAAACAAGTTCGTAAGCTTTGGATCTTCGTATAATCTGCTGTTTGAGAAAACACACACACACACACACACACACACACACACACACACACACACAAGCAAAAAAAGACGCACCACGAAGGAATTATCCGAATGGAAAGGAAATCGGTAGATGTGACGAACATCTACAGCCAAACAAATGATAACAATTTTTAGAAAAACTGGATGATTTATTGACGAGAAAGAGCTTCACGAATTGAGAAACTTAATAATGCGATGGTCCTCCCCTGGCCCTGATGTAAGCAATTATTCCACTTGGCACTGATTGACGAAGTTGGTGGACGTCCTCCTGAGGGATATCATGCCAAACTCTGTCCAATTGACACGTTAGAGCAGAGAGATCCCGAGCTGGTTTGAGGACCCTACGCATAATTTTCCAACTTTCTGAATTGGGGAGAGATCCGGCGACCTTGCTGACCATGGTAGTGTTTGGCAAGTACGAAGGCAAACAGTAAAACCACTCGTGGTGTGCGGGTGGCCATTATCTTGCTGAAATGTATGCCCAGGATGGATGGGAGTATCACTGACTGCAGCAGAATTGTCTTCAGCGATGAGTCCCGCTTCGAAGTGAGCCCCGATGAAGACGTGTCTGGAGAAGCCCCAGTGGTAGGATTCCAATCTGACTCTCGTCCACAATATCGTCCGACAGCTTGGAGTGATGGCCTGGTGTGCCATTTTATTTCTCAGCAGGAGTTCTTTGCTTCTCATTCGCAGCACCTTTACAACACAGAGGTACGACGACGATATTCTATGCCCGGTATAGCTGCTCTTCATGGTCAGCCATCCTAGGCTTACTTTTCTACAAGATAATGCCCGCCCGCACACGGCGAGAGTTTCTACTGCTTGTCCCCTTGGTTGCCAAACCCGACCTTGGCCCATAAGATCGCCGCATCTCTCCTCTACTGAGAACGTTTGGACCATTATGCGCAGGACCCTCCAGCTATCTCGGTATTATGAAAACGTAACGCGCAAATTGGACAGTATTTGGCACGATATCCCTCATGAGGACACACAGTAACTCTCTCAAGCAATGCCAACCCGAATAACTGCTTGCATAAGGGTCAGAGGTGGTGGTCTAACGCGTTATTGACTTGCTCAGTTTGTGAAGCTCTTTCTCCTGAATAAATCATCCAATATTTCTGAAACTGTAATCATTGTTTGCCTGTACACATACATCACATCTACCGATTTCTGCCCCATATGGATAATTCCTTCGTGGTGTGTGGTTTTTTTGTCTTAGCATGTATATCTATAAACATATTTCGTATATTTCCACTCATTAATGTCTTATGGTATAATTTTCTAGTGTGACTCATTACCTAGGAAGAAGAAGCTGCCAGTGGGTATTGTATTTTGCGCTTATTTACTTATCTTTTAGGAGTCTTTTTAGAGAATTAGAGAATCTAACTGCACCTTCACAATGTATATATGTTGGGTAATGAAATGCTTCACAAATGACCTATCGCAATTTGAGAATAATGTTGTTGTTGTTGTTGTTGTTGTGGTGGTCCTCAGGTGGAAGACTCCTCTGATACAGCTCTGCATACTAGTCGATTCTCTGCAAGCCTCTTCATCTCTACATCACAACTGCAGCCTTCATTCATTTGAAAGCCCCTTACTGTATTCATCTATTCATCTTTTGGTTTCCGTCTATAATTTTTACCGCCACAAACTTTCTTTAATTACGAAATTAACGATTCGTTGATGCCTCAACGTCTGTCTTATCGACCTATCCCTCTTTTTGGTCAAGTTGTGTCACATATTTCTTGGTTGCTCCAATTCGATTCAGTACCTCTCCTCAGATCTTCAGTATTCTCCCTGTGGCACCACATTTGAAAAGCTTCTCTTCTCACATGAACGGTTTATCGTTCACGTTTCATTTCCGTACTAGGCTATGAACCAGACAGATACTTTTCGAAAAGACTTCCTAACACTTATATTTGTGTTGTTGTTGTGGTCTTCAGTACAGAGACTGGTTTGATGCAGCTCTCCAAGCTACTCTATCCTGTGAAGCCTCTTCATCTCCGAATAACTAGTGCAATCTACATCCTTCTGAATCTTCTTAATGTATTCATATCTTGGTCTCCCTATACGATTTTCACCCTCCACGCTTCCCTCCCATACTAAACTGGTGATCCCTTGATGCCTCGAACCGGTCCCTTCTTGTAGTCAAGTTGTGCCACAAATTCCTCTTCTCCCCAGTTCTATTCAGTACCTCCTCATTAGTTACGTGGTCTACCCATCTAATCTTCAGCATTCTTCTGTAGCAACACATTTCAAAAGCTACTATTCTATCGTTTCTAGACCAGCTATCATCCATGTTTCACTTCCATGCATGACTACACTTCATACAAATACTTTCAGAAACGACTTCCTGACCCATGAATATATACCAGATGTTAAAAAATTTCTCTACTTCAGAAACGTTTTCTTCGCCATAGCCAGTCTACATTTTATATCCCCCCTACTTCGACAATCATCAATTTTTCTTCCCAAATAGCAAAACCCATCTACTACATCAAATGTCTCATTTCATAATCTAATTCCTTCAGCATCACCCGATTTCATTCGACTACGTTCTATTATCCTTGTCTTGATTTTGTTGATATTCATATTATAAGCCCCTTTCAGGAAATTGTTCAATCCGTTAAGCTGCTCTTTCAGGTCCTATGCTGTCTCTGACAGAATTACAATGTCGTCGGCAAACCTCAAAGTTGTTATTTCTTCTCCATGGATTTTAATTCCTACTCCAAATTTTTCTTTTGTTTCCTTTACTGCATCCTCAATACGCAGATTGAATAACATCGGAGATAGGCTACAACCCTGTTTCACTCCCTTCTCAACCACTGCTTCCCTCCTGTGCCCCTCGACTCTTGTAACTGCCATCTGGTTTCTGTACAAATTGTAAATAGCCTTCCGCTCCAAGTATTTAACTCCTGCCACCTTCAGAATTTGAAAGAGAGTATTCCAGTCAACATAGTCAAAAGCTTCCTATAAGTCCAGAAATGCTACAAACGCGGGTTTGCCTTTCCTTAACCTATCTTCTAAGATAAGTCGTAGGGTCCAACACTTCTACGGAATCCAAACTGATCTTTCCCGAGGTCGGCTTCTATCAGCTTTTCCATTCGTCTGTAAGGAATTCGTGTTAGTATTGTGCAACCGTGACCTATTAAACTGTTAGCTCGGTAATTTTCACACTTGCCAACACCTGCTGTCATTGGGATTGGAATTATTATATCCTTCTTGAAGTCTGAGGGTATTAAGCCTGTCTCATACATCTTGCTCATCAGACGGAAGAGTTTTGTCATGGCTGGCTCTCATAAGACTATCAGTATTTCTAATGGAATGTTGTCTACTCCCGTGGCCTTGTTTCGACTTAGGTCTCTCAGTGCTCTGTCAAATACTTCACACAGTATCATCTCTCCCATTTCATCTTCTTCTACATCCCCTTTCATTTCAATAATACTGCCCTCAAGTACATCTCCCTTGTATAGACCCTCTATATACTTCTTCCAACTTTCTGCTTTCCCTTATTTGCTTAGGATGGGTTTTCCATCTGAGATATTAATATTCATACAGGTGATTATCTTCTCTCCAAAGGTCTCTTTAATTTTCCTGTAGGCAGTATCTATCTTACCCCTAGTGATATATGCTTCTGCATCCTTACATTTGTCCTCTGGCCATTCCTGCATATCCATTTTACACTTCCTGTCGATCTCATTTTTAGACGTTTGTATTCCCTTTCGCCTGCTCCATTTATTACATTCTTATACTTTCTCCTTTCATCGCTTAAATTCACTATCTCTTGTGTTTCACAAGGATTTCTAGTCGCTCTTGTCTTTTTACCTACTCGATCCTCTGCTGCCTTCATTATTTCATCTCTAAAATGTACACACTCTTCTTAAACTGTGTTCCTTTCCCCTGTTCTTGTCAGTCGTTCCCTAATGCTCTCTCTGGAACTCTCTACAGCCTCTGGTTCTTTCAGTTTATCCAAGTCCCATCTATTTCAGTTCCTACCTTTTGCAGTTTCTTCAGTCTTAGTCTACAGTTCATAAACAATAAATGGTAGTCAGAGTCCACATCTGCCCCTGGAAATGTCTAACAATTTAAAACTTGGTTCCTATCTGAAACCTTCCAGTGTCTCCAGTCCTCTTCCATGAATACAACCTTCTTTCATGATTCTTAAACCAAGTGTTAGCTGTGATGAAGTTCTGCTCTGTGCAAAAGTCTACCACGCGGCTTCTTCTTTCTTTCCTTACCCCCAGTCCATATTCACCCACTATTTTTCCTTCTCTTCCTTTTCCTACTATCGAATTCCAGTCCCCAATGACTATTAAATTTTCGTCTCCCTTAACTATCTGAATAATTTCTTTTATTGCATCATACATTTCTTCAATCTCTTCTTCATATGCGGCGATAGTTGGCATATAAGCTTGTACTACTGTGGTAGGCGTGGGCCTCGTGTCTATCTTGGATTCAATAACGCCTTCATTAATTTTCGCTGTATCCAACTTTAACCTGTCCATTTCCCTTTTTAAATTTTCTAACCTACCTTCCCGATTAAGGGATCTGACATTGCCCGCCAGTTTTGTTTCTACTAACAAAGACGTCCCACTGTGTAGTCTCTGCCCGGAGATCCGAATGGGGGACTATTTTACTTTCGGAATGTTTTACACAACAGGACGCCATCATCATTTAATCATACAGTAAAGCTGCAAGTCCTCGGGAAAAATTACGGCTGTAGTTTCCCTTTACTTTCAGCCGTTTGCAGGTCCAGCACAGCAAAACCGTTTTGGTTGATGTTACAAGGCCACATCAGTCAATCATCCAGAGAGTTGCCCTGGAAACTACTCAAAAGGCTGCTGCGCCTCTTCAGGAACCACACGTTTGTCTGGCCCCTCAACAGATACCCCTCCGTTGTGGCTGCACCTACAGTGCGGCTATTTGTATCGCTGAGGGGCGCAAGCCTCCCCACCACCGGCAAGGTCCATGGTTCGATGTTAACAAATGTCTTTCTTTCGTAAACACTTTTCTTGCTATCGCCAGCCTGAATTTTATATACTGTCTACTTCCACCATCGTCAGTTACTTTGCTGCCCAAATAACATAACTCGTCAGCTACTTTGGTGTCTCATTTCGTTAACTAACTCCTCCGCCTGATTTGATTGGACTGCATTCCACTACTATCGCTTCATTTTATAACAATTTTTAAAACATAGAGAAGAAAAGTAATACTAAAAGAAAAAAATGAACCTCGTTACTCTACACTAAAGCTCAGGAAAAGAGTTCAGTATGCAGCCATAAAACACTTCGATAGTTAGATCAATAATAAAAATTTCTGAAAGGTAGTAAAGCAATTATTAAATCAAATCTGATATAATTCCTCATGAATAATTTTTTCTTTTCCAGCAACAAATATTTAACTGAACATTGATAACATCGATAGGAATAAATGTTTACTTTCTTGTTAAAGCTATGTTTCCTATGTGGCATGCATATTGACATAAGCTGATCAGTTAATTTTAATTAAATTTAAGCCATTGTGCTCTCTAATAACCTGCAAATGGGTAGTGTGCAGCTGCACGCACACACAAACAGATTGACTCGTTCCACTTAATTTCGATAGAAACAGCGCAAATGATCTATGGAACATGTAACTAATTTACTAACCGAATACGATAAACCTTTTAAATAATGACTGCAAAACTGATCCTTCAGAGATTTTGCTGTAGTTTTCGTAAACTAACGGCTTGCTCTCCCACCGGAGCCGATTGTTTGCAATTAGTTTGACATAAACAACTGAAGTTTCTTGAACCCTAGAGCTCTACATCTACATCGACATACATACTCCGCAATCCACCATACGGTGCGTGGTGGAGGGTACCTCGTACCACAACTAGCATCTTCTCTCCCTGTTGCACTCCCAAACAGAACGAAGGAAAAATGACTGCCTATATGCCTCTGTACGATCCCTAATCTCTCTTGTCTTATCTTTCTGGTCTTTCCGCGAAATATAAGTTGGCGGCAGTAAAATTGTACTACAGTCAGCCTCAAATGCTGGTTCTCGAAATTTCCTCAGTAGCGATTCACGAAAAGAACGCCTCCTTTCCTCCAGAGACTCCCAACCGAGTTCCTGAAGCATTTCTGTAACACTCGCGTGATGATCAAACCTACCAGTCACAAATCTAGCAGCCCGCCTCTGAATTGCTTCTATGTCCTCCCTCAATCACACCTGATAGGGATCCCAAACGCTCGAGCAGTACTCAAGAATAGGTCGTATTAATGTTTTATAAGCGGTCTCCTTTACAGATGAACCACATCTTCCCAAAATTCTACCAGTGAACCGGAGACGACTATCCGCCTTCCCCACAACTGCCATTACATGCTTGTCCCACTTCATATCGCTCTGCAATGTTACGCCCAAATATTTAATCGACGTGACTGTCAAGCGCTACACTACTAATGGAGTTTTCAAACATTACGGGATTCTTTTTCCTATTCATCTGCATTAATTTACATTTATCTATATTTTGAGTTAGCTGCCATTCTTTACACCAATCACAAATCCTGTCCAAGTCATCTTGTATCCTCCTACAGTCACTCAACGACGACACCTTCCCGTACACCACAGCATCATCAGCAAACAGCCGCACATTGCTATCCACCCTATCCAAAAGATCATTCATGTAAATAGAAAACAACAGCGGACATACCACACTTCCGTGGGGCACTCCAGATGATACCCTCACCTCCGATGAACACTCACCATCGAAGACAACGTACTGGGTTCTATTTCTTAAGAAGTCTTCGAGCCACTCACATATTTGGGAACCAATCGCATATGCTCGTACCTTAGTTAGGAGTCTGCAGTGGAGCACCGAGTCAAACGCTTTCCGGAAGTCAAGGATACCTTGCATTCATGGTTCGCAAGATATCATGTGAAAAGAGGGTGAGTTGCGTTTCGCAGGAGCGATGCTTTCTAAAGCCGTGCTCATGCATGGACAGCAACTTCTCTGTCTCTATCCAAAAGATCATTCATGTAAATAGAAAACAACAGCGGACATACCACACTTCCGTGGGGCACTCCAGATGATACCCTCACCTCCGATGAACACTCACCATCGAAGACAACGTACTGGGTTCTATTTCTTAAGAAGTCTTCGAGCCACTCACATATTTGGGAACCAATCGCATATGCTCGTACCTTAGTTAGGAGTCTGCAGTGGAGCACCGAGTCAAACGCTTTCCGGAAGTCAAGGATACCTTGCATTCATGGTTCGCAAGATATCATGTGAAAAGAGGGTGAGTTGCGTTTCGCAGGAGCGATGCTTTCTAAAGCCGTGCTCATGCATGGACAGCAACTTCTCTGTCTCAAGGAAATTCATTATATTCGAACTGAGAATATGTTCGAGAATCAAGGCTCGAAACCCTATAGCTCGTGTCATAACTTCAACTTCTGATAGACTGATATAGGCCCTACAAATACCTTAAAAATGGGACAGAACTCTACATTCCACGTATACTGCAGTGCTGAACAGTAGTCCGGAGGACGACATAAACTTTCTAAATAGTTTCTGTTATGAATCTGATTTGCGTCATTGATGTCGCGCAGCTACTCACAAAAGTTAATGTAGTACTGGAAACGTTTGCGCTCGAGAACTTCATTGACAGTGAAAGAACTCAGTCAATTTTGAAACACTGTCTTCTATAGATATTCCTCAGCTCTTAGTCATCACACCAGAAACATCTGGGACAGCTGTAAGTTAAATGTGGATAGATGTTTTGGAGAAAATGCCAGTGAAACATTAACTTATTATCCATGTTTCACAGCGGAAGGCAAAAAAGTCTACGGAAATATAATTTTTCGAATAAACTGTGAAAAAATTACAACAGCGCTAAGACGCACTGCTACACAAACCTACAAAAAATATTGCTCTAAAATTGGTTTGTCTTCCTTATTGATCTAATTATTTACTTCAAAAATAGTATCAGTTGCAAGTATCCCTGTTTTACAAGTTAATATTTTTAATCAGATTCGTTTCTGTCAAGCAAAATTATCTACAAAAGTACAACAGAGATAAGGGCAGCATGTGAAAGTCACTGTTTGTTAATGGATTACGAGAGACAAACATTGATTATCGAACAGAGGAAAAAAGTTACAGCTCTCATAAATTATCAGAAGGATTTGGTATAAGACATGGGAAAGAAACAATAAAAGTAGCGTTGTCATAATCACACATTCCGTTTCTCAATAAAACGAATCGTCAGTTTGTATGGCGCTGTTTACAGTTTGATCGTGCCGTGTTCAGTGTACACAGGAGGATTACTTAAAGCGATTATTCATTTCTGATGAGCGATAATCTGTAAGATGATTGGGCAATGCTTTACTAAGAGTTTTTTCCTTGCAGAATGGAGCTTCACAACGACCATCAGATTAACGATATCCTGAGCGTAGAACAACCAACAACATTCTCAATGAAAAAGAGAATTTATGATATCAAGCATTTCCTTTAGAACCCAGGAAGAATAACGACGTGGTTGGAACTATAGATATCTTGATTTATATTTTCCTTAGTTTTCCGGAAGCACCTTAGAGGAACACCAGACTGTTGCTCTCATCACGGCTACATAAAATTCCATCATCTAGCCTAGTCTAACTTTCGTTTTCAGTCATTTTAGATTAAAACGGGATAAAAAATATGTTTTGACTGTACGAAAACCATTCTTACAAAATTTTCGAACTTTTGCTTCGCACTAGGTTTCGTATGCTGGTCCTTCGAAACTTTGTCGTCGACTAGCCATGTAACGTTTACCGTTTGGAGACAATGACACACAGTATTAAACATCCTCTATAGCTCTTTATATTTTCGCTGGGCAGCGCTTAATATATATGTACACTACTGATCTGTAGGTCTGTTACGTCTATATACAGAGAGAAACAACATATATTCCACTGTTTTGCCGCTAATATTCTCAACATGGAGCCCCTTAAAGTCAAACGAACATACCTTCTCACACATCAATGCATATAGATGGGAGTGGTCTGTATCGTGTTCAATACGTGAATTTATTTGGGAATGTTAGCGTTTTATATTTTGATCTTTTCGTGTATTTATGTACAATTTCAAGAAAGGTTACTAGCCAAAGTTCTTCAAGATGTTGCGTGTTGCAGTAGTAGCAGACTCAAAACAAAACTCGTATGATACATTCAATGCAGCTGTGAAAAAATGCTCTAGAATGTCTATTCTGTGTAGCTGTATGTCGTCATACATATCAGGTGTCACATCCGTTCTAGCTGCCCTGTTTATGGAACATGGATCCCTATTCGATGACAAAATGTACGGAAAAAGAACGTGGAACCTGGTAATCTTCTCATCTTACCCCTAAGTTCAGCAAAAGACATCTGTGGATCCGGACAACAGAAAGTGTAGACATGAAAAGATGTTATCACAAAGAATGGAGACTAGTAAAGCACCTCATCGGGGACCCAAAATAGATCACTTGGAAGTATAATACTGGCAAAAACCAGATTGTGTATCATTTACTCTTGAATGGAAACGAAATCCATAATGGCAGATTGCCCAAACCAACAAACAACCAAGAAGGAAATAATCGCACAATATACTTCAGTATGTTTTACTTGGATAAAGTCGTCGAAGGATCCACAATAAGGTATTCATCTTTACTGGAAAACATCCAGTAAGAGCAAATTAAGAATCTATACCAAAGGGCAAAGAATGGATCCTAAAGCTTTTCAGTAACTGAATAGGTGTCCAATCCCGAAGGTATGGCGGAAATCCAGAGATACTGATCTATTGAATACTGGAAAAGATGGCGATGACTCAAAAAATTACAAGCTATATTACTTTTGCGCCACCTCCACAAAATTTGAGAAGGACTCATTCGGAACTGAATTCTACCTCTGATCAACTCATTACGTATACAACAAAGAGCTTGGTTTCGTCCTAGTAAAATTTGCACCTGACAGCAGCTGAACCTAACACAGTATGTAGAGTTTGCAGTCGTTACCTTTGTCGCTGTGTCAGCGGTGCATGATAGTGTTGACCACTATAATTAAAGAAAGGACAGTAGATCAACCAGGACAATTTCTTCTCCTCTCCTGAATCGTAGATTAAGGGGGCAAACTTAGCTGGCGAAGGATGCAGAAAAACGGTCTAACCTGGTCCCTAACGCCCACTACTGGGCGTTCCAGCTTTCATGTTGGGGCGTAGGCAGTAGGGGTTCTGAAAAATTTTCATTGGGTTTTCATAAAAATTTTACATGAAGTATTTCGTAAGTAATTATTACTATATTTTTATACTGCTATAACTCTGCTTTATAAATTTTATAATGTAAAATTGCTTGTTTTGGTTGACTCTTCCGTCGGTTCCTGGTAGTTATTTTATACATTACGAATGAAAATACGCACAACACTCGTGTAACATTCTACAATATTCAGTATTTATTTCACAAACCGGTGTTCGGCTGTTAAGTTAGTAAATGACGGATGATTGTGCTGTGCTGATACATTTTATTGCATTAATTGACTGTTCCGTCTGTTCTTGGGAGAATATTTTATACGTCATGTATTCAAACACACACAGCACTCGTGTAATTTACAAACCTGGTGATAGAAAACAGGTTTGTAAAATATGCAATAAATATTGTAGGATATTACTCCAGTGTTGTGTGTGTTCTCATTCATTACAAAATGACTTGCGTACTTTATAAATCACCGTTAATGTGAAACTGGTGGGTAGTTTGAAAATTTTACTATTAGCGCAAATAGCAAAGTGAACGGTATGTAAAAAGATTGACTACCCTGGTCTAACTCAACGGAGCCTGTTTTAGTTCGTTTGAACACCTACACAAATGAAAAGCACGTACTCTGTGCATGAAACAAATGTAGCCACGTCGTGAAACATCTCACTTCAAATATTCGGAACAGCTTGGAGATTTGATCAGACCAAGAAGAACATTTGCTAGGCTTGCACGAATAAAACGGTCTAACAAGGGGAAGGCCTCAGACAGGGCCAACCGGTTCGGTTCAAATCTGGCAGGTCGCTTGTTTAAAACCTAAAACGAAGAAATTTTAGCTCAACACCCCCCCCCCCCCCCCCGCCCGCACCCCCCGCCACCCTCCCCGTACCCCCGTACCGTCTTTGTTTGTGAAATTATCCCTAAAGGTCTAAAGCTTATGATGATATGATGAGCAATGGACTCAAAATTGGCGGAATCGATAGACAGTTGTAAATAGAGCGTTTTTCATCAGCAGGTATGGGATCCACAAACACATACTTCTCCAGAAATTGAGGAAACTCTTTCAACTGCCACCTATGTATCCACATGGTAAACACTTTCTACGGAAAGCGCCGATAGCGCAACGGCCGCCGGCATGGTAGCTCAACGTGTTCGGTCAGAGGGTTAGCTACAATCTGTAATGAAAAAAATGAGTTAATCGATCCACGACGAACTTAAACGGGTGTCTTACGATGGCCGCCCCGAGCAGATGCAACAAATTAAAACGAACAAAATGAGATTAAAAAAAGGCCAAGGTACCTGACTGGGAAGCAGAGAACCCGGGTTCGAATCTCGAGGAAACGTAGCGGATGTTATTCATCCCGTTTGTATTTTTCCACATCTCAATTCATAGGGATAGGACGGTTAATAAGGTAAGTAAAGCAATAAGCAATGGTAAAAAGGTAGAAAAATAAATTTCTCAAACCTCTTGGGATAGTAAACAACTAAAATGTTACTCCAGGTCATTGTACAATGGCTCTCCCTGTCACTATTACGTGTCCTCACTTTTCTTCGAACAATTAGATGGATGATACTTGTCATATAAACATTGAAAACAAATATACTTGCTGTACGAGGAACATCTAATAAACACAATCTTTCGACAGTTACAATGTTCCTTTCGAAGAGTTGGCGGAAAATAAATTTGGTTTACATTTAGAAATACGTCTTTTTTCGGAAATTAATTTTGATGCGTACCGCAGATACGATATAACTGCCCGAAAAATCGGTGCGGAAAGTTTGTTATGAATTATGCTGTGAATACTAATTGCATGCCTGGCGATAGAAATAAACATCACACGGCTGTCACAGAGGTGTGCAATTTGAAGGTATTAATATTACCGCGCACATCGGTTGACCCTCGTCATCTATAAACGTGGTGTCATACATTAGAGTATTAGTTTGTTCTCCCCAGAAATCCATTATTAGACAAAACTAGTTATAAGCAACGTATGGTTTTAAAATATTCTCAAGAAATGTTCTGTAAATTCCATTTGTCAAATTCTCGGATTTGGAGCAATAATGTAAACATTTTTCAACGAATGGGATGAGCGATTGACCTCTTCTATAACCCGAGGACCAAATGTAACATTCGTTTCTTGTAAACACAGGAAGACCTTAGGCAACACTTTTCCAGGGGCTGTGATGGCATATTGGGCCGTGTACGAATGTGTTAGTTGTTTTTTACTACCATCTGTGACAAGGGTTCTCTCTTATGCGATAACGTGCGTCGAATGTTAACCCGATACTCGCATCCATGTTTATCACGTAATCACAGTTAAAACCGGTCATAAGGACGCCGTTTGCGTGCTGAAAAGAGCCGCCACTTTTTGTATATCTTCTATATTTTGTACCTCCTTGTGGGGGACGTATTTAGTGACGTACCGTTGACGAATTTTATGTTCCGATTTGAAATTCATTGCCCAAGATAATGATGGAGCAATCGAAAAAACCCTTATTGGTCGTATATTGAAGCGCTGCACCTGCAGCCCACTCCTGGAGTATTCTCGTTGTTACATTCTCGTTGCGACGACGAGATTGCACAAATCGGTCGTATGTGCACTTATTTATTGTCTGGTATTTGTCGTATCTTGTCCCTCCTTTAACGATATCATTTTTCCACAATTTTAGGTCCTTCTCCCTTTTCAGGGCTGTTGTTGGTCCATTATTTTGCTGTGTTTGTAGGTTCCAGTTTGGATGATTCCTGGCTAGCGCTACCACCTTTACTTTACATCAAGGGGTATAGTACCGTAGTTCAGTCGTTTAGTAACAGGTTCGTAGTACTCATAGTGAACAGATGAAGCTGAAGCACAGATTGCCTGCCGGCCGGAGTGGCCGTGCGGTTCTAGGCGCTACAGTCTGGAACCGAGCGACCGCTACGGTCGCAGGTTCGAATCCTGCCTCGGGCATGGATGTGTGTGATGTCCTTAGGTTTAATTAGTTCTAAGTTCTAGGCGACTGATGGCCTCAGAAGGTAAGTCACATAGTGCTCAGAGCCATTTGACTTGAACAGATTGCGTGCGACGCGGACATTTCCAAAGTGTTCTGACCATTTTGCGATTCACTAGTCGTGATATCTACCACTGAATCATCTTCTGCTTCGCCTTCGTGGTATAGTTCTTCAGAATCAACAAAAGTCATTTCGTTCGTCAGCTCCAAAAATCGCTCGACGATAGCCGCTCCTATCACGCTGGAACACCGAGAAACAGAACTGCCTGCTTCCGGTAGTGCACTGATAATACATCTGTCGGGCAACACTTTTACAAACCAAACCACAGCGTCGGTAACTCCCAGCTTACCGTCGTCTGTGACACGCTCGCACCTATATATTTCAGCGCTGATCGAAGGGTGTGCATTCTCCATTATTCAGATTATACAGCTGAAAGTTATGACACAACAAGCAATACCTACTTACTACGGCATAAACAGAAGAGCTAATTACTACAAACTACATACAATACAAGTCATACGTTACTTACGGAGGATCACTGTTTTCTTTCACAAAACATTTTATTCGGCGGATTAACGATGAAAAATCATTACATGTGTCCTCGAGGTTCGCGGCAGCCTAATGACAAAAAATAACTCTTTCCGAATGACTTCTATAAGGTTCGTGCTGGACACCCTCCCTCTTCGAAGTTAATAACTATGATATGACGAACAGGCAATCGGGACAACATAACTCTTCCCGCATGCATTCTGTGCCGTGCCTCGCTGTAAACATGTGTCGCGCGGTTGGCTATCTGTGGTCCCTCGTGAGGAATTCGCAGCACTCTTACTTGGAGTTGCTTTCATGTGACAAGGCTTAAAAGGTTAATTCTTTACTAATTCACGTCGTTTTGGAAATTAGTTTGCCTACCTTATTACTATTATTATTCCGTGTTGGATTGCGTACCTTATTAACACTCCTATCCCTACGAATTCTGATATGTCGGAACAGTACAATAACCTTCAGTCCGTATCCCCACACGCAAGTCATATCCTCACTGACAAGCACCAACAACAGACTCCACCAAACAGCCACAAATGCGATGAGTGATTAGATAATGCTTCCAGAATGAGATTTTCACTCTGCAGCGGAGTGTGCGCTGATATGAAACTTCCTGGCAGATTAAAACTATGTGCCCGACCGAGACTCGAACTCGGGACCTTTGCCTTTCGCGGGCAAGTGCTCTACCATCTGAGCTACCGAAGCACGACTCACGCCCGGTACTCACAGCTTTACTTCTGCCATGGCTAAGCCATGTCTCCGCTATATCCTTTCTTTCAGGAGTGCTAGTTCTGCTAGGTTCGCAGGAGAGCTTCTGTAAAGTTTGGAAGGTAGGAGACGAGATACTGGCAGAAGTAAAGCTGTGAGTACCGGGCGTGAGTCGTGCTTCGGTAGCTCAGATGGTAGAGCACTTGCCCGCGAAAGGCAAAGGTCCCGAGTTCGAGTCTCGGTCGGGCACACAGTTTTAATCTGCCAGGAAGTTTCGATTAGATAATGAGTGGAAAATCGCTGCTTATTGATGAAACCAAACGTGAGCATCAGAATTTATGAGATCTGATGCTAGACTGGTAGAAGAAAACGTGAGACTACTAGTGGAAGAAACTCCATGCGAAGCACCCAAAATTTTGGTTCCTGAATCTAAAGATTGTGGAGATACTACAGTAAGAACTTCATCTCGCTTGTCTGTCTAGAAAGTGCCTCTCGCTCACGAAAATCTGTCATATTCACAAGATGACAATGACCCAAGAGAACTCAGACCCAAGTATTCACTGAAACAGTGAGGGCCACGACAGATGAAGATTGTGAACGTGAATTACCACGCACCGGAAAATTCAGTACGGTTAACAGCAAACCAGATAGTGACAGAGAGGAAATGAAAGGCCCTAAACCTTTGCGACGGCACATTTTAAGTGAGGATACTCGAGGTGATGACGGATACATTTGTGACAAATACAACAATTATCGAAATGGTTTATGTCTCACAATTCGTAACTGACAATGTGTACACAGTGGAGTTCAGGCCGATCGCTTGTACTGACTCATCGGCGTATCATATAAGTTTAGCACATATCCTACAAGGAGGTTTTACGGAAAAAAGAGTGTGAACACTTAACTGGAATATGTTGTAAGATATAGAGTAGACATCGTAGATAGCGCAGACATGACACAGGCTAGATGATGGTGCACACACAATACACCTCAATTTTACTATAATGAATCAAATGAGTCTAGCCAGATTTGATAGAATGTACAGGGGATGAACAAAATTATGGAATCCAGAAACACAATACTTTACCGTGCCTAATATGGTGTACGGAAACAGTTAGCATTCAGCGCAGCTTCTCGTCCTCTAGAAATGGGTAAATTCAGGTCCTTTATGGATGTCACGGAAATCTGACATCATTCTCCTGCGAGATAATGGCAAGGTCAGGTAACGATGATGCGGGTGGATAGCGATCACGCTCCCTTCTCTCCAAAGAAGACAACAAAAGCTCAGTATTATTGAGACGTGTTGACTATGGTGGGCAGGTGAAACGTGATAATTCACCTTCATGCTCACAAATAAGTCCTGGGCGATGTGAGGTGTGTGAATAGGGCGCTGTTGTTTTGGAACACGGTATCACCATTACGGAACAAACATTGTAACATGAGATGGACTTGATCATCCAGAGTGGTCATATGATACTAGCAAATTATTCGAACTTTAAGAGTACCCAAGGGGGTTCATGGAATACCACGATACGCCTGCCCAAATAATTACCGAACCGCGGCCATGTTTCACTCTTGGGACGCAAATTCGACCAGACTTTGGAAACTGTGAAACAAGACTAATCTGACCAGATGACTTCCTTCCACTGCTCCGTAGTCCACGTTTTATGGCTTAGGCACCAGAGATTCCCGTTACGGGCATCTTCGTCAGTGATGAGTGGTTTTGGAATTCCAGCTCGCCCTGCAAATCCCTATTTCTGAAGCTCCCTTCGTGTTGTTTTGGTGTTGACAAGGTTCGCGAGGACGACATCAATTCTCCAGTGTCTTTGCAGCTGTCGTCACAATCCTCTTCAATGACCGTTTTGTCACGACCACTCAACACACTTTCGTCCGCATCTTGACTTAGCTGATAATGTTTTTTACGCTTTTCTGAATGCGGTATGAATCTTCGATCCTGTGCCTCTCGAAACAGCGGCCGGTGTGGCCGAGCGGTTCTAGGCGCTTCAGTCTAGAACCGCGCGACCTCTACGGTCGCAGGTTCGAATCCTGCCTCGGGCACGGATGTGTGTGATATTCTTAGGTCAGTTAGGTTTACGTAGTTCTAAGTTCTAGGGGACTGATGACCTCAGATGTTAAGTCCCATAGTGCTCAGAGCCATTTGAACCATTTTGAGCCTCTCGAAACACCAAACACTTCTGCTACCATGGTTACGGAAACATCCACCACATGAGCATCAATAATTTGTCCACGTTCGAATTCACTTAGTTCTGATGACTACTGACATTTGCAACGTATTGAGGACATTGCACAGTTGGCGTTCATGGTCAGATACAACAGCGTAATCTGTGGCCTTGGTTAGCATCTGTATTTATGTTCAAGGATGCATTTCTAGCTGTGTTTCCATATTTTTGTTCAAGCCCTGGATACGACTATAGGCGAGGGAAGAAGCAACTTGGTAACGGTAATCGCAAGAATTTTTTCTTAGCATTACGTCAATATTCAACGAATCTGCCGATTAGCGGGCAGCATAGCGCACATACGGCGGGTTGAAGGTGAATTTATTAGTAAAATCAGAAAACGTCCAACTTATTCAGAGTTAGAGAGACGGATAACACAAGCTCATGGCAATAAACTACCCTTGCACACCACCACGTACAGCAACAGGGAGTAGAAAGTAAACACTTAATGGAGTAACGTCAGTTAGATGGCGGCAAGCAACACGCCACATTCAGCATCAAGAAGAACGTAGAGGAATATTCCATAAATTTGAGCACAACCTATTGACCGTTTTAGTTCAGACGAATGTTTCTATATGACAGGTAACCAAAGTGCAATTAATCTAAAGAAAATCGACGTACCATGAAGGAATTATCCAATTATTCGGATGGGGTGAAAATCTCTAGTTGTCTACATGTACAGAAAAACAACTGATTACAATTTCAGAAGAATTGGATGACTTATTCAAGAGAAAGAGCTTCACAAACGGAGCATGTCAGCAGCGCGTTGGTACAACTCTTGTCCTTATGCAGGCAGTTATTTGGCTTGGCACTGATTGATAGATTTGTTGGATGCCCTCATGAGGTATATCGTGCCAAATTCTGTCAAATTGGAGCGTTAGATCTGCAAAATTCTGTGATGGTTGGAGGGGCCCACCCATAATGTTCCAAACGTTCTCAGGTCGGGAGAGGTCCGCCGACCTTGAAGGCCAAGATAGGGTTCGACAAGCCCGAAGACAAGTAGTAGATATTCACGCCGTGTGCGGGCGGGCGTTATCTTGCTGAAATGTAAGCACAGGATGGCTTTCCATGCAGGGCAAAAAAATGGGACATAGAATATTATCGACGTACCGCCGTGTTGTGAGGGTGCCACGGATAACAACCAAAGAGGTTCTGCTATGACATGAAATGGTACTCCAGACTCCTGGTTGTCATGCCACATGGCAGGCTACAGTCAGATTTGTATCCCATCACTGTTCAGGGCATCTTCAGACACGTCTTCTTCGGCCTGGCATCTCGTTGACTGAAGTAGAATTGCCTTCATCGATGAGTCTCACTTCGAATGGAACACCGATGACCAGCGAAGACGTGCCTGGAACACCGATGACCAGCGAAGACGTGCCTGGAGACACACCTTACTGAGGTAGGCACCATACGGCCTGACAACCGGGAGTGATGTTTTAGGGTGCCATTTCTTTTCACAGTATAAGGTAGCAGAATAAATGAAGGTCAGATTCACACCTTACATGAGAGCTTTATACATCGCAACGGGAAGGTGAATATGGCACCTAACTTAATTCGGCGGTAATGAGCGAATTTACCTAGCCGTATGTAATGCAAAAAGGGATGACATTCAATCGACAGTAATTAACACACCTAATGCATGTTTGAGTAGAAGGTGAAACAAGCAGCGAGAGGCATTTTGGTTTGGAATTCAGAGGGACGACGCAGACGCAAGGCTGCGCTACGAAGGGTACCACGGAAACCACATAAAGGGGTGTCCCAGCCAGAGTGACAACGACCGACCAGGTGACTCAGATGGGGAGAGCGAGTATAATGGCCCATCTGAGGGAGGACAGGAAAGAAATCTTTTAGAAAACTGCGTTTCGGAATTCCAAATGGATACAAAACAAGACCAGTGACGTATTTTCGATCATGTGTCAAGCGGGCGGTACACATGTGAGACAGTCAATGTACGCATTTAGGCGTCTGGAATGGGACAAAACGTCCGATTGGCGTAAACGCGCTAGGAAGGAGAAAAGAGCCAAAGTTTCGACGCAATTTAATGGTAGGGACCTTGCGATTGGTAGAGAAAGTTTCCACAAAATATGAGGAACTCTCCTATTGGTCGAAAAAAGCCATGACGTGAAGAATGAAAGAACCCAGGTGGGGAGACAGTTTGGCTATGAGTAAGACAAGACGGAAATTTTCGAGAACTCTTCTCTGAACTGGCGTCAAATGCAGAACGGACCGCATAACGCTCTGTACGACGTAGAGGAGTAATTTGTGTGGACACTGCGTTCACAGCGGCTGATATCCAGCTAGAAATCATCTGTAGCATTGTTTAGCTCCAACTGAGGAGAAACGAACCAGCCAATTAGTTAACTGTTCTTGCGAGAACTGAGAGGGCATTATAATATGCACGCTGCTCCAACCATGCGCGTGTATATCACCACATTCTAAGACTAGGGATGATTACATTTTCTCTCGTCTAACGGGAAACAAAGGGAAAGTTTCTGCTGGAAAATTCAGCAAAGGTGTAATTATTTCTATAGGAATTTCAGCGGAAGTGAGCGGCCTAGCAGACGACAGCTCATCACAGCTTAAGGTAAATACTACGTGCAGAGGCGTAAGCTTTTTGGTTCACCAGCTTGTGTCCACTGTAAACTCGAGTGACCTTGGGTAATCTTTTGCTCAATTTGTCACATAACTAACCATCCACTGTATACTTGATTGTCATCCTAAAAATAGTACCGAACTTTGAACCGGAATCGGACGATTTTCGTAGTACTGACCAACATCATAACGTAAGTGTAGGAACAGTTTTGTAAAGAAACTTGTAGTTAAAATTTAATATTGTCGTGTTTAGTATAATGTAACCTTCTGAGAGTTAATATTTAATATTATTGTATTTAGGATTATTTCACTTTTTGATTTTGACGAGATGTGTTATCTTGACAACTGCTTTTTTTTGCTGTCACGTTGAATGCTGTGTAAAAGCGTGTATTTTTGTGCTAGTATTGTGACATTAAAAATGTCATTTCAACTTCCACAGTTGTCTTCAATCCTAGTTTAAGTAAACAAAAATATTGTACCTTACAACAGTAAGGCACCTTTGACTGTAATACGTGGCGGCCTTACAGCACAGCGGTACGTAGTCGGTATTCTACCCCCCCCCCCCCTCCCCTTTTGTTGCCCTCCTTGGCAAGCCATCCTGGGTTTACGTTTCAAAAATAGAATGTCTACCCGAAAGCAGCGTGAGCTTCTACTGCTTGTCTTCATGCTTGCCTTGACCAGCAAGGTCGCCTGATCTCTCGCCAATTGGGAACCTTTGTAGAATTATTGGCAGGGCCCTCCAACTATCTCTGGATTTTGACGATCCGATGGGTCAGTGGGACAGAATTTAGTGTGATATCCCTCAGGAAGACGTCGAACAACTCTATCAATCTACAGTCAAGCCGAATAACTGTTTGCCTATGGGCCATAGGCGTACCAACGCGTTCCTAGCCTGCTCAATCTGTGAATCTCTTTCTTTTGAATAAATCATCCAATTTTTCTGAAATTGTAATCATTTGTTTCTATGCACATACGCATCACATCTACGGATTTCCGTCCCATTCGGACTCTTCATTCGCAGTGCGTCGTTTCCGTTTGTCTTAGAGTGTATAACTGCCCTCTAGTAAAGAAGCGTCTTGCAGTTAGTTGGACACTTTTCCCCGAAGCCAGGCATAAGGCTTAAGTTTGGCAGGCAGGGAATGTGGCGTATTATGATATTCAGGAGGACAGAATTATAGGAATACTTTGGATATTAGCGTCTATACCATTGGAGCGTAACGAAGCGAAGCAGAAGCAACGACTAACAACATTTTCATTATTATGTAAATGTAGCTCATAACAATGACATTATGCCGGAACAATGACGGGGAATTCGGCAGCATTTGGCATCAGAACCACGTAAGGCCAATGGAAAATTACTCAGTCTTAGGTAGTCGTCTGCTGGCGCCACAGAAATGACACTCTCAAGACTAATAAAAATAGGACGACAGCCACAGAAACTTTACGTAAGCAGTGAAGACACCTGAAGAGAAATTGGACTTTCACTTTCAGTACAGGGCGTCTACGCAATCCTGCTATAAGTGGTTCAGCCATATGGTGGGGCAGTTTGGAAAAAGAATGATTACGTGAGCGTCACTCCGAGAGATTATAAGTGTTATTAACAAAGGCAAGCAAGAGGTTAATCTCTTTTATTTCCTTACTAGCTGACAAACCCAGTATTTCCTGTTTATTGATTTTGCTAATAATCTGTTACAAATGAAACTATATTTGCATTCCCACAGTAGACTCGGTGTGAGATGATGCCGGACATTTCTGTCCTCTGAGCGCGGCACTTCGCTTGTCAACAACGCTATTTTGTAAACATCTCTATGGTAAGGCCTCTTCATAGTCTGTTTTCTCCTACAGCCGTTTGTTCTTCGCAGTTGAAAGCTGTAAAGAGCGCTGCTACGTGTCAGGGATTTCCTTAAGTTGACGCGACTGCAGGGGTGTTCTTGGTTGTAAAGAATAAACGTATTAAAACTTAATGCATGATACGGCAGTTTTTCACTCATCTATGTGTTTATGAAGTCATATCTTCTGGACTATGTGTGGTACCATGATTTTCTAGATGTATTTAGCGGCATATGTGGATACTGTCAGCGAAATTTATTGCAAATAGGATTAGTAGCATAAAAGTAATATATTTAAGCGCCACGCACGACGCGACATTTTTCCACGCATCTCATTGTTTATGACGTTATATCTTCTGAACTACGATACACAGTCGGTTCTTACCCCTGCAGCGATTGTTGCCTAACAGTAAGGGGTATGTGTACCAAGTTTGATAGAAATAGGTACAGTGGTTTTGGAGGCGATGTGGAATATACTCAGACACATACATACATTATATGTATGGATTTTATTCTGTGTTAATGGGAAGGGGTGTTCTATTAAACTTTGTTATATCTGTTGCTCATCCATTTATTTGCGACACCTCTGAAGCATTTCATATCAATATTTTCTGCGTCGTATTAGTAGATGGCACTACAGTTTGTCTTCCTAGAAGACTTTATTTTCACCTAGTTACTTCTGTTCTTGCTCCAGGGATGACACAAGCGTCACCAATCAATGAGAAAACTTTCAGAGAGCTATCTAACTTCAGTTTCGACAAGTGCCGAGGAAAGCCGTTATTACAGGTACAAGGCTTGACCAATAAAAGGCGAAAAAATAAAATAAAAAATAGAGTAGTTGGTATGAACATAGTATGCAAAAGGAGATTTTCCCTGTTCGAGTCTGACGAATAAATGGATAGCACAATTGGCAGCACGCCCTCCTGACGTCGTCGGGCAAACTGTTTTCACGTTTCACAGATCTGTAGTGCTGTGTATACTTCGCTAACGAGTAGAAAGAGGTCGTATCTGACAACGAGTTGCGAGAAAATTGCTGTCAGAAGTGAATCACTCGCTGACAAACCAGGTGGTTCCCTGCGTGTCTTCGACGCAACGGTGCTCTGACGCATATCGTCCTTGTCACAGAAGAGCTTTAGCGACTCAATTCATAATCTTATTTTCTGGCGCACTAAGACCTCTGGCCCGTACTAATCTGTAGTTGATATGCCATTTCTTTCGTCTTAGGCGATATGTCACGGAGCCGGAGTTGCTATAAAATTCAGCATGGAGGTTTCCTATTTTACAGTAACAGAATTGTATGTTAGTATGCTAGTCGGGGACCTAGAAACGATGGAGAGGCTCCGTCCCCGCCGCAGCCGCAGTGGTCCACAACCCCACGGCGACTACCGCAGTCCACTTCAGCCCTCCGCCGCCCCACACCGAACCCAGGGTTATTGTGTGGTTCGGCGCCCGGTGAACCCCCCCAGGGAACGTCTCACAACAGACAAGTGTAACCCCTATGTTTGCTTGGTAGAGTAATGGTGGTGTACACGTACGTGGAGAACTTGGTTGAGTAGCAATCGCCGACATCGTGTAACCGAAGCGGAATAAGGGGAACCAGCCCGCATTCGCCGAGGCAGATGGAAAACCGCCTAAAAACCACCCACAGACTGGCCAGTTCACCGGACCTCGACACAAATCCGTCGGGCGGATTCGTTCCGGGGACCAGGCGCTCCTTCCCGCCCGGAAAACAGAACTGTACTGGCGTACACTATTAACCGCAAGGAAGGAAAATTCGGCAGTTGTACTGACTCAGTTTTACTAACGCATCTTTCACTTTTCATAACCTGTGCCTGTTTGAAGCACGTAGCTGTGTTCCAAAAGTAGCTAACTCCTTTCATATAGGCACAGGGGCGTTAGTGAAGTGTTATGCTAGGTGCCCGTTTTACGCGCAGGTTAGAACCAGTCGTCCAATCCTCACCTGTTGGAAATAGTCTGTTAGAACGAAGTGCTCATTTTCGTGAATAGTGTTGGATGATTTTTACAGTTGCGAGTGTGACAACAGCAAGTATTAGAGAAAAGTCAAATGACTCTAAGCACTACGGGACTTAACATCTGAGGTCATCAGTCCCCTAGACTTAGAACTACTTAAATCTAACTAACCTAAGGACATCACAAACATCTACGCCGGAGGCAGGACTCGAAACTGCGACCGTAACAGGCGCGAGGTTCCGGAATGAAGCGCCTAGAACCGGTCGGCCACAGCGGTCGGTTATTAGAGAAAAATTACTTCAAGTGCTGCTATCGGTATGATCCAGAAAACGAGCAGTAACTTGTCCAGAGGAAAAAAATTTCGTCACCATGCCGGAAGAAAGATAGTTGAGAACCAACGTGAAAATAAATTGGTTGGTTTTTTCGACATATAGATTAGTTCCATAAGGTATCGCAGTTAAGCAGTATTACGTCCTCTAAAAACTAAAACGATTATGAGAGAGACTGCAGAAAAAAAAGAAAATAACGACCGGGGCTGCGGCGACCAAATAATTAGCACATCTACCACAACAGTGCTCCCATTTCACGCGGGATTGAACGTCAGGTTGTTTTTCACCAAAAACAAAACTAAAATGTTGCGCATCAACCTTATTAAGCAGATCGGACCTGAAAGAGAAACATTTTCAGGGTAAAGAAGAGATGAAACAAAATCCGCCGAATACCTGAAATAGCGTGCAGGGAAAAAGCACTCTGTCCTAACTGACGCACAGCATGGGTGGTATTTAGTCAACTGATTCAAAATAAAATGTAGCAGAGGTAGCTAGAAAGAGAATCTGTCACTTCCACACCTCATTCCAAAGAATAATACAGTGAGGTTGTAAGAAAGAGAATCTGTCGCTTCCACACCTCATTCCAAAGAATAATACAGTGAGGTTGTAAGGTGACTATAATTTCGCACCTTACAACAACTCATCCACATACGTTGCCTATACTAGTAGAGGATGGAACGACAGTGGAAACGAAACGGGAGGCGGAACTCAAGCCCTGGGTGGAAGGCCCACACAGGGCCGGAAGAATACTCGGATAATACTTGCGATCCTTGCCATTCTTGGACGCAGGTGAGAGGAAAGAAGAAGCGGCACCTCGGAAACCACGCAAGCTGGATTGTTTCCAAGGATTTTTACTCAGAAGCGTACCATTGTATGAGTATAGGTATTTCCTCACAAACTTTCCGCGCTGGACGACAAAAGACTAAAATATGGTTGTTCGGCGTTCGGAAGAATCTGTAGAGAGGGAGAATATTGCGCGGTTTCGGGAATATGGTTCGTTTTCGGAATTACGATGGTGGGGAGCTGAGCCTTGCTGGGAGGCCAGCGATGGAGAGACGAGGTCTTCCGTTGTGAGCGCCCACGTGTGACGGTCGCTCGATATCAGCTTTTTTGGTACGGACGGACTTGCTGTCTTTTCTCTCAGGAGAGTTTGTAGTTAGAACAGTTAGTCACTGTACTGTTGAGAACCTATACGATTCTGGACTTCACCTCCGGGTTGGAAGTCGTATCGAGGACGTAGCGTTCAGTAATTGAGAGCACTTCCTCTGCCTGTACTTACACTGAGACGTTATCTGAACTCCGTCCTTGTGGCTGGGAGTTCGCGTTTCTCGTCTGTAGAACATAGAGAGGAGAAGACGGTTTTAGAGTATATTAGTCAGAGGACTGCCTTCTGCCGC
Source organism: Schistocerca piceifrons (assembly GCF_021461385.2). Taxonomy (NCBI): domain Eukaryota; kingdom Metazoa; phylum Arthropoda; class Insecta; order Orthoptera; family Acrididae; genus Schistocerca; species Schistocerca piceifrons. Next base: position 128,355,111 of record NC_060149.1, read on the forward strand.
CCTAGTGTTTGAAAGAGTTTATTTGTGGCTGGAGTTCTTCCATCGTCGCAGACGAGTACGAGAACCATCACTTCGACGCACCAGACGCAGTACATACGGTGATGTCGCAAATTGCTTCGGCTTATTAGGGCCATGAAAGCTAAACAGCTGTGATCGCGTTAGTTTATTTCCACTTAGGTTCCACACCACCGTAGATCATCTTTGAAAGTAGTGTCTTCTAGTGTTTGGTACGTAGATGATGTCAGTCATTTCGCGTTATTGATATTAGATCGCGCAGTCATAATAAGGGGCAGAGTTGGGCAATTGATTAGTAATTTTACTTACAAACTGTAAACTTTGTAATATAAAGGTTTTTATAATCTACGATAAATATATAAGCAGGAACAGCGTTTATCATTTAGTAGTATTAGTTGCCTTAATTATTCATTTATGTTCAGGTTGTAATTTATATGTTAAAGTCCATTAAGAGATCCTGCTTCAGGGGATAGTCAGACGGGGCCAAATCTTCATTTTAGAGTTTATTATTTTCCGTTGCGCACATTCATTTTACCTGCCAGGAGTAGCATCTTGGAAGGTAGCAAAAGTCATGGGATATCTCCTAATGTGTCGGGCCTCGTTTTTCCCGGCGTAGTGCAGCAGCTCGACGTGACATGGACTTAACGTGTCGTTGAAAGCCCCTGCAGAAATATTGAGCCATGCTGCCTCTATAGCCGTCCATAATTGCGAAAGCGGTACGACATTGCAGTGCCTGTGTTGTTCAGAAGTACGATGAAAGGTTTCTTTCGACAGTGACTGTTGCCGTTATGAAATATATGGATAACCATCAGCTGTATAATGGAATGCGCGAGCGGTCGACTTACCATTAGGCTGTCCGAGCACGACTCAGGGACAGACACAGACTTCCACATGTCATCAACCATGTATCTACAACCTGCCCTCGTGCATTCATTATGTATATTCCGTACAGGGGAGACATTTTAATAGAAAGTCGCTTGCCCGGTATCGGCGAATAAATACGGTACTGTAGCGCCTGTGTTGTTCAGAAGTACGATGCAAAGTTCTTTCGGACACGCTGAAAGGGTACAGTACCGCCCGACATTGAAAATAGGTACAACATACTTCATTATTTTTGTCAGAACAACACATTTTTTTTTTTTGTAAAATAACTCAATTTCAATTAATACAGCGAAGCCGGATACCAGTGTGGGAAAGAATGACTATTTATTTATTTAATTGATCACATGTGCACTCCCACAAAGTAAATCCCTACATCCAGTTTGGTGAGATCTGTGAAATGAATGAATGTATGGTCGTCTGCTAACCGCAGATAGTGAATGTGAATATATGATCATCTTTGAGACGATCCTTTGGCCACCTTTGGTGGGACCAAAGAGATGAAATTTACCTGAGCTTTGAGCGCCTGAAATGTGGCTGACCAATACGGTAGTAAGGTGCTCCCCCACTTCAGCAGAGGTGCGAGAGGACCTCGAGAACAGCCATGTTTCAGCACTCTGCCGCTGGATCTTGTGCTGTTAAGACCTGTTTTAGTTGTGCTCCGTAATCACAAAAGAGTGGAGACATGGTATGCATGTGGAATATTTAAGAGTAGTTTGAAATAATAATTTCTCTATTTCAGGAACTTTTGTGGGGAGAATTAAATGTCAGGCAGGTAATATTAATGGGATTGTAGTAATCTTCGGAAGTGACCAACGGTCACAATGAAACCACGTGTAGCAATAAGTTGAAATACTTACGTGTGCTTAAGTTAAGCTGAATTACTAGCGTGTGTACAATAAGTTGAAATATTTAAGAAATAGCGTGTGTACCATAAGTTGAAATATTTAAGAAATGGCGTGTGCAGGACTTGAAATTAGAGACGAGTACTTCCACGTGGTGAATACCGTGTGAGTCTCAATCTGTGTATGAGACAAAGGATAAAGAGAAGTACTCGTCCATGGTATCAGTTGAGGACCCGAGTGTGTGATGAATATGTTCTTAATATTACTTTGCGTGATATGATTCCGTCTGACGCTAGATTCAAACTCTGAGAGAGAAGCAAGGTGAGTCGGCCGTCTTTCCAGCAACGCCACTTGGCTCGCATTGCACAGGAAGACGTGCAAATATCTCCAGAGTTCATAGTAGGAAAGTAGAATTACAAAGTGGGGCAGTGTCGCGTGAAACTGGGTTAAATACTAATTGAAGTGGGAAAGCTGAAAGTGATAGTGTTGTGACTATTTAGTGTTTGTATTCCATGTCGTAGTGTGGTGTATGTCATGTAATTTGGGTATGTGTGGTTTGCATGGGAGAGTAGCGAGGTAGTTTCAAAAGATTAGTGGGTTATGCTTGTTCCTTCGGTACCGCTCGGTCTGGAGGAAAGTTTCGTGATGATGATTGTGAGATTCGAAGTGTGAGGTATAATAAAAGATCCACCATCCTATCCAGAAAGTGCACTGTAGCGTTAAATAATTACGAGACCATAAGGTAGAGAATCACCAATGTTAAGCCATGCCCACTGGGCGGAATTTCTCATGTGTTATTGTTGTAGGTTATAGAATTTGTGTGTTTAGGTTATAGAATTTATCGGAATAAATAAGATAGTGAAAAGAAAAAGATTGGTGGCCTTTTCCTTCGAATTGTATGTTGTCATGATATCCAGAATTTATAATGTGTGCGCCACTCATATTCAGTGCGATGGCCAGGTGTTGATAAAAGCCGTTAAATAAAATAAAAAAAAAAATGTGGTATTGCCAGTGCAGTGAACAGTCAGAGTTCCGTAAATTACTGATAATCAGATGCGTGTTTCCGTTGCGTATTATTCATACAGGAGGATAATTTGTAACTAAATTGTGAGTACGAGAGTTCATGTTACTCGATAAATAAGAATGAATCCACTCGCTCGGCAGACCACTCATCTTGCAGGCCTGACTGCTTGATGCAACAGTATGAGCAAGGCATGTGGGTGCCTCTCAACGCATGCATGTCCAAAGCAGCTTTGCACAATGCTTTTGAAGAGGAACCATGTCTGGTGAAGGTAGTTCTCGAAATGAAGTACGGCAATGGAAAAACGATCTTCTGCCGTGCGGTAACTACTCGTACAAGAGAAGCTGTCAATGCATCGTACTAACACTATTCGCCTTGATACAACCTCCAGCCGGCTGGACCTCGCAATGTCAGGAAGTGCCCATGGAATACCACGACATGGCAGCGTAAAGGTGTGATTCCGAACACAACCGCAGACTGCACTGACCGGCGGCCGACGACATCATTGTTTCCAATGCGAGACGTACGGAACGCAGCGATAGCGTCGCCTGTTGCTGTATACCTGCGTCAGATATATGAAAACTACACATAGCGAAATTTGAAATTTGCAGCCAATCAGAAATCTATGAAACATGCACCCAGTTTACCTGCTCACTACGTCACAGCCTACCTGCTCCCCAAGTCCTCGCTCGACCGTTCCCGCCGGCCGCAGTGGGATCCTGCGCGGCATTGACCAATCCGCATCGACGCCGCCATGCAAATGACCATAAATATACTACTGACGCAAGAAGAGCAAGAACGCCACCAATTCCCTACATAACACTCTACGTTATGCAATGACATACGCATATGACACCGGTTCTATTTGTTTTAACGTTTATACACTAATTTTTCCTCTTTTATGATACATATATACATTCACATGATCGCTCTGCAGTTCGAACTTAAGTGCCTGGCAGAACGTTCTTCGAACCACCTTCACACTATTTCTCTGCCTATCCAACCTTGAACAGCGCTCGGGAAAGACGAACATCTAATTCTTTCCGTAGAGGGCGAGCTCTTATTTCTCTTATTTTATTACGATGGTCATTTCTCCCCATGTAGGCGGGCGCCGACAAAACATTTTCGCAATCGGGTGGAAAGTTTCGAAAGAACGCCATGATTGCCATCCCAACTCGAATACCATATCCGTAACTCTCTCACCCCTATTTCGCTATAATACTGAAGAACTTTCCCTTCTTTGGATTTTTTCGATATCCTCCGTCAATCCTACCCGGTAAGGAACCCATATCCCACAGTAATACTCTATCAGAAGACGAACAACCGTAGTGTAGGCAGACTCTTTAGTAGACCTCGTTTCCCAATAAATGGTAGTCTTTGGTTTACCTTCCCCACAACATTAACTATGTGATCGTTCCAATTAAACCTGTTCGTAACTCTTGTAAGTAGGCTGTTTAGGTTCTTATATTGGTAACGCCACCGCCACGTAGCGCTCTGTATGAAAATCACTGGCTGTGCTGTGTGCAGTCTGTGGCTGGTTTGCATTGTTGTTGGCTATTGTAGGCTCTTAACAGCGCGTAGCGTTGGGCAGTTGGAGGTGAGCCGCCAGCAGTGGTGGATGTGGGGAGAGAAATGGCGGAGTTTTGAAATTTGTAAGACTGGATGTCATGAACTGATATATATATATATATATATATATATATATATATATATATATATATATATATATTATGATGACTTTTCAACACTATTAAGGTAAATACATTGTTTGTTCTCTATCAAAATCTTTCATTTGCTAACTATACCTATCAGTAGTTAGTGCCTTTCGTAGTTTGAATCTTTTATTTAGCTGGCAGTAGTGGCGCTCGCTGTATTGCAGTAGTTCGAGTAACGAAGATTTTTGTGAGGTAAGTGATTTGTGAAAGGTATAGGTTAATGTTAGTCAGGGCCATTCTTTTGTAGGGATTTTTGAAAGTCAGATTGCGTTGCGCTAAAAATATTATGTGTCAGTTTAAACACAGTCACGTATAATTTTTCTAAGGGGACGTTTCACTCTGACGTCTAGATACTTAGTTGAATTGACAACCTTTGGATTTGTGTGATTTATCATATTACCGAAATTTAACTGATGCCATTTAGTACTCATGTGCGTGACCTGACACTTCTCATTATTTAGAGTCAATCCCCACTTTTCACACCTTACCGATATTTCGTCTCAATCATTTTGCAATTGGTTTTGATATTCTGATGAGTTTACTGGGAAATAAATGACAGCATTATCTACAAACAGTCTAAAAAGGCTGCTCAGATTGCCTACTAAATCGTTTATATAGATTAGGAACAGTAAATGACCTATAATACTTCCTTGGGGAACGTCAGACATCATTTCTGTTTTATTCGTTGACTCTCCGTCAACTACTTCGAACAGTGGCCTTTCTGACACGAAATTAAGAATTGAGTCGCACAACTGAGACGATATTCGATATTCCATAGGCGCGCGACTTAATTTGATGTCGCTTGTGAGGAACTGTGTCAAATGCCTTTTGGAAATCCAGAAATATGGATTCAATTTGAGATCCCTGTCTATGGCACTCATTACTTCATGGGCTAGTTGTGTTTCACAAGGAAGATTATACTGAATCTGGTCTGTGTATATGCCAATGGTACGATTCGTTGGAGATAATTCGTAACGTTCCAAAATCGTACTGCAAATTGACGTACGCGAAAGGGGTCGGTAGTTCAGCGGATCACTTCTATTTCCTTTCTAGAGTATTGATGTGACCTGTGCAACTTTCGCAATTTTTGGTACGGATCTTTCGACGAGCGATCGGTTGTATATGATCGCTAAATATAGAGCTATTAAATCAGTATTCTCTGAAAGACACCCAACTGATGTACTGTCTTGACCGGAATACTCCAGAATTTTAATTAAGATCTGTTGCCGTCATGAGAAACTTGTAAGAGGATATCTGCTTATAAGTTACTCATGACGGTAACAGATCTTAATTAAAATTCTGGAGTATTTACTTCCTCTTCTTCGGTGAAGGAATGTCGGAAAACCCTATTTAGTAACTCCTCTTTAGTGGCACTATCAGCGGCAACATTGCTGTGCATACTCTGTTTTAATGTGAAAAATCGTTATGCTTCGTCACCCGAATTCTTTTGTTTTGTTACGTACCTTGTGATGACTACTCTGTTCTTTCAGTGTCATTATATGAATAAAACATACCAATTTGTATCAAACATTGTATTTAGTTGTATCCCTCTTCTATTTCGAGTTAATCCCTATTAGAACTAACACATTTGCTTATTTGACCTTCATTAAACCTCGTCATGACTTTGAATAATGTATCATTTCATACGTAAAACTCGCCGCTCTTACCAAATCCTAAATCAAATATTAGTGTTCCCATTTAAAAAATCACTTTAACATTGAAAATCACGTTCAAAGTCACGGCCATTGGTAGCAATGTGTGACCCTCTTTGCTACCTACAACTTTTTTCCGAAACATTTTGCTGTATATCACCTTTATCCCGAGTTATTCTCCACTATGAACTGAAATGGTCCATCATGCATATATATATAGGGGGAGGGATGGAGGGGAAGAGAGAGAGAGGGAGAGAGAGATGGAAACAACTGGTAAAGTAAAGAAAAAAATTGCGATCAAAGACTGTTCTGAATTATACAAAATGCTACTTATTCACTGCACGATAATCCTAAAATCAGGTTTGCCGTCTGATCGTATTTTGAGGTCCCACAATATTTAGTCGATACAACTGTCTGACATCTTCAGGTTGTGGTAACTGCTGTTGTCACTTCAATGCAAATTTATCAGGCCAGCAGCAAGCAATAAGCGTGCGCAGGAAGACGCTTTCAGTTGAAGATACGTGGCGCTCATCCTGCCCCCTGCCGTGGCCAATGACTTCGCTGCCAGACGCTCTTGTGGTTGAAGGCTGAATTAAATATCACCAGTGGGATGCGTCGAGTCATGATTTGGAAGTTCTTGTTTCTTCTGTTTTGATTTAATGGCGGCGAGTGCTGGATTCGAAGCGCCGCTTAACTTAAAACCTGCATTCCTGTTGATAACATTGTCGGCCGTAGGGATATGTATGGACTTCTTAAAAACACAGTCCCAGAAAGATGGCGCCGAGGATAAAACGTCCGTCTTCTCGTAAAACTTGCGATACCCCATGTTCAAGCGATGTTCTGCTGCCGCTGATTTATACGGTTGGCTCTGGCGTGCATGACAACGGTGTTCAAAACCACGTTCATACACTGTTCAGTATGTCTGCTCAGTATAAGATTTCCCACACTGTCATGACATTTTATATACTTCACGTTTCATAACGCCAAGATCGTCTTTCACCGAGCACAACAAATTCCCCTCAATTTTGTTGATGCCCGAAAAACACACTTGATGCCGTATCTCTTGAGGATTAGTTCTATTCTTGAAGACACATCACCAAATACGGCAAAAACAGCCGTCGCAACGGGTGCCTGCCCATCTTCGTTTACGTCCCTGCTTTGAACTTGCTTAAAACGGAAATCATGGTGTATCTGTCTAACAAAACAGCCTTTCTCTTTGAACACCGTTCTGAGGTGTTGTAACTCACCAGGCAGCCTGTCGGTATCTGAGGCCACATGTGTTCTATGTACCAAAGAGCGTAAGACACTACCGCGTTGTGCAGGATGACAACTTGTAGCCCGCAAATACAATTCTGTGCGAGTTGGTGGCCACATCAGAAGTATATCGTCTACATACCGCCAGAAGCAGGAAGATTGGAGACTTGTTACTGCAGTGGTTTTTCTTCAAAGTCTTCCATCGAATAGTTGGCCACCATGGCAGACAGAGGACTTGCCACGGTGACACCGTTCACTTGGTTCAAATGGTTCAAATGGCTCTGAGCACTATGGGACCTAACATCTGTGGTCATCAGTCCCCTAGAACTTAGAACTACTTAAACCTAACTAACCTAAGGACGTCACACACATCCATGCCCGAGGCAGGATTCGAACCTGCGACCGTAGCAATCGCGCGGTTCCGGACTGAGCGCCTTAACCGCGAGACCACCGCGGCCGGCCCGTTCACTTGTCCAAAATACTGATTACTGGGTAAGAAGTAAGTTGAGGTAAGCACGTGTTTGAATAATGCCACAATATCTTTCTCAAACTTGATTTATAAGTTCTAATGAGCCCTGCAGAGGTACTTACGTGAATAAAGATACAACGTTAGAGCTAACCAAAAGATCCGACAGTTGTAACTTAAGCGACTTCCGTCGTCCTGTGAACTCCTCTGAATTTTGGATATGATAGTCACATTTGCCTACGAGAGGTCCTAACAGCGAAGTACGATGTTTTGTGAGAAAATAGGGAAGGGCTCCAACATTGTTCACTAGGGGCGATGAGGGGGCCCACCCTTACGTGTCCTCGGTAGAACGTACAGTCTTCAGGGAACTGCAGCCTTTTGGTGCAGGACCTTAATGACTTTAACCGGAATTGAGAAGATCTAACGTTTTCCTCTGCTCTTGCCAGTCGGATCATTTCGTAGCTTGCGATAAGCAGGATCGTCAGGCAGCGCCTCTATCTTGCTGTTGTTAGATTCAGCTCGTGAGAGAAGGAAGGTGGCGTACCCTTTACCGGTAGGTAAAATAACGAGGTCTTTATCTGCTCTCAAGTCCTACACAGCTTTCGTTTCTGCTGAACGGATATATTACATAAATCCAGAATTCAAAAGACCTCGTAGGACGACTGAAGACGCTTAAGCTACTACCGTCGGATCTTTTGGTCAGTTTTGACGTTGTATCTTTATTCACGAAAGTACCTTTGCAGGAATCATTAGAGCTTATCACATGCAAGTTTGAGAAAGACATTGTGGCATTATTCAAACATATGCTTACCTCAAATTATTTCTCATTCAGTAATCAGTATTTTGAACAAGTGGACGGTGTCTTCATGGGAAGTCTTCTGCCAACTATTTTATGGTAGATTTTGAGGGAAAAGCACTGCAGTCGCAAGTCTCCTACCTTCTTGCTTCTGGGGGTATGTAGACGATATGTTTGTGGTGTGGCCACATCTCACGCGGAGTTATATTTGCAGGCCACAAGCTGTTAGCATCCTACACGACGCGGTAGTGTGTTACGCCCTTTGGTACATGGAACACATGTGGCATCAGATACCGACATTCGCCGGTCGGTGTGGCCGAGCGGTTCTAGGCGCTTCAGTCTGAAGCTGCGCGACCGCTACGGTCGCAGGTTCGAATCCTGCCTCGGGCATGGATATGTGTGATATCCTTAGGTTAGTTAGGTTTAAGTAGTTCTAAGTTCTAGGGGACTGATGACCTCAGATGTTAAGTCCCATAGCGCTCAGAGCCATTTGAACCATACCGACAGTCTGCCTGGTGAGCTACAACACCCAAGAACAGTGTTCAAAGAGAACGGCTATTCTGATAGACAGATACACCATGCATTCCGTTCCCAGCAAGTTCAAAGCAGGGACGTAAGAGAAGATGCGGATGCATCCATTTCAGCGTCAGTTCATGCCCTATTTTGGCGTCATGTCTTCAAGAATAGAAAGAATCCTCAAGAGACGCGACATCAGGTGTGTTTTTCGGGCACCAACGAAATTGAGGGGAATTTGTTGTGCTTGGTAAAAGACGATCTTGGCTTTAGGAAACTTGACGTATATAAAATCCCATGTCAATGCGAGAATTATATTGGGCAGACATGCCCAAGGATGTTGTATTGAACACCATAGTTATACACGCTTGGGCCAACCAAGCAAATCAGCAATACCAGAGCATTGCCCGGACAGGGAATCTTGTCTCTCTGGGACTGAGTTTTCTGTGTTTTTAAGGTGACCGTACATATCTGTACGGCTGACAATATTATCAACAGGAATGGAGGTTTTCAGTTAAGCGCCGCCTGGAATGCAACATTCGCTGCCATTAAATCAAAACAGAAGAAACAAGAACTTCCGATTCACGACTCGACGCAGTGAACTGCTGAGATTTAATTCAGCATTTAACAACAGGAGCTTCTGGCAGCAAAGTCATTACCCACTGCTTAGGCGCGAAGGCCTTTTGATGTCTCCTCCAACTGCGAGCGTCTTCCCGCGCGCGCACATTGCCTGCCCCTGGCTTAAACTTCAACGCCACCGAGCGCGTATCATCAGTTTCGCCATGTAGCAGTGACAGCAGCAACTACCACCACCAGAAAATGTTGAACGGTTGTCTCGACGAAGAAACCCCAAAACCGCAAGAAGATGGATCTGGGAAGAAACTAATTTACTAACACAGTTTTATTTACAGCCGGCCGCTGTGGCCGAGCGGTTCTAGGTGCTTCAGTCCGGAACCGCGCTGCTGCTACTGTCGCAGTTTCGAATCCTGCCTCGGGCATGGATGTGTGTGATGGCCTTAGGTTAGTTAGGTTTAAGTAGTTCTAAGTCTAGGGGACTGATGTCGTGTGACGAGGGCCTCCCGTCGGGAGGTGCAAGTTTTTCGATTTGACGCCACTTCGGCGATGGGGAGGAAATAACGATGATTAGGACAACACAACACCCAGTCCCTGAGCGGAGAAAATCTCCGACCCAGCCGGGAATCGAACCCGGGCCCTTAGGATTGACAGTCTGTCGCGCTGACCACTCAGCTACCGGGGGCGGACTAGGGGACTGATGACTTCAGATGTTAAATCACATAGTGCTTAGAGCCATTTGACCCATTTTTATTTACAGACGACTTGGTTCTTCTAGCAGACAATGAAAGTTCCTTACAAGAAAATGTGTTTGAACTGAACAACGTTTTACAAACTTATCAAACGGTTATATCTGTAAACAAAAGAAAGTAATGGAAATGGAAGGGAAAACCTAAGGTGAGCAAATATAGTGATAAACAGTAACATAATAGACGAGGTAAATTCGTTTAAATGGCTCGGGACGTATTAATAAACAGAACTAATTCAGATGCGGTTGAAAATTAAAAAAAAAACGCTATAAATGATTGTGTATCTTGATAGAACTATGAGGAAACAGATAACACTAAGATTATACAACGTGGTGGCTAAGCCTGCTCTTATGTATATGACAACTCGATTCTACGTAAAGGAGAGGAACGAAGAACTGCAGCAATTGAGATGAGGTTTCAGAGGTCACTTATTAGAATAACATTAAGATACAGAGAGCGAGTGGAGACTTAGACAGCAGATAGACCTGAAAAGAACAGTGACAGAAGACCACACCAAAAGTATACCATCTCAGAACCTGCCATGTCAAGCATTACATATCAGCCAAACTGGAAGACATGATATAGGACGGCCGTTGAAGACATGGCGACAACAGTTTTGTTAAATTCCTTTGTTTCACATTGGGCCAAAACTCATTCCTTGAAATGGAAGAACAGGAAGAAGAAGGAGAAGAAAATGTCAGTTTTTTATTTATTTTCTATATTGTCTTATAATTTCGGCAGTTGTAATCTACGCACTACTTGACTCACTTTGACCTTCAAATGACTGCTGCAGGTCATGTAGATGATCACATGCCCACCACACGCCCCCCACCACTGATGTCACAAGCCATGCCCCTTATCTGTCACGTGACAAGCCATGGATTCCCTTATTAATGACGTCATAATCACCACCACCATCATCACCACAACATGATGGACCACAAAACCTCCCCCTCGCCAGTCAGTCTCAGAGTAGTAGAAAAATGAGGCAGTCAGTCACTTTAACTGCGTAAAAGTGGCGCCAAGTTCGAAGACACGCTACATTTCCGGATGTATTACGCAAGCTTCACTTGGATTGTCCTCATGTTTAGAGATATTTCCGTAAAATAGCGTTATGTTCAAAGACATTTGTTTCTGAAATGTGCACACACACACACACACACACACACACACACACACACACACACACACACATACTCTCTCTCTCTCACACACACACACACACACACACACACACACACACATCTTTGTATTTGTGGGGGAGCATTCATGATCAGTTCACAGGATGGCATCCATTTCCCCTGGCCAACAGTCCTGAGGGGGATAATGTTCATCGAGCAATGTAGAATCTGCATCCAGCTCCTGTCTAGTACCCTTTGATCGAGTAGTGAACAATCTGCAAGCAGCTGCGGTCTAGGAACCCCACCCCCCTTTCCCCGAAATCGAGCAGCAATGAATCTGTAGCAGTCAAATAAAAAGAAGGAGAAGAAGTCCTAAATCTCTCGGTAAACTGAACTTCGTCATCGTCACCGACTTTGAGACTAACATAGTAATGTTATTGTTTTAGCAATAACGGTGAACCATGTGAGCAATTACGATGGGCATTTGTTGATCAAGAAAATATGCAAACAAAAGATGTCTGATCTTGATGAAGTTAAATTGAATCCAGATATCATTTGTCTTCAACCAACTAATATGGCAAATACAAATCTTTTACGAAAAGAGTTTAGAATTGCACAAAGGGTGATACAGTAATATAAATTTACAATTTATCGATTCACAAAATTTTTTGAAATGCCCACTCGAAAAGTGTACATCATATCTGAAATCAGATGAACTCAAGATAATGGGCACAAATTTTCCCAGCGACAGGGTGTTTAAGCTAGTTAATCTGGTGAGAATTTTTCATATTACTGTTATGTGAGCGATAATCCATTTTTCTGGAAGATCACTTATCCTCAAATGAATGTTTAAAAGTTTATTAACAAATAAAACGACAATAGAAGCTGAATGTCGAAGAGCTTGCATTGTATGGAATGTATTCAAGTGTAAAACACTTGGAGACTGTCCACATTTATGTTTAAAATTTGATGTGCTACTCCTTCCTGACATGTTCAATAACTTTTGCGGTTTTTGCCTTGATCGGCTATCAGTTGCTGACGAGTCTGAGTGTCTTCTTCGAGATTTAGCTTCTATGGAATCCTAAGTGACGATAGACGCCAATCCTGGAGTTGCACATTTTACCATAACGTTGACACAAGTTTGTTCCGGTGGGGACTGGCTGCGTAGCCTTGCTTATTTTCATGAGTTCCCGTTGTTTCCTAACTTTGTGCTTGTCAGTTTCTGTTTGCCGCCTGAGTTGCTCGAAGCACTGAATACCTTCCCAGACATTGCAACTCCATACTGTACGACTAAGTGCAGTAGTACCCAGTAGCCAGTTTCAGTTTGTCGTCTTTCCATTTTGTCCTTTAATAAATCTTAGCCTTAAGAAATGAACTGGGATTCTGTACATTACATTCCTTCACGAGGCTTGGAGTGAGATGCCTTGCCGAAAATTACTTAAATGGAACAGCAGATTATTACCGACATTGAAATGCTCCAGTTAGTTGAAAAAGGCATTAGATGCGATATTGTCCATTCTTCTTGCAGACATGCAGTTGCCAACAAGAGATACACAATACTACCGGAACTGACGAATCTTTTATGGTATATCTTGACATGAATAGCCTACTCAGATGGACGACGTCGCAGTATTTCCCAGTGTCTAATTTTGTATGGCTTTCTCCAGAGAGTGTTGAAATGCTTATGGTGGAAAACATACCAGACGATTCCAACATAGGGTCAATTTTAGGAGTGGATCTCGAATACCCGAGAGTATTCACGATTTTCGTGTGGTATCAGATAGATTATATAATGGTAAGACAGAGATTTAGGAACCAGGTTTTAAATTGTAAGACATTTCCAGGGGCAGATGTGGATTCTGACCACAATCTATTGGTTATGAACTGCAGATTGAAACTGAAGAAACTGCAAAAAGGTGGGAATCTAAGGAGATGGAACCTGGATAAACTGAAAGAACCAGAGGTTGTAGAGAGTTTCAGGGAGAGCATAAGGGAACAATTGACAGGAATGGGGGAAAGAAATACAGTAGAAGAAGAATGGGTAGCTCTGAGAGATGAAGTAGTGAAGGCAGCAGACGATCAAGTAGGTAAAAAGGCGAGGGCTAATAGAAATCCTTGGGTAACAGAAGAAATATTGAATTTAATTGATGAAAGGAGAAAATATAAAAATGCAGTAAATGAAGCAGGCAAAAAGGAATACAAACGTCCCAAAAATGAGATCGACAGGAAGTGCAAAATGGCTAAGCAGGGATGGCTAGAGGACAAATGTAAGGATATAGAGGCTTGTCTCACTAGGGGTAAGATAGATACTGCCTACAGGAAAATTAAAGAGACCTTTGGAGAGAAGAGAACCACTTGTATGAATACCAAGAGCTCAGATGGCAACCGAGTTCTAAGCAAAGAAGGGAAGGCAGAAAGGTGGAAGGAGTATATAGGGGGTTTATACAAGGGTGATGTACTTGAGGACAATATTATGGAAATGGAAGAGGATGTAGATGAAGACGAAATGGGAGATAAGATACTGCGTGAAGAGTTTGACAGAGCACTGAAAGACCTGAGTCGAAACAAGGCCCCGGGTGTAGACAACATTCCATTAGAACTACTGACGGCCTTGGGAGAGCCAGTCATGACAAAACTCTACCATCTGGTGAGCAAGATGTATGAGACAGGTGAAATACCCTCAGACTTCAAGAAGAATATAATAATTCCAATCCCAAAGAAAGCAGGTGTTGACAGATGTGAAAATTACCGAACTATCAGTTTAATAAGTCACAGCTGCAAAATACTAACGCGAATTCTTTACAGACGAATGGAAAAACTGGTAGAAATGGACCTCGGGGAAGATCAGTTTGGATTCCGTAGAAATGTTGGAACACGTGAGGCAATACTAACCTTACGAATTATCTTAGAAGAAAGATTAAGAAAAGGCAAACCTACGTTTCTAGCATTTGTAGACTTAGAGAAAGCTTTTGACAATATTAACTGGAATACTCTCTTTCAAATTCTGAAGGTGGCAGGTATAAAATACAGGGAGCGAAAGGCTATTTACAATTTGTACAGAAATCAGATGGCAGTTATAAGAGTCGAGGGGCATGAAAGGGAAGCAGTGGTTGGGAAAGGAGTGAGACAGGGTTGTAGCCTCTCCCCAATGTTATTCAATCTGTATATTAAGCAAGCAGTAAAGGAAACAAAAGAAAAATTCGGAGTAGGTATTAAAATTCATGGAGAAGAAGTAAAAACTTTGAGGTTCGCCGATGACATTGTAATTCTGTCAGAGACAGCAAAGGACTTGGAACAGCAGCTGAACGGAATGGACAGTGTCTTGAAAGGAGGATATAAGATGAACATCAACAAAAGCAAAACGAGGATAATTGAATGTAGTCAAATTAAATCGGGTGATGCTGAGGGAATTAGATTAGGAAATGAGACACTTAAAGTAGTAAAGGAGTTTTGCTATTTAGGGAGTAAAATAACTGATGATGGTCGAAGTAGAGAGGATATAAAATGTAGACTGGCAATGGCAAGGAAATCGTTTCTGAAGAAGAGAAATTTGTTAACATCGAATATAGATTTAAGTGTCAGGAAGTCGTTTCTGAAAGTATTTGTATGGGGTGTAGCCATGTATGGAAGTGAAACATGGACGATAACTAGTTTGGACAAGAAGAGAATAGAAGATTTCGAAATGTGGTGCTACAGAAGAATGCTGAAGATAAGGTGGGTAGATCACGTAACTAAAGAGGAGGTATTGAATAGGATTGGGGAGAAGAGAAGTTTGTGGCACAGTTTGACTAGAAGAAGGGATCGGTTGGTAGGACATGTTTTGAGGCATCAAGGGCTCACAAATTTAGCATTGGAGGGCAGCATGGAGGGTAAAAATCGTAGAGGGAGACCAAGAGATGAATACACTAAACAGATTCAGAAGGATGTAGGTTGCAGTAGGTACTGGGAGATGAAGAAGCTTGCACAGGATAGAGTAGCATGGAGAGCTGCATCAAACCAGTCTCAGGACTGAAGACCACAACAACAACAACATCCCTATATGCATAGAAAAAAAAAATTGTCGTCAGGATCTGACAGCAAGAAACCAATGGAATTGTTTTCAATCTTATTTGATAAGAAAACAGATGTTACTTACTACAGCAGTCCGAAACAAAACTGCTTTTAAAAAAGGTTAATCGAATCTTATCTCTAAGGCAAGTTTCCTGGACGAGGCCATACACTAAGATTAACGCATAAAAACGCGAGAGTGTAAGCAATGATACCGAGAAAAACTTTTTCAAACTGATGAATAATATTGTGTTTGGAAAAACCAAGCAAAGAATGTACAACAGATCTAGGACATAAGGCTAATGACGTCCTGGAAAGGCAGCTATAGAGCAACTCTATTAATTACTAAACCAAATTGTCAAAGGAATGTTATTTATAACGAAAATTTTGTTGCCAGTGAACTGGGCCGGCCTAATGTAGTCTTTGATAAACCCATTGCAGTGGGAATGACCAATTTGGATATTTCTAAAGTCATTTTTATTGACTTTGATTATGGATGCACATTAAATATATTACCACCAAATTTTGTAAACTGTGCTACACAGACGCAGTTGGCTTAATTTATCACATTAAGACTCCAAATATTTATAAGGATGTCAGTAACGATGTCTGTAAAAGATTTGGTTCTTCAGGTATCCGTGTAAACAACACATCCAATATTTCGCTGACAAATAAAAGAGTGGTTGGATTAACGAAAGACAAATTGAATGGTGAAACCTAATACAGATTTTGTCGGCCTACGGGCAAAAATGTATGATCTCGAGTCAGAGTCTGGATGCATAATGTACAAAGCAAAGGATATAAATAAGATTTCTGTTAATTGGTTAACCACCAATGATTGCAGGCAATGTGTGTTGGATTCAGAAGCAAAACCAACACAGAAGTATTTAAATGAGTCCCAAAAGCATGTTATTTCTACTATCAGACAAGAGAAACTCGGTTTATCTACACAGAATGTTTGAGACTTCTGCATATGGTAAGTACATTGGCTTGGGACAATTACTGCATGGAGAATGATGATGCTTAGTTTTACTGTGACACAACTTTGACAATGTTGACTGGAATACTCTCTTTCAAATTCTAAAGGTGGCAGGGGTAAAAAACAGGGAGCGAAAGGCTATTTACAATTTTTACGGGAACCAGATGGCAGTTAGAAGAGTCGAGGGGCACGAAAGGGAAACAGTCGTTGGGAAGGGAGTGAGACAGGGTTGTAGCCTCTCCTCGATGTTATTCAATCTGTATATTGAGCAAGCAGTAAAGGAAACAAAAGAAAAATTGGAATAGGTATTAAAATTCATGGAGAAGAAATAAAGACTTTGAGGTTTGCCGATGACATTGTAATTCTGTCAGAGACAGCAAAGGACTTGGAAGAGCAGTTGAACGGAATGGACAGTGTCTTGAAAGGAGGATATAAGATGAACATCAACAAAAGCAAAACGAGGATTATGGAATGTAGTCGAATTAAGTCTGGTGATGCTGAGGGAATTAGATTAGGAAATGAGACACGTAATGTAGTAAAGGAGTTTTGCTATTTGGGGAGCAACATAACTGATGATGGTCGAAGTAGAGAGGATATAAAATGGAGACTGGCAGTGGCAAGGAAAGCGTTTCTGAAGAAGAGAAATTTGTTAACATCGAGTATAGATTTAAGTGTCAGGAAGTCGTTTTTGAAGGTAGTTGTATGGAGTGTCGTCATGAATGGAAGTGAAACATGGACGATAAACAGTTTGGACAAGAAGAGAATAGAAGCTTTCGAAATGTGATGCTACAGAAGAATGCTGAAGATTAGATGGGTAGATCACATAACTAACGAGGAGGTATTGAATAGAATCGGGGAGAAGAGGAGTTTGTGGCACAACTTGACAAGAAGAAGGGACCGGTTGGTAGGACATGTTCTGAGGCATCAAGGGATCACAAATTTAGCATTGGGGGGCAGCATGGAGGGTAAAAATCGTAGAGGGAGACCAAGAGATGAATACACTAAGCAGATTCAGAAGGATGTAGGTTGCAGTAGGTACTGGGAGATGAAGAAGCTTGCACAGGATAGAGTGGCATGGAGAGGTGCATCAAACCAGTCTCAGGACTGAAGACTACAACAACAACAACAGTTTTACTATAAATATTTGAAAAATGTAAATAACTTAAATATATTTTAAAAATACAAATTATTAAAAACCTGAAAAATGAATATATGTGTGTGTGTGTGTGTGTGTGTGTGTGTGTATGTGTATAAAAATGTGAATTACAAATTATAATTGTAGTTTGTAACTTGAGGTCACTACCACCTTTGTAACAACTGTAGATTAATATACTCTTACGAAAATACTCCTTTCTGATTGAGTAGATTAAACTTAACGAAAAATATTTTCTCATTATGTTGACTTCACTTGATTTGAAGTATAATTTATGCTTTTTGACGGAAATTTATATCGTTTGTAATCAAAAATTGTTCACCATAATTGCTAACATAGGGAAACTGTAAAAACATTATACAATTGAACCTCTGAATATCCCTTGTTGTAGCTAGAGTGTTTGTTAAAGGTCATTCGAAATGTAAAAATATTGAAGGTAGAAACACTGTATGTAGAAATACTGCATGAAAATTAAAATCATTGAGGGTTGAGACGTGGCATGAAAAATTTTTTCAATAACAAATTTTATGTCTAAAATATTTTTTGTGTAAGTCCTTTTTCCTCACATTCCATGAGTAATATATTGCTAGTGCTTCATGCAAGAAAAGTAGATATAACATTAGTGACTTGGTATGTGTCGTGTCTCTTAGCACGCCAGTTCGTTTGTGGTATCAGACACCTCAGTCTGCTGAGATGTGAACGGCTATCTTTTCATCCCATACTGGCCTCCACAAGGTCTGTCTCTCCCAGCGAGCATGTGTGTTCTTGTGTGTGTGTGTGTGTGTGTGTGTGTGTGTGTGTGTGTGTGTGTGTGGCGCCAATTTAAGCAATTCAGAGGCAAATAACTCTGAACGTGACATCAATTGAAGTGCAGCTTTCTCTTGTGTTTCGGCACATATTTGAAATTTTACTTTTGTAATGTGTAGTAATGCATAGCTAAAGCCAGCCCAATCAAATACTACTCATCAAGTCTTCCATGCAACACTCACTGCCAATAGAAAGTGTCGATTTGTGTCCCGTTAGAGGTAAAATGATTTTTAAAGCAGAATTCTATATGCCCAGTCCATAGTGAGGTCGCAAATCAGTCTAGTACGGTATTCGTTTTATCGATATTCATTAACAGGGACATTAACTAGAAGAACTAGCACTCCAGCAGCGTTAGCATTGCCCTGGCATGGACTGACTGCTTCCACATGCTGCAACACTCTTCAGTCACTGGTGGAGTACTGGTTGTTCCTCGTGTTTTACTATCCCTGTTAATGCATATCGATAAAACAAATATCGCACTAGACTAATTTCGAACCACTCTGTTGACTTCGTTTGTAACAGGAAACAAACTGTCGATACTGTGTGTCGCATTAAAGGCTTTACGATTAATATTTATTTGGGCTGAGTCCAGCTACAAATTGCAATAACGAAACTGAAAATATCTGCCGAAACACCATAGAAAATGCGCCTGGCGACTCTTAGGGGCAACACCCTATACATGATCTAACATGACATCAGTTTTATGCAATTCAAGTGTTTGGCTGCCTCCTTTTACTGTGCAGAGTTTGGTTGGAAGTGGAGGGGGAAGGAGAGGGGGGGGTTACAAATTACAAATGGGCTACTTCTGCCATCTTGTATTTTTTGAATTTTTAAAAAAGTATATGATTTTTTAAATTTGCTGCCATCTTGCGTTTTGCATTTTTATGTTTGCCACAAGCGCCATACCGCATTTTTGAATTTCCGCTATCGGCCATCTTGGGTTTCTTGTATCAAAGGTAATATTGGTATGCAGCTTCTAGTCCACTTGCACTTTTGGAGGTGATTTAAGTGCAAAGTGGGTCAGATACTAAATAGAAATACTATTTTTGGTCATAGGGTATTTTTAAGAAATTAAATTCATTTGTTGACAGTATGATGATCAACTTCTGTGATGGCAAATGTTGTCACGCTGGTCTCTTGAATGTACTGTGTTTTACTTCTGAGTGCAGGTGGCACGTACGTAATTAAAACTGCACAGTTAGCACCATTAGTATGTCAGCATGTCACAAAGATAACATTAAATATATTACTAAAACTCAGAATCGTACTCGATGTGTGGGCTACGATATAGTGCGATAGTATAGGCTATAATAAAAAGTCTTGGCAGCTGCAGGTGGGATTGAGTGAGTTATAAAAGAAATCAGGTCACGTTGCGTTATCTATGAATACAAGTTGTCTAAAACTCATGACACATTCAAAATTTTGTAGATAACATTTTAACAACTATTTTTACTCGTATTTATACTTGTGTCTGAGAACTGATTTTGAATTTTGTACTTCTGTCATTTGAAAGCCAAAAAATATTTTTTCTTTCTTTTATGACTGTTCTATCTTCCATGGATCTCATCATCTTTCGTTCTCAAACATTTATATTACGTTAAAAATTGGCTATACATTTCTTCTTAGACCAGCAATGCACCACCACATCTAATTTTGTTTGTTGCTTACCTTAATGCATACTTCTAATGGCGTAATCCGCGTCCAGCCATACAGATTAAAGTTTTCCGTAATGCGCGTCCAGCCATACAGACGAAAGTTTTTCGTGATTTATCTAAATCACTCCAAGTAAATGACGGAATGATCCCTTTTAAATAACACGGCCGATTTCCTTTCCTAGCCTTGACACAGTCCGAACTTGTGCTCTGTCTCTAAGGATCTAGTTGTCGACAAGATGTTAAATCCTTATCTTCCTTTGTACGTCCAATGCCTTAACTTGGACTGAACCACGTTCTAGGCTGTCTAGACAGATTGATAGCAACCATTTATTAGAAACCGATGGCTCAGCCGTTTGTTTTTTATCCATTTGCGGAAACAATTTAAGACGTTTGTTGTAATCAGTGTACCTGTTGCGTCCAATTTGAGAACTGCATGTAAATAATGGAAGTACGGCAGAAAATGTTTCTAATCAAGCAGTCCTTTTAGCTCTATACATGGCAACAATAAACAAAAGACTGACGGTAAAGAAGCTATCCATCTATTTTCAGACACGAAAAATGACGTCATTATTAATCATGTTCTATCGCCTGAAATATGTAACTGTAAAATCCTATCCTGCACGTCACCTAAAGATGAAACATGGGCTCTGAGACACGTAGCATAAGATAACAGGTTGCAGGAATACTTTCGGTTTCATTAACTTCTTCTTATTGTTATCTGAACATCATTAATCAATTTGTTTCGTTCTGAAAATAATTAATTGCCTTGCACCTGCTGATGTGGGTTTTCTGAAATTTTTATTTTGTTACAAATATTTCCCACTGGAGCGCTAGAATCATAACTAGCAGACGAGTTCACTACTATCCTAGGGTGGTGCGGAGAATCTCTCAACCCACTACACCACTATATAGTTACGACAGCAGGAGCCTTTGCGGCTGACGAGGTGTAATTGTGTGTTTGTGGGATCCGCGCTCGATGAATACCACTGATTCTGCAGAGGTTGCTGCTTACATCAGCACTCAACCGTAATGAACAAGGTACTTAGCTCAGTAAGATGAAAGGAGCTCAGTGTTACGCGGTACAGATCTTATGTGTAAGATGTATTATACACTGAATGTGTGTTCCAGAATGATAGAGAGAGATCTGTTATTAATTCGTATTAGATTTCTGCCAACCTCTTCTCTGTGTTAGCAAAATAAACCCTGAATGTATAGTATATATCACCGAAGAGGTACGTGTTAAATGCCTTTTAAGATATGTATCACTTTAACCTCATTGTAATGTTATGTTATGATGTTATAAAGTCGTTTCGAACTTTTTTTACATAAAAGTAACTTAAAGTCTCACTCGTGTTCCATAACCGTGGATACAACTGAAGATACAATAATCACTAACGTTTATCTTAATATGTCCGTTGGATCTGTAGAAGTATTGGAATTACAGTTTGGCATCATCATCATAAGGAATTTTTATCATATCTAATGCGGACTGGAAAGTCATCATATATGTTAAGAACAATATTGGCCCTAAGATACTACTGCAAGGAACACCTATATGATTGAAATTTGGATCTGATACATTTATCACTAAAAATTTCGCTACAACTGAGGCCTATCACTCATCTTTTTTGTGCAACACAAGATCGAAGACATCTACTGGCTCCTTCTCTTACTGGAAATGATCATAGCTTCTTTAGCCGAATTATATATATATTTTTCAAAAGCCTTGGATAGAAGCCTTGGATAGGTTTAAAAGTATGCCAGCCAGAGTCATAGTTTTCCTGTATAGTACATTGAACGCTAGTTTTATAATGTCGCTGTGTGTGATTAAGTACAAAATCAGAGAGTTCTTCACTCAAGGAGTAATATTAATTCACATAATTCGTTAGTATGTCTTCCATAGTTGATTTTCTTTTAGAATTATGAAAATAAGAATACAGACTCGTAATTTTCTATGTCTTTCGTTTATCTTCATTAAGTAGCAGTATGGCTCTTACCTGGTTTAAATAGTCTGGAACGTTGTCTGAGCTGAAATCGTAATTATTACATTACGGAAGTGATCTGTTATGGTGAGAATGAAGCATCATTACTAACCGACATCGTTTTTATTTTTGTCAGTTTTTCCTGGCTCTACACCATGCGGAGGGAAACATCACTGCACTTACTGCATAATCATGTACAGAAGCTGTATATGTTTTTGATGATTCTTGTTGTAACCCCTGCGTAATAGTGGAAAAAACATACTAACAAAATTTGACCGTTACTGTGGGTGATGTATTAATTTGTCCCTATCCTTTATCTCTAAGTTATTATGTTTGTACTTTCTTTTTTCTGTGGCTCCTGTTTTATAGGCACTCAGAAGGTTTTCCTCTGATTTTCAGTGCTGTACATCATTTTGTCATGTGGTGACATTTTGCAATATGGAGTACATTACTTACTGTAAATCGTTTTGAAATCGTGATAAAAATGTATGAACTCTGGGCTACTATCGGTACAAAACTGAACCATACCTGCTCTCAGGATGACAGCAACAAGTTTGCTAAAATTGTTTAGTTGCACTTGGAAGTCCTTTTTCCATTCACCTTGAAAATGAATGGTCGATATGAACCAAAAAATATACAGAGATCAATCGTGGATATGGTTAGTACTTGAATTCATTCACGTTTCTGTCGAGAGATATCCGATTCAGCATTAGTGTGTTCTCAACATCCGTTTGAAAATAGATAGACTGGTTTATAATTGGGACACATGTTGGTCCTAGTTGTAACACGCTGTTTTCTTCTGAGCCCAAAATAAAAAAGTCTTTCTGGTTAGAAAGAAAGGAAATTAATGGTTTCCTTTTGGATTATTACTTGTGTTACCGAGATGTGATGGGTGAACGTTTTGTCCTTCCGAGACTATTACAAAAACTGAAAGTGTGTAAGTTCTGTAGTAATTCCATGCTTTGTCGACACAAACGTGTTTCTGTTGTGATAAACATAGGTGTGAAGTGACATACATTTTAAGAAAGCATATGATTCTGTCCATAGACCCTCACTCTTAAAAAACTTTGAGGCATTTCGGACTCCACCCAAAATTAATTAAACTGATAGAGCCTACCATAACCAATACAAGTTCGAAAATTAGATTCAGAGGGGATCTTTCTTAATAATTCTTGGTAACAACAGGTTTAAGGCAAGGAGATGCCTATGTGTCCCAAATATAAACCAGTCTATCTTTTTTCTTTTTAATTGTGGCCCTGAATACACAATGAAGGAATGGTACAAGTACAATCCAACTAAAATTAAGATTGGAACATAAAACGACGAGATAAAGTTGAACTGTTTAGGATTTGATGATGACCTCGCTCTTCTCGACAACATCATTCAAGAAACCAAACAACAAATGCAATCATTACAGGAAATATACTAGAGTACTGGCCTTAAGATATATTTAGAAAAAACAGAAATAATGCTAACGGAATCGCCACTGACAAACAGAATTAGAATTGAACATGACATAAAGATTGTTGAAGAGTTTAAATACTTGGGAGAAATAATAACACACAGTCTGAATGAGAAACCATCATGGCAGAGTAGATTAAACAAGTTGATTAAAACACATCATGTTACCAAGAACACGTATAACAAAATTGCCTCTCAATAGCCACAAAACTGAAACATTCCAAAGTAGTTACACAGCCACAAATTTCATATGATAGCGAAACTATATATAAAACAACCAACACTGTAGCAGTAGACAGATTACTCAAAATAGGAAGGAGGATAACCAGAACGTGTGTAAATAAAAATTATCAAAAAGACAGAGTTTCGAGAACGGCTTTAAATGAAACAGTTTATAAAGAAATAGAACCACTGACACGTACGATGAAAAAGAAACGGATCTCTTTCCTACACATTTGACGAGAACAACAGAAAATGGAATTGGCATGAGAATAATTGAGAAGTTATGGAATAGTTAGAACAGCACTAGATGGATCGTAGAGATCAAGGAGGATATGATCAAATTACAGATTACGCTGGAGGATTTGAAAGCAAGACGCACTCAAGATACTTCAGGACAAACATATCACACTACCAATTCAAATTAACGAACGGAGAATGGAAAGGGTGATTTCGGATGAGGAGAGAAGGGCACGATCTGAAAGAATGGAAAAGTATTGGGACAACAAAAAACAGAAGGACCTAGTTCATAATACTGCCTAAAGTTGTCCAATGTAGGCCATGAAATAAATAAAAAATGCGAGTGATTCTATTGGTGTGTGGGTTGATTCCAGTTACTGTAGTGGGCACTGCATACGATTCAGTTCCACAACGGCCGTACATGGAAAAGGAAGGTATATCGCGGCTACAAGAGCAAGCCTTCCTGGAAACTTCGCTAAAGATTTGTCAGAATATTGCTTGGCGTACCTCTGTAGGCCCTTGGCTGTCCACTGGAAATCAGAAAACTTCAGTAACTGGAGAACGACTGCGGCAGAGCAGAACAATTACACCAAAGACGCCGCCAGACAGTTGCGAATCGATGGGAAACTGGCCGTCGTAGAAAGAACTTTCCCATGGCCTGAAACTCATGGCAACCAAACACGACCGCAACGTGTTCCTGTGGGAATTTGTTTGGAGCGTGAAAAAAGTGGCAAGAAGAAGATTTAGACCGAGCCACGAGTTCGACACATCACACACCCAACTGAAGAACGTAAAATGAGGGTAATCCACAATAAATGAAATGCAAAGACAGGAGATGACTTAGCGATAGTGTGGTACAGTGGGGGACTTGGGGAAGAGGGCTGGGAAACAGTTCTGTTCTGCTTTCTGTTTGAGTCCTGAAGGAGTCAAGACGCTTCACTAGCGGCTGCTGCTTTGAGATGCTATCTTGGCCAATGTCTGCCATTACCGGCCTGTTCGCACTATGCTACTGGCGGAGTCGTGGGTCAGCAAGACGGTCCAAAATTCACATGTGGCCAAAGACGCGAAGAATAGTCGCCATCCAGTTCGCCGTGGTGATCCGGCCGCGTAAGACCGATCCTCTAACCGCTTTGCTCGGCGTGCCATCGTCTGTTTCGGGAGGCAGTAATCATCGTATTTTTCTTAAGCCTCGTCCCACTAAAGACAAGAATATAAAATCCCGTATAACATATATGTCTTGTGTTATGTAGGCAAAACGCCCTGGGAAAACCTTATCCTACTCTGATGATAAGCTAAACACGGTTGGCGGTGGCGTGTTTGTTGCTGTTAGAAGTAGTTTAACTTGTCGCGAAATTGAAGTAGATACTTCCTGTGAGTTAGTATGGGCAAAGGTCATTGTTGGCATCCGGAATAAAATAATAATTATATCCTTTTACCGACCTCCAAATTCATATGATACAGTTGCTGAAAGGTTCAAAGAAAACTTGAGTTTTATTTCAAACACGTACCCGACTCATACTATAATAGTTGGTGGTGACTTTAATTTATATTCGATATGTTGGCGAAAATACATGTTTAAATTCGGAGGTACGCATAAAATATCATCCGAAATTGTGCTAAACGCATTCTCTGAAAATTATTTCGAGCATTTACTTCATGAGCCCACGCGAATAGTAAACGGTTGTGAAAACACATTTGACCTCTTAGCAACAAATAATTCTGAGTTAATAATGAGCATGAAAACCGACTCAGGGATTAGTGAACACAGGGTTGTCATAACGAGATTGAATATTGCAATCCCCAAATCCTCGAAAAATAAGCGAAAATTATATCTATTCAAAAATGCAGATAAAATTCACTTGACACCTTTCTGAAAGACAGTCTCCACTCATTCCAAATTAATAATATAAGTGTAGACCAGATGTGGCTTAAATTCAAAGAAATAGGATCGGCAGCAATTGAGAGGTTTATACCAAATAAACTAACAAACGACGGAGCTGATCCTCCTTGGTACACAAAACGGGTTAGAACACTATTGCAGAAACAAAGAAACAAATATGCCAAACTTAAACAGACGCAAACTTCCCAAGATTGGCGATCCTTAACAGAAGCTCGAAACTTAGCGCGGAGTTCAATGCGAGACGCCTATAACAGTTTCCACGACGAAACTTTGTCTCGAAACCTGACAGAAAATACAAAGATATTCTGGTCGTATGTGAAGTATGTTAGCGGCAAGAAACAATCAATGCCTTCTCTGCGCGACAGCAATGGAGATACTATCGAAGACAGTGCTGCAAAAGCAGATTTACTAAACACAGCCTTCCGAAATGCCTTCACAAAAGAAGAAGAAGTAAATACTCCAGAATTCGAATCGAGAACAGCTGCCAACATGAGTAACGTAGAAGTAAATATCTTCGGAGTAGTGAAACAACTCAAATCACTTATGAAAGCAAGTCTTCTGGTCCAGACTGTATACCAATTAGGTTCCTTTCGGAGTACGCTGATGCATTAGCTCTATACTTAACAATCATATAAAACGGTTCGCTCGACGATAGATCCGTACCCAAAGACTGGAAAGTTGCACAGGTCACACCAATATTCAGGATAGGTAGTAGGAGTAATCCACTAAATTACAGGTCCATATCGTTAACGTCGATATGCAGCAGGATTTTAGAACATATATTGTGTTCGAACATTATGATTTACCTCGAAGAAAACGGTCTATTGACACACAGTCAACATGGGTTTAGAAAACAACGTTCCTGTGAAGCACAACTAGCTCTTTATTCACATGAAGTACTGGGTGCTATTGACAAGGGATTTCAGATCGATTCCGTATTCCTGGATTTCCGGAAGGCTTTTGACACTCTACCACACAAGCAGCTCGTAGTAAAATTGGGTGCTTATGAAATATCGTCCAGTTATGTGACTGGATTTGCGATTTCCTGTCAGAGAGGTCACAGTTCATAGTAACTGACGGAAAGTAATCGAGTAAAACAGAAGTGATTTCAGGCGTTCCCCAAGGTAGTGTTTTGGCCCTTTGCTGTTCCTTATCTATATAAACGATTTGGGAGACAATCTGAGCAGTCGTCTTCGGTTGTTTGCAGATGACGCTGTCGTTTATCGACTAATAAAGTCATCAGAAGATCAAAACAAACTGTAAAACGATTTAGAAAAAATATCTGAATGGTGCGAAAAGTGTCAGTTGACCCTAAATAACG
Organism: Schistocerca piceifrons; assembly: GCF_021461385.2. NCBI lineage: Eukaryota > Metazoa > Arthropoda > Insecta > Orthoptera > Acrididae > Schistocerca > Schistocerca piceifrons. The sequence continues at coordinate 128,382,474 of NC_060149.1, forward strand.
AGGTCATCCACATGAGTGCGAAAAGGAACTCGTTAAACTTCGGTTACACGATAAATCAGTCTAATCTAAAAGCCGTAAATTCAACTAAATACCTAGGTATTACAATTACGAACAACTTAAATTGGAAAGAACACATAGAAAATGTTGTGAGGAAGGCTAACCAAAGGCTGCGTTTTATTGGCAGAACACTTAGAAAATGTAACAGACCTACTAAGGAGACTGCCTACACTACGCTTGTCCGTCCTCTTTTAGAGCACTGCTGTGCGGTGTGGCAACCTTACCAGGTGGGACTGATGGAGTACATCGAAAAAGTTCAAAGAAAGGCAGCACGTTTTCTAGTATAGCGAAATATGGGAAAGAGTGTCACAGAAATGAAACAGGATTTGGGCTGGAAATCATTAAAAGAAAGGCGTTTCTCGTTGCGACGAAATCTTCTCACGAAATTCCAATCACCAACTTTCTCCTCCGAATGCGAAAATATTTTGTTGACACCGACCTACATAGGGCGGAACGATCACCACGATAAAATAAGGAAAAATCAGAGCTCGTACGGAAAGATATAGGTGTTCATTCTTTCCGCGCGCTATACGAGATTGGAATAATAGAGAATTGTGAAGGTGGTTCGATGAACCCTCTGGCAGGCACTTAAATGTGATTTGCAGAGTAGACATGTAGATGTAGATGTAGGTGAGTCAAAACATGACTGCTGCCTGTCGAGAAACTGGATGCGGCCTGATGGCGTTGCGGATACGTGACGCGGAAACGAAAGTATATAAGCGGAGCATACACGACTTGGGAATCATTGTAGCAACGATACGGGTCGAAAATGGGGAAATACACGGAGCCAAACGACTTTGAGAGTGACTGAAGGACAGAGAAATTACAGTTGGGCTACAAGGTGTTGGACGTCCGTACCTCATCACAGAACGTGGAAGTCGGAGGCTTGCTCGTTCTCTAAAGCAGGATAGATAGCGATCTGTGACAGTTTTGATGGCAGAGTAGGATAATGGTGCAGGCACAAGTGTTTCGCAGCACACTGTTCAGAGCATATTGTTTAACATGGGGGTCGACAACAGACAACTGCAGTGGGCACGGGATTATTGAGACTGGGCAGTGGATCAGTGGAAACGTGTCGTGTGGTCGGATGACTCACGTTTCTTGTCACAGTAGATCGCTGGTCGTGTCCGGACACGCTGAATCCAGGCGAACGGTTGCTCGAAACATGCGCCGTGTCTCGGACGCAACCCGGTGGGCACAGTATTATGCTAAGGGAAATATTCACCTGGAGTTCCATGGGACATTTGATAATCGAAGGCGCTGTGACAGCAGTGGACTAAGTGAACATTATTGCAGACCACCTGCATTCTTAACGTTTGATGCATCACCGACGGTGATGGCATCTTCCATCAGGCTAACTGTCCGATTCACAAGGCTAGAATCGTGCTCCATGATTTGAGGAGCAATATGGTAAACTTGCGTTGATTTTAGGTCTCCAAAGCACCTGATCTGAACACAATGGAAAACGTATCAGCTCTAACCACGCGCCCACAGACCTTCGGTCTGTAATTTACGTGAAATGCCTGACTTATGCGTATATCTGGAAATCTGCCAAGGCCAGATGTTCCAGATGTGGACCAACACACTATTAACCATTTGATCACAATGTTATGGCTCATCAGTATATGTGCAGTCAAATGGTTCAAATGGCTCTGAGCACTATGGGACTTAACATCTATGGTCATCAGTCCCCTAGAACTTAGAACTACTTAAACCGAACTAACCTAAGGACATCACACAACACCCAGTCATCACGAGGCAGAGAAAATCCCTGACCCCGCCGGGAATCGAACCCGGGATCCCGGGCATGGGAAGCGAGAACGCTACCGCACGACCACGAGCTGCGGACTATGTGCAGTCGGTAAATAATTGTTTTTCTCATTAATTCAATTGTAAATATTTTGTGCCGTAGTTTACGCTTATTTACAATGGTTCAATGTGTGTACTGACCTACATTTCACTGCCTGATGTCCCTTATTTCCGTATCACATTTTTAACATCATCTCTTTCAGGATGGTATGCACATTGTAACATATTTTAATTGAATCAACTGAACCCTTTGGCATAAGGTAATCCCCATACGAATTAATTATTCAGGAAACTAAAGTTTGAATGTGCATTTTATTACAGCAGAATTGCGAACGTTGCAGTGCAGTTATACCAGAATGACAGAAGCGATGTGAAAATATTGCTTGGAACCTCTAGTGCGAAACAGCATATTGAGACTCTCTGTTAACAGTGAAGAAGAAGTTCTGTGTGTTTACTTTGTATCCTTTACTAAAAAGAGAAATCGCGCTAGGTCTGAAACATAACTAGCGTGCAATGTGGTAACGAGACTTACAGCTCTTTGAATACTCTTCTTATTACCATCTAGAATCTTAAATTTTTATTTAATTATTTTGCTGAGAGTGTAAGGTAATGGTGCCAGTGAGGTCACTGATGACGGCCTGGAAAAAACCACTCTTGTTTGAGAAACGTGTAAGTTTGTACGAAATGTTTTCCTATTTGTGAGAAAAGTGCAGTCTGTTGAGTAAGAGCGTGCTCGGCGTTACACACAGATGGTGAAAGATATCGCCGTGGTTCTTTCACATCATAACAAAAAGAACCTATGTCCTTCGTGCAATGTCTGTAAAGCATTAGCTTACTTTGAATTTTGATTGAGATACACAATAAGAGACATGAGTGAAGCTTGCGCGTCTTGTTTGTCAAAGATGTTTGATACCGAATGTCAAACGTTAGTTCAGCGACAAAAATGAAGACTGGATGCTGCAGGAGGACAATGATCCGAAGCACCGCAGCAGGCTTCGCAGTGACTGGAAACACGAGAAAGGTGAGCAGGTACTGGATTGGGCCTCGCCGTCGCCTGACACTAACCCTGTTCAAAAATGGTTCAAATGTCTCTGAGCAATATGGGACTTAACGTCTGAGGTCCTCAGTCCCCTAGATCTTAGAACTACTTAAACCTAACCAACCTAAGGACATCACATACATCCATCCCCGAGGCAGGATTCGAACCTGCGACCTTAGCGGTCGCGCGGTTCTAGACTGTAGCACCTAGAACCGCTCGGCCACTCCGGCCAGCCACTAATCCTGTTGAAAATGTATAGTCTTACATCAAAATGAAGTTGCAAGGAAAAAAGAAGACTTTGAAACAGCTGTCAACGCAAATTCGATGCATTGAGAGGTCTCTTCCGCGTGAATACGAGGAAAACTTGGTTTCAAGCAAGCTTCGTAGAAAATTATCGACGCCGCGGGTGACTGAACGTAGTATTAATCGTAAATGAATTTTTCTTTTGTTCATATATGATAAATGTTAATGTTTTAGTTTATGGTCAAATACACTTTTCTACTAATTAACCTGACCATGATCTTACTTAACAGACTGTATGTGACGTGAAGTCTGCGGACCGCCTATATATACTTATAGATTCGTACGAAAAATCTAATCATAGGCTATATGAGGCGCCAAGCATGACTTCTCTGAACAGCATCTATGGATCTGCGTCAAGAAATCCTGCCTGTGGAACCTTTCTAAATATAGTTGGCCAGGAAGAGACCTGAACTTTTTCCGTGTATGGTTCAAGTGTGTTAATCATTACGACATCTCACGAAAACACGATTGGTTTCTAGTATCAAGATATCGCTATGGACAGCGAAAGTCAGACACTGTTACATCTATGCCAAATGGTAATGGTATCTTTCAAGAAAACAGCTCAGTCATCTTACAAATTCACTGCAGGATTGATCCGAGGAATATAATGTAACAAGTTGTAACCTTGAGTGGCTCATAAATTAATCATATCTTCGTCCTATTAAACATACATGGTATTTCATGGAAATGTTCATCACTTCATTCAATTATGCCGTATCTCGATACGGACTATGGAGCCTGAGTTGCTCACAGGATTGTAGAGTGTATTACAGAACTCCTATCGACCTATGTCGGTTATAATCTATACGGAAGGAGAAGGTACTTGCATAGTCACGTGGATAGTACCTGTTCGAAAGAGTAAAGGAAGACTTATGTTGTATTGGAAACGTCACTGCGTAAGTTAACTAATATTTGAGAACAGTTCAAGTGTTTCACCATTAGATAGCTCTTGATGTGAAATTGTTTCACTATTAAGATTACGATTATCGATCTTCGGCTACCTCCATTGTTTATTTTCAGTATATATATAAATGAAAATACTGATTGCTTTGTGGGCAAAAATTAAAAAAAAGCTACATGTATATGTAAGTCACGTTCCATTGTGCATCTTCATCTATACTTCAGGAGCCACGGTTTAAAGCTGTTAATACTAGTCGCCAGAAATGGGAGGGTTTTCTTTACTGCGTGAATAATGTTATATTGAAATTGAACAGAAGCTCGTACATAATGAGTTAAACAAGGCTCCACAGACCACAACGTTGGACTTACTGACAAAAGACGTCAGTGCAGAATTTAAAAAATGGACTGTAATCTCAGTGTCGCAGCAGGCAGCCATTACAGGGCAAGGCGCAAGGCAAGGGATGGAGCAGACGGCGCCCTCCGGTAACCCAGTTACTACTAACTAACTAGCATTCAGCGCAACAGGCACAACCTGATTTCAGTACACCGCGTGCTGTTCGCTTCTACTCTTGGATGAGTGTGATTCAAGATCGAGCCAATTGAGAGATGGGAGCGAGGGCGTCATGCTGTAAGCTGGAGTGCTATTCTTGATGAGCATCTTCAGGCGTTTAACTCACCGAAGATTCCTGTACAGTGAGGACAATTTACGAGGGCGTGCTGAAAAGTAATACTTCAGAATTTTTTTATGTGATAACTCTTTAAGCTTTACAAATGAAATAAACATTATTACGTTTCGCTTGCCAGAAAATCTGTATAAAGTTACCTAGCAGTCGCTCCTCTCAGACCGGTGTTATTTAAACTGACACAAATTGACACTATTTTGACTACTTATGACGTGAACCACCTTTGAGATATAAATACTTTCAAAATAACTTTATTTAATTGAAGTTGACGTTCTAGAAAACACAATTTTCATATATTTGCTGGTGACTTTTTAAAGATATATACACTGAAGTGGAAAATTTTGGTCCTATGTGAACGCGGTAGGTGGATAAAAACAAAATGTCCAGACACTCTGTGACCAAAATAGTACTGAAACAGAGGACGACAGACTAAAGACCGAAATACTAAATGTCTTTTTCCAAAGCTGTTTCACAGAGGAAGACTGCACTGTAGTTCCTTCTCTAGATTGTCGCACAGATGACAAAATGGTAGAGATCGAAATAGATGACAGAGCGATATGAAAACAATTAAAATCGCTGAAAAGAGAAAAGGCCGCTGGAGCTGATGGGATACCAGTTCGATTTTACACAGAGTACGCGAAGGAACTTGTCCCCTTTTCTTGCAGCGGTTTACGGTAGGTCTCTAGAAGAGCGTAGCGTTCCAAAAGATTGGAAAAGGGCACAGGTCATCCCCGTTTTCAAGAAGGGACGTCGAACAGATGTGCAGAACTATAGACCTATATCTCTAACGTCGATCAGTTGTAGAATTTTGGAACACGTATTATGTTCGAGTATAATGACTTTTCTGGAGACTAGAAATCTACTCTGTAGGAATCAGCATGGGATTTGAAAAAGACGACCGTGTGAAACCCAGATCGCGCTTTTCGTCCACGAGACTCAGAGGTTACCAGGTAAATGCTGTGTTTCTTAACTTCCGCAAGGCATTTGATACAGTTTCCCACATTCGTTTAATGAAGAAAGTAAGAGCATATAGGCTATCAGACCAATTGTGTGATTGGATTGAAGAGTTCCTAGATAACAGAACGCAGCATGTCATTCTCAATGGAGAGAAGTCTTCAAAAAAAGTAAGAGTGATTTCAGGTGTGCCACAGGGGAGTGTCGTAGGACCGTTGCTATTCACAGTATATATAAACGACCTTGTGGATAACATCGGAAGTTTACTGAGGCTTTTTGCGGATGGCGCTATAGTATATCGAGAGGTTGTAACAATGGAAAATTGTACTGAAATGCAGGAGGATCTGCAACGAATTGACGCATGGTGCAGGGAATGGCAATTGAATCTCAATGTAGACAAGTGTAATGTGCTGCGAATACATAGAAAGAAAGATCCTTTATCATTTAGCTACAATATAGCAGGTCAGCAAATGGAAGCAGTTAATTCCATAAATTATCTGGGAATAGGCATTTGGAGTGATTTAAAATGGAATGACCATATAAAATTAATCGTCGGTAAAGCAGATGCCAGACTGAGATTCATTGGAAGAATCCTAAGGAAATGCAGTCCAAAAACAAAGGAAGTAGGTTACTGTACACTTGTTCGCCCACTGCTTGAATACTGCTCACTGGTGTGCGATCCGTACCAGATAGGGTTGATAGAAGAGATAGAGAAGATTCAACGGAGAGCACCGCGCTTCGTTACAGGATCATATAGTAATCGCGAAAGCGTTACGGAGATGATAAATAAACTGCAGTGTAAGACTCTGCAAGGAAGACGCTCAGTAGCTCGGTACGGGCTTCTGTTGAATTTTCGAGAACACACCTTCACCGAGGAGTCAATCTGTATGCAGTCTCGCGAAGAGACCATGGGGATAAAATCAGAGAGATTAGAGCCCACATAGAGGCATACCGACAACTTTCTTTCCACGAACAATACGAGACTGGAATAGAAGGGAGACCCGCCAGAGGTACTCAAGGTACCCTCCGCCACACACCGTCAGGTGGCTTGCGGAGTATGGACGTAGATGTAGACAAAGAAACTGGTATAGGCATGCGTATCCAAATACAGATGTATGGAAACAGTCAGAATACGGCACTGCGGCCGGTAGCGCGTATATAAGACAAGTGTCTCACACAGTTGCTAGATCGGTTACTACTGATGCGATGGCAGGTTATCAATATTTAAGCGAGTCTGAACGTGGCGATATAATCGGCGCACGGGCGATGGGACACAGGATATCCGAGCTAGTGATGAGGTGGGGAATTTTCCCGTACGACCATTCCACGAGTTTACCGTGAATATCAGGAATCCGCTAAAACAAATGGTTCAAATGGCTCTGAGCGCTATGGGACTTAACATCGGAGGTCATCAGTCCCCTAGAGCTTAGAACTACTTACAGCTAACTAACCTAAAGACATCACACACGTCCATGCCCGAGACAGGATTCGAAACTGTGACCGTACGGTCGCGCGGTTCCAGACTGAAGCGCCTAGAACAGCTCGCTCACACCGGCCGGCCTCCGGTAAAACATCAAATCTCCGACATCACTGTGGCCGGAAAAAGATCCTGCAAAAACGGGACCAACGACGACTTAGGGGAATCCTTCAACATGACAGAAGTGCAACACTTTCGTAAATTACTGGGCCATCAATAAGTGTCAGCGTGCGAACCATTCAACGAAACATCTTCCACATGGGTTTTCGGAGCAGAAGGCGCAATCGTGTACCCGTGATGACTGTACGGCACAAAGCTTTACAATGAAACGAACGCCCTTAGCTGCATACAGACGTTGATATAAGTCAACGGGGACAGTTGAAAATGTGTGCCCCGACCAGGACTCGAACTCTGAATCTACTGCTTACGTGGCAGACGCTCTATCCATCTGAGCCACCGAGGACACAGACGATAGTGCGACTGCAGTGACTTATCTCCGGAACGCGTCTTGTGAGACCCACATTCGCAACTTATTATCCCGCACTATATTCATAGTGCCCTTGCCCATTATACTCATTACTCGCGGCTTTAGTGCCGATTCCTGTTAAAAGTTCTGGCACTGCTTGTGCATCTGCATAGAAGAAGTATGTCAAATAGCCGGTGAGCCTTACTATATGTAAATGAAGATGGTATCTGTTCTTTCGGACATGCCCGAAAGAACAGATATCATCTTCATATACACAAAGCTTTACCCCTCGCCTGGGCCTGTCATCACTGACATTGGACTGTTGATGAATGGAAACATGTTGCGTGGTCGGGCGAGTCTCGTTTCAAATTGTATCGAATGGATGGACGTGTGCGGATGTGGAGACAACCTAATGAATCCATGGACCCTGCTTATCGGCAGAGGACTGTTCAAGCTGATGGAGGCTCTCTAATGGTGTGGGGCGTGTGCAGTTGGAGTGATATGGGACCCCTGATGCGTCTAGATACGACTCTGACAGGTGACATGTACGTAAACATCCTTTTTGATCACCTGCATCCATTCATGTCCATTGTGCATTCTGACGGACTTGGGCAACTCCAGCAGGACAATGCGACACCCCATGCGTCCAAAATTGCTACTGAGTGGCTCCAGGAACGCTCTTCTGAGTTTAATCACTTGAGCTGACCACCAAAATCCCTAGACATAAATATTATTGAGCATGTTGGGAATGCCTTGATGCCTTGCAACGTGCTGTTCAGGAGAGATCTCCACCCCCTCATCCTCTTACAGATTTATGGACAGCCCTGCGGCATTCATGGTGTCAATTCCCTCCAGCACTACTTCAGATATTAGTCGAGTCCATGCCACATCGTGTTGCGGCACGCTCGCGGGAGCACTACTCGATATTAGGCAGGTGTACCAGTTTCTCTGGCTCTTCAGTGTAGTTTATTATCATTCTAAACCAAGTGTTTTTATAATATATTTACTACCGTAAATTTGCATAGGGTCTACGCACAACTGCAGAATGGCTCTGAGCACTATGGGCCTTAACTTCTGAGGTCATCAGTCCCAACTGCAGAATATTCCGAGCATACTGATCAGGTGCACTTGTAACATGTAATTTGACTGTTTCTATTTTTTATGCACATCATCTCCTTTTCTTAACTGGAGTTTACACTGCCCCTCCAGGATCCGGCGCTACTATTGAATTTATTGAATTCTTTACCCCTGCTAATTACCTCCCCAGATTGATGATGAAAGTCCGAAGTCTCGTTTTATTGGTAGCCAGCATCGTCCAAATTGTGTATGCATTCATCACACTTGAAGAAAATCACAAATTGGCAGCGTCTTGTTTTCCTCTTCACACTGTAGCATCGCGTCTTCTGGTGCGTGGTGTGAGCGCACCCTTTTGTCGCACTGTATGTCATTATAATATCAGGCTTCTTTACCTCCGATGGTGATACCGTTGGCTGGTCATGAAGAGACGGTAATAACTTTGTTCTTCTTAGGAACATAAGAGGCTGTCATCACATCAGGTTGAAAAGCAAATGATGTAGAGTTTACTTCACGTCTGTTAGGTGAAATAAAATCGGCAAGCAGTTCACCCTTGTTTTTCCAGATAGTACCGACTAGTTAGGTTAGGTTAGGTTAGTGTTTTTAACGTCCCGTCGACAACGAGGTCATTAGAGACGGAGCGCAAGCTCGGGTTAGGGAAGGACGGGGAAGGAAATCGGCCGTGCCCTTTCAAAGGAACCATCCCGGCATTTGCCTGAAACGATTTAGGGAAATCACGGAAAACCTAAATCAGGATGGCTGGAGACGGGATTGAACCGTCGTCCTCCCGAATGCGAGTCCAGTGTGCTATCCACTGCGTAGTACCGACTAGTCTCAGATATTCTGACAACAAGTAATCTACATCTACATCTACATGATAACTCTGCAATTCATAGTTAAGTGCCTGGTGGAAGGTTCATCGAACCACCTTCGAGCTGTTTCTCTACCGTTGCACCCTCGAACAGCGCGTGGGTAAAACGAACACTTAAATCTTTCTATGCAAGGTCTGATTTCTTTTATTTTACTAAGACGATCATTCCTCTCTATCCGGTTGGGCGACAAAAATATATTTTCACACTCTGGGGAGAAGGTTGGTGATTATATGAGAAGATCCTGCCGCAGCGAAAAACGACTTTCTTTTAATGATTGCCGTCCCAGTTCACGTATCATATCCATGACGCTCTCTTGCATATTTCGCGATAGCACAAAAAGAGCTGCCCTTCTTTGAACTTTTTCGATATCCTCCGTGTATCCTATCTGATGCAGATCCCACACCACACAGTAATACCCGAGAAGAGGACGTACAAGCGCAGTTAGGCAGTCTCTTTAGCAGATCTGTTGCATTTTTTCAATGTTGTCCCAAAGAATCGTAGTCTTTGGTTTGTTTGACCCACAACATTATCTATGTGATCTTACGTAATTGTAATCCCTAAGTATTTAGTTGGCTTTACAGTCCTCAGATTTGTCTGAATTATAGTGTAACCGAAATTAGCGAATTCCTTTTGATACTCATTTGGATGACTTCTCACGTTTCATTATTTAGAGTCGATTGCCACTTTTAACTCATACAGATATCTTGTCTACATAGTTTCGAAATCTGTTTCGATCATCTGACAACTTTATAAGCCGATAAATAATAGCACCTGCAAATCTCTAAGTGTACTACTCAGATTATCTGCTAAATTATTTATATAAGGAACAGCAGAGGGTTTATAGCACTTATTTGGGGAACGCCAGATATTACTTCTATTTTACTCCATGGCTTTCCATCACTTACCACAGATTGTGATCTTTCTGACAGGAAATTACGAATCCAGTTGAACAACTGAGACTATAGTCCACAATTTGAATAGAAGTCGCTTGTGAGGTACGGTATCAAAAGCCTTCTGAAAATCTAAAAATATGGAATCAGTTTGACATCCCTTGTCAATATCACTTATTACTTCGTGAGAATAAAGAGCTAGTTGCGTTTCACAAGGACGATGCTCTCTGAATCCGTGTTTTTTGTTTGTCAATGAATCGTTTTCTTCTAGGTAACTCATAATGTTCGAACACTGTATATGTTCCAGAGTTACTGCAAATCGACGCTAGCGATATTTGTATGTTATTTAGCGGATTACTCCTATTGCATTTCTTGATAAGTGGTGTGACTTCTGCAACTTTTCAGTCTTTAAGTATGGATCTTTCAACGAGCGATCGGTTGTATATGATTGCTAAATATGGAGCTTTTCCATCAGCACACTCTGAGAGAAACATGACAGGTATACAATCAGGACCGGAGGTCTTGCCTTTATTACGTGATTTAAACTGCTTTGCTGCACCGAGGATATCTAGTTATAAGTTGCTCGTGTGGCAATTGTTCTTCGTTCGAGTTCTGGGATATTTACTGCATCTTGTTTGGTGAAGGAATTTCGGAAAACCATATTTAGCAACTCTCCTTTAGTGGCACTGGCATCAATTAAATCACCATTACTATCACGCAGCTAAGGTATTGATTGCGTCTTTCCTCTGGTGTACTTTACGTACGACCAGACTCTCTTTTTATTTTCTGACACATACCGAGACAGAGTTCAAATGGTTCAAATGGCTCTGAGCACTATGGGACTTAACATCTATGGTCATCAGTCCCCTAGAAGTTAGACCTACTTAAACCTAACTAACCTAAGGACAGCACACAACACCCAGCCATCACGAGGCAGAGAAAATCCCTGACCCCGCCGGGAATCGAACCCGGGAACCCGGGCGTGGGAAGCGAGAACGCTACCGCACGTCCACGAGATGCGGGCGAGACAGAGTTCCATTGTAGGAAACATTACAGGCATCTCGCGTTGAAGTTCGAGCTACATTTCGAGTTTTTTTTTTTTTTTTTGTAAAACTTCGCCGATCTTCAGGGTTTTGCATTGTTTTAAATTTGGTAATCTTGTTTCGATGCTTCTGCATCAGTGTTCTGACGTGCTTGGTGTATCATGGGGATCAGTGGCATTTCTTATTAAGTTCTTTGGTATATGTCTCTACAATAGCCGTCGATGCTGTTTCTTTGAATTTAAACCATATCTGGTCTACGCTTACATGTTCAAATTGGAAGGAGTGGAGACTGTCTCTTAGGAAGGCCTCAAGCAAATTTTCATGTGTTTTTTAAATAGATGTATTTTGCTTTATTTTGGTGGGTTTGGATGTCAAGGTACTCAGTCTCGCTTCAACAGCCTTGCAGTCACTAATACCTGTATGTGTCATGATGCTCCCTATTTGCCCAGGATTATTTGTTGCTAAGAGGTCAAGTATATTTTCGCATCCATTTACCCTTCGAGTGGGCTCCTGATCTAATCGTTCAAAATAATTATCTGAGAACGCATTCAGAACGATTTCGGACGACATTTTATGCCTACCTGCAGCTTCAGACATGTATTTTCGCCAAAATATCGAGGGTAGATTGAAGCCACCACGAACTATAACTGTATGAGTGTGTTACCTATTTGAAATGAGACTCAAGTGTGCTTTGAACTGTTCATAAAGTGTATCATCTGAGTCAGGGGTCGGTAAGAGAAACCAATTCTTAATTTAACCCGATTGTCGAGTATAATCTCTACCCATACCAACTCACAGGAATTATATACTTCAATTTCACTACAAGGTAAACTACTTCTGACAGCAATAAGCACTCCACCACTAACAGTATTTAATCTATCCTTTCTGTACACCCTTAGGTCCTTTGTAAAAATTTCGGCTGAACTTATTTCCGGCTTTAGCCAGCTTTCCGTATTTATAACGATTTGAGCTTCAGTTCTCTCAATTAGCGCTTGGATCTCTGGTTCTTTTCCAACACAGCTACGACAGTTTACAATTACAATCTTGATTGTTCCTATGTTTACGTTCCGGTGGTTGTCCTGCAACCTTTTAGACTGACGCCCTTTCTGTAGTTTCCCAAGACCCTCTAACATAAAAATACTGCCAGTTCCCTCCACATAGCTCCCGCTATCCGTGTAGCTGCATCATATGTGTACATAACTAAATCTAGAGATGGAAAAAAATGTCACAGGTGATATTACGTCCAGACTTTTCAAGTTCAATCACCCGGACTTTCACGACGTTCTCTCCAAGTCGTACGTCTCTGATTTCTTCGTCCTTCCCCAAATACACTTTCATCTCCCAGCAGTAGCTTGATTCACTGTCACAAACAGCCCAGAACTTTATTTCGTATCTACCATGTTTTGATGGCATGTGTTGTTGGAATTGACAACAACCTCGAAATGTGACCAACTGTTCATCCACGGTCAAAACCCATCCTGTATGGAGCATCCCTCCGAGTAGTTTCCCACATCTCAAAAACTGTTCTGATTGATTCCAGTTTGTCATCTGACCTATGTTCACGTCGGGCTGCTACAGTGTCAAACCACAACACCCTCGAATTGCATCAGAGCGATGCGAGACGTAATTTCATTGAACAGTGGTCGGTAATTCTTAACACTCCAAAACTGATCGATATATTCTTTCCTCTATTTGTAAACACCAGTCAGAATCAGAACACCAAGAAACTTTTCCATTTCATGCATATCTATTTCCACCCAGCCCCTGTTGGCCCACACACTTACTTTCTCATTGAGGGGTACACGAATGAACAACATAAACTAGACTCTTCATTACCATAGTTCCTAATCGAATACCTTGTAGATTCCTGCTTATCTTTCAATACATCCTTTATGCTCCGTCTACCAGCAATTCCAGTCTGAGAAGCTATAGTCCATATTTCATTCCCATTGTGAGAAAACAGTAAGTCACACTCAGCAGAATTTGCACTAAATTGTTCTCCTTTTTCGCAAGGGGAGTCTTCATTGTCATCATGTTCTTCGTGTTGTTATGAGTTTTTTGCGCTGTCTATCTCATTATCAGCATTGCGGGAAAATTCACATTCACTAGGTGGTTTTTCCGAATCAGAACACTGCTCCAACAATATACTTATCTCCTCATCTGAGCCGGCCAGTGTGGCCGTGCGGTTCTAGGCGCGCCAGTCTGGAACCGCGTGACCGCTACGGTCGCAGGTTCGAATCCTGCCTCGGGCATGGATGTGTGTGATGTCCTTAGGTTAGTTAGGTTGAAGTAGTTCTAAGTTCAAGGGGACTGATGACCAAAGAAGTTAAGTCCCATAGTGCTCAGAGCCATTTGAACCATTTGAATTAATAGAGAAGATAATAAAAAGCACACACAATGGTACTTATACGGTTAACATTGTACATATTTATTCTTCATGTCGACTTATTTACTTCTCAATATAGTCACCCTGTCGATGATCACATTTCTCCCAACGAGAGACCAGTTTGTTGATACCGTCACTGTAGAATGTTTCATTTTGTTGACGGAGCCACAACGTCACCTTTGCTTGCACTGCTTCATCGCCATCAGAGTGAAGTCCTCGAAGGTGTTCAGGTTTTGGAAATAGACGAAGATTGTTATGCTGAAGGAGAGGATACTCCATGTGTGGAAGAACTCTTCGAATTCGAAACTCAATTACAGCGCGCTGTATTTCACCCACCGACATAGTTACGTTACACCCCTCCATGTTACACGCTACAATTTGGAGCCCTCTAACAGCAGAGCCCTGCAAATATGTAGACAAAAGAATAAGGATGTAAAATGTTAATAATGCTAGTTTTATTTAAAAAGCTTTAAGAATTGTCACATAAAAATTTCGGAAGCATTACTTTTCAGCCTGCTCTCGCAAGTTGGAATTGACAGCTGAAGCTCCTAGAAAAACCAACAAAGCACTTAAAAGAAAGATAAGGCTTGTTATCGATCGTGTTCAGACCGAGAATTGGAAAATGTAAATAAGTTAAAACCACTGACAAGTTAATAAAATAAAAAAATTCATCTCATGGAACAATTTTAGTTTACCGTTGCCGATTCAATACCAAACGAACTACAAAGTATGAGGGGACAATATCCTGCCCCTACGACTGATTGACGACAACTGAAATTCGCTACCACACAGTGACATCTGGAGTTCTTCGGACGCTCGGGTGTGAAAATGTGATGTGCGGAAACGGCTGGCGAACGATCCTCCTTATATATTAATCGGCTGATGTTGCAATCTATCTTATAGCATACGTGATTAACAACGTGAACGAAACAGAATCATACAAACTCGATAGAATATCTGAGACACTGATTTGGTGTTCTTCCAGTCCAAATATGGCATAACAGCAAACCACTGCTTAACAGAATTGGTTAAAAACAGTCTTGGTTGCAATTTTATTTTTATTTATTTTTCAACGACGCGTTTCGTCTTATTTAGGCATCTTCAGGTTATCTTTTCTAGATGGACGCGAGAGGCACCAAGATCTGCATAACGCGTTCCCATTCACAGGAGTAAAACTAAAATTGCAACCAAGACTGTTTTTAACTAATACTGATTTGGTGGATTACTTGCAGAGTTATTATTTAAGAAATCGCCATTAGTTCAGCAACTCACGACAGTTCTTGAGAGCAGACGTAAATTCTGCATGCACTAACTACACGCAGGGTAACAACAACTGTGGTAGCCTTTTCCGTTGCAGTTAAATAGTGTGACGCAAGTGAAATTACTTTACAATTTATGATTTTATTCTCTAGATCTGCTACTACACAGATACTACGGAAGCCACCGAACGGTGCGTGGCGGAGGGTACCCTGTACCATTACTTGTCATTTCCCCTCTTGTTCCACTCGCAAATAGAGTTAGGGAAAAATGACTGTCCATACGCCTCCGTATGAGCCCTGATTTCTTGTATTATCTTATCTTCGTGATCCTTACGCTTAGTGTATGTTGGCGGCAGTAGAATCTTTCGGCAGTCAGCTTCAAATGCCAGTTCTCTAACTTTTCTCAATAGTATTTCTCGAAAGAACATCCCCTTCCTTCCAGGAGTCACATTTGAGTTCCTGAAGTATCTCTGTAATACTTACGTGTTGTTCGAACCTACTGGTAACAAATGTGGCAGCCCGCCTCTGAATTGCTTCGATGCCTTCCTTCAATCGGACCTAGTACGGATCCGAAACACTCGAGCAGTACTCAAGAATAGGTCGCACCAGCTTCCTATATGCGGCCTCCTTTACAGGTGAACCACTTTTTCCTTAAATCCTCACAGTAAACCGAAGCCGACCACTTGCTCTCCCTACCACAGTTCTCACATGCTCGTTCCATCCCATATCGCTCTGCAATGTTACGCCCAGATACTTAAACGACGTGACTGTGTCAAACAGGATACTACTAATTCTGTATCCGAACATTACAGATTTGATCTTCCTACCCATCCGCACTAACTCACATTTTTCCATATTTAGGGCTAGCTGCCATTCATCACACCAACTGGAAATTTTGTCTAAGTGGTCTTGTATCTTCCTACAGTCACTCAACTTCGACACGTCACCGTACACCACGGCATCATCAGCAAACAACCGCAGATTGCTGCGCACCCTGTCCGCCAAATCATTTTGTATACAGAGAACAACAGCGGTCCTATCACACTTCCCTGGGGCACTCCTGACGATACCCTTGTCTCTGATGAACACTCGCCGTCGAGGACAACATACTGGTTTCTATCATGTAAGAAGTCTTCGAGCCATTCACATATCTGTGAACTTATTCCATATGCTCGTACCCTCGTTAACAGCCTGCAATGGGACACCGTGTCAAATGCTTTCCGGTAATCTAGGAATATGGAGTCTGCCTGTTGCCCTTCATCCATAGTTCTCAGTATATCATGTGAGAAAAGGGCAAGCTCAGTTTCAGACGAGCGACGCTTTCTAAAACCATGCTGATTCGTGGAAATAAGCTTCTGAGTCTCAAGAAAGCTTATTATATTCGGACTAGGAATATGTTCAAGGATTCTGCAGCAAACAGAAGTTAGGGATATTGGCCTGTAATTTTGCGGGGCCGTTCTTTACCTTTCTTACACACTGAAGTCACCTGCGCTTTTTTCCAGTCATTTGGGAATTTGTGCTGGGCGAGAGATTCATGATAAATGCAAACTAGGTAAGGGGCCAATGCCTTAAAGTATTCTTTGTAAAAATGAACTGGAATTCCGTCCGGAGCTCGTGATTTATTTGCCTTCAGATCCTTCAGATGCTTCTCTACGCCAGGTATGCTGATTACTATGTCGTCCATACGAGAGTCTGTCTGATGTTTGTACGATTCTCCTGTGTGAACGATTTCTTGAACGTGAAATTTAAAACTTCGGCTTTTGTTTTGCTATCTTCAACTACCACACCAGACTGGTCAACAAGGGACTGGATAGAAGCCTTAGACTCGCTTAGCGATTCTACATACGACCAGAATTTTCTCCATCCGATTACGCTAGGCCCTGTATGTAGCAAATAATGAAGTGTGTGGAAGTACTAGCTTTATTGGAGATGGTCAGCAAGCGCCCGACAGTAGCACAGATTAAACATGTATTGCTGAGACCAGCGATGAGCAGATAGATACTGAATCACGATACTACAACCATTGATCTGCTGAAACCAGCATGGTCACCAGTTAAAAAAATAGCACTTACAATAGTACATTTCGCGCCTGAGATGCCGCTAAAGGCCGTGTCCTCCGTGAGCGATAGAAGCGAGCGTCAGCGAACCACTTCTGGATATGCGACACTCCAGTGACAAACAGCAACATCGGGCGAAAACCTTGGGTGTCCTGCGCGCGAGCGACCATGTCGCGCTACAAGATGGCTGCTTAGAGCCAACCAGCTGTTTCTATAAAGCGGAGTCCTTAACTCGTAGAATACTGTAGCTGGAGAGCAAGGCTACAGTATTAGGTTTATTTGAGAAAATAAAGCGGAAAGGAATGCTGTGCATGAAATTTACAAAGGGAGGAATCTCCACGGAGAATTTCATGAGTATCGTCAACTACGAAGATCACCAGACAAGTTCTTCGAATACAAGTGAATGAGCTGAGGAGCATTCGACTATCTCATGCTGCGCGGGATTACCCGAGCGGTCGTGGGCGCTGCAGTCATGGACTGTGTGGCTGGTCCCGGCGGAGATTCGAGTCCTCCCTCGGGCATGGGTGTGTGTATTTGACCTTAGGATAATTTAGGTTAAGTAGTGTGTTAGCTTAGTGACTGATGACCTTAGCAGTTAAGTCCCATAAGATTTCACACAGATTTGAACTTTTTTTTTTGACTATCTGATCAATAAATTAAATACGAATGTTTTTTACATGATCAAGAACATTTAACAACCAATAAATGTGGACGAATGACTATTACATGACTAACTACGCTAAATACCAACATAACGGCACAGATTCATACCAATGAACAATAGCTAGCTGTGGTATAGGGGTAGCATATGCAGTTAATAAATACGTGTTACGAAAATGTACTGCCTTCGATTCCTGTTCTTACATTTTTACTGACTCAGTTACAATTCTATATACTAAGTTTCATGTATACTGTTTACACTGCATCGCTAAGTATATTTTTAAGGTCTTACCAAGGAACTTGATCTTCACACCTATCTCAGTATATCACACACATTTAATTCCTAATAAATTATAATGAACTATGATATTTTACTGATATTTGATGTTGTGAACGAAATTCATCAGCAGTCAGTGTTCAGGCCAAGCGTTTCAATTGCTCTAAATAGTCTGTGAAAGTAAAGCTTACAACATTTTTGAAAAGAAAGTCAAACCTTTTGTGTAATGATTTGTCTAAAAGTATGAAATAAAAAATATTAGGGAAACGTTTGGTGCACCTCATTTTCTGTACATGATTTCGAGGATCATTCAAAGGCACGTAGGACGTTTCTCTGATCTACTTATTTCTTTTACACAAATCATTTCATAAAGTATTTGACTAATTTCTTCCACTTTTGAATTTCAAGTTTTATTCAGAAAGCATGATCTCACTGACTCCTCGTTTGCCTTTCTAACGTACTTGATTCAAAGGAAGCCTTTTTGACATTTAAATACCGCACCAATGTATATTTTTAAGTGCAAAATAGCTGGGTCTCGAACAGATAACATTTTTGACACTTCATTTACAGCAGCTTTTCGTGAAACATTTCATTAAAATCAGCTTATTAATTAAGTTTTCATTCATTACCCTGATTACTTTCAAGCAGTTAAATATTTTCATGCCAGACTAGACCTAATGCTGGTCACTTTGGTACCCCGTTTACCTATTTATCCCCCTTTGTTTGGATATGAAAATTGGGAAAAAACCTCATGGTGTAAGTTATAGGGAGTCTTATTTTCGCTCTGCTCACGCGTTTTCAAAAACGTATCGAGTGTTAATCATATGATAAAATAGTCCTTATTGCCTGCTGTCATTTTCAAAATTCGTCTTTTCGATATCTTGAACCTTTTATGAGATACGATGATTTTTACGACTACTTGATTCCCGAAGCGCAGGAAGATTCGGACGCGCCGCGAGCGACCCGTCCGCGGATATAACAACCAATATCTCAAGAATGAAAAGAAATATCATTCTGGTCTCAACTTTAAATACAATTTAGATATATTGGTTACTTTTCATATGCAATAATGTATGGCCTTAAATGAACTATACGGAAAGTCTACACAATGTGATTTTACCTCCGCATATTCTTAGAAATTTCGTGTAGCCATGTACTCAATTTCGTGCAGCACAGCAACTATAACGAATAACGAAAATATATTCTGATCTTTATCCTTTAAGGATATCAAGCTATAGGTTGCGGATGAAACAAATTTTTTCACTGAATAGTTTTCTTAAAACCGGATGTTAGGTAATTCATAGCTGTTGTCGCGTCCACTCCACTGCTTTGCCAAGAAGACACATGGCTGTCGCTCTGTGTCACGCATGCTGCAGCGACATGTTCCAAACACGCTTGAATTCAAACGTCGCCAGTTGCAGCGGGAGACAGGCAGCGACACAGATGTCGCTCACGTAGGACACTTATGTGAGTACACCAGCGGTTGTGTTTTGTCGCCGCGCGCTGTCGCTCGCTTCTGTCGCTCACATAGGACACGGCCTAATATGTGATTCGACAGTAGCGCTTGATTCCGAAGTAGCCCGTTTGAATCCTGGTATTGGAAAACAGATCCATCCTCGTGCATGTGTACCGTAAGGTGAGAAGAGATGGGAGCCGCCAGATCCTGATCAACAGACTGGGCACCAATAACATGAGTAAAGCTCCTAACGTATATCGAATCTAAGTTTCATTATTACGCCTCGAGAATAGTAAGTTCATTTTATTACGATATAATTTAGAGATGTTGTCCTATGCAATGTGTTGCAAGTCAATGATTTTTTTTTTTACTCTTTGGGCATTCAGTTGTTTCTCTGTACGAAGACGATGACAATGCCAGAGAGATCAGTTCCCATGTAGCGGTTCATTAAATTATGTTTTCCTGACGAGTTCCGACATAATTCAAAAAATGTTCAAATGTGTGTGAAATCTTATGGGACCTAACTGCTAAGGTCATCAGTGCCTAAGCTTACACACTACTTAACCTAAATTAGACTAAGGACACACACACACACTCATGCCCGAGGGAGGACTTGAACCTCCGCCGTTCCGACATAATTAATTAGCCGCCATTTAAAGAGGCACAATTATCGGAATATTACTGCGGTCAAAGGTTTCAAAGTCAAACTGATTTAGTAATGTATATGAGAGCATGTCTGCGACTTTGATAATGCACGGGATCAAATTGAAGCAAAGATAAAGGAAATTTCTTCTTAGTTGTTTCTTTGTGTGAACTAATCAACCCAGAATTACACATTCCCAGCTTTTCTGATACTTAGCATTGGTAGCTAGGAATAATTGTTCTCACATTTCAGTTTTCCTCCACGCAATGAGGCTACACGGTAAATAACAAGTAAGTTCCAGGAGAGTTCATAATTGCATTTTCATGTAATTTATTTAACATTTACTTCTATGTGAGACGTATCCGCAGCGTCACTTGGAGCGAGGCATGTGAAAATTTTGATTATTAGCCGTACTTCTGACGAAGCATTAATTTCGGTGGCCCCCTTGGTGCTATTTGAAATGAATAAATCATTTATCAGCAAAATGTTTCACTTTCTCCCTTCAGTCTTCGCGCGAGTCTTCATAATGAAGTCAGAAACGCTTGCCACAGGAAACGGACCACACGGGAACTCCAATAACCAAAAAATTGTGCAGAATTTTAACTTTACTGGCAACGTCTAATATTCTCTTAATAAGTGTGAGATATCATTCCATTGTAGATATCTCAGGTGCCTGACATCACTTTCGTGATTACGTGGAGTGGAGATTTAGTTTAGTATCTATGTATAGAATAAAACGGCCCAGAAAACCTAGCTTTGACTCACATGTGACAGTCTTTCTTGTTACTGTAGATATCGAACGTCAGTCGTCTCCTGAAAACAGAATATTTCCATTCGTTGCCAACGCATGCAATCATGTAGATTGGCGATCAAAACGGAAAGATTTTCCGTCATTTTCCAGAAAAGATGGAATTGGAAATCCTGTGAACATCAAGGTGATTCCAGAGGGAAAACCAGCGCAGTTAAATAAAGAAAGATTTTTTTCCCAGTGACCTCTTGTTCCTCTTGTACCCCCGTTACCGAACTTCCCGTGACGGGCAACTGTTTTTGATCTCATTCAAGCGCTACTCGGTAGCCGAGCCTACAGACTAGAACGAATGAATTACCCCATCTAAGACAAGCTACTTAAGCCCGGATTACTGCAGCTTCTCAGGCTGTGTAGGATAGGATTCAAGAAGCGCTCTGTTGTCCTCGAGCCAGGTGTGCCCCCAACAATTTCGGAGGACCAGCAGCGGAAGTGTACGTTTCCGAAGGACCAGAAGGAAGATTAGAGCTTAACCTTCTATCGACTACGAGATAATTAGAGCGCGAGCTCGGATTGGGAGCAGGATGAAGAGAGAAAGGAAATAAGATAGAGTTTAACGTCCCGAAGACAGCTCGAACTTTACAGACAGAGCGCAAGCTCGGGTTACTAACTGACGCGGAAGGAAATTGGCCGTGCCCTTTCCAAAGGAACCATCTCGGAATTTGCAAAAGAATGAAACTGGCCATGCCCCTTTTCAAACGGACCATTTCAACATTTGCCTTAAGCGATTTAGGAAAACCACAGAAAATGTAATTGTGGATAGTCAGACGGGGACTCGAACAGCCACCCTCCCTACTGTGGGTTCAGGAGGTTAGCACTACACTACACCTTTCGGTCCCGTATTCGTCAACCTTCATGTATGGGGATGGACTAGAACAAGGCTCCAGAGCCAGCTTCTCTCTTCATTCGTGGGATTTTCTTCTTGTTTGACCCTCTCATTACAGGAAATATACCGTAGCTGAACACATATATGTCGTTTATAGTACTCGGCAAAGGTTGGTAAGGGTGTGTCAAAAGGATGCAACTTAAATGAGTAGTATAACTGGTCAACCTCATCTGATAATCTATGTTGTAATATGGAGTTGTAGCCATCTTTTCGAAAACTTTTTATTTGCCAAGATCGCAAGAAAGCATACAACGGTTACTAATTTCGACCAGTTAAATGAACATCTTCAGATTACATAACAAAAAGGAGTGTCTACATCGGTTCTTAAGGTGAGACGCTTGTCACAATTATGTTTACAGTTCCAAACTACAAGTGGTGTCAAGGTTGCCAGGAGGTGTATTCGGGCCAAAGGGACCCGATGAGATGAGCTTCATTGTCCATCCTGGCTTTCCATGGGCATGTATGTATTTAGGCAGAAGTGAAAAGGCGTCTCTCTTTAATAACCACTGTAGACACTGCTTTCTGTTCTGTGATCTGGCCATTTAAGTGGACGAAAATAGTAATAGTTGTATCTTTCATTGTGCTCTTAGCAAATAAAAAGTTTTCCGAAAACAGCCTGCAACACAAAAGAGTGTCAGGTGACTGCAAAACTGTTTAAAGATCGCCTCTTGCCACAAAGAAAGTGTCAGGTAATTACAACTATAACGTATTATCATCTTACAATAGATATCAGACGTTACGGTGTTGCATAGAGGTTCCATCGTTGATTCAGTCTGAGAGTGACAGCCACGATTACTGATGTAAGTTGGAAAAATAAAAAAAATAAAGAAATGGCGATTGAGATTGCTAGCAGCTAACAGGAAAAGGGTAAGGTTGGTCTCTGAATTGTTGTGAGGTGAAAAAGACATGGGATACCTCCTAATATCGTCTCGGAACTCCTTTTGTCCGAAGTAGTGCAGCAACTCGGTTTGACATTGACTCAACCAGTCGTTGGAAGTCCCCTACAGAAATATTGAGCCAAGCTGCCTCCATAATTGTGAAAATGTTGCCGATGCAGGATTTTGTACACGATCTGACCCTTGGATGATGTCTCATAAATGTTCGATGGGAATTATGTCGAGCGATCCGGGTTCCCAAACCGTTCGCTCGGATTGTCCAAAACGTTCTTCACACCAATCGTGAGCAATTGTGGCCCAGTGACAAAGGTGCATTGTCATCCATAATAATTCCATCGTTGTTCGGGAACATGCATGACTGCAAACGGTCTCCAAGTAGCCGAATATTACCATTTACAGTCAATGATCATGTTCAGTTGGACCAGAGGACCCACTAAACTCCATGTAAACACATCCCACACCATTATGGAGCCACCACCAGCTTGCACAGTGCCTTGTTGACAACTTTGGCCCATGGACTCGTGGTGTCTGCGCCACACTCGAACCCTACCATCAGCTCTTTCCAACAAAAGTCGGGACTCATTTGACCAGGCCACGTTTTTCCAGCCGTCAAGGGTCCTTCCGATATGGCCACGAGCCCAGAAGAGGCGCTGCAAGCGATGTCGTGCTGTTAGCAAAAGCAGTCGCGTCATTCGTCTGCTGCCAAAGCCCATTAACGCCAAATTTCGCCACACTGTCCTAACGGATACGTTCGTTGTACGTTCCACATTGATTTCTGTAGTTATTTCACTCAGTATTGTTTATGTGATAGCACTGGAAACTCTAAACAAACACCGCTGCTTTCGGTCGTTAAGTGAAGCCCATCGGATACTGCGTTGTCTGTTGTGAGAGGTGATGGCTTAAATTTGGTATTCTCGCCACGCTCTTGACGCAGTGGCTCGCAAATATTGAATTTTGTAACGATTTCCGAAATGAAATGTCCCATGCGTCTAGCTCCAGCACGAAATGTGTTACCAATTGTTTCTTTCACAATTTACGACGCACATTAGATATCCCACTGGGATCTCGACAGCAGTACCAGCGGAGGTTGGAAAAACAAATGAGTTACGAAATGACGTGTAATTCACGATATTGCCGCTAGGAGACTAGTAAGTAGCAATGGCTGACAATGGAAGACTGACGACACAGCAACGATTGGCAATTGTGTTACTTTTTCATGAAACGAAAAGCCTTGTTGTGACTCAGAGGCGTTTTCGACAGCAGTTTAACACACAATGGGTCCCCTGCATGAAGACCATCCACAGGTTGTACGATAAATTTGTACAGGAAGGAACAGTATTGGAAGCGAAGCGACCTCGGCCTAAGCCTGTTTTCTCGTCGGAGAATATTGAAGCGGTACGAGTTGCTGTACAGAGAAGTCCTGGAAAATCGTGTAGAAAGGCAGTAGTGCAACTGGGAATATCCAGACGCTCCGTTCAACGCATTCTTAAAAGTGAACTCCATATGTACCCATACAAGATGACCTGTGCACAGAAGCTCACTGAAGAACACAAGCAGCAGAGACTACTGTTTGCTCAGTGGGCGGAGGATAGGGAAGAAACTCTCAGCAACGTTTGGTTTTCAGACGAGGCGCATTTTCATGTAGACGGTGTGGTTAACAACCAAATTTACGCTTTTGGGCCACTGAAAACCCACAATTACTTCATGAATGACAACATTATGCTCCGAGGATTACAGCGTGGGCAGCAAATTCCAGTCACGGACTTGTTGAACCCTTTCTCTTTGAAGAAACTGTGAACAGCGAGCGTTATTTGAGGAGGATGCCTCGCAATAGCTTCATTCCGCAGCTTCTTACTACTGCCTTTCCCTTCAGCACGCAGTGGTTCATGCAAGATGGAGCAAGGCCATATACTGCAAACACTGTGTTGGAGTTTTTACGCGAGCATTTCGACATGCGGATCATTTTACTCAGGTTTCCAGGTCGCTTCAATGACGGACAAAATTGGCCCCCCAATAGTCCAGATCTCAATTCATGTGACTTTTTTCTTTGGAGGTACCTAAAGGAAAAAAATTTCCCGAAACGTCCGCGTCATTTAATGGAGCTCAGAAGACTTATTCTTCAAGCTTGCAGTGAAATTACGGAAGATATGTGCCGTAGGGTAATCACTAACTTCAGTGCTCGTTTGAAGGAAGTTAGGAAACGAAATAGTGGACATATTGAGCATGTGCTGAGTTAGAACAAATCTCCATGGACGGCTCTTCATTGTAGTATATGTTCCTTTCAGATTGTATTGACAATAAAGTTTATATTAAAAAACAAAATGGTAACACATTTCGTGCGCTACCCTGTAGCTTTCTTGTTGTGACATCGTGTGGATAAATGAATTTGGAAATTGTAGAACTACGCATAGTCAATCTGACATTAAAATGGAGTCTGTGGCACACTACATTTGCTGCACAGAAACTTCGACTTCTGCCTGAAACTATACATACCAGGGTGGACAATGGGCCACATCTCGTCGGATCCTTTGACTTCACTACGCCTCCTAGCGACCTTGACAACAATATGTCGAAGAAGCCAATAAAGGAAGATGACGCGGCACAAAAGAACGGCTTTCTTCCGAATTCTTTTGTTCCGCGATGCAGCAGCGCGAAGTCAATAATATGGAAGGGAGAACGACTCACAAACTAAGGAAACCTGCGCGCCATGTTCGGGTATTACGCTTTCTCATTACTTTCGAGTAGAGAAGATTGTAATCCCATCGTCATAAACTGAAATTTCTACAAATTAACCTGCCTCTTTTCAGAACGCCCTTGTTACAAGGATGTTTAATGGCTCAAATGGCTCTGAGCACTATGGGACTCAACTGCTGAGGTTATTAGTCCCCTAGAACTTAGAACTAGTTAAACCTAACTAACCTAAGGACATCACAAACATCCATGCCCGAGGCAGGATTCGAACCTGCGACCGTAGCGATCTTGCGGTTCCAGACTGCAGCGCCTTTAACCGCACGGCCACTTCGGCCGGCCAAGGATGTTTAATAAATGTGTCAGTTAGGCCCCTTTTAGGCTGTCCGGTCTCTTTGCAACTGCCCACCAGTCTGCACCGGGAAGGTAGAACCCCTTCGCCCCTACCCCGCAATCCCGCTTTCCTCAACTGCCTAAATATACGAGCAAAAATCGGGCAGAAAATTAAGAAATCAAGCGAGAATACAGTCAACTATTGAGGTAGCGATTCATGTCAAAACAGTCTGGCAAGAATTCGTTCATGAACTGAAGGTGGAGCCCCCGTTTGATGCCATATCGTGACCTACCAGCGTATCTCATCCTCCTTGTAGTTTCACAAAGTGTTAATTTTATCGCAGAGATTTCTTCGTTTCATGATGAAACTTCACAAATATACTTTTACCCTCATCAATTATGTGATACACTAATTTTCTATTCTCCATATGATACTGTATTTGTTTTAGGCCATCATCGCATTTCAGTTGTCTTTGCAGTGTTCGTCTGCAGCGTGACCGCGGGCTAAAACGCTCAATGTAGCCAAAAGTATACGTACACACTAATATATTCTCTCTGTGTGATGCAAGTGCATCGTAGTGATTTTTGTAATGAACAACGAGTCACTCATTTAATTTAAAGTCCGGGGTGGTTTATTCGAAAAGCCCCAATCGCTATCCTGCCCGTGTCTGTCCAGTCCAAGAACTCCGTCTTAATGACCTAGCCACCAATGAGATATTAAATAACATTCAATGTTCTTCACTTCTAAAAGTACCATAAGACCACTTTTAGCGGTGCTGTTTTGAAATGGAAACTCGAGGCAAGCACGAACTCCAATCAACGTACTGTTAGTCCAAGAAACCTGTTGACAGAAGCCGCTGAATTCAGAAACGTACTTAACGAACCAGTCGTGTCTGACTGCGGAGAGCTTCCTTTGCAGCCCAGATACAGATGTCAATTGCTGAATATTGGAGTAAGGTCGTCGCCCGGAAGCCGATGAGTACGAAAATGTACACTTAAAATAACACAAACATTGGCACTATTGATCTGTGGAGAATAAAAAGGAATGTTTTATAGAGTGACGAGTCACAATGTATGCCAGAGCCCACAGTCGCAGTTCATGCAGCCCACCTGCTGATAGAAAACCAACATCCATCACTCATAGCATTTATAGACCTCGAGGTAGGTCATGACAGGATGCCTTACGAGCTCACCTGGAAAGCTCCTCGTGACCATGATGATCCAGAAACCACTTCATCTTGAGCTTAGAGCTAACTTTACGGGTCCGTGTTTTGTTTCAAATAAATATGTTTTGGAAAAGGATTCTGCCTAGACCAAACACGATTTTCTTATTTTTTACCTCTACATGTTCCTGTGAAGTTTCTACATGGGCAGTGGGTTCGTTTCGTTCTCTTAATAACACACATTGTTATTTATGGGACTGTCTGCAGTACAGCTGATACTGTGGTACAGTGCGACTTATCCAGACAGTCTGTTGTAGTAATCGTCAAACTTTTTTGTTCAAGAGCCACTATTCATACGATGGGACGGCACATTGGGCCGCATATATAGCGATCTTAATATTAATTGTTAGGATACATAAACCAGTATTTTCCGAGCCCCCGGTAGACAAGCGCGACTAGTTGGCCGACGACAACCAGCTTCTAATTGTTAAAAGTCAGCGACATTCTGAAATCTTCGTGTCGACTGTTCTCTGTTTCAGATTGCTGCCACTCTCAGTAACTCCAAAGTTTGTAATTACCTGACGAAGTGTTTTTGTTTAGTCTGTATGATTGGATTATTACCTGATCAATGACAGTAGTAACTGCACTTATATCTAAATGCGTTACAAAACACGAGACACGACCAGAAATGTTTACTGAATGTTTTGTGTATCATTTTTCTTCTACTCTTTGTCTTGTACTACAACAGCCTTAATATAATATCATATTCCTTCCTACAAATAAGTACCGCATTTGAAGATGACTGTTTCTATAACGCGCGTTCACGAATCTATGGTACATGTCAAAATTTATGTAGCTGATCGGTTCGAGTCGCGCACGCCGTGAATTGTCAGCGCTGGAAGACAAACAGTAAAACATCCCTAATATCACATCCTTTAACTCCGAAGTGGGTGCTCTACGTACACCTCTGCCCCTGAGATAAGCGACCAACTTTACTCAGTTCGCGGCCGAATTCAACAACTTCAATTAAAATTAAGTATGTCTTAAAATATTGCTTCGTCTGTAAGTGGTTTTGCTTGTTACTGAGCAGGAAAACTACACTTTTAAGAAGTTCTTAACGTTGTTCGGGGTTTTTGGATTCGGCTGTTAGATGCTACATGAATATTATTATATAATACGGCTTACGACAGCGGTCACAAAAATACACTGATGTGAGAAAAGCGATAAGCATATGCACAGACGGCGGTAGTGTCGAGTACGCAAGATATAAAAGGGCAGTGCATTGGCGGAGCTGTCATTTGCACTCAGATTATTAATGTGGAAAGGTTTTTAGGCGTGATAATGGCCCCACGACGGGAATTAACAGACTTTGAACTCGGAATGGTAGTTACAGCTAGACGCAGGGGACATACCATTTCGGAAATGGTTAGGGAATTCAATATTCCGCTAACCATAGTGTCAAGAGGGTGAAGCCCCGCCGAGTGGCCTCACGGTTTGAGGCGCCATGTCACGGACTTCGAGGCCCCTCCCGCTGGAGGCTCGAGTCCTCCCTTGGGCATGAGTGTATGTGTTGTTCTTAGCATCCGTTAGTTTAAGAAGTGTGTAAGACTATGGACCGAGGACATCAGCAGTTTGGTCCCTTAGGAATTCACACACATTTGACCACACACAAGAGTATACAGAGAAAACCAAATTTCAGCCATTACCTCTTACAACATACAACGCAGTGTCCGAAGGCCTTCACTTAACGACCGAGAGCAGTGGCGTTTGCGTAGATTTGCCAGTGCTGTCACAGAAACTACATTGCGTGAAATAAGCGCAGAAATCGTTGTGGGAAGTATGACGAACATATCCGTTTGGACAGTTGGGCGAAATCTGGCGTTAATGGGCTATGCCAACAGATGACCGACGCGACTGCCGTTGCTAGCACCACGACATCGCGTGCAGCGCCTCTTCTGGGGTGTGACCATATTGGTTGGGCCATAGATTGCTGGGAAACCGTGGCCTGGTCATATGATTTCCGATTTTAGATGATATGAACTGATGGTAGGTTTCGAGTGTGGTGCAGACCCCACGAAGCCATGGACGAAATCTGTAAACAAGACACTGTGAAAGCTGGTGGTGGCTCCATAATGGTGTGGACTGTGTTTACACGGAATTTACTTGGTCCTCTGGTCCCACTGAACCGATCATTGACTGTAAATGGTTATGTTCAGCTACTTGGAGATCATTTGTAGCCATTCATGGACTTCATTTTCCCAAACCAGGATGGAATTTTTATGGATGAGAATGCGCTTTCTCACCGGACTACAGTCGTTCGCGATTAGTTTGAAGAACATTCTGGACTGCTCGAGTGAATGATTTGGTCACGCACATCGCCCGACATGAATTCCATCAAACATTAATGGATCAAATTGAGAGATCAATTCGTGTACAATATCTTGCACTGGCAACATCTCCGCAGTTATGGTCGTCTTTGGAGGCAGCATGGCTCAATATTTCTACAGGAGACTTCCAGCGACTTGCTGAGTCTATGTCCATGTCGAATTGCTGCCATTACCCAGGGCCGAAGGAGGTCCGAGACGATATTAGGAGGTATCCAATAACTTTTATCACCTCAGTGTATTTGATTCGGTCGGCGGGCCGTAGTTTGACGATCACTGCCCTATTCTAACGTTACGATTCCTGTTTGCCGCTCAGCTAGAATTTCATCTTCTTTTCAGTTCAAATGGTTCAAATGGCTCTGAGCACTATGGGACTTAACATCAACGGTCAACAGTCCCCTAGAACTTAGAACTACTTAAACCTAACTAACCTAAGGACATCACACAACACCCAGTCATCACGAGGCAGAGAAAATCCCTGACCCCGCCGGGAATCGAACCCGGGAACCCGGGCGCGGGAAGCGAGAACGCTACCGCACGACCACGAGCTGCGGACTCCTTTTCAGTGAAATTTGATATGTACCAATGGTCTGTGTCTCCACACACTGAGCAGATGTTCAGATAACAAATTACTAAACGATTTTGTACATTAGTGTTGATTTTGTCGCTGACTAGACTCTCCAAGATATAGAAAACCTGACCTCGAGCTAAAGGAACTGTTCAACCAATAACGGCTTGAGGTAAAAAATCAAGGAAACTGATTAGCTGGAATGTGACTCTCAGTCTACCACCACCATATACAATGAAAATCAACCGATAGGTAAAAACACACCGTTCACATATTTCGTCTCTCTAATAATATATGTTGGCGAGACGTTACCAGATGTCTGAGAATGAGCTAATACTCTATGGCTGACATGGTGCCAGAGCACAGGAGTGTTACGTGACAAGAAAGTACCCAACCATCTTAAGGGAAAAGTTTATAAATCAGTCATCTTCCAGTGGCTGTATAGTCTCATAATATTGGTCAGCAAAACAATAAAACAAGAACAAGCGTTCGGAGAATGGAAAGGAACATATTGATTTTGTTTGTGGATGTCACAAGGATGTTCCATACGGAAAACAAATGTATAAGGGATCGGATTGGAGTGACAACAATTGCGAAAAAATTAAGAGAAACCTGTTTCAGGTGGTATAAATACATCACCAGAATCGACGGCAACTCTACAGCAAAAACCACCCAAGATTACATTCCAGAACGAAATTGGCCCTATGACTGTAGAGATCGAGAAGGATATGGAAGCTACAGTTCTTAAACCCGAGGGTTCACTCGACAGAAAGTTGTGACGGAAAGCTGTCCAGCAAGTGGATCTTGTATCAGTAGAAGACTGACGATAGAAAAGAAAAAGAAGTGGATCTTGTATCAGTAGAATACTGACGATAGAAAAGAAAAAGAAGTCACAATGCTTGATTTGACACTCAACTGGTTGAAGAATGCCTGATTAACGGTATTGATTTCAGTATGTAGTAGCGATAATGACATTAGGTGGATATGATCGCTGGGGCTGTTTCCTCTACTCTGGGTTTCAATCAACGGAAAAATCGCAAGTGCTTATGAGAAAAAAGTGTAGATAATAGGATGGTTTCAAAATTGTGGCAACGGCAACTTTGATGCATCAGCATACTAATACTCCTCTGCTCAGATCGTAATTCGAAGATAATAAGTCGAAAGTTTCGGACTGGAGTGCTAAAAGATCCAACCTGAGCTAAATGTAGCATCAATGTGAAATAGAGGGACGGTTGTGTGACAGATTCATTTGTCCAAAAACCCGCCAACATCTATTCAAAAATATGGAAAAAACTGTAGACTCTGTGTACTAGAGTTTAGCGAATACCTTTCTCCAGAGATCAAACGATGTAGTAGTAGGAAAGGGATTCCTATTGCTTACTATTAATTAGATGGCTGTTCTACTTGGTATAAACTGCAGTGCTGCCCGGAGACGTTTGGTCACACAATGTATGTGAAATCGTACATCAACCTTGACTAGCCTTCACAGAAAATGTTTTCAAGAATGGTTCAAATGGCTCTGAGCACTATGGGACTTAACTTCTGAGGTCATCAGTCCCCTTAGAACTACTTAAACCTAACTAACCTAAGGACATCACACACATCCATGTCCGAGGCAGGATTCGAACCTGCGCCGTAGTGGTCTCGCAGTTCCAGACTGTAGCGCCTAGAACCGCTCGGCCACTCCGGCCAGCAGAAAGTGTTTTCCCTCAAAAATATTGTCTAGGTTCTTTTATGAGGAAATGTCAGGTTTGGAAACTGTCATTGAAAGATTAATACTTCTCATTTCTTGAAACTGCAGTTATTTTTTAATCTAGTAACAAGCTAACCAAGTGGTGTACGGTTGAACTTCACCTACCGACAATGTCTCGTTGCAGCATATACTGCTTACTAGCGAATAACTCTGGTTCCGTCCCTAGATGACTTAGGATCAAATATCGTTTGTCTGAATAGCGTATAGTGAAGTGACGTACGCCATTTCCCGTTTGCGACCTCTGTGTCTAATACGCTCTTTGTGGCTCTGTTTATTGTCTGTCTTTCAACCTGCTTCCTAGAATCTTCAACAGACCGTGGAAAATAACGCAGCGACAGTTTTAGTCTGGTTCTCATCAAAGTATATTAGCGTAGTAATACGAATAAAATGAGTTTTTGTTATCACATTACACTCATATTTCTTTCTTGTGATACAGGAAGCATTGACAACTCGGTAAATAAATGAGGAGAGCTTCTCAAGCGTTCCTTACGTAATTGTATTTCCTTCCATGAGGTCCACATGAATTATAAATCTTCGATTATTCTGGAAAATTGGGAAGTATTTGTTTTACTTTCTGCTTTACGAGCACCTATTTTTAGCTTCATACTTTGTGTTTTACTGTAATGTACTGCTAAATGTACGGTCAGTTCCCATATTATTAGAGCTTTGTTTGATAATTAATGTAGAGTTATGACAACACACTGAAAATTTTTTACTCAAGGGAGATTTTAAAACGGCTATATATCTCAGTAGATCCAGCTCTTTACCGCGTCTCCACCCTGCGCGAACCCCCTGTTATTATCAGAAACAGTCGTCGAATTTAAAAAATAAATTTCCTATACTGGCCTGGAATGTTGAAATGGGCAGCCAAAAACTACTCTTGGCTTTTTACCAATAAGTGACGCAGAAGTTAAAGCACTGCACTGTCATTTCAGGTAAGGGGGATTCAAAACACTACTGGCAATCGTGATTTATGTTTATCATATTTATGTTTATTAGCTGGCCGGAGTGGCCAAGCGGTTCTAGGCGCTTCAGTCTGGAACCGCGCGACCGCTACGGTCGCAGGTTCGAATCCTGCCTCGGGCATGGATGTGTGTGATGTCCTTAGGTTAGTTAGGTTTAAGTAGTTCTAAGTTCTAGGGGACTGATGATCTCAGAAGTTAAGTCCCATAGTGCTCAGAGCCATTTATGTTTATTATGGTTTTGCTAAACCATCCATGTTGAATGCAGGGATGGTTCCTCAAACCAGACCAGGAACGATTCCATTCTGCGTCATTACTGAGCTGACATAGTGCTGCACCTCTAATCACCGTGCTGAAGACGATGTATTACGTTATAACCTTCCTTTAAAGCTAAAATCATCTGCCCCCAGGATTCCCTTTTCTAAATTTTTCTATTTATCTCTTTGTGGAATTGAGGCTGATCAACGTTAGTGAAAAATTACAGTTGGTATCAAAGCGACTTTAAAAAATGCAAAGAAAAAGTTATGAGAATATCGGTTTAAAAACTCGAAACGAAATTTTCGTGAGTGCTGCAATACCGAACGGTCAGCACCAAGAATTCTCATGACTGACATTTGTAGCACTTAAACATTTGCAGTTGATATTATGGACAATGGAAAATCGCTTATCAGTTCGTCGCCGCCTGTCGGTGTAGACGTAGAGGCGACGGGCCTATATTTTCCGGAGACAAGTGAGAAAAGGAGGGCGACAGTCCATTATCGGAGCTACGGTCGGGCTGGGCTGCCTATCTGCCCACTTCCTAGACTCTTTTTTCGTATTAAATGTCTTCTCGATAACGGGGTCATTACAGAGTGAACTCTTTCGCTAAATATGACTCCACAAAACGCTTCTGCCGTATTCTGGTCTGAGCTGCGCAGTAGAGAGATGTGGAAACATGACGAATATCAGCAACCAATCCATTTGTGTTAACTTTTTCCTTTCACTTTAGTTCTCTTTGGCCTTCACATGTGGATTTAAAGAGCTATTAGGTTCTAAATTTAATATTTGGCCTTTGTCAAATTAGTATTTATACCCAATTGATGGCAATAGCTGGAATACACTAAAACGGTACGATAACTTCATGTACGGAAGCTGGAAAAAATCATTCGAAGAGTATGGGGCATTGGCACTTCTCCTGTCTTACCTGTTACACACTAATGTTATCTTTCTTTCCACTTGTACGCCAACATATCTAGAGCGGTTATCAGCCGCCAAGACATCTATGACTGTAATGGTGACGTGTTGGTATTTGCCTACGTAGGTCAACCATACCCACTTACAACGAAAGGAAATCGTCGATGTCAGCTTGTGTTGTGCATATGTAATAACAGGAAGCTGGGGGTGGGGGGGTATTAAACACGTTGTTACCTGTGATGAGAATATCATGAACCGTATGTAGCAGATAAGTTTCATAAGCGTCTAGAGAACGGAGGTTCCCGAAAAAAGTGAGCCGGAAGTGGTGTACACAGATTAGTATCTGGAGAGATGCTCCTGCACATCCCACTAAAAGCTGCGAGAAGGCACAGGTGTAGTTTTCAGCTGCGCAAATAGCATAATACCTAGAAACATGTTATGTGGTAAGACGAGTCTATCTCTACAATGATTCGTATAACAGGATTGTCTCTGCGAGGAGAACACCAGAGGAAATGTACAGTTCAGTCTGTCGACTTCCAACTCTGAATCAACGAGAAGATGCTGTTTTGGACAAGTATGTCGGGGTTTTAGGTTAGATTTAAACTAACAAAATAATATAATATCAAATGCTATGAAAGCATTTTAGATTACGATGCTCTTGCGCTGGTGCAACGATCGACCACAGGGACTTCGCATCATACACAATGATAATTCCCCGTTGGAAACGTCCAAGATTGATACGACGAGCATTAAATTGAAATTATTTGTCCTCCTGTAAGATCATCAGATTAAATCTACGTCGAGTCGCTGTTGTGAGTATGGGAGAAAAAATTAAGTGACAGCGACATACTTCAAATATAGTAAAACTTTCCTAGCGAGGAATGGTACAAAATCCTGTCGATCCAATACTCTAATACGTTTGCATCGGTCCAGAGAAGAATTCAGGCTTGTGACAATATCTAAGGTAGTTCACACCGTTTTAAGTAACGTTCATATTATTTTGTGCAGCTACCAGTTATTATATGCGCTTCATTCAAAAACGTCAAAAATAATTGCTACACCCAAGATACACCATCACAAAAAAAAAACGCACCGGAGTATTGCAACTACGGTATCGATTGGAATATATTCATTCATAGAAAAAGTAGCAACTTCCTTGTGGCGTATCCAGTGACCTGCGGTGTAACTATTATTCTCTGACACGATATATACTACAAAACGATTGGCTTTACACACCTTGCAAATCAAACTGTGCAGTAGTAACTACGGCTTTCGTTTCCGTTACGGAGGTGTAAACTATGATTCCCTACTGTAGTAGTTATTTTCAACGTTGTCAAGCACATCTGTTGCAGCGTGCATGTTGCTTTTTTCATGAAATGATGGTGCTGCTGAGCGTCTTTGGATATGAGTATGTGAGAATTTATCACCGCCTGTGAGCTGTGCCAAACGCTGTTCTGATAATAGTGTTTTGGCAGTCGATGGCTGGTGATTTAGTTAACTTGGTTCCAACAGGAGTTGTAGGCTAGTAATACATCCCAGTAATACTGACAACGTAATATGGCACTCTAGGGTAATTGGCGGATCATCGTAAGTTCCGACAGAATTTTCGGTACCTCTTCGCCATTGGCCCAAGTGACTTTATTGTAGCCGACGGGGGTGGCCGAGCGGTTCTAGGCGCTACAGTCTGGAACCGCGCGACCGCTACGGTCGCAGGTTCGAATCCTGCCTCGGGCATGAATGTGTGTGATGTCCATATGTTAGTTAGGTTCTAAGGGGACTGATGACCTCAGAAGTTATGTCCCATAGTGCTCAGAGCCATTTGAACCATTTTTGAACGTTTCACCAGGCAATGCCGGTCAATTGCTCTTTGTGTATGAGAAATCGGTTGGAAACTTTCCTCATGTCAGCACGTTGTAGGTGTCGCCACCGGCGCCAACCTTGTGTGAATGCTCTGAAAAGCTAATCATTTGCATATCACAGCATCTTCTTCCTGTCGGTTAAATTTCGCGTCTGTAGCACGTCATCTTCGTGGTGTAGCATTTTTAACTTACTTCTCAAACATTGTGAAATCGTTGCCATATTTGTAGCGTGGTGAAAACAAGTGTGTTAAGACGGCATCCGTTAATAAAATCAACATCTGCCTCACTGAAGAAATCGTCTCTGTATTCATCTGGAATTATTTTAGGAAAACCTGTGCCGGTATGGCTGAGTGAGACTTCAAGTCCTTCACTTTTCATAGTCAGTTCAGTGTTTACCACTGTTTAACAGTTCTCTGTTTGCTTCTTTAGAGTACGTGCGTTAGTATCTTGTTTGTGAGGCAAATACGCCCCACATATTCTTTCCGTTTTGGAGGCCGCCACATAATTTGGGAAGAGAGACTGAAAAGTACCTATAATGAGATAAAATAAATCATTCAATATGTTATGAGAGACGAAAATTTCATCTTGATGGGAAACTGGAATTCGAAAGCAGCAAGACGAAGAAAGGGAAAATAGTAACAGAACATGAACTGGTCAAAAGAAATCAGAGGGGAAGCCTTCTGGTAGAGCGTTGCACAGAATACAATTTAAACATTGTAAACAATCTCTTTAAGAGCTGTCTAGCATAGCTGAGAGCGCTGAAGCGCACGCTTCCGGGATACGAGGAAGCGAGCCGGCACTGGATAGCATCCACCTAGCGGATTAACGGCGAGAGCCGGCCAACCTTGATGTGGTTTATGGTTTCCCTCATCCAGCCAGTTGAATTCCGGGCTGGTACCCACTTCCCGCCTCAGATACACACTACTGAACCACCTAGCAAAGGGTATGACACTTGACAAGAAATCCACACTAGATGGTACGCTGATGCCTTCCTGGGGGGAGTAGTGGCGTGAGAAAGTTCATTCAGCCACCAGTTTCCACTAACACCACCAGAACAGATTTATAACAATGACAACCCACTAGAGAGACGGGAAGAAGGCAACAAGGAAAATAACAATAATTTTCTTTCATACTAATGAAAAAAGGTTGTGTTATAAACCTGAAGGCACTGCCAGGTTCCAGATGTATCATATACTCTAAAATGATTTATTCAAGAGAAAGAGCCTCAGAAATTGAGAAGTCAACAACAATAATGGTCAGGTTGTTTTCCCACCGCTGTCCGGGGCGTCTCCAGATGCGTTTTCGGCCTAGTATCTCATTTAGTTGCTTAGAAAAAAAAAGGCTCAAATATCTCTAAGCACTATGGGACTTAACATCTGAGGTCATCAGTCCTCTAGAACTTAGGACTACATAAACCTAACTAACCTAACGACATCACACACATCTATGTCCGAGGCAGGATTCGAATCTGCGACCATAGCAGTCGCGTGGTTCCGGACTGAAGCGCCTAGAACCGCTCGGCCACCACGGCCGGCTAGTGGCTTAGAACTAAGGCGTTTTTTTCGAAAGTCGATAAATGCTCAGTTGTTCAACATTGACATTTCTTTAGTTACCTGCCTCGTGATGACTGGGTGTTGTGTGCTGTCCTTAGGTTAGTTAGGTTTAAGTAGTTCTAAGTTCTAGGGGACTGATGATCATAGATGTTAAGTCCCATAGTGCTCAGAGCCATTTGAACCATTTTTTTAGTTACAAATAGAGCTTGTTGCCATGCAGGACCTGTTGAAACGGTTTTGCCAAAAGCCGATATATGCTGTTGTTATGGGGTACTGAAAACTACGCATTCTTACAAAACTCGATATTTACTCTTAACCAGTTAAATCAAAGGTCGATAAATGCAAACTGTGCCTTGCTTCTGAGAGGCCTGAAGGGAGAATAACAATTCAGGATATCACTGTCAGTGATAATATGGGAGAGTTTTCTGCAGAAAGGAAAGAACATAAACTGCAGGAAAGCACTTGTCGAAAAAATAACAACAGAAATAAATTAATGATTTATACAACAACATTAATTCCTGATAATTGTTCAGTTCGATCCAGCTTTGTCAGGTAGAAGGAACATCAACAAAATGGAAGAATGCTGTGTCGATCAAGTGCAGCATAAGGAAAAAAGATGGCAAGACAGTGCCTGTATGTGCTGCAACATTTCAAGCAACATCAGAGATGCCCAAAGACAGATTCTCAAAAGAAATAGGATTTGGACAGAAAGAATCAGTTAACAACAGATCACAGATTGCACAAACTTCGTGGGAAAAAGGTCTGTGCAATAATGAAGTAGGAAAATCCAGGTATGCTCAAAGTACGTATTGACATACGGTACGACAGAATAAGCTCTCTGTGTGTGAAGTATTCTATTCAAGACTGCTTTGGATAAACAATTCATGCAGTAAATTAATTCATGAGCACAGGCAAAGGAAAGGATTGCTTTTTTTTTTCTCTGACTTGAAACAGCTGCTTGCCCAGTGTGCAGATTTAATAACATCGGGGATAAACTACACACTGTTTCACTCCCTTCTCAACCATTGCTTCCCTTCCATGCCCCTTGACTCATATAGCTGCTATCTGGCTTCTGTACAAGATGTAAATAGCCTTCGCTCCCTGTATTTTACCGCTGCTACCTTCAGAATTTCGAAGAGGGTATTCCAGTCAACATTGTCAAAAGCTTTCTCTATGTCTACGGATGCTATAAGCGTAGGCTTGCCTTTCCTTAAGCTAACTTCTAAGATAAGTCGTAGGGTCAGTATTACCTCGGGTATTCCTACAATTCTCCGGAATCGAAACTGATCTTCCCCGTGGTCCGCTTGTACCAGTTTTTCCATTCGTCTGTAGAGAATTCATGCTATTATGTTGCAACCATGACTTACTAAACTGAGAGTTCGGTAATTTTCACACCCGCCAACAACAGTTTTTTTCAGTTGGAATTATTACATTCCGCTTTAAGGCGGACAATTCGTCTGTTTCAAACAGAACGAATTTTCACTTTGCAGCAGAGTTTGCGCTGATATGAAACTTCCTGGCAGATTATATCTGTGTGTCGGGCCGAGGCTCGAACTCGGGACCTTTGCCGTTTCGCGGGCAAGTACTCATTCTGGAAACTACCCCCAGGCTGTGTGTAAGCCGTGTGTCCCCAAAATCCTTTCCTCCAGAAGTGCTAGTCTTGCAATGTTTGCCGGAGAGCTTCTGAGAAACTTCGACGGTGGGGGACGAGGTACTAGCGGAAGTAAGGCTCTGAAGAAGAGTGGTTAGTGAAGCTTGGGTAGCTCAGTCAGTAGAGCACTTGTCCGAAATCGCAAAAGCCCCTACTTCCAATCCGACACACAGTTTTAATCCGCCAGGAAGTTTCTTGGCTCTGAGCACTATGGGACTTAACTGCTGAGGTCATCAGTCCCCTAGAACTTAGAACTACTTAAACCGAACTAACCTAAGGACATCACAAATATCCATGCCCGAGGCAGGATTCGAACCTGCGGCCGTAGCGGTCGCGCGGTTCCAGACTGTAGCGCCTAGAACCGCTCGGCCACACCAGCCGGCGAAGTTTCTTGTCTTATACATCTTGCACACCAGATGAAAGAGTTTTGTCAAGTCTCCCAAGGCTATCAGTAGTTCTTACGGAATATCGTCTACTCCAGGGACCTTGTTTCGACTTAGATCTTTCAGAGCTCTGTCAAATTCTTCTCGCTGTCTCATATCTCCCAAATCATCTTCATCTACGTCCACTTCCCCTTCTATAATATTGCCTTCCAGTTCATCTATCTTGCATATACTCCTTCCACCTTTCAGATTTCCCTTCTTTGCTTAGTACTGGATTTCCATTTGAGCTCTTGATATTCATACAGCTAATTCTCTTTTCGCCAGAGGCCTCTTCATTTTTTTTTTTTTTTTTGTAGCCGGTATCAACCTTTCCTCCAGTAAAATATGCTAGTAAATCCTTACATTTCTCCTCTAACCGTTCCTGTTTAGCCAATTTGCACTTCCTGTCAATCTGATTTTTTTAAATGTTTGAATTCCTTTTCGCCTGCTTCACTTGCTGCATTTTTATATTTTCTCCTTTCATCAATTAAATTCAATATCTCTTGTATTATCTAAGTATTTCTACTAGGCCTTGTGTTTTTACCTATTTGATCCTCTGCTGCCTTCACTATTTCGTCTCTTTAAGCTACTCATTCGTTTTCTGCTATATTCCTTTCCTCTGTTCTAGTCAACCGTTGGCTAATGGTCCCTCTGAAACCCTCAGCAACCTCTGGTTACTTCAAATTATCCAGGACCCATCTCCTTAATTTCCTACCTTTTTCCAATTTCTTCAGTTTTAATCTACAGTTCATAACCGATAAATTATGGTCAGAGTTCATATCTGCCCTTGAAAAGTCTTACAATTTAAAATCTTGCTCCTAAATCTCTGTCTTGCTATTACATAATCAGTCTGAAACCTTCCTGTGTCTCCAGGTCTCTTCCACGTAGACAGCCTTCTTTTATGATCCTTAAACGAAGTTTTACCGATGATTAGATTACGCTCTGTGCAAAATTCTACCAGGCGGTTTCCTCTTTCATTCCTTTCCCCGAATCCATATTCACTTACTATTTTTCCTTCTCTTCCTCTTCCTACAATCTTTTAATGCGTAAAGTCAAGCGCCGGCACGCCAGTCGAGAACGAGAGAGCAGAGAGGACTGTGAAGAAGACGTCAGTCAATTGCATGCTGATCGACTCCTCTCCAGGACGACAATGCGACAGCAGTGGCCTCTATTCGAAGACGACATAAACGCCGTGCCCGAATGGTCACGGCCCAGTTCTAGAGAAGCTTCAAGACTAGCGACTTGAACAGAAGCGTCGACTCTATTACTTTGCTTGTATTAGCACTGCTTATACTGAAGAAGGTTGTTTATTTTGTCTGTCGCCCTTTGCTTGCGACACATCTATGCAGTTCTGAAAGTTAACTATTGTCATTTAATTTTCGTAATAAAACTTATTAATACGATTTTTTTGAATTGTTTGTCTTGCGATCCGAAAAAACAGGTTTCCTAGACACCCCATATTCGACGATTAGGCAGGATTCAACACTATCGAATTCCAGTACCTCATCAAAATTAAATTTTTGTCTCCCTTAACTACCTGAATAATTGCTTTTACCTGGTCATTTGTTTTCTTGTATTGTGGTACATTATTCTACTTCTATGTAAAATGAACAATAAAGTAACTTTCTCTGTGAGTAATGTTAAAGATGAAAAAGAAATAACAAAAAATCTATTTGAATGGGTATATTAACAAAAGTTTCAACTTTCATCTTTGCATTTATCGACTTTGAAGAAAGCTAGGAAACCTTGTCTCTCTATTCACACTCTCACC
Source organism: Schistocerca piceifrons (assembly GCF_021461385.2). NCBI lineage: Eukaryota > Metazoa > Arthropoda > Insecta > Orthoptera > Acrididae > Schistocerca > Schistocerca piceifrons. The sequence goes on from NC_060149.1 coordinate 128,423,646, forward strand.
CACAACTGAAATAGTGCCTACAAAAGCCGTGTAAATGATAAATTATGTCGTCTGTGTTATTAATATTTCGGTATGATATTTGAAAAATACGTTTCCTTGGAGATTTAATTTTTTGCGTTTATCGAGTTTCGAAAAATACTCCTCAGTTGTCTTCACTGATGAGTCCTGCTTCGAACTGAGCTCCGATTTCCAGCGAAGACTCCCCGCATAATGGTGGGATAACAACCTGACTATCGCTCGCCATACGCTCCGACAACCACGAGTAATGGTCAGGACTGTAATTTCTTTTCCTAGCAGAACTTCTTTTGTAACTCTTGTTGTAACTTTTGTTGTCATCCGCAACACCCTTACAGCACAGCGCTACGTCGACGATATTCTGCACCCTGTTTTGTTGTCCTTTATGGCAAGCCATAATGGGCTTACATTTCAGCAAGATAGTGCCTGCCCATACATGGCGGCAGTTTCAGTCATTGGCTTTGTGCTTGCCAAACCCTACCTTGGCCAACAAGGCCACCGGATCTCTCCCCAACTAAGAACGTTTAAGGCATTGTGGGGTGTGGCCTCCAACCATCTCGCAATTTTGCCGATCTAACGTGCCAGTTGGACAGAATTTGGCACGACATTACTCAGGAGGACATCCAACAACTCTATGAATGAATGCCAACCCGAAAAACTGCTTGCATAAGGGGCAGTGATGGACCAACGCTTTATTGACTTGCCCTATTTTTGAAGCTCTTTCTCCAGAATAAATCATCCAATTTTCTGAAACTGTAATCATTTGTTTGTCTGTGCATGTGCATCACATCTACCGATTTCCCTTCTATTCGGATAATTCTTTCATGGTGCTTCTTTTTTTTTGTCTAATATTTTATCATGATAACGAAGAGACTTCGAAACAAGTTTTTACACGGCAACGTATTTCTAGGAGCAGATACTATTTGTTATGTAATAGCGCAAAAATTTAACGAAATTACAAAAAAAGGAGGATAGTAGGGAGATGGGAACTCAAGAGTTTAAACAAGATTCGCAAAAAACGTCTTAGAATACAAATAGCTGATACAGGGGAAATGGATGCAACGGGAGTTCAATGGGTAACTGCGAGAGATGGAATAGTGAAGGGAGGAGAGGGAAAATTCTGAAAAACAAGAGATAATAAATTTAACTGATTAAAGGTGAAAATATAAAAATGCAGCAAGTGAGGCATGCGAATTGTAATACAAACGTTCAAAAATGAGATTGACTCTGGACGCAGATGGTAAAGCAGGAACGGCTGAAGGAGAAAAGTAAAGGTGTAGAAGCATGTACGGCTACAGGATGCCGCTTATAGGAAAATTAAAAGTTTTTTTTTGGAAGCGCGAAGCAGTTGTATAAACATCAAGGGTTATGATAATAAGCAAACAAGAGAGTGCTGAAAGAGGGATGGAATATATAGAAGTAGTATATTAAGGAAATAAATTCAGGACAATATCACACGAGGGGAAGAGGAAGTGAATACATACTCCGCAAGCCACCGTAGGGAGCATGGCGGAGGGTACGAAGAACCACTGCAACCATATCCATTCCTGTTCCACTCGGAGACAGAGCTTGGGAAACACGGCAGTCTAAAAGCCTCCGTACTAGCATTAATTTCTTTCGTCTTATCTCCGTGGCTTTTACGCGAAATGTACGTTCGTGGCAGCAGAATCGTTCTGCAGCTGTCATCAACTGATTGTTCCCTAAATTTCCGCAGTAGTCCCTCGTGAAAATATCATCATCCTCCTCCAGGGATTACCATTTGAGTTCACGAAGCATCTCCGTGGTACATCCGTGCTGATCTGACCTACAAGTAGCAAATCTCGCAGCAAGCTGCTGACTTCCTTCCATGTCTTCCTTTAACCTGAGCTGGTGAGAAACACAAACAATCGAATAGTAGTCAAGGAAGGGCCGCACTAGCGCTCTATAAGCCGTCTTCTTTATGGACGAACTACAGTTTCCCAAAATTCTCCAAATACAACGAAGTCGAGCATTTGCCTTCCCTACTACCAACCTGACGTGCTCATTCCATTTCATATCGCTTTGCAGCGTTATGTCTAGACATTTAACCGACGTGACTGAGTCAAGCAGCACCCTAATAGCTTTATTCGAAAGTTACAGGATAGTTTTTGTGGTCTCCCATCACACATCCTGCTAATCTAATGTGATGGTGTGTCGAGCAATGACCTATGGTGCGAGAGAATAATACGACACAGCACTGAAGACGTAACTTGAAACGACGGCCCTGCAGCAGGCAACATTCCTTAGGCACTATTAAGGTCCTCGGCAGAATAAACCGTGACAAAACTGTTTCGCTAGATATGCAGGATAGATAAGATAGACGAAATACCTTCAGACTTCAAGACAAATATAATAATTCTGATACTAAACTGGTGCTGGAAAATGTAAATGCACTCATCGTCATAAAAAGAGCTGCCACCAACGAACATTTCGCGTTAGGGCCACGAAGATGAGATAAGAGAAATTTAGGGCTCGCACAGAGGCATATAGATAGTAGTTCTTCCTTCGCTCTATTTGCAAGTGGAACAGGAAAGGAAGTGACTAGTAGTGATACAAAGCACCCTCCACCACGCACCACACGGTGGCTTGCGGAGTGTGTATGCAGATGTAGAGGTAGAAAAGGCGGATTACGATCATTGTTGGTAGGTGAGTAGATGGTACCACACATACGAACTAATTACACTTTCAACTTTGAAGATCCAACATTTATTGTGCTATACAGCCACAAGGCACAGTGCTAGTGCGCCATCGAGCTCCCATGGTTGTGCATACAAGCCTTCAGGCGTCGCAGCATGGAATTGCACAAGTCTCAGATGTAGTCCTGTGACTTCATTTCATGCTGCTTGCACCTGAACGTGCAGTTCCTGCAAATTGACAGGTGGAGGAGGAGTCCTGCTCCATGGCACACGAAATATTCTCGATCTCTGAGAGATCGGGAGATGCGGTGACCATGGCAGGGTACCCACAGCTGCAAGAAATGGTCCAGAGAGGGCAGTGGCATGGACAAGCGTTGTCCTGTTGAAACAGAAGATGGGCATGGGCGTCCACGAATGGCAAAGCAACCGGTTGCAGGACATTCCTAGGTACCGTGCGGCTGCCAGGGAGCCCATTAGGAATACTAACAGGCAACGGACCCCATAGGAAATTTCTCACACACCATCACATCAGACTGGCAGAAGTGTGATGGCAGATAACAAACAGCTCTCTGTGGCGTTGCCCCCTCCGCCTCTAGACCCACATCTGATGGTCGTCACCTACAAAGCAGAAACGAGACTCGTCACTAAAGATGACTCATTGCCAGTCTGCAGGGCCCCACGTCCGTCGTTACCCACACCAAAAGAATCGGGCGCGACGCTGAAGAGTGTTTAGGTGTGCGGCGAGCTCTACGCCATGGAAACACGTGCCAGTGTATTAACACACGGGCTGTTGCGTAGAAAGTAGGTCACCCTGCTGAATGTCGTTGGCATTGGACCTGTTCGCGTTTGGTGTATAAGCTATCGGTCCCACCTCCTTGTCGTGCATATTGGACGTCCAGATCCTACATGCCATGCATGCTCGTCTTCCTGTATCCACTGCCGCCAACAACGGGCAACGGTGGTGTTCGTACAACCAGAGTGGCGTACAGTACGACAATATGGCCACTCATCCTTCCTGCAGCCCATCGATGTCGGCCCTCCAGAACTGGTCTAGCCTGGCAACCTGCTGTTGAACGTGTCACCTGGACACAGCGCACACTCCTGTGATGCTCTAATGACGCTACCCGCTGTCGTACTGGCCAGTATGGTGTTAGGGGTCCTCTTACACCGACCAATGAGCACGACGTAACGACCCCACCCACGCTACCCGAGTGTGTGTCTAACTCTGCAAGGGCCGACCGCTGTGGCCGAATGGTTCTAGGGGCTTCAGTCTGGAACCGCGTAACCGCTACAGTCGCAGGTTCGAATCCTGCCTCGGGCATGGATGTGTGTGATGTCCTTAGGTTAGTTTGGTTTAAGTAGTTCTAAGTTCTAGGGGACTGATGACCTCAGAAGTTAAGTCCCATAGTGCTCAGAGCCATTAGAACCATTTGAACCTTGCAAAAGTAATCATTGGCAATGTTGATGGCGTGCAACATACCCACCTAATTTGCAGTTGATCGGTCAGGCCCTTTTGCATGCAGATCTTTTTATGACGATCAGCGTATTATCGAACCACCAGTTTAATAAGTCAATGGTTCAAATGGCTCTGAGCACTATGGGACTTAACATCTATGGTCATCAGTCCCCTAGAACTTAGAACTACTTAAACCTAACTAACCTAAGGACAGCACACAACACCCAGCCATCACGAGGCAGAGAAAATCCCTGACCCCGCCGGGAATCGAACCCGGGATCCCGGGCGTGGGGAGCAAGAACGCTACCGCACGACCACGAGATGCGGGCGTTTAATAAGTCATGCTTAATTTTATCCGTATGGATGAGATCTGAAACTTCCTTATAAACTTTACAAACAGTACAGTTCACCTGACGGTGTGTGGAGCCTTGTACTCCTGGTGTCATGACCTGATGCCCCTTCCCTGTTACAGTCGCGAAAGGCGCGTGGGAAGAATGATTGTCAGTAAACCTCGGTCTTAACTCTAATTTCTGGAATTTTCTCATCGTGGTCATTTCGCGAGATGTAAGTGGGAGGAAGTGATATGTTGTCTGACTCTTTCCCGAAAGCACTCTCTCGAAATGTAAATAATAAACATCTCCGTGATGCACAACGTCTATCTTGTAGCGTCTGCGACTGCAGTCTGCTGAGCATCTCTGTAACGTTCTCGCACCAGCTAAATGATCCCGTTAAGAACTGCGTCGCTCTTCGTTGAATTTTCTCTTTCTCTCTCTTCTATCACTCCTACGTTAATTATTACGTCAGTCTCACTCGGTTTTAAGAACAATAGTTACATTCTTGATAACAAACTACACTACTGGCCATTAAAATAGCTACACCACGAACATGACGTGCTACAGACGTGAAATTTAACCGACAGGAAGAAGATGCTGTGATATGCAAATGATTAACTTTTCAGAGCATTCACATAAGGTTGGCGACACCTACAACGTGCTGACATGAGGAAAGTTTCCAACCGATTTCTCATACACAAACAGCAGTTGGCCAGCATTGCCTGGTGAAACGTTGTTGTGATGCCTCGTGTAAGGAGGAGCAATGCGTACCATCACGTTTCCGACTTTGATAAAGGGCTGATTGTAGCCCATCGCGATTGCGGTTTATCGTATGGCGACATTGCTGCTCGCGTTGGTCGAGATCCAATGACTGTTAGCAGAATATGGAATCGGTGGGTTCAGAAGGGTAATACGGAACGCCGTGCTGGATCCCAACGGCCTCGTATCACTAGCAGTCTAGATGACAGGCATCTTATCCGCATGGCTGTAACGGATCGTGCAGCCACGTCTCGATCCCTGAGTCAACAGATGGGGGCTTTTGCAAGACAACAACCATCTGCACGAACAGTTCGACGACGTTTGCAGCAGCATGGACCATCAGCTCGGAGACCATGGCTGCGGTTACCCTTGACGCTGCATCACAGACAGGAGCGCCTGCGATGGTGTACTCAACGACGAACCTGGGTGCACGAATGGCAAAACGTCATTTTTTCGGATAAACCCAGGTTCTCTTTACAGCATCATGATGGTCGCATCCGGGTTTGGCGACATCGAGGTGAACGCACATTGGAAGCGTGTATTCGTCATCGGCATACTGGCGTATCACCCGGCGTGATGGTATGGGGTGCCATTGGTTTCACGTCTCTCCGCGCTGGATTAGCCGAGCGGTCTAAGGCGCTGCAGTCATGGACTGTGCGGCTGGTCCCGGCGGAGGTTCGAGTCCTCCCTCGGGCATGGGTGTGTGTGTGTTTTTCCTTAGGCTAATTTAGGTTAAGCAGTGTGTAAGCTTAGGGACTGATGACCTTAGCAATTGAGTCCCATAGGATTTCACACACACATTACACGTCTCGGTCACCTCTTGTTCACATTGACGGCACTTTGAACAGTGGACGTTACATTTCAGATGTGTTACGACATTGGCTCTACCCTTCATTCGATCCCTGCGAAACCCTACATTTCAGCAGGATAATGCACAACCGCATGTTGCAGGTCCTGTATGGGCCTTTCTGGATAGAGAAAATGTTCGACTGCTGCCCTGGCCAGCACATTCTCCAGATCTCTCACCAATTGAAAACGTCTGCTCAATGGTGGCCGAGCAACTGGCTCATCACAATACGCCAGTCACTACTCTTGATGAACTGTGGTATCGTGTTGAAGCTGCATGGGCAGCTGTACCTGTACACGCCATCCAAGCTCTGTTTGACTCAATGCCCAGGCGCATCAAGGCCGTTATTACGGCCAGAGGTGGTTGTTCTGGGTACTGATTTCTCAGGATCTATGCACCAAAATTGCGTGAAAATGTAATCACATGTCATTTCTAGTATAATATATTTTTTCAATGAATACCCGTTTATCATCTGCATTTCTTCTTGGTGTAGCAATTTTAATGGCCAGTCAGAAACGTCAATGCGTCTGTATACACAATAATATTTGAAAAATATAACCGCTACAATTTCTTTACAGCGTACATCTCTTAGTGCGCTGCATTTGATACTTAACGGAATCATGTAACTGAGATTTCGGTGGAGGGAACACATAATAAAGTTATTTATTTGGTACGATTAAAAAAGTGTCTCACACCTTCGTTGTTAGAAGAGTGACTGGCTGTTCACAGAGCTCGTAAGACTACATAACTTTCTGGCAAGTGGGGCAGCAATTCTCTACAGTATATTGTGGTATACTAAATCAATGAATCACGCTTATATTTTGTGTTACAATGTGTAAACTAAGTATTTATCATTTTTTGAAAATGGGGAATGTTATATTTTGATTAAAATAAATAAACAAACTTAAATAACAACGATTTAAATACTTCACTCTTTTAGTAGTTTGTGCAGCTGTGAAGAAAGTTTCTGTAACGACAAATCAAACAATAAATGCGTATGTTATTGCTTTATCCAGTGAAAAAAGCTTTTTATCTCTGTAGTCAGCTATAAATTGCTGTTTTTTTGGAAATTTGTGGTAAGGTCTTATGGGACCAAACTGTTGAGTTCATGCGTCCCTAAGCTTACGCACTACTTAAGCTGACTTAAACTATCTTACGCTAAGGACAACACACACACACCCATGTCCGAGGGAGGACTCGAACCTCCGACGGAGGGAACCGCGCGGACCGTGACAAGACGCCTGAGATCGCGCGGCTACCCCGCGCGGCTATTGTTATTGAGATGTAAGATTTCTTCAAAGTGAGCTAAGTTGAGATGGAGAATAGTACTGAAAGAAATATCTCCTGTAACGAAACGTGCCGATTGGTCAGCTAGTAAAAGGAGTAGTACAATAACACTCCGTGAAGAAAGCTATACTTAAGCAGAAATAGAAAATTATCGATGGAGGCGCTACAAAGTTGAGTGTGAAGAAAGTCTGCAAGCAGTATGAAGGAACCGACACAACAAAATTACTCCAAGAAGCGGCAGAAAATTAATATTGACTTATAAATACTGCCGTGGAATCTACCATTTTCCTCTGCAAGATCATATGCGTACTGCAAAAGACGTAAATGGTATCTTGAAGACACCGGGAGTTGAAGTTTCTGATCGAACGGTCAGAGAAAAACTTTGCGAAAATGGATTTCGAGTGAGGACTCGAAGAGAGAGGCTTTATGTGAACAAAATGCAGAGGCAGAAAGTATGCAGTGGGCTTAAGAACACAGATGGTGGATACAAGAAGCATGGGCTAGTCATTTTGAGTGACGGGACAAAGATCAGCATCTATGGAAGCTTCGTCGTCGACCAGATGAAGACTTGGTGCCTGAGTGGACCACTACCACTATGAAGCATCCCGTCAGTGTCATGGTGTGGAGCTATATGGCAAGACATGGCATTGGGCGTCTGCAAGTGTTACAGGCAACATTAACGCTAAGAAGTACCAAGAACAAGTCTTAATCTTGAGACTGCTACCTTCTATCCGTGATTTGTTTCAGGGTAAAAACGATCTGTAAATCTTTCAGCACGACTGTGCACCATGTCACAGCGCTAGGATCGATAAGAAATTGTTCTCTGACGATCGAATTAGTGTGCTGAATTGGCCTGGCAACAATCCCAATCTCAGCACAACTGAGAAGTAGTGGTCAATGCTGAAAATTATGGTTTGACGTCGGGATTCCAGCAAGAAGGTGGAGCTGGTAGAAGCCACCGTCAGTTCATAGTTCCGAGTGGTCAGACAGAAAGGTCACCAGCATTTGGTAGACCAGATGCCATGCAGAATCGAGACAGTGATTAGGGTATACCAGGTTATCTCACGAAATAACGAAAAATATTGCAATCACTTGCAATCTTGTCTCTAGCTGATGCAATCAGAACGGTGGCTGTAGTATAATCAAAAGGTTTATAATTTAAACAGCAACCAGCCACAAGTATTGTTTGGAAAAGTTTATTTAAATCAGACCGATAACTTTTGTCTCAGATAATTTGTAACTTTCTGAAATTGTTGCGCTGCGAGTATTTTCTTTGGTTTTTAATTGTATTTAATTTAGTTTGTATTGTTTTAATTGAAATTTTCAAACGGCTGACATTAGGGCACGTGAAAATTTGTAATAAACAGGACTTAGAATCATCCCAGTGTCGCCTCGTACGGACTTGGATACTTTTCGGTCACATTGTACTTCGAGCACTATGAACTTGTGAGCGATTATAGTTATATCTACAGTACATCGTCATCTGCATCTATAACCTGTAAGCCGCGGTGAAGCACATGACAGCCGATACTTCCCATTGACCACGTTTTAGTGGACCTATTTGTCACGCCTGTTTAGCACTATATCAACGCTGTTGAGCAGTACTCTAGGATGTGTGGGACGACTGTTCTGTAAGTTATCTCCTTTGTAGACTGACTGCATCTGCCCGTACCCAATCAATAAAGCGACCTCTGCCACCTGTTTTACCTACGACGGAGCCTATGTGATCATTCCATTTCATATCCATTAGAACTGTTACAAGCAGGTCCTTGTACGAGTTTGTGATTTCATTTGAGATTCATTGATATTACAGTCATACTATACTACATTTTTTTCGGTGCAGAGTTTTACACATATGATCGTTTAAAGCAAGTTGCCAAATCTTTGCAACATCAAGATCTGGTGCAGCCTTTCTCATACAGTACTTCATCATAAATAACTGCATTATCTACAAAAAGTGTGACGTTCCTGTTAATAATGTCTGACTGGACAGCAAAGATTCAACACCCTTTCCTGTGGCAATCCTGAACTTATTTCTTTGCTTCTACATCCATTGATGACTGTCATTCTAGATTCTCTGGTGTGGAAAACTTAAGGACGAAGGTAACTTTCGCACGACGTTCACTATCAAGTAACATTCGTCGATGAAACTCGGACCATACATAGAGAGGGCTGCTACAGTGCAGTACAGTATACTGTAGTATAGTATTGCATAGTGTAGAAGATAACGGAAAGAAATGCGAAATGAGACGAACATCAACGACACTTGGATTCAAAGGCAATAATTACACCGAAAACACCGCGATTTGTGATGGTCCCCTGGACTTCACAAAAGACAGCATATGGTTCTTAATAGGCTGTGTAATGACCACGGACGGCACTGCATGCTCTGCAATGTCATCCCATGCTGGCGACAAGAGTTGTTGTGGTAGATCGATCCATTCCTCCACCAGCGCAGTTGACAGCTGTTGGACGTCCTTGGTGCATGAGGACGCGCTGCAGTGCGTCTCCCCAACGCAGCCCACACGTGCTCGATAGGATTTCAGTCCGTGGAAACGAGCGGGCCAGTCCGTTCACCGAATATCCTGCCATTCCAAGAGATCCTCCACTTGCGCTGCTCGTTGCAGTCGCATATTGCCATCCACAACAATGAAGTCAGGGCCGACTGTACCCCTGATGGGAAAGGTGTATAGTGTCACTATAACGTTGACCCCTGATACATCATGTTCAAAAATTAGGAAGTCACTATGCCCATGCATCATTATGCCTCGCCACACCATAACACCTAGACCACTAAAATGATCAAATGGCTCTAAGCACTATGGGACTTAACATTTGAGGTCGTCAGTCCCCTAGACTTAGAATTACTTAAACCTAACTAACCTAAGGATATCACACACATCCATGCCCGAGGGAGGATTCGAACGTGCGACTGTAGCAGCCGCGTGGTTCCTGACCACAGCGGCCGGCACCAAAATGATCATGTTAGACAATGTTCCCGGATTCATTAAGTGTCTCACTTCTCGCCATGAGAGGGTACGTCCGTTATCACTACTCAGACCAAATCTTCCCTCACCCGACAAGTACATGCGACCCCACTATCCGTTGGTCCAGTCCACATGCTCTTGGTACCATCGCAAACCGTGCCGTAAATGTTCGGATGTCAACAGAACACGACGTCTTGTTCGTCGTGCAAACAGACCACCCCCATGCAGCAGCCGTGCCACTGTGAAACGTGAGATTGCGCGCCTTGAAGTTCTGTTAAAAGCGGTTGTAATTACACCCGCTGTTTGCTAGTTACATAATGTGGCGCTCATCTGCCGCTGTAGTTGATCGTGGTCGACCGCCTCATCTCCTTCGGGCAACAGTGCCTGTGCTTCGGAACGGTACCAATGCACGTGAAACAAAGTTGTAGGCCAAAACTAATTCCTGCGTTACACTCATCACATTTCGTCATTCTTCCAGTTTCCCAGTGATTCTTCTGCGTGTGAAGTCATCCAGATGTTGTCTCCGAGCCATTTTGTAATGAAGAACCCACCACAGTGCATCGTAACTGTCCGCTTATTCGCGCATACTGTCTTTTCCTGTTCCTTTAACTGCCACGTGTTGCAAGGCCGGCCCCATTTGGCGCTATAGTGACGTTGACCTCATGCCATTAGACGTCCAGCGCGATCGGGAGGCCTCTGGCAGCATCCTCTCCCACTTTCATTCATTTCATCAAGTTGTTAAAATGTTATGTTACTTTATCTATCGAGTCCTTAAGTTTTACAGAGCTGTCTAATATGCTGCGTCCTCCCTATAAATAAAAGCTGGGACCAGTCACAAATCTTGTCTGATACGGCGTACTATCGTGGTTAGGCCGGTATTACACTATCATACTTCTTCGTCAAAGCTGATATACCACATATTTATGTCAAAGAAATTTTATAGCGTAATAGGGAACTTTGTCAAATCTTACCTTTTATCATAGAAATATGATCAAATCTAGCGCCTCGCCGTAGATTAAATCATAAAAGTCGTTCGTCTTCTGTTCACTGCAATGTGAAATGTAACCGCTTGGAGCGCTGGCGCCTCTACAGCTATTTGACGTCCGTAGTGCGTTTGTAAATATGGCTGCAAAGTTTAGCCGGCCGGTGTGGCCAAGCGGTTTTAGGCGCTTCAGTCTGCAACCGCGCGACCGCTACGATCGCAGGTTCGAATCCTGTCTCGGGCATGGATGCGTGTGATGTCCTTAGGTTACTTAGATTTAAGTAGTTCTACGTTCTAGGGAACTGATGACCTCAGATGTTAAGTCCCCTAGTGCTCAGAGCCATTTGAACCATTTTGAGCTGCAAAGTTTAGTTGGTGTGTTTCTTCGACTCTCTGTAACAACCTTGCTTCGACAGGGGTGGAGGAGTGAGCAAGGGGAACAATGTACGCTATTAATCCTGTGCTGACGGGCAGGTGGGATATGCTGTGGGCGATTTAAAATCCGCAATTACAGCTACAGCCATCCACCTCTACATCTCGAAACGTCTAGACATCTTTGCGGCAAGTCGGAATACAGCACGACAGACTCTAAAATAAAATTGTTTTCTTAGCCCTCCATTCCAATTTGCCTATTTTTGAACTCTGGATGCCACAAGTTTGCTTCATCTATTTCTTACTTTTTGTAATGTTGTAGCTGTTGGAACACTAATTCAATTAATTAAATTTTTAAAAATAAAATTAGTTCTTAAAGCCCATATAATGCACTAAACATTTATTTATTTTCGGATATTCCTCCTTCAGTGCTTTATAAATCACTGAAAATGTCTCTGAAATCATTTTTGTTAATGCGCACTGTGGTATTCGATTGCTATATAGTAAGCTAGAGTAGCTCTTTCTTGTAGCAAGAAACCGCAGTGTTATGGTGAATCTGTCTGCTGCACATATAGCATTACTCACGTGAATATTCTGCTTTTTAATATGAGGAGTCACTGTACTGACCAAATACTGAAATGCACTCTTTTCCATTCGTAAGTATTTTATATAAGACTTGACGTCCTCCACTTGCAGCTCTCGTAACAAATTATGCTGAATGCTTTTACTATGTCGAAGTAAAACCCACAGCTTCACCGAAGTAGGTTTCCTTTTTTCCGCCGCTTGTCTTATAATGCACACACAATGCAACTGTGGTACAACCGACTGCAGCGTATATTAACAAGATGTTGCCTACCATCTTTAAATCTGACAAGCCGCGCAGGATTAGCCGAGCGGGCTAAGGCGCTGCAGTCATGGACTGTGCGGCTGGTTCGAGTCCTCCCTCGGCATGGATGTATGTGTTTGTCCTTAGGATAATTTAGGTTAAGTAGTGTGTAAGCTTAGGGTCTGATGACCTTAGCAGTTAAGTCCCATAAAATTTCACACACATTTTTAAATCTGACAAAATATATGATGACAGTGTAATGCCCCTTTTTAGCGCCACGTCAGATATCTTTGTCAAAGAAATTCGATGAATATTTAATCATATTTATTTGTCAAAGGATTATGATGGTGTAATACCGGCCATAATAAGCATTAGTGTGGTACTGCGTCACATGCTTCTTCGGAGTTTAGAAATACTGCATCACCCGATTTTCTTGATCCATAACCCTCATGACGTCATGTGAGGAAAGTGTGAGTTGGATTTCGAATCAGCAATGTTTTTGGAACTCGTACTAACTGGAATTGAAGAGGTCATCCAGTTCGAGAGTGCTCCTAATATGCTATATGATTCTACTACAACAGACTGACGTCATCTTCGTACTTGAATAAAAAGTACTCGGATTTCCAGCCGTGTCTAGTGGTTAAAATTCCACGAAATTTCGGCAGAGCACTCCTAGACACTGGAAAGTGGTATTACTGCCACTGGGTTGCTGGTACGCCCTTTGTATACACTAGCTGCTGGCTGGGACGTCACTTGTGCGCACGTCATCGCCATATATGAGTATACGTTGACTCGGCGTTTCATGTGCCTGCTTCAACCTCGTGATCGCTGGATTCCAGCCTGCGCTGAGCTGCAGAGCGCCGTCTGTGTTAGGGGCATTATCAGGCATTTTTATTTCGATGGCTTCTTTAATTACGCAGTCGCAGAAGCCGTTAGTGCGAGCCACGACAGATATTTCGTCAAATTTGATCTGGTGGCCGTTTCCTAAATCACGTTCAGCTAAAGCGGATTTCTCGGGTAGCGTACGTGATGCTCCTTTCGGCGTTGCTCTACAGTGCCGGTTTTTTGTTAAACGTAAGGTTCGCCACACCCGCAAGTTATCTCGTAGGCTCACGTGTTCTAGAACCTGCTGCATCTTTAACTGATCTCAATAATTGCTGGATTTTAGTCTGAGGCCTGAAGATAAACTTGATCTTTTCAGCAGGTGGATTATCTTGCCCAGCGCAGAAGGACAAGAAAACAAATTTCTTTCCCTGCTTCTCGGTGGATCGTTTTATTTTGAATCTTGTTTGAGATCACTCTATTTATTTGGTGAATGTTGAAGCCGTTTTTCCTGATGACGTTACGGAGCTGGCTAAGCTCATTGGACAGGTTTCCGGCCTCTGATACCGTTCTTGAATTACGCACCAATGTTTGAGCTTGAAACAGACATATAGAATGCTGAGTCAATGTATGCCCATACATGGCGACACTTTAAATGTAAATGTCGTGTGACTAGAGCCTCCCGTCGGGTAGACCGTTCGCCGGGTGCAAGTCTATCGATTTGACGACACTTCGGCGACTAGGCGTCGATGGGGATGAAATGATTACAATTAGGATAACACAACATCCAGCCCCTGAGCGGAGAAAATCTTCGACTCAGCCGAGAATCGAACCCGGGCCCTTAGACCGGCCGGGGTGACCGAGCGGTTCTAGGCGCTACAGTCTGGAACCGCGCGGCCGCTACGGTCGCAGGTTCGAATCCTGCCTCGGGCATGGTGTGTGTGATGTCCTTAGGGTAGTTAGGTTTAAGTAGTTCTAAGTTCTAGGGGACTGATGACCTCAGAAGTTAAGTCCCATAGTGCTCAGAGCCATTTGAACCATTTTTTTGAACCGGGCCCTTAGGATTGACATTCTGGCGCGCTGACCACTCAGCTACAGGGGCGGACGGCGAGGCTGTGAGCACCAATGACGCAACAACCGGGAGGCAGTGTATATAAATGATGATGATGATGACGTTTGGTTTGCGGGACGCTCAACTGCGCGGTTATCAGCGCCTGTACAAATTCCCAACCTTTGCACAGTCCAATCTCGCCACTTTGATGATTTATGATGAAATGATGAGGACAGCACAAACACCCAGTCATCTCGAGGCAGGTGAAAAACCCTGACCCGCCGGGAATCGAACCCGGGACCCCGTGCTCGGGAAGCGAGAACACGACCACGAAACCATGAGCTGCGGACGTGTATATAAAGGCATACCAGCAGCCCACTGGTAGTCATACCACTTGACAATGGCCAAGGAGTGCTTGACGCGGCTTGATACCCAAGAACTTCTTATTCAGTGTTACCGCCACAAGACTTCATTCTTAGATCGCCACACTTGTTTGTCACTTTTTCTTCAAAGAATTTTTAATGTGATCTTAATCAGAAGTTGGTTCTGCAGCATGAACAGAAAATACCGCGTGGCAAGTGCGACTCTTTGAAAGAATAGGATTCGTTTGAAAGTCGAATTTTTGGAGGGAATAATTAATTTTAAGCGCTGTACAAAAACCTTTTCTCGTAAATTTTGCTCGTTTTTGCGTTTAAGTATGCTACTACCTGACGCTGTTTCACAGTACTCATTGTAGGATCTAGATAGTCACTGCAAGATCGTCTGTGAAGGGCTTGGATTCCGGCATCTAGACAGTCCAGTCACATTAGTATGATTACCGCCTGCGATCGACGTCAACGTTCAATAACCACTCACTGGCGGCAGGTAGCAGCTCTGGCAATGGAGGGTATGTAAAGTGTGTCGGCGGCACGCGGAACATAGTGCAGTCGTTGTCGCAATGCGGAAATAGAGAAATTTATCTGACATCAAAAAGGATATGATCACTGGCTTTCGGGCCAAGGGTGGAAGCATTTCCGTAACAGGTAACTTCGTAAACTGCTTGCGTGCCTCCGTCATTAAAGTATATCGTGCATGGCAAAATGGCGCTGTCCAAAACCGGACCATGGCAACTATGGTACTCCACGGGCCGTAGATGACAGGAATCATGTATGCGGGTGAATAGACGCGAAACTGTTGAGCAGTTGAACTCCAAGGTGAACCAAGTGTTTTTCTGTCTCCTCAACGACCGTTCAGCTAACATTATTGCGTATGTGCCTATGCCTCAGGCGTCTGGTTCACGCAGCTCAAGCACCCACGCTGACTGCTGTTCACCGGCTGGAATTTGCACGCCTGTACCGCAACTGGATGTCCACTGAGTGGCAACAGCTGGTCTTTTCAGACGAACCTCTTTCATGCTCCATTGGACAGATAGACGTTGGCGAGTACGGCGTGAAACGTCTGTAGGCAAATAGGATACAGCAAGAGTCCAGGCTGGAGGTCATTCCCTGGGTGATCTCGTCATTCTGCAAGGAACACTGGATGTGCGCGCGGGCTCTTCCTCCCGTGGTGGCACATTGGAGTGTGAATGTATAGTGCGAGAGGACTTACTGTCCTCCCCTTGTTTCCACTCACAATAACTAGACGGAACAAGTTGTCTGGTATAAGTGTTTATTACATTAAACGTTACAACTTGCACAGGCAGCGCGCCAACTGCGGCTCCCGGCTTAGCTGGAAGACATACACGCCCGTCCGCTACGGGGTCTCGCAGCTACCTGGTCGGCCGTTACAACGGCTAACCCTACCTGTGCGCACAAAGGACTTGGGAGATCCACTTCCGCACGTAGGTTGCAAATTCTTCCGACAGGGAGCAGACTATACTGGACAGTCTGACCTGCCCAGTTTGAAGCTGCCACTAGATGGCAGTTGGAGTGAGTAGCAGAGTCCAAACATACTCCCACTCTAAAATGAGTTTCTCATTTTACAAATAACCAAAATTTTAACAAACAACAAAACCAAAACAAGTAAACAATAAAAATATAACTAGACACAATATCAATGCACATAGAACATGAATACACTAACATTTGGGATGCCCACATCACCAAAACACCACTGTCATGCTGCATGTGAAACACGATGGGTACTAACATGCAGGACACAAAACAATAAAGTATTAAGATTATATTGCATAAAAACATGAAATCAATAATAACAGCAGTTAGTCCACAAGAAACATCCACAGCTTCCCAAGCTGATTTTATGAATTATGAGGTTATTCCAGTAAATGGCAATTTGGCAGAGGCTCTGTATCATATACCACTACACAGATCGGAGGGAACACTTAACTGATTCACTGTTTAGGTAGGGGACATAATTTTGCTATAGGCCTCTTAATCTGCCCATTAGCAGTTTTTACCATTACCAAACGCACAAACTTATCAGGACCGGGAAACAGCTGATCAATGACACCCAGCCTCCACACCAAGGGAGGCAAATTATCCTCCTTGACCAGCACATGATCGCCGATCTGGGGTTGCCATGCTCCTTCCGCTGTCCATTTTTTGCGTTGCTGCAGATCATGTATGTATTCTGTGGACCACCTCTTCCAAAAGGACTGATGCAACTGCTGCACAAGTTGCCATCTGTGCAACCTGTTGGCGGGAATCTCAAGGACAGAGGGTTCAGGATGAGCACAAAGGGGTTGTCCGATTAATAAATGACCAGGAGTGAGAGCAGCAGGAGAATCTAGGTCATCAGAGAGAAGACACAATGGCCTTGCATTCAAGCATGCTTCTATCTGAATTAACACAGTAGTCAGTTCTTCAAATGTCAGTACTGCATTGCCAATGACACGTTTGAGATGGGACTTCATGCATTTGATACTTGCCTCCCAGAGTTCACCAAAGTGGGGGGCACGAGGTGGAGTGAACTTCCAACTGATTCCCTTTGAGGTCGAAAAATTCACCACATCTTCAACAGTAACATCATTAGAGAGGAAACCTTTAAGCTCATTGTCTGCACCTACAAATGTGGTGCCATTGTCACTGTACATGTGAGAAGGTTTCCCTCTTCTTGCAATGAATCTCCTGAGGGCGACCAAAAATGAACTTGTTACCAAGTCACTAACTAATTCTAAGTGGATGGCCTTGGTTGCCATGCAAATGAATAAAGCAATATAAGCCTTGTACTCCGTCTTCCACCATGCTTTACAGCAATAGGGTCTGCATAATCTACTCCACAGTGCTGGAATGGATGAGACTGGTTTACTCTAGCTGCAGGTAGCTGATCCATGAGTTGAACTGCTGTCTTGGACTTAAGCCTAAAGCATTTTAAACATTTTCTGATAACTCCCTTGACTGTGTTACGTCCATTGGGGATCCAAAACCTCCTACGCAACATAGCCAACGAAAGTTGTGAGCCAGCGCGCAACAGATTTTCATGTTCATCTATTATGTGAATTTTTGTCAAATGATGCTTAGGTGGTACGATAATAGGATGGCGCTCGTCATATGGTACATCAGCATTCATTAATCTCCCTCCCACTCATAAAATACCTCCGGCATCAACAAACGGGATCAAATCCCTTAATTTGCTATTATGTGGAATAGGGGGGCTGACCTTCAACAAAGCAATCTCATTACCATATTCACTATGTTGAGCTGCGCCAAATGCCCTTTTGATAGCGTTGTGGCACTCCTGTGGAGTGAGTGGCCCAATTATCCTGTCTAATTGCTGAAGCTTAGTGTTATTAGCAAACCTCAGTGCATAGGCCAAAACTCTGTAAGTTTTCTTGAATGATGAATATTTACACAGCAGTTCATCATCAAGATTAATGACTGACACCAAGGATACTTGTATACACCTCCTACAATAAGTGGAGTGCAAGTGTTGCAGTCGAGGTCGCAAGTGGATAGTCATGACGGGCCAGACCACCACTGATCAAGTGAACTCAAGGCAGCTGGATTAATACCACGTGATAAGTGGTCAGCAGGATTATCCTCTGATTTGACACGTCTCCAGTTGGCAACTGAACTCAGTTCCTGGATTTCAGAGACTCTGTTAGCAACAAACGTTTTCCAGTGACAAGGACTACGCTGCAGCCAACAGAGAACTATTGTGGAGTCTGTCCACAAATGAATGTCACTACTATCTATGATGCCCAAGGCATTGGACACCTTATGAATGAGTCGGGCAAGAAGCAGCGCACCACATAATTCCAGTCGTGGAAGAGACTGTTGTTTTACAGGGGCAACCCGAGATTTGGCTGCAGCCAATGAGGCCAACACACTGTTATTGGGAAGAACACATCTGACGTATACACACGCACCATATGCCATCTGTGAAGCGTCACAAAACCCATGAATTTCTAATTTAACATGCTGGGGGCAAGGAATGATCTTCCTGTTAATGAAAATACCATTTAGGGAAGGCAGTTGCACACAAACAGCATTCCATTCATCAGTGAGGTTGGATGGAAGAATTTCATCCCAATCAAGGCTCAGTTGTCACAAGCGCTGCAAGAACAATTTACATCTTATGACTGCTGGACCTAAAAGCCCCAGTGGGTCATAGATTGATGCTATTGTAGACAGGACACTGCGTTTGGTAACCTTTGAGAGCCGAAGACTCTTCAGCTGTACATGCCACTGGAAAGTGTCAGAGCCAGGGTGCCATAATATCCCTAACGTTTTTATCGCTTGTTCACCAGTAAGATGACAAGGCAAAGACGTTTCTCTGTCCTGCACAGGAATTTTTTCCATGACCTTGTGACTATTGGAGCACCATTTTCTCAGTGGAGACCCCCTAGAAGCAAGTAGTTGAGTCAGCTGCATTTGAAGTTCCTGAGCTTCAGCTTCCGTAGCTGAGCCACCTAAGAAGTCATCTACATAAAACCTAGACATCAAGGCTTGTGATGCCATTGGAAACCTGTTTTGATTTTCCAAAGCCAACTGTTGAAGACATCTGGTAGCAAGAAAGGCAGCAGGAGCGGTTCCATAAGTGTGTGTACACAGTCTATATTCTTGCATCGGTTCAGACGGTGATTCCCGCCACAGAATTCTCTGGAAGTTCCTATCATCAGGATGGAGAGACACCTGGCGATACATTTTTGCTATGTCAGCTGACAGAGCCACATTAAATGAGCGAAATTTTATAATAATGGAAAATAAATGTGGCTGGACAGTGGGACCAACCATCAAGATATCATTGAGAGATACTCCATTAGAAGTGGCAGCAGAGCCATCAAATACTACCCTCAACTTAGTAGTGGAGTTGCATTCTTTGAAGACTGCATTATGTGGAAGGTAACACCTTGGACCAATAATACCTTGAAGATTAGAGATCTCTATGCGCCCCATTTCGACATATTCAAGCATGAATGCAGCATATTGCTTCTGCAGATTTGGTTGCCTTTTAAACCTCCTCTCAAGATACGCCAGTCTCCGAGATGCTTGTTGTTGTGATTCGCCTAATGATTTACAGTCAGGTTTCGCTGGTAGTCGAACCACAAATCTCCCTTCTTCATCTCGTGCGGTGTGGCGCTGAAAATGAGCCTCACATATTATATCCTGCCTACTCATCGTTTTCGTAGACAGTTCCTCTAAACCCCAAAACCTTTGCAGTTTGGCATCTAAATTGTCACCTCTAACAAAGCACGAGGTCACTGTAGAACGAGGCATGTTGCATGCTGCTAAGGCATCCTACCAGACAAAATCCAGCCAAATCTTGTTTTGACCAGTGAAGGATGACTTGGTTTCACCAGCCTTTCCTTACAAACAACGTCAAAGAAAACCCTCAGTACCAAGAATTAAATCTACTGTGGCAGGCTTGTTGAATTCTGGATCAGCGAGTGGAAGATTACATGGGACACTCCAGGACCTTGTGTTTATCTTGCTCGCCGGTAGGTCACTGGTGACATGATCTACGATATCACAAGTGGTTCTGATATGAATGTCGTTGATCCTAGACGACAGTTCAACATCACAAGTATAAGACACTGAGGCTGCAAAGGCATTGTTTATACCCTTCACAGGAAACGAATGTTTACTTCGTTTCAGTTTTAATTTCTCTGCCATGCCCTTAGATATAAAGGATAGATGACTCGAATTGTCTAGCAGAACTCTGCAAACCTGCTGTCTACCCATGCTGTCTTTAATGTTGACAACAGCTGTTGCCAACAAAACATTACAATGGATCTTTGCTTTCCCGTTTGTAGCTTGATGGGCCAAGGAATGGCCTCCTGGTTCACTATTCTGCCCATTCCTTGGTTCAGCAGGCTTGTGGAGCAGTATGTTGTGCCTTCCTTTACAGGTCTTACAAGGAGAAATCCTGCATTTAGTCGAGAAATGACCAGAGCGAATGCACAAAAAACAAAGCTTATTTTTTGTCACATATGCCCGCCGCTCATCGACATTTAGTCCCTGAAACCCTTTGCATTTAGTGATAGTATGAGGTTCACTACAAAAATTACATGATTCCTCAGCATCAGCATTAGCGAGATGAGCCCTCCTCACATGTCTTGTTTGATTTAAATTATTGGCATTTACTTGCAAATCCCTTGAGGTCTTATCCCTGAACCTGGTCAACTCAAGGGCCTGACATTTTGTTTCCAAAAAATCTATTAGTTGATTTAATGTGGTGAATGTCGACCCAGACATCTTTACCTCCCACTCATGACGATCTGTGGGTCGCATACTGGACAGAATCTCTTCCGAAAGAATAACTTCATGAAGTGGAACATCAGATTTGAGAGCTTCGAAGGCCTTCAAATGGCTGCATACGTGATTAATTAGTTGCCTATAATCACTCGCTGCGCCATGGCCGACTGTAGGCAAGGCCAACAAAGCCTTAGCAACTGGCTGCAATTATTTTTGGGTTATTATACCTCTGCGTAATAAGTCCCCAGGCTATCTCTAGATTTCCTGCAGTGACAGGTATATGTTTCAAAAGGTCTTTAACTTCACCTCGCAAAGACGAATTAAGGCAGTGAAGTTTTTAAACGTCATCAATTGAATTGTTATTCATAATGAGGCTCAAAAACGTATCCCTGTATGATGACCACTTAAGGTAGTCACCTTCAAAATTTGGCAAGTTAATAGCGGGTAGTTTCAAAGAACTGACACTGCCTGATGGATTCGAGCCCAAAGGCTGCGGAAGCGGGGTGTACCTCTTCATTGAACCCTTGATAGTGGATTCAACAAAGTCCCACGAATCCTCGAATTCTGCCCTGTCCTTACTGTGATCTGCCGATTCGTCTTCAATTTCCAGCCGTGTTTGAGACGACTCATAATCAGTCTGAATCCGAGTCAATCGACTTAATTTTGATTCCAACGTTTCGGTGCTGGCACTGTCTGCAGACTGCACAAAGCTCGCTAAGCGCGCGAGAGCGGCCTTTGCTACACCTCTCTGCTTCACTAATTTTGTTTTCTTTGAGGGCTCCATTTTAGGACCAGGAAGATGATAGTAGGAAGCCAACAGTTGCACTTACCAGGCTGCAGCGGCAATGTGAGGCAGTACGGACTGGAACACCAGCGGCGTCACGGGCAGTGGCAGCTGGTGTGGCAGGCGCTGCAGTCTCCGACGGCGCGAAGTTTCGGCGGGAGCAGCGGGTGACGTCACCGACAATGCTGCACCGACGCGTTTCTGTGCCTCTCGCGTTTGAATTAGAGACACATTAAATGTTCACAAATATGTCCCCGATCGCCGTTGTTAAGGCTGTTATTGTCGAAGTGCCGAACAGGCCTTGGGACACTCGATAGCAGTCAACCACGAAACCGATAACGTGCGCAGCTCACACGTGGTTTTTTAGAAGTTCACAAATACCGGAAAATAAGTCCGCGCGAACGTAAATTCCGCGTGGTCACTGTATCCGGCCCGGAGGACCACTGGATCAACACAAGTATGCATCTGTACACCCCTACAAGCAGTTTGTGTTTCTCGGCACTATGGCATCTCCCAGCAGGACAGTACAACGTGCCACACTGCTCGCAGTGTACGGTACTCGCGTAGTTCGAAGAGCACCAGGATGCGTTTGCCATACTCCTCTGGCCACCACACTCCTTGGACTCAAACACAATCGAGAATCTTCGGGACCACCTCGATTGGACAGTTTACACCATGGATCCTCACCCAAGGAACCTAGCACAGCTGGTTACTGCACTGGGGTTTGTATGACCCCAAATCCCTGTCGCTAGTTGCCTGAACCTACCTGACTGTCTTCCTGCACGTCTTGCAGCGGCCCGTGCGGCAGAAGATGGTTATTCAGGCTTTGAACAAGGGTCACGTATGTAACAGCAGTTTCTTCAGTGCAGTATTCCTTTCCCGTAAGTATATACAATCCCTGCCTCGAATTTTTTTCAGATAACCTACACCACAAGATTCGACATGAATCCGAAAGAATGGGGAATATTATACACAAGCAAAGATGGACAGCTGGGGTACTTTCCTTTCATTCAAGGATTTATGGTATTCAACCACATCTAATCAATATACACTACCGGCCATTAAAATTGCTGCACAAAGAAGAAATGCAGATGACAAACGGGTATTCATTGGACAAATTTATTATACTAGAACTGACATGTGATTACATTTTCACGCAATTTGGGTGCATAGATCCTGAGATATCAGTACCCAGAACAACCACCTCTGGCCGTAATAATGGCCTTGATACGCCTGGGCATTGAGTCAAACAGAGCTTCGGTGGCGTGTAGAGGTACAGCTGCCCATGCAGCTTCAACACGATAACCCAGTTTATCAAGAGTAGTAACTGGCGTATTGTGACGAGCCACTTGCTCAGCCATCATTGACCAGACGTTTTCAATTGGTGAGAGATCAGGAGAATCTGCTGGCCAGGGCAGCAGTCGAACATTTTCTGTATCCAGAAAGGCCCACGCAGGACCTGCAACATGCGGTCGTGCATCATCCTGCTGAAATGTAGGGTTTCCCAGGTATCGAATGAAGGGTAGAGCCACGGGTCGTAACACATCTGAAATGTAACGTCCACTGTTCAAAGTGCCGTCAATGCGGACAAGAAGTGATCGAGACGTGTAACCAATGGCACTCCATGCCATCACGCCGGGTGATACGCCAGTATGGCGATGACGAATACACGCTTCCAATGTGCGTGCACCGCGATGTCGCCGAACACGGATGCGAGCATCATGATGCTGTAAACAAAGCCTGGATTCATCCGAAAAAATAACGTTTTGCCATTCGTGCACCCAGGTTCGTCGTTGAGTACACCATCGCTGGCGCTCCTGTCTGTGATGCAGCGTCAAGGGTAACCGCAGCCATGGTCTCCAAGCTGACAGTCCATGCTGCTGCAAACATCTTCGAACTGTTCGTGCAGATGGTTGTTGTCTTGCAAACGTCCCCATCTGTTGACTCAGGGATCGAGACGTGGCTGCACGATCCGTTACAGCCATGCGGATAAGATGCCTGTCATCTCGACTGCTAGTGATACGAGGCCGTTGGGATCCAGCACGGCGTTCCGTATTACCCTCCTGAAGCCACAGATTCCATATTCTGCTAACAGTCATTGGATATCGACAATTGCGAGCAGCAATGTCGCCATACGATAAACCGCAATCGCGCTAGGCTACAATCCGACCTGTATCAAAGTCGGAAACGTGATGATACGCTTTTCTCCTCCTTACACGAGATCACAAGAACGTTTCACCAGGCAACGCCCGTCAACTGCTGTTTGTGTATGAGAAATCGGTTGGAAACTTTCCTCATGTCAGCACGTTGTAGGTGTCGCCACCGGCGCCAACCTTGTGTGAATGCTCTGAAACGAGAATCATTTTCATATCACAGCATCTTCTTGCTGTCGGTTAAATTTCGCATCTGTAGCACGTCATCTTCGTGGTGTAGCAATTTTAATGGCCAGTAGTGTAATAATGCAGAATGATATTTTCACTCTGCAGTGGAGTATGTGCTGATATGAAACTTCCTGGCAGATTAAAACTGTGTGCCGGACCGAGACTCGAACTTGTGACCTTTGCCTCCTTTCTTCCAGGAGTGCTAGTTCTGCAAGGTTCGCAGAGTAGCTTCTGTGAAGTTTCGAATGTAGGACACGAGGTACTGGCAGAACTGAAGCTCTGAGGACGGGTTGTGAGTCGTTTTTGGGTAGCTCAGACGGTAGAGCACTTGCCTGCGAAAGGTATGGGTCCCGAGTTATAGTCTCGGTCTGGCACACAGTTTTAATCTGCCAGGATGTTTCAATATAATAATGCCTTCAAACTGTTAAGTACGGCACATTTCAGTGACGGAGAATGGGCCACGCACAGCGAAAAGAAGGGCTTGACAGGGGATTGTTACTAGCACTCATCGTACGTTCCAGTACCCTATAGGTCGTAATGAGAACATAAATACGTTGGTAAAGCAGACTTTTGTTCATATTTTGGCTAATTGTCCTAACAGATGGTTTTCAGTTCGGCTAAAATTTTTTCATCGACATCCATATTCTGCAAACAGGAGAGGAGTGTATGACTTCCTATTGTACCTGATATTAGGGTTTCTTCTCGTACCGAGCACGGTATGAATGACTGCATAAAGATATCTGCGTGTCCTGTAAATAGTCTTATCTGGTCTTCTCAGCCCTACGCTATGGATACGTAGAAGACTATAGTATATTCCCAGACTCCTCCCTACTGGTACCCGAAACTTTGTAGCCTTTCACGAGATAAAAGAAGCTGGTATTTTTCCGCTTGTACTGTTTTATTTTATTAGTAGATGACTGGTTTTTGCCTTTTCGGCCGATTTCAAGTGATTTTCTGTATAAAATAGAACACATTATATTACCTCCAATGAACACAAAAGGAATGAAATGAATGTAATTTATTAGAAAGATAGTAACTTGCAGGAGAAAAGTGTGTCATATGAATTAAAATGCAGAGTCTTTAATTGTTCTATTAGTTTTCGCTAACCCATTTGCTGTCTTGTTGGTTTGATAGATTGACATTTTAATAAAGCGAGAAATTTGCAAATATATCAAATCAACCACGGAGTGAAGCTAAGAATGGACTAATAATTTCAAATAACTTTGACGTTATGTTTAGCTGTGTATTTGGGGAAAGTTAATAAATAGTAAGAAATACAAATAATATGACAAAAATAAAAACTATTAAAATAGGCAGTGAGGTAAGAGAAAATTTTAAATTTCATTTTTTGTACAGACTTCTTTGAATGGTCGTTAGTAGAATGTGATGAAGCTACCAGGAAAATTTCGGTTTTGCAGACTTGTTTGATCATTGATAAGTGTATTTGATTGAATTTTTAAAAGATTGAAAGTTTCAATTACTTCTAAGATATTCAGGGAGTAATTTACGTCTATCTTAAAGCGTCTGCCAGTTCAGATTATTCAGTATTTCCATGTCTCTCTACGCTTTGTATGAACACCAATAAATACACTCTCGCTTACACTAGCCTTTTTTATTTTTTGTCTGGATATGTTCTCCCAGAATTAAATTGAAAACAATTATCATGTCCCCCCAGTCCCTCTTTCCGTTTCGAAGCAAGAGTTTTGGGAGATTTCCATTGGTTGAAAGGCAAATATTGGAACTGGGAATCCATTTCCAAACATTCCCAAATGGGACTCCCAGTTCCCCATTACCATCTATCATGATATTTGGTTGAAATACACTAGTGTCAAGAATTGCGTTTATTTTGTCACAAAACAGTACAAACAGGTGATAGTAAAGTATAAACCATTCAAACAATACAGAACGTAACAAATGCAACATGCATAACGGTAGACCAAAAATGCTCTTCGTTTTTTCCCACTTAACCTATTTGCACACACATTCCGACAACTGATTAATGTGCTCAGTATGGGGTGTGACGACCTCTAGCAGCAACACAGGCCTGACAACGACAGGACATGCAGTGAATGATGTCATCAATCTCATGTTGAGGTAATAACGCCTATTCTCCTTGCAGAGCTGATCGCAAGTCTTGGGGAGTGGTTGGTGGATGCTGACGTGATGAAACCCGTCTCCGCAGTACATCCCAGACATACTCTATGGGGTTCAAATCGTAAGAGCGAGCAGGCCACGGCATGCGTGCAGTATCTTCCGTTTCCAAGAAAACATCAACCACCGGTGCTCTGTGGGGTTGAGCATTATTGTCCATCAACACAAAGTATAGGCCCACTGCTCCTCGCAACAACCACAAATGAGGTCCCAAGACCTCGTCACGATATCTGACAGCAGTTATACATTACCTATTCACCCGTACAATTTCATGAAGAGCTGTTCGAGTGGTTAGCATAATCTCTGCCCATACCATGAGGCATCTTCCTCGATATCAGTCTCTTTCCACGAAGTTTTGGTGCCGAAATCGTGTTCCACGCTCCCTCCAGATGCGAATCCGTTGAGAATCACTCTCCAGACCACATCGGGACTCATCTGTTAAAAGAACATTGGCCCACTGTTCAACCATAGAGGTGGCGTGTTGACGACTCCACTCTAGACGTTCCCTTCTGAGAAGACACGTCAGAGGTACACTTACAGAAAGTCTCCGACAATAAAGGCCACTTTGTCGAGACCTTCTCTGCATCGTTCGCATCGAGAGAACAGGTCCAGTGTATGCTGCGAGATCAAATGCCAGTTGCCGTGCAGTACTAAGGCGGTACCGTCGTGTTCTTACAGCCAAATAACGGTCCTTTCTTTCTGATGTTACACATGGTCAGCCCTACTCTGGTCTTTGGGATACAGTTTCCGGCTCTACAAACTGACGCCACAGCCAACAGAACGATTCTCATTAAACCATCGGGCGACATCAGTTTGCGACTGTTCTTTTTCCATTCTTCCTACGGCTCTCCACTGCAGACAGCCTGGCAGGCGTCTTCTCTGTGCCTTACTGCGCTGTCTGTGACTGTGTACACAGCGACTGTGGATGTGGGACTACCCGACAAATATCGTCCCATCTGATGGGTGCCCTGATACCACCGCTGGTGTGGTCGTCCGTTGGTCGGAACGTCGTCTTCCGTGCAGAGCACGACGGCACAGGACATCTGTTGCCAGCTGGTATGATCATATCGTCACTTAGACATAGGATGCGGATATAGCGGTTTGTTGCTTTAATTTTAGACACCAGTGACATTGTCTCTGCAATAAATCAGAAGTAGCTACAAAATAAAAACTATTTTTAAAAAAGCTGTTAGGCATAACTTACACACGCGTGTTCCGCTGATTATTCAGTATATGTGAACAAATGGAAGAGCGCTCACCATTTTTTTACAATTCAGGTAAGATTTTTAAGTTTTTTATCCTAGAGGATATTGAAGTAAAAACATATGTGATCAAAAGTATCCGGACAGGCTCAAAAACATACGTTTTTCATGTTAGGTGCATTGTGCTACCACCTACTGCCAGGTACTCCGTATCAGGGACCTCAGTAGTCATTAGACATGGTAAGAGAACAGAATGGGGCGTTCCGTGGAACTCACGGACTTCGAACGTGGTCAGGTGATTGGGTGTCACTTGTGTCATACGTCAGTACGCGAGATTTCCACACTTCTAAACATCCCTAGGTCCACTGTTTCCGATGTGACAGTGAAGAGGAAACGTGAAGGGACACGTACAGCACAAAAGGGTACAGGCCGACCTCGTCTCTTGACTGACAGAGACCGCCGACAGTTGAAGAGGTTCGTAATGTGTAATAGGCAGATATCTATTCAGACCATCACACAGTAATTCCAGGATCTACTGCAAGAAGTACGACAGTTAGATAGGAGGTGAGAAAACTTGGATTTCATGATCGAGCGGCTGCTTGTAAGTCACACATTACGCCGGTAAATGCCAAACGACGCCTCGCTTGGTGTAAGGAGCGTAAAAATTGGACGATTGAACAGTGGAAAAGCGTTGTGTGGAGTGACGAATCACGGTACACAATGGGGCGGTCCGATGGTAGGTGTGGGTATGGCGAATGCCCGGTAAACGTCATCTGCCAGCGTGTGTAGTGCCAACAGTAAAATTCGGAGGCGGTGGTGTTATGGTGTGCTCGTGTTTTTCACTGGGGGTGCTTGCACCCCTTGTTGTTTTGGGTGACACTGTCACAGCACAGACCTACTCTGATGTTTTAAGCACCTTCTTGATTCCCACTGTTGAAGAACAATTCGGGGATGGCGATTGCATCTTTCAACACGATCGAGCACCTGTTCATAATACACTGCCTGTGGCGGAGTGGTTACACGACAGTATCATCCCTGTAATGGACTGACCTGCACAGACTCCTGACCTGAATCCTATAGAACACCTCTGGGATGTTATGAAATGCGGACTTTGTGCCAGGCCTCACCGACCGACATCGATGCCTCTCCTCAGCGCAGCATTCCGTGAAGAATGGACTGCCATTCCACAAGAAACCTTCCAGCACCTGACTGAACTTATGCCTGCGAGAGTGGAAGCTGTCATCAAGGCTCATGGTGGGCGAACCCCATATTAAATTCCAGCATTACCGATGAAGGGCGGCACGAACTTGAAAGTCATTTTCAGTCAGGTGTTCGGATACTTTTGAACACATAGTGTCGTTTCAAAAGGGTTGATTTACCAGAGCATGCTGAAAATAAATGATTCCGAATTTAAAACTGTGGAAGCTTTTAAAATAAAACACACATTAACATTCTACATCTTTATTCGTCATATCTAGGTACTTGTAGCCCTCTCCGACTTGACGGGTCCGAATTGTAGCGTGTAGCAAGGTGGTAGGTGACGTAGCTATGTAGGTGGGTGAGAAACAGCGTTCTATAATCTAGTTTCGAATTCGAAGAGTTCGCCCACACATGTAGCACCCTCCGCTTCAGCATGACAATGCCAGATCATACAAGAGCGCTGCAGCATTAGTAAAAAACCGACGCTTTGGGTGCACTGTCATCGATTATTTTCCATACCGTCATGACTTGGCCCCACCTGATTTTCATCTGTTTCCAAAACTTAAAGGACATCTTCGAGGACTCTTCTTTGATAGTGATGAAGCGCTGTAAATGGTTCAAATGGCTCTGAGCACTATGGTACTTAACTTCTGAGGTCATCAGTCCCCTAGAACTTAGAACTACTTAAACCTAACTAACCTAAGGACACCACACACATTCATGCCCGAGGCAGGATTCGAACCTGCGACCGTAGCGGTCGCGCGGTTCCAGACTGTAGCGCCTAGAACCGCTCGGCCACACCGGCCGGCGAAGCGCTGTAAGCTGAGGTGAGGCTGTGGCTCCGCCAACGAAGGAAAACATTCTACAGTGACGATATCAACAAAATGATCTCTCGTTAGAAACGTGTTCGTCGTCAGGATAACTATGCTGAGCAATAAATATGTAGAAATGAAGAATAAGGATGCTGAATGTTAATACCGTCTGTTTTCATTTTAAAATCTTTAAAAGTTTTCACATACAAAACTCGGAGACATTACTTTTCAGCACGTCATCGGACATTTAATATCCCCATACACTTGAGCAATATTCCAGTTTCGGAGTGATTCCCGAGCCTTTGCTGCTACCAGTTGTCGCTGTTATTGGCTAATACGCTACCCATTATAAGGTGCCTTATACATAACATGTATACACTACTGCCCATTAAAATTGCTGCACCACGAAGATGACGTGCTACAGAGGCGAAATTTAACCGACAGCAAGAAGATGCTGTGATATGAAAATGATTCTCTTTTCAGAGCATTCACACAAGGTTGGCGCCGGTGGCGACACCTACAACGTGCTGACATGAGGAAAGTTTCCAACCGATTTCTCATACACAAACAGCAGTTGACGGGCTTTGCCTGGTGAAAGGTTGTTTTGATGCCTCGTCACGTTTACGCCTTTGATAAAGGTTGGATTGTAGCCTATCGCGATTGCGGTTTATCGTATCGCGACATTGCTGCTCGCGTTGGTGGAGATCCAATGACTGTTAGCAGAATATGGAATCGGTGGATTCAGGGGGGTAATACGGAACGCTGTGCTGGATACCAACGGCCTCGTATCACTAGCAGTCGAGATGACAGGCATCTTATCCGCATGGCTGTAACGGATCTTGCAGCCACTCCTCGATCCCTGAGTCAACAGATGGGGACATTTGCAAGACAACATCCATCTGCACGAACAGTTCGACGACGTTTGCAGCAGCCCTCCGCCACACATCGTTGGGTGGCTTGCGGAGTATAAATGTAGATGTAGATGTAGATGGACTGTCAGCTCGGAGACCATGACTGCGTTTACATTTGACGCTGCATCACATACAGTAGCGCCTGCGATGGTGTATTGAACGACGGACCTGGGTGGACGAATGTCAGAACGTCATTTCTTCGGATGAATCCAGTATCATGATAGTCGCATCCGTGTTTGGCGACATCACGGTGAACGCACATTGGAAGCGTGTATTCGTCATCGCCATACTGGCGTATCACCCGGCGTGATGGTATGGGGTGCCATTGGTTATACGTCTCGGTCACCTCTTGTTCGCACTGACGGCACTTTGAACAGTGGAGGTTACATATGAGATGTGTTACGACCCGTGGCTCTACCCTTCATTCGATCCCAGCTAAACCTTACATTTCAGCAGGATAATGCACGGCCGCATGTTGCAGGTCCGATACGGGCCTTTCTGGATGCAGGAAATGTTCGACTGCTGCCCTGGCCAGCACATTCTCCAGATCTCTCACCAATTGAAAATGTCTGGTCAATGGTGGCCGAGCAACTGCCTCGTCACAATACGCTAGTCACTACTCTTGATAAACTGTGGTATCGTGTTGAAGCTGCATGGGCAGTTGTACCTGTACACGCCATCCAAGCTCTGTTTGACTCAATGCCCAGGCGTACCAAGGCCGTTATTACGGCCAGAGGTGGTTGTTCTGGGTACTGATTCATCAGCATCTATGCACCCAAATTGCGTGAAATTGTAATCACATGTCAGTTCTAGTATAATATATTTGTCCAATGAATACCCGTTTATCATCTGCATGTCTTCTTGGTGTAGGAATTTTAATGGCCAGTAGTGTACATAAAACTAGAAAGGACATTAGAAGCTGTTGTTGACGGGGAATCAATGCGAATACTGTGAACAGAGCCACTTGCGTATTGGTTTCAGAGTGTGTTTTAACACAATGGGATGGAGATGTTGCTGTCACCCCGAGACGGAGACGATGTGTGTTATTAGTGCAGCAGCAGCGCCTAGTGAGCGGACGAGCCGCGCTGCAGAAATGCCTACGTAGGAGAAACTCCTGACACGAACAAGGGCGCGCGTCCGCTGATGCCTGGGGCGGTTACCCCGGCACGCGCAATACCTGATCAAACTCTCGCCAGATGCCGGTGTCGCACAGCAAAGCAAACAGTGTCGCTCAAGTTTCGCGGCTGCAGCATTCGGTTAATCCAGGGAGAAGACCCCTGCCCAACGGCAGCCTCGACGCTGAAATCTCTATCAGGCAGCGGAGCAAACTGCATTCATCTTTCCACTGGTTCAGATCAGGAATGAATTCCAGAATTCGACACACTTGTACAGCGGTAAACGTGATTTTATTTTGTTTAAGTTTTAAATTTTTTCCTGCAATTTCGTAGTTTTTTTTATTTTTACACCTTTTCACATTTTTTAGCTTCTAATTAAAAAGACACAAATTCTTGCTTTCACTCACAAGACGACCACCCGGCAGTCTGATATTTGTAATTTTTTATATTTATGGTACGCGAAGTTCAGAAATCAAATATCAGTAACCTAAAACAGTGGCTCTGAGCACTATGGGACTTAACATCTTAGGTCATCAGTCCCCTAGAAATTAGAACTACTTAAACCTAATTGACCTAAGGACATCACACACATCCATGCCCGAGGCAGGATTCGAACCTGCGACCGTAGCAGTCCCACGGTTCCAGACTGCAGCGCCTAGAACCGCACGACCACCGCGGCCGGCAATAATCTAAAACAGTTAGATGCAACTCTCAAAAGCTCTCTAGAAAATCGACTTTGAAGTTTTCCTTGGACTTTTAACTTCAACAATTAAAGCGATTTTTCTCACTCTTGACGTTGTGGCCTACTCAGCAGCGTTGGAGAATGGTAATTAAATATTCGCTGTGGTCTTCGTTTTCTTCGTTTCATTTTTCGTTCAGTTTGAATATCTAAATCATTTAAATATAAAATTCATTACATGTATGCCAAATAACACACATCTAATCATTGTTCTTTGTAAAAAAATAACCATCTTCTTGTTTTTAATTACATACCACACGCAAAATTCCAGATTTTATTCTAAATATAAATTCTTAATTATTGACATTTTAAAGAAGAAAGTTAATAAATCTGGAATGTTTTTTAATTCAAACCATCGTTATTAACCATTTCTTATAAATTGTCAATAATTAAGATTTCTTATTTGCAATGCAAGTGGTATGTAATTATAAACAAGAAGACGTGCATTGCCGGCCAGAATGGCCGTGCGGTAATAGGCGCTTCAGTCTGGAACCGAGCGACCGCTACGGTCGCAGGTTCCAATCCTGCATCGGGCATGGATGTGTGTGCTGTCCTTAGGTTAGTTAGGTTTAAGTAGTTCTCAGTTCTAGGGGACTGATGACCTCAGATGTTAAGTCCCATAGTGCTCAGAGCCATTTTATAGAAATTGAAGGTTTGATTGTATTAATTAGCATAAATTTGATTAATTTTATATTTAAATGACGTAGGTATTCGAAGTAGAAGGAAAAATAAAACGGAGATAAAGACCACAGCGAAATTCGAACCAACTCTTCACTGATTACCCACGTATTATTCTCCAGCGCTTCCGACTGAGTCACGTGGGCAGTTGTCAAAACCGCCCTAGCGCTAGGGAATTCAAGTTCCGAAGAAATCTTCAAAATCAATTTTCCAGTAACCTTCATTGCTCCAGTGAACTACGATAAACTGCTGATAGAAGAGGAGCAAGTTCTTTCGCGTAATGTATTTAGAATATTATAGGTATCTCATCTAGTACTAATGCCTTTCGACGATTAACTTTATGCACTCCGTAACACAGACATAGGGCTGCATCGTACGCCTTTGTTTTAATCGTCGCTAGCTGGGCGGCAGCGCGCCACAGGGAATTGAGCGGAACTCTTTGTGGAAACAATGAGGCCACTGTCCAACGATTAGGGTATATATTGAAGTAAAAAGTACGCTTTATTTCAAATATATTTATAGAAGCATTACAGTAAAAACTTTCCATTATGTGATATTTTACAGTAGGAACTTCGCTAGACCAAAAGTGACGGCCCCTCAGAAATACTTCTCATCCGATTTTAAGGAAACTATTCAATATAAAAAATTGAAACTTTAAACATCTCATAGTCAAATATATTAGCTTGATAATGAACTGCAAATCTTTTCATAATTCGTAGCGTTTATTGTTCAGCTTTGAAATAAAGTAAGCCATTGCATGTACAGTCGTGGACAAAACGAGCGAGCCCCTCGCCTTTTCGTTATGCTGATCCGCACAGCTTTGAAATCTGCTACACAGCGTATCAGGCAAGGCGACGAAGTGCTACCAACATACTATGCACAGGCGTGAAATTGAAAAAATTTCCGAACTTTGTCAGACTGTTTTCAATCATGTGTAAGACTATATTAACGCTGATTAGTGCGTTAAACACAACACGCAAATATAAAATATAAATGAAAGAAGAAACGCTCATTAGTATGAACTGTACTAATAAAAATGAATTCCAGCTTATCGAGATAACATAACTGTTTTAGTAAGACAAAGTAACCCATATCGTTACGAATTAGCAAAATATTACGCGCATTCGGCCACTAAACGGTCTGGGTCATCGTTCAGACCACTCAGAATGGATTACCGTTGCTCAACTACGTGAAAGTGTGCAAATTTGGCAATAAGTGAAGATTCATAACGAAATTTTGTTAAAAATCATTCGTTGCCAAACTTAAGTCAATTCAGTTAGCGACAGAAGCGGAAAAAGTAGGCAGTAACAAGTATGAAATTCTACAAGAGTTTCATACTGACATCCACAAGGCGCTGGTTCACAATAGGTAGCAATAAAACGTATTGGGGGCGCGAGAATTTCTTAAAATGGTTTTACTGATAGTCTATCTGCCTCCATCGAGATAAGAACCGAAAACAAACCAGACCTCCCTTGCAGTAGCAAATACCTTTCACTACACTAGCAAACAACCCAGGCAAACAGCCCTCTATTATTACCCCAAACATGAATAAGCCGGCAATTTCGGAATGAAAATGGCAAAATGATCTGCAGTTTCTGTTGCATAGAGCTTTCTGGACTCACAAAAATGAATTCTCTACCTTATGTCACCGCTTATGTGGCGATCATTCGGGATGTTTATCGAAATAACAAAATACTGTTATTAGCGCATAAATGTAGTAGGATAATTCTGCACCACCCCAGGAAATAAACGGCGACATAGCTGCCAAACATATTCTACAATGTTTCGAATTCTCCATTAGACTCACCACAGCCAGGAAACGTTCATTAGCCGAAATGTTTCTTAAGCTAGCTAGCAATGGGAATACTCTCACTTCCAAAACACGGTGGCATTAATACTGGGATCTGAATTACCACGTGTATAGGCAAATGGATTTTATTTGCATTCGTGTAAAGGTGATTTGGATCGAAAGCGTAGCTACGATAAATATGCTGATGTATCGACTGCAGCTATAACATTTCGAATAAAGAGTAGGATGAATTATTTATGCGACCCTCATCTACAGTAACTGTCGTAGCTATTTTCGTTATTAGGATTTCGTCACCTAAATCGGTAAAAATGGATCCCTACTAGTTTCACTTTCTTGGCCGTCTATCTGTCTACCCAACCCTTGAAACCCGTCTACTTCGAGCACGGGCAGACATAATAAGCGGAAATGTGTCGCACTTCCTGAAGTATACGGTCTCTTGATGGTGTAAAAAAGTGAGCTCCTATGTCAACGCAATCTAAAGATACGGCAGTTTACGTAAAAAAAAAATTTACGTAGAAGGTCAAAAAATTGCTCTAAGAACTATGCGACCAAACTGCTTAGGTCATCAGTCCCCTAGACCTAGAACTACTTAAACCTACCTAAGCTAAGGGCCTTACACACATTCATACCCGAGGTAGGATTCCAACCTGTGACTGAAGCAGCCGCGCTGTTCGTGACTGAAGCGCCTAGAACCGCTAGGCCACCGCACCAGCTGAAACCCTTTTCGCCATTAACAGAATTTCGTTATGAATCTTCACGCATTGCTAAATTTGCACACTTTCACGTAGTTCAGCAACGGTAATCCATTCTGAGTAGTCTGAACGATGAAACAGACCGTTTAGTGGCCGAATGCGCGCAATATTTTGCTAATTCGTAACGATATGGGTTACTTTGTCTTACTAAAACTGTTATATTATCTCGATAATCTGGAATTCATTTTTATTAGTACAGTTCATACTAATGAACGTTTCTTCTTTCATTTATACTTTATATTTACGTGTTGTTTTTAACACACTAATCAGCGTTAATATAGTCTTACACATGACTGTAAACAGTCTGACAAAGTTCGGATAGTTTTTCAGTTTCACGCTTGTGCATAGTATGTTGGTAGCACGTCGTCGCCTTGCCTGTTATGCTATGTAACAGACTTCAAAGCTGTGCGGATCAGCATAACGAAAACGCGAGGGGTCTCGCTCGTTTTGTCCACGGCTGTACTTACAGTTAATTTTTCATGTTGCTACTATTTTACTTTAGGTCATACGTTATAGACTTGGAAATATAGCTAACATATCAAAGTTTTATTTAGAGTTTACCGTAAAGCGATATCTATTTTCATACTCGAGTTATTGGCTTGTGTGAGTGTGGCATGAGCGCGCGGTTCATCCAATTCTGAACTGCACATTGTATAGGATTGAAATGATTCTTAAATACACTGAACTGAAGTATGCAAAAAAGGAAAAACTCCTGAAGACAGACGTTGACTGTGGGTATTGTATCTCAGACACATTCCCTTTGACTGTTCAGTGCCCGGCCGCTGTGGCCGAGCGGTTCTAGGCGGTTCAGTCTGGAACCGCGCTGCTGCTACGGTCGCAGGTTCGGATCCTGCCTCGGGCATGGATGTGTGTGGTGTCCTTTGCCTAGTTAGATTTAAGTAGTTCTAAGTATAGGGGACAGATGACCTCAGATGTCCTATAGTGCTTAGAGCCACTTGAACCATATTTGAACTGTTCAGTGATGTCACTAAACCCACCCAAAGATGTAAACACTCATGCACGAGCAGCGCCTGTTAGACGGAGGGAGTCCGACAGCTGATCAGTTCTAGTTATTCCACCGGGAAGGACGTACACTGCCCATGTTGTCTGTAGTTCAACCATCCCTAGACTGTCAATACCGCGGTTCGGTCGCGTTCGCATTGTTACTTTGTGCCAGGAAGGATTCTCAACAAGGAAAGTGTCCAGGAGTCCCGGAGTGAATCAAAGCGATGTTGTTCGGACATGGAGGAGATACAGAGAGACAGGAAATGTCGATGACATGCCTCGCTCAGGCCGCCCAAGGACTACTACTGAAGTGGATGACCGCTTCCTACGGATTATGGCTCGAAGGAACCCTGACAGAAAAGCCACCATGTTGAATAATGCTTTTCGTGCAGGCACAGGACGTCGTGTTACGACTCAAACTGTGCGCAATAGGCTGCACGATGCGCAAAATGGTTCAAATGGCTCTGAGCACTATAGGACTTAACATCTGAGGTCATCAGTCCCTTAAAACTTAGAGCTACTGAAACCTAACTAACCTAAAGACATCACACACATCCATGCCAGAGGCAGGATTCGAACCTGCGACCGTAGCGATCGCGCTGTTCCAGACTGAAGCGCCTAGAACCGCTCGGCCACGACGGCCGACCACGATGCGCAACTTCACTTCCGACGTCCATGGGGAGGTCCATCTTTGCAACCACAACACCATGCAGCGCGCTACAGATGGGCCCAACAACATGCCGAATCGACCGCTCAGGATTGGCATCACGTTATCTTTACCGCCGAGTGTCGCATATGCCTTCAACCAGACAATCGTCAGAGATATGTTTGGAGGCAACCCGGTCAGGCTGAACGCCTTAGGTACACTGACCAGAGAGTGCAGCAAGGTGGAGATTCCCTGCTGTTTTGGGATGGCGTTACGTGGGACCAACGTACGCCGCTGGTGGTCATGGAAGGCGGCGTAACGGCTGTACGATACGTGCATGCCATCCTCCGACCGATAGAGCAACCATATCCGCAGCATATTGGTGAGGCATTCGTCTTCATGGACGACAATTCGCGCCCCCATAATGCAGATCTTGTGAATGACTTCCTTCAGGATAACGACATCGCTCGACTAGAGTGGCCAGCATGTTCTCCAGACATGAACCCTATCGAACATGCCCGGGAGAGATTGAAAAGGGCTCTTTATGGACGACGTGACCCACCAACCACTCTGAGGGATCTACGCCGAACCGCCGTTGAGGAATAGGACAATTTGGACCAACAGTGCCTTGATGAACTTGTGGATAGTATGCCACGACGAATACAGGCATGCATCAATGCAAGAGGACGTGCTACTGGGTATTAGAGGTACCGGTGTGTACAGAAATCTGGAACACCACCTCTG
The DNA here is from genome assembly GCF_021461385.2 of Schistocerca piceifrons. Taxonomy (NCBI): domain Eukaryota; kingdom Metazoa; phylum Arthropoda; class Insecta; order Orthoptera; family Acrididae; genus Schistocerca; species Schistocerca piceifrons. The sequence continues at coordinate 128,461,601 of NC_060149.1, forward strand.
AAGGTCTCGCTGTATGGTGGTACGCCGGCCGAGGTGGCCGAGCGGTTCTAGGCGCTACAGTCTGGAACCGTGCGACCGCTACGATAGCAGGTTCGAATCCTGCCTCGGACATGGATGTGTGTGATGTCATTAGGTTAGTTAGGTTTAAGTAGTTCTAAGTTCTAGGGGACTGATGACCTCAGAAGTTAAGTCCCATAGTGCTCAGAGCCATTTGAACCATTTTTGTATGGTGGTACAATATGCAACGTGTGGTTTTCATGAGCAATAAAAAGCGCGGGAATGATATTTATGTTGATTTCTGCTCTAATTTTCTGTACAAGTCCCGGAACTCTCGGAACCGAGGCGATGCAAAACTTGTTCCGGTATGTGTATATATCCAAACAGTTGCCCTACATGGGACAACACTATGTAGCATTGATGCCTAGTACAGTTAGAATCGAGAATGGAGCATGTTAGAGCCACGAATAATCGTGTCGAATGAGGCTCGACATCGGAGCGGGAAACAAAATTTGTAATGTCGAGCCCCACTCGACGCTGGAGTGGAAAGAGTTAAGCGATTGTAGTTGCTTTTCAATTCCACGATAGGTTATCTCAATATCTTTCATTTCAACATTCCTACGATGATTGAAAGGATGGACCGTGATACGATCTTCCGCGCTGAAACATTTTCGGAAGACCGAATTCAGTTTTTCGATCTTTTCTCCATTATCTTCCGTTTTGGTGTTAGTAGGGTCTCTGAGTGAGTGAATAGATGATTTCAAACCGCTCATTGATTTACATAATACAGAAACCTCTTAGGATTTTTGCGCAAATCGGTTGACAAAATTTTACTTTCAAAGTCATTGAACACATTTCTCATTGCTCTCCTTACGCTCACTTCCACTTCTTTCAGCTTTTGTCAGCTTTGTTTTGACTTCTCTTGAATCTGAGGTGAAGCTCTCTTTGTTTAAGCAGCAGTTTTCTAACACGGCTATTAAACCACGTAGGCCCCTTCCTATACCTTAAGACCTTGCTCGGAACAAACTGGTTGAAGGGGGGAAACCAGGAGAAGGTTTTCTGTATCATCAGAACCAGAGTGGATAACAAGGCCTGTACTGGAAGATGCAAGAGCGGCAGCGTGAATGAGACTCACAGCAACGAGGGGAAGAGTTACATGGTATTTTTCCGAACATCCGGGATAGGCTGAAACTGAAGCACATCAACCCGACTAGGAGAATCATACAATTTTTAGCAGGGTACAGGTCGTATCCCGTTTACGTAATATAGAATTCAAATGTCCATCATAACTCTTTGTGATCATGAGGGAAGCTAAGGTCACACTGTGCCGCAGTGCTGTAACTGCGGTGTGGATAGGACGACAACACCACCTAATACTAACATGGATGCAACAGTGATAAATACATAGCTATAGAGTGCAGTTGACTAAATATCAAATAAGATGGCTGCAACTGACGTGAATAGATATCGCCACAATTATGGAGGTTTAAGAACAGATTTCAGTTAACAGATGAGCCACCGCAGCAGGAAGATGGCAGCGTCATGGAGCCATACACTGTTAGAACAAACTCTGCCACTAGCACCGAGCCATTTCCACAGATTTTTGCAGCTTCGCCACCACATGTGCCGACAGAGACGCAACGCTTCCTCTCGGCCTTCCTGAGGGGAAGATCACGTTTTGCAACCGCGGATATCCTCCAGGATGCCGATCCAATCCTGGAACTTGAAGAGACTACCAGTCACTTAGATATTCCAGATGACTAGCACCGTCCGTATCCCATACTGTGAAAGTTTCCATTGTTTATTTTCCTCTGTAGTAGTTGTTGAAAATCGTTGTAGACATATAGATGGACCTGAAAGACTTTGTGGTGGCTTGAGGCCTACCAGGAGACACAACCCAGAAGGGTCCATAATAGTACAGGTGGTGGTAGTGAGCATCTAGGAAAATGGCAGTACTTGACACATATTCGAGGGCAGCATCTGACTTCGTCGGCTTAAAACTAGACGTAGAATAGTTGTAGGTTTTAATTTTCTCTCATGTTATATCTTTAAATGTTTCTTTATTTTCTCAGTTCATTCTAGTATATGCTATATTATACATTACGTATATAAATTGTAGTTAAATTCTTCTGTAAAAGAGCAAAACTAATGTCATGTATAGTTACGACGTGCTATAGTTTTCTAGTGAGCAGGTCGCTGTAGTGTAGAAGAATTTCAGATACGTAAATAGATCAATGTTCGCATATAACGGTCGTGCAATCCCTACCAACGTAAGCGACAAAACCGCTGCCGCCGTCTTGACAGGCCACAATACTGCCGCGGTCTAATTCCGACAAATGCTGATAGACGTTTCTCCTTATTACGCGAGGCATAACACGGTCTTCTCACAAACAACATTCAAATTCGATTTCTCAACGAGAAAACCCACTACGTAACCTTTCCTCATATACAGAACGTAGATGATACCTACCTGTGTGGTTGCGCTGAAATGCTAATCATGGGCATATCTAATCACGTAGTCCATATGTTGCGTGCCACAGTGTACGTTCAATGGTGACTAGAGACGACACAAGAGCATATACGAATGCGTGCAGAAAAGTAATGCCTCCGAATTTTTCATTCTTCCCTCAAAATCGAATTTTTTATTCTTTCCTCAATATCAGTTTAGGTATTACATGTCATGCTTACTGCTTTGTCGACTTTCCCGCCTCTCTTACGCAGGTTCCAGCCCTCTGCCGCTAGAGGGCTCCGAACTGTGGCGTGCAACATGGCGGTATGCAACGTAACCGTGTCTGTGAATGAGTAACAGAGCGCTGTAATCTACACTACTGGCCATTAAAATTGCTACACCAAGAAGAAATGCAGATGATAAACGGGTATTCATTGGACAAATATATTATACTAGAACTGACATGTGATTACATTTTCACGCAATTTGGGTGCATAGATCCTGAGAAATCAGTACCCAGAACAACCACCTTTGTCCGTAATAACTTCCTTCATACGTCTGAGCATTGAGTCAAACAGAGCTTGGTTGGCGCGTACAGGTACAGCTGCCCATGCAGCTTCAACACGATACCACAGTTCATCAAGAGTAGTGACAGGCGTATTGTGACGAGCCAGTTGCTCGGCCACCATTGACCAGACGTTTTCAATTGGTGAGAGATCTGGAAAATGTGCTGGCCAGGGCAGCAGTCGAACATTTTCTATATCCAGCAAGGCCCGTACAGGACCTGCGACATGCGGTCGTGCATTATCCTGCTGAAATGTAGGGTTTCGCAGGGATCGAATGAAGGGTAGAGCCACGGGTCGTAGCGCATCTGAAATGTAACGTCCACTGTTCAAAGTGCCGTCAATGCGAACAAGAGGTGACCGACACGTGTAATCAATGGCACCCCATACCATCACGCCGGGTGATACGCCAGTATGGCGATGACGAATGCACGCTTCCAATGTGCGTTCACCGCGTTGTCGTCAAACACGGATGCGACCATCATGATGCTGTAAACATAACTTGGATTCATCCGAAAAAATGTCGTTTTGCCATTCGTGCACCCAGGTTCGTCGTTGAGTACACCATCGCAGGCGCTCCTGTCTCTGATGCAGCGTCAAGGGTAACCGCAGCCATGGTCTCCGAGCTGATAGTCCATGCTGCTGCAAACGTCGTCGAACTGTTCGTGCAGATGGTTGTTGTCTTGCAAACGTCCCCATCTGTTGCCTCAGGGATCGAGACGTGGCTGCACGATCCGTTACAGCCATGTGGATAAGATGCCTGTCATCTCGACTGCTATTGATACAAGCCCGTAGGGTCCAGCACGGCGTTCCGTATTACCCTCCTGAACCCACCGATTTCATATTCTGCTAACAGTCATTGTATCTCGACTAACGCGAGCAGCAATGTCGCAATACGATAAACCGCAATCGTGATAGGCTACAATCCGACCTTTATCAAAGTCGGAAACGCGATGGTACGCACTTCTCCTCCTTACACGAGGCATCACAACAACGTTTCACCAGGCAACGCCGGTCAACTGCTGTTTGTGTATGAGAAATCAGTTGGAAACTTTCCTCATGTCAGCACGTTGTAGGTGTCGCCATCGGCGCCAACCTTGTGTGAATGCTCTGAAAAGCTAATCATTTGCATATCACAGCATCTTCTTCCTGTCGGTTACATTTCGCGTCTGTAGCACGTCATCTTCGTGGTGTAGTAATTTTAATGGCCATTAGTGTAGTTCCTAAAGGGCAGAAGATTTCGTCTACACATGGAGCTCTCTCCTTCAGCACGACAATGCCAGAAAACACACGAATGCTGCGACATCTGCAACAATCCGACACCTTGGGTTCACCGTCATGGATCATCCTCCATACAATCCAGACTTGACCCCATTTGATTTTTATGTTTCCAAAAAGTTAAAGAACGCCTTGGTGGACTTCACTTTGATAACAAGTCCATCAACATATTCAAACATTTTACAATGACGGCATCGAGAAACTGGTCTCTCTTTGGGAGAAATGTTTTCGTTACCAGGGTGACTGCGTTGAGAAATAAATTTGCAGACAGAAAGAATAAAGATACAGAATGTTAATAAAACTCAATAGAGTTTTAACACGAAAATTCGGAACCATTATTTTTCAGCACGGCCTCGTAGAAATGTGTAACTAAATTGAAGATAGCTGCTGTGGTGGAAAGACAGCGTTCCGTCCGAATCGACGAATGGACTAGAACGTCGTCATAGTACCTACAGGACATCGGCCTGACAGTAGAGGTACAAACGGGCACAACGCACGACATGCTTTAATCTGATTGCGGGTAGCTCGTCGATGGACCGCTTCATCTCCGTTGGGAGACACCCTGAGTCCTCCTACTTTCGAAAAACCGCCACCGCCACTTAAATACCTACTAGCGTTGGCAATGCGAATACACAGACCATAATACAACTAACGACTCTCTTATTCAATGCTGGTCAGCAACAATCTTTATGTGTCTCTGACTACTTTACTTCTCTCATAGAGGAAATTGTATGATGGATGATAGCAAATATGGACAAAACTCCATGTAATCTGACGTAGAAATAAAGAAATAGTTTTTTTTGTAATAGTTGGTTTATTGGCAATCTAGGAATGGTTCAAATGGCTCTAAGCACTATGGGACTTAACATCTGAGGTCATCAGTCCCCTAGACGTGGAACTACTTAAACCTAACTAACCTAAGGACATCACACACATCAATGCCCTGCGACCGTAGCAGCAGCGCGGTTCCGGACTGAGGCGCCCAGAACTGCTCGGCCACAGAGGCCGGCAATCTAAGAATCAATGTCAGCTCTGATAGTTATAGTAACACTTTGATAGCAGCACGTAAACGTACGTAAGATGTGATGAATTGAGCAACTGAGCCGAACACGATGTAATATCAGTAGGCTACCAATAATCATCAGAGACTAAACACGATCGTGTGGTGACCAAGAAAGTGGACTAGCGTTCGTAAGGAGGCCGGTTATATACCGTCTAAACAGCCTGATTGATTTGTTTGTGTGATTACTCTGAATCACAGATCGTGAATGCCAATATAGGTTCTTCTGCCACACCAGGATAATTCCTCTCTCATCCTCTCGCCTCTAAAGTTGTAACTAGTACTCCTTTATTAATGGATTTGCTAGACGCAGTCATTAATTTTAACTGTTGACGTGGAATCGTCCTTCGCTGGACTGCCACGAGTTCCTTGATATTGTCCACGGTGCCGAGAGGTCGACCTCTCAGATTGGAATTCATTCTGGGAAATAATAAATATCCACTTTGAGTCAAAACTCATAAGGCAAAGATTTCTATAATCACTAGTATCCGTATCCCCGAGTGAAATGTGCTTAGGAAGGGGTGTGTTTGATACGTTAAGTGGGTGGTTTACCCTTTAACAAGTTACCTATGTAGTTGTTACCACAAGGTCATCAGAAGGCAACGAGACAAATTTATTTCATTCGGCGACGTTTGTCTCCGGATTTAAATTTACAGAATGACGTAACACAGCACATTTAATTACCTAACTTTGACCGAAAAATTCAGTTTAATTGATCTATGACTTCTTCAATATTTCTCTGTAAATTTATTTGTTCGCACAAATTCAAAATTCTGTTGATAGTTCCCCCGCATCCAGTGAACCTGACACTGGGTCTGATGGTCGGTTTAAACAGACCAAGGCCGATTTCTTCAGCCAGCCTCGTAGAATCTGAAATTGTGTTCCGTCCCTAATCACCTCGTCGTTGATAACGTGGCAATGTAATAGCTGCTTCCCATCCTTTCATCCTTCTAATGAGGTCGAAGTCGATTTGACGTTAAACCTGAACTTTTCTTCGACAGTCCCATTCAGTAGCACTGGATATATTTAGATATTACGGAAGGACTAATTATTATTACAGACATGCTTGAATTGCTGTGCGGCTGGTCCCGGCGGAGGCTCGAGTCTTCCCTCGGACATGGGTGTGTGTATTTGTCCTTAGGATAATTTAGATTAAGTAGTGTGTAAGCTTAGGGACTGATGACCTTAGCAGTTAAGTCCCGTAAGATCTCACACACATTTGAACATTTTTGAACATGCGTGAGTTGGCCTTTTCTTAGTGATAGGTATTGCGAAGCAAACAACTGAGAGACAGGTCAATGATCTGTAGTTAAACACCACATACACTGTGTCACTAAACTAGTTTCTTGATTTTCTTCCCTTTGTAGCACATGTACGGATATTCAATACATACGGAGCAGCGAGTTGTAATCAACTTATTGACTGAGCCAAACACGATTATGGTTGTAAAGCAACCAATAAATTCCACAAACTAGCAAGATGGCTTGGCAGCTCTTATGACCGCGGACTTGCGTTACGAAAAAGTTGGGTTAAAGCTCTAGTCTCAATATACTGACAGAAAATTTCTATGACGCCCTTAAACTGCTTAATGAGATTGCCAATTTGAGTTTTTCTACTAGACCAGATTATTTCCTCTCACGTACTTCAGCCCCTACAGCGGGCTCTGTTGGTCCACCTGTTTGCTTTAGGTGGAGAGGAAAAATAGTAAAATTTTCCTCAAAGATTGGTTTTAAGTCCACAATGTTTCAGTACTATTTCGTTCTACTGGTAAACGTGAACTCTAAGCGATAGTGCAAATTCCCATTTTTCACATTAACATTTTATCACTACAGGTGAAAGAAAAGTAAAATGAAAAAAATACAAGAAACGGAAGAAGAGGGAAAAAATGTGAACTTGGGCAACGATCGACCAAGCTATGGCCTCGGGGATTTAAAAACCCATTTTCTTTCTCACGAACTTCGTATAGGCATATTGCTTGTTGCATCCAAGAAGTGTGAAATCGTACATGCCCATGAAAACGAGCAAGATGAAAGTGAACAAACACTGATAACATTCTTTGCGGAGGCTGTCAGCTGCTGCGCATCAATTTTGCCACAGCGTAAGCAGGGATCTGTGCGAGACACCCGCGTCTTCTAGCAAACAGTTCGGGGCGCAGGCAAGGGAAGCTAGCAAAACATTGCCATACGTCCCGTACTTTCCATTTCCGTCACAGGTCCTTTACGATGTCTAGCACATTGTCGTTAATCCTTCCCTACAATGGTCATCCTATGTTCGTGCTGAGCTGGTACTTCAATTGCCGACATAACAGCTGAACGTAATCTCCTCAACATAATTAGTCGTGCCACAAGACGCACACATAGACCTTTGTGACAGGGTTGGGGAATGAGAACGCATGTCTCGAGGCACTCGAGAACTTCTCGATGTCTTTCTCGTAAAGCGTAGTAATAAGACTCTCATAAATGTAAACACGCTTCTGACGCCACGATTCCGTGAACTCTGGGAGTCTAAGGACAGCAGCAGGCTCGCCCTCTTGCGGAAGGAGCCAATATGCTGAGTCGTAAAGGAAGGTGTCACCTCTTCAAAGGGAATAGCATATGTGCAGTTTGGAGGGCCTGCGACTCCAAACAAAACACGATGAAAATTTAGACGTTTTATTTGAGCTTCATTATTCGTTTCCGTGAGCAGAAGAGAGCTCTACACACTCAATACTTCTAGTGCGTATTGATGCCAGCTAAGAGGATGGGCTTTAGAATATTTCATGAATGTTCCAAAAAATAAAATCCAACGTCGTATTTGAACTAAATATAATGGTTTCTAAAGCCAAAATACAGCGGACATGAGTCGCTGTTTGAAGAAACCGGAAATTTTTAAAGATAGTGAAGAATCTAACTACTCTCGCTTCTTTTTAGGTTACTAATGCAGAGATGACTAGTAACGACATTACCTTTCCCATTTTATGGGGGTGAAAGATTTTTATATATACGTTAGGGATGAAATGTTCCAATGGTTTCACCACGAATGTGGCAACTGTTTATTAGATCTCGTTTCTCTGCAGTAATCTTATGCAATTACTTCGTAACTTCCGTACCTCTGTTCTATCTTAATGTACACTACGTGAAATTTATTTTCGGACATCTTAATATTTGGGCTTGAGAACATGCTTAGGAGAGGAGTCATTATGTTACAAGAGCGTTAGCCGCAGACTGTAAATGCTGTAGTGTTTATTTTACTTGTGATCATAACCATTGCATCAAACAAAAATAAAATTTACGCAGCCGTCCGTTTTAGAAGTGCAACTGTATTCGAATACTTAGGGCCTTTTTTAGTCATTCCTGTGGTAAAATTCTTGTGCTAACATTTATTGACTGTATTTGAAAACTTAAAAAATGTGTTGTGTCACGAAGGCAACTTGACGGTGATAGTTTGTTGAGCATGAATTTCTGGGACGGTTTCACTTATTGAGAAGGCTGAAAATACAAAATTATGATTTAATTTACATAAATTTGGCACAGAAAACTAAAAAAATGGGCATAGCATACGTTATAGCATCCTAAGCGTCACTGCAAACAGATGCCTTCTTTCTCCTGTGCAAGTGCTCTTTGGGAACATTTATTATTTGGATATCTCCACTCCCGAGATTTTGCCCCAGGCTTACATATGTGGCTTCATCATATTGTTTTTACTTGCAATATGACTGTTCTTAGTGTAGAATTCTAGTATATTACACAAATTTTCAGCGTATGGAAATCAGGAGACTGGAGTGTCGTCAACTATTGTGGAGTGTTGCACATTATAGTATCTGTGGCAGTGTGCTTAATATCACTGTCCCGTTCGAAGATAACATGTTTTTCGTCTACTGCGATATTCAGTTAGCTACCACACAATATGTCTCGGAGGGTATTTCTGGTACTACTGTTTCCAGCCGAAAACTAGATCTTTCGAATTCGCGCATGTTTACACTCAGTATATCAATACGCCTTGCTGCCCGTTATTCCTTCAATGAAATACAAATATCCGATTCCTGCAACCTATCACGAGCCCCCAAGCAAGCACTGACGCACCCCTCTACTTTATTGCTGAAATATTATGCATATTCGAGTTGCAGCTCTGAATGTGCAAATTATGACATTACAAATATAAAGGAAATCTGCGAAATAAATAATATCTCTAATAAAGAAAAAATACATTACGACAGTTAACATCTGAACAAGCTTCTTATAGAGTCTCTTACTGGTCACATGACAGAAACTGTTCCGTTCAACTTCTTAGAGTTTTTAAGACTTAGCACTTATGATCTGGAATGTAAAGTTTAGAACAAAGAGAGATCGAAGAAAGTCTACGCCAATAGCGCGGAAATACCCAGCTCCCGCAAAATTAGTTGGAGGCCACTTTAAACTCCCAAATATATGCTGCGAAGTCTATGGATTCATTGCGGGTGGTATGGACAGCAAGTCATATGAAGTACCGATGAACACATTTTCCGAAAACTGTTTCGAACAGCTCTTTCGACAACACATATTCAGTGAAAATGTTTTAGGCTTTGTAGCTACAAACAGGTCTGACCTCATCAATGATGTCAGTAGAGAGACAGGTATTAGTGACTGTATTTATACTAAATAGAGCATTCCACATGGACAATGAATGGACATTACTTAGTTCCAGTGTGGTGCACGTAGAGGCATTATGGGCGGAGATTAAACAGATTGTAAATCGTGGTGTGGAGAAGAACCTGCCGAGTAAGTGGATTAAGGAACGGGCCCATCGTGATTTAATAACAAAATCTTGAAAATGCTGTGGAAGCAGAGACTGTTGCACTCTCGGTTCAAAAAAGATCGCAGTCGCAAATGACGGCAGGGAAAGTTTAGTAGAAACTCGTGTGTCTGTAAAAAGATGCGCGAAGCGTACAACTACCGCGGTCATCCCTTGGCAAAAGATCTAACCGAGAACCCGAGAAACTTCCGATCCTACATAAAATCGCTAAGCAGGTCGAAGGTTTCTACTCGTTCACTCGTTCACCAGTATGATGTGGCAACAGAAGACAGCAAAAGGAAGGCTGAAGTTTTAAATTCCGTGTTTAAGGAATGATTAACGCAAGGATATCGGACAAATATACTGTCGTTTGAGCGTCGCACAGACTTCCGCACGGGGGACATAGTTATAGGCATCCCTGGCGTAGAGAAGCAACTAAAAGAGCTACACTACTGGCTATTAAAATTAATACACCAAGAAGAAATGCAGATGATAAACGGGTATTCATTGGACAAATATATTATACTACAACTGACATGTGATTACATTTTCACGCAGTTTGGGTGCATAGATCCTGAGAAATCAGTACCCAGAACAACCATCTCTGGCCGTAATAACGGCCTTGATGCGCCTGGGCATTGAGTCAAACAGAGCTTGGATGGCGTGTACAAGTACAGCTGCCCATGCAGCTTCAACACGATACCACAGTTTATCAAGAGTAGTGACTGGCGTATTGTGACGAGCCAGTTGCTCGGCCACCACTGACCAGACGTTTTCAGCTGGTGAGAGATCTGGAGAACGTGCTGGCCAGGGCAGCAGTCGAACATTTTCTGTATCCAGAAAGGCCTGTGCAGGACATGCAACATGCGTCGTGCATTATCCTGCTGAAATGTAGAGTTTCGCAGGAATCGAATAAAGGGTAGAGCCACGGGTCGTAACACATCTGAAATGTAACGTCCATTGATCAAAGCGTCGTCAATGCGAACAAGAGGTGACCGAGACGTGTAACCAATAGCACCCCATACCGTCACGCCGGGTGATACGCCAGTATGGCGATGACGAATACACGCTTCCAATGTGCGTTCACCGCGATGTCGCCAAACACAGATGCGACCATCGTGATGCTGTAAACAGAACCTGGATTCATCCGAAAAAATGACGTTTTGCCATTCGTGCACCCAGGTTTGTCGCTGAGTACACCATCGCAGGCGCTCCTGTCTGTGATACAGCGTCAAGGGTAACCGCAGCCACGGTCTCCGAGTTGACAGTCCATGCTGCTTCAAACGTCGTCAAACTGTTCGTGCAGATGGTTGTTGTCTTGCAAACGTCCCCATCTGTTGACTCAGGGATCGAGACGTGACTGCACGATCCGTTACATCCATGCGGATAAGATGCCTGTCATCTCGACTGCTAGTGATACGAGGCCGTTGGGATCCAGCACGGTGTTCCGTATTACCCTCCTCAACCCACCGATTCCATATCCTGCTAACGGTCATTGGATCTCGACCAACGCGAGCACAATGTCGCGATACGCAAAGCCGGTCAACTGCTTTTTGTGTATGAGAAATCGGTTGGAAACTTTCCTCATGTCAGCACGTTGCAGGTGTGGCCACCGGCGCCGACCTTGTGTGAATGCTCTGAAAAGCTAATCATTTGCATATCACAGCATCTTCTTCCTGTCGGTTTACTTTCGCGTCTGTAGCACGTCATCTTCGTGGTGTAGCAATTTTAATAGCCAGCAGTGCAGAAATGAATAAACAGCCATGTCCGGATGTAATCCCAATATGGTTTTGCAGAGAGTCCTGTAAGGCATAGGCCCCTTACTTAGCTTTCATTTATCGCTAACCTTGCGACCAATGCAAAGTCCCAAGCGACTGGAAGACATTGCATATGACTGCCGCATACAAGAAGGTCAAATGAAAGGACCCCCAAAATTACAGAAAAATATCCTTAACGTAGGTTTGCTGCAGCATTCTTGAGCATATTCTCAGTTCCTATATAATAAATTTCCCTGAGAGGGAAAAGCTGTCCGCAAATCGTTACGGATTTAGAAAGCATCGCTCATGCGTAACTCGGCTTGCTGTTCTCTCACATGATATCCTGCGAACCATGAATGAATGGCAACAAGCCACATATTCCTAGATTTCCGGAAAGCGTTTGACTCGGTGCTCCACTGCAGACTGTTAATAAAGTTACGGGCATACTGAATGGTTCCCAGATATGTGAGTGGCTCGAAGACTTCTTAAGTGGGAGAAACCAGTTGGTTGTCCTCTACAGCGAGACAAGGGTATCGTCAGGAGTTCCCCAAGGAAGCGTGATAGGACAGTTCCTATTCTTTACATACATAAATGATATGCCAGACAGGGTGAGTAGCAGTTTACGGTTGTTTGCTGCTTATGTTCTGGTGTACGAGAAGGTGTTGTTGAGTGAGCATAGGAAGGAACAACATGATTTAGACAAAATTTCTAGATGGTGTGATGAATGGCAGCTTCCTCTAAATGTAGAATAATGTCATAAAGTTCGAATACAACATTAGTAATGTGCTGATTGACAAAGTCACTCAGATTAAATGTGTAGGTGTAACGTTGCAGAGCGATATGAAATGGAACGAGCACGTAAGGACTCTAGTAAGGAAAGCGGACAGCAGAGTTTGGTTTAGTTTTAGCAAAGTGTAGGTCATCCACAAAGGAAAGAGCATATAGGACACTAGTGCCATCCATTCTTGGGTGCTACTCGAGTGTTTGGGATCTCCACCAGGTCAGATTAACGGAAGACATCGAAGCAATTCCGAGTGAGGTTGCTAGATATGTTACCAGTAGGTTAGATCAACACGTGAATATCACAGAGATGCTTCATGAAAAATGGGAATCCCTGGAGGGAAGACGACTGAGAAAATTTAGAGAGCTGGCATTTGACACTGAGCGCAGAACGATTCTACTGCCGACGACGTACATTTCGAGTAACGACCACGAAGATAAGATACAAGAAATTAGCACTAGTACAGAAGCATACAGATAGTCGTTTTTCCCTCGCTCAGTTTACGAGTGTAAAAGGAAAGGAGATGACTAGTAGTGGTACAGGCAACTTTCCACCATGCCCAATACGGTGGATTGCGGAATACGGGGTGTTTATAAATGAATATCGAGGTTTTAACGCTTTATAATATTTATTACATTAAACTTACAGTTACAAATGATATATCAAATGAAAAAGCAACTCAAACAGTTTAACAAAGAACCTTACAAATGTTCAATGTGAGCACCATTTGTCACACGGCACACATCAAGTCTATAGCCGAGTTCTTCCCAAACGTTGATAAGTGTGTCTTCAGTGATTGTAGCAACAGCTGCTTCAATCCGGTTTCTTAATTCAGGGAGGTTCAAAATGGTTCAAATGGCTCTGACAAGGGAACCTCCCCATCGCACCCCCCTCAGATTTAGTTATAAATTGGCACAGTGGATAGGCCTTGAAAAACTGAACACAGATCAATCGAGAAAACAGGAAGAAGTTGTGTGGAACTATGAAAAAATAAGCAAAATATACAAACCGAGTAGTCCATGTGCAAGATAGGCAACATTAGGGACAAAGTACGCTGAGGAGCGCCGTGGTCCTGTGGTTAGAGTGAGCAACTGCAGAACGAGGGGTCTTTGGTTCGAGTCCTCCCTCAAGCGAAAATTTTACTTTCTTTATTTTCGCAAAGTTGCGATCTGACCGTTTATTCATTGACGTCTCTTTCACTGTAATAAGTTTAGTGTCTGTGTTTTGCGATTAGGAGACGAACGGACGTGCCTCTCCAATGGGAACCGAAAACATTTGATCGCAAGTTCATAGGTCAACCGATTCCTCCACAGGAAAACACGTCTGATATATTCTATACGACACTGGTGACGGCATGTGCGTCACTTGCACACTAGGCGAATGGGTAAAAAGATTCTTCTACCTTGCCCGATTTAGGTTTTCTTGTGGATGTGATAATCACTCCCAAAAAAGCGATGAAAACACAAGAGTTTGTCACATAAACTGCAACAAATGAATGCAACCGTTTCGCAGTCGCACAGTTTTCCCTGTGCTCTGTCAAAACATATGTTTTTTACGTTTTCAAATGTTTCCGTGTGTAGACCGTAAAATTATGCATATGTACAAGCAAATCTGAACATGTCCTGGAATGTTGGAGAGCGAAGTTGATTATGTGTGAGAGCCTGAACTTTGATAATTATCTGAAAATAAAAAAATTAAACTTTTTTCTCGAGAGAAGATTTGAACCGCGGGCCTCTCGTTCCGCAGCTGTTCACGCTAACCACGGGACCACGGCGCTCGTAAACTGGCACTCTCACTGATGTTGCCTACGTTGCCATTGGACTACTCAGTTTGTATATTTTGCTTATTTTTTCATAGTTCCACACAACTTCTTCCTGTTTTCTCGATTGATCTGTGTTCAGCTTTTCATGGCCTATCCCTGTGCCAACTTATAACTAAATCTGAGGGAGGTGCGATGGGGAGGTTCCCTTGTCAGAACTATGGGACTTAACATCTTATGTCATCAGTCCCCTAGAACTTAGAACCACTTAAAGCTAACTAACCTAAGGACATCACACACATCCATGGCCGCGGCAGGATTCGAACCCGCGACCGTAGCAGTCGCGCGGTTCCGGACTGTGCGCCTAGAACCGCTTGGCCACAATTCAGGGAGGTCTGCTGGTGCCGGAGGCACGTACATAAGATCCTTGATGAAGCCCCAAAGTAAAAAAATCGCATGGCGTTAGATCGGGTGAACGTGGAGTCCATGCAAAGCAAGCCCTGTCATTGGGCCTCTTGCGGCGCTTGGGTACAGTGAAGTTCAACCAACCGCGTACTTCGCTATGCCAGTGAGGTGGCGCACCATCTTGCCGGAAAATGAAATTCTCTGGATTCTTCCAACTGAGGGAAGAGCCATTGCTCTAGAGTATCAAGGTAAGGAGTGCCAGATACAGTAGGTTAACCAAAAAAGAAAGGCCCATAAACTTTCCGCCGGGATACGGCACAAAAAACACTTGATGTGTGCCGCGTGACAAATGATGCTCACATTGAACATTTTTAAGGTTCTTGGTAAAACTGTTTCAGTTGCTCTTTCATTTGACATATCATTTATAACTGTAAGTTTAATGTACTAAATATTATAAAACGTTAAAACCCCGATATTCATTTAGAAACACCCTGTATGTATTCAGATGTTGATGTGGATGAAGATAGGCCGCAAAATTTCACACCAATGTCTGTAACATCGGGTTGCTGCAGAATCCTTGGAAACATTCTTGGATCGAATGTGAAAAAAATTTCTTGAGACGGAGAAGCTTACGTCCACGAATCAGGACAGTTTTAGAAAGCATTGTTCGTGCGAAACTCAGCTTGCCCTTTTCTCACATTATATGCTGCAAACTATGGATGAAGGGCAACAGTCAGGTTCCACATTTCTAGATTTCCGGAAAGCATTTGATACGGCGCCTCACTGCACACCATTAAAGAAACTACGAACATATGGAATAGCTTCTCTGACACGTGAGTGACTCGAGGACTTCTTAAGACATAGAAACCATTATGTTGTTCTCGACGGCAAGTGTTCATCAGGGACAAGGGTAACCTCAGAAATGCCCCAAGGAAGTGTGATAGGACCGCTGTTGTTCTCTATATACATAAATGATGTCTACGGTAGTTTGCTGATCATGCTGTGGTGAACGGCAAAATGTCGAAACTGAGTCACTGTAAAACGATACAAGATGACTTAGAGAAAATATATAGTTGGTATGATGAATGGCAGCTAGCTCTAAATGTGGAAAAATGTGAGTTAATGCGTATGTGTAAAAAAACAAAACAGTAGTGTTCGGATATAGCATTAGCAGCTTCCTGCTTGATACAGTCACGTCGTTTAAATATTTGGGCGTAACGTTGCAAAGCGATATGAAATGGGACGAGCATGAGAAGATTGTGGCAGGGAAGGAGAATGGTGGACTTCGGTTTTTTGACAGAACTTTGGGAAAGTTTGGTTCATCTGTAAAGGAGACCGCATATAGGACGCTGGTGCAACCTGTTCTTGAGTACTGCTCGAGTGTTTGGGACCCATACCAGGTCAGATTAAACGAATATATTGAAGCAATTCAGAGGGGGGCTGCTACATTTGTTACCGGTATGTTCGAACAACACGCAAGTCTTACTGAGATGGTTTGGGAATTAAGATGGGAATCCCTGAAGGGAAGGCGCCATTATTTTCGAGGAACAGCACCTAGAAAATTTAGAGAACCAACATTTGAAGCTGACTGCAGAACCATTTTAGTGCCGCCAACATACATTTAGCGTAAGGGGCACGAAGAAAAGATACGAGAAATTAGGGCCCATATATAGGCGTATAGACTGTCGCATTTCCCTCGCTCAATTTACGGAAACAGGGAAGGAAATGACTAGCAGTCTTACAGGGTACCCTCCGCCACGCACCGTACGATACTTCCGGAGTATGTATGTAGATGTAGATGCAGATGTAGAGGCCACGTGCTGACCACAGTCCCTCCAATGCCGCCGCGCAGTGACACTGCAGAAGAGGATGACGCAACCAGCCACCGAAAGGCCAATGTCCTACAAAAAGACCAAACCGCCACGGAGTTTACTTCATGGTCACAAAATAAACGTTAGCTGGCATTAGAATACTTCGCGCGTTGCGAAGGAAAGGGTTTATTTGTTCAATTGAACCTTTCGCTAAAAAATCCTCGCACCATCTTCTTTCATTACATATCAGTATCGGCACTCGCGCAACACTGTTTATCCAGTCAATCTCAAAAGCTACGTCGTGGTCCTGAACTCAAACATCAGTTCACAATACAAAGAAAAGTACAAACAACAGAAATCGCGTCATCGACAGCTTCATTCATTGGAAACTGAAAAACATTCTGCCAAAGTCATGTCAGCATTTAGCAAGATTCTCGTCCCGCTCTATTTGCTGCCGGCACCATAAATTTAAGACAGGGTCTAAATTACCAATCTCCCCACCGTGTGTTATGGAACGAGGGCACAGAATATTGGCAGCTGCTGGTTATGAGGCCGTCATGTGGAAACGTTCAACCTGTTAGTGTTGGTGTTGTTGCCAGTTCCATCTTTATTATCATTGACAGACACACATGGACGCACAGTAAACATGAATTCGTCACGGTCATATCACTAATCAGTTACACTGGATACGGAACAGAGTATGACACCTAAAGGCGCCCATACAAGTTCAGAGCCTCACACTCAACAGTTTTATCCAATAATGCGTGAAGTATGAGAAATAAAGCTATGTGTTCGTGTGACTCCACAGACGAAAATCGAATTCATGTTTTGCGTTAAAAGACGGTCAATCTTGCTGTAGAGTCCAGGGGATGTACGACACGCGTTGAAGGGAATATCGGGCTGGTTTCCTGCCTACGTCTCAGAAAGACAACGCACAGCCAGTTAACTTCCAAACACAGACAACAGACTTTATACGATAATCAGAAAGATGATGTACACTATATTGTCCCTTAGATCCAATACGAACAACGACGTGACATATGCCAGCCCTACAGTAGCGGGATAAGGCAAGAAATGTTATCACTTGGCGGAAACCCTGATGAGTGAATGGCGTGATGTAAACGGAACAAAATGCCTGGAAAACAAAGTTTTCTGTGCTAAATTTTTTTGGTGAGACGCAGTTTACAAAGCTGTCACGTATATTCAGAGTGTGAAGTGTAGCATGCCAGCCGTGTAATGTAGGTATGTGAGCATAAAATCGTTCACAGTCACGGAAAGGATTGCTATCAAATTAAATTGAAAGTTTATAGGAAAACTTTTCAAATTTTAGCGCAAATTAGCTACATGGAGGGTAAAAATCGTAGAGGGAGACCAAGAGATGAATACACTAAGCAGATTCAGAAGGATGTAGGTTGCAGTAGGTACTGGGAGATGAAGAAGCTTGCACAGGATAGAGTAGCATGGAGAGCTGCATCAAACCAGTCTTAGGACTGAAGACCACAACAACAACAACAGCTACGTGAACTGAACTCTGTTTTTAGATAAATCCAATCCATATTTTTGTAAACCGGAAATCATGAAGCATTTTATACGCCGATATTCGTTTACCCCTTTAATCTCAACCAGTTTCAAACAAATGGCATTTAGTGTAGATATCTGTCTGCTCGATATTGTCAATGCAATGACCGGAAATTTACAAATCCACACTAATACGTAGCGCTTCGCAGGCGAGCATGCTTTCAAACATCCGTATTTGTACTATTCAATTCATAAACGGTGTTTCGCACAACCAGCATTCTGTGTTACAAATTCCGTTTTCCATTAAGGACGTGACAATAAATGGAAAGACATAGTATTCATTTTATTATACAGTCATGCTTCCCAATAATAATGAAACTGGCAGTTCCGTCGAACAATTACTATAGTTTGTAATGGAAGATCTGTCGAAAGAAGTAAAAACAAATACCGATGCTGTACGTCGCCAATTTTTAGAGGCGATTTGCCGTGTCTTTAAACAGATAAATCAAATACAGTTATTAAGTGAAGTTGGTGGCGGTGTATTGTGTACAGAACTCATGAAAGGTTTCTGCAGCTTCTTGCCTCTTACTTCGGTATCAAAAAATTACACATTTGTACGTAGGCTACATTGTTTCGCCCTCAGTACTGTGGTCATGCAGAAAACGAAGTATTTTATCAAAGGGAACGGTCGAATGAATGTGTCTCTACAACAGGAAAGCGTGTATACAGTCTTCAGATAAACGACTTAAGGATAAGGTAATTTCACTGTAATTCAATGCCACTTTCATTGCTACGATCTCAAGATTCTTCCACAGAAAATTCTTTTAGATGCTTTATCTTGTTTCGGTTTGCAGCGGCGTGCTTTGAGGAGTGAGGAAAATACAGAGACTGATGTAATCACGAATGTCCGTAAATGTTTCTGTAGTCAACATTATCGTTAAAGGAGAGGCAGCCTTTGTGAACGGGCCACGCGGATATAACATTTTATCTTACGTTAAGGTCGTTTTTGCTGGAGGGAAATGCCCTTCCCAGAGGAACAACAAGCAGAAAACTTACAATCGAGTTCGCGTTAGATGTTAATATTTTTACAGCATTCGCAAGTACGGAGTGTTAATTTGTTAGCCAGGTTGATACAGAAGCTGCATGCTAGACATTCCAGGCCATTCCTTACCTGGTAATAACACAGTTGTAAATACTCGTACGGTTTGAGATTTTCAAACTCTTCTTCAATTTCCTTGGACAAATAAGACCTATCCCTGAAGTAATTCGGCTTACATTTCATAAGACACAGAGTTTTCTTTATTTTTTCCTCGTAGAAGTGCAGATCTTCGACATCGGTCTCGAATATATGCGGAGAAGAACGGGCCTTCTCGTCGCAACTCGTCCGGCAGTTTACGATTGTCTGCCTGTAATTTCGGTACTCTGACAACGCCTTTTCCAGATTCGTGACGCAATCGTACCACCTCTCCTCCAGGTAAGCTTCGACGCCGGCCTTGAAGTACTGATCACACGTTTTCTGTTCGTCACTCTCCCCTGCGCTACCGATTAAGTGAACGAGCAGGATGGCGAGAAGACGGCTGCTGCTCATGGTTCTGGCACTGCGCTCCCGCGCCGTTGCAGCGGCCATACTGGAATGTGCGTGGCACAACAGCTGGGCGGGGACAGTGGTGGGGGCCCCGCTCCCCCCCTCCATATCACGTCTGCCGCTCGCCACCCCACGCTTCCGGCTCTGGCAACGAAAAAAAATTGACCTGTTCCTAGCCGCTGACTGGCAACTACGGCTCCTGTCTTACGTAGCGAGCGGAGCTTAGGCGGGAAATAAGAATTTTTAGCGTGTCGCGCAACAGAAGACAGCCTGAGGCGGTAAGGAAGTTTACTGTTTGACGTCCCGCCCACACTGAGATCAGTAGAGATCACGGCTACTAGAATACCCGGCAGGGGTCACGCAGAGGCAGGCTGTTAGCTGTGACGTTACCGAGAACCGTCGCGTCACTGCCGCACTGCGTTGAAACGTACAGTAGGGTGACCAGACGTCACGTATTTTACGGTAGCGTCCCTTATTTAGCTACTTTCAGGAAACATTCCTCACACACAAATAAAGAAAAAATGTTATGTGGACATGTGTCCGGAAACGCTTAATTTACATGTTAGAGCTCATTTTAGTTTCGTCAGTATGTATTGTACTTCCTCGATTCAAATTGTAAATTTTCACAATAAACATGTGTGGGCTGACGAGAATCCGCACGCAATTGTGCAATCACGTCATCAACACAGATTTTCTGAGAACGTTTGGGCAGGCATTGTTGGTGATGTCTTGATTGGGCCCCATGTTCTTCCACCTACGCTCAATGGAGCACGTTATCATGATTTCATACGGGATACTCTATCTGTGCTGCTAGAACATGTGCCTTTACAAGTACGACACAACATGTGGTTCATGCACGATGGAGCTCCTGCACATTTCAGTCGAAGTGTTCGTACGCTTCTCAACAACAGATTCGGTGACCGATGGATTGGTAGAGGCGGACCAATTCCATGGCCTCCACGCTCTCCTGACCTCAACCCTCTTGACTTTCATTTATGTGGGCATTTGAAAGCTCTTGTCTACGCAACCCCCGGTACCAAATGTAGAGGCTCTTCGTGCTCGTATTGTGGACGGCTGTGATACAATACGCCATTCTCCAGGGCTGCATCAGCGCAGCAGGGATTCCATGCGACGGAGGGTGGAGCATGTATCTTCGCTAACGGAGGACATTTTGAACATTTCCTGTAACAAAGTGTTTGAAGTCACGCTGTTACGTTCTGTTGCTGTGTGTTTCCATTCCAAGAGTAATGTGATTTGAAGAGAAGTAATAAAATGAGCTCTAACATGGAAATTAAGCGTTTCCGGACACATGTCCACATAACATATTTTCTTTCTTTGTGTGTGAGGAATGTTTCCTGAAAGTTTGGCCGTACCTTTTTGTAACACCCTGTATAGTCCCGTTTTTCATTAACAATTCCGTATATTTTGAAATATAATTTTTAAGTAGCGTGTAGCATAACCAAATGAAGAGCAAATGTGGTCGTACCCGAAGATAAAACCAGTGTGAACGAGGTCTATCATTTTCAACTTCCTGCAAGAATTCGAGCTCGTTACTGCATTTGTGCTAGCTCTACCTTGCACTAATGCTATTACAGAAAGCCCGTTTTCGATCACAAATCATTTATGAATTGATGAAAAGAACATGTGTAATGTCGAAGCTGTTAAGGAAACAGTTATAACTAAGAGTCTTTTTAAAGATACGACATGTGTTGATTTTTATAAAATTCCGTTTGAAAATATCAAACATCTGCATGACATTCATTTTTCAGTAAAATATAAAAAAGAAGATTATTCAGAAACTATCCACGGCGATTCAGTCTGGAACCGCGCGACCGCTATGGTCGCAGGTTCGAATCCTGCCTCGGGCAAGGATGTGTGTGATGTCCTTAGGTTAGTTAGGTTTAAGTAGTTCTAAGTTCTAGGGGACTGATGACCTCAGATGTTAAGTCTCATAGTTCTGAGCCATTTGAACCATATCCACGGCGAAACTTACAGACCAGTAACTGACATCGAAAAATAAGTGACGTATGTGAACAATAATCATTTTCTACCCTAGTTAAAGACATTGTTATACTTAAGAGCTATATTGTGTTTGCATTTGACAACAATAAAACAATAAAATATTCGCTCGATTAGCAACGCAAAGTATTTCGACAGCTTTTTTGGTGTGAATTTTTAGAAAATGGTACGATAATCTGCGTGGTTCTACAATGAACCAAGTAGTTTAACACAAATCTACAATATAGATATGGTAGTAAGAAAAGCTTCAACAAGATATCCATTCATTTCAACTTATAACTTGGGTTCCAGATTTTGATTTCAGAAACCTGGTCACCCAGGCATTCGGTACACACATATTTAATCAAGATTTTTCCATTTTTTAGTGTATTACTATTATTGTGACTGTTATTAAGCTTCAGTAAGTTAGACACTGTTTTTTTTCGCCTGGGGAAAGAGGATACACCTGTAACATGAGTAATATGAGGAAACCCCTTTATTTTCAGTAACGCAGCACTACGTCGAGGGAGGCCATTCTGAAAATGTGCATTCCTTTGCTTAAGTTCTTTTATTTCTGTTTACATAATTTCTAATTGTTTGTGCAAGCACACGTTGTAGCCTTCGCAGCAGTGTTTGCTTTCCATGGTTAACGTTTTATCTAGTAGTGAGTTATTCGTTTGTTGCTTTTATATTCACCTGTAAAATATCTTCTGTTTCTTTACGGTAGTTTCATTCTTGTGACTGAGCATTTCTCTCATTATTAAGCTCATTACCATGCCCTAAATCAGCATCGAGGGGTTCAGATTTCGAGTTGGAACAGCATCAGTCTTGAACTTGCGTTACGAAGGAACAATCAACAGTTCAGTTCTCAAATCCCTTTCATAATCCGAATCAGTAAAATATACTGAGCAGACTCGAGCATTTTCAACTGAAAGCGAATCTGCACGTTTACAAGCATTTATCCATTTTCGTTTCGTCTTATGGTTTTTAGACGATATATGAAACTTAATTTATTTACTAGTCTGTTGTGGCTAGCACGACTGGAAATCGCGGAGCAAACCATTATTTTTCACCTAAAAACTTACTCTAAAAAAATCCCCCAAGCCACTGAAAATAACAGCGTAACTCTGAACTCAGTTGCCAGTCATTTATAAAAGTTCACACTGCCGTAAACAATCTCGTTCTTTTCTTGGCAATGCAATTACAACACAATATGTTATCGCTATAGTGGGTTACTGAACGATAGTTGGGTTCACTCTTGACTTCAGCGTTGCGGCTTGGTACTGCGCATACATCTCGTCATCCTTACCGTGTATTCAACTAGTAGAGATGGAGCACGCACTCGGAGTGTTTCAGGGATGGGGAAGGAGTTCGGCCGTTCCCTTTCAAAGGAACCATCCCGGAATTTGGTTGTTGGTTGATTCGGTGGAAGGGACCAAACAGTGAGGCCATCGCTCCATCCAGATGAGGGAAGGATGGGGAAGGAAATCGGCCGTGCCCTTTCAAAGGAACCATCCCGGCATTTGCTGAAGCGATTGAGAGAAATCACGGAAAATCTAAATCAAGATGGCTGGACGCGGGTTTGAACCGTCGTCTTCCCGAATGGGAGACCAGTGTGCTAACCACTGCGCCACCACGCTCGGTCCGGAATTTGCCTGGAGTGACTTAGGGAAATTGCGGAAAACCTAAATCTGTATGGCCAGACGCGGATTTGAACCGTACTCATCCAGAATGGGAGACCAGTGTGCTAACCACTGGGCCACCGCGGTCGATGAAGACAGCTGGATCTTCCTAGTCGACAATTACACCGTACTATCATGGAACGAATATCTACGAGGGTTGGAACTTCAATAGTGGCAACTATTTATTTACAGCTCGTACAAAATAGATACGTGTTTCAAAGTTTTACTGACCTTCAGAGTAGTCATCAGCATTGTGTATAACCCGCTGCCTGCAATGTGGAGGTCGTAGGATACTCTTAGCAGTCCCAATTGTGTTGAGAGTTCGAGCGGCGCGGTCTATTGCCCAACGAATTTGTAACAGTTCTAAAGCGAATGCCTTGAAGTGTTTCCTTCAGTTTATAAATCGAGTTGAACTCACGAGGACTTCAGTCAGGGGAGTGCAGTAGGTGATATAGCTCTTAGCAGCCCCATCAGTCAAACAAATCAGTAACAGATTGCACTGTATGTGCTTGAGAATTATCCTACAAAATGATGGTCAGGTCCTGCAGAAAGTGTCATCACTTCTGTCTCTAAGCTGGTCGTAGGTTCCTAAAATGAACAGCAGAGAGACAGAACTGATGACACTTTCTGCAGGATCTCACCATCATTTTGCAGAACAATGCTCAAGCACGTACAGTGCAAGCTGTTACTGATTTGTTTCACTGATGGGGCTGCTAAGTGCTATACCACCTACTGCACTCCCCTGACTTAAGCCCTCACGAGTTCACCTAAATTTCTAAACTGAAGCAAACACTTCACGGCATTCACTTCAGAACTGTTACAAATTCGTCGGGCAATGGACCGCGCCGCTCGAACTGTCAACACAATTGGCACTGCTAAGAGTATCTTACAACTTTCACATCGCTGCAGTGGGTAATACACAATGCTGGTGACTACTTTGAAGGTCAGTAAAACTTTGAAACACGTATCTATTTTGTATGAGCTCTAAATAAATAGTTGCTACTATTAAAGTTCCAACACTCGTAAATACACTGTGTCAGGGTCCGCGCTTTTTGTGTTTACACAGTGAGTGTACGAATGTGTGCAAACTTTGCGTACCACTTAGCGCGCAAATGGACAAAACATCTGAACTGTCTTCTCAAGCCCATGGTGTCACACTCAAAACAAATATGAACCCGGTCCTGTAAGGTAGCTAATATTAGGTGCGGATCGTAATAACAATCATCAGAAATGCTGCTGTCACGTAACTAGAATGCATGAATTAATAAAAGTGAAGGTTTTGGATCTATTCTAGAAAGACAAAACAGCTATTCCCTTTTTTTATTCTACATATAATTTATCAGCTGTGCTTTCAGGAGTGAAGTGATACACAACAATCATGTTCAATTAATGTGTACACTCAATAACAAAATACGAGTATTTAACTCTTGGACGTATTGAATTGACGATTATAAATCGTTATCTCTACATATGAAAATAATTTATCAGAGGAAAGAATGGTTAAAAATCTTCATCAGCTCATTTACATCCATGTTATTGTAGCTGGTCAATGCACTGAGTTGTTGGAGAATAAATTTACCTTTTGAACCAATAAAAAAAACTCTCATGTACGCAATGTGAGGGCAGGTTAGTATCCAAGTTTTTGACATACAATGCTCAAAGCGTACGCAAGTTGGAGTGAGCAAAATCTCGACTCAACATTTACTGTGGCCTAATGCGTGATGGTACTTACCAAGCTGCATCTGCAACGGCGTTGTGTCCGTGCTGGATGTGAAACGCTGATTCCCTATTCTGGCCTTGACTGAATTCACTCGGTCTCAACTTCCCTACATTCTGTAGAATGTTTATCTTTCCCTAGTCAAAATAATGGCTATTGCACACTCGCTAAGGGTTGGAGCGACGTGCACAATTTCTTAGCATGCAAAAATTCCCGCAGGAATAATTAACTACCTCTTTGCTATCTGTCACCACGATACGTGAAGCGTATCGTCCACACTTCGCACAAAGCGAAGCTCTCGACGCCCTCGCTATTTTCCACATACTTGTGCAGTTCGCCGCGAGACGAAGGAGATACCTAGCCATTTTAGTTCTCAAAATGCTTTTATATAATGGGGATCTCCCCACCGTGTCGCGTCTGCATCGCCCAGTATGGCTTCAGCCAATCGCCGTCTTGCTAGAGGTGAATTTTATTTTTCTTGCTGGGTCGCAGCCTAGCCCTGTTAATGCCGTGCAGCCACTTACCCTCGGTCCCGGCCATATTTACGTTAAAAAGAGTTATGTATTGTCCTGCCCTTATCCCTTTCTGTGCTGAAGCTTGCTGTTCTCTTGTTAAGTGGGGTTTTCCTATGTCATTAACCACCTGCTCGGTTCATATCCAAATTGTATTTCACTTTAAGTTGTGTATGTATCCCCATGTCCATATATTGGTAGATATTGTTTTGTTTGTTTTCAGTACATGAGATTAACTGCAATTGCCTTTTGTTGATATATTTATTATTTTCTGAGGATCTCATACTGTATCGTACTGTCGTTATAGATCAAGCTCATGTAAGATCCATAAAATCCGGACACCTTACAACTGAACTTAAACGCATTTTCAATATGAAATTCTTTTATTTTGCATATTACTTACTCGTTCTCTGCTGGTGACACGAGCTGATTCCAAAATCGTGCTACACAAATGCTCTTCTTCTTGCTTATCACTGGCAGTCAATCTGCTTAACATCGTTTTTTTACTATATTAGTTACGACATTAACAGAAAATACAACATTTAAGAAACAGAGCACTGTGCTACAGAGAAGTTCTTCGAAAGAAATAACTTGTCACTCTTGAATCAGATTTCCATGACAAAAGTCATGGGAACCTCCTAATATCGGTCGGACCTCCTTTTGCCTGGCCTACCACAGCAACTCTATGTAGCATGGATTCAACAAGTCGTTCGAAGTCCCCTGCAGAAATATTAAGCCACGCTGCCTGTATGGCCCTCCATAATTGCGAAAGTGTTACAGGTACACGATTTTCTGCACGAACTGACTTGTCCATTATGTCCCAGGCATGTTGGATGGGATTCATGTCGGGTGATCTGGTTGGCCAAATCATTCGCTCGAATTGTCCAGAATGTTCTTCACACCAATCAGTTTGGCCCGGTGATATGGTGCATTGACATCCATAAAAATTCCATCGTTGTTTGTGAACACGAAGTCCATGAATGGCTGCAAATGGCCTCCAAGTAGCTGAACATAACCAGAAGACCTAGTCCATTCTATGTAAGCACAGCACACACCATTATGGTTCCACCAAAAGCTTTCACAGAGCCTTGTTAACCGTTTGGGTCCATAGCATCGTGGGGTCTGCGCCACACTCGAACCCTGCCAATATCTCTTACCAACTGAAATCCGGACCAGACCACGGTTCTCCTCTCGTCTAGTGCCCAATCGATCTGGTCACAGCCCAGGAGAGATGCTGCGAGCAATGTCGTGCTGTTAGCAAAGGCACTCGAATCTGTCCTAACAGATACGTTTGTCATACGTCCCAAATTGAATTATGCGGCTATTGTTGCTTGTCTATTAACACTGACAACAGTATGAAAACGCTGCTGCTCTCGGTCGTTATATGAAGGCCGTCAGCCACTGCGTTGTCCATGGTGAGAAATGAGGCCTGAAATTTTGTATCCTCGGCACATTTTTGACGCTGTGGATCTCGGAGTATTAATCCCCTAATGATTTCCAAAATGAAATTCCCCATGCTTCTAGCTCCAACCACCATTTCTCGTTCAAAGTCTGTTAATTTACGTCGTGCTGCCACAAGCACAGCGGAAGTCTTTCCTCATGAATCACGTAAGTAAAAATGACAGCTTTGTCAATGCACTGTCCTTTTATACCTTGTGTATTCGATACTACCGCCACCTATATATGTGCATATCGCTACCCCATGACGTTTGTCATCTCAGTGCACGCTTTAGCTTCTTTTTCCTTCGATTTCACTTTCGTGCATATGTTCTTTCTCAATACCTTGTCGCCACACTATGAAGAATAGTCTTTTCACTCGTTATTCTATCTTTGAAAGCCACGTTTTTTAAAATCATTAAGCTATATCTGACTTATACATCTGCAGCTGTAGTTTACCTTCTTCTGTCCTTATTTCATTAAAAAAACAATGATGGTACTTCTTGACCTGATCTGTTTGAACTAAGGAAAAAACCAGGAAAACAGTGTCTCGTGTCATCAAGCACAATAACAGTAATTAATTCAAAACTATAACTATTTGTCCCATCGATACAAATGCCAGGGTTGGAACTTTAATAGTGACAACTATTTATTTACAGCTCGTACAAATTAGGTACATGTTTCAAAGCTTTACTGACCTTCAAAGTAGTCACCAGCACTGTGTATAATCCGTTGGCAGCGATGTGGAAGTTGTAGGGTTCTCTTAGCAGTGCCGGTTGTAAATAAACTGGAAGCAGTCTTGATTGGTTAACTTTTTTAATGGTGACCGGTTTCGATCTTTTCATCAGATCATCTTCGGACCATGAATGTCTGCTGGAGGCGGTGGCGCATGACAAACCTCTTGTTTGTGGCTGGTGGTCTACAGTGCAGAGGTCCGCAATCGGTCCTGTCGACTACGTTGCAATTGGTCAGCTCTGCTTTCATCTTGCAATCAAGACTGGCAGCCTTTACCACTTATGTTAGCCGCTCGAAACCAGAGAGAATCTCTTCTGATCCAAAGTGACACATAGTACAGAGTCGAGTGGAGGGTCTGAATCAGAGGCTCAGACGGTTCTGCGACCGTGTGGGCTGCAGATTCCTCGACTTGCGCCATAGGGTGGTGGGGTTTCGGGTTCCGCTAAATAGGTCAGGTGTCCGCTATAAGCAGGAGGCGGCTACACGGGTAGCAGGGACTGTGTGGCGTGGACTGGGCGGTTTTTTAGGTTAGAGGGTCTCAGGAAAACACAAGAAGGGCTTCAGTCACAAAGGATGCAGGCTGAACACAGGAAAAACGTAGTTAGAGGAACCATTGGTATAACAGTTGTATACTGTCGTAGCTGTGCTGGGAACGTACCAGAGCTCCAAGCGCCAATAGAAAGCACTGATGCTCAAATCGTTATAGGCACTGAAAGCTGGCTAAAGCCGGATACAAGCTCAGCCGAAATTTTTGCGAAGAACCTAACGGTGTTCCGGAAGGATAGACTAAACATGATTGGCGGCGGCGTATTTGTTGCTGTCAGAAGTAGTTTAACTTGTCGCGAAATTGAAGTAGATACTCCCTGTGAGTTGGTATGGGCAGAGGTCACTGTTGGCAACCGGAATAAAATAATAGTTGGATCCTTTTACCGACTTCCCAATTCAGATGATACAGTTGCTGAAAGGTTCAAAGAAAACTTAAGTTTGATTTCAAACACGTACCCGACTCATACAATAATAGTTGGTGGTGACTTTAATTTACCCTCGATATGTTGGCGAAAATACATGTTTAATTCCGGAGGTACGCATAAAATATCATCCGAAATTGTGCTAAACGCATTCTCTGAAATTATTTCGAGCAGTTAGTTCATGAGCCCACGCGAGTAGTAAACGGTTGTGAAAACACACTTGACCTCTTCGCAACAAATAGTCCTGAGTTAATAACGAGCATCAAAACCGATTCAGGAATTAGTGAAAACAGGGTTGTCGTAGCGAGATTGAATACTGTAATCACCAAATCCTCGAAAAATAAGTGAAAAATATACCTATTCAAAAAAGCAGATAAAAATTCACTTGACGCCTTCCTGAGAGACAATCTCCACTCATTCCAAATTAATAATATAAGTGTAGACCAGATGTGGCTTAAATTCAAAGAAATAGTATCGGCAGCAGTTGAGAGATTTATACCAAATAAATTGACAAACGATGGAGCCAATCCTCCTTGGTACACAAAACGGGTTAGAACACTGTTACAGAAACAACGAAGCAAACATGCCAAATTTTAACAGACGCAAAATCCCGAAGATAGGCGATCTTTTACAGAAGCTTGAAATTTAGCGCGGACACAACAGTTTCCACAACGAAACTTTGTCTCGAAATCTGGCAGAAAATCCAAAGAGATTCTGGTCGTATGTGAAGTATGTTAGCGGCAAGGAAAATCAATGCCTTCTCTGCACGATAGCAATGGGGATACTATCGAAGACAGTGCTGCCAAAGCAGAGTTACTAAACACAGCCTTCCGAAATGCCTTCACAAAAGAAGACGAAATAAATATTCCAGAATTCAAATCGAGAACAGCTGCCAACATGAATAACGTAGAAGTAAATACCCTCGGAGTAGTGAGGCAACTTAAATCACTTAATAAAAGCAAGTCTTCTGGTCCAGACTCTATAACAATTAGGTTCCTTTCGGAGTATGCTGATGCATTAGCTCCATACTTAACAATCACGTACAACCGTTCGCTCGACGAAGGATCCGTACCCAAAGACTGGAAAGTTGCACAGGTCACACCAATATTCAAGGAAGGTAGTAGGAGTAATCCACAGTCCCATATCGTTAACGTCGATATTCAGCAGGATTTTAGAACATATATTATGTTCGAACATTATGAATTACCTCGAAGAAAACGGTCTATTGACACACAGTCAACATCGGTTTAGAAAACATCGTTCCTGTGAAACACAACTAGCTCTTTATTCACATCAAGTGTTGAGTGTTATTGACAAGGGATTTCAGATCGATTCCGTATTTCTGGATTGCCAGAAGGCTTTTGACAGTGTACCACACAAGCGGCTCGTAGAGAAATTGCGTGCTTATGGAATATCGTCTCAGGTATGTGACTGGATTTGTGATTTTGTACCTACCATCTCTAGTCTTGGTTACTTGAGTGCTAGCAGGCCAGAAATCTTGTATTTTGTTACTACCTTGTGTTTTCATGTGGTGCAGGTATGCCCCTGCTTTCAAATACATAGTGTCCGACGTAGAAAGAACTACCACGTGACTTTATCTAAAGGGTAACACTATCCACGCATTTTCACATTAAGTAACAAAATGTTTCTTTTAGTCTGTTGCACCACGTCACTGATTTTAAAGAATAATTCGAATTCAGTCTCTTCTGACACGGTTGACACATCAAGTTTAAGTGATGTGAACAGTTTTTGCTTAGGAACGTCTGGAAGATTGCCCAATGTGTATTCAATTTTTTCACTACATCCCTTCTCTGATGCCAGTACGATTCTTTCGCGGCACATTAAATTACGATCCCGGTTAAGCACCTTCCCGCATAAAATACACAGATTTTGCAACCTTCGTTGTCGAGCGATACGTTTAACTTTACTTGTTGTGCCTGTAATAGGTTTTTCAAAAATTCTTGTGTTGATCGTAGATTTTTCCGTACCACGAAAATGTGTATTTTTTACCTTTATTCGTTGTGTTGCTGATGATACGGTCTCAGTTTTGATTCAAAAACCAGAATACCCTTGCACGTTAACCACACTGCAAAAAATTCATGGAACGTCATCGACAACAGCTTACTCGATACATACGAAAGAGACTATTTACACTGCAAGACTTCACACATCAAGCCACTAAGCAATGAGTGTTTTAGTTTGCTGTGTCTTACAGTTTCGGCTCATCCTGTCCTAGATTTGGGTCCCTGGAGCTATAGTTGCGCGTCAGAGACTACCGAAAAGTCAAAAATTGTGCCCCAGTCATGGCCTCTGGAAAGTAGTTATGGCAGCATGTTCTCTCAGTCAGGAGTGCCAAAGGTATCAGTCACGATTCCGTTGTTGTTCGTTGCATGTCAGTGACATCTCATTCGTTTCATCGCGTAAACATCACTTCTCTGTCGACGGCCTCTATTTAAGTGCCAGACCTGTAGATATCAGTACTACCTTCATCCAAATGAATGAAGGCCAATTCACACTAGACATCAACACGACGGCAGGAAATGTCATCTACTGATGGTTGTGCGTTCCCATTAGATGGAACATCAGTACAGCCCCACTTTGTTAAAAGACATTTCGCTATCCAACACTAACCGCATCTCAAAAATTTAGTTTCCAGTCTGGCATTTGGAAACAGGGCCCATCTTCAGTGGCATCTGATACAGAGGACAAACAAGAAAATACTTACAACTGATATCTGCAACATGTGAGTTAACGAGCATTGCGCTCTCATTTAAATATATGGCCGAAAGAGTCAGCCTACAGGAATTGTGAAACGAACCCTGTCGTCGAGGACCGCGTGCCACAAAGGGTGCAGATTCACCACGAGATGGGGAAATTCACAGGCGTCTATTGTCTATTGAGGTCTAAGCGCTGTAGTGTGCGAGTGAGACAGACGAGAACCTACGTCATAGGGAAACCCAGCAGAATCCGTTTGTGACCGAGGAGACGTAGCAGTGTTGAGTATGGCGGACGTATGATCGGCCATAAAGGGAGACATATATGAAAACTATTTAATTCTGTAGGAATGCAGTAATTTTAATCTGCCACCCTTCATAAATTTTCATGGTGATCCCAATAAAACTTGAATACTGATCATATCTATAATAGTTCAGGAGTTACTGTTAAAGTGAAATTAACAAGTTTTGTAACAAAGACCTGAATGCTAGAATCTGAACGCTTTGGTCGATCTTAAGGATCGACATTTCATATAGAAGTGCATCATAAAAATGACAAACATTGTAAATATCAACTCTGTAACTTTATTTGTTTAAAAGATATAGTAAATTAAAATTATCTGTATTTTCAGTTAAGCATCTGATCATCATTTCCTCCACACAAAACACATTCAACAATGACAGCATGACACCTTATTGAATCATTAGGTAATAGAATATTTGTTGTATAGTTTAGTGAATAACAGTTACATTTGTTCTTTATTTATTTATCAGAAAGCACATTGGTGCAAGGCTACTGGCCGTGACATTCAAAGTTAAGAAGGAAATTGTATTGGTTTTATGTAAAAGAGCCGGCCTGGGTGTCCGAGCGGTTCTAGGCGCTACAGTCTGGAACCGCGCGACCGCTACGGTCGCAGGTTCGAATCCTGCCTCGGGCATGGATGTGTGTGCTGTCCTTAGGTTAGTTAGGTTTAAGTAGTTCTAAGTTCTAAGGGACTGATGACCTCAGAAGTTAAGTCCCATAGTGCTCAGAGCCATTTATGTAAAAGAATTTAACGTTTATTGTGTAATGGAGATTATTGTTACTTTATTTAGAACGTGAAAGTGGTCAAGCTGTGATTATTTAAATATGTTAAAATGTAAAGTAATGTAGAATAAGTTGTAACCAATCAGATGGACGGCTTCAGGAAAGGGAACTGCGCTAGTCAGTTGAGCGAAGATGTTTTTTTTTAATCTCTTTTTGTTCGTTTTCGTTCGTTGTATCTACTCTGGGCGGACGTCGAAAGACACTCGTTTCAGTTCGTTGTTGATCTAGTAATTCAGTTTTTTTTATTACAGAGGGCAGCGAAAGACACCCGTTTCAGTTCGTTGTTGATCTAGTAATTCAGTTTTTTTTTTTTCTTTTATTAGAGCGGGCAGCTAGCCCTCTGACCGAAGACGCTGAGCTACCGTGCCGGCAACGATGTTCGGCGCACGGGAAACGCTGCGAAAGCGGATAGTCGGTCTTTAGCCAGCTAGGAAGTGAAACGACTTATAAGGTGTCAAGTTGTCTGGTATCGCGGGACTTAGTCTCCGAGCGGTGAGCAGCCGCGCACACGGTGTGAACTCTTAACTTTTCGCATAGTTAACGAGGTGGAGTATCAAATTTGTATTTCGCGATGAGATTGTGAATGATCGAACTGTGTTAAATGGATATGCGCTAGAGTGTAACAGTATCTCTAAATACGATCACTTTCGGTATTAGTTTGCTTTCTGAATAAACATTATTCTAACCGAATCGCAACTGTGTGGCCTACATCAATTATGAGTCGCTAATTTATTTCCCGACATTATCATTACTGTTATTATATGTTATGTTAACTTTGTATTTCGAAAACCTGCCATCAGCCAGACAATTTAACCAAAGGGTCACAAGTGTCTGATTTAGAGCTTGTAATGCGACACGTGCTGTTCAACCCCTAGACGAGTGTGAGCGAAGACATTTCGACAAAGAGCAACCTCATGTGAGCCTAAACATCTTTGGGGGGTGTTAGCTCGCAAACATAATAACATTTATATACTTGACTGTAGAAACATAGGTTACGCACATATTGTGC
Source organism: Schistocerca piceifrons (assembly GCF_021461385.2). NCBI lineage: Eukaryota > Metazoa > Arthropoda > Insecta > Orthoptera > Acrididae > Schistocerca > Schistocerca piceifrons. The sequence continues at coordinate 128,495,172 of NC_060149.1, forward strand.
ACGTCCATATCAAACGACGTGCGTGTCAATTTCTTTTAATTCCAGTCATGTTAAGTTGAAGTGGATCTAGAAACATAGAAACCTGTAGCTATTTAAAATGTGATTACAGCCATGTCTAGGGGACCACGCTAGGATCCAACATCTGTCCCACCTCACAGTACATGTCAACGTGAGTATAAGCTACACCTGCCAAACGCCAAACGGCCACACTACCGGGCCACACCGGACACCACTGTCACGTAACGAGAGCATGGAACTGATGGACCAGCCAAAGACTCTATATTGAAGGGATCTTGCTATCTCTGAGATCATATTTCGGTACATCTGTAACATGCACTCATATATGTATCGAATACCGCACTTGGACAATTAGCATTAAGGGTAGAATATTTAAAATACATAAAGGTAGAATTTATGTAGAGGGATAAAACTGATGTCAAATGTCGCGAATAACATACCGTACAAGACGATCATAATGCAACAAAATCTGTGTCTTCAGTCAGTTAGGACCTGCATCCAGGAGTGAACCAATATATCTTGTCAAATTAGACAGTATTACATGTAGGAAACCGAAGGAAACTCTAATCCGAACCTTTCCGGCTTAAACACTGTTTTTATTTTATTTTGGTATATGAGAGGATTCATACAGCATAAAATTTGACACAGTGAAGAGCAACGTACATACTGTTCAAATGGTTCAAATGGCTCTGAGCTCTATGGGACTTAACTTCTCAGGTCATCAGTCCCCTAGAACTTAGAACTACTTAAACCTAACTAACCTAAGGACATCACACACATCCATGCCCGAGGCAGGATTCGAACCTTCGACCGTAGTGGTCGCACGGCTCCAGGCTGTAGCGCCTAGAACCGCTCGGCCACTCCGGTACATACTGTATTTAATACTTTGTAGATTATCATAAACATGATATTACAGTAAAATCACATAGAAGCTAACCTGCTCTTCCAACATAAAGACATATGAAACGCAGTATATTGAAGATACTGTCAGCGTGTTTCGTTATGTGAGTGTATATCTCCAATTTCTCCAGGAAGTTCAATAATGCACTTTTTCCAGCCTTCTGAATAATAGTGATTTTTTAGTGACGTCATTAACAGTATGCATGCACTCTCTTAAAAAAACACTAACTGCTGTGGGATTGGACTCATTAAGAGTAACATGCTCTCTAAAGCTCGTTTTGAAGTTTCTCCCGATGTGCCTAACCACACACAGTCACTACAAGATATTTTATTTTGTATATTCCTCACATATCAAATGCCTGGTTGTTATCCAAGTTATGTATAATGCGTGATCCTGCAGTCTCCTGTGTCTTGAAACCAATTTTCAGTCAAGTTTTCAGAAAGAAACGACTTATCTTATCGAAAATGTGCCCCAGCTGCCACTGAAGATTGGCTCAATGGCAGACTACGGGTCTGGTAACTAAATATTTTACATATACATAAAACACATCAAATAATATTTATAAGGCAATGCATAGAGGCTGTTTACCTGAGCCATTACGTTTTTTTCTCGAAATACTAAATAACGTCAAAAAACTGTATATTTCTCCTTCAGCGAAGGTTCAGTGTTAAAAAACGGTTACCTGATGAAATTTTCGTCATCAATTCACGTTATTATTTACTCAAAGTATAGACTTTTTCTCTGAAAGTTTATTGTAAAACCTAAATTATTTTTTGCTTGGACATATCTGCCATTTCTTGTAGAAGAACACTCAATGGAAGAAGTATACAAGTCGTCCTAGAACTTTTGCAATACGTCACGTAAACAAAACAAAATGATAAAACATGATGTTAGGAAGAACTTCGCTTACAGCGGGTAAAATTGTTGTTTATTAAAACACGACCGGTATCGCGACTTCAAGTCGCATCATCAGCTGAACCTGCACAGTAAAAGGCAAAGTACAGTGTCATCGCATATTGTGGATATTAAGATTAATAAAAGAATTTCTAAAATACACTCACAACGTTAAATGATTTTAGGTATGCTCATCGCTCCTAGTCAAAATTTACTATTCGGAGAGTATCGTAAATATTATGGCGAGCGAAAGTTAAGAATACGTGCTCCATTCTTTAAAATTTGCCTACATCTTAAAAGAAAAAAGAAAATATTTTATAATGAACGGACGATAAGTTTTTTTTTCTTTTGAAAAAAAGAGCCCGCGTTATCGATAAAGAATTGTTACTGCTAACATGATTAGTCGCAGCACATGCAAATGGCTATGTGGAAAGTATCAGTGTTTTACCAGTGTGACAGCAGAGGAGCTCAGTGCAGGGCAAGGCAAAAGCGGCCCTCACGGAAGACAATGAGAGACTAGCTGGCTGGCGGAACGGAAGCTATCCATGTGGACAGTGTGACGTCATATACTCACTACTACGAGCGCTGGGTCGCTACCTTTAGAAGCGAAAATAAAATTCTAAATTATTCTCGCTTGTAAAGGTAGCAACACAGCGCTCCTAGTCATGAGTATCTGACGTCACACTATGCACATGGATAGCTTCCGTTCCGCCAGCCAGCTGGTCTCTCTTTGTCTTTCGTACGGGCCGCTTTTGCCTTGCCCTGCACTGAGCTGCCCTGCTGTCACCCTGGTAAGAAAGTGATGCTTTCCACATAGTAATTTGCATGTACCGTGACTAATCATGTTAGCAGGGACAGTTCCTTGTCGACAATCGGCCCTCTTTTTTTTAAAAAAAAATTAGCGTCTGCTCACTATAAATTTTTTTCCTTTTTAGATGCAGGCAAATTTTAAAGAATGGACGCCTTCGTTACCTTTCGCTCACCATAGTATCAACGATATTCTCTGAATAGTAAATTTTAACTAGGAGCGATGGTATGCCTGTGATCGTTTAACATTGTGAGTATATTTTAGACATTCCTTTATTAAGTTTAATACCCATAAAAAGGGTTGACACTGTACTTTGCTTTTTACCATGTAGGTTCATCTAATGATGGGGCTTGAAGCCACGAAACCGGTCGTATTTTTAACAAACAACAATTTTACCAGCTGTAAGCGGAGTTCTTCCTAACACCATGCCTTTCAACAGCTTCGATTGCTCGAATATGAAATAGTTTGTGATAAAATGATAAAGCAAAGGCTAGGAAGACGCAGTTGCATGAAACCTGCAGCTGTGAGTGAGCGCAATAAACTTTTGGATGTTAGCAGACGACAACACCCTCCCCCCTCCGCCTCCCCCTCTCAGCAACGTCAGATTTTCTTCCGAGAAACCTTGACGACGTGACGCTCTGTTGCGTCCCGTCCCGTTCTGTTGACGACCTACGTGAATGCCACCATTTGAAATCCACTGAGCAATATTTTGACTTTCCGTCCCTTCCCGTTTTGTTCCATTAAGTGTGAACCGAAAAAATCGTTCAAATGGCTCTGAGCACTATGCGACTAAACTTCTGAGGTCATCAGTCCCCTAGAACTTAGAACTACTTAAACCTAACTAACCTAAGGGCATCACACACTTCCTTGCCCGAGGCAGGATTCGAACCTGCGATCGTAGCGGCCGCGCGGTTCCAGACTGTAGCGCCTACAACCGCTCGGCCACCCCGGCCGGCTGTGAACCGACCTTGACGATCTGTCATCAGTGTTGAGATGAACCCAAAATCTGAGTCTTAAACTAAGTGCAAGAAAGTTCAAGTTATTTTAGTATCCCATTACGAATTAATCAGTCAAGAGTTCCGCAAACAGATGCCACCTATTCTTCTCGATGGCATCCCAATACTGTATCAGAAACATACTGTACTGCATCATACTTAGCATTTAAGCATACTTAACAAACAGATTGCAAAAGGTTGTGCTGACCAATTCAGACAATGTCAAAAATATTGAAACTATTAGTAACTGGGAAAAAAGATCACGAAGGGCGGCCCACAGTGTTCAATTTTGGGTCCACTCGTATTCATTACATATGTGAATGAACTTCAACTTAACATTCAGCAAGCAAAATTGGATCTTTTGGCAGATGATACTAGTGTTATAATAAATCCCATTGGAGAGAAAGTAACAGATGTGTTGGTAAATGATACTTTCCTAAGAATTATTAAGTGGTTCTCTGAAAATTGACTCTCCCTAAATTTTGAAAATTCATGCTAAATTCAGTTCTGTACAACAAAGAGAGTCGTACCAACGACTGATCTAGCACAGAAGCATGAGTCTGCAAATGGGATGGAATGCTCCAAATTTTTTGATGTACATGTTGATGAAAACTTGAAATGGAAGAAGCGTATTACTGATCTTCTCAAACAATTAAGTTAAGCTACTTTTCCTCTTCGTATAATTGATAAGCCTGGAATCAAATGTGTCAACTTCCTGACGTATTGTGGTGTCACCGCCAGACACCACACTTGCTAGGTGATAGCCTTTAAATCAGCCGCGGTCCATTAGTATACGCCGGACCCGCGTGTCGCCACTGTCAGTAATTGCAGACCGAGCGCCACCACATGGCAGGTCTAGAGAGACGTACTGGCACTCGCCCCAGTTGTACAGTTGCACTGACAAATACGCTCTCATTTGCCGAGACGATAGTTAGCATAGCCTTCAGCTACATATGCTACGACCTAGCAAGGCGCCGTATTCAATTGATATTGAGATTCTATTAATGTATCATCAAGAGCGATGTTCTACAAATGTGGATTAAAGTTAAGTATTCCAGAAGCTACGTACTTTTCTTTATAGCATTCGTTACGTATCCTGTTTCAGACCTCACGCCTGCCTGCGTGAGTTTAAGCGCGTGCCTTTCGGCTTCCTCTCATTGTGTCTAGGCTGTCTTGTCTAGACACAACACATATTTTGCATATTTCCACTCAATAACGTATTACGGAATAATTTTCTGAGGTAATTCATCACTTGTATGCATGCATCTACAGACGTTGTGCGTAACTGGATGGGTGACGCGCGTAAGATTGGAACAGAACAGTCTTCACAGAACGGAAGTTACAGTATTGGAATGTGACTAACTGACCTATGTCACTAGCGTCAGTCGGTTGTGCCAGTTTGGGACATCTGTTACGGTCTTCCCGAAAGCAAAATGTCCACGTGCATTGATTACATGGAACTCTGCTTGTTCTGTTCCTTCACAGGACGTCGAATGTAGCATGTACAGTCTGCTCCTACTTCTGGTCAGTTCCAAATTAAATCAGAGACAATGTTGCAGGGACATTTCGTAAAAGGTAGAAGAAGATGCGTAGAGAGACCATATTGAGCTTTGCTCAGGATCCGCGAATGCGAGAATACTTTGTGACTCCCATCTACATAGGGAGAGATGGCTAATCGTAATAAAATCTTACCGAATTTATGGAGTGTTTTGGCCAAGGAACGTAGTTTGCACCTCATTTCTGCTGATGGCTATTTCCTACACTAACAAACAGTATTTGTGTAATGTGATGTAGGCAGTGTAACAGGGTTCACGGTATGTCCACATGTATATAGCACTCACAAAGTGATGGATAGGGATTGTTCAGCAATGATACATAACTTGAAAATCATGCTGCAATGTCGCTGGCTGACAGTGTCACGAGATCGACGCAATGAGGCATTTTGCTAACGTGACAAGTCATCGAGAGTGGTGGTTGTAGCTCGAGTAATTGGGTAAAATACATTTGGATTATGGAAAACCTGGTGAAATCACAAAAATTGATGGAAAATCCATAACTGAGGTAAATATGACAAAAATATGAATGAAAGAGGGTACTTACATGCTTGCCTGGGTGTACATTCCTCGACCGTTGCAGTTGACAACCGATGTGCATACTAGCCATGCTCTATGAACTTAAGTCCTAGAATATATCCTCTTGTTTCGCATGCAGTTATGCATTGCAAACCTTAAAAATGAAGACACAGGGTCCAAAGATCAGAAAGTCATGACGACACCTAAGACACTGAAACAGTGGTCGTATACCAGGGTGCAATATGCGCTCCCAATATGAGGAATCAATGCTCTTGGTCTCTTCGAAAATGGAGCACTGAGTCATCTGATACTCTGTCACTGTGGAACATGAGTTTCAATGCTGAGGTCATCACCTTCGAAGACTAGTTTGGAAACGCACCTTAATGCTGCAGGCTCTTCCAGTTTCCATATGTTGTGACGCCTTCCACATTTTTGTCAATAAAAAACACTGCCTCTGTTTTTATTTCAACCATCATGCATGCTGTGGGAGCAGCTTACCTTATACCATGCAATGTCAAGCTTTCTGTGAGAGTCGATGGATCGAAACATGTTAATGTCAAAATGCTGGATGTTAATGTCAGTTTAGCACCTGACACAGACCTCAAAGTCATTGTAGAAAAAAAATGCATGGCATGTACAAAGTTGTAATTATACACCACTTGGATGTGTTACAGGAAAAAAAAAAGAATGTATCAGAGTGCTTACAAAAGACCAACACAGGAACCCACTCTTGTGATTGATAGTCTGAGTGATATGGTTTTCCTACAGTATAGGCGAGAAAACTTTACACAGTTCTATATAAGCTACTTCGATCACTGGCCACTTGCTCCACTGGACCAATACATGTATATTTAAAGGGATCACCACATATGCTCAATGTCAACATGCAGACGGTATTTGTTTTCTATATATCGAAGAGAGGGATGTGAAATGTTATCCCATTCTCGACCATGTTACTTTATTGAAGATTTTATAGCTCATAGTTTTACTCCACTGGATGTTATAAAAATAAGGATTAGAGAAAGAGCGAGCGAGAGAGAGAGAGAGAGAGAGAGAGAGAGAGAGAGGGAGACATTGTGCTGTTAGAAAATACTCTGGCTCCATTACACTGTCATTTTTCTAGTGGAGCAATCACAGGAATGCTATAAAAGAGACTAGGATATATACAGGGAGATATTTATGGACAGTCATTCGATATCAATGAATTGCAGGTGTTATGCTTTTGAATTTCTCTTTGCAGCCCACATATACTCCGTATGGTTGTGAATTTCCTCCAGTACGTTAGTGCTCTATTTTTCTCGTTGTGTTAGTTCTCTACCTAGTCAGTGGTGGGTGGAGGACTAAGAGCATTCTGACTAACGGAATGGTACTGTCGGAACATGATAGGAATTAGTGTGGCTTGACAGGGGCATCACTTACTTATCGAAATCAGATGGATTAAAATGCTGTATATCGAAAAGTGGAAGATTCGTGAGAATATGGCAGGTAAGCAACACTCTGCTGAAAGGGGAGTTGAGAGGTGAGCTCTATACCGATTCTTCTACATAAGTATTGCGGGCAAATATATTTCAGTGTCTCACATATGTCTCGCGAAGTGACTGCAATGAAAAAATAATGGGCTAATAAGAAGATTTTTAGTGAGAGACAATCAGCAGCAGAAGTTACATCTTTTGTTTTCTCGATAAATAAGAGATAACATGAGGCTGCAAGTTTTGTGTGCGTATAAATGGATGGAGTGACATCTTAATAGGTAGACTAAATTTACGTTACATCTATAGGGTTTCTTCGCAAGCCTTCGTAGGATGTGTGGCGCGGAACCCTGTACCATTGCTAGTCATTTCCTTTCCTACTCCACTTGCAAACAGAGTGTGGGAAAAAGACTGTCTACATGCCTTTATTTGAGCACTGATTTCTTGTATCGTATATTTGTGGTCCTTATGAAAAATGTATATTGGTGGCAGTAGAAACCTTTTGCAGTCAACTTCAAATGTCAGTTCTCAACAGTGTTCCTGGAAAAGAAAATCGTCATCCTTCCACAAATTCCCATTTGAGCTACCTGGCGAGTGTAATCTGACTGCAGGAAAAAAAATATATTCACCATGCAAAGTGACTTTCACGCAAAAATTAATTTATTAATCAAACAATTTGATATCAATGGTACACCGCCAAGTGATTGGAAGCGAGGGCGAGAGTATCACTGATATGATTTGGGAGTTGGAGCGGTAATCAGGTGTTTTTTCGTTGTGGCGATATCTTTTAATGAAATTTCAATCTCCTACCTACGCAGGGAGAGATTAACATTGTAGAAAAATCAGCTACTTTAACGAACTTATAAAGTGATACATAGTATAAACCTAATACTTACAACTCATCTGTGCTTGTGGCTTAATAGACTTCATACATGATGAAGCATTTGGTTGCTTTAAGAAAGTTCCAAAATAAAGGGCATCCTGTGACAGAGGTAGAGCATGCTCCTAACACTACATCATGATCCACGGATGAGTTTAATGTTTTGGTCCTGTGATGGGGGATGTAATAGATATTAAGCTAAAGAGAACAGATATTTTTGTACCTGATGAGAGAATACTATTGTACAGGATTTTCACAACAAGTAACGATGCTTTAGCATTGAGAAAATGCGTTTACGCCCCAGTTTCCTTTGTCTTCAAAAATGACTCATATGAAAGGGAGGAATCTGTATTTCACATCAAATCGCTTGATCGGGGCAAGTCTTCAGGTCCAGATTGTATACCGATTATGTTCCTTTCAGAATACGCTGATACAATAGCTCCCTACTTAGCAATCATATACAACCGCTCGCTCACCGATAGATCTGTACCTACAGATTGGAAAATTGCGCAGGTCGCACCAGTGTTTAAGAAGGGTAGTAGGAGTAATCCACCGAACTACAGACCTATATCATTGACGTCGGTTTGCAGTAGGGTTTTGAAGCATATACTGTATTCAAACATTACGAATCACCTCGAAGGGAACGATCTATTGATACGTTATCAGCATGGTTTCAGAAAACATCGTTCTTGTGCAACGCAGCTAGCTCTTTATTCGTACGAAGTAATGGCCGCTATCGACAGGGGTTCTCAAGTTGATTCCGTATTTCTAGACTTCCGGAAAGCTTTTGACACCGTTCGTTACAAGCGACTTCTAATCAAGCTGCGGGCCTATGGGGTATCGTCTCAGTTGTGCGACTGGATTCGTGATTTCCTGTCAGGAAGGTCGCAGTTCGTAGTAATAGACGGCAAATCATCGAGTAAAACTGAAGTGATATCAGGTGTTCCCCAGGGAAGCGTCCTGGGACCTCTGCTGTTCCTGATCTATATAAATCACCTGGGTGACAATCTGAGCAGTTCTCTTAGGTTGTTCGCAGATGATGCTGTAATTTACCGTCTAGTAAGGTCATCCGAAGACCAGTATTAGTTGCAAAGCGATTTAGAAAAGATTGCTGTATGGTGTGGCAGGTGGCAGTTGACGATAAATAACGAAAAGTGTGAGGTGATCCACACGAGTTCCAAAAGAAATCCGTTGGAATTCGATTCATCGATAAATAGTACAATTCTCAAGGCTGTCAATTCAACTAAGTACCTGGGTGTTAAAATTACGGGCAACTTCAGTTGGAAAGACCACATAGATAATATTGTGGGGAAGGCGAGCCAAAGGTTGCGTTTCATTGGCAGGACACTTAGAAGATGCAACAAGTCCACTAAAGAGACAGCTCACACTACACTCGTTCGTCCTCTGTTAGAATATTGCTGCACGGTGTGGGATCCTTACCAGGTGGGATTGACGGAGGACATGGAAAGGGTGCAAAAAAGGGCAGCTCGTTTTGTATTATCACGTAATAGGGGAGAGAGTGTGGCAGATATGATACGCGAGTTGGGAGTGAAGTCATTAAAGCAAAGACGTTTTTCGTCGCGGCGAGATCTATTTACGAAATTTCAGTCACCAACTTTCTCTTCCGAATGCGAAAATATTTTGTTGAGCCCAACCTACATAGGTAGGATTGATCATCAAAATAAAATAAGAGAAATCAGAGCTCGAATAGAAAGGTTTAGGTGTTCGTTTTTCCCGCGCGCTGTTCGGGAGTGGAATGGTCGAAAGATAGTATGATTGTGGTTCGATGAACCCTCTGCCAAGCACTTAAATGTGATTTGCAGAGTAATCATGTAGATTTAGATGTAGATGTAGATAATTTGAGGTATATGTGCCGGCTGCGGTGGTCTAGCGGTTCAGGCGCTCAGTCCGGAACCGCGCGACTACTACGGTCGCAGGTTCGAATCCTGCCTCGGGCATGGATGTGTGTGATGTCCTTAGGTTAGTTAGGTTTAAGTAGTTCTAAGTTCTAGAGGACTGATGACCACAGATGTTAAGTCCCATAGTGCTCAGAGCCATTTGAACCATTTTTTTGAGGTATATGCACAACAAGAGCCCTGTCTCGGATTGGGTAAATTGGATTTTTTAAACTGGGGAGAGTCTATGTCAGGGGTGAAACTGCAGTGGCAACTAAAGATCCAAGCCGAAAGCTGCAGCTTAGCAGGCACTTGAAAAAGAGTGGGTGCGGTTTCCCAGGTAACAAATATCAAAGGACTCTGACTTCTGCTATGTGATCACTGAACTCTCCACGTGTCGACTCTTAAGGCGCCCTCTGGGTGGGTGAATAGTGAACAACTGCTCAGTATGCGTTTGGCTGCCTTTGTGATCATGTGGGTTACAGGCAGCACCTGGAGGAAGGCGCTTGTGTTTTCAGATCTCTCTGCATACAAGAACGCTGATATATGGTGAGTGTTAAATTAAATTACTTGATTTGCCTTTGTCTGTCTATACAAGTGGGTATGAACCACGTCACTCTTTGAGATGTGATCACCAATGTGATAACCGATGTCGCTTGGGGCTCTGGGATCACTCGCTAGTTTTCCGCACGCCCGCGCAGAAGGCTTGCAGACAGTATGGGAAGCAGATGCGTTGTCGCGATAGTCCCAGCAAATTATAGTAAGGGAGCTATTTTTCTAGAACCTTGCATCTACTTGCAGCTGTTACCATGCGTGTGTTTTATAGTGTCTATTTGAGGCACACGAGATAGGCAGAATTTTTGGCGATCTTTGTGGAATGTGTACGTCTTTATTAACGCTGGTTTTATGTGATATGTTATTGCCAGCACCAAACTGTAGCACTGTTATCAGAGCAGGACATCACGTCTGGTGTTCGTGGCAGTGGAAAGCTAGTATTTCCTACCACCTCTTTCCTGTCGGCAGAACCACACAAAGGGTTGCAGTCACCTGACGCTTTGTTCAGGGATTAGCGCAACTTTCGATCTGTGTGCCACACTTTCCAGCCCTGTGTGTAGTACTCTCTCCTGACCAGTGTATGTGGGGATGCATGAGGCAGATGGCGCAGGTGCAGTTCCCAGCATGTCTGCCCTTCTGTCAGTGCAGAGGTGCGATCAGAAGGTTTTTTTCGCTGGTTATGGGTTGTGGTGGTGGAGGAGCGTGCATACAAGACCTAGGATGTATGACAAGTGATTTTCCCTCAAATTGCAATATTCCACACAGTCAATCATTTTGATGAGATACTTGCCACCAAATATGCAAATGAGCTGTAGCGATCAATCGAAAGTGCCTCAATGTTTCCAGGGAATCAATGGGTTATGTGATCAATGGTGTAAGGATTTTGACCTAACTGCACCAATTTCCACCAATAGGAGATGAGGCGATTTCATCAGAGTGGAGGTACTGCAAATGAGTTGTTTTCCACCAGGGATGAACCCTGTCTCCTGCAAACTGATTAAATAAAGAATATGCAGCAATATATTATTGACACCGATTTGATTTTTATGTCATAAGACCCTTCCTCTCCAGCACAGATTGAGACATTTCCCGCCAATGTCCAGATTGAGGAGGGGACATGTGAAGTTGGGGAAGGGAGGGTAAGGTTGGGAGATTTCCCATCACGGGGAAAACTGATGCAGAACTGAACAAATGTCCCTTTTCCCAGAGTGGGGAGGAGGCTTGGGAGGGGGATGTGGTGGGGTGTTTCACAGAAGGACTGATTATCCCCAGGGAGTCATAAATCAATTAGCATAACAACAGGTACCCCCAGGGAGTCATAAACATCTTAGTAGAACAATAGGTTAAGGGGAGGGGGGGGGAACAGTTTAATTGATAATTTTAACTGATTAGCATATCAATTTCATATCAAAATTGGAGCAGAAAGCCCTTTAATCTACTACTAGAATAGGGTGAGGAGACATGTGTGAAGACTTGTGTAAACAAGGAAATTGATGCTGAGGGAAATCTAGGCTGTCTTCATATTCCAGAATGAGATTTTTTCTCTGCAGCGGAGTGTGCGCTGATATGAAACTTCCTGGCAGATTAAAACTGTGTGCCGGACCGAGACTCGAACTCGGGATCTTTGTCTTAAGTTTGGAAGGTAGGAAACGAGGTACTGGCAGAAGTAAAGCTGTGAGGACGGGGCGGGAGTCGTGCTTGGGTAGCTCAGTTGGTAGATCACTTGCTCGCGAAAGACAAAGGTCCCGAGTTCGAGTCTCGGTCCGGCACACAGTTTTAATCTGCCAGGAAATGTCTTCATATTCCTTATCGATTTACAGATCAATTACTTCAAGATCTAAATCAGCGCAAATTGGGTCCTAGGAGCTTTTCATTTTTCCACCCAATTGCACAAAGAATAAATCGTTTTAACATGGCTGGCGCCTCGTCTGTAGACAAAAATACTCATAAATTCTGTGAAAAACTTACATTTTCTACATTTTCATCAACACTGCTAAGAATGTCACATCCAACTCTGTGCCTACGATATTCCAACTTTCATAGAGCGCTAAACAATATGCGACAGACTCTTCAGCAAGACTTTCCAATCTGACTCTGAACACAGTCTGCCATAACCTGTATGAGACACAAGACTGTCATGTTTGATAGCGGCGCCAAGCGAAATTGTTCTACATGTAGTGGACACAAATATTCTTCTGTAACTATCAAGTATTCTTTTACAAAATTACCATCCGTGAAAGGGCACAAGCCCTTTGTTTACAGTAGTGCTTTTATTTAGCTCATTCAAACGCAGGCTCACTTCATTTTACTTCCTCTTCCTCTTTAGAGAGCTTTCTTTTAGGTTTCAAAACCTCTTATACTCTCTCAGGTCCTTCAAATTTTCTGTTTCCCTATTGTCGAACGTCGCGAGACATGTAAATTCATCTTCCCGAAAGTACTCAGCGAACCCATCTCTCCATGTAGAATTCGCACTGCAGATCGAAGTGCGAAGACATGTTCCGTGTTACACAAAGCCGACTCGCCATTGCTGCTAGTAGATGGCACCTCTGTCAAAACGGATCGTCCTCTATTTCGCAGCTGTAGTTCCCCCTGTTGTCGCGACCACTTAACGCGCGCAAAATTTGGCTTACTCTCCACCACGCCGCTACTGCTCTGCTCATGAGCAAGACCGTGAGCAGGCGCGAAAGCTCACGCTCAAAATCAATGAACTATTAAGCCGTGGTCTAACGTGATCGAACAGGCAGAATAATGCTACATGGAGCGTTACTTACTAAATCACCCTTCAACAGATGTCAATCATGTCACGCAGAAAACTGCATGTACATGCCGACGCTAAGCATACTCTATATATAAACTGTACGTATTACGAGGAGTGCGAGAAAAGTAATGTGTCTGATTTTTTATTTTTTTCTTCAAACAACAAGGAAGAAAAGATGGATGCTTGACGCTTGTAGGGAGGCGGGAGCGGCAGTTTCACACGTGACACAGGCCCCTCTTGCCAACTGACATCACGCGGTCCCGCACAGGGCCAACGATATATACGGGCCCTGCAACGGACTTGTGACGTCATAACTAGTCGGTTTGTCCCCCACACTTCGCAAACACTGGGCTCTGTGCAGGGCCCACGGGAAATCAATATTTATTTTGAAAGGTACCCACTAAAGGTCTTAATTTTGTCATGTGCTGTCGAGATCTTACAAGCGTTTTTAAACACACAGTCAAGAATTACATTAGCGGCCATTAAAATTGCTACACCACGAAGACGACGTCCTAAGGACTCGAAATTTAACCGACAGGAAGAAGATGCTGTGGTATGCAAATTATTAGCTGTTCAGAGCATTCACACAAGGTTGACGCCGGTGGCGACACCTGCAACGTGCTGACATGAGGAAAGTTTCCAACCGATTTCTCATACACAAACAGCAGCTGACCGGCGTTGCCTGATGAAACGTTGTTGTGATGCCTCGTGTAAGGAGGAGAAATGCGTACCATCACGTTTCCGATTTTGATAAAGGTCGGATTGTAGCCTATAGCGATTGCGGTTTATCGTATCGCGACATTGCTGCTCGCGTTGGTCGACATCCAATGACTGTTAGCGAAATATGGAATCGGTGGGTTCAGGAGGGTAATACGGAACGCCGTGCTGGATCCCAACGGCTGCGTATCAGTTTCAGTCGATGTGGTGTCACCGCCAGACACCACACTTGCTAGGTGGTAGCTTTTAAATCGGCCGCGGTCCGCTAGTATACGACGGACCCGCATGTCGCCACTATCAGTGATAGCAGACCGAGCGCCGCCACACGGCAGGTCTAGAGAGACTTACTAGCACTCGCCCCAGTTGTACAGCCGACGTTGCTAGGAAAGGTTCACTGAGAATTACGCTCTCATTGGCCGAGACGATAGTTAGCATAGCCTTCAGCTAAGTCAATTGCTACGACCTAGCAAGGCGCAATTTATCCTTTGCTATGTATCTAATGAAGCATGTACAGTAACAAGACCAATGTCACCAATTGTGGATTAAAGTTAAGTATTCCAGCAGCTACGTACTTTTCTTTATAGCATTCATTACGTATCCTGTTTCAGACCTCTCGCCAGCCTGCGTGAGTTTAAGCGCGTGCCTTTCGGTTACCCGTCACTGTGGACTGGCTGTCTTGTCAGTCCACAACAGTCGAGATGACAGGCATCTTATCCGCATGGCTGTAACGGATCGTGCAGCCACGTCTCGATCCCTGAGTCAACAGATGAGGACGTTTGCAAGACAACAACCATCTGCACGAACAGTTCGACGACGTTTGCAGCAGCATGTACTATCAGCTCGGAGACCATGGCTGCGGTTACCCTTGACGCTGCATCACAGACAGGAGCGCCTGCGATGGTGCACTCAACGACGAACCTGGGTGCACGAATGGCGAAACGTCATTTTTTCGGATGAATCCAGGTTCTGTTTACAGCATCATGATGGTGGCATCCGTGTTTGGCAACATCGCGGTGAACGCACATTGGAAGCGTGTATTCGTCATCGCCATACTAACGTATCACCCGGCGTGATGGTATGGGGTGCCACTGGTTACACGTCTCGGTCACCTCCTGTTCGCATTGACGGCACTTTGAATAGTGGACGTTACATTTCAGACGTGTTACCCTACATTTCAGCAGGGTAACGCACGACCTCATGTTGCAGGTCCTGTACGGGCCTTTCTGGATACAGAAAATGTTGGACTGCTGCCCTGGGCAGCACATTCTCCAGATCTCTCACCAACTGGAAACGTCTGGTCAATGGTGGCCGAGCAACTGGCTCGTCACAATAGGCCAGTCACTACTCTTGATGAACTGTGGTATCGTGTTGAAGCTGCATGGGCAGCTGTATCTGTACACGCCATCCAATCTCTGTTTGACTCATTGCCCAGGCGTATCAAGGCCGTTATTACGGCCAGAGGTGGTTGTTCTGGGAACTAATTTCTCAGGATCTATGCACCCAAATTTCGTGAAAATGTAATCACATGCCAGTTCTAGTATAATACACTCCTGGAAATGGAAAAAAGAACACATTGACACCGGTGTGTCAGACCCACCATACTTGCTCCGGACACTGCGAGAGGGCTGTACAAGCAATGATCACACGCACGGCACAGCGGACACACCAGGAACCGCGGTGTTGGCCGTCGAATGGCGCTAGCTGCGCAGCATTTGTGCACCGCCGCCGTCAGTGTCAGCCAGTTTGCCGTGGCATACGGAGCTTCATCGCAGTCTTTAACACTGGTAGCATGCCGCGACAGCGTGGACGTGAACCGTATGTGCAGTTGACGGACTTTGAGCGAGGGCGTATAGTGGGCATGCGGGAGGCCGGGTGGACGTACCGCCGAATCGCTCAACACGTGGGGCGTGAGGTCTCCACAGTACATCGATGTTGTCGCCAGTGGTCGGCGGAAGGTGCACGTGCCCGTCGACCTGGGACCGGACCGCAGCGACGCACGGATGCACGCCAAGACCGTAGGATCCTACGCAGTGCCGTAAGGGACCGCACCGCCACTTCCCAGCAAATTAGGGACACTGTTGCTCCTGGGGTATCGGCGACGACCATTCGCAACCGTCTCCATGAAGCTGGGCTACGGTCCCGCACACCGTTAGGCCGTCTTCCGCTCACGCCCCAACATCGTGCAGCCCGCGTCCAGTGGTGTCGCGACAGGCGTGAATGGAGGGACGAATGGAGACGTGTCGTCTTCAGCGATGAGAGTCGCTTCTGCCTTGGTGCCAATGATGGTCGTATGCGTGTTTGGCGCCGTGCAGGTGAGCGCCACACCAGGACTGCATACGACCGAGGCACACAGGGCCAACACCCGGCATCATGGTGTGGGGAGCGATCTCCTACACTGGCCGTACACCACTGGTGATCGTCGAGGGGACACTGAATAGTGCACGGTACATCCAAACCGTCATCGAACCCATCGTTCTATCATTCCTAGACCGGCAAGGGAACTTGCTGTTCCAACAGGACAATGCACGTCCGCATGTATCCCGTGCCACCCAACGTGCTCTAGAAGGTGTAAGTCAACTACCCTGGCCAGCAAGATCTCCGGATCTGTCCCCCATTGAGCATGTTTGGGACTGGATGAAGCGTCGTCCCACGCGGTCTGCACGTCCAGCACGAACGCTGGTCCAACTGAGGCGCCAGGTGGAAATGGCATGGCAAGCCGTTCCACAGGACTACATCCAGCATCTCTACGATCGTCTCCATGGGAGAATAGCAGCCTGCATTGCTGCGAAAGGTGGATATACACTGTACTAGTGCCGACATTGTACATGCTCTGTTGCCCGTGTCTATGTGCCTGTGGTTCTGTCAGTGTGATCATGTGATGTAGCTGACCCCAGGAATGTGTCAATAAAGTTTCCCCTTCCTGGGACAATGAATTCACGGTGTTCTTATTTCAATTTCCAGGAGTGTATATTTGTCGAACGAATACCCGTTTATCATCTGTGCATTTCTTCTTGGTGTAGCAATTTTAATGGCCAGTAGTGTATTAAACTCATCTGAAATAGTTACTCACTCCCCACCGGAGACGGCTGCTAGCACTCGTAAGACTTGCAGTGTCATGTGCTGTGACGCATACGCCATGGCCTGTGTTTCTCATGGGGCTTGGTCCCACGGCGGGCACGAGCTGCTTTGACCTGCTCAACTCACCTTCGACGCAAGCGTCGTTTCGGCCCTCTCTGATTGGTGCCAGAGGCTGCAAATCGTGCCTATATAAGTGGAAAACTGTGCCAGCTATGGGAGACTACTAAAACAACTAACTGGTCGAACATGGGAACTACACCCCTCGACTGTCCTTTTGCACATACAAATCCCTAATCCAAACAATCCTTTGCTATGCAAATTTTGCTTGGATATCTGCCCCTCCCAAGTCCCTCCAGATCCTCGAATGCCATGCACCACACCTCGCTTTCCACATCCCTATATCTTCTTTACCAACTCATCACATTCCCCCGTCTCCTCATTCACATAGAACACCTCGGAACAATATTCACCATCTGTGAACTTGACTCCAACAACCCTATCGTTTCCCGTATACTTTCCAAGCCGCGTATGCTGCCGCACCTTTACCAACACATTTCACCAACCCTCCACTTCCAGACCCTACACATGCTCTCCCAAACAACATTCAACCATCTCTCCCTCCCAGATCATGAACTCCGCCCCAACATTTGCCCCTCCTACTACCTATAGGTCCACCCCACCCAATCCAACTTATCAGAGCATCCTCTCCCTCTTCTTGTTACGGCGTAAAGCCGAACGCTGGCACGCCAGCCGGGAACGATAGAGAAGAGATGACTGTGAGAAGACATCAGCCAATCGCACGCTGACCGATCCCTCTCCAGGACGACAACGCGACAGTAGCAACCCCTATGTGAAGAGGACGTAAGCGCTGCGACCGACTGGTGGCGACCCAGATGAATAGCAGCTTCAGGATTAGCCAGTTCTATAGCAGCATCAACTCCAGTTACTTCGCTTGTACACTCTATGGAGCAAAGACTAGGAATTGTCTATACTGAAGAAGATTTCTTATTTTGTATATCACCCTTTGCTTGTGACACATCTGTGTGGTTGCAAAAGTTAAGTACTGTAATAAAACTCATTACACACTTTGTTTGAATGTTTGTCTAGCGAACCTAGTATGAAGGCTTCCTAGACACCACACCCCTCCCCACATATCGTTACCCTTTTTTATCCTTCTGACTTTCTTTTCTCATGCCCCTTTCTCAACAGGCATTACCGTCACCAACTCCCCCTCTACTCCACCCCCTCTTCTGTCCCAATAGCCACTCCTACCCCACAGCTGCAATGCACCAGTCTTCCATCGTTACACTCCCACATTCCTACCCTCTTCACCGGCCAACCGTTTCCTTTTTAACAACTGTCTCGCTATCCTGTGGCAGGTCCTTCCAACTCCTAGTGACAGAAAAGTGCTCCTTTCACGTATCAAAGTTTCGCAAACATGTTTTAAATGTATGCTCATTGTATTTCATTTTACCTTTTATTATTACTATTTTTAAGTACCAGTTCAAAAAATCATCCATCTCAAAACTTCCATTTTATGTTTCTCCTTTTAGAAGTTTAAACTCAATGTGTGTATCTCCGCTATCTGATTCTAATATTTTCATTTGTTTTACTATTTTATTGTCTATTGGCTGAAGAGCGGGTTGCCTGTACCGCTGACAGCTCTTCTCCCACTCGTAAGTAGCGCAGGGGGGATGAAATAACAATAAAGAAAAAAAAAAAACGGCCTCGGCATTCAGATATTTTACTGCTGACTGCGATGGTGGACATAGCCATCAAAAGCTCGGGAATTATATTCGGGCCGGCTGGAGTGGCCGAGCGGTTCTATGCGCTACAGCCTGGAACCGCGCGACCGCTGTGATGTCCTTAGGTTAGTTAGATTTAAGTAGTTCTGAGTGCTAGGGGACTGATGACCTCAAAAGTTAAGTCCCATAGTGCTCAGAGGCATTTAATTATATTCGGACTGGCGCAGCTTGAAAACCGAGAAGTTATTATTCAACAACATAGTCCCCTTCAAAATAGTTCCCTTCGGCATCTGTACACCGGCGGTGTCGTTATACCCAGTCTTGGTAGTAGCTTCGAAGGGCTTCAACTGATAGGGCCCTTAACATGTCGGTCACATTCTTTTCAATGTTCTCCAGAGTCCCAAAATGACGTCCTTTTAGGACATTTTTCAATTTCTGGAAAAGAAAAAGTCACAAGGACTCAGATCAAGTGAATAAGGGGCTGTGGAACAACATGATTGCCTTCTGAGATAAAAAATGAAAGTGGCTGTGTGACGGGCGGAGTTGTCATAAATCTACATCTACATCTACATCCATACTCCGCAAGCCACCTGATGGTGTGTGGCGGAGGGTACCTTGAGTACCTCTATCGGTTCTCCCTTCTATTCCAGTCTCGTATTGTTCGTGGAAAAAAGGATTGTCGGTATGCCTCTGTGTGGGCTCTAATCTCTCTGATTTTATCCTCATGGTCTCTTCGCGAGATATACGTAGGAGGGAGCAATGCAGTGCTTGACTCCTCGGTGAAGGTATGTTCTCGAAACTTCAACAAAAGCCCGTACCGAGGTACTGAGCGTCTCTCCTGCAGAGTCTTCCACTGGAATTTATCTGTCATATCCGTAACGCTTTCGCGATTACTAAATGATCCTGTAACGAAGCGCGCTGCTCTCCGTTGGATCTTCTCTCTCTCTTCTATCAACCCTATCTGGCACGGATCCCACACTGCTGAGCAGTATTCAAGAAGTGGGCGAACAAGTGTACTGTAACCTACTTCCTTTGTTTTCGGATTGCATTTCCTTAGGATTCTTCCAATGAATCTCAGTCTGGCATCTGCTTTACCGACGATCAACTTTATAATATCATTCCATTTTAAATCACTCCTAATGCGTACTCCCAGATAATTTATGGAATTAACCGCTTCCAGTTGCTGACCTGCTATATTGTAGCTAAATGATAAGGGATCTTTCTTTCTATGTATTCGCATCACATTAAACTTGTCTACATTGAGATTCAATTGCCATTCCCTGCACCATGCGCCAATTCGCTGCAGATCCTCCTGCATTTCGGTATAATTTTCCATTGTTACGACCTCTCGATATATCACAGCATCATCCGCAAAAAGCCTCAGCGAACTTCCGATGTCGTCCACAAGGTCATTTATGTATATTGTGAATAACAACGGTCCTACGACACTCCCCTGCGGCACACCTGAAATCACTCTTACTTCGGAAGACTTCTCTCCATTGAGAATGACATGCTGCGTTCTGTTATCTAGGAACTCTTCAATCCAATCACACAATTGGTCTGATAGTCCATATGCTCTTACTCTGTTCATTAAACGACTGTGGGGAACTGTATCAAACGCCTTGCGGAAGTCAAGAAACACGGCATCAACCTGGGAACCCGTGTCTATGACCCTCTGAGTGTCGTGGATGAATAGCGCGAGCTGGGTTTCACATGATCAGCATCCACCTGTCTACAATGTCTGGTCCCTTTTCCTGAGCATTTCAAGGACATATTTGTAAAACACTTGGTTGACAGTTTGTCCTAGAGGAACACATTTTTTTATGCACGATGCCCGTACTGTCAAAAAAATCAGCATTGTTTTGATCTTTGATTTGCTGATTCTAGCTTTTAACGGTCGAGGAGGTGTCTGTGTGCCACTCTTCACTTCGCTGCTTTTTCTCAGGATTGTACTAAAAAATCCAGGATTAATCACCTGTGATCACACGACCGAACCATTCGTGGTCGTTGGCAATCCTCTCAAGAAGGTCAACGTTTCTTCGATTGTCCTTCTCCTCAGTCGTGAGGTTTTTCGGCAACGTTTTGGCACAAACCTTTCGCACGTGCAAAATTTCGATCAAAATTTGATGTACCGTGAAAGTGTTTAACAGGTCACCCATCATCCTTGTTGTTAAAGGTCGGTCTGATCTCACAACAGCAGCACACGTTCGACGTTTCAGTCGGTATTTGAAGTTGAAGATCTCCCTCAGCGGGGTTCATCTTCAACGTGTTCTCGGCCTGTCAAAAATGGTTTGTGCCAGCGAATAACTTGTGCTCTAGATGAGGTATGTTCCCCATAGGCCTGTTTCAACTTTTAGAATGTCACACTCGCTGATTTCCCAAGTTTAACGCAAAACTTGATGGGGGGAAAAAAATGGTTCAAGTGGCCCTGAGCACTATGGGACTTAACATCTATGGCCATCAGTCCCCTAGAACTTAGAACTACTTAAACCTAACTAACTTAAGGACATCACACACATCCATACCCGAGGCAGGATTCGAATCTGCGACCGTAGCGGTCACGCGGTTCCAGACTGAAGCGCCTAGAACCGCACGGCCACGCCGGCCGGCGTTTGATGGGATAACGTTGCTCTAAATTCCGCTGTTCCATTTTCGTAACACACAACAAAAACACAACTTCAATACTTGAGTTCTCAAAACTCACGTGATGGCTGTACGGAGCTGAAACTCAGAGTGAGCATCGGGAACGGATGAAAAGACTGGTCTACACAAGTCTATTTTTCTCACACACCTCGTAAACAAGACTGCATTGATGTCTAAATACACGAAATGGCAAAAAAGTATTCTATTTTTTGAGAGTTGGTAGAACGGACCAAACGAAAAGGAAATGGTTAGTAAACATGGGCTCTAAAATGGATAAATTAAGAGCTGTGTTCATCTTCGCAAATGTGCAACACATCCCTTCTGCTGCACGCTCTTTGCTGTTACGAGCGATCTGCAGAATGCAGTAAACGAATGAGTAAACAAATGTGAGCTTTTAATGTAATCTGCTTGCTCGTACACACGACCTGCACTTTTGAGTCATTGCTAAAGGAAGTGCTCAATATGGTGTCTAGTTCCCATGTGTAATAACAGGAATTGTGCGGTAAGTGGAAAGATAAAACTACAATGTAAAAGCATTTCACGAACTTATCAGAACATGAACTGGTTGCATTTAGAACTAATGCATACCCTGCACTTACTCAGAACTGTGAATACGGTTTACAGTAACAACACTAACATAGGTATTGCTTGCCGTGTCCAATAACAGAGGAACGTCACCTCATTTGTTTGCTGCATTCTTGTAGGGCGTTCGTAATAGCAAAGAGTCAGCAGTAGAAGAGATGTGTTTCGAAGATAAATAAGGCCTCACGTTTCGAAAGGTACACGTTTTAGAGCCTGTGTTTACTGGATATTTTTGTCTTAGTTTTGTGCACAGTGCCATCTCTCAAAATGTGGAATACTTTTTTAAGACAATGTATCAAATGTGCTGATAGGAAAGAACATGGAAGATGTAATGGATCTGGGAGATGTGTTATTTCCAACCGGATTTGTCGATACCAAATCTAATGAGGGAGGTTGTAAATGTTTTCTTATATTTTTGTCAGAATATTTTTTGTGAATTGTAATTTGCCTTATTTTATGCTAATTTGCTTATATGTTCGAGAGTGACAGCATATTGATTAATATTAGTAGATGTGACGAATAATATCAAAGAGACTGGTTACAAGTGGAAGCTTGTGTATTGTGTGAAATGTGTTTGACGCTGGAGTCGTCTTTGACCGTAGTCAGTCGGCAGTGAAGACTCGGTGTGTGACGGTGGAACAATGTACAGGTCCCCGTTATAATAATTTGCAAGTGACCAGCAAAAATGAGTTATTCTACTACTTTTTTATATAAACATCAAGAAGGAAGCACATTCGGAAAAATGGTATTTGAAGCACCAAAAATGAGGCAAACGCATTGAACCAGGACATTTCCGCAGCCGACGAAACAGCATTATGGAATCATACTTTCACTAGACGACTGAAGTCAACACAAAAAACTCAAATATCATCTTATAAACATCCACGGAAAAGTGAGTACTGTCACGAAATATGCTAAATTCAAGTATATAAAAATAGTGAGCATATTTCAAAGACCTGGAGAAAATGGGGACTGTCTAATGGAAGAAGCTAAGAAAGTAGGTCTAAGTATAAATGAAAGTAAAACAAAGTTCATGGTAGTAGGAAGAAGAGCTCATTTAGGAAATCTAACAATACAGAAGACACACACATTCACGTACTTCGGGATCAACATCAACCAACAAAAACCTATAGAAAAAGAGATAGTAATAGGAATTCAATCTGGGGGGGGGGGAGGGGGGAATATGTCTAGGAGCTATACACAACATCATAAGATCGAAATTACTATCTAGGCAGGCAAAAATAAGAATATATCAGTCAATCATCAAGCCAATAGTGTGCTACGAAAGTGAGACATGGACCCTGACAAAGAATACAGAGAAAAAAACTCATCATTTTTTAAATTAAAGTACTGAGATAAATATATGAACCAGTAAAAGAAAATGAACAGTGGAGAATAAGGAAAAATAGAGAACTCAGGCTAAGTATACACACTGCCTGACGTTGTAGCGAGTGTGAAAATTAAGAGACTAAGATGGCACGGACATGTGAGGAAGAGAGGGGAGAACACGGTAATAAAGGCTGTGATGGATGGAGAAGCTGAAGGAAAGAGACCACTGGGGCGGCCGAGAATGAGATGGAAGGATAATACCATGGGAGACATGCAGATACTGGGTCTGGGAGATGAAGATGCAGATGACAGGAAACTGTGGAAGGCTGGACTGAATGAGGCCAAGGACTGGCTGCGGTTTGTGTGGCCAGTATAAGAAAGTAAGTAAGTAAGTATAACTAAAGCAAGTTTGACGACGACTTGTATATGCAGATTTCTGTCGTGCATCCAGACAGAAATTTTGACTCTGCAGGGGAGTGTGCGCTGATATGAAACTTCTTGGCAGATTAAAAATGTGTGCTGAAGCGAGACTCGATCGCGGGACCTTTGCTTTTCGCGGGAAAGTGCTGTACTGTCTTTCTTTAGCACCTTTTTTTTTCTTTTCTTTTCTTTTCCAGCAAGTAGAGCGGTCAGCATCGAGTCGGTGGAGATAGGGTGGGCAGGGGTCGAAACTCGAGGCGTGGCCACGATGCCTCCTCCTTCCCATCCCTCAACCACTCCCCTCCGACTTTTCTCGTGTTGGGAACATGTTAAACAAAACATCTTTATCCGTACAAGCATGAACAGAACGCAAAGGCCGTCCTTCCGGCGGAACCAGCATTACACGCTACACTCGAACAAGGCGTACAAATGTCTTTATTAACAAGGTGTAGGCGCAATGGAAAAAAAGGAACTAAAAGTAAACTAAGATGTATGACACCGTAGACAAAGAGAGAAGAAGGGGCGGAGGAATGGTAAGACTTGCAGGCACTCTGCCGCTCAGGAGGTGGGACGTGGAGGCAGGATGGACATGGATTGGATTGGATTGTTTGGGGGAAGACACCAAACAGCGAGGTCATTGGTCTCATCGGATTAGGAAAGGACGGGGAAGGAAGTCGGCCGTGCCCTTTCAAAGGAACCATCCCGGCATTTGCCTGGAGCGATTTAGGGAAATGAATGGACATGGATCAACATGAGAAGCCTGGACACGATGTCCCCGGCACCAGTACCTGGAAGAAACACACGAAAGAAGGGCAGAAGTCAAAGAGGAGGGGACAGTGGAGCTGGGGGAATGACCGGCGAGTCTGGTTTGGTGCATAAAATAAAAAGGGTGCGTGTCCATGCGCCTGTTCTGCTGTAGCGTACAGTATAGAAACGCAGCGCAGCAGGGTGGGAGGGTGGGGGGGGAGAGGGAATAATGCCGGCCGCTTGTGGCAACATATGGCTGAGCGGGGTGGCGTAAAAATCGCGGGAATGTAATTGATGAAGAAGGTGCGGTAGCGCAGTCAGTGCTCGATTTCATTGTTGGCGGTTTGTATGATCAAATTGTTCAAATGGCTCTAAACACTATGGGACTTAACATCTGAGGTCATCAGTCCCCTAGACTTAGATCTACTTAAACCTAACTAACCTAAGGGCATCAGACACATCCATGCCCGAGGCAGGATTCGAACCTGCGAGTGTAGCGGTTGCGCGGTTCCAGACTGTAGCGCCTAGAACCGCTCGGCCACTCTGGCTGGCACCAACGTCTGGGGCAATATTTTGTGATCAACACAATCAAATGCCTTAGTTAAATAAAAAAAAATATGCCAAGCGTTCCAAACCTTTTGTTTAGCCCATCCAGAACCTCACAGAGAAAAAGAGAATATAGCATTTTCAGTTGTTAAACGACTTCTAAAGGCGAACTGTACATTTGATAGCAACTCGTGTGATATAAAATCATCAATTATCCTTACATACAGAGCTGTTTCAATAACGTTTGCAAACACTGATGGCATAAAAATGGGTCTAAAATTATCTACATTATCCCTTCCTCCCTTTTTATAAAGCGGCTTTACTACTGAGTACTTTAATAGGTCAGGAAACTGACCACTCCTAAAGGAAAAATTATAAATATGGCTAAATACAGGGATAACACGTGCAGCACAGTACTTTAGTATTCTGCTAGACACTCCATCATAACCATGAGAGTCCTTAGTCTTCAGTGATTTAATTATTGACTCAATCTCCCTCTTGTCTGTATCACGGAGGAGTATTTCAGACATCAGCCTCGGAAAGGCATTCGCCAAGAAAGTTATGTGATTTCCTTTAGAAACTAAATTTTTACGTAATTCACCAGAAATGCTCAGAAAATGATGGTTAAATACTGTACATATATCTAATTTATCAGTAACAGAAATATTTTTACTGCGAACTGACTTTATATTGTCGACCCTGTGCTGCTGACCAGACACGTCCTTCACAACTGACCATATAGTTTTAATTTTATCCTGTGAATAGCTATTCTATTTGCATACCACATACTCTTTGCCTTCCTAATAACATTTTTAAGCACCTTACAATACTGTTTGTAATGGGCTACTGTAGCTTGATTGTGACTATTTCTAACATTTTGATATAATTCTCGCTTTGTTCTACAAGATATCCTTATCCCACTAGTCAACCACCCAGGCTGCCTATTACTGCTAGTACCCCGTTTAGATCGTTCTAATGGAAAGCAACTCTCAAAGAGCATGAGAAATGTGTTACGGAAAGCATTGTATTTATCAACTATATTATCGGCACTATAAATATCCTGCCACTCTTGTTCCTTGACAAGGTTTAAAAAACTCTCTATAGCTGTTGGATTAACTTTCCTACATCGTTTGTAATTTAATATGACATTGGTTTGAGTACGAAAGCGTTCTAGTGTTACAATTTGAGCATCATGGTCTGAAAGGCCATTCAGACTTTTACTAACAGAATGCCCATGTAGCAATGAAGAATGAATAAAAATATTGTCCATGGCTGTGCTACTGTTCCCCGGCACCCTAGTTGGAGAAAACAGTTTCTGCATCAGATCATATGAATTTAGGAGATCTACCAACATCCTTTTTCTTTCACCATCATATACAAAATTTATATTGAAGTCACCACATATAACTAATTTCTGGTACTTTCTACAAAGTGAATCAAGAACCTCTCTAGCTTGAGCAGAAATGCTCTGAAGTCGGAGTTAGGGGACCTATAAACAACAAAAATTAGAAATTTAATTTCACTAAATTCAACTGCCCCTACACAACATTCAAATATCTGTTCAGTGCAGTGTCGTAATACGTCTATGGACTCAAATGGAATACTGTTTCTTACGTACATAGCCATTCCCCCACAATGCGAGGAACTCCTTGAGAAACAGCCAGCTAATCTGTATCCTGGTAAAGGAAGCCTCTGAATTTTCAAACTATTTAAGTGTTGCTCTGATATACCAATAATTTCAGAGTCAACACCTACAAGCATTTCTCTAACTTTATCTCTAATACCTCTTATATTTTGATGAAATATGATAATTCCTTCTCTACTTGGAGACATTACATCCTCCGAAGGTGAGACCTTAGTTAGAAGGACTTCCTTTAAGCAGATATTCCTATCATATGACTTCAATCTAAAAAAGGTGCAGCTCTAAAACCAACTACTACAGGAATTTTTCCATGAGTGACCCCACCACCACCACCACCACCACCTCCACCCACTACATTGTCACCTATAAACTTAGCCAGCCTTCCCTTCCCATACCTATTGAGGTGCAAACCATGCCTAGTGAAACGCGATCTACTGATGGACCCAACTGGCACCACTGGGATGTGACCCATGCTTTCTGCCATGAGCGCCCTCCCCAGCCCCACGTCACCGCGCCTATCAGCCGTATTAAAGCGAGGCCGATCATGACTCTGAAACAGTTGCACGAAATGCAGATTAGTACCACCAGTTTGAGTAGCTATCTTTACCAGGTCACCACCTACATCATATTCCCCGTCCGTATTAAGACTGTTCCCTGCTCCACCCACTGTCACTATCTGATCCTCATTCGTAAAATTCCTACATAACTCCACTTCACAATGCTGGTGACCTGGTACTCACTCCCCAAAAGTTCCTGCAACTGCTGGGCCACACCTCTACCGTGAGAACTACCTAACAGCAGAACCTTCTTCTTTCTGCTAGACTTTGCAACTAACCTAGGCCTCCTGATTGCTGAGGATTGCTGCATTTTCCCTACATCTACAGCTACATATTATCTCAGGATAGCTTCTTCGATGACTGCTCGTTCTCGATTCCGTGCATGATTTAGCTGGCATTCTGTGATAGATAGTATTTTTAATACTATCATGTGAACAAAGACACTTGTTAAAGATGTTGATGTCAATTTCAACTTAGATTCTTACACTGAAGGGCCAAATAAACTAGAACGTCTGCCTAATGTTGTGTAGGGCGCTTGGGAGCACGCAGAAGTTGCAGGGCATCCCAAATACGCTCAATAATGTTCATGTCCAGCGAATTTGGTTGCCAGCGGAAGTGTTTAAATTCAGACGAGTGTTTCTGGAGCCACTCTGTAGCAATTCCGAATGTGCGGGGTGTCGGATTGTCCTACTGTAATTGCCCAAGTCCGTCGGAACGCACAATGGACATGAATGGATTCAAGTGATCAGACAGGATGCTTACATAAGTTTGACCTGTCAGAGTCATATCTACACATAGTAGGGGTCCCATATCACTCCAACTGCACACACCCCACACCATTACAGAGTCTCCTCCCACTTCAACAGTCCCCTGCTGCCATGCAGGGTCCATGGATTCAGGAGGTTGTCTTCATACCCGTACACGTCCACCCGCTCGATACAATTTGAAACGAGTCTCGTCCGACCAGGCAGCATGTTTCCAGTCATCAACAGTCAAATGTCGGTGTTGACGGGCCCGACGAGGTGTGAAGCTTTGTGTCGTGCAGTTATCAAGGGTACACGAGTTGGCCTTCGGCTCCAAAAGCCCATATCGGTGACCTTCCTTGCAATGGTTCGCATGCTGACGCTTCTTGATGGCCCAGCATTGAAATCTGCAGCAATTTGCGGAAGGGTTGCGCTTCTGTCACATTGAACGATACTCTTCAGTCGTTGTTGGTCTCGTTCTTGCAGGATCTTTTTCCGGCAGCAGCGACGTCGGAGATTTGATGTTTTACCGGATGCCTGATACTCACGGTACACTCGTGAAATGGTCGTACCGGAAAATCCCCCCTTCACCGCTACCTCGGAGATGCTGTTGGTTCAAATGGCTCTGAGCACTATGAGACTTAACTTCTGAGGTCATCAGTCCCCTAGAACTTAGAACTACTTAAACCTAACTAACCGAAAGACATCACACACATCCATGTCCGAGGCAGGATCCGAACCTGCGACCGTAGCGGTCACGCGGTTCCAGACTGTAGCGCCTAGAACCGCTCGGCCACCGCAGCCGGCGGAGATGCTGTGACCCATCGCTCGAACGCCGACTGTAACACCACGTTCAAACACACTTAAATCTTGATAACGTGCCGTTGTAACAGCAGTAACCGATCTAACAACTGCGCCGGAATCTCGTTATCTTATATAGGCGTTGGTGACCGCAGCGCCGTATTCTGCCTGTTTACATATCTCTGTATTTCAATTCGCATGCCTGTGCCACTTTCTTTGGCGCTTCAGTGTATAACAGCATTATAATCAATTTGTGGTGTGAATATAATTGCGATTTTAATGTAGTTGTTTGCAAGGGTAGCGGTTGTTGGAGGTTATATGCTGTTACCGTCTTACTCGATATAGGAGACCAGCGAAGCCCAAGTCGCTGAATAGTCAATACCGTGTAGCAGACAATTATGCCGAAGGGAATCTAAATGTTAGATATTTGTTTGAAGCAGTACAGTATATTAACACGTGCAGTATAGCATCATGTTTCGCGAAACAGGAGTTGCTGAGTTGCAGTATGTTCTTCCGTTATTCGTCATCAAAGTGCAAATCCGGAGTCTCAATTAAGTGATTATAAAACACAGCGGAACAGAACAATGTGGGTACACTTGACAAGGACGACGCGTGGACATGGTAACATTTTTTTCCGTGTACCCGTACTGCAGTAGTACAATACCAAAGAAAGCAACAAGGATACCACTATCAAATTAACGATTTCCTCTTATGTGCAGGGCAAACAATTTAGTTATAAATCGAAGCTTATGACACGTACACACACACTGGATAGTGTAATAAGATCAGCCGTACACTGCAAGGCATGATGCCATACCCAGTACAACAGTGTCTCGATTTCCTTGTTAAATAATTAATACTATAGACAGTCGGGTAATATTCATCATTTGTATCTGCAGCTCTTGCCTTTCTTCCCGTGTTTGCAGATAATTTATAGGATGTAGGTCCCGCCTTTTTGCAAAAACTCTGTTTTTTCTTTTTACTAAAACTTGTTTCGGCTCCTCTGTGCCATCAGCGGTTTTTGTTTGTTGAAAACTGTAAAAATTGAACATATTTTAGGTTTTAACCGATCTAACAAATTGAGGCGTAAGGAAGGTTGTTGCTCGTTTTGCTTCTTACGGTGATTTTACGTTATATGATTTTTTAGGACCATCAGTATGGTATCCTGCACTGATAGCTTGTCATCTGCAAACCAAACGATGTAAATGTTAATTTTATCATAAGGCTGCCATCGGTTTTGGTTAAGAAAATGGTTTCGGTCCGGAGTGGTGAGGTCTCCCATATTTTGCTTCTGTTTTGTCGCGTGATGCGATGCTTCAGGTTGTCCACACTGTTGCAGGCTTCGCGTATATCTGTTAGTATCGATTTAATTTGGGCCAACCTTTGGTTTGTGGGGATTGTGCCGTTTACTATACGATACCAAGTCTCTTTGGCGTGTTTTGGTATCACGCTTTCGGAGATGTTTTTCCCATATTTGTGGCCAATTGTGTCCAGGAAACTTTTCAGTTTTCTTGCTCGTTTGCCTCCCACTCAGCGCTGTGTATATTTTCTTTGCCGCTCTGTAGCTGGGATTGGCTTCGGTGGTAATAGCATAACTCTCGCTGAGGCAGAGCTGCTTAACGTGTTGCAGATTATATGCTATGTGGCTGGTGTCTACCGGCGCTTCCTCTGTTGCAGCCCTGCACCTACATCTACATCTACGTGATTACTCTGCTATTCACAATAAAGTGCCTGGCAGAGGGTTCAATGAACCACCTTCAAGCTGTCTCTCTACCGTTCCACTCTCGAACGGCGCGCGGGGAAAAGGAGCACTTCAATTTTTCTGTGGGAGACCTGATTTCTCTTATTTTATCGTGATGACCATTCCTTCCTATGTAGGTGGGCGCTAAAAAAATATTTTCGCAATCGGATGAGAAAACTGGTGATTAAATTTTATGAGAAACTATTGCCACTTCAATTCACGTATCATGTCCGTGGCACTATCTCCCCTGTTTCGCGATAATACGAAACAAGCTGCCCCTTCTTTGAACTTTTTCGATGTCATCCGTCAGTTCCACCTGATGCGTATCCCTCACCGCACAGCAATACCCCAGGATAGGGCGGATAAGCGTGGTGTAAGCAGTCTCTTCAGTAGACTTCTTGCACCTTCCAAGTGATCTGCCAATGAATCGCAGTCTTTGGTTTGCTCTACCCACAACATTATCCATGTGATCGTTCCAATTTAGGTTATTTGTAATTGTAATCCCTAAGTATTTATTTGACTTTACAGCTTTCAGATTTGTGTGACTTACAGCGTAACCGAAATTTAGCGAATTTCCTTTAGTACTCATGTGAATAACTTCACACTTTTCTTTATTCAGGGTCAATTGCCACTTTTCGCACCACACAGATATCTTATCTAAATCATCTTGCAATTCGTCTTAGTCATCTGATGACTTTAAAAGAAGGTAAATGACAACATCATCTGCAAACAATCTAAGACGGCTACTTAGATTGTCTCCTATGTCGTTAATATAGATCAGGAACAATAGAGGGCCTATAACACTTCCTTGGGGAACGCTGGATATTACATCTGTTTTACTCTATGAATTTCCGTCTATTACCACGAACTCTGACCTTTCTGACAAGAAATCACGAATCCAGTCGCACAACTGAGGCGATATTCCATAGGCACGCAGTTTCGTTAGAAGATGCTTGTGAGGGAGTCGAAACCTCCTGGAAATCTAAAAATATGGAATCAATTTGACATCCCCTGTCGATAGCACTCATAACTTCATGAGTATAAAGTGCTAGTTGTGTTTCACAAGAACGATTTTTTCTGAATCACTGCTGACTATGTTTTTTCGAGGTAATTCATAACGTTCGAACACAGTATATATTCCAAAACCCTAGTGCAAATCGACGTTAGTGATATGGGTCTCTAATTCAGCGGATTTCTCCTATTGGTCTTTTTGCGTCTTGGTGTGACTTGAGCAATTTTCCAGTCTTTAGGTACGGATCTTTCTGTGAGCGAGTGGTTGGATATAATTGCTAAATAAGGAGCTATTTTATCAGCATACTCTGAGAGGAACCTGACTGGTATACAATCTGGACCGGAGGCCTTGCCTTTATTATGTGATTTAAGCTCCTTCGTTACTCCCAGGATATCTACTTCTATGTTTCTCATCTTGATTGGAAGTCAGGAATATTTACTTCGTCTTCTTTAGTGAAGAATTTTAGGAAAACTCTGTTTAATAACTCTGCTTTGGTGGCACTGCCATCAGTGACTTCACCGTTGTTATCGCGCAGTGAAGGTAATGACTGCGTCTTGCCACTGGTGTGCTTTATGTATGAGCAGAATCTCTTCGGGTTTTCTGCCAGATTCCGAGACATAATTTCGTTGTGGAATTTATTAAAAGTATCTCGCATTGGAGTACGCGCTATATTTGAAACTTCTGCAAAACGTTGCCAATCTGGGGGATTTTGCGTTCTTTTAAATTTGGCTTGGTTTTTACGTTGCTTCTGCAACTGCGATCTGACCCCTTTTGTGTACCATTGGGTATCAGTACCATCACTTATTAATTTATGTGGTATATATATCTCTCAGCTGCCGTCGATGATCATTCCACATCTTTTGTACGCTTACACGATGAGATCTGAAGGAGTGGAGGATGTCTCTTAAAAACGCTTTAGCCGGTCGGCGTGGCCGTGCGGTTCTAGGCGCTTCAGTTTGGAACCGCATGACTGCTACGGTCGCAGGTTCGATTCCTGCCCCGGGCATGGATGTGTGTGATGTCCTTAGGTTAGTTAGGTTTAAGTAGTTCTAAGTTCTAGGGGACTGATGACCATAGATATTAAGTCCCATAGTGCTCACAGCCATTTGAACCATTTTGAAAAACGCGTTAATAGCCTGAATCTCGCCATCAACGGTGCTCTGAGGCCTTCTGGCTTTTTCCTGTGTGACGGACGTCCCCTTCAATAGCACCGCTGCACCTTTGGTTCTTACTTCCAGCAAGCCGAGTCCCCCTTATTTGCACCACTTCAAATATCTCCCTACGCCATAAGAGATGGTGGACGGTGCCCGTTATCGCTCGCGTTATGTCCGCTGGGTTATTAGGATTTGCGCCATGTAACGGGCTTTCGACAGGATCATTGTGCTTATGAGCTGTATCTTCCGGTGGAGCGGTAGGTTTCTGTTTGAGTGCATTCTGGCGAGTTCCAGTATAGTATGTAGGACTTCTCTCGAGTTGTATGAGGCCATTTTGAGAGGACAATGGTTCAAAATGGTTCAAATGGCTCTGAGCACTATGGGACTTAACATCTGAGGTCATCAGTCCCCTAGAACTTAGAACTACTTAAACCTAACCTAACCTAAGGACATCACAAACATCCATGCCCGAGGCAGGATTCGAACCTGCGACCGTAGCTGTCTTGCGGTTCCAGACTGCATCGCCTTTAACCGCACGACCACTTCGGCCGGCAGAGGACAATGCTGTGTGGCTATGCCGAGAACTTTATGACTCTCTATTGCCCGTTATCTATTACTATTATTACCGATTACTTATTATCAGCTACATTTGGTGGTTTATTGCCAATCGGGAAAGGGAGCCATTGACAATGGATAGCCTTGCCCCACTGATCTGTTTAGCTCTGTGTCGAGTGGTCCATACATTTACAGCTGCTTTTGGTCTCGCATATTTTGTCGATGAAATAGTTATTTCTTTTGCTGAAACCGAATCTGGTTGGCGCTTTCATTAGCGAACGGTGATTGATCCTGTCGAAAGTCTTATGGAAGTCAGCTGGAGCTCTGGAGATAACTGCTTATGCTGTGACATCTCTATAAGTGTAGGTGGCATCAAAAATGCTTCTGCCTGGCACTGTGCACGTCTGCCACGGGCTTATCCCTTTCTTCATCGAAACTTTGATGTTACTTGCGATAAATTTTGATACCAGCTAATGATCGGCGTTGATGAGCGTGATCGGGAGGAATTCTTCAGTGCGCGGGGCATGTTTTTGTGACACCATCACACGAGGGCTACAAAAGCAGTTGTTCAAAATGTATTATGCCACTTAAGTCAAGCGCCGGCCGGAGTGGCCGTGCGGCTCTAGGCGCTGCAGTCTGTAACCGAGTGACCGCTACGGTCGCAGGT
The DNA here is from genome assembly GCF_021461385.2 of Schistocerca piceifrons. Taxonomy (NCBI): domain Eukaryota; kingdom Metazoa; phylum Arthropoda; class Insecta; order Orthoptera; family Acrididae; genus Schistocerca; species Schistocerca piceifrons. Next base: position 128,529,096 of record NC_060149.1, read on the forward strand.
TCGAATCCTTCCTCGGGCATGGATGTGTGTGATGTCCTTAGGTTAGTTAGGTGTAAGTAGTTCTAAGTTCTAGATGACTGATGACCTCAGAAGTTAAGTCGCATAGTGCTCAGAGCCAATATGTACACGGGAAGGCAATATAATGCTATGTGTGCGTCTGCCTCCCCCCTCCCCCTCCCCCCCTCCCATCACCCTTTCCCCCCACTTCTCGTAACTGAATTGTAGTCAACTTGCTTATCTCTTGTCTCGTAGACGTTGCCCCAGTTGGTTTCTTCTCTGTCAGTCGCGAGATTGTGCAATAAACAGTAGCCGCACGGGGTAGCCGTGCGGTCTGGGTGCCTTGCCCCGGTTCCCGTGGCTTCCCCCGTCCGAGGTTCGAGTCCTCCCTCGGGCATGGGTGTGTGTGTTGTCCTTAGTTTAAGTTACATTAAGTAGTGTGTAAGCCTAGGGACTGATGACCTCAGCAGTTTGGTCCCATAGAACTTACCACAAATTCCCAAATTTCCAATAAACAGTGCATAACAGTGTGGCAAATGGGTTGGTTTAAATGCTACGTGTAATGCGAACCGTAAAATTTTAGGATGCCAACTAATTTTGTCTTTTTTGTCCAATCGCAAAATTAGTTCAAAAATGTTCATAAGTGTGAATTACTAAGGGACCAAATTGCTGAGGTCCTCGGTCCCTAGACTTATACGCTACTTAAACTAACTTATGCTAAGAACAACACACAAACCCATGCCCGAAGGAGGACTCGAACCTTCGGCGGGAGGGGTCGCGCAATCAGTGACATGGCGCCTCTAACCGGCCACACCGCGCGACGCAAGATTAATAAAGCGATTTCTGGAGCCAGTCTATTGCTAATATTCATAACAAGATATTCGGTCATTAGTCTTTAGTTCTAGAGCACCACAAACGTTACAAAAAGCTTCTTTAGATCTCAGAATGCACGTCAGATCTCACAAATATGTTTTCCGGCGCAACTTAAACAATGAATTCCGTTTTTACTTGGAGTTGCATTTCATACACTAGCTCGTGTGTTGTCACCTCGAAAACAGACCGTAGACTGCCTCCGACTAACACAACATCGCACAAGTCCGTCATCCGAGGCATGTTCCGTCTTTACATGAGATCAGATTTTATATACGAATTCATGTAGTACCACCTCGGAAACCGATAGTGGACTAGTGGTGAGCTATCTTATCAGCATTCCGCCAGCCCCCCTCAGTGCGCACTTGTGATTGGCCCATTCTCTCCATCAATAAGTACTGACAGTAACTAAAATTTGTAATTAGTATTTACTGGAGGATTGAGTGATACTGAAACTATTATTAACAAGTTTTCAGTGCAAGTAACATCATAAGTACTGTTGGAGCAGTGTATTAGTATTTAAACAGCAAATATAAATAGTAAAAGATTCGCTACTTGGCGCCCAGCGTAGGTGACTCCTCAGAGCCTCTCTCTGTACCAGTGCGATACGGCTCTTGGTCGCTGGGCCGTTCTCACGCTATGTGACCATCTCGCCCATCTTTCAATGAGTCGTCCTTATGATCCTATCTACTCGTTAGCCTTCCGTAACAAAATCTTCCTATACTGTGCGTTAAAACATAGCAACAAAAACGTAATAAACGTGGGCAGGGATGTGGCATAAACGCCACATAATTCTTTGGATGGGCATTATTTTCCCACTGGCGCAGGTGTTATTCCTGCACCACTGAATATATTGTTGATCATTTCCGTGACTTTCCCTCCTATTATACCCCAGTAGGCGAGATAAGGTTTGGGCGTTATGCACATGGCGCTCTCCCTTTTGCGCTTCTCCTAATTACGATTTTGACTTTCCCTTCATCAACGTTCTCTGTCAGCAAGGCCCAATCTGAGTCTGTTAGCATCCTTCTTGTTTGCTGCAGCATGTCTGTAACTGATGCATTGTTTGGTTATTTCCTGCGGAAAAGCTCTACCGTTTACCACAACTAATCATTTCCTTTCCCATTCCACTTGCAGACACAGGAGTGGAAAAACAGCTGTGTATATGCCTCCGTATAAGCCCTAATTTCTCGTACCTTTTCTCCAAGGTCCCTACGCGAAATGTATGTTGGTGGCAGGAGAATCGTTTCGGCAGTCAGCTTCAAATGCCGGTTCACTAAACTTTCTCAATAGTGTTCTTCGAAATGAATCTCTTCTTCCCTCCAGGGATTGCCACTTGAGCTCCCAAAGCATGTCCGAAACACTTGCCTGCTGATCGAACCTACCATAACAAATCTAGCAGCTCTCCTCTGAATTGCTTCGATGTCTTCTATTAATCCGACATGTTGGGATGCCAAACACTCGAGCAGCACTCAAGAATAGGTCACAGTAGCGACCTATATGCTGTCTCCTTTACAGATGAACCACACTTTCCTGAAATTCCCCCAATAAACCGGAGTAGACCATTCGCCTTTCCTATCCCAATCCTCATATACTCATTCGATTTCTTGCCTGCTGATCGAACTTACCGGTAAGAAATCTAGCAGCTCTCCTCTGAATTGTCTGAAGTGGCCGTATGAAACGTCCCCTTAGAAAAATTAATGAATTACTGTGCTGATAAACCTCTTACATTATTTGATATTCAAACAGCTGAGCAGAACTGAACGTTCTCAGACATTTTGCTCTTTACCTATTCTGATCAACACTAAACTGACGCACAGTATTTTTAGCGCAACGCAATCTGACTTTTAATAATCCCTACAAAAGAATGACCCTGACTAACAATAACCTACACCTTTCACAAATCACTTACCTCACAAAAATCTACGTTACTCAAACTACTGCAATACAGCGAGCGCCAATACTGCCAGCTAAATAAAAGATTCAAGCTTTGCGGAAATCTAGAAATATGGAATCTGCCTGTTGCCCTTCTTTCACAGTTCGCAGTATATCATTTGAGTATAGAGAAAGCTGGGTTTCGCACGAGCTATGCATTCTAAAGCCGTGCTGGGTTGTGGACATGTGCTTTCCGGACTCAAGGAAATTTATTATATTCGAACTCAAAATATGCCCTACAGCTCTGCAGAAAACCGATCTTAAGCATATTTGTCTATAATTTTTCGGATCCGTTCTTTTACTCCTCTTATTTACAGGAGTCACCTACGCTTTTTTGCAGACGTTTGGCACTTTGCACTGGTCGAGAGATTCGCGATAAATGCAAACTAAGTAAGGGGACAATGATGTAGAGTACTCTTCGTAAAACCGAATTAGGATACTATCCGGACCTGGCGAATTATTTGTTTTCAACTCTTTCAGTTGTTCCTCTACCCCAGGGATGCATATTACTGTGTCATCCCTACGAGACACTGTGCGATGGTCAAACGATTCTGCTTGTGTTTTGAGTGTTTTCATGTCCTTGTCTCTAAGCACCTATAGACTTGCTGTCGGCTCGTTCCCTCTCTCTGTGGAGATAGTGCCTCGTGACTAGCTCGTGTCACTTGGCTCTAGATTCTGCTACTGGCGATCACACTTCTCATTTTCTGGTGCTTCATCTGCAGAAGTCAAGCTCTGATTTTCCGCACTGGAGACAGGTGTAGGTCGCCGTCTGGTGGGGCATTTGGCACGTTTTTAGGCAGAGTTGGCAGGATTCTGCCTTGTTTCTCCTCCAGAACGCTTTCTCCGCGCTGTAACGAATAAACAGACTCCGCATCGTCTGTTTCGACCGCGTGGCCCACCATTCCGTTGTAAAGCTGTACTGGGCTGGCTGTGCCGCGCGGGATTAGCCGAGCGGTCTAAGCCGCGGCAGTCATCGACTGTGCGGCTGGTCCCGGCGGAGGTTCGAGTCCTTCCTCGGGCATGGGTGTGTGTGTTTGTCCTTAGGCTAATTTAGGTTAAGTAGTGTGTAAGCTTAGGGACTGATGACCTTAGCAGCCTCTTCTTCCCGCGATTTTTTGTTTCTGGAGGCGTATGCTGCATTCGAAGATGGAGTGGTCTGAGGATATCACAGGGCAGATCTCTAATTGCGATATCTTGTCGACTATTGCTCTGTTCACGTAAATTCTGTCCGGTCTGCTTCTGTCGTTGATGTAATAACACATGAATTCTGTGCAGACTGCATGTCACGAGTCTTCCAATCTCAAACGTCTGACGACTTCTTGAAATTATAAGCACACGTCGGTTACCGGGATTTGATTCTCCTTCTCTGGTGACACAATTAAAATATCTCCTCCAATGAAAATGTTGTGGTTGTTGTCCATGAGGGGTTCGCACATTTCTTCGTTGAACATGCTGCTCCTGGTTCGCTTGTTGAGAAATAAAGTGTATTCTATAGTGATCGCGAATCCGCGACCGTTTGACATCGTCATTGGTTCGCCAGTCTCTGTGCCTTGCCTTATCATACTGCGGTGCCGCATTTAGACTCTGGATAAATGTTTGTAATGACCTCGTATCCCGGTATCTGGTGTGTTTGTGTTGAAACTACACGCTCAAAATTATTATTTGCTTATAATTTTGCTGTGTGTGTATGTGGGACATACGTCAAAACTTAATATGTCATTTTACGTAAGACCTTGTACAAACGTACCGTGGGAAAGTTATGGTGCAACCACGATTCAGATGACGTATGTCGGTGTGAGCTTACTTTTGTGTAAAAGCAGCCGGAATGAATGTTAAAGGTGTAAATTTATCAATTTGGAGAATATTTTGAACTTCGCTTATTTTGATTAAACTATGTACTAGAAATTGAAGTTTTAATGACATTAATTTCTATTAGATAAGGCAAGTTTTGCCGCGAGAATGATCTGGAACGTACATTCTGATTGGTCGTTTAGATCAACAGCCAATCAGAATTAAGTTGTTCTCATACGAATATAGTGAGGTGGGCAGAGAGCAGAGGAGCTCGAGAGAGTCTCTTGCTAACTGGCCTGCGGATAACACCATGTTAGATAGCTCCGTAAAAGTAGTCTGCGAGATAAAGAAATAGTGAGTTCATTTCGGTTGGATCGTGTCGTGACTGAAGCGACTGGAGTTACTAACATTTTAATGAAAGTTTGGTGTTTCTAAATTAAATAGTTGGAGATTTATGAGCGTGTGAACTTTCTGGTCGTAGTAACAATTCCGCGTGGCGTATTTCGTGCTCTGTACCGAATACTTTGGCAAACACTTCTTAATAAGAAGACCACTGAAACGACCGAGTGTTTAACTCGTGAAGAGTGGTGGATCTGTTACTGTTAGATGGTGAAAATTAGTCGGGTTGGACTTGCAAACATTCTGGCTGCTTTTCGAGTGAAAATGTGTTGAACAGACAGTGAATTTTGAAGGATAAAGTTTACCATACTAAATACGGACTTGATAGCCATTTCATGTGTTTCCGTATGAATAAAAAGCAGATTCAACTTGATAGCCATTTTATGTGTTTCCGTATGAATAAAAAGCAGATTCAATCTAAATTTTAAATGCTTTCAGCAAGTAGACTGCATCCTCCGAACGCCCGATTTTTTAAATATGAACTTTCATGAACTGACTTTCAACTCAAGTTACGCGGCCTCTGTGTGGTATTTACTAGATAGTAGTTTCATCAACGCTGCTTTAGACTGCCTAGCACGTATCTGCTGCTACAGAACGAAGGGACGTCGGAATGAGGGAATATCGAGGTAGGTGGACTTCCGAGAATTCAGAGAGAGATCGAAGACGACTGACCCCACCCCGTTTTTTGCCTTTATTGTGTTTAAATGCCCCATCTGTGGCCGGCTGGCAGCAGAATATGCGCTGCTCTTTAGCCGAAAGACAGAAGTTACACAAAGAAGAGATTTAAAATAACAGAATGGAGAAAATATGGCGTACATAGATATAAAAATTGGGGAACAGTACGGAAGAGAACAGACAAAAAGGAGGGACTGTGAAATGGAGATAGAAAAAGTAAAACATTAGCGCACACGAAACAAAACTACATACTGGATCGTAAAAGTATCGACGGATGGCGTAGCATATAACAATCACTTACAATAGCACTATGTACAAGTCTGGCACACAATTAAAATCACAGCACTCGACACACAAGAGATCGGCACCAAATACAACACTGACATAGTACACTGATGACGATGAGCAAACAGAGAGGATCTGCCAGGGGCATACAGATGAGGGAGGAGGGAAGACTGCAAGGAGGGGTGGAGAGGGGGGAGAAGGCAAGAAGGGAGGGAGAGGAGGAGACAGGGGGGGAGGCGGAAGGAGGTGCGCCGAAGAGGGCAGGGAAGGGAAGGATATGGGAGGGAAGCAGTTGAGGAGGGGGTGCAGGCACTCAGGGAGGGAAGGAGAAAAATCCGCTCTAGGAGAAGGAGGGGAGAGGAAAAAAGGGGGCCATCGGGAGGGGGGTACAAGTCCAGGTTACAGTTGGTAGGAAGGGTAAATGTCATGGCAAAGTTCAACATCCTGGTGTGGGAGATGCTGGAAATTAGCCTGATGAAGGAGATGGAGGGTGTGGAAGTGGAGAGAGGGAGGGATACAGCAATAGAGGCATGGCTACAGGTTGAGAGGATGGTGGAAACTGGGGGGGGGGGGGGCCTCAAGCCTGTGGACAGTGTAAAGGATGCGGAGATGTTGGAGGAAAAGGAGGAGGTGGGGGAACGGGATGAGGTCATACAGGAGTCGTGTGGGGAAAGGATGGCGGATATGGAAGGCACGGCAAAGTTCATGGCGTTTGAGGATTTGGAGGGCCTTGTAAAAGGGGGGGTGGAGATCCAGGCAATGCTGGCATAACAGAAGATAGGACAGATGAGGGATTTGTAGGTGTGGAGGATGGTGGAAGGATGCATTCCCCATGTCCGGTCAAACAGGAGTTTCAGGGGGCGGAGCTGGGCAGGAATGAGCTGGATGGTCAGGAGGTGAAGGGTCCTTGTGAGGTGATGGTCGAGGGTGAGGCTAAGGTATCTCAGGTTTGGGGTGAGCTGGATGGGACGACCATAAATGGTGAGGTAAAAATCATGGAGATGGAAAGAGCTGGTGGTGCGGGCCATGACTGTCTGGGTTTTTGAGGGGTTGAGATGAAGGAACGACTGTCTATACCAGGTGGTGAACTGGTCAAAGTGGGTTTGGAGGGTGTGTCGGGACCGTTGAAGGGTAGGGTAGAGAGTGAGAAAGATGGTGTCATCAGCATAGTGGAGAAGGTGGACAGGTTGGGGGGGGGGGGGGGGCTCTGGCATGTTTGCCATGTGCAGAAGATAGAGGAGAGGGGAGAGTACAGAGCCCTGTGGTACGCTGTAACGTCCCTCTTACTAATAGGCCTATCCTGCTTGTGATATAAAATACGACCGTGGAACGCTTGTATGCCTAATGGATTGTTTGTAATTGGATAAGGCTATCTTTCTCGAAGAAGTGATACTGATAAGTAGGAGGAAAGTGTACAACTGACCCTTCTTTATTTATTTATTTATTTAGTGTTTCGTGGGACCAAATTAAGGAGTAGTCTCCATGGTCATGGAACGAGTCAATACATGAAATTATAACACAATATTAGAAACAGATAAAATGAAATATAAAAAAAAAGTATTCAGGTGACAAGTCGTAAGTTTAAATAAAGAAACTGAACAATGTAACACTGGAATTTGCTTAATTTTTTAGCTCTTCCAGGAGCTCCTCGACAGAATAGAAGGAGTGAGCCATGAGGAAACTCTTCAGTTTAGACTTAAAAGAGTTTGGGCTACTGCTAAGATTTTTGAGATCTTGTGGTAGCTTATTGAAAATGGATGCAGCAGAATACTGCACTCCTTTCTGCACAAGAGTCAAGGAAGATCATTTCACATGCAGATTGGATTTCTGCCTAGTATTAACTGAGTGAAAGCTGCTAACTCTTGGGAATAGGCTAATATTGCTAACAACAAACGACATTGAAGAAAATATATACTGTAAGGGCAATGTCAGAATTCCCAGACTATTGAATAGGTGTCGACAAGAGGTTCTCGAACTTACACCACATATAGCTCGAACAGCCCGTTTTGGAGCCAAAAATATCCTTTTTGAACCAGAAGAATTACCCCAAAAAATAATACCATACGACATAAGCGTATGAAAATATGCGAAGTAGACTACTTTTCGTGTTGAAGTGTCACTTATTTCAGATACTGTTCTAATGATAAATAAAGCAGCATTTAGTTTCTCAACAAGATCCTGGACATGGGCTTTCCACAACAGCTTACTATCTATCCGAACGTCTAGGAACTTGAACTGTTCCATCTCGCTTGTAATATGCCCATTCTGTCTGACCAAAATATCGGTTCTTGTTGAATTGTGAGTTAGAAACTGTAAATACTGAGTCTTACTGTGATTTAGCATCAAATTATTTTCCACAAGCCGCGAACTTATTTCATGAACTACATTATTTGATACTGTTTCAGTATTACACACAAGATCCTTCACTACCAAGCTGGTATCATCAGCAAACAGAAATATTTTTGTATCACCTGTAATACTAGAAGGCATATTATTTATATAAATAAGAAACAGCAGTGGCCCCAGCACCGACCCTTGGGGAATGCCCCACTTAACAGTGCCCCATTGGGACTGAACATCACTACCACTCTCAATATTGCGGAGAATTACCTTCTGCTTTCTGTTCTTAAAGTAAGAGGTGAACCAATTGTAAGCTACTACCCTTACTCCATAATGGTCCAACTTCTGCAGTAACATTTTGTGGTCAACACAGTCAAAAGCCTTCGTTAAATAAAGAAAACACCTAGCGTTCGCAACCTTTTATTTAATCCGTCCAAAACCTCACAGAGAAAAGTGAATATAGCATTTTCAGTTGTTAAACCATTTCTAAAACCAAACTGAAGCCGGCCGGTGTGGCCAAGCGGTTAAAGGCGCTACAGTCTGGAACCGCGTGGCCGCTATGGTCGCAGGTTCGAATCCTGCCTCGGGCATGGATGTGTGTGATGTCCTTAGGTTGGTTAGGTTTAAGTAGTTCTAAGTTCTAGGGGACTGATGACCGTAGAAGTTAAGTCCCATAGTACTCAGAGCCATTTGAACCATTTTTGAACCAAACTGAACATTTGACAGCAAATTATGTGAATTTAAATGCTCCAGTAACCTTGTATATACAACCTTCTCGATAACTTTAGCAAACACCGATGGCATAGAAATAGGTCTAAAATTGTCAACATTATAAATGTCTCCCTTTTTATAAAGTGGCTTCACTACCGAGTACTTTAATCGGCCAGGAAACCGACCACTCCTAAAGGAAGAGTTACAGATATGGCTAAGTACTGGGCTAACATACATAGAACAATACTTCAGTATTCTGTTAGATACCCCGTCATGTTCATGAGACTTCTTGGTCTTTAGTGATTTAATTATTAACTCAATCTCCCTCTTGTCAGTATCATGGAGGAGCATTTCAGGTAACAGTCTCGGAACACTTTTTTCTAAGAGCGCTATATGATTCCCTGCTGGGACTAGGTTTCTATTTAGTTCACCTGCCATATTCAGAAAGTGATTATTAAATACTGTACATATATGCGACTTATCAGTAACACGGACATTCCCACTACGCACTGATTCTATATCCTCGACCTGTCTCTGCAGACCAGCCACTTCCTTTACGACTGACCATATTGTTTTAATTTTATCCTGACACTTAGCTATTCTATCTGCATACCACATACTTTTTGCCTTCCTAATAACTTTTTTAAGCACCTTACAATACTGTTTGTAATGGGCTGCTGCATTTAGATTTTGTCTGTTTCTAACGTTTTGATATAATTGCCACTTTGTTCTACAGGATATTCTTATCCCTTTAGTCAGCCACCCAGGCTGCCTGTTTGTGCTAGTAGCCTGTTTTGAACGCTCTAACGGAAAGCAACTTTCAAAGAGCACGAGAAAAGTCTTGAGAAAAGCATTATATTTATCGTCTACTGTATCAGCGCTATAAGCATCTTGCCACTCTTGTTCCTTGATAAGGTTTACAAAGGTCTCTACAGCAACTGGATCAGTTTTCCTAAACAGCTGATGACTATATTTAACACGTGTTCAGCACAAAAATCTCTTAGAGCTAAAATTTGTGCATCATGATCTGATGGAAAGTCTAATAAAAATAAAAATTACTTAAACCGAACAGGGCTATAATTTCCAAAATGAAAGTAATTTCGTGAATTCACTCATGAACAACACTGGACAGAAAAGGGTTACCACTGATCATGAATCCAAACGAAAGTTACACTAATGAATGAAAAGGAAATAATTAATGGCCGCCAGCCCACTAGGGCAATTTACATCCAAAATCCTGTACAAGATGATGGGAAAGAAAAACACGTATTATTAAATACTGGCATGGCAACTGAAGGTTGTCACGCTTTTTCACGCTAACTTTAAGTGAGTATGTAATGATAAAAAAACTGTGAAGTCACTCTTACATTATGTGTGGCATTAAATTTTGAAAAAGGCAATCGAGTAATGATTTGAAAATTTATAATGTTAGTACTGAACTTCGTTACATGAACAATGACTTTCAATGAGCTCAACATAACGTCATCAAAGAAATTTTGAAAAAAAAGCAAGCACTTTTTACTTTGCAGTTACTTGTTTTGCAAATTGGATTTCATATTGTTATCTGAACAACTGAGCCTTTTTTAATGACTTGAACAGAATTAAATATCAGAATAGGTACCAAACCAAACAGCCATGTGCCCCAAGCTATATGTAAAATAAATAAAACTTCTGCACTCTTAGTTTGCGCATTTTCTTTAGATTTGGAATTTTTCCAGTGATTCATTTTCAAACTTGAAAAATGAAATAGCTTTACTTTAGTCGTATACTGAAGCCTCTGTTGTACAACAGTTAATTGAAATAGAATGAGGCTAAAATTCTTAAAAGTGAAATTATTCATTAATAAAGTGGCTGTAACTATTCAATTTTTTTCTTATGACATTCTGTTAGCATATAAGGAAAAAAGGAACAAGGACCCTACTTGGTAACAATGTCTGGGGGCAATGAGGACACAATGTAACTGAGTTTAACTGATTATTATTTAAATGAATTTTACCAATCAAATCACATTCAGTTGTGCTGCTGGGTTAGCTGTTAATACTTTCTACCAATGAACAGTCTTACTTCAGTGCTGTGCATACGACGAAACTCGGAGCCGACGAGGGATCTGTGTTGCTGGAAATGCTGCTGTTGTTCAAGACGGTAGCATCTTGTGGAGCCACGGCTAAATACAGGAACGGGAAATCGCAATTAATACAGCCTCTTCCGCCCGTCCACTGTCCGCACTGCTGCTACTAGAAATCTGGCCGGCGCGCGTACATGATGCAGCCGAAAATGGTACTCTCCACTGCGAGAGCGTTAACACCACACTTCCGCAAACTTCAAGCGCTGGAACCCGTCTCTCTCTCCCTCCGCGCACTCCGCGCAACAACTCCCTACCCAAAGATTTTACAACTCACAAGCACTGCTATTATCGTTGCTAGTCGATGCAAATAACAATTCCTTTGGCTTTTCCCCGGAGCTTGTAAGTTTCACAGTACGACACAGATAAATACAATGAAACGTCAACAGATTTCTACCTAAATTTACACATACAGTGAAGCAATGTCCTTACTTATCAAAAGAAAGCATTTAAATTACAAATATTTATATACATTTCAGAAAATAATTATACATCAGTAGCAGGTGCCATGCATCCTGCATTTTGGTGTTACAAAGCCAGCAGAGGGATAAAAGATACGGGAGTTGGTGTTGTGGAGGGTGACATAGGAAGGACGGTGTGAGAGGAAGGAAGCGACCAGACGGACAAAACTGATAAGCAGGGCGTAGGTTTGGAGTTTAAAGAGGAGAATGAGATGCCATACGCGTTCATAAGCATTTTGGAGGTCGAGGGAAACAAAAATGGCACATCGATGGGAGTGAAGCTGGAGGTGGGCGAGGTTAATCAGTTGGTCTTCAGCGGAGAAGGAAGTTTTGGGAGCCACACTGGGTAAGGGGGAGGAGGAGGTGTTGAGTGAGGTGCTGATGGATACGGTGGGAGAGGATGGATTTGAGGACCTTACTGAAGACGGAGGTGAGGCAGATGGGACGATAGGAAGAGGCGACAGAAGGGGGCTTGTTGGGTTTGAGGAATAAGAGGATGCGGGAGGACTTCCACGGGTCAGGGTAGAAGCCAGTAGAGAGGATGACGTTATAGAGATGGGCGAGGACAGTCAGGAAGAAATAGGGGCTTTCCTGAAGGTGGCGTTAGGTGACACAGTCGTGACCAGGGGCCGTGTTGCGTTTGGACCGTAGGATAAGTTTAATGGCTTGTGCTGTGATGGGAGTGTTTATGTCGGAGGGGGGCAACTGCCCCAAGTACTGGAGACTAGGAGCAAGTGGAGCGACCGAGGTATCGGCATGTTCCATGACGGTGGGGGTAAGAGAATAATCAAAGTGGGGATCATCTGGGACGGAGAAGACCTCAGAAAGGTGGGAAGCCAAGTGGTTGGCCTTACTGAGGTTGTCAGGAAGGGGGCGGTCATTATGGAGAAGGGGGTAGTGGGGAGTGGAAAGGGAACCAGTAAGACGATGGAAGGCGGACCAGTACTTGGAGGAGTTGATAGGGAGGGTGGCGTTGAGTCGTGTGCAGGTCTGGCGCCAGTATCGGTGTTTCGTTGCTGTAATAAGGTTCCGTACGTGTCGCTGTATTTGTCGGTGGCGTTGGGGTGTACCCCGCCCCGCCGCAATTGGTGCATTTATAGTCCTGGGAATGTGAAGTTTAAGTGAGTGCGAACTTTAAAAGCAGCAGTGTAGTTAACCCGATAAAGGAAAGACCCACACGGGCATAAATGAACTTTAATAGAAAGACAGAGGATCCGTTATGGTCGAGGGAAAGATGATTCAGAAAGGACAGGAATAGCGAAGTGGAATATTAGTAGCTAGAACAACCGGTGGAAAAGGCGGTTGACAACAGCTGAACATCACGTGACAACAACGTCAGTTGGCAGCAGTGGACGGAGTTTGGACCCAGTAACTACATGTGCGGGAGCAGAGCTTGGCGAATGGACCGACTGTAACATCTCGCCGTGCTGCCAACGATCGTGAAAAACTAAGTTTTATTCTACTTCGTTTGGTGTGTGTGTGTGTGTGTGTGTGTGTGTGTGTGTGTGTGTGTGTGTGTGTGTGTATGTGTGCAAAGAAACTTGTGAGCAAGGCGGAAAATAATAACCATGCTATAGTAGACGAGAATTTGTGGGTAAATTTGGGTAAAGTAATATATGCAGATGATGCAGTGGCTGGTGAATTTAGTTTTGATACATCAGAAGTGTATAATAGTACCTTGCCAGATTCAATGTATGCTATTTATGGGAGAGGTAATGAACAGAGCACGGTGGCAACCGATGTCACGTTTATACCTGTTACTGCTGCAGAGATAAAGCAGAAACCATTGTCAATTGCTTCTGAGCATAAGGATAGTGTTTCAGAAATGTTAGCAAATATTTTGAAACATACGCGAGATATGAATAGCAAATTGAAGAAAATGGGTTCTGATATTGACACTCAAATGAGAGAAATGGGTTCTGATATAAAGAATTCTTTAAGTTCTGAAACAAATGAGTTTCACATTGAAGTTGATCAACGGTTTGCTAACTTGTCAGTAGAAATGGAATCCAGAATGGAAAACAAAATTTCTAAATTAAGAGATTCATGGAAAAACGATATGACTCTGTTTAGTGACAGCGTAAAGAGAGATTAGTAAAGTAAAACAAGAATTTAATAATGCTGTTGTAACAGTAAAAAATGAATTGACTTCTCAGATTAATCAAGTTGCTGATAACAGCAAACAGTTAGGGGAACAAATAAAGGCAGATTTAAATGAAATCCAGGAACAAATAAAAAACTGGGAAAAACTATGTGAGGATAATCACACTATAATGAGAAATCAAATCAAGGAAGGAAAGGATGTGTGTGCGAAATTTGGCGCGCAAGTGGCTGCTAAATTACTAACGTGGAAACTGACATAAATCAGTTTAGCACAGCTGTAGATGAACAACTGCGTAACTATGATGGTAGGCTAAAAAGAGTAGAACAAAGTGTTACTAACAATAGTAGATATGTAATATCTAATGGTGTGGTAGAATCTTCAGAAATTGCATATGTGACAAATCGGCAGTTTTTGCGATTCGATCCAAGTAAAAATGTACACCCTAAAGAATTTTGGGGTGGTTTTGAGGACGTCTTGCCCAAATTATGGAATGATAAACAAAAAATTGGTTTAATTACGTCAAATTTGATGGGGGAAGCTAGAGTTTGGGGAAATTGGGCAGTAGATAAATATGACAAGATAGAGGACTTTAAACAGGAATTTTTCGAGGAATATTGGGGCAAACGAAAACAGATGGAAGTTTTAAACAAATTTTGGTCAGGTGGAAAATACGATCCGGAGAAAGAGACTATTAAGAGGTTTGTACAAAAATGGGTCACAAATTCGTCGTATTTGAACTCTAAAGTGGAGACAGAACAGATCATTATGCGGATAGAGAATAAGTTGCCTTTGTACTGGCGGAATAAAATAATCTCGGGAGTTGGCCTCTGTGGTCGAGCGGTTCTAGGCGCTTCAGTCTGGAAACGCGCGACCGCTACGGTCGCAGGTTCGAATCCTGTCTCGGGCATGGATGTGTGTGATGTCCTTAGGTTAGTTAGGTTTAAGTAGTTCTAAGTTCTAGGGGACTGATGACCTCAGATGTTAAGTGCCATAGTTCTCAGAGCCATTTGAACCATTTTAAAAAAAATGGTTTAAATGACTCTGAGCACTATGGGACTTAACATCTGAGGTCATTAGTCCCCTAGAACCTAGCACTACTTAAACCTAACTAACCTAAGGACATCACACACATCCACGCCCGAGGCAGGATTCGAACCTGCGACCGTAGCGGTCACGCGGTTCCGGACTGAAGCGCCTAGAACAGCACGGCCACCGTGGCCGGCGAACCATTTTTAATCTCGGGACCTAGGGATGATATTGATAAATTTATTCATTATCTTTAGAGGGTGGAAAATATTTTAAAAGAGGAGGAGAATACTAGAACGGATTAGAGGCCTCCCGCTAGACCAAATGAAAACAGAGCCGAGGTACATATAAACAGAATAGGAGTGCAAAGGTCCTGTAATTAGGACAGAGGCAGGTACCGAGGCCGAGGGGGTCCTGTTGGAAGTAGATATAATGACAGAGACCGAAACTTTGAATATAGACAGCAGCAGTCCACTGACTGGGTGGAGTGGCGTAGACCACCAGCCGAAAGGAATTTCAGTGGCCATGCCCACTTAGGAGAGGTGGAAAACTAATGGCATTCTGTAATGGTGCTAGTGTCTGCAGGCTGCGGCAGCATAATTTAAATCCGTTAGCAAAACCTTTTGTAAGGTTTGTGGTATTTATTAGGTAGTGGTTTCGTCAACGCTGCTTTACACTGCCTAGCACGTATCTGCTACTACAGAGTGAAGGGACGTCGGGAGGAAGGAATATCGAGGTAGGTGGACTTACGAGAATTCAGAGAGAGAACGAAGACTATCGACCCCTGCCCCGCCGCATCATGTCGGGCTATCTGGATGGTCAAGTCTTTCACTCGAATTGTCCAGCATGTTCCTCAAACCAATCGCGAACAATTGTGGCCATGGTTTTCTGGGAACATGAAGTGCATGTATGGCTGCAAATAGTCTCCAAGTATCAGAATATAAACAGTTCCAGCCAATAATCGGTTCAGTTGGACCACAGCGCCCAGACCAATCCATGTACCCACAGCAGACACCATTATGGAGCCACTACTAGCTTGCACAGTGCCTTGTTGGCAACTTTGGTCCGTGGTTTCGTGAGGTCTGCGTCGCTGTTGAATCCTACCATCAGCGTTTACCAACTGAAATCGGGACTCATTTCACCAGGCCACGGTTTTCCAGTCGCCTAGGTCCAACAGATATGGCCACGAGTCGAGGAGAGGCGCTGCAGGCGATGTTGTGCTGTTAACAAAGGCACTGGCTTCGTTTGTCTGCTGCCATAGTGCATAAACGCTAGATTTTACCGTATAGTCCTAACGAATACGTTCGTCGTACATCCCACATTGATTTCCCCAGGTTGTCTGTTAGCACTGACAACTCTACACAGACGCCGCTGCTCTCGGTCGTTAAGTAAAGGCCGTCGGTTCAAATGGCTCTGAGCACTATGGGACTTAACATCTGCCTCGGGCATGGATGTGTGTGATGTCCTTAGGTTAGTTAGGTTTAGGTAGTTCTAAGTTCTAGGGGACTGATGATCACAGCAGTTGAGTCCCATAGTGCTCAGAGCCATTTTGTGCTGCAGTGCTGCTGTGTCCAATCTGGCCAGCTTTGCTTGTCACATTCTTTCCGTTCTTGTGATGAGTTCGTATTCTGTATATTCTTTTCGCCTTTATTTCTGGCTTTCTGTGTCGTTTCCGTATTTCATTGTTTGTGCTTTTGATTTCTGGCCGCTTCTCCTCCTTGAGGTTGTTGCAGCGACGTCATCCTCCTGATTCAATTTCAATGTCTTATTCAGTTGGTTGGTTTTTCTTTAATTCTCTGTTCCCGAGTCTGTTCTGGTGTCGTTATTTGTAGATATTTAGGCATGCTAGTAGACGAGACAGGAAACCTTCTATAACATGTAAAATCTGTTTCTCAGTATGCGGCTAAAGTTATGCACAAGATTTCCCGTACTGGCGCTCCTGCCTACATATTACCGTTGTATGTGGTGCGGTCATATCACGAAGCTATCCTCAACGCTTCACTGCCAGCATCTGAGCGAATAGCCTTGGACTTGGCAGCTACGAATGCGACGAATTCAGCGGAGCGTACTACAGAAGCTCACCGATGTCTTTCGCAGTACGCCTGTGGTGATTCTCGGTATATATCCAGTGGATATCGTGGTACGTTACAGAATAGCGCCATATTGATTGGGACGTGGACAATATGATCGTGTATGATCACAGGAACACATACTACTGGCAAAAGACATTTACGAGCCTGGAAGTTAGGTGAATGGCGGTCTGACTGCGATACTAGAAGCACTGCAAGACGGGTTTACAGCATATTCCCAAGCATCGGCGACATCGCCCCTACTCGAGGTATGGTGCATCTATTAGCAGTTCACGGCCCATTTCCCATACGTTTGCGTCGACTGGGGTGTAGTAACACACCAATCTGTGGATGTGGAGAGGAAGGCTCCGCTCATCGTATCGTTTTCAGTTGTCCTTTTTTCCAGATGGAGAGACTGCAGACAGTTTGACTGCGATATGCAAACAATTTAAATGACGAAAACTTGTGGTTTAGGTCTACCGTTAATTTGTTTGCACATAGAATATCTAAAAGGCAGCTGCTTAATTTTCAGTTTATAAGATCAAGTGTGAATATCAAAACAAAGTCAACAGACGTTTTCTCCATTATAGATAACGATAGATACATATAAATTACATATACACTCCTGGAAATGGAAAAAAGAACACATTGACACCGGTGTGTCAGACCCACCATACTTGCTCCGGACACTGCGAGAGGGCTGTACAAGCAATGATCACACGCACGGCACAGCGGATACACCAGGAACCGCGGTGTTGGCCGTCGAATGGCGCTAGCTGCGCAGCATTTGTGCACCGCCGCCGTCAGTGTCAGCCAGTTTGCCGTGGCATACGGAGCTCCATCGCAGTCTTTAACACTGGTAGCATGCCGCGACAGCGTGGACGTGAACCGTATGTGCAGTTGACGGACTTTGAGCGAGGGCGTACAGTGGGCATGCGGGAGGCCGGGTGGACGTACCGCCGAATTGCTCAACACGTGGGGCGTGAGGTCTCCACAGTACATCGATGTTGTCGCCAGTGGTCGGCGGAAGGTGCACGTGCCCCTCGACCTGGGACCGGACCGCAGCGACGCACGGATGCACGCCAAGACCGTAGGATCCTACGCAGAGCCGTAGGGGACCGCACCGCCACTTCCCAGCAAATTAGGGACACTGTTGCTCCTGGGGTATCGGCGAGGACCATTCGCAACCGTCTCCATGAAGCTGGTCTACGGCCCCGCACATCGTTAGGCCGTCTTCCGCTCACGCCCCAACATCGTGCAGCCCGCCTCCAGTGGTGTCGCGACAGGCGTGAATGGAGGGACGAATGGAGACGTGTCGTCTTCAGCGATGAGAGTCGCTTCTGCCTTGGTGCCAATGATGGTCGTATGCGTGTTTGGCGCAGTGCAGGTGAGCGCCACAATCAGGACTGGATACGACCGAGGCACACACGGCCAACACCCGGCATCATGGTGTGGGGAGCGATCTCCTACACTGGCTGTACACCACTGGTGATCGTCGAGGGGACACTGAATAGTGCACGGTACATCCAAACCGTCATCGAACCCATCGTTCTACCATTCCTAGACCGGCAAGGGAACTTGCTGTTCCAACAGGACAATGCACGTCCGCATGTATCCTGTGCCACCCAACGTGCTCTAGAAGGTGTACGTCAACTACCCTGGCCAGCAAGATCTCCGGATCTGTCCCCCATTGAGCATGTTTGGGACTGGATGAAGCGTCGTCTCACGCGGTCTGCATGTCCAGCACGAACGCTGGTCCAACTGAGGCGCCAGGTGGAAATGGCATGGCAAGCCGTTCCACAGGACTACATCCAGCATCTCTACGATCGTCTCCATGGGAGAATAGCAGCCTGCATTGCTGCGAAAGGTGGATATACACTGTACTAGTGCCGACATTGTGCATGCTCTGTTGCCTGTGTCTATGTGCCTGTGGTTCTGTCAGTGTGATCATGTGATGTATCTGACCCCAGGAATGTGTGAATAAAGTTTCCCCTTCCTGGGACAATGAATTCACGGTGTTCTTATTTCAATTTCCAGGATTGTATATGTATATATATATATACACTCCTGGAAATTGAAATAAGAACACCATGAATTCATTGTCCCAGGAAGGGGAAACTTTATTGACACATTCCTGGGGTCAGATACATCACATGATCACACTGACAGAACCACAGGCACATAGACACAGGCAACAGAGCATGCACAATGTCAGCACTAGTACAGTGTATATCCACCTTTCGCAGCAATGCAGGCTGCTATTCTCCCATGGAGTCGATCGTAGAGATGCTGGATGTACTCGTGTGGAACGGCTTGCCATGCCATTTCCACCTGGCGCCTCTGTTGGACCAGCGTTCGTGCTGGACGTGCAGACCGCGTGAGACGACGCTTCATCCAGTCCCAAACATGCTCAATGGGGGACAGATCCGGAGATCTTGCTGGCCAGGGTAGTTGACTTACACCTTCTAGAGCACGTTGGGTGGCACGGGATACATGCGGACGTGCATTGTCCTGTTGGAACAGCAACTTCCCTTGCCGGTCTAGGAATGGTAGAACGATGGGTTCGATGACGGTTTGGATGTACCGTGCACTATTCAGTGTCCCCTCGACGATCACCAGTGGTGTACGGCCAGTGTAGGAGATCGCTCCCCACACCGTGATGCCGGGTGTTGGCCCTGTGTGCCTCGGTCGTATGCAGTCCTGATTGTGGCGCTCACCTGCACGGCGCCAAACACGCATACGACCATCATTGGCACCAAGGCAGAAGCGACTCTCATCGCTGAAGACGACACGTCTCCATTCGTCCCTCCATTCACGCCTGTCGCGACACCACTGGAGGCGGGCTGCACGATGTTGGGGCGTGAGCGGAAGACGGCCTAACGGTGTGCGGGACCGTAGCCCAGCTTCATGGAGACGGTTGCGAATGGTCCTCGCCGATACCCCAGGAGCAACAGTGTCCCTAATTTGCTGGGAAGTGGCGGTGCGGTCCCCTACGGCACTGCGTAGGATCCTACGGTCTTGGCGTGCATCCGTGCGTCGCTGCGGTCCGGTCCCAGGTCGACGGGCACGTGCACCTTCCGCCGACCACTGGCGACAACATCGATGTACTGTGGACACCTCACGCCCCACGTGTTGAGTAATTCGGCGGTACGTCCATCCGGCCTCCCGCATGCTCACTATACGCCCTCGCTCAAAGTCCGTCAACTGCACATACGGTTCACGTCCACGCTGTCGCGGCATGCTACCAGTGTTAAAGACTGCGATGGAGCTCCGTATGCCACGGCAAACTGGCTGACACTGACGGCGGCGGTGCACAAATGCTGCGCAGCTAGCGCCATTCGACGGCCAACACCGCGGTTCCTGGTGTGTTCACTGTGCCGTGCGTGTGATCATTGCTTGCACAGCCCTCTCGCAGTGTCCGGAGCAAGTATGGTGGGTCTGACACTCCGGTGTCAATGTGTTCTTTTTTCCATTTCCAGGAGTGTATATATATATATATATATATATATGAAACACTTTTTTTAGAAACAAGAAGGAAAGAAATAATGCTATGGTCGCCCACAAAGGTATGTGTGGACTGGAAGATTGCCGGGCATGCACATACCAGTGTGGGTGAAGTAGAATAGTGTAGCAACAATAGGTTTAGAAGTAGGTGGAGTTGTAGTTAGTCGGCAAACCTAGAGTTATTCCGAGGCTGCTAGTAACATATCTAGTAATATAAGCTGGAAGTTAGTCTCTTGGAACTTGAGTTAATTCCTTATTATTTATATTTTTAATTGATTCTTATTTTCAATTTTCTGTTTTATTTGTGCATTAGTATTACAAATGTTTGATGTTAGAATAATTTATTACTATATACAAAATATAAATCACTGTATGTCACCAAGGTTACTGAATATGTACGACCTATTTAGAGTTTCCAGATGACAGGGAAAAAATTCGTAGCCATAAATTGAAATTGAAAAATCTGGACTGTTGTGATTGGATTACCACTTGCTGTTGCTGGTGTCTCTACTCGAATATTTTCTGCGGCCTGTTCTTTCGCCTGTTGCCCTTGCAGACGTGCGGGTCGCAGCTATATCTGCGGCTTCGTCTCGTCCGAGTCGGCGTCGCTAATCGTTCTCTTGTCTGCGACTGCTGTGACGTGTCCGAGACCGTGAACTCGGTCTTAGAGTTCGGCATTGCGCCCATGTACGAGTTTTCCCTCGGCAACTGTACTGGCTGCCTGCGCGGACAGTCGTTGCTCATCTGATCTGGAGCGTCACATACAGAGCAAGTCTGGGGCTGTCCATTGTAGGACACAAACCCTCTGTGTCCGCAAACGTTAATGGAGGACAGCATTTGTTTCCTTAGATCCATTTTCACCACCCACACACCCGAGTCTACCTGTATTCTGTATACACTTGACTACTTGTCCCTAGCAAGGCTAAAGACAATCACATACAAATTATAGCTCCTTATCATAATCACATCTGGTACCTCGAACGGCAAATTGTAAATTTTGATGTTTATTTATTCCGTAGCTTGAGTGATGGATGTTAACGCTGCTTATTTTTTCGTCTTTGTGGGTGCATTTCAAATTTCCATTATCGGTCGATACTAATCTATCACTTACCACTGGATTCCCTACTTTAATAAACAGTGAGTACAGGAATGACGTCCAAATGAATCGTCTATTGCAGGAACAGCAGTATTTGACAATACTCTGGAAAGTGCAAGTGACATATGCGGTGTATTAAATAAAATGTGGGTGAAAGAACGACGGAAATCGGCCAACTGGAGCATGGAAACTAACAAATAAATCTCCAGGACCACACACATGAGTTAAAAATCTGGAAATCGCCATTGAAGATGCTTCACAAATCAAAGAACAAACTGCCTTCATTTAGTTGCGTAGGCGGATCATACCTCCACGAATACCAACAAAAGATCATGACTCTTACGAGCCGGCCACAGTGCCTGAGCGGTCCTAGGCGCTTCAGTCGGGAACCGTGCTACCGCTACGGTCGCAGGTTCGAATCCTGCCTTGGACGTGGATGTGTGTAATGTCCTTAGGTTAGTTGGGTTTAAGTAGTTCTAAGTTCTAGGGGACTGATGACCTCAGATGTTATGTCCCATAGTGCTCAGAGCCATTTCAACCATTTTTGACTGTTACGATGGACTACTGGCTAGACCCACCGCAAAAGTTGGTGACAAATTATACTTATAAAGCTTCGTACATAAATATGTTATTTCTTTGTACTTTCATTATTTACTGAATTTATAAGTGTAACTTTACAGTGTAACAGAGATGTCGTAAAATTATTTTCATTTTATTAAAAAAAGAACATGTTTTGTGTCGAAATTTGTGAGTCATAAATAATAGTAATTTTTTGGTACTAACAACATCTGGCATAGGACAGGAAGAATGGACCCTATAATTTGTTATTTGTTTAAAACTTTTCTGTTGTAAGAAGTACAGTTCCTAAATTCATTATAGACTATTAAAACCGGCTTATTACTTATTTTTCTAAGTTATTACCGGTTATTTCAGAAACACCACTTCTTCATTACTTTTGAAAAGTCCTGTAGGCTTTTGTACTCGTCTCCTGTCGACGAACAAGATGTAAAAATATTTGCATTAAGTAGTAGATCAAACAAACAAAAATCCATAGATTTCTTCACTAGATTATCCCTTACAGAATGTTTTTTTCATTTCCTGGGTAATGTTGAAACCTCCCCATAGAAAATTTATATTTTACTGTGCTGGAAAACCTCTACGTTATTTGATTTTCAAACAGCTGAACAGAACTGAACGTACTCAGACATTTCTCTTCTTACCTATTCTAATCAACACTATACTGTCACACAATATTTTTAGCGCAACGCAATCTGACTTTCAATAATCCCTACAAAAGAATGGCCCTGACTAACAATAACCTATACCTTTCATGAATCACTTACCTCACAAAAATCCTCGTTACTCAAACTACTTCAATAAAGCGAGCGCCAATACTGCCAGCTAAATAAAAGATTCTAACTACTGAAGGCACTAACTACTGATCGCCAGTTAGCAAATGAAAGATTTTGATAGAGAACAAACAATGTAATTACCTTAATAGCATTCAAAATTCATAATATATATATACACTCCTGGAAATGGAAAAAAGAACACATTGACACCGGTGTGTCAGACCCACCATACTTGCTCCGGACACTGCGAGAGGGCTGTACAAGCAATGATCACACGCACGGCACAGCGGACACACCAGGAACCGCGGTGTTGGCCGTCGAATGGCGCTAGCTGCGCAGCATTTGTGCACCGCCGCCGTCAGTGTCAGCCAGTTTGCCGTGGCATACGGAGCTCCATCGCAGTCTTTAACACTGGTAGCATGCCGCGACAGCGTGGACGTGGACGTGTCCCCCATTGAGCATGTTTGTCTCACGCGGTCTGCACGTCCAGCACGAACGCTGGCCCAACTGAGGCGCCAGGTGGAAATGGCATGGCAAGCCGTTCCACAGGACTACATCCAGCATCTCTGCGATCGTCTCCATGGGAGAATAACAGCCTGCATTGCTGCGAAAGGTGGATATACACTGTACTAGTGCCGACATTGTGCATGCTCTGTTGCCTGTGTCTATGTGCCTGTGGTTCTGTCAGTGTGATCATGTGATGTATCTGACCCCAGGAATGTGTCAATAAAGTTTCCCCTTCCTGGGACAATGAATTCACGGTGTTCTTATTTCAATTTCCAGGAGTGTATATATATATATATATATATATATATATATATATATATATATATATACACATCAGTTCATGACATCCAGTCTTACAAATTTCGTTTTTCTGACGGACACACGCCCAGATCGTCCGCTCTCAAAACTCTGTCATCTCCCTTCCCACATCCACCACTGCTGGCGGCTCACCTCCAACTGCGCAACGCTACGCGCTGTTCACATCCAACTGCCCAACACTACAATAGCAAATATTCCAACAATGCAAACCAGCCACAGACGCCACACAGCACAGTCAGTGAGTTTCATATAGAGCGCTACGTGGCGTTACCAACATAAAAACCTAAACAGCCTACTTACATAAGAGCGCTACGTGGCGTTACCAACATAAAAACCTAAACAGCCTACTTACAATGTCACTGAGTGGAGAAGTGTTGTTTCAGAAACAAACGATTCAAATGCAGTCCCTGACGTCTTCTGTCGGCAGTTTTATATCATCAATAATCCAATTGCTGATATCGTAGGCGGTCGGCCTTTCGAAATTTCTGACGAGCGGGGTCGGATGGTGCCCTTTCGGTTTAGCGATGCCATGATTTTTCCTGGCACTGAAACTTTAATAAAACAGAAAATACATACTCGCAAAGACGAAGATAGCTACGACAAGCACATCAGGTGGCGAGCGTGGTGCGGGTTCGGTCCGTTGTCCGGCCTCCGATGCGACTCGCAATAGGAGCGGCAGGAGACGTTCCCGGGCAGGCAGCCAGCCACTTCGGCGACTTGCGTGTCGCTAACCCACCCTCGTCATCCAATCGGGGAAAGGAGGCCTACAGTTTCACATGTAGTTTGTGGCGACTGCTCACATGGTTGAAAGGTGAAGACTTGGTTAAAATCCGGGCTGAAACATGAAAGATCTGATTGGGATTCGATCCTGCGACCTTGTGGTTTCAAGTCAAGCATTTTACTGCATTTTTATTTCCTTTGTGCGCCTAATGCGTTATCCAACTAAGCTTAATCCGAAAATAGAGTCAAGTCCATCCCTACTTGACACCGCCACTTATACCCTACCATAAAAGAATGAACTATCCCTCTTGAAGCGCTGCCCATAATTATTTCCAAAAAAAATTTCCAACGCGATAGGATCTTTTTATTTTCATGTTTTTAGTGATTGATTTTTTAATTACATTATTGTAATTAATAAATGTGTAGAAATGAAAGTCCTATAAAACAGGATGTTAGAAAAATTTTATTCAAAGGCTAAACTAAAATAACTTTGTATATTACTTGTGCTACTTTAGCGAGAAGGATTCTTTCTTCGGTCGGTCGAAGTGGCCGAGCGTTTCTAGGCGCTAAAGTTTGGAGCCGCGGGTCCGCTACGGTCACAGGTTAGAATCCTGCCTCGGGCATGGATGTGTGTGATGTCCTTATGTTAGTTAGGTTTTAGTAGTTCAAATTTCTAGGGGACTGATGACCTCAGAAATCAAGTCCCTTAGTGCTCAGAGCCATTTGAACCAATCTTTCTTCAAGAAATGGTGCAACTGGAGTTTTCTTATCCATTGTCATTGGTATTTTCTATCTCTAACAATACCCTGTAAAAAGTAGACTCATGCTACTTTGCTAATGCCTCAATGTATGGAGATTTCCTCGAATCAGTCAACATTTATCCTTTCTCACTGCTTTCAATTGAGGAGGTTCTGTATCCCACATCATGCTGTGTAGAACGTCAGCTTGGCACTCGCCAATTAGGGAGGAGTCTTAATAGAACAGTTCGCAAATAATCGGCGAAGGGTGCACGGTACGTCAGTGTGAGTTCAAGAACGTTGTGAGCGTATTGCAAGATCCACCAGCAAACAAGCTCCACTTTCTCCCCTTCTCCGAAAACATAGACGATGATCATTCCTTTGAAACATGTATGTGTGTGACATTTTGTGGGGGAGGCTACTAGTCATACGGACAGAGGAGGATCCAAGGTTCAATCAACTCAGATGTGACGAGGAGGTAACAAGCTAAGATCTTCCGTCTCAGTCTCCAAATGCTGGATGATGACACGCATATGAAGCGATGTTCACCAGTGGCGATAGTCGGTGCAATGGGAGGAGCCCGTTAATCCGACAGCTTGGAGTCAGTGTCTCGTCACTTTATTTTGTTCTTGATTACTGGATACCACGTCGTTCGCAAGGTGGCGGGCAGAAAGTGATGCTGTCTCGTTTTCCACACTTGTGACCAATAGACAGTTGGGTCCTTGTTTTCTACCATGTTACGCGGAACCATCCGCAGAAGGGTAGTGTACAAATCATTTGCCGTCGGTGGGTGTGTTGCGGGGAGGTCCGAGACCACATAGCTGTATTTGACAATGAATATCGGTACATGGGAGAGCTGTGTCGTGCCGGCGGAGGTTCGAGTCCTCCCTCGGGCATGGGTATGTGTGTTTGTCCTTAGGATAATTTAGGTTAAGTAGTGTGTAAGCTTAGGGACTGATGACCTTAGCAGTTAAGTCCCATAAGATTTCATACACATTTGAACATTTTTTTGAAGAGCTGTGTCGTAAGGTGCGCCACCGACACCAACATGGAAGAACCTCTGATAGACGACTCGTGAGGGAGGCGTGTTGACTGGTCCATTGTTTCCATATATTGCTCAAATAGAGGGCAAATGCCTGTGCCCTGACTTAACCAATTCCATCCCTCCATCACGCAGGGGGAGGTCGAGAGTGACGTAACACACCTTGAATACATGCCTTGTAGACAGGTGATAACCAAAGGCCGTCTGAAGCCTGCATCCTATTACCACCGGTAGAGGGAGAACCTTAGCAATGTGACTGTGTTTTGGACCACATAGACGTTTAGTACTTCTCAGGTTGCAGTTGGTTCAAGTTCTGGAGTAGGTTCTCTTTCACCATCACACAGATGATCCATAGTAACCATCGATAGCTTGCCGCTGCTGTTTCTCGCAGATCTTTTGTAAAATTGACTCCCAAATATTTCAGTAAAGTAAGTGGCGGGAGGGTGGTGACAGAATCTGGCCTGACTTCTGTCCCGGGACAATGGCCATCGACAATGTCGTCTTAATGTGACATTTCTAAGGCCTTCTGAAGGTCTTATAGTTGAAATTCGACATTGTAAGTGGACAATAGTCATTGACCAATTACCTTCCCACTGGCTTGTGCACCAGTATAAGGAATCCTTCGACAAAAGTAGGCAGTACAGTGCAGTCTGGGGGCAAGAGTTTGTGGAACATTGTAACCCACTGGGTCATCATGAAGTCAGGAAGGGTCTGGTAAAACTCGATTGACAATCCATTGTGTCCTCTAGAATTACTGACTGCACTCTTTTCCAATGCAACCTCAACTTCTTCAGGCGAGGCTTTTTCAGTAAATGCCGTCACTGTTGCCTTGTCGATAGCCTGCATCACCTGCTGTAATGCTTTGGCAGTGGCCTCGTCATCTATAGTTCTTTCCTGGTAAAGATGACGGAATTGATCCTCCGTGGATCTCCCTATGGTCCCTTGGGTTGTGCAGGAGCTGCCATCTCGAATCATGAGGCATGTGATTATCTGTAGATTATGTCAGCAGGCGCTTTTCCACCACAATGTGATGCATGTTGGGTACCTCTGCGACCATTTGGTCATGTCGTAACGAGTGGAGTATGGCATTATAATCAGTGCTTCGTCAACGATACAAAGTGAGCTTTGATTTAGTCTCATTCTCATTGTCTGTCCAGCGATAGGGTAGAACATCGAGGTCCCTGAGCGCCATATAGTAAAAATTCAGGGTCTGCCAATGCCATGAAGCTGTGTCCTTGCCAAACTGCATAAGTGTCTTGCAGATTGCCCATCTGGTGCTGAGGAGCCAAAGTCGAGGGGCATCGGGAGTGAAGTTGTTTACAGTTGGCCCAGGTTATGGCGATTTGCCAATGGCAGTATGGGTGCTGGAGGTGAGTTACGTTCATCTTCCAAAAGCTGTTACTAAGGCAAACTTGTTAGGGGTGGAGATGTATCATGCAGATACAGGCAGTGTGATAGGGTAAGACCAGAGGCCATCGTTCAGCAGCTCCCTGTGCCAGACTTTGTGATACATATATGCGATATAGTCAGTTCATAGAATGACTGATAAGACGCATGTGTCCAGAGCTGTCACTGTGTAAATTTCCCACGTGTTGTGCATGTGAATATCGTGAATGACCAGTTGTGGACAAGGCATGTGGTGTGGGATCTGGCCCTTGAGATGAAGGACTCAATTAAAATCGCCAGCGAAGGCACTGAGTTCATACCGTCCTAGGAAGAGGGGGTTCGATGTCCACAGATTAGAACCTGGCCCGGTCACAATGTATGGTTGCACCCAACAGTGCAGAAGTAGTAATAAATTGGGTGTTGAGCCCTGTGGCCACTAAACCTTGACTGAAGGGGAGATACGTGGGTGCAAGTTTTAAACTCTCTTCTTCATTGTTGCATCTAATACGTTTATTCTTTTCGAGAATGGACAAAAACGTTGCAAAATGACTGAGATTAGCAAAAGCACAGTACATACACTCATCCACGATAGTGCTTGTGATTATACCAGATTCATCTTGTTGTCGTAGCAGTGCACAAATATGACACGTGGAATTACTACTCTAACTTATGCTTGCACGCTGTTTAAATGTACTACCACGACGGCCGCCCAATCATACGTCTGCGCGAGTAGCTTATATTTGCATTCAAATTCTTCTTGTCACATTTGCTATGGCCTCTGCCGATCTATTTCCGTTAATGTCACTAAACCCCACGTATCCTTCATGAATTTCTCGCTTGCATTTATACAGGGTTATTCAAAAGTAACTGTACATACTCCGTAGGTGTGATGTATGCGTCAAAACAGGAGTAAACCGTTAAATAAAGTTTTGTCTGAAATTGCTTTATTTCAGAGTAATAGAACAGAGTAGGTATCACAAGTGCAACACCAAATTAACACTTTTCAGAAAGCAACGACATGAAGGGATCAGAAATTCAGCCCAACGACGTAGTGTACGTTTACCCGAGGACGTGTTCAAAATGATGTCCAAGTAGACGAAGACAGTTGCGTGCTCGACATCTTATCTTTCTGTGAATGTTGCTGGCTCTGTTCATCTCATTATGCACACTTGAACAGCTGTTTTCAAGTCGCTGTTGTAGTTGTGCTACATTCTCAGATGAAACAACATACACGAGATCCTTGAGGAGGCCCGAAAGGTAGAAGTCAGGGGGCTAAGATCCGGAGATCTGGCGGGCAATTCAAGTAGTCCTGTACAATCTGTCCACTTATCGGGATGCAGACACATTAAACACGATGCATTCATCCGTTGCCAAACTCAGCGCGCTGAATACATGTAGCAGGGGAGAAAATGTGGTGAATGCAATTTGCCTATTGCATGCATCTACCCATGTTCCATACGAGTTTTATGCGACGTCACAAACGGCCAAATGGGTGTCAAGACTGTTATGACTTACTTTGCACGCTGTGTGGTTCTTTAGTGGATACAGGAACGAGGAACAGATGCCGTTCGTGAGCAGAGAATTCAGATATTAATTTATTCTACCTCTAATGTCAAATAGTAAAAATAATACACATCTTCGTGCTGCAGTTGCAGCATCAGTTACTAACAGTGGATTTTAATTTACAACCATGCTCATAAATTAAGGATAATTGCAAAATGTGGTGCCACACAGCGTGGCACTACATAAAACTGGCGCTAATAGCATAGCCACATAGGGATCACACACGACACAGATCTGTAAGTCCACGGTATTGGTGACAAGTCGAGAAAACCTGTAACCTCCCCCTCACTTACCGACCTTAATGACAGTGAAAAATGAAACCGCGTGTACCTAATGGGAGTTTTGGAAAAGCAATCGTCACCGAAGTTAACCAGTCGGTAAAGAGGGAGGAAAGGGTTACATCTAAATGAAAGGAAATGTGCTAATGAAACTGGTGGAAATTAATTTTGAAAAGGGGTAAAGTTAATAATGAAAGTAAATGTGCAGCCGTTACATTAACAATTAACTAGCGGTAATTAGGTATTTGAGATTTGGGGAAATCACGGTCGCCAGTCCTAAGGACAATTACTATAGTAACTGAAAAAGAAAGATTATTACACATATAATTAGCACTAGAAGCGTGGCAACTGAAGGTTGACACGTGTAGTGTGAAAACTGAAAGTTTGTCAGAAGTAATAAATTTCGCTACACCCTGACTTAATTTAGCAAAAGAATTAATAAAACCGGAAAATCGAAAGTTAATTTAGTGACTGAAGTTAATAGTGAGCTTTCTTTCTGAAGCACATCGAAATTCAGTAAAATACAGTTAGTCTTGGACTACCTCAACAATCGTTTCAAAAGCTACTTGAATCTACGCAATTTAGAAATAAGAGATTTAACTTTGATCTTGAATTAAATGATTCTGAACAATTAACAATAGTAAAATGTAGTACGTACCAAGCTGAGCTGCAGTCACAGGTAAGCTAAAATACGGTAACAAAGCTCGCACTCTTAATTCGTGCTTGTGTAATCTGAATATTGTAGCCAGCTCTGAGACTTTAACTGAACTTTGAAATTAAAGCAGTGAAATGGAATTATGCTGGCGTTTGAATTTCAACGACACTCGGGTTCATTTCGGAAAAGGAAGGGACCCTGCTTGGCAATGAAATTGGGACAATGAGCAACAAAGGTTCATGCTAAGTTGCTGTAATTTTGCGAGACAAATGGAACAATTTGAAAAGCTGAGGTCTGCCATACAGTTCTGAAACTTTACGTGCTTTTAGTCTTCCTTGTTGGTTGATTGAAGGTTTGAAGCCGTCGATCGAGGAGGTGGCGACAGTCACTCATTGTCGGCCGTCGCTGTTGCAGAAGCTGGATGTTGGCGCGCCTTCTTCTCGACACGGTCACCAGGCGAAACGGGCTCTTGATGTGCGCCAGCTAATGCTTCCCGTCCGCGACACCATGTCAGAAACTATCATCGCGAGTCGAGCGCAATTACATGCTGCCAAACCCCGAAAGCGCGGCAACTCGCGGGAGCGTCACACAACACCTGCTCCACTCGCTACTCCCGCCACACTCTCACTGCCCAGCCCGCGCTCCACGCGGCAGAGTTAACACTACCAAAGATCCTACACACTTCGATTCTTCACACGACCCATCGATGTAATCGTTCGATAGCAGTTTTCCCTAGGCAAGACCCAGCGTAAAAATACAAATAATATTTACGAAACAAACCAATTATACATCGACATGAGTGCATAAATATATATATACAAACAGTAAAACAATTACAATATATAAAGAGACAGAAATGTCATATCTTGAGGTAACAAAACAAGGAAAAAAAATAATAGTACAATAGATGAAAATAGGAGGATATGCATTTCCGGCGTTACACGTGCCCCACATTGTCTGAGGATGTTCGTGTAACGTAAACAGACTCAGAAAATGTCCCAAAAAAGAAACAGCGGAAATGCATATGCTCAAAACATCAACAAAAGTTAGCATTCGTCTAATTAACCATAAATCAATTTTTAGACCATAATAATTGAGTGGAGACACTCATAATCTTATTCCACTCTGTCACCTTGCACAAAATAAAACAGGTTGAGAACATATTAAAATTCATAGAAAACATAGAAAATGGTTTAGCTATTCTAAAATTGTCAAAATTCCTAACAGTATCAAGAAATGGAATACTATTTACAAAATTAATCAGAGTACATGGTCATAAAAACAGGTAGATCAAAATACGCAAATTAATAATTAATTACATAGAATACGCATTTTTACGTAACCCTTTCATAATTAATATTCTCGTCATGGGAGTCCATTAAACGCTAAACAAGAAAATAACACACATCAGATCGAAAAAAACATAAATATTGACAGTAGAATTCTTTCAGCTGTCCAGGAAGAAAAACAATTCCGCCTTCCGTACTCGCAAGTACAAAGAATGCCGACAGCGGCCCAAGAGCCAACAGCGGCACAAGAGCCGACAGCGGCTCGCCTCGCCAGTATTGTTGCGCCAGCGTGTGCGGCACGCTTGATCTCACTCGCCCTTGTGGCGGCGTTTCCAGAACGTCCGTTTCACTGAATTCTTTCGGAAAAACTCACTCCCGAGTAATCTCAAGGAGTCCATAAACACTATCACAGTGGATAACTCAACACTGTCCATCATCACACATGTACAAGCCTGAAACTTAAATTAGCGTCTAAGTACATCGGCAATGAATAGTAAAACACATATTCATGGAATCTTACAGCTAGTTACAAAATCATATTTACATTGCTTAATCTACTGTGACTCATCTGAAAACTTAAACTAGCAGCTTGGATTTTTCAGTTGATTAGATCATGATTAAATTGATTAAAATTAAATTGATTAATCAAAATTAATTACTTATTAATTACAACTTCTTTAATGACCTTGGTCAGTCAAAAGCATGGCAATCTAGCAAACCTTAAATCTTACACTCTATATTTACATATTGTACAAATTACCCATTGTGTGGTATTAATCGATCCTAGGTTGGTACAATTTCAAATCTACTATATTTCGTATACCTAATAGCTTTCCAGAGCTTGGATACTCTAAGCAATAAGCATTTGTGTGAGGTATACCAATGACTTTATATGGTCCATTATAAACAAACTTAAATTTAGAGATTTCATTGTCTATCTCGCTCGATTTCTCATGAGCTTTTACAAGTACTAAGTCTCCGATCGCAAACTTAGCAAAACGCGCTTTAGCGTCATGACGACGTATGCGAGCATCGGCTTTTAGCTTCATTACTTCTCGCAAACGATCTTTTTTCACACCAATACTAATGTTAATCCGTGGAGGGAATTTGATTATCTCTTACAATTCACTTTCTACACTTTTGTCAATGCCGAAATTCCTCATGTTATGGCAGTTCAAACTCATTCCTACGTCAATGTCATCCGGCCAGTTAACAATGTGTATAGGCTGGTATTGCCTATGCACACCGTCTCCTGCCTCGTCAAAACCAACTACCATTGTTTTATCTAGTGACATACATGTCAAAGTTTTGCTTTCGCAGTTAATCACTGCACGGTACTTTAATAGCCAATCTAACCCGATAATTACTTCCGTAGTTAAGTCTGGCACGACGACAAACTCTTGTTCAAATCGTGCCCCACATATCTCGAAGTTGACAAAAATCTGTTTTGTGACCGGTTTACTGGCCTTCCCAGTAGCACCGATAATTTTCACTCCTGTTACTGGCATAACTACGATGCCAGGTCTGTCTTTCAGTAACTCAAATATTTTCCCAGATACAGCACTCAATTCTGCACCGGTGTCAATCAACACGTTTAGTTGTAGGTCGTGCATATTAACAGACACTACTATCTGTCTACACTTGTCCTCGACTGTTTCTTTATTTTCCCACAGTAAATCCTCGTCTATATCCAGGTCATTCCAGAAAAAACCATCCGGCCTTGATCCTAAATCCGGTTTATCTGGCGGCTTTTTCAGCCTCTGTTCACATACAGTTTTAATTTCAACACGTTTGTCCTGAGGCTTAGTCTGTAGCTTCGCCTCCAATACCGAAACCTTTTCCTGTAACTCGTCAACTAGTGAGTGTTGCTTTGCTATCAATTCACTAGTTGTCACCTTCGTTGATTCCACTTTGGTCAGATTGATCTCATCTGCCAATCTACCTGGAGGAATGTGCCCAGTAGCATCTGAAATTACTTCCTCTGGATCTGCGCAACCCACACTGCTATCGTCTGACTGTATAATGTCAGCTCTAACCTCATACACGCTGTAATCTACGTGCTTCTCTACCAATCGTGTCCGGCTACCACTAAAATTTTCATAATCTTTCTCCTTAATACTCTCGCAATGTTTAAACTGGATGTTCGCGTCGGATGGGTCGGCTACTTCTACCACTACAACTTTCGGTAAAGTCTGCCGGTTAGGGCCAGAACTTTCCGTTACTACTTCAACATTCAACTCCTGCGGGACGAAACACGACGCATCTTGCTCGTGCTCCCCCTTAACATCAACTATTTCTGGTAAAGTCTGCCGGTTAGGGCCAGAACTTTCCATCACTTCACAAATACTATCTTCCTGCGGGACGAAACGCGGCGAATCCTGCCCGCGCTCCCCATAAACACTTCTCCCGTACAGGCCCCTATAATCTCTTAGTTCGTCGTATAAGCGACCGAACTGCCTTAACCAGACCTCATCCCTCTCTGCATCCCCTCGCTCGTTGACGGACGTTTTATCCGACATCTGATCTTCTTTCAACACTTGCGAATCATTCTTAAACTCAATCTCCAGTTCCGCTGTGGGTATTACAGCTGGCACCTTATAATCGATTTCCGGAACACTACTTAAATTGTTCTCACTGACAGTGAATGTACCTTCTACTGCCGTGTATACAGCTGATCTACTACTTGTGGGCGCACTCCTTTCTCTTAACACTGGCACACTCTCCCGCCGTTGATTATTCCACACGGAATTTTCATATCGACGACACCTGAGTTTTCTCCTGCTATTGGGCCGCCAAAATTTCTCCACGCCCGGTCGGCCCCTCACCGGCGCGGCTAATGGTTTCCCTGTCTCGTCCCAGCAGATACGGTCCCCGGATGCTGCTGAGGCGGCTGATCACACCCTCTGGCGTTATTACTATTCTGTGAAGCCCGTATCACGTTAGTATGATACTGGTTTCCGTCATTCCTGTTATTATTTGCATTGTACCGATTGTTATTACGATCCGAACCATTATTGTTATTGCTGCCATGGTTGCGGTATGCATTATTCCCATGGTTATCGTTGTTGTGGTTGCTGTGGTACCCGTTGTTGTTACCACGGCCTCTACCACTGTCGCGATTATTGCGCCAATTGTCCTCATCCTCCACTCTTTCCAGGAAATCATTTATTGTTCTGTAATTGCTTCCTACGTAGCGTTTTGTATCATCTGGAAGCTTTTTGTAGAGTTCCCAGACTATTTCGGATTCCGTGCGGCGGTCACGCAAATATTCCAACTTGCGGATCCAGCCCTCACAAAACTCCTTCATCGAACCGCGCGAATTCGCATCGAAAGGCCTCGATACGACAAATTCGCGCCAGACACTTTGCTGTTTTTGCTCTGACCAGTATTCAGCCAGAAACAAATTTTTAAACTCGTCAAAAGTCAGGTTCGTAATGTCGAGGTTTAAGCCCCAACGCTTGGCATCACCAGCCAGCACATCAATAACCGCATTAATTTTTCTCTCATTAGTCCATGATCTGGGTAAAACTCTTTCACAATTTTTAATGAAATCCGTCGCGTGTATACCGCCTTTTTTCAAGGGGTCGAACCGCTCCTCTTTCGTCAACAATTCCGAACTATGTGCACAGATTGGCACATAGCTCTGTTTTTCGTCAAGTTTCTTTTCTAATTCCGACACTCTCGTAATTACTTGGCAAGTGGTTGTCGCAAGCGTTTCCACTTCCCTCTTTTTCTCTTCGCAGGTATTAGCCTGCTCCCTCACTTTAGTGTCTACTTCGGACACTAAAGCCTTTAAAGTTTCCACCTTCTGTTGATCCTCTTTTTTCACTAATTGAATTTGTTCCGTCACCTTATTCTCGATGATCGGAGCAACTGCTTCTCCTACACTTTTCTCGATTCTGCTAATTTCGGAATCAAAACGAGTATTTATGCTCGCAATTTCCGCCTGAACGCCTATCATTTCCTGTTTAAGATTACCGATTTCGGTATTAATTACAACAATATCTTCTTTGATTTTATCAACTTTTGTATCAACAACTCCAACATTGTGGTTAACAACATTAATAGCTTTGTTCTGATTGTCTAGCTTTCGTTCAATTTTTTCAGACTGAGCTTCTTGCTTGGCAGACAGAGCTATAATTTCTGCCGATTGACTCTTGATTTCATTAATCAAAGCATTCAATAAATCAGTTAAATTCCCAGAGACTACCGGTTTTACCTCCGTAGCTGGTTCCTCTATATATGTTCCCCCGTATTCATCATCAAGGGGTACAGATTTGATTTTCGCTTCCGATTCCGAAACATTTTCTAAAGTTTGGAATTCCATTTCTGCTCTTTGTTGCGTTTCGGCGGTCGCGTCTTTCATGCTAGCCGCCTGCCCCTGAACAATGGGAACCGCCGTGCGCGTTTCCCACTGTTCGACCGATTGTTCCGTATCCAAGTCTACCAAATTTTGGTAATTGTTGCCTTCACTCATTTTAATAATTTTCAATATAAATGCCAAATCTCAAATATAATTAGATTTACTCCCACTACTTAATGTCGCTGACGTAACGACCTGTTCCTAACCAATACTTTGTTACGAGATTTGCACCATACAAAATTCGTGTCCAGAACAACCTCAAAACTGAAGATTGTCCTGTCACCAGGTCGCCACGTGTAACCTCCCCCTCACTTACCGACCTTAATGACAGTGAAAAATGAAACCGCGTGTACCTAATGGGAGTTTTGGAAAAGCAATCGTCACCGAAGTTAACCAGTCGGTAAAGAGGGAGGAAAGGGTTACATCTAAATGAAAGGAAATGTGCTAATGAAACTGGTGGAAATTAATTTTGAAAAGGGGTAAAGTTAATAAAGAAAGTAAATGTGCAGCCGTTACATTAACAATTAACTAGCGGTAATTAGGTATTTGAGATTTGGGGAAATCACGGTCGCCAGTCCTAAGGACAATTACTATAGTAACTGAAAAAGAAAGATTATTACACATATAATTAGCACTAGAAGCGTGGCAACTGAAGGTTGACACGTGTAGTGTGAAAACTGAAAGTTTGTCAGAAGTAATAAATTTCGCTACACCCTGACTTAATTTAGCAAAAGAATTAATAAAACCGGAAAATCGAAAGTTAATTTAGTGACTGAAGTTAATAGTGAGCTTTCTTTCTGAAGCACATCGAAATTCAGTAAAATACAGTTAGTCTTGGACTACCTCAACAATCGTTTCAAAAGCTACTTGAATCTACGCAATTTAGAAATAAGAGATTTAACTTTGATCTTGAATTAAATGATTCTGAACAATTAACAATAGTAAAATGTAGTACGTACCAAGCTGAGCTGCAGTCACAGGTAAGCTAAAATACGGTAACAAAGCTCGCACTCTTAATTCGTGCTTGTGTAATCTGAATATTGTAGCCAGCTCTGAGACTTTAACTGAACTTTGAAATTAAAGCAGTGAAATGGAATTATGCTGGCGTTTGAATTTCAACGACACTCGGGTTCATTTCGGAAAAGGAAGGGACCCTGCTTGGCAATGAAATTGGGACAATGAGCAACAAAGGTTCATGCTAAGTTGCTGTAATTTTGCGAGACAAATGGAACAATTTGAAAAGCTGAGGTCTGCCATACAGTTCTGAAACTTTACGTGCTTTTAGTCTTCCTTGTTGGTTGATTGAAGGTTTGAAGCCGTCGATCGAGGAGGTGGCGACAGTCACTCATTGTCGGCCGTCGCTGTTGCAGAAGCTGGACGTTGGCGCGCCTTCTTCTCGACACGGTCACCAGGCGAAACGGGCTCTTGATGTGCGCCAGCTAATGCTTCCCGTCCGCGACACCATGTCAGAAACTATCATCGCGAGTCGAGCGCAATTACATGCTGCCAAACCCCGAAAGCGCGGCAACTCGCGGGAGCGTCACACAACACCTGCTCCACTCGCTACTCCCGCCACACTCTCACTGCCCAGCCCGCGCTCCACGCGGCAGAGTTAACACTACCAAAGATCCTACACACTTCGATTCTTCACACGACCCATCGATGTAATCGTTCGATAGCAGTTTTCCCTAGGCAAGACCCAGCGTAAAAATACAAATAATATTTACGAAACAAACCAATTATACATCGACATGAGTGCATAAATATATATATACAAACAGTAAAACAATTACAATATATAAAGAGACAGAAATGTCATATCTTGAGGTAACAAAACAAGGAAAAAAAATAATAGTACAATAGATGAAAATAGGAGGATATGCATTTCCGGCGTTACAAACCGTCCCGAAACACATGTGCTACAAAACGCCACTGTTTCCTGCACATGGACCCCGAAATCAGTATGGGATATGATCACCATGCACACGTACACAGGCCGCACAACGGGTTGGCATAATCTGGATCAGGTGGTCGAGCAGCTGCTGGGGTATAGCCTCCCATTCTTGCACCAGAGCCCCTGAAGTGTCCTTGGGGGTTTGAAGACGTGCATAGATATGTCGACCGAGAGCATCCCAGACGTCCTCGATGGGGTTTAGGTCTGGAGAACAGGCAGGCCACTTCATTCGCCTGATATCTTCTGTTCCAACGTGCTCCTCCACGATGGCAGCTCGGTGGGGCCGTGCGTTATCATCGAACAAGAGGAAGGTGGGACCCACTGCACCCCTGAAAAGGCGGACATACTGCTGCAAAATGACGTCCCGATACACCTGAGCTGTTATAATTCCTCTGTCAAATACATGCAGGGGTGCACCAATCATAATCCCACCCCACACCATCAAACCACGACCTTCATACAGGTCCCTTTCAAGGACTTTAAGGGGTGGGTTTCTGGTTCCTGACTCACGCCAGATGAAAATCCGGCGAGAATCACTCTTCAGACTATACCTGGACTCGTCTGTGAACATAACCTTGGACCACTGTTCCAATGACAATGTACTGTGTTCTTGACACCAGGGGTCAATAGAATGCACCTTGCAGGTCTCCGGACGCATGAACCATGTCTGTTCAGTTGTCTGTAGACTGAGTGTCTGGAGACAACTGTCCCAGGGGCTGCGATGAGGTCATGAGCAAGGCTACCTGCAGTACTCTGTGGCCGTCTGCGGGCACTGAGGGTGAGATATCGGCCTTCTTGTGGTGTTGTACACTGTGGACGTCCCGTACTGTAGCGCCTGGACACGTTTCTTGTCTGCTGGAGTCATTACCATAATCTTGAGATCACACCCTGTGGCACACGGAGGGCCCGTGCTACGACCTGCTGTGTTTGACCAGCCTCCAGTCTTCCTAGTATTCTACCCCTCATGACGTCATCAGTATGTGTTCTTTGAGCTATTTTCAACACATAGTCGCCATTAGCACGTCTGAAAACGTCTGCACACTTTCTCGCTGCACCGTGCTCTGACATGCACCAACATACCTCTGCGTATGTGGACTGCTGCCGGGGCCACCGTTCGACGACCGCTGGTCAAATGCACCGCATGGTCATACCCTGAGGTGATTTAAACCCGCAAATCGCCCACCAGAGCGTTGTTTCACTATGTATCATCATTATCCTTAATTTATGAGCATGAATGCAGAAATATGTAAAGATGCGAAAGATTTCTCAATCTGTCACTCAATACTCTTTGCGCAGTTCTAACGCATCGACTGCACACCGACCAGGGCATCGCCGCGAATCGGCGTCAAAAAGGCGCTGTATCGATACGCCACTGGAAAGATAGGGCAGCGCCACTGCTCCAGGAAGACAGAGTTCAGCACCCCCTGTTGACGCTGACTTAACCAGAAGTCCATCGGTCGTCGGGCCAGTTTGGTCGCAGATTTCGAGACCATCAGTACTGAGTAATAGGAAGAAGAATACGAGCAGTAATAGTGCGTAAATGTAACTGCGTGTAGGAGGTACAGGAAGCACATCAATTCACCTCATAACGGGAAGTTACGTTCCTGTCCTTTTTGGAAATAAAGTGTTCTATTAATCTGCAAATGTTATGTGCAGATCATTTTGGATCCCTGCCACCGCCCATCGCAACTTCTCTGCTTTCTTGCTGGTGTCGGTTCTGATTCCCACAGTGTCGACACAGTCGATGTCTATTCAGAAGATGTCAAGGCCTGGCCACTATGAAAGTCTGTAAATGTTATTCAACTGCAAACATACCAAACTGGGTTAGTGCACGAATGTTCGAACTTAAGTAGACCCACCGCTGGAGCTCCAGAGAGGAGATGCTTGCATCTCGCTGTCAGCAGCGTAATCGTTCTTGGCAGCGCCGTCGTGCTGCGGTGGCGGCTGCAGGAAACGCGGCTGCACAACTGACAGCGTGCATATTTGAAAGTTCGGCCTCCCGGATACCGCAGAGACTGCCACAGGGCACAGTGCCTCGCTTATACGATTCACAAGCTAGTTCAACAAAGCGCACTTGCAGGTGCACCATCTCTTATGCAACACAGAAACTAGCTGCTTGTTCAAAATACAGACTGTGAAATAGATATCATATTATGATTAAGTTACTACGAATGACTTACAACGAATATTTGTGATTAAGACTC
Organism: Schistocerca piceifrons; assembly: GCF_021461385.2. Classification (NCBI taxonomy): domain Eukaryota; kingdom Metazoa; phylum Arthropoda; class Insecta; order Orthoptera; family Acrididae; genus Schistocerca; species Schistocerca piceifrons. Next base: position 128,568,846 of record NC_060149.1, read on the forward strand.
AAATAGTTATTAGAGCATGCAATACATGCATTGAATTCATGGAGAATACCCTCCTGATGCTTGTACTTGTTTTATTATCAGAATGGGAATATGATAGAATATTCAAAATGAAATCACTGTTTTAACCTCAAATAAATAGTTGTGGTAGCTGATCAAAAATTTGACTGGTAATGCACATACCTTTACCGTTGGAAAATTCAGCCACTATCTAGTATAGAGGGCCTGATGATGGTGTATTGTATCGCCGAAACAGGTAGCCTATAAAATGAACTGGAGATGAAATTACAGCTGACGGTGTTCTTGACATTTTTTACATATGTTGTAAAGGGTTCCAAGGGTAACTAGGAAGGAGAGGGGGGTATTCTTTTAGGCTTCAAGGGGTGATGTAGTCGTAACTGGTGGAAGTTTTTGAAGCACAAGTTTTATGATGTGTGGTGTGATTTATTATTTAACTCTGTTTGTGGTATATAGCCTTATTGGTGGAAGCTGGGAGCCGCTGGTCGGTCAGTGATATTTGTACATTCATACATTGTCAGAAACGCAGAGTAATCAAAAGAGAGTCGTCAGGAATTGTGACAAGTGGCATAAATAGATTGCAGAGAGAAGAGGTTTGATCAGATTTTCAGACAGGGATGGTTGTTGTGGTGATATGGCTAGTGAACTATGGAATTACTGCTGGTGGTCAGTTGGAATGCTTTCCAATATGTGCAGTAGTTCATGGGAGGCGCAGCATTAAGTATGATGTGTGTCTGACATCAGTCCTAGCGATTTTTAGCGTTTGACAAGTTCCTGATGTGCATATGAATTTACTTATGGCATGTGAGTATATCCCAGTTACAATTCTGTAGGACAGAGTGTTATAAGCGACAGAAATCTTGGTGGGGGAGTAGGGCATGGGGGGGGGGGGTGGCAGGGTGTAGTGATGAAGATATATGGTATTTGTAGGAACATGGATGGATAGTGCCTCTGACAGTGTTTGCTGCAGAAGAGACGTGGCATGACATATACCATCAGATTGTTGGTAGGCATTCCAATTGGTGCGGGAGTAATCTTTTATAGCTTTTGGATGGATACTGGGATGGGGTACATGGAAATGAGGTAGTGAGTAGGAGATGGTGAGTAGAAGGTAAGTGGTTACTTATAAGTGGCTCAAGGATCGCTTCAGTGATGCCTACAAGGTGGTTGAGAGAGCATACAACAACACCTGGGGTGGTGTTACGTTTAGGACTGGCATGCAGTATAGTGTCTATGTCAGCTTGGTAAACTGATGCCACTGTTGTAGTTCTGCAAGAAAATTCAAAAATGGCTCTGAGCACTATGCGACTTAACTTCTGAGGTCATCAGTCGCCTAGAACTTAGAACTAATTAAACCTAACTAACCTAAGGACATCACACACATCCATGCCTGAGGCAGGATTCGAACCTGCGACCGTAGCGGTCACGCGGTTCCAGACTGAAGCGCCTTTAACCGCACGGCCACACCGGCCGGCCAAGAAAATTCCTGCGGATGTTAAGATCAGGGGCAATAACATAGGGGGAAAAGTATGGTGTATGTGGATGGGGAAATTTTAGGTATGGGATGTGAAGCGCGGATGTATACGTTAGCAGAGATAATAATTGCCGATTGAAGATGATGATGAGGTGTTTAGTGGGCGGGTTGTGCAGGGGTTTTGGCGAAATGGGGATGTTTCTTCTGATGATCAGTTGCAGCTACACCCCCAGCCATGGGAAGGGAATTATCTGTAGGGAAGAGTTCAGTCGGTGTGATAATATTGAAACAATGTTTCATTAAGAATGTAAGTATGAGTGTCATGTTAGGACAGCGTTTGCATTAACAAGGGCTTGTTTGTCGGAAGGGCTAAATATGTTGTGGAACAGAATCACGTATTGCTGTCATACCATGATGTAAGGTTATAGAGTGGTTTGTGTGGGTGTGGGGTAAAGAGGGTTTAAATTAGGGTGTTGAGGAAATTGATTGCAAAGTGGACATGTGTTTTGAAGCGGGTGGCTTGTGTTTTGAGGTGGAATACTAATGTTAGGCTGCAAGGGAGATTTGTTGGACTATGTGTCATCATTGGAAGGGGTGCACATTGTGTAAGACAATAGGTAGGAATCTGATGATGTCTTCAGCAGTGGCAGGTGGACAGAGTGAGATTTTAGGATGTATAAGATTCACAATGGGTTGGACTGGCATGGCTAGTCTAGTTTGATAGGTGGGTGCTTGGCTTTGTATTTGGAGGAGTAGCTAGGAATGGAATCGTCGCAAGTGTTGCAGGGAGGACGCAGGTGTTGTTTGGCTCAGGAGATGGTGCTGAAAGGAGCTAGGGAGGTAAAGATGATGCAAGGTATTTTGAATAGGAGGTCTGTGTAGAAATTGGAATCTGGGAATTTGAGAAGAACAAAGGCTTTTCAGGGTATGAGTTGTGCAATGAGAAGGTGTGGGATGTATTTCTTGATTTCATGTGTTGTGGGTTTAGCTTTTAGAAACTTGGGATAAGAGCAGGGCAGGATGAAAGTGTGGACATTTGGAGCAAAAGATGCAGGAAGAGGGCAGGGGAGTAGTATATACTGTAGGATCAGGATTGGTTTTGAGCTTTTTGGAAGTGGTGATATAAGTAGATCATGTGTTGAGAATTTCGGCGGTTTTTTGTGGCGGTTGGAGGTGGGCATGGCTGGTGAATGGGAGACGGCGGGATATGTTGTGGTGCAGGTCATTCAAGATGGCTCAAGGTAGTGGGGCATCTTGTGCCAGCTGTTTCCACTGTACCTCAGGAGGACGTTATGTCCTCCAGTGACCGGTGATGAGGTTGGTGGTAGTGCATGGGAAGTGATCTGGGCAGGGAAAGCTGTAAGGAGAGAATATGCTTAGGAAGTGGTAGAAAATGGAGAAGAGATTGCGGGTACACCGGTTCCCGTCAGATCACCGAAGTTAAGCGGTGCCGGGCATGGCCAGCACTTGGATGGGTGACCATCCGGGCCACCATGCACTGTTGCCATTTTTCGGGGTGCACTCAGCCTCGTGATGCCAACTGAGGAGCTACTCGACCGAATAGTAGCGGCTCCGGTCAAAGAAAACCATCGTAACGAACGGGAGAGCGGTGTGCTGACCACACGCCCCTCCTATCCGCATTCTCAGCCGAGGATGACACGGCGGTCGGATGGTCCCGATGGGCCACTTGTGGCCTGACGACGGAGTGCTTTATTTGAGGAAGTACCCCATGTAGTTATAGTGCGAACAGGATGAGGTCGAATAAATGACAGAAGTAGTAGGAATTTCCATGCTGTGATGTAAGAATTGGGCACACTGCACAGTAGAAGATGAAAATCAACGTCGGTAAAGTGATGGGGATGAAAGCAACAGCGGTGGTGGCAGCAGCAGCGGTGGCGACGAGGCTGTACAGGAAACGCCAACAAACAAGGTGACAGCTATCAAACTATCACTAGGAAGCGGCTTTAGCCAGACTTACTGATAGGTTTGAGAACGGATTATATACTGCCATATTATATAAGATCTCCACGAAGTGGCGCATTACCACTCTCCAACCAAATGTTTTACCTTTTGAATAGAAGCTTTGAAATACATAAAAAGCCGATAAAGTCAACTTTTTAAAAATGCACTTTGGTGGACATAATTCCGATTCCTATAACATTTTAGATGATTTTATACTACAGTTAAAGTACACTGTCCAGTCACATTAATGTGACCACCTGTCAAAAGCCTAAATAAACAGGAGTCAGTTAGATTCTGGAAGGCACCAGCAGGAATGTGAAGCCACGCCACCTCCAGTGCGGTGACCAGCTACACTAGATTTCTCAGCTGAGGATCCTTGGCACAAACAGCCAAACTGAGGTGATCCCACAGATTACCGATTGGAATTAAATATGGGGAGTCTGTTAGCCAGGGAAATTTAACAAACTCATTCTGGTGCTCTTGAGACCATGCATGTACACTGTTAACTGTGTGACGAGTTGCATTGTCCTGCTCATAGTTGCTATTGTGCTGAAGAATAAGAACTTCATATAGTGGTGAACATCATCCCCAAGGATAGATGCCTACTTGTACTGATCCATTGCACCACCCAAGGTGGCGAAAACATTCCCCAGAAGTAACGTTGCACCCTTTAGTATGGACCTTTCTGATTATTGTTGCAGTATGTTTGCTTTCAGAAGTTTCACACTGTTTACACCAACCGCCATCTAGAGGATGGTGCATAAAAGGGGGTGATCCCCTGCATCTGAAAAGGCCACCTGTTGCCATTCAGAGGACATCCAGCTGTAGTGTTGGTGTGCAAATTCCAGCCGACGAACAGCAGTCAGCTTGGGTGCATGAACTTCATACCTGCTGCCAAGACTCATACACAGCTCCGTTTGCTGGACAATCATTGAGGAGACACTGCTGTATGGCTCTCTGAGCACTATGGGACTTAAACATCTGTGGTCATCAGTCCCCTAGAACTTAGAACTACTTAGACCTAACTAACCTAAGGACATCACACACATCCATGCCTGAGGCAGGATTCGAACCTGCGACCGTAGTAGTCGCGCGGTTCCGGACTGCGCGCCTAGAACCGCTAGACCACCGCGGCCGGCACACTGCTGTAGCCCCTTGATTCATCTAGGTGGTCAGTTGCTCAGTTGCTGGGTACCTTGATTGATAACCAATTGCAAGCGCCAGTTTTCGGAAAAGTGATCCATTATGCATGGTTTGCGGCGAAATTTTTGTCAATGTTTGACATTTTCATCACCATTAACCATGATTCTTTCCCGAGTCAGTGAAGAAATGTCACTGTGGAAAATCTACCTTCACGCGATGCTCATGGTGTTCGGAATTTGTACGTTTTGTGTGTTTCTACGATCGATATCAACTAAGGGAATGCACCAAATCTTCCGTGGATCACGGGGTCTCGAGTTCGATTCCCGACCCGATTGGAGATTTTCTCCGCCCGGAGACTGGGTGTTTGTGTTGTCCTCAACATTCCATCATCATCTTCATCATTCGTAGGTGGCTAGATTGGACTGTGAAAAAAATTGGACTGTGAAAAAATTGGGACTTCGTACGGGCGCTGATAACCGTGCAGTTGAACGCCCTACGAACCAAACATCATCATCATCATCATCATCATCATCATCATCAAATCTTCCGGAAGTGTTAACTTAAGAATAAAATGTAAGAGCTGATATTTGAATGAAATATAAGAATATAAGACTTTGAAAGATTGTAACTCCTGAAGATATCGTACACGTAATTATATTACTTAATAGGTTCGAGTCCTCCCTTGGGCATGGGTGTGTGTGTGTTGTCCTTAGTGTTAGTTAGTTTAAGTTATATTAATTAGTGTGTAAGCCTAGGGACCGATGACCTCAGCAGTTTTGTCCCATAGAACTTACCACAAATTTCCAAATTACTTGATATATGTATGACATTGTGAATCCCAGTTGTGATTTTACAATTAATCCCTTGTACCCCCTAACTTGATACGAAACATTCGTGTAGTAACCTTCTACCGACATGAGTAGATAAAGGAAAAAATAAAAAATAAAATCAATAAATAGAATAATCGGGCTTCGAACACGGGGCGGAAAAAATAACAGGTCGTGACGCTGCCCATCTGCCGCCACTTCTTCTGAGGTTATTGAAGTATAAAAGGAATATAAGCTACGACGTAAACTTTGACTGTCGTTTTCTCAGAAACGGTCCAGTATCTATGAATAAGCCGAGACACGTGTTTGCTTATTTTGAATCCTCTTCTGCTGAGCGAAATTTCTGGGAAATCAGATTATGGCCATTTGCCGTGTTCTCTTCATTGTGGAGGGAAGCGTTATTTTCCGTTTATTCTCTGTACAATGATCGTAGCCGATACTATAGAAATATAAGTCTTACTACAATACCACTGTAACAGTTGTCTGCACAATTTACAGCAATGAAACGAAATAAAATAACGTACATATCCTTATTTTATTTCTTAAAAGCAGGGCCATTAGGAATATTAAGACAAAATGATAAACAACATAAGTGTATGTGAAATTATTTTCGTGACCTTTTAGTTTGACATCATATTTAATAAGCAGTACAGGCCACGTCCACAGTCATGTTCCTTCACACTCCTCTAACCTAGTAGACAAAAGGGAACCTCTGGATAAAAGTATTCAAACTACGAAGATAAAACATAAAATAGAAAGAAGATATAAAACATAAAACTGGTGTCTTATGCTCTTGACTTGGACTATTTTCTCTTTATTCTGTGCACATTGATTTTACTATCTTACATAGCATACAGCACACGTAGAGCATACTTGTCAACACACGTTTATCTTTGACTATTTGCCCGAGCGGTCGCTGGACACAGTAATGTGATACCTAAGAATAGTATATGGTGTGGTTGTGGGTTACTCTTTGACCTGTACCAAATATTATGGCTACAGTTTTCAAGCCCAGTAATGTCCTAAGCAATTTCATTATATCACGTTTTCGCCTATTGCCTACTTACGGCTTATTCCTGTACTTAAACAATGTTTAGTTTTTATTCCTTTATTCTACTCGGCTATCAGGCCAACCACGCACTGGTCATGAAAAAGTATGCAACTCAAAATATACGTAGTTAACGGGTTAAACATTGTAAGTGCCGTTTTTATTCTGTTTTCAGTTTAATTTTATTCCGGTAACCGTGATCAATAGTTGCTTTCAAATAGTTCAAATTTTTCTATGCACTATGGAACTTAACATCTGAGGTCATCAGTCGCTAGACTTAGAAATACTTGAACCTAACTAACCTAAGGACATCACACACATCCATGCCCAAGGCAGAATTCGAACCTGCGACCGTAGCAGCAGCGTGGTTTCGGACTGAAGCGTCTAGAACCGCTCGGCCACAGCGGCCGGCAATAGTTTCTCTGTAATTTGCAATCTAGTTATGTTTTGCTGACATGTATGCCGTTGAAACTTCCTGGCACATTAAAAATGTGTGCCCGACCGAGACTCGAACTCGGGACCTTTGCCTTTCGCGGGCAAATGCTCTACCATCTGAGCTACCGAAGCACGACTCACGGCCGGTACTCACAGCTTTACTTCTGCCATTATCTCGTCTCCTACCTTCCAAACGTTACAGAAGCTCTCCTGCGAACCTTGCAGAACTAGCACTCCCGATAGAAAGGATACTGTGGCGACATGGCTTAGCTACAGCCTGGGGATGTTTCCAGAATGAGATTTTCACTCTTCAGCGGAGTGTGCACTGATATGAAACTTCCTGGCAGATTAAAACTGTGTGCCTGACCGAGACTCGAACTCGGGACCTTTGCCTTTCGCGGGCAAATGCTCTACCATCTCTTTCAAGAGTGGTTCTGTAAGGTTCGCAGGAGAGCTTCTGTAAAGATTGGAAGGTAGGAGACGAGATACTGGCAGAAGTGAAGTTGTGATGGTAGAGCACTTGCCCGCGAAAGGCAAAGGTCCCGAGTTCGAATCTCGGTCGGGCACACAGTTTTAATCTGCCAGGAAGTTTCATATCAGCGCACAATCCGCTGCAGAGTGAAGATCTCATTATGTGCGCCGTTACTTGACAATGGCTGCGTAGCCAGAACGTAGTAGTAGGTAAAATAAAAATGGAATAGAATTAAATAATAGCCAATGCGGGAAATGTATTTCCCTCAACTTGTTTATCCACGTGTGTAGCTTTTGTTATTATTCGTGTGCTTGTCATATATTACGTAGAGCACCACTAGGGGACTGGTGCAGCTGGGCGATCTTAACGTCACATAGTGCAGACTGGTAAGCAACGGACGGATGGTGTTCGCTCCTTTAGAGTTGCTCTGAATTGAGGTCTGTCTAAAAAGTATTCCACCTTTGATTTTCCCGCACAAAAAAGAGATTATAGCGCGGCACCACTGTACAGAGTAAAGGAAGAGACCTTTATGAGCATACGTGAATTTTGTCGCCACCTTCCAGCGCGTCAGTCGCTGCCAATCGGTCGCAAAGTGAAGTGCTACACAACGTGTTCGTCGGATTACCGATTCTCTCAAAATAACTGAACGTGTTGAGCAAAGATACTGCATCAAATTTTGTCAAAAGCTTGGTGATTCTCAAGGCGAAACAATTCGTAAGACTCAGCAGGTGTTTGGAGAAGATGCGATGGGTGTAACACAAATTAAGGAGTGGTTCAACCGATTCAAAAATGGCCGCACATCGGCGGAGAGTGACCAGCGTCCTGGCAGTGGGAGATTGCCCAAGAGGTTGGAGTGAGTAAAAATTCTGCACATGCAATTTTGCTTGATGATTTGAACATGTGGCTGCGAAATTCGTGCCCAAGTTGTTGTCGCCGGAACAAAAAGACCTCCGCTTTGACGTTGCACAGGGCCTTCTCGACACCACCAACACTGATCCTGGGTTTCTGAACTCGGTGATAACTAGAGATGAGTCATGGGTGTGCGGGTACGATCCACAAAGAAAAAGACAGTCGTCGCAATGGAAGCATCCCGAGTCTCCAAGGCCGCAGAAAGTGCGGCAGGTGCGAAGCAAAATCAAGGTGATGCTGTCTGTCTTCTTTGATGTCTGTGGAATTGTGCATCACAAATACGCACCAGAAGAACAAACAGTGACAATGGAGTACTATCAAGATATTCTCCGACGTCTCCGTGACGCAGGTCGGCGCAAAAGACCAGACATGTGGATGGCGAAAAACTGGCAACTGCATCACGACAGCGACCTCGCACATTTATCCCGCTTGATCCAAAATTTGGTGGCCAGACACAGAATGACACCCGTTCGCCAACCTCCCTACTCTCCAGACATGGCTCCTTGCGACTTCTGGTTGCTCCCAAAATTGAAGACGCCACTGAAAGGATCCCGTTTTGAGAGTAGAGAATAGATAATGTGGAACACGAAGACAGAGCTGAACACCATTCCAAAAGATGGCCTCCAGAGATGTTTCCGGTAGTGGAAGGATCGGTGGGCTAAGTGTGTGCAAGCACAAGGGGCCTAATTTGAAGGGGATTAGTGTCCCATCCCTGTCAGGTATTCGAAATATTTTTTCTGGCCAAAGGTCGGATACTTTTTAGACAAGCCTCGTATTTGTTACTGTATGTAGTTGTCTTATAATAAATGTGCTGCCAATCCTCAAGTCTTCGTAAGAACACCTATGACTTACAATACGTAGCGCAATCCGTCGTTCTGTATGTTGCCGGTTACACACGAAGTTTCCAAGTTTATAGCTCTCTTACAGATCTCCATGACAATGCAAGGAAAAAAGGTGTTGCGTTACTTATTGAACTCCCCTCGAATATATACAGGTATATACAAGGTGATTATAATTAAAGTTAAACTTTCAAACCGCTGTAGAAATAACACCACTGGTCAGAATGACGTCAAATTGCAACGGTGTATTATCGGAGAAGGGGGAAAGCGTATGGCAGAAGAAAAATAAGTAGTTACAAAGTGTAACAGTAGATGGCACTGTAAGCACCATAATTTAATAGTCGTCGACTACAGATGGCAAATGAATCATGCAACAATGCCTAAGGTGTACGTTTGACGTTAAACAAACTGTAATACTCAGTGTGCATTCGTGTGCAGGTGTTCATTACGTTAGCCCATCCACCACGGCAAGATCATATCACATAGAATGGGAAAAAACGGTTTTTAATTGTACTGAGATTAAAAACAGCATAAAAAGAATCACACACATCGATTTTTAATCATCCTGAGGCCAAAAACCGTATAAAAAGCATCAATCACATCGGTTTTTAATTGTCCTGACCCCAAAAACCGCACAAAAAGCATCAATCACATCGGTTTTTAACTCTCCCGAGGCCGAAATCCGCATAAAAAGCATCAATCACAATCAAACTGGATTATTAATTTCCGTGTAACTGGCGCAAAACATGTTCAATATACTGTCAACCATTTTCTGCAACAAGTTGAAATCGAGAAACAGCATGTTCCACAACTGATCGAAGTGTTTCCGGGGTCACTTTCAGAATGTGTTGCGCAATGCGTGCCTTCAATGCAGCTAAGTTTGCAATCGGTACACTTAACACAACATCTTTCAGATAGCTCTACAACCAGAAGTCAGAGATTAAGATCAGGTGATCGGGACGGCCAGGCTGTAGGGAAATGGCGACTGATAGTTCCAGTATTTCCGAAATGGCGCTTTAGCTGGAATGAGGTTGTTCCGCAAAAGACACTCATAGCGCTTACCAGTAACGGTACAGGTAACAGGACCAGAGAAAATATGGTCCTATGATAAATGATACCGTAAACCCGCACCACACAGTGATCTTTTCAGGATTAAGTGGTACTGGTTGATCTGAATGTGTATTTTCCGTTTCCCATATTGGACAGTTCTGTGTATTGAAATGGTTCAAATGGCTCTAAGCACTATAGGAGTTAACATCTGAAGTCCCCTAGACTTAGAACTACTGAAACCTAACTAACCTAAGGACATCACACTTATCCATGCCCGAGACAGGATTCGAACCTGCGACCGTAGCAGCAGCACGGTTCCGGACTGAAGCGCCCAGAACCGTTCGGCTACAGCGGCCGGCATTCTGTGTATTGACATATCCTGTCAGATGGAAGTGAGCTTCGTCTGTCCACAAAATCTTCCACAGCCAATCATCGTCCACTCCATGCGAGCAAGAAATTCTTAAGCAAATGTCTCTCTTGCTGGCAGGTCACATGGGTAATTTTGAATGGATAGCATAGAAGGCTGTTTCGTAGGATTTTACGTACCGTGCTCACGGGTCTGTCCAATGTTCGGGCAATTCTTCGTCCGCTACACGTTTGCAGACCTACACTCATCTCCTCCAGCACTGCTGTGGCCACTGTTTCCATTGACGTCGAAACAGCTCGTTTCCTCTCTCTACCAGGTTGCACACCAAAAGAACCCATCTTTTCGAATTTAGGAATCATTTTCTCCAGACCCACGGCAGCCATCGGACCAACGCCATTTTTCAAACCCTTCAGTGTCCGGAACTTCTGCAGATCAATGTGTGCAGAGTCATCATTCTTGTGACACAGCTTTACAAGCAGAGCGTGATCATGCATTGAGACAGTCATGGCGAACGTCGCAGATGCGAAAGGAGGAAAAGCCTTTTTTCTTCCTTTATTGTGTTTCAGTGCCCCATCTGGGGCAGGATGACGGCAGCATATGCACTGATCTTCAGCTGAAAGACAGTAATTATACAAAGAAGACACTTAAAATAACAGAATGGAGAAAATATGGCATACATAGATATAAAAAATGAGGAACAGTACGGAAGAGAATAGAAAAAAGGGGGCTACTGTAAAATGGAGATAAAAACAGTAAAAAAAGTAGTGCACACAATAAACCACACACTGGGACAATTAAAGAACACAAAGCGAAGTATGACTGGAGCATAGGAGTATCGAAGGGCAGCGTAGCACATAACGATCACTGAGAGTAACACTATGTACAAGACCAGCACACAGTTAAAATTACAGCTCTTGACGCACGGGAGAACAGCACCTAACAACACTAACTAGCACATTGTTTACGATGAGCATACTGAGAGTATCTGTCAGGGGCATAGAGACGAGGGAGGAGGGAAGAAGGAAGGGGGGCCTGGAGATGGGGTCAGAATGGAAGAAGCATGGGAGGGGAAGAGGGGGGAGATGGGTGGGGAAGAGGGGGGAGATGGGTGGGGGGCGCACCGAAGAGGGCTGGGGAGGGAAGGACGTGGGAGGGAAGCAGTGAAGGAGAGGGTGCAGGGACTCAGGGAGGGAAGGAGGAACATCCGCTCTGGGAGGAGGACAAGGAAAAAAGGGACCCTGGGGAGGGGGGGGGGGGAGCAAGGCCAGGATACAGTTGGAAGGAAGGGTAGATGTCACGGAGAAGTTCAACATCTGGGAGGGGAGGTGCTGGAAATTGCCCTAATGAAAGAGATGGAGTGTGTGGAGGTGGAGACAGGGAGGGATACAGCAATAAGGTGCGTCAATGGGTGGTGGGTGGAGAGGAAGGAGGAAACCAGGTGGGGGGGGGGGGGATCAAGTCTGTGGACAGTGCAAAGGAGGCAGAGATGATGAAGGAAAAGGAGGAGGTGGGGGAAGGGGATGAGGTCATATAGGAGGCGAGGAGTCATGTGGAGAAGGAAGGTGGATACAGATGGCAAGGAGGAGTGCATGGTGTTTGAGAATTTGGAGGGCCTTGTAAAAGTGAGGGGGGGGGGGGGGCAAAGATCCAGGCAATGCTGGCATAACAGAGGACAGGTCGGGTGAGGGATCTGTAGGTGTGGAGGATAGTGGAAGGATGCAATCCCCATGTCTGGCCAGACAGGAGGGGTTCAGACGAAGGAACCACTGTTTACACCAAGTGGTGAACTGGTCAAATTGGGTTTGGAGGGCACATTGGCACCATTGAGAGTAGGATAGAGAGCCAGGAAGGAGATGTCATCAGCATATTGGTGTGGCTTGGGCATATCGACGGTGTACAGGAGAGAAAGGAGAGGGAGACGACAGAGCCAGCAGTGGGATAAAAGATACGGGAGTTGGTGTTGTGGAGGGCGACATAGAAAGGACGGCGTGACAGGAAGGAAGCGACCAGGTGGACAAAATTGACAGGCAGGGCGTAGGTTTGTAGTTTAAAGAGGAGGGAAAACCGTGTACTTGGCATGTTTATACCAACCTCAATGGGTTGTGCACATGACAGGTGTTTTCATTTACGCATTCTGACACCTACAGCGCCATCTATTGATCAGTTTTCGCACTATTTTTCTTCTTCTGCAAATGGTTCAAAAGGCTATAAGCACTATGGGACTTAACATCTGAGGTCATCAGTCCCCCAGACTTAGAACTACTTAAACCTATATAACCTAAGAACATCACACACATCCTGGTCGAGGCAGGATTCGAACCTGCCACCGTAACAGCAGCGCGGTTCCAGACTGAAGCGCCTAGAACCGCTCGGTCACAGCGGCCGGCTTCTTCTTCTGCCATACGTTTTTCCCCTTCTCCGATAATATTTCGTTGCAATTTAACGTCATTCCGGCCAGTGGTGTTATTTCTACAAGGTTTTGAAAGTTTATCCTTAATTATAATCAGCCTGTGTATAACGGAAGCAGGTTGGTTTTATTCAGGATTCCAATATACCATATTATTTCCCGCTCTTTCAGCTACAAAAGCATGTTTTTTAACATAATTCCCAGTCAGTGCGGCGGCCTTACGCCATATTCCTGTATGCCCGCATGGTATAACTCTACTGGTCGACGTTATGCTGCATCAACATCGTCCCCATCATCCACGTACTGCTTCCCGTGGAGTGCATCCTTCTTTCTGCCAAACAGATGGAAGTCGGAAGGTGTGAAGATTCGAGCTGTAAGATGGGTGAGGAAGAACTGTCCAACGTAGTTTTATGAGATCCTCTTGGGTGCGTAGACTTGTGTGAGGCCTTGCATTTTTCATGGAGAAAGAGAAGTTCGTTGGCAGTTTTGTGGTGACGAAAACGCTGAAGTCCAACACTGTAGGAAACACAGCTGTGTGCGACCAGCCGACTGGTTTTCGCGACCTTTTTTGTGATGATGACAGACGCGTCGCCCAACGACTTACCGTGCTTTTGTTCACTGCCAGGGTTTCGTAGACATTCTGCAAGCGCCTGCGAATATCTGTGGTGCTCTGTTTTCCCGCCAAAAGAAAGTCAATAACAGTTCTCTGCTTATATCGCATCTCCGTTACAGACTCCACTTTTAAGTCTTTGTGTTGCGCCGCCACCTAGCGGAGCTTTATGGTACTGTAGGGGCTGATGCGGGAATATCCCATCATGTCCCACAACAAATTCCGCATTTTTTCAACTGAAACTGGCCAATAAAAACGTGTAGCATACTTGTTGAACGCCCCTCGTATATACATGACGTTAATTATGTATGATGTCGCGTAGAGTTTGCGATCAAACGTCGATTGAATTTCTCAACTCCTGACAGTATATGAAGACGTCGGCTGTATACAATAGTAAGGGACAAGTTGTTTCGAGAAATTGTATAGTAAAGTTTAGATAAATATGCATAAATAAGATATTTCAAGTACATTCACTGTCAGGTTTTATTGAAATAAATTATTGTTTTAAAATATTCTTAAAACCATAAATTCTATCCGAAAGTTTATTCTAAAACAGATTCATCAATGGTTACTTAATATTGTTTACACGAAAACTGAGTACTCTTAATATTAGTTACCATTGACTTACCACTATTTACTTGCTGAACGAGTTAGCAAAACATTACTGTGGAACTTGTCAAACAAATTTGACAGGTCCGCATTGTTTCACTTTATGATAATAAGATTTCCATCACTAATTTTTGAAATAATTAAAAATAACAACTCAAAAATTAATCTATGATTCGGCACAATGATAAGGGTAGCCCTTAACATTTCTGCTATCACATTGTCACATAAACAATGATACTTAACATCGTTCACTTTCTTAAGGAATTATTCACATTTGCATGATTAGCAACAAATTTTGGAGCGCACTGGCATTCAGAAGCATATTCAGGATCTTTATCTGAGTCGTAGTTATCCACATTATCGTCAGATTTGTACAAATAGCCCCTGAAAAGCAGTTTTCTGGCACGAACACCGCACACGTTACTACTACTAGCAGCCATGTTTTTGGCACTTACCGCTGTTCACATATGCATATCCAGACAACGTTGCCATGATTGAGAATCTGAAATTAGAAACTGATGTGCCATTTTTCGCTGCATCATGGGGCCAACAGCTAATATAAATGAAGCAAAACACGTACCACGTTGTACGTGCTACTAAATCTGTTTCTAATCGATTGTCGCTTAACATTACTCACAACCGAGGTCTTCATGTACAGCCTGAGCTTCTTCCATACAGCAAACTGTTCCAGGTATACAGTTAATTTTGTTCTAAGGCGCTGCAGTCATGGACTGTGTGGCTGGTCCCGGCGGAGGTTCGAGTCCTCCCTCGGGCATGGGTGTGTGTGTTTGTCCTTAGGATAATTTAGGTTAAGTAGTGTGTAAGCTTAGGGACTACTGACCTTAGCAGTTAAGTCCCATAAGATTTCACACACATTTGAACATATTTTTGAACAGTTAATTTTCTGTTCTTTGCCATGACAATATCGGTCTGTAGGCTTGCTTCATGGAATTTATTAGGTTTTAGGATCATTATCTCAGTTTCCATCAGTGTATTTTTTAAAGTGTATTTTTAAAGCAAAAGATCAAATAGCGGTATAAAAATTTTCAGTAAAGCTTGCGGGTCTCCTTGTGAGATATGTGTAATTGGTGAAAGTCATTGCTTACTTCACACTGGTGCAAGTTATCGTTACTTCAATCTCTTAGTGAACCTAATGTGACAATACACTCTAAGACAAGAAAAAAAACCCACACACAGCGAAGAAATTATCCGGATGGGACGGAAATCGGTAGATGTGATGTACACGTACAAACAAATAATTACAATTTCAGAAAAGTTTCATGATTTGTTCAAGAGAAAGAGCTTCACAAATTGAACAAGACAATAACGCGTTGGTCCACCTGTTGCTCTCATCTAGGCAGTTGCTCGGCTTGGCACTGATTGATAGAGTTGTTGGATGTCCTCCTGAGGGATATTATGCCAAATCCTGTGCGATTGGTGCGTTAGATCGTCAAATCCCGAGTTGGTTGGAGGGCCCTGCCAATAATGCTCCAAACTTTATCATTTGGTCATTTGGGCAGAAATCCGGCAACCTTGCTGACTAAGGCAGGGTTCGGCAAGCACGAAGACAAGCAGTAAAAACTCTTGTGTGCGGGCGGGCAGTATCTTGCTGAAACGTAAGCCCCTGATCACTTGCCATGAAGGGCAAGAACACGGGACGTAGAATATCGTCGACATACCGCTGTGCTGTGAGGGTGCAGCGGATGACAAGCACAGGGATCCTGAGGTGCAATGAAATGGCACCCCAGACCATCACTCCTAGATGTTGGGCCGTATGGTGGGTCATAGACAGCTTGGTATCCCAACGCCTTACAGGCCGTGACCAGACACGTCTTCATTGGTCATCGGGGCTCAGTTCGAAGCGGGACTCAACACTGAAGACAGTCTACTCCAGTCAGTGAGATTCCAGGTCGAATGTGCCCGACACCATTGCAGGCGTACGGAGGTCAATGGTAGCCGCCTGTTAACTGTTCTTGTGGTCACTAAGGCACCGGTCGCACGTAGGATCAATGATAATGATGAATTCGGGGCTCTGAGTGCCTCTCTGACTATTGCTCGATCCTCACGTTTGTTGTCTCGCTAGGTCGACCGCTTCCTTTTTGACGCTCTGTTCGGCCATGGTTCACCCATTCCCCCTAATATCGTCGAAAAGTGACATCGCTCCTATTCAGATGTCAAGCGCTTTGTCGGTTATTTCAACCGGCTTCTTGGAGTCCAACTACACGTTCTCTCTGAAAATGCTGGCATCTGTGTATATTGTTCACGCGATTATCTACGAGGCATAGTTACAGTCCAGCTGAGTGCACAGAACGAAATTTGCAACGATTTTATGCCCTTCTATCGACAAGTCTCCTGTTTGCTATCCTTGCCAGCAACGCGGTGAAATTGCGCTGCAGCGTCACATATTCATCCATCGGCCGCCAAGGTTTACAGTTTTGCTTTTTCCGTCGATACCTGTATGAATAACAATTTGTGATCAGTTTGCATAACTCCTACGTCGTGCTTAGTTTTTTTGTGTGTGTCGGAGTATAATTACGGCTGAGGGAAAAGGTCTGTAGGGTGTTCGAAAATTCCCGTTACAAATTTCTAGCACTTGTGGAGGGGAGTGAGTACATAATATTTTGTGTAGGAACCCATGTGCGGAAACGTACCGTTTCCATTCAAAGACGGTTTCAGTTCAGATGTTTAAGTCATCCGACTCTGCTTGAGGAACTGAATTAGGCGTGACGTTGCACAATTATTCGCTAACAATTAGAATGGAAACATAACGAAACATCCATGTATCACTTAGGCATATTTGTTTGTGTTTACATTTAAACATTACGTGTTTACATTAAAAGACTACCCAACGTAGTGTAAATACAGAACAGTACAGACGCATTACGATAGTGGTTCGGTGTGGTGACCGCCAACGTTGTTACAGACATTGTACCTACGATGCATGTTCCGGTACACACTTTCTATTCCACCTGGTGTCTCCTCACTTTCTAACGCAGCGGCCAGAACTCGTGCCAGCAGATCTTCCTCTGTCTCTACAGGTGTCTCGCAGCAAGGCAGACGTTAAGTGACATCAGGTGACCGTGTGACGCATTACACGTCATTCTGTCTACCCTACTGCATATTAGGACAAGCAACTTTGAGGCTTTCTTTTTCCCCTCAGCAGACGTGGACCAGTTACACATCTGAACTGAAACCGTTGTAGAAGGGAAACAGAACGTTTTGGTACATGGGTTCCTATTCAAAATATTATGTACTCATTCCCCTCTACAAGTCCTAGAAGTTTGTAACGGGAGGCGTCTACAGCAGTAGCGCATTATTAGCATGTACAAGAAATTTAATAGTAATATCTGTACTTTCGAAGTTCTTTGTGTTTTTTCGTATTATTGCTTTGTGCGGTATAGTGTCGCATGATAATGGTGTTATAAGCTGAAAACCAGTTCTCAGCTTAAATGATAACAACTATGAAGTGCCCAATTTTTGTGCCTTTATTTATAAAATATTATAATATTTCCAATAAACATTATTTAATTGAGTACCACAGCAGTGTAATCAAGTACGTCCGATCCTTTTCAGAACATCAAACCCTGGTGCTGTGAGGCAACAGAAATACGATATTCAGGGGTGTACATATGTGCTAGAACTGACTAACGATCTTAAACAATTGGTAATAGAAAAGCTTTGGAGATGCCCTAAGGGGCTTACAAAAATGCCCATAAGTGAGGATGTTCAGATGCCTCCTAATAGGCACTGTTTAAATTGTGTAGTGTTAGCTACAGTTTCTTGAAAAAGGAAATACCGGAGGAATGTAAAATAGAATTTGCTAACCAACTTCAAAATCATGCATAAGATGGGGACTATTTTCAAAACACTTTTTCTGTCAACAGAAAGTTAAATGTTTATTGTACAAAATGCATGAACAGTGCCAGGTTCTTGGTAATTATATGCGTGGCTAGTAGTACTGCTGTACTGTGGAAGACTGAAGCAAAACGAAGCGGTTCTAGTAGTGATCAATTACGCTCGTACAACAATGCGCAGGCTTTACTCCCGCGCAAACGAAGTGATCTGGGTGTTTCACGAACTGCTGACGTGGTGACCAGTTCAGTGAATTAGCTTTTCGTGTTTCCCGGTGTACGACTGTCGACGAACACATGGCGTTCGGGAGCTAACACGTGCAGTACTCATGAGATACAGCGCACGTGGCTGAGTTTTCACCAATTCCAGCTCATGGAATGCCGACCAAGCTAACTGGAGTTTTCGTAACAAGTAACATCCAAAAACGAAATGATTCAAACGCTCTGCATGCCTTCGTATTGGCGAGAATGAGCACTTTATGTAGAGAGAATGGACAGAGTTAATGATTCTGAGTAAGTTACTGGCCTTCGGTCTCATGTGAGATGTACTAAGTAGTAGCATATTTACATATTTTGTGGTAGTCTGCCTTCGGATGACCACCACATAAGTATGTCGATACTTAATATGTGAAGATAGGCAATACACCGGCTTAGGATGTGCATAATCACTGAATAATTTGCATAAAGCCTTATTTTCTTGCTGCACAATTACATCCAAGAAACGACTCTCAAGGGTCATTTCATTCCCTAGTAGAGTTCAGTATGACAGTTTGGCTCCATTCCAGCCGAGAAGGAGCTCGTTCCCAAAAGTTTTAAAGCGCGCCATAATCCAATGAATTGCTCACACTTGTTATTCAGTGTGATTCAGATTAGTCGTTAGTGCTATGTAATTAACTTTGGATTTCTATGTCCACAGGGAAAGAAACGACAAGGAGTGGAGTCCAATGATCTTGGAAGTCTAGTACAGAGTTCCGAGTCCTCTTCTGAGAAATTCATGGAAAAAAACTGTCGAAGCATTCCATGTCATTAGGGAAATTCTTAATCCTAATCGGAGTGTGATTCAATGAAAAACCATTTCTGTATAGAGAAGAGCTAAGATCAAAACTTTCCGTTATGTATTCATCATGCAATACCCCGTCAATCCAAAAAGATTTGAGGATGGATTAATGAAAAGTTAAGACTGTGGTTTTAACGCTTCAGGTGTTCCGCGTAGTCTCCTCGCACTTCAGTACAGCGCACAGAACGGTCATACAACGACGTGAAACAGTGAGAAAAATTCTTCTTCGGGATGTTGTTCAACTTGTGCGTCAAACTGACTTGAAGATCGGTTATGTCGTCAAAGCGTAGATCCTTCATGTGAATTTCTGCACTTTGTCATGTTGTGGTGGATTCGCATCGATAAGACAAAGTCTCGTCACCCGTGACTGCATTTTCCAAAAAAGAATTCTCCGCATTTTGCATTTCAGTCACGTCACGCCAGGCGTCCTCGTGTCGTCGTTTTTATTCAGGTGTCAGTATCTGGGGGACTAACTTTGTTCTCTTTTTCCTCTTCTTCGCAACGCTCTGGAGAATGACGTGAACACTTAATTTAGAGATGTTATTCTGCCGCGATTTGTGACACAACAAAACTGACACACTACGGACGCACGTCCAATACTTAACACTTTCTGCTCACAACTGACTGGTCGAATGCGGCTCTGTTGTTGGCAGTTGTTAACTCAAGCCGTCGCGGTTGTTACCGCGCTGGCGTCGTTTATACATCAGGAACAAAATCAGCCTCGGAACTTTTTGGATGGACGGTGTATACTATCGTTCAGAGAAACGGAACAATGAATTCCATTGTTACTCACAGAACAGGACAAGAATATCATTTAAGTCAGGGGAAAAGATAGCGTGGCTGGTAAATTGTAATGCACGTTAGTACATGCCGTTGACAGGGTACAACTACGTCGAAAACCACATCTTGCGATGCACTCCTCCCGCCAACAGAGAAAGGTTACGGCAGTTGGTGCACGATTTCTCGTATGTTTACACCACACGAAATGGGACTCTGTATCGTCTCCTGCGGTATCTCGCCCAGAACGATAGAGACTGCCGCTCTTCGATAGGGTGCATCCTTTGCTTCCCCTGCAGAATCCTACAGACGACCTGTACTTTCAGATAAGCAATGCACCACCCTATCGTCCGTCAATAGTGTAAAATGCTTTGAGCAGCGCTCCACGGTTCGAGCGTGCTTGTATGGGGACCACGTCACAAGACCGAACTTTATTGAGCCCATCTTTAATACCAACGAGCGAAACAAGCACGCCTCGTGCCCAGACGAGTTCAGATTGAATACGAACCACACTCATAAAATCTTAGACCTTGAAATCACATATTTTCTGAGTGCTTTTCGTAGAAGAGAGCTGTGCTCTCTTGTTGCTTGTTACAGAGTAATTCCGCGCGGACCGAGCGAGGTGGCGCAGTGGTTAGCACACTGGACTCGCATTCGGGAGGACGACGGTTCAATCCCGCGTCCGGCCATCCTGATTTAGGTTTTCCGTGATTTCCCTAAATCGCTTCTGGCAAATGTCGGGATGGTTCCTTGGAAAGGGCACGGCCCATTTCCTTCCCCATCCTTCCCTAATTCGAGCTTGTGCTCCGCCTCTAATGACCTCGTTGTCGACGGAACGTTAAACAATAATCTCCTCCTCCTCCAATTCCGCGCGGGGTAGCCGTGCGGTCTAAGGGCGTCTTGTCGCGGTTCACGCGGCTCACCCCGTCGGAGGTTCGAGTCCTCCCTCGGGCATGGGTGTGTGTGTTGTCCGTAGCATAAGTTAGTTTAAGTTAGATTAAGTAGTGCGTAAGCCTAGGGAAGTTGACCTCAGCAGTTTGGTCCCATAGTCCTTACCACAAATTTACAAATTTCCAGAGTAATGTTTTGGTACTTACCAAAGCTTGTAAAAGTAATCTAATATACTCTGTATAATCAGTACAGGTCAGATGCGCTATAAGAATATGTATTGAATGCAATAGTTTAGGACATGGAGTTAAAGGAAGTTTTAAGTAACTTGGTAGATGCCTGTCATTCGTCATATACGGTACAGTGCATACTTTTTTAGGCATCAAGGAGATCTCCATAAAACAGGCTCCGAGCACATTACACAACTAGAGAAGGTCAACTGTTGTGTACATAGTTCCGCGTAGACAGCGCGTACACAACTTTCCCACTAGAGCGCGCCCCGCTAAGCACAACAGCGCAGGCGCAGCGCTCGTCCGTCTCCGCACTACGAGATGGCGCTGTCTTAGAGACGGATCAAATTCTGCTTCCGCCGATCCGCGTATTAATATGTAATGCAGCCAATGAGATTGTGGCTAACGTAGAACCTTTTCTCCTCGCGGATCACACTCGCGCAGTGATACCTGAACGCGTGAGGTATTATACGGGGCTATTACAAATGACTGAAGCGATTTCACAGCTCTACAATAACTTTATTATTTGAGATATTTTCACAATGCTTTGCACACACATACAAAAACTCAAAAAGTTTTCTTAGGCATTCACAAAATTTCGATATGTGCCCCTTTAGTGATTCGGCAGACATCAAGCCGATAATCAAGTTCCTCCCACACTCGGCGTAGCATGTCCCCATCAATGAGTTCGAAAGCATCGTTGATGCGAGCTCGCAGTTCTGACACGTTTCTTGGTAGAGGAGAATCTTTCACATAACCCCACAGAAAAAAATCGCATGGGGTTAAGTCGGGAGAGCGTGGAGGCCATGACATGAATTGCTGATCATGATCTCCACCACGACCCATCCATCGGTTTTCCAATCTGCTGTTTAAGAAATGCTGAACATTATGATGGAAGTGCGGTGGAGCACCATCCTGTTGAAAGATGAAGTCGGCGCTGTCGGTCTCCAGTTGTGGCATGAGCCAATTTTCCAGCATGTTGAGATACACGTATCCTGTAACGTTTTTTTCGCAGAAGAAAAAAGGGCCAAACTTTAAACCGTGAGATTGCACAAAACACGTTAACTTTTGGTGAATTGCGAATTTGCTGCATGAATGCGTGAGGATTCTCTATCACCCAAATTCGCACATTGTGTCTGTTCACTTCACCATTAAGAAAAAATGTTGCTTCATCACTGAAAACAAGTTTCGCACTGAACGCATCCTCTTCCATGAGCTGTTGCAACCGCGCCGAAAATTGAAAGCGTTTGACTTTGTCATCGGGTGTCAGGGCTTGTAGCAATTATAAACGGTAAGGCTTCTGCTTTAGCCTTTTCCGTAAGATTTTCCAAACCGTCGGCTGTGGTACGTTTAGCTCCCTGCTTGCTTTATTCGTCGACTTCCGCGGGCTACGCGTGAAACTTGCCCGCACGCGTTCAACCGTTTCTGCGCTCACTGCAGGCCGACCCGTTGATTTCCCCTTACAGAGGCATCCAGAAGCTTTAAACTGCGCATACCATCGCCGAATGGAGTTAGCAGTTGGTGGATCTTTGTTGAACTTCGTCCTGAAGTGTCGTTGCACTGTTATGACTGACTGATGTGACTGCATTTCAAGCACGACATACGCTTTCTCGGCTCCTGACGCCATTTTGTCTCACTGCGCTCTCGAGCGCTCTGGCGGCAGAAACCTGAAGTGCGGCTTCAGCCGAACAAAACTTTATGAGTTTTTCTACGTATCTGTAGTGTGTCGTGACCATATGTCAATGAATGGAGCTACAGTGAATTTATGAAATCGCTTCAATCATTTGTAATAGCCCTGTAACGAGTGTACAGACCTCCAATTAGTTAGTCTGCATTAGTCTGCATTTGCTGTACCAGTCTATAGTCAAGTTTCAGTCTGCGCCAAATAAGATTACCATATTCCTGTACATGGCCATGAAGATGAATGAATAGACACTTTGTCAAGTATCAGAGATATGTGAGAATAAGATTAACGTACCAAGACCAAAGGAACTTCAGATTGTCAATTGTAAATAGCATCCAGAATCAAGTTACGTATTGTCTATATTTTTTATTATTTTAATAAATGTGTGTGAAAATTAATCAAGTTCTGTTTAAAGTTGGTCACCATCAATCTGCTACTCTAAGCGTGCAAGTGGCATTTCTATCGTCTGACCTGACGGCAGAAGATAAACACGGCACGATAAGACCACGAGACAAATTGCTGACACTCGCCTACTTCGTTAGAGCAACAAGTCAAATAATCTGATGGTGTGTGTACCGAAGGTCTTACAGGACGCACACCACATTAACTGAAAGCGATATGTTGCGTATGATGACGGAACTAGTGGAGTAATACTTGTAGCAAACAGGGGGAAGCCTTGAACAACACTGAAGTGTCACCATCTTCTAGATTACCCATGTCGTCGTTATCTATTCCTTGGGCCACTGTCCTGTTTCATTGAGGTGTCAACAGCTTCAGGTTGAAGAAGTCGCCGCTGTTCGTCTATGAGGTGGCTACTTGTGCATGTTTCTACCCCAACGCTACGACAGGAACAGTTCAGCCGCGTAGCGTGCATAACTTAACAGTGCTAAGTTGGTACTGTGTGCGCTGACACTAGTTACAACTGTGCAGTATCTGAGCGCTGAGGTGTAAACACTGCGTAAAAGGCTGCCAACGCTGCAGAGGCGACCACTATGCAAGGTCCTGGCTGATACTGACGGTATGTTTAGTTTGCTATCATCGTTATTATAACTACTAGTTTGGTGTTGGTGTCATTCCTCAAGGCTAAGTGAAGCTGCGGGTCAGAAAGGAAATCGAACCCTTTGATTAGCGAACTATGTGCTAGATGAGTCATTCGAGCATACTTCACCATACACCTTAAAGACTCATTGTGTAGCTACTCTTCATCTTCTCCTTCTTCTTCGTGAAACGTTCCTGCCTCGCAGGTCGTTCGCAGAGCCTCTTCCAAGCTTCTGTTTTCTCCCATCATTTAGCATCTCCTCCCATTGCAGTCCTCTTCAGTTCCCATCATCCATCACCTGTTTTCTCCATCTTGTTCGTGGTCTTCCAATTGGTCTTCGTCCAGATTCTATCCATTCTAGGGCACTTCCCTGACGTCTTTCTGGTCCCATTCTTTTAAAGTACCCAACCCATTTAGGCCTATTACTCTCCATAATTTCTGTTAGTGGATTGGTCTGCGGTGTGTTTCGTTTTATCCTGTCACTTCTCGTCTTACCGAGGATTCCTCGTTGAAAGTGCCTTTCTGTTATTTTTATTCTGCTCAGATCTATCTTTGTCCAAGTCCAGCATTCTGACCCATAGATCAAAACTGGCAGATAATGTGAGTTGTACGTACATCATGACCTTTTCTGTGGCAGGTATTTCTCAGTTTCTAATTATGTCTGATAGACAGTAACAAAATTTCGAACAATTTTCTATTGTCTTCGAAATTTCATCCTCAATGTTTCCTTTCTCCGTTACTTTACTTCCTAGATACTTGAAAGCATCAGCTTCTTTTATAATTTTTCCATTGCAAATTACATTCTTCATTTTTTCATTTTGCCAGCTGATTTTCTTTACTTCACATTTTGTTAAGCTTTCTTCCATGCGTGCTTCTTCAGCTACTGTCTGCCAGGTGTTTAGCTGTTCTTCCAGTATCTGCTCCTTTTCTTTGGAAATTATAACACCAACTGTATATGCTATGATTTTCATATGCTGTTGATTCTAGGCAAACTTTGCTTGTGATGTTGTGCATGACTATATTAAAAAAACATTGGTGAGAGTACACGTCATTGCCGAACCCCTCTGTCCGTTATAAACCATTCTGATCTTTTGCCGTCTATTATACCACAATTCAGGTATTTTCTATATGTTTCTAGTTCTCAGTTGCATTCCCTTTCAAAGTTCCAGTTTATTCAGACCTTGCAATATATCTTCCCTTCTAATAGTGTCATAATCTTTCGTTTATATCTATGAATGCAACTACGATGTCTTTCCCAAATTTCCATTCCTTTTCTACAACCTGCCTAGCTCTAAGTATGCATTTATAGTTGATCTTCCAGGTCAAAATCCTTGTTGTTTTTATCTTAATTGTGGCACTATCTTATTCCTGATTTTCCGTAAAATTAAAAATGTTTATCTTGATTTCAGAATAAATGTCGGCTTTGGACTTCTTTGATAACAGCTGGGTTCGTGTTGCTGATTTACCTGGATAATCCATTCCTGCTTTGTGTATCCGAATGATCCTATTGTCTGGGATGAGAGACTATTTAATGTAGCATTGTGTTTTTATGGAAACAGAATAACAAAGTTGTCTATGGTTCTTGTGTTACGTGAGTTGTGGCACGGTGTGACACGGTGGTGCTATTCCTCTGCAATTCTCACAGAGCGCCGTTTTAGCCATCTTAAAGACATGTGGAATAATAATCTTTGTCCAATCATCAGGAATCTTTCCATATGTCCATACTATCCTCATTATTCCATACAGCCACTGATGTCTGACAGGTCCCTTGACTTTAATCATTTTCTCTCTGACGTTTTCTCCTCTAGGAGGTTTGTTATTTTCAGTGTCTAATACAGCTTTCTCTACATCCAACACCTGCAGATCTTCTCTTTCTGTTTCATCTGTGATGGTGATATTTCTTTCGTCTCCGTCTATCTCATCACTTGTATTTGTTTCATCCTGACCCTCATTTAGTTTTTGGAAGTATTCCGTCAATAGTTTTAAAACTTCTTCTTCCTCCCACGTGGGCTTTCCTTCTTTGCTGATGAGTTTTGAAGTATTTTCCTTTTGCTTTCTCCTGTTACCTAATAAGTTGTATAAAATCTTCTTATCGTACTCAAATTCGCTTCTATTTCTTTTGTAAAACTATCCCAATACATATTTTTAGTCAGCCTATGATTTTCCTTGCTGCTTTGCTCAGTCTTTTTCGGTTTGTCTCTGGTATGTTCCGTGCTGTTTTTGAACCATTTTTCCACATGCGTTATCATTGACAGCTTATGCTATTCCCCCATTCCACCATGGAGTTACTTTGTGTCTGGCTTTAGTCAATGTACTTGCACATGTTTCTTCCACTGCCATAAACCTCCTCCATTCTTCCTGTTCATCCTTCCTCTTATCTTCAGGAAGACGTGTCTTAATCTTCTCCATGTATTCTCAATCTTTCAGTTTCCAGCACTTGGTCTCTGGGGTACCTTTCTGGGCTAACACCGCTAGGATGAAATCTACAGTGCCAAAAAATGTGAAGCACGCGCAGTACAGGGTCGAATGTCAATTTAACTTCGTACATGTACAAAACTTATGGTTAGTATAGCTCAGTGTCGGATAGACAGTCAGTGACAGAGCACCTCATGTTCCTGCTGCAAAGAAGGCGAGTACACCGTTAGTTTTTTGTATATTTTTACGAGCTTCAAGCAGGAGTGGCTTATTTATTTGCAGATACCTGTGAAGATCCTAGAAAATTTTTGTAATTTTTTGGATGTTCGAGTGCTTACTGCACACAAGCTTTTATTTTAATAACAGTGTAGCGTACCGTACCGCCGTTGCTACCGACCCTCGTATCGTACAGGGTTTCGTTTGTTTTGGTTAGTATAGGTCAGTATCGTTTAAACCGTTAGTGAGAGAGCACTTCGAATTCCTGCTGCTAATAAGCCGAGTACACCATTCGTTTTTTGTATATTTTCACGCGCTTCAGACAGGAGCGACTGCAGTAATGGATAGGAACTGTGATTGCTGTGTGTAGATGTGAGCTGAGTTGCGACCCTTCGCTCACAGCTCCAGGCTGTGTTGGATTCCGTCACACAGCTTGAGGCTGCTGCCAAGAGGCATCACTGAGGGGGTTCGGATTCGGGTAAGCGAGAGACGTTGAGCACTTTCCATGTGTCCCCCTTTCGGTCCACTGCTGTGGCCGCCGGGTACTGCCTCGACTGAGGTTGACCCCTCACCCGTTGTCGAGTGGGAGATCATTCCAAAGTCTGGCAGGCAGCAAAACCCTTACCAAGGGGCCGATCGTTGGGCCTTCCCGGTTCGTTTGACGAATAGGTTTCGGGCGTTATCTGTGGCTGACGTTGTCTGTGAGCTGGATGCAGTCGTTCACCCTGTTCCAGAGGAAGCCCGCAAGGTCTGGGCATTCACAGAGGGTGGGTTTGCTGGTAGTTGCGAGCTCCAACGTTAGGCGCATACTGGGGCACCTTAGGAACATGGCTGCCGAGGAGGGTAAGGAAGCCAATGTGCACTCCGTGTGCATACCAGGGGGAGTCATTCCAGACGTGGAAAGGCTGCTTCCGGATGCCATGAAGACTACAGAGTGCAGCCAACTGCAGGTAGTGGCTCATGTCTGTACCAATGACGTATGTCGCTTTGGATCGGAGGAGATTCTCTCTGGGTTTGGGCGACTAGCGGAAATGGTAAAGACTGCCAGTCTAGCTAGCGAGATTAAGGCGGAGCTCACCATCTGCAGCATCGTCGTGTAGAGCCGACTGTGGTCCTTTGGTGCAGAGCCGAGTGGAGGGTCTGAATCAAAGGCGGTTCTGTGACCGTGTAGGCTGCCGTTTCCTTGACTTGCGCCATCGGGTGGTGGGTTTCCGGGTTCCGCTTAATAGGTCAGGAGTCCGCTACACACAGGAGCGGCTACACGGGTAGCGGGGACTTTGTGGAATTTTTTTTTTTTGCCCGCATCTCGTGGTCGTGCGGTAGCGTTCTCGCTTCCCACGCCCGGGTTCCCGGGTTCGATTCCCGGCGGGGTCAGGGATTTTCTCTGCCTCGTGATGGCTGGGTGTTGTGTGCTGTCCTTAGGTTAGTTAGGTTTAAGTAGTTCTAAGTTCTAGGGGACTGATGACCATAGATGTTAAGTCCCATAGTGCTCAGAGCCATTTGAACCATTTGTAATTTTTTTTTTTTTACGTTAGAGGGCCTCAGGGAACCACAGGGAATCACAGAAAGGGCATCCGTCTAAAAAGGGGCAGGCAAAACACAGTAAGTTAGTTGTAGAAACGATCGGTATTGTAGTTGCAAATTATCGTATCTGTGTTGGAAAAGAACAAGAGCTCCAAGTCCTAGTAGAAAGTACAGAAGCTCAAACAGTTACAGGTACATAAAACTGGCTAAAGCCGGAAATCAGTTCAGCAGAATTTTTTTCTAACCATCTAACTGTGTTCAGAAAGGATAGATTAAATACAATTCGTGGTGCAGTATTTATTGCTGTCAGAAGTAGCTTGCCTTGTAGTGAAACTGAAGTAGATAGTTCAAAAATGGTTCAAATGGCTTTGAGCACTATGGGACTTAACATCTGAGGTCATCAGTCCCCTAGAACTTAGAACTACTTAAACCTAATTAACCTAAGAATATCACACACATCCATGCCCGAGGCAGGATTCGAACCTGCGACCGTAGCGATCGGGCGGTTCCAGCCTGAAGCGCCTAGAGCCGGCCGCGGTGGTCTAGCGGTTCTAGGCGCACAGTCCGGAACCGCGCGACTGCTACGGTCGCAGGTTCGAATCCTGCCTCGGGCATGGATGTGTGTGATGTCGTTAGGTTAGTTAGGTTTAAGTAGTTCTAAGTTCTAGGGGACTGATGACCACAGATGTTAAGTCCCATAGTGCTCAGAGCCATTTGAACCATTTTTTGAAGCGCCTAGAACCGCTCGGCCACACCGCCCGGCAAGTAGATAGGTCCTGCGAAATAAAATGGCTAGAGGTTATACTTGACAATCATACTGAACTATTAACTGGGTCGTTTTACCAGCAGCCCCCCCCCCTTCCCCCGACTCACAAGATATAGTTGGTGAACAGTTCAAAGAAAACTTGAGTCTCATTTCAAATAGGTACCCCACTCATACAATTATAGTCGGTAGTGACTTTAATCTACCCTCGATATACTGGAAAACGTATATGCTTAAAGCCGGCGGCAGGCACAAAACGTCATCCGTAATTGTACTGAATACTTTCTCAGAAAATTATTTTGAACAATTAGTTCATGAGCCCACTCGAAGCGTAAATGATTGCGAAAGCATACTTGACCTCTTAGCAACAAATAATCCTGGACAAACAGTGAGTATCGTGACGAATACAGGGATTAGCGACCACAAGGCAGTAGCTGCTAGGCTGAATACCGTAATCCCTACAACCAGCAAAAAGAAACACAAAGTTTAAAAATGCTCTTAACAACTTTTTAAGAGACAGTTTGCACTACTTCCAATCTGATCATGTAAGCATAGAGAAGTTGTGGAATGATTTCAGAAGGATAGTATCGACAGCAATTTTGAGGTATATACTACATAAATTAATAAATGATGGTACTGTTCCCACATGTTACACAAAACGGGTCAGATCGCTGTTGCAGAAGCAGCGAAAAAAGCATCCCAAATTTTAAAGAACTCAAAATCCCCAAGACTGGCAAAGTTTTGCAGAAGTTCGAAATATAGCGCATACTTCAATGCGAGATACGTTCAATAATTTTCACAACGAAACTCTGTCTTGAAATCTGACAGAAGCCCCAAAGAGATTCTGGTCATACATAAAGCACACCACTGGTAAGACGCAATCGAAGCCTTCACTGCGCGATAGCAACGGTTAAGTCACTGATGACAGCGCCACTAAAGCCGAGTTCCTAAACAAGGTTTTCCGAAACTCCTTCACCAAAGCAGACGAAGTAAATATTCCTGAATTCCAATCAAGAACAACTGCCAAGATGAGAAGAATAGAAATAAGTATCCCCCGTTTCGCAAAGCAGCTCAAATCACTTAATAAAAGCAAGGTTTCCGATCCAGATTGTATACCAGTCAGGTTCCTCCCAGAGTATGCTGATACAATAGCTCAACATTCGGCAATTATATGCAACCGCTCGCTCACAGAATGATCCGTACCTAAAGACTGGAAAATTGGTTCAAATGGCTCTGAGCACTGTGGGACTTAACATCTGAGGTCATCACTCGCCTAGATCTTAGAACTACTCAAACCTAACTAAGCTAAGGACATCACACATATCCATGCCCTAGGCAGGATTCGAACCTGCGACCGTAGCAGTCTCGCGGTTCCAGACTGAAGCGCCTAGAACCGATCTGCCACACGGGCCGGCACTGGAAAATTGCTCAGGTCACAGCAATTCCAAGAAAGGTAAGTAGGAGTAATCGTTGAATTACAGGCCCATATTACTAACGTCGATTTGCAGTAGGGTTTTGGAACATAAACTGTATTCGAACATTATGAAGTACCTCGAAGAATACGATTTATTGACACGTAGTCAACCCGGATTCAGAAAATATCGTTCTTGCGAAACACAACTACATATTTATACTCATGAAGTAATTAGTGCTATCGACAGGGGATGTCAAATTGATTCCATACTATTAGATTTCCAGAAGGCTTTCGACAGCGTTCTTCACAATCGTCTTCTAACGATACTGCGTGCTTATGGAATATCGCCTCAGTTGTGAGACTGGATTCGTGATTTTCTGTCAGAAAGGTCACAGTTGGTAGTAACAGACGGAGAGTCATCGAGTAAAATAGAAATAATATCCGGCGCTCCCCAAGGAAGTGTTATAGGCCCTCTGTTGTTCCTGATCTCTATTAACGACATAGGAGTCAATCTCAGTAGCCGCCTTAGCTTGTTTGCAGATTATCCTGTCATTTACCGTCTTGTAAAGGAATCAGATGACCAGAACGAATTGCAAAATGATTTAGATGAGATATATGTATGGTGCGAAAAGTGGCAATTGGCCCTGAATAAAGAAAAGTGTGAAGTTACATTCACATGAGTACTAATAGAAATCCGCTAGCCGGCCGGTGTGGCCAAGCGGTTCTAGGCGCGACCGCTACGGTCGCAGGTTCGAATCCTGCCTCGGGCATGGATGTGTGTGATGTCCTTAGGTTAGTTAGGTTTAAGTAGTTCTAAGTTCTAGGGGACTGATGACCTCAGACGTTAAGTCCCATAGTGCTCAGAGCCATTTGAAATCCGCTATATTTCGATTACGCGAAAAGTCACACAAATCTGAAGGCTGTAAATTCAACTAAATACTTAGGGATTACAATTACAAATACCCTACAGTGGAACGATCACGTAGATAATGTTGTGGGTAGAGCCAACCAAAGACTACGATTCATTGGCGGAACTCTACAAGGTGCAACAGGTCTACTAAAGAGATTTCTTACACCACGCTTGTCCGCCCTAATATGGACTATTGGTGTTCGGTGTAGGACCCGCATCAGGTGGGACTGTCGGATGACATCGAAAAAGTACAAAGAAGGGCAGCTCGTTTTGTATTATCGCGAAGTAGGGGAGATAGTGTCACAGACATGATATGTGAATTGGAGTGGCAATCATTAAAACAAAGGCGTCTTTCGTTGCGACGGGATATTCTCATAAAATTTCAATCACCAGTTGTCTCCCCGTATTGCGAAAACATTCTGTTGGCAACCACCTACATAGGGAGAAATGATCATCACTATAGAAGAAGAGAAATCAGGGCACGCACAGAAAAATTAAAGTGCTCGTTTTTCCCGCGCGCCGTCCGAGAGTGCAACGGTAGAGAGACAGCTTGAAGGTGGTCCATTGAACCCTCTGCCAGGCACTTAATTGTGAATAGCAGAGTAATCACGTAGATGTAGATGTAGCGGGGATATAAATGATTAGACTTGCAATTTCCTGTGACAGATGGAATGATAATCAGAGTCCATCAGTGTTGTAAGTGTTTTTTGTTGTTACCGTTCCTGATTGGGTGCACAAGGGGACGCGAACAGCGTCAAATGCTGAGTGATCGCTGTAAAGGACACGAAGATGTCACATGCCCGTGTGAGACAGTATTATCAGCACCTGACAATTTTTTGGAAGGGACCTCATTGTGTATCTCATTTTGACCATCTGGTCGAATGATTCAATATCCAGATTGTTGGGGCATTCGGATTTGACAATCGGCCGATGTTGGATTTTATGGTTAAGGGCAGGCATACCCGTCGTCAAGATCCGGTCGACCATGTCTGACCATCACAAGGGTGGATCGCCCCATTGTACACCAAGCACGTGGTAATCTCTTCACATTAGTGCCTGCCATCCGAGAACAAGTAATTGGCTCCTGGCAGCTTTCTGTATCGTCCCGCATCACTGGTCGGAGACTAGCTGGCAGCAGCTGGTCTCAGTTCACGGCTGGTAGTGACTGAAGGAAATTTAATGAAACAACGGTACGTCACGGACATCCTGCGTCCTCGTGAAATGCGTCTCATACGGCAGTATCTTTGTGCCATTTTTCAAGAAGTCAATGCTCGTCCACACGTAAACGTGTCTCAATGAACTGTTTGCGCGATGTTGAGTTACTCTCATGGGCATCAAAATACCCAGGTCTGCACCCAATATAAAAAGTGGGGAACCAGTTTTTAAGTCAACTCCGACACAGTCCCAATATCAAAGGTATCAAGGGCGATTAACAAACGTCAGAAGAGGATACAACGGCCTTAGACACCCTTCTCAATCGAATTAGCGCATGCATCCAGACCAGAGTGAGTGCAACGTCATATTGATACGTGAGCTCTCACTGCCGAGTATACATACCCGCCCACCTGTTTAGAACGTTCTCATTTATTATGGCTCATTACTGGTAACGTAATACTATTGTTGGGGAACAATGTAGCACCACTGTAAACATATTACTGGCACATTTGGTTTGCGCAGTGCTGGTGTAATTGATATGATGATCTACCTTACGCGCCCGTGCGCGCGCGCGTGTGTGTGTGTGTGTGTGTGTGTGTGTGTGTGTGTGTGCGGTGCACAACAACTTGGTTGTAATCATAAGTACTGTAACAATCAGACGAATGTGCTGCAAACATGAAAAAAGTTGAAAGAAAAAACAAGACACGAAGTCAGTTAAAAACTGCGCACGTTCTCCGTTTTACATTCACCTACCCATTCACTCTCAGTCATGCACAATGTAAGGCAGAAAAAAAAGTCTCTGTTCTAAAAAGCGTATGGTTAACAGATTGAAGCTTGAACCAACACGGTAAAGTGTGGCTGGCTAATCACTTACAAAACCGAAGTGTGGATGAGACAACCACCTTGATAACAAACTGAAATCGTCACCCTAATAATTTAGGAATCCGTTAGAAATTTTATAAAATCTTGATATTCGTACTTCATTCATCCATTCATTTTCTAAAATTGAGAGCACGTCAGCTAGCTAGTTAGCCTCTACCCTTATGCCTGAATGGAAAATACTACCAGCAAAATGTGGTACAGACGGCACAGGTACCGACAGAGTGGAAGACAATAAATGTCAACGGACTAAGCCGTACACACAGATATGTTGGAACTTCATCTCGTCTGACTGAACGAAGAGAGATACGTCATTGCCAAATAAATGACATCACCATACTGATCTTATTGCCAGACACTTGTAGCCAGTTTTCTTCCAATCTAACGTGACCTTTAGCTCAAAATGACATGCTGCATTGAAAGATCATCGTCTGGTCCGTCAGACAGGGCAACGTGTCACCATTGTCGGCGTCATCTGCCTTCTTTTGTTAACATTTTTCGACGAAAATTGAGTTTAAAAAAGAGATAACCGGTTATTGATACTTAAGATACACTACCGGGCTTCCATGTGTCTGTCGTACATTTCTGTTTTGTGAAAAACGGCGTTCAAACAGCTCCTCGCAATAAATGACTTGCACTGTGTACGGATACGACGAACAATTTCGTCGTTTAGAGTCAAATGCGCTATGTGATCAAAAGTATCCGGACACCTGGCTGAAAATGAGTTACAAGTTCGTGGCGCCCTTCATCGGTAAAACGGGAATTCTATATGATGTTGGCCCACCCTTAGTGTTGATGACAGCTTCCACTCTAACAGGCATACGTTCAATCAGGTTCTGGAAGGTTTCTTGGGGAATGGCAACCCATTCTTCACGAAGTGCTGCACTGAGCAGATGTATTGATGTCGGTCGGTGGGGCCTAGCACAAAGTCGGCATTCCAAAACATCCCATTGGTGTTCTATAGGATTCAGGTCAGGTGCTCGATCGTGTTGAAAGATGCAGTCGCCATCCCCGAATTGCTCTTCAGAGTGGGAAGCAAGAAGATGCTTAAAACATCAATGTAAGCTTGTGCTGTGATAGTGCCACCTAAAACTACAAGGGGTGCAAAACCATGAAAAACGCGACCACACCATAACACCACCGCCTCCGAATTACTCGCTGGCAGATGACGTTCTTCGGGCGTTCCCCATACCCACACCCTGCCATCGGTTCGCCACATTGTGTGCCGTGATTGGTCACGTCACACAACGTTTCACCACTGTTCAATGGTTCAATGCTTAAGCTCCTTACACCAAACGAGGCGTCGTTTGGCATTTACCGGCGTGATGTGTGGCTTATGAGCAGCCGCTCAAGCATGAAATCCAAGTTTTCTCACCTCACGCCTAACTGCCATAGTACTTGGTATAGCGAAAGGTGTGACTAGTTACCTCTATTTCATTTGATATATACAATAAAAGAGAATGCACTTCGAATTAAATGTACACAGTCAATGGAGCTTGCAGTTAGTATTAAAGGTAACCCTATGACTGGTGTATGCCAGCTTGTCGGTAGGTACTGCAAGGTGCTGCCTTAGAAGTCGTGTTTTTCTTCTATGCGATTTGGTTTGTCATACTGCTTCTGTTTGTCATCTCCGACTCCCATCACATATGGATGCGTCTCGCCATTTTGTATTTTGTGCATAAGTTGCAGAATAATATATTACATCTGTTATCTACACGCAATGAAGTTCGGCGCTTACCATCTCCCACTTTGCACAGATTCCTACATCGATTGTACCATGCGGCTCGCATATGCTGTCACGAACCACCCCCACAACTGCACTTCTGTAAGTATCTCTCTCCCTCATTTTTAAACTTCACGGAAGCTCTCCTGCATATATTGTTTGACTAGCACTCCTCGAAAAAAACTGATTTCGTGGAGAAATGGTCTTCCTACAGCCTAGGGATTATTTTAAGAATGAAACTGATCTGCTTCGACACTTTATCGCCGGTAAGAAATGTATACAGTTCCTGTAATCTGTCAATACTCTCGCTTCCCATGGACAACGCTTTTATCGACAGCACTATCCTGTCGCTATCTTGATTTCAATAATGAAACATTGAACCAGCTACGTTTCTGTATGCATAACACAACGCCTTTCGAGAGTTTGTCATCATCAAGTGGAAATATGAACAAACTGCCTGTTAGCTTCTATCACTGGTTCTCCGGCCGACGTTTGTTTGATGACTTTTCTGACAGTACGCTAGCACGAGTGGCTGGCATTGTCAAAGCTTCACCATTCATCCCACGTTGGGGAAGGTTCTCGTGCTG
Organism: Schistocerca piceifrons; assembly: GCF_021461385.2. Lineage (NCBI taxonomy): Eukaryota > Metazoa > Arthropoda > Insecta > Orthoptera > Acrididae > Schistocerca > Schistocerca piceifrons. Next base: position 128,604,125 of record NC_060149.1, read on the forward strand.
GCGAAACAACAGAAAAATCGCCGAACGTTGGTTGACGAACTCGAGACAGAACCAAACAGGAAATTTTGAAAAAGTGACCATGAAAGCCTCAACAATGTTGTGGAAATATTTTCAATGTTATTTCATATGATGTTCGGATCTGTATTGTCGTGCTTTTCTTGAAACTCAGCTATGTTTTTGTGGTCATACTGCAACTGAAACACTGGAAAATATAAATTCCGTGATTTTTTTATGTGAGAATGTTACTAAACAGTACTTTTCACCTCTCTACTTACAGGCATCGTGCCTCCTTCAATGTGCAGGAATGCACGCTCACGCAAACCATCACTCACACTTATTCTTGATGTGAAATCAATAAATGGCACAAAGATATTCCAGTCTGGATGGCGGAATTAGCAGCACACCCACTGATGGGATGCAGATCACGCTGGATGTGCCTCCATTACATCTTTGGGTTACAGTGGAGGCAGCGGCACAGGCAGCGCGTGAAAAAATGCAAAACAATCTGAGAACCTATAGGATATCCAGATTCCAACACAAATGTAATGACTTTGGTAGATATACTACTGGTCTAAGAAATGCCGTCTGACTATCCAATAGTTTCCAGTTGCTTCAATAAACCTTTCAAAATGGTTCAAATGGCTATAAGCACTATGGGACTTAACATCTGAGGTCATCAGTCCCTTAGACTTGTTGTTGTTGTGGTCTTGAGTCCAGAGACTGGTTTGATGCAACTCTCCATGCTACTCTATCCTGTGCAAGCTTTTTCATCTCCCAGTGCCTACTGCAACCTACATCCTTCTGAATCTGCTTAGTGTATTCATCTCTTGGTCTCCCTCTACGATTTTAACCCTCCACGCTGCCCACCAGTACTGAATTGGTGATCCCTTGATGCCTGATAACATGTCCTACCAACCGATCCCTTCTTCTAGTCAAGTTGTGCCACAAATTTCTCTTCTCCCTAATTCTATTCAATACCTCCTCATTAGTTACGTGATCTACCCATCTAATCTTGAGCATTCTTCTGTAGCACCACATTTCGAAAGCATCTATTCTCTTCTTGTCCAAACTATTTATCGCCCATGTTTCACCTCCATACATGGCTACATTCTATACAAATACTTTCAGAAACGACTTCCTGACACTTGAACCAATACTCGATGTTAACAAATTTCTCTTATTCAGAAACTCTTTCCTTGCCATTGCCAGTCTATGTGGTGTCACCGCCAGACACCACACTTGCTAGGTGGTAGCCTTTAAATCGGCCGTGGTCCGTTAGTATACGTCGGACCCGCGTGTCGCCACTGTCAGTGATTGCAGAACGAGCGCCGCCACACGGCAGGCCTGGAACGACGTCCTGGCACTCTACCCCAGTTGTACAGCCGACTTTGCTAGCGATGGTTCACTGACAAATTACGCTCTCATTTGCCGAGACGATAGTTAGCATAGCCTTCAGCTACGTCATTTGCTACGACCTAGCAAGGCGCCATTATCTTTTGCTATTTATCTTGTGATGCATGTACCGTCAGACCGATGTTCACCAATTATGGATTAAAGTTAAGTATTCCAGAAGCTACGTACCTTTTTTTACTAGTCTCACCTCTTTTAACTGATCCAGACCTCACGCCAGCCTGCATGAGCTTAAACGCGTGCCTTTCGGTTACCCGTCACAGTGGATTTGCTGTCTTGCCAGTCCACAACAGTTTGGCGATGAGGATGGGATGTTCGTATTGATAGGCTGATTTACTTGTGTAATGGCTTCGCCACCCGTGTGTCAGGTTAACCGGCCCGCCGGGCGAGCTGCACGGAACAGTAAACAGTCTTCGCGCCCGGCCGCACCAAAGCCGCCGGGCTCTCCGCCACGTGTGCCGCGCCAGCAAGCAAATGCAGTGACATAATGCCCGCGGTGTGCTACTAGACATTCGCGTGAGAATTGCCCGTCACGCCAGGCTATTTGCTTTTTCTGTAATAAAAAAAGACATGTTCAAAGTGTTTGCCAGAAAAAGCTCCGATCGGAAGCTCAAAACCATTCCAGGCCCTTTGCTTCGCGCCGGAATCGGAATCGAACCAAGGATGCTCCAGCTCGTGAACCGTCGCCCATGGAAATTCATTCCACTCCGCGCAGTGCCACTCTCTCTAACAGTGACTGTGTTCGTCCCACAAATAGTGTGCGTCGACGTCGCCGGAAATCAAGTCAAGTCGCAAGTGATTATGTCCCAGTGTCAGTTCACGTTGCACGAGACAGTCGCTCTTGTCGTCAGCAGGACAAAAAACTTTTTGTAGACTTGGACATTACCGGCAAGGTGATACCATTCCAGCTCGACACCGGAGCTGCAGTTTCACTGATCAATCACGACACGTATAAACAGCTGGGTACACCTCCGTTGCGTGCCGCAAATGTTAAGCTAACTACATATTCCGGTCAGCATATCCCTGTGTTAGGACAGTGCAGCCTTCTTGCAACATACAAGGGACAAACAAAACTTGTGTCATTTTACGTCCTTCGTTCTTCTTCTGCAGTGAACTTGTTTGGTTTAGATTTATTTCAGTTGTTTAACTTGTCTATAGTCAATCAGGTCCTCTCAGTGAACCAGACTGTGCCTTCAGACAGTGTTTCTCGTCTCTGTGACGAATTTGCAGACATTTTTGCACCGGGCCTTGGTTGCGCTAAGAACTATGAAGCACATTTGGAACTGAAAGTAAATGCGCAACCGAAATTTTTCAGGGCGCGCAATGTCCCCCACGCATTGCGTGATGAGGTCGCAAGAACATTAAACAATTTGGAATCACAAGGTGTGATTGAACATGTGCAAGCTTCTCTCTGGGCATCACTCTTAGTAATTTTGCAAAAACCTTCCGGAAAATTGAGTTTGTGTGGACTTCAAGGCAACAGTGAATCCACAACTAGTGATTGCAACTTTTCCTTTACCCCACCCGGAAGATCTTTTTGACAAACTGTGCCCGGGTAAATATTTTTCGAAGCTGGACCTAGCAGATGCGTACTTGCAAATACCGGTGGACGAAGAATCCCAGCGCGTTTTAGTGGTTAACACGCATCTTGGTTTGTATCGATTCAAACGACTGCCATTCGGGTGTGCATCCGCCCCTGCATTGTTTCAGCAATATCTGCAAACTGTTTGTGCGTCGGTCCCTACTGCAGCAAATTATCTGGACGATATTGTGATCTCCGGAAAGACGGAAGAAGAACATTTAGCCAATCTCCGAACATTATTTCAGGTCTTGCGACAACATGGTCTTCGCTTGCGGAAGGACAAATGTGTGTTTTTTGCTCGTGACTTACCCTATTTGGGACATGTACTCAATGCCCAAGGCATACATCCGAGTCCAGAGCACCTCCGTGCCATACAGGACTTGCCTTCGCCGCAGAATTTGAAGCAGCTACGGAGTGTGCTGGGAAAAATCAATTACTACCATAAATATGTGCGCCACGCCTCTTCCATTTCAGCTCCGCTTGATCGCTTACGCCGTAAAGGTGTTCCGTTCGTCTGGACGACGGAATGCGAACGCGCCTTTCACCAGTTGAAATCGGCGTTGCTTTCCAATACTTGCCTTACGCCATTCGATCCCCAGAAACACCTTTTGTTGATGGTGGATGCATCGGATTTCGGGATCGGTGCTGTGCTTGCGCACAAAGATGGTTCGCACGATCGCCCTATTGCCTTTGCGTCCAAATTGCTCTCGTCTGCACAAAGAAATTATTCACAGATCGAGAAAGAAGCTTTGGCTCTCGTATTTGGTGTTACAAAGTTTCATGATTTCTTGTATGGTCGTCACTTTACCATCATCACAGACCACAAACCTTTGACATCGCTTTTTCATCCGAACAAGCCTGTACCTCCACGTACAGCGCAGAAATTCATTCGCTGGTCTATTTTCCTCTCGCAGTACCGCTACGATATCTTGTATCGGTCCACTGCTAAGCACGGAAACGCCGATGCGTTGTCCCGTTTGCCTGTTGCTGAGGATAGAGCATTCGATTCCTCCGAACTTGCTTGCATGTTCATTGATTCGGAAACCGATGACGTGGTCGAATCGTTTCCGATTGATTTTCGTCGTGTAGCTACAGCCACAGCTGCCGACCCTGTCCTTGCTACCGTTCTGCGTTTTGTTGCTACGCAGTGGCCCTTGTCAAAGTCACGGATCGTGGATCCGTTGGTTCGCCGATTTTTTGCTCACACAGAGAGACTTTTTGTACGACGTGGTGTTTTGCTGTTGCGTTCTGATAATGATCAGTCCAGGGTCGTGGTCTCACGTTCGTTACAGTCCTCTGTCTTACGGCTTCTCCACCTAGGACATTGGGGTATAGTGAGAACGAAACAACTTGCTCGTCAGCACTGTACTTGGTTCGGAATCGATGCTGCGATTACGCATATGTGCTCTTCTTGCATGGCGTGTGCCGAACAACCATCCGCACCGCCGCGGAAATTCTTTGCATGGCCAAAAGCCACTTCTCTTTGGCAACGCTTACACATCGATTTTGCTGGTCCATTCTGGAATGCTCGATGGTTGGTTGTTGTAGATTCATTCAGTAATTTTCCTTTTGTTGTCAGGACGTCTTCCACGACGTCTTCTGCCACCATCCAAGCGTTATCTGCTATCTTTTGCATAGAAGGTCTTCCACAGACTATTGTTTCCGACAATGGCCCACAATTCATGTCCGCAGAATTTCAGTCATTCTGCAAGGCCAATGGTATTCAACATCTGACGTCCGCGCCGTTTTCGCCTCAGTCAAACGGTGCCGCTGAACGTTTGGTCAGGACTTTCAAGTCACAGATGTTGAAATTGAAAGAGTCGCATTATCGGGAGGACGCGTTATTGCTATTTTTGTCTTCGTATCGCTCTCAGCCCCGAGATGGTCGCTCGCCGGCTGAGTTGCTCCACGGTCATCCTCATCGAACCTTGATGTCTTTGCTGCATCCGCCGCATCGGGTTCCTGTGCAGCGGCAGACACCTGCTTTTGCTCCAGGCGACATTGTATCCTATCGCAACTATCAAGGTTCACGGCGTTGGCTCACAGGGCGCATTCTTCGCTGCCTCGGCCGCGCTATGTATTTGGTTTTGGGGGCCTCTGGTGAGGTGCGTCAGCATCTCAATCAGCTGCGCCTCTGTCGTCGCACGGGTTCTGCCGCTCCCCGTCTGCTTTCAGCGACGGTGCCGTCCGGTCAGCGCCCTGGGGACCCATCTACTGGCTCACCTCATCCCCAGGTGTTACCGACGCTGCCTTCCATTTTGCCCCATGGCGACGCGCCGCCGCCGCCGCCGCCTGTTCTCCCGCCGGCGACGCCCGCAGTGGACGCTTCGCTGCAGCCGCCGGGCGCCTCCCTGGGTCACGCGCCGCCAATCGCTTACCGTGACCAGCTGTCCCCCGACATGGAACTCTTGGCCGCTCCGGACCACATGGCGTCTTCGCCCGTCGGGTGCCCCGACCCGATGGAGGTCGACCCTTCGGCCCCTCCTGTCTCTCTGCGGGCGCATACACCGCATGTTGGCGTGCACCCTGGACTAGGTTTTCAGGCGTTTCCTAGCTCCCCTCGGACCGAATGGCAGGGTGCGTGTGGCACAGCCTCGCCTGTTGTTAGGCTCCCCACCTCGTCGCATACGTCAACTTGGGGTCCTCCCCACGGCGGGCGGAAGCCTTATAACACAACCGTACGCCGATTTGCGGGGGAGGAATGTGGTGTCACCGCCAGACACCACAATTGCTAGGTGGTAGCCTTTAAATCGGCCGTGGTCCGTTAGTATACGTCGGACCCGCGTGTCGCCACTGTCAGTGATTGCAGACCGAGCGCCGCCACACGGCAGGTCTAGAGAGACGTCCTGGCACTCTACCCCAGTTGTACAGCCGACTTTGCTAGCGATGGTTCACTGACAAATTACGCTTTCATTTGCCGAGACGTTAGTTAGCATAGCCTTCAGCTACGTCATTTGCTACGACCTAGCAAGGCGCCATTATCTTTTGCTATTTATCTTGTGATGCATGTACCGTCAGACCGATGTTCACCAATTATGGATTAAAGTTAAGTATTCCAGAAGCCACGTACCTTTTTTTACTAGTCTCACCTCCTTTAACTGTTCCAGACCTCACGCCAGCCTGCATGAGCTTAAACGCGTGCCTTTCGGCTACCCGTCACAGTTGATTGGCTCTCTTGCCAGTCCACAACAGTCTACATTTTATATCCTCTCTACATCGACCATCATCAGTTATTTTGATCCCCAAAATGCCATACTGATTGCTATTTTAAGTGTCTCATTACCTAATCTAATTCCCTCAGCATCACCCAACTTAATTCGACTACATTTCATTATCCTCGTTTTGATTTTGTTGGTGTTCGTCTTATATCCTACATTCCACGCTCCTATTCTTAGAACACCAGTTTTCTTTCTCCTGATGACGTCGTCCTCCTGAGTAGTCCCCTCCCGGAGATCCGAATGGGGGACTATTTTACCTGCGGAATATTTTATCCAAGAGGACGCCATCATCTTTTAACCATATAGTAAAGCTGCATGCCCACGGGAAAAGTTACGGCTGTAGTTTCCCTTGCTTTCAGCCGTTTGCAGTACCAGCATAGCAAGGCCGTTTTGGTTATTGTTACAAGGCCAGATCAGTCAATAATCGAGACTGTTGCCCCTGAAACTACTGGAAAGGTTGCTGCCCCTCTTCTGGAACCACATGTTTGCCTGGCCTCTCAACTGATACCCCTCCGTTATGGTTGCACCTACGGTACGGCTATCTGTGTCGCTCAGGCACGCAAGCGTCCCCACCAACGCCCCTGGACTTAGAACTATTTGAACCTAACTAACCTAAGGACATCACACACATCCGTGTCCGAGGCGGGATTCGAACCTGCGACCGTATCAGCCACGTGGTTCCGGACTGAAACGCCTAGAACCGCTCGACCACAGTGGCCGGCAATAAACCTTTCAGTGTAACAATATTGGAAGTAGGGAGCTGTGGAAGAATGATAGAAGATTCCATTCGGGAGACGTATTCTGGTTTACTCATGAGTCGTAAACAGACGAAGGTGCTTGGACCGGGATATACGCGGTACAGCCTAGACTAGAAACCGCAAACTCTATAGGGACGCTGGTTACGGGATTCCAGGTGGCGATATTCGATATAAGTGTGTGCGGAGAGAAGAATCCGTCAGGATCTACAAGGATCGTAGCATCTACATTCACTCAGAGAGACAAGCAGCTCTGAAATCTCTACCAGTTCCTGCAACGTGAACAAAGATCGTCTCCGAACACCACGAATCCCTGGTCTGGCTATCTGAAACCAAGGCAAAACTACTGCGGTGTAGCACTTACGTTAAATGGGTTCCTTAAGGTGGTGCAAAGATCTTCAGTTTTGGTATAAGGCTAACGTGACGCATTGATGATATAGAGCTTCCAGTGTGGCAGCCTGTTAACATGGCACGACGTCACCGTCTAGGAAAAACACCCTTGCTATCTGTTACCCGAGACATGTCGGACGTCTCTCCTGTGGTCCGTCAGGCGCATTTTTTCTGGCGTTTCAGCGGCTGTTTGCAATTTCGTTCTTGCAGTCTGTAGCTGGAGTCAGCACAAACAAAATCCGCTCATTACGTCTCTCACGCGATGCCCAGTATGGACGGAAAGCCTCGGTTTGTTTTCCGTTACAAACGAAATGATTTTTAAATCGAAACTTTTACTGTCCCTGTTAATACTAATTTCAGAAAAATGGCTCAAATGGCTCTGAGCACTATGGCACTTAACATCTGAGGTCATCAGTCCCCTAGAACTTAGAACTACTTAAACCGAACTAACGCAAAGACATCACACACATCCATGCTCGGGGCAGAAGTCGAACCTGCGACCGCAGCAGTCGCACGGTTCCGGACTGAAGCGCCTAGAACCCCTCGGCCACCGCGGCCGGCGAAATGATTTTTAATTCGAAATTTTATATGCCCATTCGACAGAACGGCCCCACGAAATGAAGTAAGCAAAAGTAAGAAAGCAACAGGACGAATCAAAAGCTTCGTCAGGTCACATTTTAGAAAAGTCCGGTGGGAAAAATACTTGTGACGTCAAGTGCGATATTTGTTCTATCGATACGTATTAACAAGGACAGTAAAAGTTTCGATTTAAAAATCATTTCGTATGTAACGAGAAACAAACCGAGACTTTCCGTCCATACTGGGCGTCACGTGAAAGACGTTTCGAACGAAATTTGTTTGCGATGACTCCAGTTACACTTCGTAAAAGCCTAACCGCAAATATCTGCCAAAACATCAGAGAAAATGCGCCTGACGACTCTTAGGAGAGACATCCTCTGTATGAGCACAAGAAAAATGCAGACACTTATTAGTTTGAGGCCAAGGACGCCATTGTCACTGCTCGGAAATTCTCGTGCCATCGGTCCAAGCGAACAATGTCATGTCAGCCACTGATCGCACAAACCGTTGCACAACGCCTTAATTATTGTCAGTAGAAGTCAATATCATAGTCAAATGGAACAGAAACGGTCGCGAGAGTGTTGACAATCGTAATTATTAAATAGGACATGAATGTGTTAATCGAGAATCATTGCATATTGTAAAGTGTGACTGGCCGTGACATTTTCAGCCCACAGGCGTCACTGGATGCGAATATGGAGGGGCATGTGGGCAGCGCACCGTTCTCCCGGCCGTATGTCAGGCTTACGAGACCTGAGCCGTTACTTCTCAAACAAGTAGCTCCTCAGTTTGCCTCAACAAGGGCTGAGTGTATCCCGCTTGCCAACAGTGCTCGGCAGACCGGATGGTCACCCATCCAAATGCTAGCCCAGCCTCTAGCCCAACAACGCTTAACTTCGGTGATCTGACGGGAACGGGTGTGGCCACTGCGGCAAAGCCGTTGGCCTAACTAGCACTATTTTGTTGTTTGTTTGTTGTGGTCTTCAGTCCTGAGACTGGTTTGATGCAGCTCTCCATGCTACTCTATCCTGTGCAAGCTTTTTCATCTCCCAGTACCTACTGCAACCTACATCCTTCTGAATCTGCTTAGTGTATTCATCTCTTGGTCTCCCTCTACGATTTTTACCCTCCACGTTGCCCTCCAATACTAAATTGGTGATCCCTTGATGCCTCAGAACATGTCCTACCAACCGATCCCTTCTTCTGGTCAAGTTGTGCCACAAACTTCTCTTCTCCCCAATCCTATTCAATACTTCCTCATTAGTTATGTGATCTACCCATCTAATCTTCAGCATTCTTCTGTAGCACCACATTTCGAAAGCTTCTATTCTCTTCTTGTCCAAACTATTTATCGTCCATGTTTCACTTCCATACATGGCTACACTCCATACGAATACTTTCAGAAATGACTTCCTGACACTTAAATCAATACTGGATGTTAACAAATTTCTCTTCTTCAGAAACTCATTCCTTGCCATTGCCAGCCTACATTTTATATCCTCTCTACTTCGACCATCATCAGTTATTTTGCTCCCCAAATAGCAAAACTCCTTTACTACTTTAAGTGCCTCATTTCCTAATCTAATTCCCTCAGCATCACCCGACTTAATTAGACTACATTCCATTATCCTTGTTTTGCTTTTGTTGATGTTCATCTTATATCCTCCTTTCAAGACACTGTCCATTCCATTCAACTGCTCTTCCAAGTCCTTTGCTGTCTCTGACAGAATTACAATGTCATCGGCGAACCTCAAAGTTTTTATTTCTTCTCCATGAATTTTAATACCTACTCCGAATTTTTCTTTTGTTTCCTTTACTGCTTGCTCAATATACAGATTGAACAACATCGGGGAGAGGCTACAACCCTGCCTTACTCCCTTCCCAACCACTGCTTCCCTTTCATGCCCCTCGACTCTTATAACTGCCATCTGGTTTCTGTACAAATTGTAAATAGCCTTTCGCTCCCTGTATTTTACCCCTGCCACCTTTAGAATTTGAAAGAGAGTATTCCAGTCAACATTGTCAAAAGCTTTCTCTAAGTCTACAAATGCTAGAAACGTAGGTTTGCCTTTCCTTAATCTTTCTTCTAAGATAAGTCGTAAGGTCAGTATTGCCTCACGTGTTCCAGTGTTTCTACGGAATCCAAACTGATCTTTCCCGAGGTTGGCTTCTACTAGTTTTTCCATTCGTCTGTAAAGAATTCGTGTTAGTATTTTGCAGCTGTGACTTATTAAGCTGATAGTTCGGTAATTTTCACATCTGTCAACACCTGCTTTCTTTGGGATTGGAATTATTATATTCTTCTTGAAGTCTGAGGGTATTTCGCCTGTTTCATACATCTTGCTCACCAGATGGTAGAGTTTTGTCAGGACTGGCTCTCCCACGGCCGTCAGTAGTTCCAATGGAATATTGTCTACTCCGGGGGCCTTGTTTCGACTCAGGTCTTTCAGTGCTCTGTCAAACTCTTCACGCAGTATCATATCTCCCATTTCATCTTCATCTACATCCTCTTCCATTTCCATAATATTGTCCTCAAGTACATCGCCCTTGTACAGACCCTCTATATACTCCTTCCACCTTTCTGCTTTCCCTTCTTTGCTTAGAACTGGGTTTCCATCTGAGCTCTTGATATTCATACAAGTCGTTCTCTTATCTCCAAAGGTCTCTTTAATTTTCCTGTAGGCGGTATCTATCTTACCCCTAGTGAGATAGGCCTCTACATCCTTACATTTGTCCTCTAGCCATCCCTGCTTAGCCATTTTGCACTTCCTGTCGATCTCATTTTTGAGACGTTTGTATTCCTTTTTGCCTGTTTCACTTACTGCATTTTTATATTTTCTCTTTTCATCAATTAAATTCAGTATTTCTTCTGTTACCCAAGGATTTCTACTAGCCCTCTTCTTTTTTCCTACTTGATCCTCTGCTGCCTTCACTACTTCATCCCTCAAAGCTACCCATTCTTCTTCTACTGTATTTATTTCCCCCATTCCTGTCAATTGCTCCCTTATGCTCTCCCTGAATCTCTGTACAACCTCTGGTTCTTTTAGTTTATCCAGGTCCCATCTCCTTAAATTCCCACCTTTTTGCAGTTTCTTCAGTTTTAATCTACAGGTCATAACCAATAGATTGTGGTCAGAGTCCACATCTGCCCCTGGAAATGTCTTACAATTTAAAACCTGGTTCCTAAATCTCTGTCTTACCATTATATAATCTATCTGATACCTTTTAGTGTCTCCAGGGTTCTTCCATGTATACAACCTTCTTTCATGATTCTTAAACCAAGTGTTAGTTATGATTATGTTGTGCTCTGTGCAAAATTCTACAAGGCGGCTTCCTCTTTCATTTCTGTCTCCCAATCCATATTCACCTACTATGTTTCCTTCTCTCCCTTTTCCTACACTCGAATTCCAGTCACCCATGACTATTAAATTTTCGTCTCCCTTCACAATCTGAATAATTTCTTTTATTTCATCATACATTTCTTCAACTTCTTCGTCATCTGCAGAGCTAGTTGGCATATAAACTTGTACTACTGTAGTAGGTGTGGGCTTCGTATCTATCTTGGCCACAATAATGCGTTCACTATGCTGTTTGTAGTAGCTTACCCGCATTCCTATTTTCCTATTCATTATTAAACCTACTCCTGCATTACCCCTATTTGATTTTGTGTTTATAACCCTGTAGTCACCTGACCAGAAGTCTTGTTCCTCCTGCCACCGAACTTCACTAATTCCCACTATATCTAACTTCAACCTATCCATTTCCCTTTTTAAATTTTCTAACCTACCTGCCCGATTAAGGGATCTGACATTCCACGCTCCGATCCGTAGAACGCCAGTTTTCTTTCTCCTGATAACGACATCCTCTTGAGTAGTCCCCGCCCGGAGATCCGAAGGGGGACTATTTTACCTCCGGAATATTTTACCCAAGAGGACGCCATCATCATGTAATCATACAGTAAAGCTGCTACTAGCACTAAGGCGATGTTAAAATTTAAGCTGGGTCAAGAGGCAGTACGTAGAATATTCGACTAAAATCGAAAAACAAAAACAAAACAAAAAATGGGAAGCTAGTAAAGCGGAAACAATGTCATAAGAGAAGTTGTACAGTTTTGGGTTGGAACAGGAGGGAGATTAAACTCACGGCAAGTCTAATAACTGGGCACAGGAACTTAGGAAATACCTGCACGCGTTAAGTACAGAGAATGAAGCCCTTAAGTGCAGAATATGTGGTGTGGAATATGAAACCGCACCACATTTAATTTTCAAATGCGTAGCGCTTGAGGCCAAAAGACACAAAATACTTATTTCATTAAAAGATAAAGCGGACAGAAAACTTAGTTTCCGTGTGGGTAACAAGGGAATAAGGTCACTGCTTTTTTGTCTCTCTTATTAAATCGAATCAAATAAAAACAAATCGATGGATCTCGTGGGTAGCCAACATATGATGTATCCTAAAAGTAACTCCATAGGGAATGAGACTCATTTTCACGTAACAGTTAGTATTCTTTTGATGAAACTATGGAAGTCGTTGTCTGCAAAATTACTATGTTCATTTATCACGTACTATGTCTTTTCCTGTATGAGTTGCACTGTAGCATTACATGAGTATGTCCTATATAGACGGATCTACTTTGCGTCACGTGAGTGTAGGGGAGTCGAAACCAATAGTGACCCATGACGTCATATCAACATGAGATTTTGTTTTAATACATGTCATTCGTTTCTAAATTTTATTGATTATTTACAGAGTAAAGAATTTAATTATGTATAACATTTAATTGGTAATGAGTTTTAATGAGATAGATATAAATATGTTCTGACACAGCAAATAATCTTGTTACATTATTCATGATATGTTTTCTCTTTGTAAGAACAAAATCTTCCGTGTTTCTCGAGTGCGCGATCAAGTAGACGTCGAGTGCGGATCTGCTGTAACTTTCATGAATGGGCATAGAATTGTTAATTCACAACCCGGAGTTGACTTAAAATTATTCTTGTGAACCGCGGCCCGGCTTTGGTGCAAACAAATCGCTCGCGAATTCTCAAATAACTGCGCAGAGTTTAAGATTCACGGCTGTATATCGGGTGTTATCATCGTGTGTGTGATTCAGTAACATTAACCGAAATTTACGGACATTAGCTTGATAATAACTATCAAAGACTTATATGAGCGGCATAGTAATCGTCTGGATGCTTAAAGCAAGCGACAAGCGATTTACTGTCGGGATACGACAAATATTAATCATTGCATAGTCAGTTTGTTGATACGTTGCTTAGCAACTCATAAACGGATAGTGATAGAATTATTGAAACGATCTTTTAAGTATTAATGACCACTACACACACATCAGAAACTAATTACTATAACTGTGAGTGACTTCTGGATTGGATAATTTTTTTCATTTCAGCTAATTGGTATTAATAAACTTATTTCGAGGTTGAAACTTCATCAATAGTGCCGCGCTCATTCAGTTTAGTAGAACGATAGATAGTACCACCTACGCTACTATTTATAGTTTCAAAAGAAAGGAGAGCACATACTTGACTTTCTTATGAGAAATTTTCGTACCTCAGTCGTCAGTCTTCTCAAACCAGAGGCACGAGTGATGCTCCCTCACAGCACTACGATCTCGTGAACCACCACACACATGTGCCCCCTTTTCACTACGTTTCTGCATTGAAAACCCTGAGATATAGCCGCAGTACGAAGAAGGAAGAAAGAAGAGGGAAGATCAGCGAAAGAAACGGAGCAAAGAGAGAAGGGAAGGTCACAGCACGTACTCTGATAAACATGATTTTTTTCCGGAATAACGTTGAAGTATGTCTCCGAGAGATCTCCGTTAGAGACTGGTTTTAACTGTGTTCTGAGCAATGTCTCTGAATGGCCTATTCACTAAGATCGCTAGTGATTAATACACAATATAAGCTATGAGCCTCAATTCCCGCGACTCGCTACTTTGAAAGTTTCGCTTCTTTACAATCTGAATTCGATGTCACATTCCATATATCATCAAAATGTATCGTCACGGCTTTGAAATATAGAGAGGTGTTAATCGCACAGGCAACTAACGATACAAAATGAAATGTAACTATGTACTTATTTGTTACCGTTAATTACGTTGTACACTTTATTCCGTAGCTTCAGTCTGATGATGGAATATCCAAACGCGTAACGCTTAGTAAAGAATTGTGCGATCAAGACCGTACTGTAATGTATTTCAAAGTTGTGCCAAACCTGAATAGTCGCCTACCCTTACCATAACTGTACTTCTCCATCGAGTAATGGAAAATGTTCTGTGTCACTGTTGTTTCCTCATGAAGATATTTTAAAGGCAAAAGAAAAAAGTGTATCATTCCAGCTGTAGAAAAAATAGTTATGCTTCTCACGAAATGAAGTGAGCAAAAGTAAGAAAGCAGCAGGACGAATCAACAGCTTCGTCACGTCACATTTTAGAAAAGTTCGGTGGGAAAAATACTTGCGACGTCACACAAAAATGAATGTCTGATTCTGTAACTGAAGGTATGAGTTTTCTGGGAAACGTATCAGATCTGACAGCCCTAGCACTGCTGACAAGCTGCGCTTTGCAGTAATTGTTTTGTGGATCTGAAGCTGCCCTCTTGTCCTGTATTGCGAGAGGGCGTTGAACCTCGCTACACTTTTGACTTTCTCCTGTAACAGAAGCTTATATATTTTATTATTCGATTTTTAAATTATGACATTCACTTCTTATCTGCCGCAGGCTTTTTCTGAAATTTCAAAAGAACACCTGAAAATTAAGGTTTGCCATATGTCAAAACATGTTCCAAGGTGGTCTAGAAAATCGTCCCTACTATATTTCATAGTCTGTCTGTTAGATTTTTACTCTGCTACACACCAATAAACAGTAAGTGAAATCATAGTAGGCAGACGTATTTTCAGAAACGGGTTACAAGTTAAATACCTTTTATAGTATAAGCTAATGGAAACTATCACAAATTTCCATTTCCAAGACAAGTAAAACTGTTAAGTCTTTAAAGAAACTCATTCATTTGTAAGGATAACACCTTCCAGGGTAAAACACCTTCTCTTGTTTCAAGGTACAAAATGGTGCACGACCATCAAAGTATGGCTTAACTCTCCACATGTTGTGGAAATAGTTATAAAATATGTAGCATTTTGTCACCATAAAATCCAGTACCTGAAGAATTACCAATATATACCAAGTAGGCACTGAAAGACCTGAGTCAAAACAAGGCCCCGGGAGTAGACAACATTCCATTAGAACTACTGACAGCCTTGGGAGAGCCAGTCCTGTCAAAACTCTACCATCTGGTGAGCAAGGTGTATGAGACAGGCGAAATACCCTCAGACTTCAAGAAGAATATAATAATCCCAATCCCAAAGAAAGCAGGTGTTGACAGATGTGAAAATTACCGAACTATCAGTTTAATAAGTCACGGCAGCAAAATACTAACGCGAATTCTTTACAGACGAATGGAAAAACTAGTAGAAGCCGACCTTGGGGAAGATCAGTTTGGATTCTGTAGAAATATTGGAACACGTGAGGCAATATTGACATTACGGCTTATCTTAGAAGCTAGATTAAGGAAAGGCCAACCTACGTTTCCAGCATTTGTAGACTTAGAGAAAGCTTTTGACAATGTTGACTGGAATACTCTCTTTCAAATTTTGAAGGTAACAGGGGTAAAATATAGGGAGCGAAAGGCTATTTACAATTTGTATAGAAACCAAATGGCAGTTATAAGAGTCGAGGGGCATGAAAGGGAAGCAGTGGTTGGAAAGGGAGTGAGACAGGGTTGTAGCCTCTCGCCGATGTTACTCAATCTGTATATTGAGCAAGCAGTGAAGGAAACAAAAGAAAATTTTGGAGTAGGTATTAAAATCCATGGAGAAGAAATAAAAACTTTGAGGTTCGCCGATGACATAGTAATTCTGTCAGAGACAGCAAAGGACTTGGAAGAGCAATTGAACGGAATGGACAGTGTCTTGAAGGGAGGATATAAGATGAACATCAATAAAAGCAAAACGAGGATAATGGAATGTAGTCGAATTAAGTCGGGTGATGTTGAGAGTATTAGATTAGGAAATGAGACACTTAAAATAGTAAAGGAGTTTTGCTGTTTGGGGGGCAAAATAACTGATGATGGTCGAAGTAGAGAGGATATAAAATGTAGACTGGCAATGGGAAGGAAAGCGTTTCTGAAGAAGAGAAATTTGTTAAATTCGAGTATAGATTTAAATGTCAGGAAGTCGTTTCGGAAAGTATTTATATGGAGTGTAGCCATGTATGGAAGTGAAACATGGGCGGTAAATAGTTTAGACAAGAAGAGAATAGAAGCTTTCGAAATGTGGTGCTACAGAAGAATGCTGAAGATTAGATGGGTAGATCACATAACTAACGAGGAGGTGTTGAATAGGATTGGGGAGAAGAGAAGTTTGTGGCACAACTTGACTAGAAGAAGGGATCGGTTGGTAGGACATGTTCTGAGGCATCAAGGGATCACCAATTTAGTATTGGAGGGCAGCGTGGAGGGTAAAAATCGTAGAGGGAGACCAAGAGATGAATACACCAAGCAGATTCAGAAGGATGTAGGTTGCAGCAGGTACTGGGAGATGAAGAAGCTTGCACAGGATAGAGTAGCATGGAGAGCTGCATCAAACCAGTCTCTGGACTGAAGACCACAACAACAACAACCAAGTAGGTTTAGTATGTCATACAGCTCCTAAATGTGTAAAACGCAAAATATTTACAGTTTCTGCGGGAAATATAACCTCTTGTCTAGCAACAACAGAAAGTGTAGAAAATTACAGAAACTTGGTACGGCAGTCTGTAGAGCGCATTTTAAAATCATCCAACAGATTGAAGCATCGACCGAAGAACATCTTGCGTGCGTAGGTACACTATCCTCTTGGTACAACATCCTTTCATACGTGTCCAAACCGGTATCCATACATATTATAAAAATGGATGCACATATTTATGTATGCTCCATATTTCCTCCTAAACCAATGGACAGATTTCAAGCAAATTTGGTATACATATTGCTTACTGTCTGGATATCATCGCTGTGGATGTAAGAACCACCTACCTGTAGAAAGGGGTACGGGTAAAATTGTAGCATAGCTCACAACGCGCAAATAGCCAGAGTATGGTTGATTGTTTACTACATTTTCGTTGTTCATGGAGTAAGACTGACGCATCAGGCATTACGTTTTAATTTATTACTTCTTTACTACTAACAGTATTCGTGCCACATTTTGTAGTCAGCATTTACATACACGATTGAATGTACCGACAATATTACGTCATTGTTTGACACGTATTTCAACAGATATGATGTCACAAGCACTGATTTGCGTGAAAATGAAACTGTAGGAAGAATTTAGATGCAAATACTGGCGAAATATGTGTGAAATATCTTAATTATACACTGCTGGCCATTGAAATTGCTACACCAAGAAGAAATGCAGATGAAAAACGCATATTCATTGGACAAATATATTGTACTACAACTGACATGTGATTACATTTTCACGCAATTTCGGAGCATAGATCCTGAGAAATCAGTACTCAGAACAACAACGTCTGGCCGTAATAACGGCCTTGATACACCTGGGCATTGAGTCAAACAGAGCTTGGATGGCGTGTACAGATACAGCTGCCCATGCAGCTTCAACACGATACCACAGTTCATCAAGAGTAATGACTGGTGTAATGTGACGAGCCAGTTGCGCGGCCACCATTGACCAGACGTTTTCAGCTGGTGAGAGACTTGGAGAATGTGCTGGCCAGAGTAGCAGTCGAACATTGTCTGTATCGAGAAAGGCCCGTACAGGACCTGCAACACACGGTCGTGGATTATCCTGCTGAAATGTAGGGTTTCGCAGGGATCGAATGATGGGTAGAACCACGGGTCGTAACACATCTGAAATGTAACGTCCACTGTTCAAAGTCTCGTCAATGCGAACAAGAGGTGGCCGAGACGTGTAACCAATGGCACCCCATACCATCACGCCAGGTGATACGCCAGTACGGGGATGACGAATACACGCTTCCAATGTGCGTTCACCGCGATGTCGCCAAACACGGATGCGACCATCATGATGCTGTAAACAGAACATGGATTCATCCGTTTTGCCATTCGTGGATCCAGGTTCGTCGTTGAGTGCACTATCGCTGGCGCTCCTGTCTGTCATGCAGCGGCAAGGGTAACCGCAGCCATGGTCTCCAAGCTGATAGTCCATGATGCTGCAAACGTCGTCGAACTGTTCGTGCAGATGGTTTTTATCTTGCAAACGTCCACATCTGTTGACTCAGGGATCGAGACGTGGCTGCACGATCCGTTGCAGCCACGCGGATAAGATGCCTGTCATCTCGACTGCTAGTGATACGAGGCCGTTGGGATCCAGCACGGCGTTCCGTATTACCCTCCTGAACCCACCAATTTCATATTCTGCTAACAGTCATTAGATCTCGACCAATGCTAGCAGCAATGTTGCGGTACGATAAACCGCAATCGGGATAGGCTACAATCCGACCTTTATCAAAGAAACGTGATGGTACGCATTTCTCGTCCTTACACGAGACATCACAACAACGTTTCACCAGGGAACGCCGGTCAACAGCTGTTTGTGTATGAGAAATCGGTTGGAAACTTTCGTCATGTCAGCACGTTGTAGGTGTCGCCACCGGCGCCAACGTTGTGTGAATGCTCTGAAAAGCTAATCATTTGCATATCTCAGCATCTTCTTCCTATCGGTTAAATTTCGTGTCTGTAGCACGTCATCTTCGTGGTGTAGCAATTTTAATGTCCAGTAGTGTATATAAAGTGTGGTATCAGCGTTCGATACCGCACTTGTTAGGGGTTGCAGATATCGACCGTGGTCCGTTATAGATATCGCTGGAGCCACGAGTCGCCGCTAGCGCCGCTCCACAGCTTGTGACAACTGTGTAGCGAGCTCTCGTCCACTCTTGCTCGGGACGTCAACTAGGAATGTAACATAGCCTTCAGCTAATAGGAAGTTACCTATAACAAGGCGCTTGGTCAAGTATGGCATAAATAATGCCTCTCTAGATAGGACTGTAATTATATGTACGCAGCATATGAAGTAGCCTAAACACAAATTAAGTACAATATATATTATTTTTTTACCAACGACAACTAATTATTTCAGTCGTTGCAGATACAGACTATGCAGCCATCTCCTTACCGACTTCACTGCCAAACCTGCAATATATGTTTCTATTGAGCATTGGGCACCTATCATCATAACAACTGACGATGAGAATCATAACATAAAGTATATATGGTATGTGCGTACACAGGCAAAGTCACTGGTAAAAAGCTCCTCCTAATGTAATGGGTCGATTTAAACCAAGTTTGGTACACATATTATTTACTATCTGGAACTAAATACTACGGACGGGTATGAACCAGCAAATTACTACTGGGATGGGGGTGATTACTTGAGAAAGAAGGGAGTAGGATGAGCTGGATAGACAGGTAGGGGGCAGGAGGAGATGGCCACAGATGTGGAGGAGGAGGAGATGGTCAGAAAGGAGAGGAGGAAATATACAGAGAATGGGAAGAGGATGAGATGTGCAGAAAGGGAGGAGAGGAGGAGGTAGGTAGAGAAACTAAAGAGGAGGAGATGGACAGAGACGGGTGGGGGAAGAGATGGGCAGAGAGGTGAAAGAGGAGATGATCAGCAGGAATGGGGAGGAGGAGATGGACAGAGGGCAGACGAGTAGATGGGCGGAGAGAGGGGTAGCAGCAGACGGACAAAGAGAAAGGGGAGGAGACGAACAGAGGGGGAAGTGACAGATGGGCAAACGGGGCAGGAACAGATGGACAGAGGAAGGGCCAGGAGGAGATGGATAAGAAGTTTGGCAAGGAGGAGGTGAGTGGTGAGAGGCGTGGCGGAGATGGGCAAATGAGGAGGGAAGCAGGGGACGGACTAATAGAAGACTGGAATAAATACATACCCATGCAATGTCGGGTACTAGGCTAGTTCCTAGTAAAACACAGCACAAACGAGACTAGGAATGAAACTTCCTGGCAGATTAAAACTGTGTGCCCGACCGAGACTCGAACTCGGGACCTTTGCCTTTCGCGGGCAAGTGCTCTACCACTTGCCCGCGAAAGGCAAAGGTCCCGAGTTCGAGTCTCGGTCGGGCACACAGTTTTAATCTGCCAGGAAGTTTCATATCAGCGCACACTCCGCTGCAGAGTGAAAATCTCATTCTGGAAACATCCCCCAGGCTGTGGCTAAGCCATGTCTCCGCAATATCCTTTCTTTCAGGAGTGCTAGTTCTGCAAGGTTCGCAGGAGAGCTTCTGTAAAGTTTGGAAGGTAGGAGACGAGGTACTGGCAGAACTACAGCTGTGAGTACCGGACGTCAGTCGTGCTTCGGTAGCTCAGTGTTAGAGCACTTGCCCGCGAAAGGCAAAGGTCCCGAGTTCGAGTCTCGGTCGGGCACACAGTTTTAATCTGCCAGGAAGTTTCATATCAGCGCACACTCCGCTGCAGAGTGAAAATCTCATTCTGGAGACTAGGAATGTTACTACTTTTGTGCAGAATTTACCATGGCTACTTAAAGCATTATAAAGAGTAGAGGCAAGGATTTCCGTATAACACTCGCAGAGAGCATGTGAGAGGTACCAGGTGGTGGCAAAGAACAGCCCCAGTGCTTTCAGAGACCTACAGAGAGCCAGTAACACTTCTGAAATTAGTGCTGTGGCCGAGCGGTTCTAGGCGCTTCAGTCTGGAACCGCGCTACCGCTACGGTCGCAGGTTCGAATCCTGCCTCGGGCATGGATGTGTGTGATGTCCTTAGGTTAGTGAGGTTTAAGTAGTTGATGACCTCAGATGTTAAGTCCCATAGTGCTCAGAGCCATTTCAACCATTTTTCTGAAATTAGTGAGGCTTATGAACATCAAAGAAGAAACTTTCGGAGAGTGATCCTGAGAAGCATGTGCGAAAATAAGGAGGCAGCCACAGGGAGCTTGCTCTGTATTCCACAGACTTATTTTCACAAGAATTGTCTTTTGTGAACAAAGCACGAGGTTTGCAACAGGTGAAGACTAAGGCCGGTGAGAGGCTACGCCCTCTGGAAGAGATGCCGTGGTTTCACCATATCTCCTGAAAGGGTATTCTACTGTGTGGAATCTGTGAAACGAATCAGTGTACTGAGAACTTTTTGTTACTATAGTTCAATTCTTTTATCTTGGCGGCTCGCGCATGCCCGCCCAGACGCGGGAGACTGCTGCGTTGTCAGTTGCACACGACGCACGCGCCAATAGAAGCAGCGCCATAGTATAGCTAGTTCGCAAGCTTACGTTTAGGGGGGAGCGCGCAGTTCATGAAGCAAAGCCACCACGGCCGCATTAACCCTTTCGGTGTTACTAAGACGTGCTCCCTGCATTCCGCGCTGTGCGCGATTTTGTCACTGCACTGCTCGCCTGTGCAGACACATGGTGTTCCCGCTGCTTTGACACACTTATCATTCGATTCCACAAAAACTATTTGGCCCAAAAATGTCTTCTTGACTGATACCTTCCCCCCATAAATGACTTAATTTTGTTTCGATGTTCAACGCAGTTATTATGCAGCATTAAATATAGTAAACCATTGCACGAAATTTTGAAGAGTTTGCAGAGGTAGAAGTCCATAGCGTATATTTCCGTATGGTCGATTTTAGTTGCCACAATGTTGAGAATGAAATGTGGACAAGATACCTAAATTTCATATAAAATTTACTGTATAACGATATCTCATTTAAGTACCACATGTAATATTGATAAATATTCCGTCTTTCGCGACTGTAACAGAAGTTTTATTTACATTGAGCACGTTTGGCTTTATTTTAAAGCACATCAATGAATCAAAAGGAAGTAGACAAAATACATTAAACAAAACTGTGGACTTACAGAAACATTAGGACTTGAATATACCGTCTATCAGTGAAGTGCTCTCAGCTATGTCAAATATAATTTTTGTGTGTGGCACACACAAACATCATTTATTTGCTAAAACACTGATCAGCCACCACAAACGTTGAATATTGTGTTACCGCAGCACAAAACTACGAAAGGTGACTTGGCAATGGAGGAGACAAAATACTGTCCACTGAAGATGCTTCAAAAGAGAGAAACGCGTCTGGTCTAAATAAGTCGCTTATTACAGTTGCAGAAGAGGAATATATTTCAGTACCATTGGTAAAACTGCGACTGTGGAACAAAAACAAGAAAGAGAACATGACTACCATTGTGTATGTGCCATACCTTTCATTGATTGAAGTGCTTTAAAATAAAGCCAAACGCGTCCAGTGTAAATAAAACTTTTATTACAGTCGCGAAAGACGGAATGTTTATCAATATTACATACGACACCTATGTGGTACTTAAATGAGATATTGTTATACAGTAAATTTTATATGAAATTTAGGTATCTTGTCCACATTTCATTCTCAACATTGTGGCAATTAAAATCGACCATACGGAATGTATACGCTATGGACTTCTACCTCTGCAAACTCTTCAAAATTTCGTGTAATGGTTTACTACATTTAATGCTGCATAATAACTGCGTTGAACATCGAAACAAAATTAAGTCATTTATGGGGGGAAGGTGTCAGACAAGAAGACGTGTAAAAATCAAATTTTTGGGCCAAATAGTTTTTTGTGAAATCGAATGATGAGTTTGTCAAAGCAGTGGGAACACCATGTGTCTGCACAGGCGAGCAGTGCAGTGATGACAAAATCGCGCACAGCGCGGAATGCGGGGAGCACGTGCCTGCAGCAATGAAAGGGTTAATGAAGAGACAAAGTACTAGAAATTTCAAAAAATTGCATTCAAACGAATATAATTCATGAAGTAAGGCACTTCGATATTGGTTTTAAATAATTAAAATATTAAACACCGCACAAGGTTTGAACTCTCAACCTTTCGCGTAGAAGCTCAACACCTTAACGATTCCGCTTTTTTTTTTTTTTTTTTTTTTTTTTTTTTTTTTTTTTTTTTTTTAATCTCATTTCGTTCGCTTGTGTTCGTTGCATCTGCTCGGTGCGGACGTCGTAAGACATCCGTTTATGTTCGTTGTTGATCGATTAACTCAGTTTTTTTGTTACAGAGGGCACGTAGCCCTCTGACCGAACACGCTGAGCTACCGTGCCGGCTATGAAATAAACAATTACCGCTCGTCTTTAGTGCGGAAAAGCGGTTCGTGAGATTGATACAAACACCTTTCCTTGCTATCGCCTGAATTAGGAGTCTTATTGCTTGTTTGGTTTAATTAATTAATAGAATATGAAGCAATTGGTATAAAGAACGCTTTTTCCAAACTTTCTATAAAAGAAAGTCTGCTATCAAGACATTGCTTTTGTTTTATTACTTTATTTATGACTGAACGTTTCTAAAATTGAAGACACTGGTCCATGCTATGCACTGCAGTTGAGATCTGGCAACGTCGTTCTCTGTTCATTGGCTGACTGTGTTTTGTGACGTCAGATGCGCGGAACGAACCTAAACTCGGCCGCCAACATAAATGACGCGCACTTAAGATGTGTCCTAGGAGGAGTTACGAAAAAGGAGTAACAAAAAATAAGCGATAATTTGGGACAGACTAAAATTGGAATGCATAACAGCACTTTAGTTTTTAGAGCGTTAGCAAACGGCGGCGGAAATAAAAGATCAAACAGAAACATAACTATACCATACCTTGACAGTGTAGTTACTATTTGACATACCATTCTAAACGCGTCGTACGAAGAAACAAGTACAAAATCGCAAGCTACATATTTTCTGAATAATTTACCTCTACAGTCACGAAGATGTTTGTTAAGCGCCATCTTCTTAATACATACATAATATAATGTATATGAAATCTTAAGGGACTTCACTGCTAAGGTCTTCAGTCCCTAAGCTTACACACTAGTTAACCTAAATTATCCTAAGGACAAACACACACACCTATGCCCGAGGGAGGACTCGAACCTCCGCCGGGACCAGCCTCACAGTCCACGACTGCAGCGCCCTAGACCGCTCGGCTAATCCCTTGCGGCTCTTCTTCTTACACCATTAAAATATCTATATTAACGATCCTTTGATTTCGGTACTTGTCTAATGCATGGTGGTCTGCACCTGATTTCGCCAGCTTCTGTCGATATCGCCTGCAAAACAGTTATAAAAAGTGTCTAATGCACTCTTGGGTTTCTGTATGTGAATGAAGATTTGTGATTCATTATATATTGTACCATTATTTTATTTTTGCGCTAGCCTGTCACATTTTATTTTATACAGGGTGCACAAAAAGGTACGTTACACGGTATAATGTTTGGTAGATACCTGCATTTTTGCTAATAAATGTATGTACGAAAACGCTTCGTTTGCGAACTAGCGTATTTGAAATGTGGAGAAGAACGTAGGCAGTTCAGACTAGGTAAGCTAGGCTAGGAGTAAAGGAAGAAAGGAAAAAGGAGAACCCCGCGATCAGGCCCTGAAGATCACGCTATAGTCGCCCGACCACCGTGTCATCCTTAGTCATTCACCATCGGATGCGGTATGGAAAGGAATGGCGTCAGCGCGCCGTACTCACGGCCGCTGTCATCATTTCCACCTAAGAGCCGCTACGTCTCAGTCTGGTAGCTCATCAGTTGCATCACAAGTCTGAGTGCCCTCTAGTCCAGCCCTCCCACCAAGGAAAAGCAAAAAATCCCTGGCAGTACCGGGAATCGAACCCAGGGCCCCCACATGTGGGTCTTTGACCACTGACCACTTTTTTTACCCTTCTTATTCGTTCCTCTGTACAGAAAGGAGAACAAAATCGGCACAACAGCTTGCCAAGATAGTAACGAGAAATGATAAGGGTTATTTATCTCGTTAGGGCGCCTCCACATCTCTGTCAGATTAGGGCCACACCGATGACCACCTTCACCAACGCCTTGTCTGGTAAACGCGAGATTTAGCAAATTAGGAAAACTATCGCGGTAACGAGGCAATTGCGAGTCGCCCAGTATACTGAAAGCACCTCGTCACACACATCAGCAACAACAAAATATACAAAACGAGCAAATTAACCACATCACGAAATTAGTCTTGGCGTCGGAAAGAAAGAGGAATCCGGCCGCAGGATAATGTCGGTGGCGTAAGCAGTGACAGAAGTCCTGGTGAGGAAAGTCAGTAGATTCCGCATCAAGTTCGCCAGGTGATCACTGGAATTAAAACTACGCAGAAGCATGTCCAAGGGACTATATAGACAACATCTAGCCGTGTCACTAAGTCCAGTGTCCGCCCCCGGTAGATGAGTGGTCAGCGCGACAGAATGTCAAACCTAAGGGCCCGGGTTCGATTCCCGGCTGGCTCGGAGATTCTCTCCGCTTCGGGACTGGGTGTTGTGTTGTCCTAATCATTTATCTTTATCTTAAAGATAAATGATTAGGACAACACAACACCCAGTCCCGAAGCGGAGAGAATCCCTGGCGGCAAGTGAAAAAAAAAAAAAAAAAAAAAAAAAAAAAGTGTCCTAATCATCATCATTTCACCCCCATCGACGCGCAAGTCGTCGAAGTGGAGTCAAATCGAAAGACTTGCGCCCGGCGAACGGTATAGCGGAGGGGAGGCCCTAGTCACACGACATTTACATTTTTTACTAAGTCCATTCCGGTGTAGACGTTCAATGGGAGCTAACAAGTTATTTATGACTCTGTACCAAGAAGAAGGCACTTCCATCTATGAATCAGGATAATGATGTCGGTCCATATAAACTGCCAACGAAAACGGGGTAATAACAGTTCAGCGGGATTTGGGACAAACTACCCTGTCCCCGAGAACAAGCAGGGATTGTGTCGTGACCACTTGCTGTCTTAAGATGTCGTCCCCTAGATAGCTAACCGCAATATGCGTAAAATTCGCGAACGTTGTGCAGTTTGAAATGAATGCGACCTACTTCAACAGGCAAAGCGAGGCTCATTGGCTGTACGAGAGCGAAGAGTCGTGACGCGATAGTGTGCAATTCACGGGCAACAATCAGTATCATGCGTCCAACATACAAGGCAGATGCTCTGCGTGTGATACCTAAGAGCGGAAAGCCTTCTTCCCTGTGCGTCTTTATCCGAATCTCGTAAAGAAGTTTAAAGATATGGCCTTCCCATACAAATCAGCCAGTCAGTTTTTTTTTCGATGCCATTTTGGAAAGGGGAAAGATCTGCGCCATATGATATGCCTTTCACAAAATATAGGTATCCAATGTTCGTACTTTCTGCAAACGGGCACTTTCTGCAAACTGGTTAGCGAGCATCGTTGATGTTCCAGCAGGCCACCTCGAATTTTATCAGTAACAGATTTCCAATTCAAAGCCGCCATCTTGAGGGGGCAGCTATCATCGACAACCCCCAAGAATATATTCCGACGCATAGGTTGAGGAATTTCTATTATTATTATTATTCTGGATTTACAATGTGAGTACATTTTTCCAGCACCTATTCTAGATTACAGTAAGTCACTAATTATTGGAATTTCTATTTGTATTCATTTAAGTGCACACTTGAAGTGCGACAAAACCCATCAATTATCACTTTTAACTAGGTAACTTCCTTACCTCGACGAAAGAAGACCACCACGTCATCGGCAAGTGCCGTAGCTGTGGGGTTCCTCTCTGTGGGTCTTAAACCTGGTAGCCGATCAGGAACTCGTTGCAACAACGGTTCAGTAGACATAGAGAGCGGACTGCCCTGAGGCACTCCACATCAGAGTACAACCGGCCTCGTCAACCGTCCACTGACCACCATTGACGCTGCAGTGTCCTTGTACAAGTAGGAAAGAACGACACATGCAGGAGCGGTAACGCCAGCGATCTCCAACAGACAACCGAGATACACGTGACTAACTCTATCAGATGTCTTAGAAAAATATAAGGAGGCAAAAGCACAATAAATAGACGTAACAGACGCCATTGAAACCACATTTCTATATTCTGCCACCAGAGTGAAAATGTATGCCCGGGGAGCCAACATTGATGTATACCAATCACACGACCAAGCAACAAGGACAATCTGCTGTTCACAAACCGTGCAACAGTTTTGTAGACAAAACTGAGTAGTGTGAAGGAACGAAACTAAGCGCTGTTAAACGGCCATGATGCTTCGAAATGAAAACATTTTCCCCTGCCTTAAGGCTCATAGACACAGCTCTCCCCGCAAAATCTCGTTTAAAGTGGAGGTAAAAGTCGAACCCAAGAGATGACAAAAATGAAAATAAAATTGTTCCGGTAGACCGTCTGGACCAGGGACTTATGGAGGGGGATCAGCAATAAAATCAAACACTTCATCTCTCTGAAAATCTGCTAAAAACTCAACATTCTGGTCAGAAGAAATCATCTCGCCGACGGTCACATAACTAGCATAGGAAGGGGGACCAACGATATCATCCACTGCATAGAACTGTGCATACCCAGAAAGGAAAATAGGAGTAATCCGCTGAATTACATGCATATATCACTAACGTCGATTTGCAGTAGGGTTTTGTAACATATACTGGACTCGAACATTGTGAAGTACCTCGAAGAAAACGATTTATTGACACATAGTCAACAGGGATTCAGAAAATATCGTTCTTGTGAAACAAAACTAGCTCTTTATACTCAGGAAGTAATAAGTGCTATCGACAGGGGATGTCGAATTGATTCCATACTATTAGATTTCCAGAAGGCTTTCACAATCGTATTCTAACCAAACTGTGTGCCTCCGGAGTATCGCCTCAGTTGTGCGACTGGATTCGTGATTTCCTGTCAGAAAGGTCGCAGTTCGTAGTAATAGATGGAAAGTCATCGAGTAAAACAAAAGTAATATCCGGCGTTCCCCAAGGAAGTGTTTAGGCCCTCTGTTGTTCCTGATCTATATTAACGACATAGGAGACAATCTGAGTAGACGTCTTAGATTGTTTGCAGATGATGCTGTCATTTACCATCTTGTAAAGTCATCAGATGATCAAAACTACTTGCAAAATGATTTAGATAAGATATCTGTATGGTGCGAAAAGTGGAAATTGGCCCTGAATAAAGAAAAGTGTGAAGTTACATTCACATGAGTACTAAAAGAAATCAGCTAAATTTCGATTACGTGCAAAGTCACACAAATCTGAAGGCTGTAAATTCAGCTCAATACTTAGGGATTGCAATTACAAATAACCTAAATGGGAACGATCATATAGGTAATATTGTGGGTAGACCAAACCAAAGACTGCGATTCATTGGCAGAACACTTAGAAGGTGCAACAGGTCTACTAAAGAGACTGCTTACACCACGCTTGTCAGCCCTATTCTGGAGTATTTCTGTGCAGTGTGGGATCCGCATCAGGTGGGACTAGCGGATGACATCGAAAAAGTATAAAGAAGGGCAGCTCGTTTTGTATTATCACGAAATAGGGGAGATAGCGTCACAGACATGATACGTGAATTGGAGTGGCAATCATTAAAACAAATAGCGTTTTTCGTTGCGACGGGTTCTTCTCATGAAATTTCAATCACCAGTTTTCTCCTGCGATTACGAAAACATTCTGTTAGCACCCACCTACATAGGGAGCAATGATCATCACGATAAAATAAGAGAAATCAGGGCTGGCACAGAAAAATTTAAGTGCTCGTTTTTCCCGCGCGCCGTTCGAGAATGGAAAGGTAGAGAGACAGCTTGAAGGTGGTTCATTGAACCCTCTGCCAGGCACTTTATTGTGAATAGCATAGTAATCACGTAGACGTAGATGTAGATAGTATTGATGTATAGTTTGGGTCACCTTACCGGGAGCAGTCACGTAACTGCCATTATGTGCGGTGAGGGAGGAAATAAGGGAGCGACGACGGCTAGTGTGATACGGAAGCAGGTGGTACAACGATGTCAGTTCCTTGTTAACGAGAGAACGTGGCTTAGACTGTGTCCTCAGCCCTTCCATCTGTTGCTTCTTAATCAACAGCAACTTAGGCCTGATCCGCCAACCGTCAGCGATCCTCAGAGTGGGATTTCCTGCTGGTTCATATAACTCACGAAAAGAGGTATAATAAACCATACGTGCTCCGAAAGTCTTTCCCCCGTGCAGCACAACAAAATATCAGCATTTTACTAATTCACGGCTTCGCACTCCCAGGTAACAGTCCCAATATGGATGAGTAACCCTCTACTGAGCGGAGGCAAGACTTCCATTCACATCAATCATAGCTTCAGCGGCCCATCAGCAAAAAGGGAAGCGTTGAGTGTCCACTGAGCGCGGCAAAAGTTCATGGATTGTCGAGCGAGGTTGATAGTCGCTGCAACAGCACAGTAATCAATGAAAGATGATGGAACTACGTCGAATGCAAGAATCTGATGACACGGAACACCGAACACATAAAACCTGTCAAGTCTTCTACTAGACTTCGCAGTAAAAAAGTGGATTTCACCAACTTCGGAATTTTATGTTCCCAAACATCCCTCAATCGCATCGTACAAACCAATTCATGGAGCTGAAGACTAAAATTAAAATGAGGGGACTTGTTAACGGTAAGCAACACGGTTGAAGTCACCACTCAGCAGACGGTTCCGAGGATTCTGACGTAAAATTTCGAGCGCGCAACCATCTGACCTTTGCCAGACGGTCCATGAAGTACAACCAGGATAAGGCCAAAATGACGACAACCAATCTCAACGCCAGAATCGACAACTTCATTGTCAATGACGGCAATACCTTAACGATAAAATAGAGCAGTACCCGTCGAATTCTCAGGCGTTACATTACAATAGGTCTGGAACCGGGGGAGAGAAAATGTAGTAAACAATGCTTCCTACAAGAATATAATATCTGCGCTAGAATAATAAATAAACTGACGGAGAACAGCGAGACGTAATTCAGATCCAGTACGATTGACATTCAAAACAACAAAGGTGTATGACAGAGACATTTACCAATGTAGGACAAAAGTAAAGCCCATCTATGCCACATTGCACCATCACTCCATAGCCGAGTCCATAGACGAGTCCGAAGGAGGGGACCAGTCCCACGCCATGCAGAACCCTTACGCCGTGATTTCTTCCGCGAGACAGAGTGATCCGACTGGATACGCTGTGTACGCTAGTCTTGAGGCAAAATCGCCTCAGCAGCCGGAAGAGTAGGGGGATCAAGCACAGGACCTGAATCTGTCCAAGGTTGACCAGGAAAAGTAACCTGCTCCACAGGGACACCATGCAGCATGATAGACACAGGCGGAACAGCAAGCTCAAGACTGAAACAACCTGGGGCGACTCCTGCTCTTCAGGCTTCAATGGTGGAAGCTCCGAAGGTTGTGTAACCGAAGCACTGTCGATGGTGGTCGAAACGGAATCAGAGAGGCAGCACTGTTCGTCGGACTGCGGTATCTGGAGCTGCAGCGAAGGGGATGGATCAGACACACCCGATCCCTGGCGCAGCTCCATAAGATACACACCAGAGGCAGAACGAAAGCCAGAACCCGATACCCCGTCAGCCTTCACAGGATGGGAGGCTACTTCACAATCTGTATCACCAAGAGAGACACTTGACTCAGGAGGATGTAACGCGGGGGTTCCACATCATAAATATCTGCATCCTGGGTTCGACGTCACTTATGTTGCAGCACCTGATCGTCAGCTTGGGGTGCAGACCGTGTAGAATCCGTCTTCGGTTTTAAAGAGGAAAAATTTCCCGCGGATAAACTCAAATCGGGCTGTGCATTGCTTGTAGAATTAGCATCAGACGGAACGAGATCTGCTACCGTCAGTTTATGTCGCTGTACAAGAGAATGTGTGAGAAGGAAAATTAGCTTCGGGTAATCAATACATTGGCGACCATTGTCATTACATAAGAAGCATTTCTCTACCTGACCACTTTAAGTAACATGGACTCGATAGCGACAGATATGAAAATGTGAGGAGTTGTTCCGTTTAACGTACATCTTGACAAAATGTGTACAACTATAGCATTGAAGGCGGTGTTGGCTCGACCAGAGTTCCCATCAAATGCCCTTAACATCACCATATTTCAGCAACACATCCTTAAGATACTGCTCATCTACTCCCAGCAGCAAGTTGAAAACCTGCACATTGATATTCTCAACACCAGCGTTGGCAAGGAGGGCAACCAACACTAACTGATCCGTCCCTATGGCAGGAAGAAACCTGATTGTCCTGTTTAAGTAACAACCTTCTTAGAGACGGTTCATGAATTTTCCAAAGAAGACATAAAATTCAGTTTCAAAATATACGGTGCGAACCTGATCTGAAGTAATACCAAACGTTTCCACTCACCAATCACGAATTTCAAGGGAACTTGGCTGCACATTATGGGTGGACTTCTCAAACTCAGAACTTAGAGTGTCATTACACAGTATCATCCTTGACGCCACGGACAAGAAAATAGCGGGCGAATCCATCTCCAAAATACGACTGTTTGATTCAAGTATGCTCACAAATGAACACACACCACGGCTAGAGCTAACGACTACATTCGAAGCGCTACGGCGGAACTAAAGAGTAAACACGTCTGATCGCTGTCGCTGCTCAAGCGGAACTACCGCTCGGCTACGGAAGCGGACAAGGTGTAAGGGAGACAATGTCAATAGCAGTCGCTCTGATACTGTTGACGCGTTAGAGCCTCCTAAACGTGACTCCACGTAATTAAACAACTCAGACAAGCAACACAGGGCATACTGTGTGTACCTTGAGGTCGGAATGTTTACCAGCCGCACTGCTCCACTTGTTACGTGATAAACACAGCACTGCATAGTCTTATGTAGACAACGGTGGAGCACAGTACAGTCTTCTGTTCCATAGTTTCATACTGTACGTAGTTTTCAGTCAGTCGTGTGGCTATCGAGAAACGGTAATGAACACTGGCGGTTGTGTACACAACTGCAGAGTACACAGACATCATTCTCGTTTACGGGAAAGCCCAAAGGAATGGAAAAGAGGCTTGCCGGCTCTATGAAGAACGTTATCCCAACAGGCGTCACCCAGCCTACATCATGTTTGCAAGACTGTAAAGGCGTTTACGTGGAAGGGGAAGCTTACTTCCTAACGGTCACTGAAATGGATGCCACCGGACACGCATACATCACAGTTTGACGGAACAGTATGTCATCATTTTACGGAGCAGCCTTCTACGTGCACCCAGGCTGCAGGACATACCATGGGTGAGAGCCATATGACAGTGTGGCACATTCTGCACGATGAACGTCTTGAACGGTAAAAACTACTGAAGTCTCATACATTGACTAAGGTTGACTTTCCTAGTCACGGCTGCTTGAACAAAATTGGCGGGATCGTCACTTCTCACTATACATCCTTTTTACTGGTGAGTGCATTTTTACCAAGGACAACGTGCCTGAAACAGCTATTTTTGGATGGAAGAAAATCCTCGTGGCCTGCATATCCGTGACCACAAACGTTGTTTTGCTATCACTGTGTGCCCAGGTCTTATTGATGACCACATTATGGGTCCTTAACTCATGATCATGCGTGTTGATAGACACAGTTATGTTGTTTTTGTGAGAGAGGTTTTGCCCAGATTGTTGGACGAGGTGCCATTGGACAACCTACGTGCCATGTGGTTCCAGTAGGATGGGGCTCCAGCATGCTTCGGCGATGTAGTACATGGCCACATGAATGACACCTTTAGCAACATTTAGAATAGACATGGAGGCCCAATAACCTGCCCCCCCCTCCCCCCCCCCCCACACCGACTCGCTCATCTGACCTGACTCCATTGGATTTCCATTTCTGGGGCTACATGAAAACCCTGGTGTACGAGACGCTCGTGGAATCACCACAAGATCTTGTGGCACAAATGTAACTAGCAGCTGGTGTCATTCATGGTAAGTCGAGAACCTTCTCAAGGGTTCTGCAAGTCAGCATCAGGCGACACTCAAAATATATCGAGGATGGTGGCGTTCATATTGAGCACCATCTGTAAGTGAATTAAAATGCTGTTTTCTGACAGTGATGTACGTAGTCTTCCTCACTCCTTGTCTGGCTTGTGTGGCTCAAACTGCCACGTCCTCCGCCACATTTCATAGACGCTAGTGCTCAAACGAAGCATTTTGTAGCACAAGTTTATAAGCACAATATGTTCACATGTTACCCATCTGCCAATCATCAGGCCTTGTAACGTCCCTTTTGATGTAAGCTGTTTCTGTACGAAAAGGTATATTCACAACTGAGATTGTCTGTGCACAGGTGGTCCATCAAGTAAATGAAGAGACCGATTAGAAAGAAGATAAAAGAGACTGCGAAATTTGTCAGTTCCTACGCCTGAATAGTAGACTTCCAAGAATTGTTCCATTCTCTCTTCCTTTCCGTATTCCTCGTTTAGTTTCTTTTATGACAACTACGAAAGTAAGCTAATAGAAATCAATACGACGAACAGTGAGTTGTGTTAAAGGCTTCGCCAGAAGTAATCATTAGTAATGAAAGAAAGTAAAGCTCCATTTTTCAAACATGAAATTGTCAAAGTAGAACGTAGCATCAGCCATCGGCTGTTTTCCTCCACGAGACGTGAGAGATGTCTTCTCAGTGCTACTATTGTCCGCCCCCGGTAGCTGAGTGGTCAGCGCGACAGAATGTCAATCCTAAGGGCTCGGGTTCGATTCCCGGCTGGGTCGGAGATTTTCTCAGCTCTGGGACTGGGTGTTGTGTTGCCCTAATCATCATCATATCATCCCCATCGACGCGCAAGTCGCTGAAGTGGCCTCAAATCGAAAGACTTGCACCAGGCGAACGGTCTGCCCGACGGGAGGCCCTAGTCACACGACATTTCAGTGCTACTATTCAGAGTAAACGGTTGTATGTACCAAGTGAAGTTTTTGGCAATTCCTCTAGAAATACAACAACGGGTTTTCCATATTTAACACCTCCATACGATGCCTGTAGTCACCATCTTATATTCTCAAATCTGAAAACAATTGAAACTCTCCTCTTTGAAAAGATAGTAAAAAAATTCAACAAAGCTCAGATTTGAAGCATAAATCGGGCGCCAGCTATGTCAAACCTGAAAATCAAGCTCACTAGACCTTTGTTGACATCACTCATGATCAGTATATGGTCTAATAAAGAGAAAGACCGAGAACAAGTCCAACAGATATTATCCAGACAGCCGGTCGAAGTGGCCGAGCGGTTCTAGGCGCTTCAGTCTGGAACCGCGTGACCGCTACGGTCGCAGGTTCGAATCCTGCCTCGAGCATGGATGTGTGTGATGTCCTTAGGTTAGTTAGATTTAAGTAGTTCTAAGTTCTAGGGGACTGATGACCTCCGATGTTAAGTCCCATAGTGCTCAAAGCCATTTTTTATACGATCCAGATATGATAGTTGCTGAGAAAAAAAAATGCAGAAACATATGTGGTATACGGGCATAGAAACTTATCGTGGTACATACATCATAATAACGCGTGGGGGAGCCTGTGATAGTATTGTTAGTGTGTGAAGCCTGGCGGAGTGATCAGGTAGCCTGATGGTTGAGGTGACTACACGCAAAAAGCAGGAAATCCGTGTTTGAGTCCCGGCCAAGAACAAATTTTTAACTGTCACGACATATTCATGACACTGTAGCATACCTGAAAAGTTTGCACTGATAAAATCCCGTGTTTTGCGTTTACACTAATTTCATCCCCACAGATCCATTCATTTCACTTTTATTGCATTTAATTGAGTCCGTAAGTATTACAACAGTTTAGCAGCTCAGCTACAAATCTTTTAAGAAATAACTGAATGAACTGCAGTCTGGCTATGGTATTTCTCAAAATTCATGTGTTCGCTGTAGCTCTTCGAACGGTCATTCCGCGGTAACTAATCACGGTAACTGCCACAAACCACATGCTCAAGCGGCGTCATCGCCACCTATCACTGCTTCAGTTGTTTTTGTGTCATTCTTTTTCAATAAACAATGACATCGAGGCTATAGACGTAACAAAGACAACGATATAAGTGATTTTCATGTAGCACGTTGGCACAGGAATGTAAAAATAAGAATCTTCTTGTAAAATAGCTTATGTAAAGATTAACATAAAATGTGGTGATACCTGCACTACAGTATTAAAGAAAAGAAGGGGAGACTATACGAAGAAAGAAAGTGTATACCATAACTGGGGTTACTTTAGTACGTGGGGGAAAAACTGTTACAACTTCGTTTTTACACATTTAGCATTTAACAACTTGTCGCAGTTCAAAAAGCTGACATGGGATATCAGTTTCATCGTGTAGGTTAAGTTTGTTTGTGTTGGTTAAACTGATCAACAATCAGTTCACTCCATTCTGAGTTCTCACAACGGAAGGTTATGTACAAGTCAGTTTTAGGAGTGAGCTGCAAAGTTCTACACTATACTGCCGGCCGGTGTGGCCGAGCGGTTCTAGGCGCTTCAGTCTGGGACCGCGCGACCGCTACGGTCGCAGGTTCGAATCCTGCCTCGGGCATGGATGTGCATGATGTCCTTAGGTTACTTAGGTTTAAGTAGTTCTAAGTTCTAGGGGACTGATGACCTCAGATGTTAAGTCCCATAGTGCTTAGAGCCATTTGAACCATTTCTATTGATACTAATAAGACCGTGATTGTGCCCGGATTAAACGTAAGTGAGAATATTGGTAACAATGTATCTGTGCTTAAATTGCGATAACATTAGTTTCTCTGTCTGCGCTCGTTATTGGTGTAATTTGCTAAAATGTAAATGTGAAATTTGGTGAGGTCAGTTTAGTACATCTGTTTAGTCTAACGATCTGGAGGGTGCGTTTGGTACAAATATTTTTTTCAGTCTTAAAGACTACGTTTTCATTCCAGAAACAATGGTACGGCAGTATGTTCGGGAGTTGGGATCAAAAGGTTATCGAAAAAACACAACAGAGATTCTGCAAGATACTCTAGATCAAATCAAGAGAAAGAATTTTAGTTTCCGTGAGGCTTCTGATAGATTCGCAATGATCCAGAATTCTTAAATTTCTATCATACATACAAAAAGATCTATAGGAAGGTCATTTAATGACAAAATAATATATAATGCAGAGAATAAAAGCAAAGCAATCTGGGATGTTATAAAAAAAGGAAACGGGGAAAGGCAAACAAACGCAGAATAACATACTTCTAAGGGAGGGGAATAAAGTAATAAATGATCCACAGTACTTAACAAACTATGTAAACGAGCATTTTTCAAGTATTGCAGAGAAGTTACAGCAAAAATTCCCCCAAACAAATATAACACCTGTAAATAATGTTGCACTAAATGCAATGATGTTACTTCCGACCACAGAGAATGAAGTCAGTAAAACAATTCAAAAACTAAAAATTAAAAAGTCAGTAGGCTTAGATGAAGTATCAATGTGAGTACTGAAACAATGCATAGGGATTAAACAAGGTCCCTTAACAAATATGATAAATGAATCTTTCACATGAGGGACATTTCCAGAGCAGTTAAAACAGGCAAGAGTTGTACCTTTGCTTAAGAAAGGTAATGCAGAAGACATAGAAAATTTCCAGCCCATTTCCCTGCTGTCAGCATTCTCAAAAATAATAGAAGCAATTATGAAAGACAGATTAATGAATTACCTGAATAAATACAATCTTTTAAGCGAATCACAGTTTGGTTTCCGAAGTGGCAAAACTACGGAGTTAGCCATAGCAGAATTCACAAAAGTTGTACTTGATGCTCTTGATAAAAATGAGTCTGTCACAGGCATATTTTTGGACCTTTCTAAGGCGTTTGGTACAGTCGACCACAAGATTCTAATAATTAAATTAGAAGCATTAAGAATAAGAGGGGTAGCTAATGACTGGTTTCAATCATACCTAACAGATAGGGTACAAAGAGTAGAGATAACACATACTTCAAATAGATCTAAAGATTTAGTAAAACACTTATCAGAACCAAAATACATTAATATAGGGGTTCCAAAAGGTTGCATATTAGAACCAATACTGTTCCTGATATACATCAATGGCTTTCCCAGTACTGTTACTCATGGTGGAAAAATCCTCTTCACTGATGACAGCAAAATTATAGTCGCTGAGAAAACAAGAGACCTCCTTGCCGAGAAAACAAATGAAACTCTCAAGGAAGTTTATGATTTGTCAATAAGTAATAAAGTGACATTGAACATAAAGAAAACTAATGCCATGAAATTCAGTTTGAAGAGGAAAAATGACAATGTTAAATTAAATGTAGATTGTGTAACAAATGCAAAATTTCTAGGAATGAATATTGATTTTCAGTTGAAGTGGTGTGAACACACAAAGGCACTTGCAAACAGAATGTCATCAGCATGTTATGCCCTTAGCATCCTATCAGTGTGTAACATGCAGTGTCTTTTAGTTAAGTATTGTTCATTTGTACACTCAGTTCTTAGCTATGGCATTCTTTTTTATGGAACAAATGCGCAAAACATGAACACAATTTTCAAACTCCAGAAAAGAGCCATAAGAATAATAACCAAAAATACTAGTCGAGCTCATTGTAAAGATCTGTTCAGAACACTGGGTATTTTAACTGCTCCATGTGAATACATTTACCAGTCAGTTGTACACATCAAAAATAACATTGGTAATTACTGCACAAACAGCCCTGTCCATGACCATGCAACAAGAGAAAGACTCAACCTACATTTACCAAGAAAAAATTAACATATAACTCAAAACAGCATTTTCTACCAAGGAATAAAACTGTACAATAAATTACCAAAAGAGATTAAAGAAGTTGCAAAAATACACTTATTTAAAAGGGCAGCTAAAAAGTACCTGTTATGCTATACGTTTTATACATTGAAGGATTAGTTAGCTGAAACAGAGTAGGGGTTTGATGAAAAATGTTATACAAATAAATAATAATAATAATAATAATGAATATAAAATATCCAACATTCCACATAACACCTTCACTTTATGTTTTTTCCTTCTTTTTTTTCATTTCTAGAAATATTTACCCCAAAGCTATGCATGGCACAGTACTAACACCTCTTCCTCTTTCTGAGCTCAATATCTCACTCATTATGGAGGGATGCTGACTCACTTTTTCAGGATAGCAAATGGGAAGTTGCGGTACAGAAAATGACCCAGAGATCACCAGTGTGTGTGTGTGTGTGTGTGTGTGTGTGTGTGTGTGTGTGTGTGTGTGTTTGTGTGTAGTGAGAGAAGTGTTATGCAACAATGTGTGTATAGTGTGTGCAGTGACTGATAGTGAGATATGAAAGAACAATGTGGCATTACATTATTTAGTAAGTTATTTGTAATAAAAGTATTGTACACCAGGAGTAAATCTAATGATTGTCTCTAACTAGAAGTCTGTAAATATATGTGTATATGAATTACTTTATTTTAAATTGATATAAATTTGTAAATACATTGACATGTCCTATATCCTTGTAAAAAGAGATCTACGGATGAATAAAGCTACTACTACTACTACTACTACTACTACCACTACTACTAGATAGGTAGGCCTATGGCTAGTAACTAATTAATTCCATATTGTAATGTAAACTCTGTAGGTGGATTCCTCCTAATGTAAGGCAAAAACAGAACGAGGCAATTAAATTTTCTTCCTTTGCTTATTTATAGATATCAGATTCCATACAGCACCTTAATTCTTAAAATGAAAAAGAGCAGAGGCAATAAAAAGTAATGGAAGGACGAGTTTCATCCCAGAAGATGAGAAACGCTGGTGGCGTATGTAGTGGTACCTTCACTTATATGGTTTCTTGCCCCTTTGGTGGATCTGAGAAGCACTGCACCTTGATTCTTAATTCGTCTAGGGAAAAACACACAAGTTCAAAAATGGAGTGTATCCAGAGAACGAGTGGGCTTTTACCTTTTTGAAGCGACACAGGTGGAGACTAAGTATTAGGATGGTTAAAAACACAACCATGAAAGCAGACTATGTAGGAGCAGGAGACATAAATAATTCTTTTGAAAATCTCAAGGAAGAACCGAACAACCGACTGGGAAGGAAGGGAAAACGAACTAGGAAAGACAGCGACTCTCAAAGCTGCGACTCCTTTGTGAGCTATGCAGGAAGTGCAGGTGATGTCCCTTCGATGGAAGCTGTTGTGTCTAGGCAAGACAGCCTAGACACAATGGGAGGAAGCCGAAAGGCACGCGCTTAAACTCACGCAGGCTGGCGTGAGGTCTGAAACAGGATACGTAATGAATGCTATAAAGAAAAGTACGTAGCTTCTGGAATACTTAACTTTAATCCACAATTGGTGTACATCGCTCTTGACGGTACATGTTATAATCTCAATATCATATGCTATGGCGCCTTGCTAGGTCGTAGCAAATGACGTAGCTGAAGGCTATGCTAACTATCGTCTCGGCAAATGAGAGCGTAGTTGTCAGTGATCCATCTCTGGCGAAGTCGGCTGTACAACTGGGGCGAGTGCCAGGACGTCTCTCTAGACCTGCCGAGTGGTGGCGCTCGGTCTGCTATCACTGACAGTGGCGACACGCGGGTCCGACGTATACTAGCGGACCGCGGCCGATTTAAAGGCTACCACCTAGCAAGTGTGGTGTCTGGCGGTGACACCACATTCCTCCCCCGCAAATCGGCGAACGGTTGTGTTATAAGGCTTCCGCCCGCCGTGGGGAGGACCCCATGTTGACGTATGCGACGAGGTGGGGAACCTAACAACAGGCGGGGCTGTGCCGCCCGCACCCGGCCATTCGGTCCGAGGGGAGCTAGGAAACGCCTGAAAACCTAGTCCAGGGTGCACGCCACCATGCGGTGTATGGGCCCATAAAGAGACAGGAGGGGCCGAAGATTCGACCGCCATCGGGGCGGGGCAGCCGACGGGCGAAGACGACATCTGGTCCGGAGCGGGCAAGAGGTCCATGTCGGAGGACAGCTGGTCACGGGAAGCGAACGGCGGCACGTGACCCAGGGAGGCGCCCGGCGGCTGCAGCGAAGCGTCCACTGCGGGCGGCGCCGGCGGGAGGACCGGCGGCGGCGGCAGCGGCGCGGCGCCATGGGGCAAAATGGAAGGCAGCGTCGGTAACACCTGGGGATGAGGCGTCAGTAGATGGGTCCCCAGGGCGTTGACCGGACGGCACCGTCGCTGAAAGCAGACAGGGAGCGGCAGAACCCATGCGACGACAGAGGCGCAGCTGATTGAGATGCCGACGCACCTCACCAGAGGCCCCCAAAACCAGATACAAAGCGCGGCCGAGGCAGCGAAGAATGCGCCCTGCGAGCCAACGCCGTGAACCTCGATAGTTGCGATAGTATACAACGTCGCCTGGAGCAAAAGCAGGTGGCTGCCGCTGCACAGGAACCTGATGCGGCGGATGCAGCAAAGACATCAAGGTTCGATGAGGACGACCGTGCAACAACTCAGCCGGCGAGCGACCATCGCGGGGCTGAGAGCGATACGAGGACAAAAAGAGCAATAACGCGTCCTCCCGAGAATGCGACTCTTTCAGTTTCAACATCTGTGACTTGAAAGTCCTGACCAAACGTTCAGCGGCACCGTTTGACTGAGGCGAAAACGGCGCGGACGTCAGATGTTGAATACCATTGGCCTTGCAGAATGACTGAAATTCTGCGGACATGAATTGTGGGCCATTGTCGGAAA
Organism: Schistocerca piceifrons; assembly: GCF_021461385.2. Classification (NCBI taxonomy): domain Eukaryota; kingdom Metazoa; phylum Arthropoda; class Insecta; order Orthoptera; family Acrididae; genus Schistocerca; species Schistocerca piceifrons. The sequence goes on from NC_060149.1 coordinate 128,644,637, forward strand.
CAATAGTCTGTGGAAGACCTTCTATGCAAAAGATAGTAGATAACGCTTGGATGGTGGCAGAAGACGGCGTGGAAGACGTCCTGACAACAAAAGGAAAATTACTGAATGAATCGACAACAACCAACCATCGAGCATTCCAGAATGGACCAGCAAAATCGATGTGTAAGCGTTGCCAAGGGGAAGTGGCTTTTCGCCATGCAAAGAATTTCCGCGGCGGTGCGGATGGTTGTTCGGCACACGCCATGCAAGAAGAGCACATATGCGTAATCGCAGCATCGATTCCGAACCAAGTACAGTGCTGACGAGCAAGTTGTTTCGTTCTCACTATACCCCAATGTCCTTGGTGGAGAAGCCGTAAGACAGAGGACTGTAACGAACGTGGGACCACGACCCTGGACTGATCATTATCAGAACGCAACAGCAAAACACCACGTCGTACAAAAAGTCTCTCCGTTTGAGCAAAAAATCGGCGAACCAACGGATCCTCGATCCGTGACTTTGACAAGGGCCATTGCGTAGCAACAAAACGCAAAACGGTAGCAAGGACTGGGTCAGCAGCTGTGGCTGTAGCTACACGACGAAAATCAATCGGAAACGATTCGACCACGTCATCGGTTTCCGCATCAATGAACATGCAAGGAAGTTCGGAAGAATCGAATGCTCTATCCTCAGCAACAGGCAAACGGGACAACGCATCGGCGTTTCCGTGCTTAGCAGTAGACCGATACAAGATATCGTAGCGGTACTGCGAGAGGAAAATAGCCCAGCGATTGACTTTCTGCGCTGTACGTGGAGGAACAGGCTTGGTCGGATGAAAAAGCGATGTCAAAGGTTTGTGGCCTATGATGATGGTAAAGTGACGACCATACAAGAAATCATGAAACTTAGTAACACCAAATACGAGAGCCAAAGCTTCTTTCTCAATCTGTGAATAATTTCTTTGCGCAGACGAGAGCAATTTCGACGCAAAGGCAATAGGGCAATCAAGCGAGGCATCTTTTCGCGCAAGCACAGCACCGATCCCGAAATCCGATGCATCGACCATCAACAAAAGGGGTTTCTGGGGATCGAATGGCGTAAGGCAAGTATTTGAAAGCAACGCCGATTTCAACTGACGAAAGGCGCGTTCGCATTCCGTCGTCCAGACGAACGGAACACCTTTACGGCGTAAGCGATGAAGCGGAGCTGAAATGGAAGAGGCGTGGTGCACATATTTATGGTAGTAATTGATTTTTCCCAGCACACTCTGTAGCTGCTTCAAATTCTGCGGCGAAGGCAAGTCCTGTATGGCACAGAGGTGCTCAGGACTAGTATGTATGCCTTGTGCATTGATTACATGTCCCATATATGGTAAGTCACGAGCAAAAAACACACATTTGTCCTTCCGCAAGCGAAGACCATTTTGTCGCAAGACCTGAAATAATGTCCTGAGATTGGCTAAATGTTCTTCTTCCGCCTTTCCGGAGATCACAATATCGGCCAGATAGTTTGGTGCAGTAGGGACTGAGGCACAAACAGTTTGTAGATATTGCTGAAACAATGCAGGGGCAGATGCACACCCGAATGGCAGTCTTTTGAATTGATACAAACCAAGATGCGTGTTAACCACCAAGACGCGCTGGGATTCGTCGTCCACTGGTATTTGCAAGTACGCATCTGCTAGGTCCAACTTCGAAAAATATTTACCCGGGCACAGTTTGTCAAAAAGATCCTCCGGGCGGGGTAAAGGATAAGTTGCAATCACTAGTTGTGGATTTACCGTTGCCTTGAAGTCCACACAAAGTCTCAATTTACCGGAAGGTTTTGGCAAAATTACGAAGGGTGATGCCCAGAGAGAAGCCTGCACACGTTCAATCACACCTTGTGATTCCAAATCGTGTAATGTTCTTGCTACCTCATCACACAATGCGTGGGGGACATTGCGCCCCCTGAAAAATTTCGGTTGCGCATTTACTTTCAGTTCCAAATGTGCTTCATAGTTCTTAGCGCAACCAAGGCCCGGTGCAAAAATGTCTGCAAACTCTTCACATAGACGAGAAACACTGGCTGAAGGCATAGTCTGGTTCACTGATAGGACCTGATTGACTATAGACAAGTTAAACAACTGAAATAAATCTAAACCAAACAAGTTCACTGCAGAAGAAGAACGAAGGACGTAAAAAGACACAAGTTTTGTTTGTCCCTTGTATGTTGCAAGAAGGCTGCACTGTCCTAACACTGGGATATGCTGTCCTGAATAACTAGTTAGCTTAACATTTGCGGCATGCAAGGGAGGTGTGCCCAGTTGTTTGTACGTGTCTTTATTGATCAATGAAACTGCAGCTCCGGTATCGAGCTGGAGTGGGATCACGTTGCCAAGAATGTCCAAGTCTACAAAAAGTTTTTTGTCCTGCTGACGACAAGAGCGACTGTCTCGTGCAACGTGAACAGACACTGGTACAGAATCACTGGCTAATTGACGTGATTTCCGGCGACGTCGACGCACACTTTTTGTGGGACGAACACAGTCACTGTTAGAGAGAGTAGCACTGGGCGGAGTGGAATTAACTACATGAATGTCCATGGGCGAAGGTTCACGAGCCTGAGTATTCTTGGTTCGATTCCGGTGCGAAGCAAAGGGCCTGGAATGGTTGTTAGTGTCCGATCTGAGCTTTTTCTGGCAAACACTCTGAACATGTCCTTTTTTATTACAGAAGAAGCAAACAGCTTGGCGTGACGGGCAACTTTCACGCGAATGTCTAGTAGCACACCGCGGGCATGACTTCACTGCATTTGCATGCTTGCACGGCACACATGGCTGTGCGGACGTGCGCGAGGGCTGTTTACCGTTCCGTGCAGCTCGCCCAGAGGGCCGGTTAATGTGACACACAGCTGGCGAAGTTTCAAATGATTCCTGAGCAAAGTCAAGTGTGTCTTGCCTATCCAATATGTCCATCACTTGTTGAAGGGATGGATTGACTAGTTTCAAAATTTGCTCCCGGATACGAACATCAGAAACGTTCTGTGCAATTGCATCACGCACCATGGTATCTGAATAAGGGAGTCCACATTCATACTCAAAAGCACAATCCCTAGTAAGGCCTTGCAAAGTTGCAACCCACTCCCTATTAGTTTGACCGGCCGTACGTTTTGTACGAAAGAACGTATACCCTTTTGCAACTACATTGACTGATTCCTTGAAATATGCATCCAATGCAGACAAAATTTCTTCGTAGGACAGAGTTGCTACGTCGCGGCGGGGAAACAATTTCACTATAACTCGGTACGTGTGCACGCCCACGGCGGAAAGAAGAAATGGCTGCCGCTCGTTACTTTGAATCCTGTAGGCGGCGAGATGGAATCCAAATTGGCGTGACCACTCCGTCCAGCTTTCCATTGCCGCATCGAACGGACGAAAAGGTGGTGCAACTGCGTGTTGTGGCTGCGGTAGCGGTGGAGCGGCGGCGACCGCATCATTTTGCATTGCACGTTGACCCTGGACGAGCTGTCCAAGGGCATCCAATAAGGCCTGCGTCTGCTGATTCTGCAAGCGATAAAATTCGGACAGTACATCTGGAGATTGTGGCGAAGCCATGACACAAGTAAATTAGAGCAATACGACCGTTTGTATCCTCGTCGCCAAAAATGTTGTGTCTAGGCAAGACAGCCTAGACACAATGGGAGGAAGCCGAAAGGCACGCGCTTAAACTCACGCAGGCTGGCGTGAGGTCTGAAACAGGATACGTAATGAATGCTATAAAGAAAAGTACGTCGCTTCTGGAATACTTAACTTTAATCCACAATTGGTGTACATCGCTCTTGACGGTAAATGTTATAATCTCAATATCAAATGCTATGGCGCCTTGCTAGGTCGTAGCAAATGACGTAGCTGAAGGCTATGCTAACTATCGTCTCGGCAAATGAGAGCGTAGTTGTCAGTGATCCATCTCTGGCTAAGTCGGCTGTACAACTGGGGCGAGTGCCAGGACGTCTCTCTAGACCTGCCGTGTGGTGGCGCTCGGTCTGCTATCACTGACAGTGGCGACACGCGGGTCCGACGTATACTAGCGGACCGCGGCCGATTTAAAGGCTACCACCAAGCAAGTGTGGTGTCTGGCGGTGACACCACAGAAGCACTCTATGCAATGAGTGACAGTCAGGAGGACGAAGAAAATGAGACGTGTCACAATGCTCCGGGTCATAATCTGTCTTCTGAAGCCATTGCAGATCTTACCGAAGAAATAGGAGATTAAATTCTTCTTGACTACGAGGGATCACACTAGCCAGGACGTGTCATAGTGCTAGAGAAGATACCAAGATTTCATGTATGATAAAATGTGGCAAGTTCTCCAGCTACCGAAATTTGGCGTAGACTGTTACAGATAATTCGCAGACTTGTTCCCCCTACACAAATTTCTAGGAGGGTAATTTTTTTCGATGACATGATGAAGTGAAAATGTTCTTGGATTGTAGCATAACGCCTACGTACGTACCTAACATTTCTACTTTTATTTTTTGTTTGGTTACTAGTCTTCATCAAAGTGACATTTTTAATTGAAATGAACTTAATGGAACCTGTGGTCAAAGACTGATGTTGTTAAAGGAAAGATAAAGAAACAGGGTTAAATTTATTACCACTTAAAAACTATTTTTAGCGTTTTTGTTCTTACTGCATTATAAAAGTTGCTACCAATTTTGGTGTTGTTTCTATTATTTTTATGGTGACATTTCATACGGCCAATGGTAAAGTTAGAAAATGGCAAAATATACTTGAAAATCTTAAAACAAGTTGAAAATATTTTTGTCATCAGAAATTGGTCTCTCTATTTCTTGAGAAGTCAACGGCCATGCCGCAGTGATAACTCCGGTTCCCGTCAGATCACCGAATTTAAGCGCTGTCGGGCTGGGTTAGCACCTGGATGGATGACCATCCAGTCTGCCGAGCGCTGTTCGCAAGCGGGTTGCACTCAGCCCTTGTGAGGCAAACTGAGGAGCTACTTGATTGAGAAGTAGCGGCTCCGGTCTCGCAAATTGTCATACGGCCGGGAGAGCGGTATGCAGATCACATACCCCTCCATATCCGCATCCAGTGATGCCCGTGCTCTGAGGATGACACGGCGGCCGATCGGTACAGTTGGGCCTTTTAAGGCCTGTTCGGACGGAGTTTAGTTTAGTTTAGTTTTACTTCTTTAGAAACTGAGAAAACGTTTATGATTGGGAGAAATCAGTATTAAACTCTCTGCTATGTTATTTCAGTGGGATATACTCTTGCACTAAATTGACCCTATTTAATGGGGTAGTATTAGTACATTTTATATTTTTTGTAGCCATCGTATACACATAGAACCATAACCAACAGCTGAATTTGGTCATGAACGTTTCACAGGGAGTATAAAACTAGATTGTGATAGAAACATAACTTGCTGTAGGTTCAAAAATATTTCAGAACTGCACTACAGTAACCCCGTTTTAAGGTTATGTTATAACACTTCTATAGGTTAGAAGTAGGTCTTTATTATGTAATTGTGAATCTTCAATTTATGAAGTGTGTATTCTGTGTTGTTTAAACTCCTTGATCTATGGCAAGAAAATTAGAGTTTTGTAATGCGTATATGAAAAACCAAAAGAATATGTTGAAATGGTAAATTATTATAATATGAATATGTTTATGAAAAGAAAACCTTTGTTAAAAGCTGGTTCATGCTTAGGGCACTTGTATTCGTAACATGTAAACTTTGTAGGGAAGTCCCTGCACAACGGAAGTGGCATGGCGCGATGTAAAAGGTGGGTTTGACGTTCGAATTGAACGGCTCCTTTGTGTGATTAACACCCAGTATGTAGCTAGCCTTAGCACGGTACACTTCGACGATGCTAAGACAGGCAATTGGAAGCTGCATTATAAGTGATTTGCCTCGAATGTGGACCTGGCTATTATTTGGTGTTCACGGCATAATGGAATGGCTCTAATATGTTGAAAATCCTACGCCAAGAAGAGATTTTATAGAGCATTCGTACGTCAAGAGCCGTGAGTACAGTCACCCGCCATGTCGCCTGCCACGAATCTTCGCCACTGCTTCACAAACTTCATACATTCAGTTAAGTAATGTATATGGGCATGGACCAGTTAATCCGTGTGTTGTTTCAATAATAATCACATAAAATATAAATTCGGCCCGTAACCATATTTTAAATCCTGATCACGAACCTACACAGGGTCCTCACCTAAGTGCTACTAAAACCGTGTACCCTGATTTAAATGAACACTTCTTGCATCCATGTGTTTAAAAGTGATTTTTTGTCTAAAGTAAAAGGAGTAGTAAAAGTTAAAGTAAGAACCACAAAAGTGAAGTTGGATAAGCTTTTTCTAAACTATCCTTAGTTTATTACAAAATATAGTTTTGTAGGATTACAGTGCAAGATTGAGTAAATATTATTGCAAAGTACATATAAATCTTTATTATTAAATTATGCACATTTTTAAAGTAGGTGTAATTTTGGTAGGTTCCTTTATTGAAGTTAATTAAGCCTAGTGTTGTATTTTATTGTCTTGCAAAGTAATTTATGAACTACCAAGGAAAACTGCTACATGCAAAGAAGTTTAAATAGTGTATATATGATGTTCTTAATCTTTACTTGTCTTTTTCAAGTCAGTCAAGATAGAAGCCCCTCATGTCCAAATTTGTTTCTGCATCTGATGCTGTGACATTTCAGTATTTGATTATGTAATGCTCTGGAGTGTGGCTGATATATATATATATATATATATATATATATATATATGTGTGTGTGTGTGTGTGTGTGTGTGTGTGTGTGTGTGTGTGTGTGTGTGCGTGTTTCCAAATTAATGTGCCTAATTGGGATGGCAACCGTTCATTTTTTTTCATTCATTTATGATTTTACCACTTTGGTTGACTCCCAAGATTAAAGCACTTTTACTTTTTCTGTTATTTCACCAAATTCGAAATTGTAGTCCAACACCCTTCTTTATTAGACACACACGCGGTCGAACTTCAAAATCTTCTCAGAGGGTAACATTAGCGTGTTTCACGACAGATTAGTGTTATAATGTCTCATCGTGGAAACATTATACTCTGAAAACGCTTGGCAGAAAACAAAAATAATGGGGAACATGAGTCAAGGGGAAATCAGAAAATATTTCAGTTTGCTCGAGAGGTGACGCCTACAGCAACTATATTTAAAAACTGTTACATATTCGTTCAGGAGGTGGTCTGGTCAAACCCTTAGATCCGGAAATTATACTTTGGAAACCAATACTTGTTGAGGTATGGGTCATTTTACTTGTGACGAGTAATGTGTAGCACAGTGTGCTGTAGGCAGGAAATTGCCGCAGTACGCACATAAAGGTAGATGCAAATCCTCGAGCAACGATGGAAGCGAGGCATCAGGACCGCTTCAACTACGTGATTACTCTGCTATTCACAATAAAGTGCGTGGCAGAAGGTTCAATGAACCACATTCATGCTGTCTCTCTACCGTTCCACTCTCGAACGGCAGCGAGAAAAACGAGAGCTTAAATTTTTCCGTGCAGCCCTGATTTCTCTTATTATATCGTAATGATCATTTCCCCTTATGTAGGTGGGTTCCAACAGAATGTTTTCGCAATCGGAGGAGAAAACTGGTGATTGAAATTAAGAGAAGATCCAGTCGCAACGAAAAACACCTTTGTTTTAATGATTGTCACTCCAATTCACATATCGTGTCTGTGACACTATCTCCCCTATTTCGCGCTAATACAAAATGAGCTGCCCTTCTTTGTACTTTTTCGATGTCATCTGTCAGACCCACCTGATGCGGATCCCACACCGCACAGCAATACTCCAGATTAGGGAGGACAAGCGTGGTGTAAGCAGTCCCTTTGGTAGACCTGTTGCACCTTCTAAGTGTTCTGCCAATGAATCGCAGTCTTTGGTTTGCTCTACCCATAATAATATCTATGTGATCGTTCCAGTGTAGGTTATTTGTAGTTGTAATCCCTAAATATTTAGTTGAATTTATAGCCCTCAGATTTGTGTGACTTATCGCGTAATCGAAATGTAGCTGATTTCTTTTAGTACTCATATGAATAACTTCACACTTTTCTTTATTCAGTGTCAATTGCTACTTTCCTCACCATACAGATATCTTATCTAAATAATTTTGCAAGTCGTTTTGATAATTTGGTGACTTTACAAGATGGTAAATGACAGCATCATCTGCAAACAAACTAAGACGGCTACTCAGATTGTCTCGTATGTCGTTAATATAGATCAGGAACAATAGAGGGCCTACAACACTTCCTTGGGGAACGCCGGACATTACTTCAGTTTTACTCGATGACTTTCCGTCTATTACTACGAACTGTGACCTTTGTGACAGGAAATCACGAATCCAATTGCACAACTGAGGCCATACTCCGTAGACACGCAGTTTACTTAGAAGACGCTTGTGAGGAACGGTGTCGAAAGCCTTCTGGAAATCTAAAAATATGGAATCAATTTGACATTCCCTGTCGATAGCACTTACTACTTCATGAATATAAAGAGCTAGTTTTGTTTCACAAGAACAATATTTTCTGAATCCGTGCTGACTATATGTCAATAAATCGTTTTCTTCTAGGTACTTCATAACGTTCGAATACAGTATATGTTCTAAAACAGTATTACAAATCGACGTTAGTGATAGAAGCCTGTAATTCAGTGGATTGCTCCTACTTCCATTTTTGGGTATTGGTGTGATCTGAGCAATTTTCCAGTCTTTAGGTACATATTTTTCTGTGAGCGAGTGGTTGTGTATAATTGCTAAAATAGAGCCATTTTTCAGCATACTCTGAGAGGAACCTGACTGGTATACAATCAGGACCGGAGGCCTTGCCTTTATTAAGTCATTTAAGCTGCTTTGTTACATCGCGGATATCTTCCGGTACTTCTATGTTCCTCATCTTGGCAGTTGTACTTGATTCGGTATCAATGCATCGGCAGGTGACAGACTCATAGACCATACACTTTACCAAACACATAAATAGGTGCTGTGTATAACCGGTTCTGCGCGATGAATTACCAGCACTTTTGGAGCACGTTACCCCTGCAGAAAGACGACTGTGGTTTACGCACGATAAGGCACCACCCCATGTTTACGAATCGTGCGTGCGGCTGTACCTTCTCGCAACGTTTCAAAGGCGGTGGATTGGTCGGAGAGGCCGGTAGCACGGCATCCTCTTTCGTCGTATCTCAATCCGTTGGATCTCGGGCCATTGGAGCATACAAAGGCATTGGTGTATCGCGAGTCTATCGACGATATGCCAAAGTCACAGGAGCGATGTGACACAATCCGAGTGGACACAGGTGTATTTGAAAAAGTGCGTGATTTACTGCGAAGAGGTGCTGAAGGATGTGTTACAATGCGTGGTAACAACATGCAGAACAGCCTATAGTCTCTATTTCTACGTAACAAACAAACGGGAATGCGAGGACAGATTAGTCCATATATGAACTGTATTGGTTTCTGGACACATCATTATGTGATTTTTTTTTTTTAATTTTGACCAGTAGTTCCTCCTGTAGGAATATATGGCACTTCTGTAAACACGTTGTACAATAAATATGGTCGCGAAACCACTTCGCCTTACACTGTAGAAACTGGAGTTAGGTCCAACATATTATCTAACATATGATGGCTGTACTGAAAATATGATTTAGACAGATATATTGAAATACGTTTGGAGCACCAGTTTATGGAGTGACGAAAGATTCTCTAGTGATGAAAGATAGTTGATGCCCTCATTTGACATAGGAATGCGGAGGAAGCACGCTAAGGCAGGACATAGTTCAATGTCCTATCTACGATGTGGTCATTAATGATGTACCACAAGCTCAGAGAGCGAAGGGTGGGGCTGAAATCAGCCGTGGTTTATTCGTGGCATTACCTTCAAGTGTTTTGGTAAAATACTCTGAACCCCTACGTGAGGGTGGTCAGACATGGATTTAAGCCCCTCTCCTCTCGAATGCAACTCTAGTTTCTTAACCGCTGCCCCGCTACGATTACCTTAAAAGTCCCAGTGTGTGCTGAAAAGTAACGCTTCCAAATTTTTTATGTGAGAGCTCTTAAAGCTTTTTAATTAAAAGAAGCGTGATTAGCATTCTGTATCTTTGTTCTTCATGTCCACGTATTTGCAACGTTCTGCCGCTAGAAGGCTCCGAATTGTAGCGTGTAACATGGCTCTGTGTCACGTAACTATGCCGGTGCGTGAGAAACAGCGTGCTGTAATCGAGTTTCGAATTCAAAGCGTTCGTCCACACATGGCGCACCCGCTCCTTCAGCATGCAAATGCCGGAGCACACACGAGCGCTGCGACATCTGCAACAATCCGATGCACTGGGTTCGTTCTTATAGATTATCCTGACTTGGCCCCATTCGATGTTCTTCTGTTTCAAAAACTTAAGGAACGCCTTCGAGGACTTCACTTTGATAGTAATGAAGCGGCGCAGAGCAGAGGTGAGGTTGCGGCTCCGTCAACAAAGTCAAACATTCTACAGTGACGGTATCAACAAACTGGGCTCTCGTTGGGAGATATGTGTCCCTTGCCAAAGTGAAAAATGCTGAGAAATATTGATAAAATAGGCGCGAAGAGTAAATATGTAGAATTTTGAGTTTTATTTAATAAGGTTTAAGAATTTTCACTTAAAAATTCAGAGGCATTACGTTCCAGCAGGTCCTCATATATCGCTGTATCTAGCTTCTCCTTAGTTCATCGATAGTTTGAGCACTCCTCATAGTACATAAATTTTCGTGTTTCCCGTCAAATGTAACTTGGTAATTTGCAACAGCTGTCCAAAATCCGATATTTGCAACTGTCTACATATTATCTACAAATCCTCTTTTGTCTTGCCTAGAAGCGAATAGCGCTATTTGAATCTAGGGTGGGAACAGCTAAACTGGACGATGCTCTGTCCTCCCTCTAACTGCATTTGCAGGTCTGCATTATGCTTTCTAAGTTGAGCTACCTGATCCACTAAAGACTGCACTGCTTCTTGTGAGTGGTGACCATCTGCACTTCTGATTCAGACACTATGGAGCCTTTATCTAATGCATAAGGAAAGCAACAAGAGAAACAAAATTGAATGAAGAGAAAGACAGTTAAATCTAACACTAACGCAATATAATTCATTATTTCCGACTAATCATCAGCCAAACGCGTTCCTCAAACTGTCTTGCACAACGCTTGATCCACAACATGTGAAGCATGTTATTGGGACCGACACCGTAGAGGCTGCCCTATAACCTGCACTACTGGCCATTAAAACTGCTACACCAAGAAGAAATGCAGAAGATAAACGGGTATTCATTGGAAAAATACTGCAATTTGGGTACATAGTTCCTGAGAAATCAGTACCCAAAGCAACCACCTCTGGCCGTAATAACGGCCTTGATACGCCTGGGCATTGAGTCAAACATAGCTTGGATGGCGTGTACAGGGACAGCTGCCCATGCAGCTTCAACACGATACCACAGTTCATCAAGAGTAGTGACTGGCTTATTGTGACGAGCCAGTTGCTCGGCCACCATTGACCAGATGTTTTCAGTTGGTGAGAGATTTGGAGAATGTGCTGGCCAGGACAGCAACAGAACATTTTCTGTATCCAGAAAAGTCCATACAGGACCTGCAACATGCGGTAGAGCATTATCCTGCTGAAATGTAGGGTTTCACAGGGATCGAATTAAGGGTAGAGCCACGGGTCGTAACACATCTGAAATTTAACATCCACTGTTCAAAGTGCCGTCAATGTGAACAAGAGGTGACCGACATGTGTAACCAATGGCACCCCATACCATCACGCCGGGTGATACGCCAGTATGGGGATGACGAATACACGCTTCCAATGTGCTTTCACCGCGATGTCGCCAAACACGCATGCAACCATCATGATGCTGTAAACAGAACCTGGATTTATCCGAGAAAATGACGTTTTTCCATTCGTGCACCCAGGTTCGTCGTTGAGTACACCATCGCAGGCGCTCCAGTCTGTGATGCAGCGTCAAGGGCAACCGCAGCCATGGTCTCCGAGCTGATAGTCCATGCTGCTGCAAACGTCGTCGAAGTGTTCGTGCTGATGGTTGTTGTCTTCGAAACGTCCCCATCTCAGGGATCGAGACGTGGCTGCACCATCCGTTACAGCCATGCGGATAAGATGCCTGTCATCTCTGCTGTTAGTGATACGAGGCCGTTGGGATCCAGCACGGCGTTCCGTATTACCCTCCTGAACGCACCGATTCCATATTCAGTCATTGCTTCTTGACCAACTTGAGCAGCAACAGCAAGATACGATAAACCGCAATCACGATAGGCTGCAATCCGACCTTTATCGAAGTCGGAAACGTGATGGACGCATTTCTCCTCCTTACACGAGGCTTCACAACAACGTTTCACCATGCAACGCCGGTCAACTGCTGTTTGTGTATGAGAAATCGGTTGGAAACTTTCCTCGTGTCAGCACGTTGTAGGTGTCGCCACCGGCGCCAACCTTGTGTGAATGCTCTGAAAAGCTAATCATGTGCGTACCACGGCATCTTCTTCCTGTCGGTTAAATTTCGCGTCTGTAGCACGTCATCTTCGTGGTGTAGCAATTTTAATGACCAGTAGTGTATTATGCACTGAAGAGCCAAATGAATTGGTATAGGCATGCGAATTCAAATACAGAGATATGTAAACAGGCATAAACGGTGCTACGGCCGGGTATGCCTATATAAGACATCAAGTGTCTAGCGCAGTTGTAGATCGGTTGTAGATGCTACAATGGCACATAATCAAGATTTAAGTGAGTTTGAACGTGGTGTTACAATCGGCGCAAGAGCGATGGGACACAGCATCTCCGAGGTAGTGGTGAAGTGGGGATTTTACCGTACAACCATTTCACGAGTGCACCGTGAATATCAGGAATCCGGTAAAACGTCAAATCCCCGATATCGCTGGAAAAAGATCCTGCAAGAACGGGACGAATGACGACTGAAGAGAATCGTTCAACGTGTGAGAAGTGCAACCCTTCCGCCTATTGCTGCAGATTTCAATGCTTGGCTGTCAACAAGTCTCAGCGTGCGAACGATTCAGCGAAACATCGTCGAAATGGACTTTTAGAGCCGAAGGCCCACTCGTGTACCCTTGATGACTGCACGACATGCCTCGCCTGGGCCCGTTAACACCGACGTTGGACTGTTGATGACTGGAAACATGTTGCCTGGTCGGACGAGTCTCGTTGCAGATTGTATCGAGCGGATGGACGTATACGGGTGTGGAAACAACCTCATGAATCGATGGACCCTGCACGTCAGCAGGAGGCTGTTCAAGCTTGTGGAGACTCTGTAATGGTGTGGGATGTGTGCAGTCGGAGTGATATGAGGCCCTTGATACATCTAGATACGACTCATGACAGGTGACACGTACGTAAGCTTCCTGACTGATCACCTGCAACCATTCACGTCTATTGTGCATTCCGACGGAATTGAGCAATTCCAGCAGGACTATGCGACGCCCTAAACGCCCAGAATTGCTACAGAATGGCTCCAGGAGTACTCTTCTGAGTTTCAACACTTCCACAGGCAACCAAATTCTTCTGACATGAACATTATTGAGCATATCTGGGATGCCTTGCAAAGTGCTGTTCAGAAGAGATCTCCACCCATTTGTACTCTTATGGATTTACGGACAGCCCTGGAGGATTTGTGGTGTCAATTTGCTGCAGCACTATTTCAGACATTAGTTGAGTCCATGCAACGTCGTGTTGCAGCACTTCTGCGCTCTCGCGGGGGCCGTACACGATATTAGGCAGGTGTACGAGTTTCTTTGGCTCTTTAGTATGTTACACTGGGTGCACATACCCGTGGCATACTGTCATGCGATACTGCAGTGCTCGTGTTATTCCGAATTACGATGCAACTTTCCTTCGGACATGTACGCATGGGTGTGGCTTTGAGTCGTGCTCGGACAGCCAAATGATAGGCGATCGCTCGCGTTTTACGGGAAATCCGAGTTCGAATCCTGATCCAGCACAAATTATCATGGTCGCCATTCCATCATACAGCTGATGGTTTTCTATATTCGCAATTGTGAATACATTTCATGCCTACTGTTATAATCTTCCTTGAACTGAATCACATCTATGCTCTCGTCGGCTCTAACAAATTTCACTTTTAAATTCATTTGCAAATCTAATCGGTCTGTCATCATACTTGAAGGAATGAGAAATAAGAAAGGTAGCTTCCTCGTTTGCGATGTTTTAGAATAATGCGTGTGAAGTGTGTATAAAAATATTGAATTAGACCAAACATACCAGACTGAAAGTCAATTGTGAAACAATATAAAATTATTTACAAAAATATAACGTCGATACTACTGTAGGGAAAGACAATAACGATGATAAACAATATCGCAGTGAAGAATAGGAGCCGGCAAGAGTGACCGAGAGGTTCTAGGCGCTTCAGTCTGGAACCGCGCGACCGCTACGGTCGCAGGTTCGAATCCTGCCTCGGGCATGTATGTGTGTGATGTCCTTAGGTTAGTTAGGTTGAAGTAGTCCTCAGTTCTAGGGGACTGATGACCTCAGAAGTTAGGTCTCATAGTGCTCAGAGCCATTGGAACCAAAGAATAGGATGAAGTAAAACATTTATATCTTTGTATAAGGATAGTAGATGGAAAAGATAAGTTATTACTCGTTCTTCTGCTGTTTCTGATTCTCATGCCGGCCGCTGGTTGCCGAGCGGTTCTAGGCGTTTCAGTCTGGAACCGCGCGACCGCTACGGTCGCAGGTTCGAATCCTGCCTCGGGTATGGATGTGTGTGATGTCCTTAGGTTAGTTAGGTTTAAGTAGTTCTAAGTTCTAGGGGACTGATGACCTCCGATGTTAAGTCCCATAGCGCTCAGAGCCTCGTCTGATTCTCATGTTACTATTGTTAGAAATATATTGTGTGTAGCGTTGAACGATAGCAGATGTTCTTTTTGTTCTTTCGACTAGACGATAAAAAAGGTGTGTATCAGGTTACTGATGGAAATATATGTGTAAAAGTCAGTTCATTGTGTTATTTCAAGAACATTCCAGCCACTCATCACAATGTTTTAATTGAAAAGAGAGAATAATTAGTATTTATCAGCTTTCAAGAAGACGAAAGCAGTATCGATGACTGGCAACAATTGGCCGCCATTACGCGGCGGACTTAATATTAACTTTTCTTACAGCTTTCCACAAGAGCAGAAGTGATAAAATCATTTTAAAACATTTTTTAATTTTAATCTGAATAGTTCCATAAGTTAATATTGCGAGAGTTCAAATACTTCCTGAGATACTATTTGTCGTAGATCTGTGAACTTTGGCCTTGACTGTATTTAGATGAAAACCAGTTATGATAATCTTGTAGGGAGCCTGGCTCTCATTTAAACTGAAACATACATTTATTTTATCCTCCTATACGTTACTCTGCTTCTGACGGTCTACCTACGTAAAGAAAATTATTAATGCTACCTCTTATCTTACGTAGTATCAAAAAGCATAAAACCAATATAGAATATTTAAAGAGAACCGTTAGATAGCTCATCCCACGGAGCTGAAGGTGTACGTCGTGGGCCACGACGTTGCTCGAGTCCACTGGCAACGTCTGACGGCCCCTCCCAGCTTCTCATCGAGAGAAGCGGTGACAGCTTCCTGCTCACTTTGCCGCAGGTTACGGACGCTAATTTGAAAGGCAGTGGCGCAACAGCAGTTTTCCTTGCTCTGACAGCGAATGTGAGGATTTTGTATAACATCCTTGTAGAAATATTCCTCGGGCTACGATAAATGATTGGCGGAATCTTCTTTCACTAGTGAACAACATGTTCTCCACAAAATAATGAGATGAAATTCTATCGCATAAATAGCAGGGGTGAACATATCAGTGTCAGCCGAAACTTCGTCGTTGTTTTTTTTGTGACTGAACATCAGCGTGAGACGGAAGACTCCATCGTCGTTTATTGCAGACTGCCCAGTAAACTTCAAACTTTTACCAATGAATATCTGCAGTCTTGCTTTACGCATCCGTACAACTTAAAACCACGCGTCTACCACACACAGCTGCCGTGTAGATTCCTTTTGTTTTGATAAAGATACATTGTCATATGCGCGCGTGTAGTAACTAAAATGAAATGGAAAATACTTTTGTCTGCAACGAAAACTTCAAGTTTTGCGTAACGAGTGAGTTGAATTGTATCTGCACCAAAGTATTAACAGGGCTCATGAATGGAACTGATTTTCCATGTTGAATACTTCGCGAACTTATCAGTGGATCGAGGTGGAATGACTGCCTCGTGCAGAGGATACGAAATGCTCGAATCCTGTATAGGTGATCGATGGGGATTTTAGATCTGGTGTTACTTTGTGTGTGGCTTATAAATGTAAAATTCGAGCTTAAGTGAATTTATTGTAAACGTATCAGAAACGTAATGCAGCAGAACAGTTAAGATTAGTGTGTGAATCGTACCTTCAATAAAAAAAAATAAATAAAAAAAAATTAAAAAATGGAAAGTGATTGAGGCTTCTATATAACTAGTGAGATAGTTTATTTATGAGATACCGGTTAACAAAATAAAACAACTATCATCGTAATATAGCGAAAAATCACTGACTGGAGAAGGGAATTACAGAGTATATGTGTCCAGAACATAAAAGAAGAGTTACTGCAAATTATAGACTATTAGTTAACAAAATCATGTAATCAGTTATTGAACATCATATTATTATGACATAGTTTGAAGTCTGCACTAAGTCATCAGATGACAATTTCGTTTTTTAATTCAGTACCATCACCGTCGTAAAATCAGTGATGTCGATAATTTTGTAGTTAATCTGTATTATCGTTAAGTATTATCGCCGAGAGCTCGGTATATGTCCTTCACATTCACCACCGTTTTACAGACTGTATTTTCTGGGTATGATTAACGTGTGCAAATCTGCCAATTGTACATAGTTACGAAGCAGATATGTTCTGATTTAAATGATGTAGTCATGTCCAGACAAAGAATAATACACTCTAAGACAAAAGGAAAAGAAAAAAAAACGACGCACCACGAAGGACTTGTCCGAATGGGACGAAACCGGTAAACTTGCTGCACATGTACAGACGAACAAATGATTACAATACCAGAAAGAAACAGATGATCTATTCGGTAGAGAGAACTTCAGAAGTTGAGCAAGTCAATAACTTGTCGATCCATCTCTGGCTCTTATGCAAGCACTTGTTCAGCTTTGGATTGATTCATAGAGTTGTTGGATACACCCACCTTGGCGATATCGTTTCAAGTTCTGTCCGATTTGGCCGGCCGGAATGGCCGAGCGGTTAAAGGCGCTACAGTCTGGAACCGCACGACCGCTACGGTCGCAGGTTCGAATCCTGCCTCGGGCATGGATGTGTGTGATGTCCTTAGGTTAGTTAGGTTTAAGTAGTTCTAAGTTCTAGGGGACTTATGACCACAGCAGTTGAGTCCCATAGTGCTCAGAGCCATGTGAACCATTTGAACCATCTGTCCGATTTGGGTGTTAAAATTCGAAACGGTTGGTGGTCTCTGCCCATAATACTCAAAATGTTCTCAACTTTGATGGCCAACGTAGGGTTTGACAAGCACAAACACAAGCCGCAGAAACTCGCGCATTTTGTGGGCGGGCAGTATCTTGCTGAAGTGTAAGCCCAGGATGACTTGCCATGAAGTGCAACAAAACGGGGCGTAGAATATCGTCGATGTACCGCTGTGCAGTGAGGGTGCTGCAGATGGCAACCAAAGGGTTCCGGCTATGAAAAGAAATGGCTCCCTAGCCCATCACTCCTGGTTGTCGGGCTGTATGGCCGGCGAGTCAGGTTGATGTCCCATCGCTGGTCGGGGCGATTCCGGACACGTCTTCGCGGTCTGGAATCTCATTGACTAGAGTAGAATAGTCTTCAGTGATGAGTCCCGCTTCGAACTCAGCCCCGATGATCAGCGAAGACGTCGACGATTTTCTACACCCCGTTTTGTTGCCCTTCATGGCAAGTCATCCTGGGATTACATTTGAACAATATAGTGCCCGCTTGCACACGGCGGAAGTTTCTACCGCCGCACACTACACTACTACAAAGAGAAGCGGTAGTGTAACATTACGTATACTTAACTAAGAGTATTGGTGAAGCGATTAGTAATTAGATTTAGCTATTAACAGTATAATTACAGATGTGTAATTAATTCAGACCGTGGTGCCAAAGTACCCTGGCCGATTACAAACGATGACCTCGCCACATTAAATACATTTCGTAATAATTCACTGGATGTGTAGGTAGAACACTTAAAGCAGCTACTCACAGAGGTCCATATTGGGCTGTAGATATCGTAGGGCAGTGAAATCTGGTAGATATTCTAGTGCGTTATAGCAGAATCGATTAACGCTGGAAAAATTAGTTCTAATTTTGGCCACCAGTCGCAAATCTGTAGCGTGAATGGTAGAAAAACATATAGAAATGTTTCCATGTGTAACGGATTTGGAAAGGGACTTGGGCAGAAAAGATCCAACAACTGAGAAAAGCATAATGTTGATCTTATTATTGACCGCTTCTTGCACAATGTATTCAATATGAGCACCGGATAAGTCGACGAATTGCTGTACAGCGCCGGATCTGCACGTGGTGGCCAAATTATTTGCAGCGTAAATCGATTCCTTATTAACGCATCAGTATGTCTGTCAAGTTTCGCTGCCATACGATGATTACAGCCCACACTGGATCTCCTTAATCACAAATGCCTGGTACAGCAAGCAAAAGTAGCATCATTTAGATTTTAGGTTAACTGTGCATCATTTGGATACTTTTTTTAATTTCTGTTCATTCCTCACCCAAAGACACGTGCTGTAAAGTACCAAAATTATTAGTGTTTGACGCGCTTATTTGCTTTGAATATCCGACTGATCATGTAACAGGCGATAGGAAAAGTACACACAACATGTGGGCAGGGTGGGTTCTTCTTTGGTTCGGGTATGAGGTAGAATGAAACAGCATTTTTACATAAGATAACTTTTATTGAAAGTTTTGTACAACGGTTTCATTACTGGATTGTTCTGGCTGGGAGAGCGGCAGCTGTGTCGTTTGCAAAGCCTCTGCTGCGTGAGCGGCGGCGTCTGATTACGCCTGGCGGTGTGTATCTCGTGTCGCCGTTTCGTCCAGTTGACTGGAGACGCGCATCGTGTGGTGGCCCGTTTAATTATTGAGATCGAAGTCGTGAATCGGATGGTGATACCTTGGATGTGGCGTCCTAGTGTTTCTCTTCTCTAAGCGGCCGCGTGTGTCAGTGTTGTGCGTCGGCCAGCGGAGCGACGCGGTGGGGGAAGGCCAGTGTCCTGGACTTGAACAACGGACTCCAGTTTGCCAGTCTTTGGCTGTCAGATCTTCATCACCAGCTCACAGGTGACTGCTGATGTGAGGCCGTCTCCTTCTCGTCCTCACGAGTCACCCTGGAACGTAAAAATCAGTCTTCAAATACCTTTTAACTTCTGTCTTCTGGCGGCGAGGCTGCTGCTTGCTATTCCATTACAGCGGCGGACTTGGTGCTTCTGTTTACGATGTAGTCTCTTCCTGCATGACGGTCATCAGCACCGAAACTGAACTGAAAACTACTGTCGGGCCCACTGCGTCTCACGTATTTATTTACTTCAGTTCACTGGAGGTGAACGACTTCACGGTCATTGCCTCGTCGGTCACGTTGAAAAGTTCCTCGAAGAATCTTCTTAACTTCAGTCATTGGCTCTTGGAATGTAGGCGAGGGCCTTTGATCACATGAGAGCCGGTCGGGCGATGCCCTGACGACTGAATCGACAGCCTCCGCTTATGTGGGGAGGGCGATGGCTTTTCCTGAACATGCTGACTTTACGGTCATTGTCTCTTCTGCTCTGCCCGCTGTTTGCCAGTGTGTAACTAAACTAAGTTTTTCATTTATTTTCTAATTTCTACTTCACTTCACATTGATTTCACTAATTTATTTACCTATCTTAAGTACTACTCAACAGTAGCACGTCAAGTCACTGGAAGAGGTAGGTCAGAAGTGGTCGGTGGTGAGCCTTCAGGTTGAGACATTCTGGGGTGGTATCCTCTCTGCGAGTCAGAGTATGCTGTTTGAGGGTGATGGACCTTGTTGATGGGCCATAGCACTTACAACTTTTCATGTGAATGTGAATCGTGAATGACAGGAAGGAACTGATGCAGTACACTGGTAAGCCAGAACATTACGACCACTTCCCACCGCGACGTTGGATGCCGTCTGGTAGTGTTGCGGGCACGTGACGCGGTGCAGACATGGACGGGGGATCACCCTAGCGAAGATATGGGCTGCAAATGGGGAAATCCATTCAGATACGCGACTTCGATAAAGGTCAGATTATTATTATTCACAGCCAGTGTACAAGTGTCTCGAAAACGGCGAAGCTGGTTAGTGTTGACGTGCTACTGTCGTGAGCATCTACAGAAAGAGGTAGAAGGACAATGAAACTACCACTAGGCGATAAATGGTTGGACGTCCGCGACTCTTCACATAACGTGGGATTCTGGGGCTTATCTGCTCTGTAAAGTAGGACAGATTATGTTCTGTGGCATTTCTGGAGAAAGAGCACAATGCAGGTGCTCGCGCAAATGTTTCGGAGCACACCGCTCATCGTACATTGTTCAACATGGAGCTCCACAGCCGACCACTCCGACGTGTTCACATGTTGGCTCAACGACATCGAAATTTACGATTGCAGTTCGCACGGGACCATCGGGATTCGACCGTGATCAATGGAAACGTGTCGGCTCATCGGGTGATTCACATTTTTGCTACAGTAGGTCGATGGTCGTCTCCACGAATGATACCATAGTTGTGAAAGGCGGCGCGTAAGGTGCAGAACGCCATGGACGTAGGTTGATGGGAGCAGTGTTATGCTATGGTAGATATTCTCCTGCGCTTGGATGGTACTTGTGGTAGTAACACAGTGGCGAATCACCTGCATCCCTTCATGCTTGGTGCCTTCCCCGAAGGTGATGTCATCTTTGATAAGTATAATTGTGCGTGTCTCAGAGCCAGAACCGTGTTACATGGATCGAGGAGCATTATAGCGAACTCACGTTGATGTCTTGGTGACGAAATTCATCTGATGTAAATCCTATGTAGCACATCTGAGTCGCTATATGGCGCTGTTACCGCGTACGCCAATCAGCCGCCCGTTAATTACACGAATTCCATGACCTGTGCATAGACGTCTAATACGTCCAAAAACCTACCAACAAATTGTCGGATCCATGATACACAAAATAAGTGATGTATTGCGTTACAAAGAAGGACAAACAAGCTATTAAGCTCAAAAAAGTGGTTCAGATGACTCTAACCACTATGAGACTTAACATCTGAGGTCATCAGTCCCCTAGACCTAGAACTACTTAAACCTAACGAACCTAAGGACATCACATACATCCATGCCCAAGGCAGAATTCGAACCTGCGACCGTAGTAGCAGCGTGGTTCCGGGCTGAAACGCCTAGAACCGCTCGGCCACAGCGGCCGGCAGCTATTAAGCAGGTGGTCATAATGTTCTGGCTCATCAGTGTTTATTCGGCGAGCTTTACCATTGGTTTACGGAGCTGCTGTAACCGGCAGGTGTGTAGCATAAAAATAAAAAAAATGGCTCTGAGCACTATGGGACTTAACATCTATGGTCATCAGTCCCCCTAGAACTTAGAAATACTTAAACCTAACTAACCTAAGGACATCACACAACACCCAGTCGCATAAATATAAGCTCAAGTTTAAATTTCAACACTTCAGTGTGGACTACAATACTGATGGCGTTGTTAAGTCAACCTTCTCACATAAACGTTAGTTTTTGTTGGAGCATCTAGACACAGCTGCTCACTACGGTAGGTTTCTAGTACGACGTGTGTACAGTCTCCCCCTAGGCAACGAAGAAGATCCGAACCATGTGAGTCTCTAATTTTTAGGAATCTACGTGGGGTAAGCAGTTGCATCACGCTTAATACGTGCCGTGGGACACGTGAACAGCGTTAGTAGCAAGAAAAGACAGAACGGTCGTAGACTGAATGTTTGAAACATCATTTCCAAAACAGCAACAGTAAGGCATTAGAAACAACTATTAAAATAATTCTCACGCAAACCGGGCCGGAGGCAGTCTCATGTTCGAAACGCCTCAAAAGTCCGGCCCCGGTAGCTGAGTGGTCAGCGTGACGGAGTGTCAATCCTAAGGTCCCGGGTTCGATTCCCGGCTGGGTCGGAGATTTTCTCCGCTCAGGGACTGGGTGTTGTGTTGTCCTAATCATTATCATTTCATCCCCATCGACGCGCAGGTCGCCGAAGTGGCGTCAAATCGAAAGACCTGCACCAGGCGAACGGTCTACCCGCCGGGAGGCCTTAGCCACACGACGTTTCAACGCCTCAAAAGAAACGTTCGGGGACATAATAAATGTATGGTACTCAGAAAGGCTAAGAATGCAATAGTTTTTATTCCTTCAAATGACAATACTCTCTTGAGAGCAATAAATACCTTACAAGGAAAATTCACTAAACTTCACTAAAACCAAAGTCGAGATCGCAATAACCCTTTTTTATTAATGCCCGTTTCGGCTTATTTTAAACCATCTTCAGTTTTTTTGGGCCCTCTGTGGCTGGTGCTGGCGGCTCTTCGGTTTTTCACGTGATGCCACGACCGTCCACAGTGTGCTAACGTGGTATCACATGAGAAACAGAGGAGCCTCCAGCACGAGCCATAGGGAGCCCAAAAAAATCTGAGGGTGGATTTAACATAAGCCGAAACGACTCACAATAAACAAACGTTATTGCGACTTTCACTGTTGTTTTAAGCATGTATAGCAGCAGCTCGCTGCCCTCCATGGACAATGTTGTCTAAATTTATGCAAACCTTATTAAAGTTTTGCTAGTGTTTTTAATCTTTGATTATACCAAGAACGTATGTAATTTCTCAGACAGAGTGTAACACAGACTCGAAATATTATAAATAGATTCGTCATAATAATTATTCACTAAAGTAGTTAATTATTTAACGTCCCGTCGACGACGAGTTATTGGAAAGAAAGTCTTTAAATGTGATTGGGTAATTATGGGGAATGAAATGTGTCGTATTCTTTCCAAATGGAACTATACCAACATTTGTCTTAAGCAATTTACCGAAACTAAAGATATTAAAATCTAGACAGTTGGACGTGCATTTGAAACCAATCCTCCTGAGCACAAGTTCATTTGCGCGAACACCCTGTAATTAAGTACATCTGAGAGGGTGAAATCTGCAATTATTCAAAGACGTATAAATCACTATAATGATTTTTGTGGAATTCCAACACTGGGTTTGACAGAAGGACCAACAATTTAATTTAGTCGTACTATTTCCATAGTTTTCTGTATTAGTTGAGTTCACATTTGAGTTACTGGTGTTTAGTTTCCTACGTATTCGAACATTTCCAAACCAATAACTGAGTCGTCCGCATGTGGTTAATGATATTAATTTCATAGTATAACATTATACATTTTGAGCTGCTCTGTTTGTGAACTCAGTTTATAGTGGTTTGTAGCATTAAGGGCGCAGAAAGTTCAAATGTGAACTATTGAGAACATTTTGAAATCTGTAAATATTATATTATGCGATTATTTTACTAATCACATAAGAACAACTCATATAATGCTTTCAGAATGAGCAAATACTTTGGACCCTAGTCACCATTAATTTAATTGTGAACACTGGTCGGATACATCCTTGCGAACCGTAGCGAACTGTGTAATGCTTTCAAATTACGCACGCTACAAGCTTACTCGTTCAAAGGATTTTAATACAGTTCAGCCAATGAGTGATTCTGGTTTGTCTATTTCACATGTTGGTGTATTCTGTGTCATTTGCAATGCAAATTTAAAATACTGAAGACTGTCGGTAGAGCACTTGCCCGCGAAATGCAAAGGTCCCGAATTCCAGTCTCGGTCCAACACACAGTTTTAAATCTGCCGGGAAGTTTCACCGAAGGCTGTGTCATTCAAATGAAGATCTTCGCGATTTGTCTTTTAAATGGTCACGCTTTTCGAGCAGTAGAGTGATCTTAGCAGGATATGAAGTGAAACTGATACTTCATCGTGTGTCATATCTGGAGCAGCACTGCTACACTTCCAACGGCAGTAGGTTGCACGTAGCTTGTTAACAGTGAATGGGGTGTTAGAACTTTGACGAAAACAGAAACTGATAGGGATTCGCAGAAGTTTCAGCGGATTCCTTTTGCTTCTCCTGTTCGTGCTTTTACCGGACTGAAAAGTAAATAGGGTAGAAAGCTATTTCTCTGAGAGAGACGGAAAGGAAGTATGAAGAAGCCGCTTTTGCCAATCCATCGAGTGCCTGACAGAAGTCGAAATTCTATGAGTCATATTTTCCGATACACATTCCACTTTTTCACTTCGCCCTACTTTGCTAGAATCTACCAATACCCTGACTTGAATTAGGTACATCTGATGTTACGGTTCCGTATCATTTCATGTATTATTTCCATTTTATTGATTAACGTAAATGTTTTGAATGGTACGTCGTTCTGGAAAGAAAATAGCGTCTCATTTTTTTGTACAGAGTGGGGCATTTTAACTTGCGCATAGGATAATAAAGCTTTTCTTTCCAAAAGAACCCTCCAATTTTGCAGGAGTCTAACGTCCACATGCATGCACAGACTACCTCAAGGTATTCCGTACAACTGCGTCTAGGATCAAATCGTTCACGTACCTTTCAGAATTTTCAGTGTGCTGTCCACAGCGCACACGATAAAGAAGCATACGATAGTCAAACTCGTCCCATATTTTATGAGCTTGTCCGGAGATAAGGCGTTCACTACTGTTGCTGTACAGCGTCTGAGTTCAGACAAATGTTGTGGAAGGGAGTCACAGAAACAGAGTCCTTCATAAAACCCGCAAAAATCACTTATCTTGAGATACGGCAATCTTAGAAAACAATGGTGCAACATAAGATCCGCACACCCCTAGCCGTCAAACCGTCTCTGAGGGGGCACATTGTTAGTATATGTTCTCATGTGAATATGTCAATGTAGTGGTGCTCCATATTCTTAGCAGATTTCTCCGTGCCATGTCTCTTTATGAACTACGTTTGCGCCTCACACTACATTTTGCGTGTGCAAAGAGGGTAAATTTGAACCTCTGTATCTCTGAGACGGATAAACATACGAGGAATATTTGCAAAGTCGTTCGAGAGCAAGAACATATGAATATATCGTAAGAATTACAGCCATTTGCTGCACATAATAGCTTCAGAACCCGCAGGGGGGTTTTGGAACCCAAAAATCCGGTGTTTCTCGATAATGGATGAAGATTTTTGAAACAGAGGAAATGGTTCTTCCATATAAATGCGTAGGGAATATACCGCTAAAATTTGAACGATTTGCTAAGGTTATTTCTCATTTAGATTTCACGTAACACCAGATTTTACGTGTTGGAGTAGGGTAACTCTAAACCAATGTATCTTGGAAATGGAAAAAGATATCAAGAAAAATTTCAACGATGTTCGAGATCGGGATCATAAGAATATATCGAAAAATTTTCAGCAATTTTCTCTGCATAGCCGTCTAGGAATCCTCAGCTGGGGTTTGATCCGCTGGTGACAGCGAAACTGTAGTAAGAAATACTTTTTTTCTGAGGTTTTACGAGGAGCCGTCCGTGATCTGATCTTGCCTCCATAAGTCCCATCAAGCCCAACGTCGACCACATCAAATGCAAAAAGAACCAACCGATTTGTCCATTTGCCCAAGCAGGGGGGAGTGTGGACTATTCATACTTTGACCCTGGACTGTAGGGCAATGACAGTAAGATGATCCTTCTGTTGGGTATATAAACGGTTCCTTGCCCAACCGTTATTTTTTTTTTCATGTCAATTATAATTTAAGAAAGTTTCATTTCGTACAATAATTTCTTGATTTGTGTTAAGCTTAACCAAATCCTTCTCACAGTTTTACAAGCATAATTCGATTCACAAACGTACTTATACCCTCCAAAAATCTTCAACTTATACATTAAAACTTTACAAACAATTTTTAAACTATTCGTGAGTTTTACAAAAATATTAAATTTCGAATCCTACTAATTACCTTGCAAATTTTTAATTAACATCAGTGAATTGCTAAACCCATTTTTACGTATATATACCCTATATTTTAACAAACACATTACACGCTAGAATCTTAACCTCCCAAGAAAATGTTAACATATGGTTTTCTTAACTTAGACATGTTGAAAATATGAAATACAAGGAAATATTATTGATGTGTCAAGGTTAAAGTTTAAAAGCATTCTTAATAAAGATCTGTTTCTGACTCACAAGGTTATTCAAAAATTAAATATTTTTAAACAACAATAAACGTCGTGTGTTTGTAAAATTTTTCTTTTTTTTCAGTTTAATCGGATACTAGTCTGTCACAGACAGTCCTTTCTCCTATATCTGCAATGTGGTCTATTGAATTCGTCACTCTCCTTTTCATGTGCCTCGACATGTCTCCACTGAGCATGGAATGACAGTTAGCAATGTGCCTCAACGTGTCTCCACTGAGCATGGAGTGACGGTCGGCAGAGAGAAAGGTTGCTGAAGGTATGAGCGTTTCGTGAATGCTTGGTTGCATAAGTTCCATTCCACATGTCCCCATGGCGAAATTGTATTAGAGATCTATTCTTGGCAGTATAAAAACGCGTCTTCGTCATTCCTCGAATCATTATGCCAATTCATCGTTGGTCAATTCGTTCCCTGTTTTCAGTACGAGTAGTCATCTCCCATCTCTCGGTGTGACATCCGAAAGTATTGTAATTTGCCATAAGGAATATCGGATATTTGGACTGCTATATCAGTTAAAATTGGATTCTTTGTAGGTAGGTAAATGCAATAATGGTATTGTATGGGATGGGATTTGGAAAGGTTTCTTGATCTCTTCTGGTCCAGGCTCTTCTTTCTTCCAAATCTTCTGCCTTCTATCTTCTGTTCTTGTTGCATCTTGTTGTTTTCTCACTTGTGTCTTCATTCTTCTCTGGACCGGGAATTGGGACTGAAGACCTGTTTTACCTCGTTATTGTTTAATCTGTTCTTATGGTGTTTTCTTTCAAATCGTTCTGTATCCTTTATTGTGTCAGATTGTTCATCAGCATAGCTTGGACAGCCTCCTATGAGTGTTCAGTGAATTCTGCTGTTGATGAATTCCGTATGGTGTAAATGGCTCTGAGCACTATGGGACTTAACTTCTGAGGTCATCAGTCGCGAATTCCGTACGGTATGATAACAGTTTCCGCCATTCTGAACCTCGAGTTACAGAAATGCGCCTCTTCTTATTCCAGTGAATTTAAGCACCCGATCGTCCTTGATGTGATATATCCATCTCCATTCCAGTTCGGCGGACATCCATCATCTCTTTTTATGCTGCTCTAAAGAGTTTGCGATAGAAGTGCTAAGTACCGTACACTTTCGCAGAACAGTTGTTATAACGACTGAATGTGGCTTTCACATGAATGAAGCTCACGACATGGTACATGGTGATCGTATCCAGGATGCGTTGTAGATCTCCAAAGTTTTCCACAGAGGTGTTATCCTCTTGGACTGTTGCTTCCATCAAGGCACCTTCTTTCGTCATCTCGTAAGCTGACGTACCAAGCACTCACACTCTGTGTCCCTTCCTCTCACACCTAACCGTTCTGCTCAGTTTTGCTGTCGATAGGGCCGCAATAATGCTGCATCATGCTTTACGACGTCGTGTATCATACAATACTGTCCAAACTTTCGTCTATCTCACTTTTCTTATATCCTCACACATTCTCTAATTTACATTATATTATTACCTATCTTATCATAACCCTTACTCCCTTAAAATATGTTACAGGCTTTACAAACACTAAATTGTTAAGAAACTTCACAAAAGTTGTTATTTAAACTATACAAAAATTTTTCCTATGACCCTTTTATTACTTTACGTCTTTTATCCCCATTCTATGTAAACATTTTATTAGTATTCTTTGATTTAACGAAGGCTTTTGACTGTGTTGACCACAAAATATTACTGCAGAAGTTGGAACATTATGGAGTAAGGGGAGTAGCTTACAATTGGTTCGCCTCCTACTTTAAGAACAGAAAGCAGAAGGTAATCCTCCGCAATATTGAGAGTGGTAATGATGTTCAGTCCCAATGGGGCACTGTTAAATGGGGCGTTCCCCAAGGGTCGGTGCTGGGGCCACTGCTGTTCCTTATTTATGTAAATGATATGCCTTCTAGTATTACAGGTGATTCAAAAATATTTCTGTTTGCTGATGACACCACCTTGGTAGTGAAGGATCTTGTGTGTAATATTGAAACATTATCAAATAATGTAGTTCATGAAGTAAGTTCGTGGCTTGTGGAAAATAATTTGATGCTAAATCACAGTAAGACTCAGTTTTTACAGTTTCTAACCCACAATTCAACAAGAACTGACATTTTAATCAGACAGAATGGGCATGTTATAAGCGAGACGGAACAGTTCAAGTTCCTAGGCGTACGGATAGATAGTAAGCTGTTGTGGAAAGCCCATGTTCAGGATCTTGTTCAGAAACTAAATGCCGCTTTATTTACCATTAGAACAGTATCTGAAATAAGTGACATTTCAACACGAAAAGTAGTATACTTCGCATATTTTCATACGCTTATGTCATATGGTATTATTTTTTGGGGTAATTCTTCTGATTCAAAAAGGGTATTTTTGGCTCAAAAACGGGCTGTTCGAGCTATGTATGGTGTAAGTTCGAAAACCTCTTGTCGACCCCTATTCAATAGTCTGGGAATTTTGACATTGCCCTCACAGTATGTATTTTCTTTAATGTCGTTTGTTGTTAGCAATATTAGCTTATTCCCAAGAGTTAGCAGCTTTCACTCAGTTAATACTAGGCAGAAATCAAATCTGCATGTGGAATGCACTTCCTTGACTCTTGTGCAGAAAGGAGTGCAGTATTCTGCTGCATCCATTTTCAATAAGCTACCACAAGAACTCAAAAATCTTAGCAGTAGCCCAAACACTTTTAAGTCTAAACTGAAGAGTTTCCTCATGGCTCACTCCTTCTATTCTGTCGAGGAGCTCCTGGAAGAGATAAAAAATTAAGCAAATTCCAGTGTTACATTCTTGATTTTCTTTATTTAAACTAACGACTTGTTTCATTTTATCTGTTTCTACAATCGTGTTATAATTTCATGTATTGACTCGTTCCATGACCATGGAGACTTCTCCTAAATGTGGTCCCACGGAACAATAAATAAATAAATAAATAAATAAATAAAATAAATAAGTATAAATATCATGGTTTCCTCATCTTCATAACGATGGATAGTAAGAGTGAAATTGATGGTGATGGAAGGTTAGTGTGTTAGGAAGCTCTTTTTCCTTTCATTTTTCTAACTATAGGTTACCACCATAGTTTCTGGGACCAAAACCATTATTGTAATTCCGCGGCTCACCAAAACTATAGTTATTGTTTGACCTCTGTGAGTTGCCAAAACCACAGCCATTGTTATTCCATGGGCGATTACTATTCTTTCCAAAACGATCACCTTTCCCAACATTATTATTGCCATTGTACGCATTATTAAAGGTCAATCGGTTGCTATTATTCCCCCTACTATTGGTTTCTCTCACTGCACGTTGTTTCTTCGCGTCATCTTCTCTGAAGATGAATTCAATTTCTCTTAACATCCATTTAAATGCCTGTATATTATCTTCTCCTCTGCCAAGCAACGATTGCTGATAACGCAACGGTAACTTCATTGTGCACATACGAATCAGTTCCCAATCACTGTACGGATTGTCTAAACACTGACTCTTCTTTGTCATTTTTTTCAAAAAATCTAACTGGCTGCTTTTCTCCCGAATTTCCGGATGACTCCTTCTGTAACAATTCATATTTTATCCTATTTTGGGTTTCCATGGACCAGTATCGCTCCAAGAATGCAGAATTAAATTGTTCATACGATTGACAGTTTGCAGCGTCTCTTTGCATGGTTTCCGCTATCGCGCCTTGGAAATATGACCACAAAGGAAGTCAAGTTTATGGCTAAGTGGAGAATGTTCTGGTATACCGATCTGAAATTGATGTATAAATGTGCACGGGTGTAAGCCGTTCCCGCTTTCTTTGTATTGTTGAAATTTTCTGACTGTCAAAAAGTGATCATTGTCAAATTTTTCTATTGCACCATATGGCGTTTGTGTTTTCGCAACATTTTCCGCTCCCTTCAAGTGCCTCATGTTTTCCCTTATTCGTTCTACCACATTTGGATCCTGAGATGACATATTTGAGTCCCATCTAGCATCGCATCAACGCAGTGCTGTGCAATAATGTAAACACCGTTCCTCGTGTATCGGACTGAAATATACGTTTAAATTTCCCCTTACTGGATCAGTGTTTTGTGTTTGTACTTGACTCATATTGACCTGCGGTATATGACCTGTTGTACTGTAACTCGTAAATTGAGAAATTGGTGCATGTGTCGCCGTAACTTGCTCTGTTATCGCGTCATTCGCGTACGTTCGGAGGGTCGGGTGCCGCTCTGTTGGAATGCGCGCAGCTACCGCTTCTCGCATCATTGTCTGCTGTGAATGCACATTACCGACCTCGCTCACCTGTCTCAATTGTTCTCCTCCCGTTTGCTTCTGTTTCTGATCGGAATATACTGACGATAACTCTTGTGGATATTAAAGTGGAATCTCATGACTTTTTTGTGTTTTAGCAACTGCCACGGAAGATTGCATAACTGACTTGGTTACCCCTGGATTTCTTTCCACCACTACGTCGGATGATACTACCGATTCCATCGTCTCACTACTGCTTTCTGTACGGTTCTCGATACACTGCTTCAGTTCTGTACGAAGCTGTACATACTGCTGCTGATTTTTCGTACCGATATTTACAATGCGCGTATCGAATCTTATTAACGCGGCTCGCGTGACACGTTTTCTGACATTGAGTTCTTCCACGATTTGTTGTGGCTTACCAGACGCCTTACGTGCTAAATTATCAACTCGTTGGTTAATATTAGACACTGCATCCTGCACCTGGTCAGTGTCACAACGCACCTTTTTCTGGTCAGCCATTAGCGATTGAATTAGTTCGCGCGAGTCTCTCGCTTCTTTCCGGATTTCAATAAACTGTTCATTAACTTCCGTTCGCAACTTTTGATGGTCTTTGCAGACTTTTTCGAATCCTGCTTTGGTTTCAAGTTTGAAATCACCTGAAGCAGCATTTGTGGCAATAACCCTGCATTTGTTGCTGTTTTTAAGTCTGTTAACGATGCATTTGTCGTTTCACTTGTTTGCTTAACAACAATAGTGAGTTGCTTCAACATTGCGAAAACACTTTCCGACTCTTCGCCATCGTCACCTGTCACCCTTCGGTGTAAATTTTGCCGTTCGCGTCTTTCACGTGACGTCTCATTTACTTCAGTGCATAGTGCTGACGTACTTACACACATTCTTTCTGTGGGAAACTGTCCCGCTTGATTCCGAATTCAACGTACCGAAGTTGCTTGTTATCTAATTCTACTTCTGACCCACTAGATCCGTCATTTTTTCGGTTTTATGCGGTGTCAGACTGCGATGCCAATCGCGAAACCGCCACCATTCTCTCCGCATTGTCACTTCGTTCGCTTTCGTGACTTGCGTTCGATATTTTTTGTTCTACGTCAATTTCTATCCTATCAAGATCTTCAGTTTGCCCTGTATGCGACGTTCTCCGTCCTTCCGCCATCTCCGATCGACTAACTAACCTCTGTCCTTCTCGATTTGCGCGAGCCTGAGCTCTGGTCAACATGATGTTATATGACCTGACACGTCTCCAAAATATCATAGAAAGTTTCTTAAGCTATAAACACATCATTAGCAACGCCATTCACTGTTTGTGGATATTGAAACCAATTCAACAACGCCGTGAATAGCTTCGCGCGTCCCAGCAACGTCATGCACAAACTACTTCTACACAAAACACAAAACTTTATTTTTACTCGTTAATACAACTTTTTCTACTCTGTGGATCACACATTTACATTATTCTGACCACTATGCAGACACATACATTAAGTAACCTTGCCACAAAATTTTTTTTTCTTATACTAAACTTTAATTACTCTTTCTAATTTAACTAAATTCCATCCTGGCAGACCAATTGCCATCCTGGCAGGGTCACCATTATCTGACACTCCACCCCCTTTCTCTTTCGTCAGACTTTAGTAAAACACCCTTTGAGTGCGTTAGCGTCTATAGAATAAATGACTGGGGCAAGGAGTGGACCCTTATTCTATGAGAGAGCACAACAGTGTTTAGCTGTACGCAAACAGCTTTTAATTCAGCATCACTGTCAAATAAATACACGAATTTACTTATGTTGTTTATGACAATGTTAGGACAGTTGTCAAGATAACGCATTTCGTACTGTTTAATTGAAATAACTCTAATTTCAACAATATCAGATTTTAACCAGAAGGTTCTTTTCAAAATTATTCTTACTACTACATCATGGAGTTGGTCAATATTACGACAAATCATCTGATTTTGGTTCTACGTTCGGTACTATTTAGGATGACAGTCAAATCTACGGAGGATGGTTAGTTTTTGTGACAAAATGAGTAAAAGGTTACTCAAGGTTGCTCGAGTTCTCAGTGAACGCAAGCTGGTGAACCAACAAGTTTACGACTCTGGTCGCGGTATTTACCTTAGCTGCGATGAGCTGTCAGCTGCATGGCTGCTCTCGTACCCTGAAACTCCTATAAAAGCTAATCAAAACCATTGCTAATTTTATCAGCAGAAACTCTACTAGGTTTCTCAGTAGGCGAGAAAACATGCACTCATCCCTAGTCTTGAAATATGGCAATATGCACGCGCATAGATGGAGCGAGCATATTACACTGCCCCCTCAGTTCTCACAAGAACAATTAACTATCTGGCTGTTTCATTTCTCTACTGTTGGACCTCAACGACGCTACAGCTAATATCTAACTGAATGTCAGCCGAAGGCAACGTAATGTTCACTCAAAACTCCTCCTTTGCACTGTTCTGCACTTGACCCTGTTTCAGAGGAGAGCCCCGAAATTTTCGGCCTTGTGTCCGTCGTAGCAAAACTGTCCCCCACCTGGGTGCTTTCGTGCTCCACGTCATAGATTTTTCTGACCAATAGGACTGTTCCTTTTATTTAGTGGAAACTATGTCTGCCAATCGCAAAGGGCCTGCCATCAAACTGCGTCAAAATTTCGGCATTTTACTACTTCCTAGCTCCTGTCAGCCAACTGGACATTTTGTGCCCACTCCAGATGCCTAAAAGTTACACACGTACATCATGAGTGTACCATGCGCAGTTCAGATGATCGACTGCGTCATCGGTTTGTTTGTATCCATCTGTAAATTTCCCAATGCAGTTTTCTAAAGATTCTTTCCGTACCACTCCAGTGGCCTGCTACTTGCCCTCCTGGATGAGTCACCTTTCCCGTTCATTGCCCCTTGCTGCAGGTTGCTTTAAGAGCATTGCATTGTATTGACGTCATACCTCACATCTGCTTCCAGACGAAATGTTTCCTCCAGCAGCTTGTTTCACCTCTTGCTCAATGATATGCAGGATTTAGGTTTGGTGTGTTAATACCGTTGATTGAGTGTAACCCCTTTGCATTGTGTACTTTACATTTTAATAGGCAACTCTGGTCATTTTCGCTGAAGTATGTCAGGTGACATTTTGACCTTCCTGTTACGATGTATACAAACTCTGATGTAAAGTGCAAAATAGACATTCATTTAATCTGCCACCTTACAGTGTCTGTGACCGGTAACCACCGTCGGACACATATCGCTGCCCCACATCCGTCCCGATTGCCAGCAGGGTGGTACAAGTCGTATCCATAAATATCTGGAATAGTGCGATATGTACCTCTTGTAATATGCAACGTCGACATATGACATGCTACTGATGTCTCTGAGTACTTGTATCTTCAATGGACTGCAAATCATATCGATATTGATTGTGGCCACTCTGTACACTTGTCGTGGGGTCGCTGAAAGTTGATTCACCATTGCTGCAAGAGGAAGTGGGTATAGTCAATGGGTGACATTACCTCATCCCATCTGACTGCAGGGAGCTCACTTGTAAGACATTTGTGGGTGGGCCTAACTGGCGGCATCGACCCAGTGCTATCACCGACATGTCTTCTTGATTGTCTCCTCGTGCCATTGTGACATGGAAGTGTTTGGTGTCCATACAGTCTTCCTCTGTGAGGGAGTGGTTGTACGATGACAGCTGGGAGACAACTGTCACCCCTGATGCATTATTCGTTACACCGCCAACAGAGGGGATGGACGCTGTCATGATCGTTGTACAAGGTTGTCTGTCATTGTTACTGTCAGCTGACATTGGGAATGGTTCGGACACCCATTCCGCTTGATCGATGGTCACAGTGCCTATGTTGCCATCTGCATGGCAGAAGCAGAGTACTTGACTTGTCTCTCTGATGATCTTGTTGCACGTGGCATCAATAATAATCTTCACGCACACTGTGCTGCCGACGATGGAAATATGTATGCCTGTGATGTCCGATGCTGGTATATTTACCTCGTCTCTTAAGAACTGTTCCACATCGAGTGCTTTGGACCGTGCAAAGTCGGGGATAAAGGTAACTCTTAGTGTGGCTTTACGATATTGGTTCACCATGTGGTCTTGCTGGTATGCCATTGCTCGTGTAACGGCCGATATCAACACAAACACAGGCAAGCGTTGCCCTGCGTGCAGAACACAGGCACAGGTCTGCACTCTAGCCCTGTCTAAGGCAGACTGTTTGGTTATTCATGCATGAATTATTGCCAGATCCAAACTTCCATATGTCATAGTGCATGTGACAACGATGGCGAATAAATACGAAACTTCAGTTTCTATGTTATTAAGAGTATGATGCATTGTTCCTTCAGATATGCTTACATGCCGCCTTTCACCAATACCAGGCCCTTGACTCTAAATAAATATATCCTTCCTGGAGGGAATATACACTACTGGACATTAAAATTGCTACACCACGAACATTACGTGCTACAGACGTGAAATTTAACCGACAAGGTGAAGATGCTGTGATATGCAAATGATTAACTTTTCAGAGCATACACACAAGGTTGGCGCCGGTGGCGACACCTATAACGTGCTGACATGAGGAAACTTGCCAACCGATTTCTCATACACAAACAGCAGTCGACCGGAGTTGCCTGGTGAAACGTTGTTGTGATGCCTCGTGTAAGGAGGAGAAATGCGTACCATCATGTTTCCGACTTTGATAAAGGTCGGATTGTAGCCTATCGCGATTGCGGTTTATCCTATCACGACATTGCTGCTCGCGTTGGTCGAGATCCAATGACTGTTAGCAGAATATAGAATCAGTGGGTTCAGGAGGGTAATACGGAACGCCGTGCTGGATCCCAACAGCCTCGTATCACTAGCAGACGAGATGACACGCATGGCTGTAACGGATCGCGCAGCGACGTCTCGATGACTGAGTCAACAGATGAGGACGTTTGCATGGCAACAACCATCTGCACAAACAGTTCGACGACGTTTGCAGCAGCATGGACTATCAGCTCAGAGACCATGGCTGCGATTACTCTTGACGCTGCATCACAGACAGCAGCGCCTGCGATGGTGTACTCAACGACGTACCTGGGTGTACGAATGGCAAAACGTCATTTTTTCGGATGAATCCAGGTTCTCTTTACAGCTTCGTGATGGTCGCATCCGTGTTTGGCGACATCGTGGTGAACGCACATTGGAAGCGTGTATTCGTCATCGCGATACTGGCGTATCACCCAGCGTGATGGTATGGGGTGCCATTGGTTACACGTCTCGGTCACCTCTTGTACGCATTGACGGCACTTTGAACAATGGACGTTACATTTCAGATGTGTTACGACCCGTGGCTCTACCCTTCATTCGATCCCTGTGAAACCCGACATTTCAGCGGGATAATGCACGACACGACCGCCGGCCGAAGTGGCCGTGCGGTTAAAGGCGCTGCAGTCTGGAACCGCAAGACCGCTACGGTCGCAGGTTCGAATCCTGCCTCGGGCATGGATGTTTGTGATGTCCTTAGGTTAGTTAGGTTTAAGTAGTTCTAAGTTCTAGGGGACTAATGACCTCAGCAGTTTAGTCCCACAGTGCTCAGAGCCATTTGAACCATTTTTGATAATGCACGACAACATGTTGCAGGTCCTGTACGGGCGTTTCTGGACACAGAAAATGTTCGACTGCTGCCCTGGCCAGCACATTCTCCAGATCTCTCACCAATTGAAAACGTCTGGTCAATGGTGGCCGAGCAACTGGCTCGTCACAATACGCCAGTCACTACTCTTGATGAACTGTGGTATCGTGTTGAAGCTGCATTGTCAGCTGTACCTGTACACGCCATCCAAACTCTGTTTGAGTCAATGCCCAGGCATGTCAAGTCCGTTAGTACGGCCAGAGGTGGTTGTTCTGGGTACTGATTTTTCAGGATCTATGCACCCAAATTGCATGAAAATGTAATCACATGTCAGTTGTAGTATAATATATTTGTCCAATGAATACCCGTTTATCATCTGCATTTCTTCTTGGTGCAGCTATTTTAATGGGCAGTAGTGTATGTAATGTATGGGTGCAGGCTGTCGACACATGGATGACGACATATGAAAGTTTAGGTTTGGTTGTCTTTCGTGCAAGGGTAGCCGAAGCGGCTTAGGCGACCACTGGCATAAGGCAGGAAATATAGGTTCGAGCACATGTCTGGCACAAATTGTCATTGTCGTAATTCTGTTACACATCCGATTGTAGTTCATATTCGCCACTGAGAATAATTTTCCCATAAGAACATAACGTTTTTCCTCTCTCTGCTGGGTTGTGTAGACCAATAGTCCGTTAATTTTACTCACTGATCACTTAATGACATTCGATATTTATACATCTGTGGCAGAGGCTTTATTGTGTCAAGAAAATCACTTCCTATTCTACATCTTGCAGCTATTATGCGACCGTCTAAAATACTCATTTGTTCGTCACTTCACTTAAAAAATCTGTGAGATTGCGAGATTCCTGACACACGCCCACGGTGCCATTTCGCTAATATTGTTAATGGTAGAACTGCACTATGCTTCAATAGGAGTAATTCCCAGGAATTATTGGTTAATGCAGCTTATTAGTTCGTTGATGCTGTTCGGGGATGATATATGATTACTGCCTATGATGTAACGAGAATGTGAACAGCATTGCTTGAAGTTTCACACCAACGTACTCATTCCTCTTATCGAAAAAGAGATCGCACGAATATTTGGCCAGAAACTTGGCGACGAGCAGCTGGTGCGTGGGCAGAAGAGTGCACGCCAGACGGAACGTGCGTGAGGAATGGAGGAAGCGCGTTGTGCGCTCTGCGTTCTGGCAGCGTGGGAGCAGCGGTCAGCGCGGGCAGGTGGATTTATCGATCGGGCGGCTAAAAGCAGCGGCGTCGCTAACCAGCTGACAATAGGCCTAAGCGCTTTCCTCTGCAGCGCTGTCGGTTAAAGAAACTAATTCCAGCAAGCTTTCCGCTTACATCTGTCTCCCGTTGCGCCGGCCAGCGCCAAAACACGTTCACGTATCTGTGCTTCTTCCACTCTGCTTCAACCTGTCGCGAAATATTCGTAGCTGTTAATCATAAACATCAACAAACATGTACATCGAAGTACTATGCGACGATGGTAGCCATATATAGGGTGGTCCACTGATAGTGACCGGGCCAAATATCTCACGAAATAAGCATCAAACGAAAAAATTATAAAGAACGAAACTCGTCTAGCTTGAAGGGGAAAACCAGATGGCGCTATGGTTGGCCCGCTAGATGGCGCTGCCATAGGTCAAACGGATATCAACTGCGTTTTTTAAAGTAGGAACCCCCATTTTTTACTACATATTCGTGTAGTACGTAAAGAAATTTGAATGTTTTATCATATTAACAGAATCCTCCGTCGGTTCTTGGTAGAACAGCATTATAATAAATGAAAAGCACCAGTTTGCTTTTGTTCTTCGGTCTAGATGTGTTACTTCCCTTCCAATGTTGTCTGCTAACATTTAACTTCTTTGGTGATAATACTCAGTAAATGTCTGAAGATGGCCTTGTAAGCCGCAAACCGGTTAGGAATAAAAGTAATATTGTAGAACAAAAGCAAACTGGTGCTTTTCAATTATTATGAATGTTTTAGTTGGACCACTTTTTTCGCTTTGTGATAGATGGCGCTGTAATAGTCACAAACGTGTAAGTACGTGGTATCACGTAACAGTCCGCCAGTGCGGACGGTATTTGCTTCGTGATACATTACCCGTGTTAAAATGGACCGTTTACCAATTCAGGAAAAGTTCGATATCGTATTGATGTATGGCTATTGTGATCAAAATGCTCAACGGGCGTATGCTATGTATGCTGCTCGGTATCCTGGCGACATCATCCAAGTGTCCGGACCGTTCACCGGATAGTTACGTTATTTATGGAAACAGAAAGTGTTCAGCCACATGTGAAACGTCAACCACGACCTGCAAGAAATGAAGATGCCCAAGTAGGTGTTTTAGATGTTGTCGCGGCTAATCCGCGCATCAGTAGCAGACAAATTGCGCGAGAATCGGGAATATCAAAAACGTCGGTGTTCAGAATACTACATCAACATCGATTGCACCCGTACCATATTTCTATGCACCAGGAATTGTAATGCGACGACTTTGAACGTTGTGTACAGTTCTGCCACTGGGCACAAGAGAGATTACTGGACGATGACAGATTTTTTGCACCCGTTCTATTTAGCGATGAAGCGTCATTCATCAACAGCGGTAACGTAAACCGGCATAATATGCACTATTGGGCAACGGGAAATCCACGATGGCTGCGACAAGTGGAACATCAGCGAGTTTGGCGGGTTAATGTATTGTGCGGCATTATGGGAGGAAGGATAGTTGGCCCCCATTTTATCGATGGCAATATAAATGGCGCAATGTATGCTGATTTCCTAGTTAATGTTCTACCTATGTTACTACAAGATGTTTCACTGCATGACAGAATGGCGATGTACTTCCAACATGATGTACTAGGCCCGTGATGTCCGGCACATAGATCGCGTGCGGTTGAACCGGTATTGAATAGCATATTTCATGACAGGTGGATTGGTCGTCGAAGTACCAACCATGGCCTGCGCGTTCACCGGATCTGACGTCCCCAGATTTCTTTCTGTGGGGGAAGTTGAAGGATATTTGCTATCGTGATCCACCGACAACGCCTGACAACATGCGTCAGCGCGTTGTCAATGCATGTGCGAACATTACGGAAGGCGAACTACTCGCTATTGAGAGGAATGTCGTTACACGTATTGCCAAATGCATTGAGGTTGACGGACATAATTTTGAGCATTTATTGCATTACTGTGGTATTTACAGGTAATCACGCTGTAACAGCACGCGTTCTCAGAAATGATAAGTTCACAAAGGTACGTGTATCACATTGGAGCAACCGAAATAAAATGTTCAAACGTACCTACGTTCTGTATTTTAATTTAAAAAACCTACCTTTTACCAACTGTTCGTCTAAAATTGTGAGCCATATGTTTGTGACTATTACAGCGCCATCTGTCATAAAGCGAAAAAAGTGGCCCAACTAAAACATTCATATTTCTTTATGCACTACACGAATATGTAATAAAAATGTGGGTTCCTATTTAAAAAAATGCATTTGACATCCTTTTGACCTGTGGCAGCGCCATCTAGCGAGCCAACCATAGCGCCATCTGGTTTCCCCCTTCAAGCTAGACAAGTTTCATTCTTTGTAGTTTTTTCGTTTGACGCTTATTTCGTGGGATATTTCGCCCGGTCACGATCAATGGACCACCGTGTATAAACCCTTTGAGGTAGTTGTGGATGCGGACACCTCTTCTCAAACTATTACGAAAGCCTCCATTAAACCACCTTGCAGCTATTCAACTCACATCCATTGTTCTCGTGAATCATGTACTCTGAGGTTGCAAAAGTCATGGGATAGTGGTATGCACATATACAGACGGTAGTATCGTCTACACAACATGTAAAAGAGTAGTGCATTGGCGGAGCAGTCATTTGTACTCAGGTGATTCACATGAAAAGGTTTCCACTGTGATTATAGCCGCACGACGTGAATTAACAGACTTTGAACCCGGAATGGTAGTTGGAGCTAGGCGCGTGGGACATTCCATTCCGGAAGTCGTTAGAGATTGCCGACGGCCTTCACTTAACGACCGAGAGCAGCGACGTTTGAGTACAGTTATCAGTGCTAAGAGACAAGCAACACTGCGTGAAATAACAGCAGAAATCAGTGTGGGACATGTGACGATCGTATGCGTTTGGACAGTGCAGCGAAATGTGGCGTTACTAAGCTATGGCAGCAGACTACCGACGCAAGTGCACTCCCCTTGGCGCGCTACCATATCGGTTGGATCCTAAACGACGGGAAATCCGTGGCCTGATTAGATGGGTCCCAGTTTCAGTTGTTAAGAGCTGATTGTAAGGATCGTGTGTGGCACAGACTCCACGAAACCATGGAAGCAAGTTGTCAACAAACCACTGTGCAAACTGATTGTTGGCTCTGAGCACTATGGGACTTAACATCTGTGGTCATCAGTCCCCTAGAACTTAGAACTACTTAAACCTAACTAACCTAAGGACATCACACACATCCATGCCCGAGGCAGGATTCGAACCTGCGACCGTAGCAGTCCCCCGGTTCCGGACTGAGCGCCTAGAACCGAACTGATGGTTACTCCATAGTGGCGTGGTCTGTGTTTACATGGAACGCACTGATAATTGAATTTAAATGGTTATGTTTCAGTTGTTAACAGCTCATTGTAGGGCTCGTGTGTGGCACGGACCCCACGAAGCCATGGGCGCAAGTTGTCAACAAACCACTGTGCAATCTGGTGGCGACTCCATAGTAGCGTGGTCTGTGTTTACATGGAACGCACTGATCACTGAATTTAAATGGTCATGTTTCAGTTGTTAAGAGCTCATTGTAGGGCTCGTGTGTGGCACATACCCCATGAAGCCATGGACGCAAGTCGTCAACAAACCACTGTGCAAACTGGTGGTGACTCCATAGTGGCGTGGTCTGTGTTTACATGGAACGCACTGATCATTGAATTTAAATGGTTATGTTTCAGTTGTTAAGAGCTCATTCTAGGGCTCGCGTGTGGCACAGACCCCAAGAAGCCATTGACGCAAGTTGTTAAAAAACCACTGTGCAAACTGGTGGTGACTCCATAGAGGGGTGGTCTGTGTTTACATGGAACGCACTGATCATTGAATTCAAATGGTTATGTTCGGCTGCTTGGAGACCATTTGCAGTCATTCATGGAGTTCATGTTGCCTAAGAACGATGGAATATTTTTGGGTGAAAATGCGCCATATCAGTGGGCCGCAGTTGCTCGCAATTGGTCTGAAGAATATGCTGGGAATTTGAGCGAAACATTTGGCCACCCAGATCGCCGACATGAATCCCAGAGCGCACTTGTGAGACATAATCGAGAGGTCAGTTCCTGCACAACATCCTCAACCGGCAACACTTCCTTAATTATGGACGACTATAGAGGCAGCATGGCTAAATATTTCTGCACGAGACTTCCAACGATTTCTTGAGTCCATGCAACGTCGAGCTGCTGCAATGAGCCGGGCAGAAGGAGGTGTGACACCATATTAGGAGGTATCCTATGAGTTTTGTCACTTGAGTGTTCAGCGAACGAGGTTGATTATCCCTCGTCCTTCGCCAACACAGTAAATGATTTCGCTGTCACTGAGTTCTTAAACATTATTTCATTCTTTCTTTTTAACTTTTCAGTAATTGTTTACTATATGAAACAGTAAATTAGTAAGTGTATTGGTTTCGGGGAAAAAATGGATCTACGGTTCTCAGCAATAATTTCAGCCTAAATTACCCTTAAAAATCATTCTTGGCTAGTCATTTGTACTAGGAATTTGCGTGGTACTTGTAATTATCTAAATTCGCTATTAGTAAGGAATAATTCCAATAACATCCTTCAAAAGTGACTCATTAAATTGGCGATTTCTTTCTACTGTTAAAACTATTCAGATAGTGAGTAGTTCAAGGAGACTTTTTTATTTTTTAATGGTGTACCACCTCTTTGATCAAACTGCAAATTTGGCCAGTTTAAAGGCTGCCCACGTCCAGATTTGCTTTTGATAAGCATGTTTTTAAGCGTACATGTTTCATATGATAATGGGATCTGAGGCTGAAATAGGTGCCGTGATGTGTCGATAAATTTTAATCCCATTACTTTATGTGCCGTACTTTATTTTCAGTGACTAATGATGGATTTTTATGCCGTTTAACGCCACAGGTTTTATACCGTTGTGTTTTAAATGTCTTAAATGTGCATGTGACATCTTCTTATGTGAGTTTTCGTGAGCGTCTATACCAGATAGCCTCATATTGACAGTTGAATGTGAACTGCATTTCATGTGTTAGCTCTCTTGATATACAGGATACATGATAAAGGTCTGAAGTCTGAAATAGGCTGCAATAAAAATTCGTTTATCAGTAGCCCTTGGTGGTGAACTATGACCTTCTTACACTACTTACAAGGTGTGGGACACCATTTGCACAAAATATGCTGATACATAATAGATTACCCAAAGTGTTGTACGCGGTGGGACGTCATGTTGGTGGACAACACCACAGTAGTAAACACACAAAATCACTACTGCCATTGATTTTGTTCGGCACTGGCAAACTGCATAATTTTTGACTGGGTGCGTGTTAAACTGCTCTGCTAAAGTTCTCTTTGGCAACATAAAGAACTCTATTCCAGCAACTTTTCCTGCAATGCTCGTAATCTAGGCATCCATTATGAATGCGGAACCATACAAAACGGGAAACTCACTGACGTGAGAAAAACTCAAAATATTTCCAACTGTTTTCTGTGCTATTAGGTGATCTATCCTCACGACGAGGGTTGCCACAGCGATCATCACCTTTTTAAATAGAGCAGACAGAAAACCTGGACCATCCAACTTAGGAACCTAAATCTGATTCTCATTTAATGTTTCTAGCAATCGCATTGCTTCTGATGGCGAAAGAACGACTTCTACATATGCCTGTTCCGAAATTTCCGTGACGGGCTTTGACAGCGGAAGCGTAAATTCAAAGGTGAGTATTGTTCATTTAGAATTTAGCTCGAACCTCGTTTTCCGTGGGCAACTGTTCGTCCAAAGTGCTTTGTTCTGAAACTGCAGCACAAGAATTTCAATCTGAATTTCCAGCCTCGCGTTTTATTGTTACGAAATGTAGTTTCTTTTACAAAGTTGTAGTGCACACGACAGGAAAAGGAAAATTCACTCTTGACTGCGAGATTGTCGTACAATTTCTTTTCTCAGAAAGCAAGAAATAAGGAAAAATTCTACTTCAGTAATGGAAAAGTAGGATTAGATAAAAACGTCGCACTAGCGTCGATATCAGTACGACGAAGTGTAAGTTCCCTTGGAAAAAAGAAGTGGTCAAATATTTTTTTTACGGAAACAGACAATAAATAAGACAAAACAAGGTTTAAATAATAAAAAGTGTGGGTTGACCTCTGGGTATTATCGAAATCATTAGCAACGAAGCAAAGCTAGCAAGAACATGGCAGGAAATTCCCATTGTTCTCTTCAAAGCAACCATCCCGTCGTTTTCTGGAATTGACTTAATGGAATCCCTGGAAAGCCAGGTACAACGTAAATCACGATGGCCGAACATGGGTTTGCGCCGCAGCCCTTCTGTAAATGAGAAGATAGGTTTAACAACCCCAACTCGCTTGTTTGCTGAAATATGAAGCTGGAGGATAGTATAAAGACCGTACAGTATTTAGTATTAAGATATAATGATTACGAGATCGTCCGTCAGCAACAGCAAGTAAAGTCATAAGTTACCTAACGGCTTAGGTCTTTCTAGACTGTATACACGTGCAAGTAAGTTTAGAGAAAATGGACATACCGGCGAGAATGCTAGTTTACTAACAGTCTTTTCATGGATATTTTCAGTGACTGATTTCCATGAATAACGATAAAAACTCAAAAAACGATGACTCAAACAATTATGTACATTTTTTAGGACACATAGTCA
Organism: Schistocerca piceifrons; assembly: GCF_021461385.2. Taxonomy (NCBI): domain Eukaryota; kingdom Metazoa; phylum Arthropoda; class Insecta; order Orthoptera; family Acrididae; genus Schistocerca; species Schistocerca piceifrons. The sequence continues at coordinate 128,688,819 of NC_060149.1, forward strand.
AATTTTAGAAAACATGGTGTAGCACAAATGAAAGATGACAACTCAATCGCTGAGAAAATGTATTACGTTAACTTAGAAAGCGTTTGAAGTGAACAACATAATATGCCATATTTGTGTGATACAAGTAACGTCAGTATGAAGTGTGATTATCCCGAGCATCAATACATCACGTACAGCGATGTGTGATGCTGTTAACGACGTTTTCAATAAAATCCACAGGAAGTGAGTGCCATTCTTCCCATGAAGCTGCTTTCAGCACAGAATGTGTCTGGGAAGGATTACTGGGAATAGAAATAAAACTCCTGAGTTTCCGTAGATATCACATTCATATTTGATGAAATTCTGGCTTCACGTCACTTGAAACGCGTCTGCTGACAGTCCACGTGAAAAATCGAAGTCCATACGTGATGAAAAGAGTCTTCTACTGATCTAAAGTTTAGAGTAAATGTAAACTCATGCTCATAAGTTAAAAATAATGCTGATACATGGTGAAACAACGCTCTGGTGGGTGGTTAACGGGTTTAAATCACCTCGGGGTATGACCATGCGGTGCATTTGACCTGCGGTCGTCGCACGATGGCGCTGGCAGCAGTCCACATACGCAGAGGTGTGTTGATGCATGTCAGAGTACGGTGCAGCGAGTAAGTGTGCAGACGTTTTCAGACGTACTAATGGTGACTGTGTGTTGAAAATAGCTCAAAGAACACATGTGGATGACGTCATGAGGGGTAGAATACTAGGGCGACTGGAGACTGGTCAAACACAGCAGGTCGTAACATGGGCCCCCCGTGTGCCACAATGTGTGATCTCAAGATTATGGCAAACGTATGCAGGCGCTACAGTACGGGACGTCCACAGTGTACAACACCACAAGAAGACCGATATCTCACCATCAGTGCCCGCAGACGGCCACCGATTACTGAAGGTAGCCTTGCTCGGGACCTTACCACAGTCACTGGAACAGTTGTCTCCAGGCACACAGTTTACAGACCACTGAACAGACATGGTTTATTCGCCCGGAGACCTGCAAGGTGCATTCCACTGACCCCTGGTCACAGGAGAGCCCGTAAAGCCTGGTGTCAAGAACACAGTACATGGTCATTGGAACAGTGGTCCCAAGTTATGTTCATAGACGAGTTCAGGTATAGTCTGAACAGTGATTCTCGCTAGGTTTTCATCTGGCGTGAACCAGGAACCAGATACCTACCCCTCAATGTCCTTGTAAGGGACCTGTATGGTTTGATGGTGTGGGGTGGGATTATGATTGGTGCACGTGCACCCCTGCATGTCTTTGACAGATGAACTGTAACAGGTCAGGTGCATCTGGATGTCATTTTGCAGCAGTATGTCCGCCTCTTCAGGAGTGCAGTGGGTCCCACCTTCCTCCGGATGGATGATAACGCACGGCCCCACCGAGCTGCCATAGTGGAGGAGTACCTTGAAACAGAAGCTATAAGGCGAATGGAATGGCCTGCCTGTTCTCCAGACCTAAATCCCATCGAGCACGTCTGAGATGGTCTCGGTCGACGTATCGCTGCACGTCTTCAAACCCCTAGGACACTTCAGGAGCTCCGACAGGCACTGGTGCAAGAATGGGAGGCCATACCCCAGCAGCTGCTCGACCACCTGATCCAGAGTATGCCAACCCGTTGTGCGGCCTGTGTACGTTTGCATGGTGATCGTATCCCATACTGACGTCGGGGTACATGCGCAGGAAACAGAGGCGTTTTGCAGCACATGTGTATCGGGACGGTTTTGTCAACTTATCACCAATACCGTGGACTTACAGATCTGTGTCGTGTGTGTTCCCTATGTGCCCGTACTATTAGCGCCAGTTTTGTGTAGTGCCACGTTGTGTGGCACCACATTCTGCAATTATCCTTAATTTATGAGCATGAGTGTAGAAATGTAGATTGCACATCATCCCTTTTGTGAGAAACTGTGAACGATACAGACGAGTCTGAACAGTTCTCAACCACTGACCTTTCTGTGTTCCTTAATCAAAGATACCAGTCTCCCTGTGACTGCAACTATGACACATAGTGCTTAGTTTGTGGGCACGTTCCTGTGCCTAACAGCAAATATTGTGTATCATAGCCCCTGGTTATCCTTGGATGAAAATTTTGATCACGAGCTCGTTGTTAGAAATCTGTGCCACACGGTCCCTTATACCAAAATACTCAGAAAATGTCCCTGAACAACTTCGGAAATTTTTTAGGTGGATTTAGGGTTCATCCTGTGTAACTGTATAGTTTGCGGGTACACAGTGAGTGTAATTTTATGCTTATGCTGTTACAGATGAATGTGAGCGTAGGAGGAAGGGAGGGATGAAACACGAGCCACTCGAAAAGCACTAATCGGCCGATAAATTTAGCCTCCCCTCTTGAGTCAGCTGTCTCCCGCATCACTGTGGAGAGGTCTGAAATTTTAACCCATGACGTTGGAACGAAATCACGGGACTAGGAACTGTAAGCTGTCGTCTCACACACATACGTCATCCAAATACTGGAAACATAAAACCCTTTTCGTGTCGGAGTACGAAACCGCTTCCTCTCGTAGCATTTCCTAGCATCTTTCTCATCTAATATCGACAGTCCAATTTTCTTTTTCGTTTGCGTGTAGTGATGGAGAACCTCATTTTCAAAACTTAGTCATATAGTTTGTGCTGGAGCACTCAGTTGGTATTCTGTCAATTTTTTCTCAACTGCGCTCTCTTAAAAGATCCCTGTCGAAGGCCCCGGGAGTAGACAACATTCCATTAGAACTACTGATGGCCTTGGGAGAGCCAGTCATGACAAAACTCTACCATCTGGTGAGCAAAATGTATGAGACAGGCGAAATACCCACAGACTTCAAGAAGAATATAATAATTCCAATCCCAAAGAAAGCGGGTGTTGACAGATGTGAAAATTACCGAACTATCAGTTTAATAAGTCACAGCTGCAAAATACTAACGCGAATTCTTTACAGACGAATGAAAAAACTGGTAGAAGCGGACCTCGGGGAAGATCAGTTTGGATTCCGTAGAAATGTTGGAACACGTGAGGCAATACTAACCTTACGACTTATCTTAGAAGAAAGATTAAGAAAAGGCAAACCTACGTTTCTAGCATTTGTAGACTTAGAGAAAGCTTTTGACAACGTTAACTGGAATACTCTCTTTCAAATTCTGAAGGTGGCAGGGGTAAAATACAGGGAGCGAAAGGCTATTTACAATTTGTACAGAAACCAGATGGCAGTTATAAGAGTCGAGGGGCGTGAAAGGGAAGCAGTGGTTGGGAAAGGAGTGAGACAGGGTTGTAGCCTCTCCCCGATGTTATTCAATCTGTATATTGAGCAAGCAGTAAAGGAAACAAAAGAAAAATTCGGAGTAGGTATTAAAATTCATGGAGAAGAAGTAAAAACTTTGAGGTTCGCCGATGACATTGTAATTCTGTCACAGACAGCAAAGGACTTTGGAAGAGCAGTTGAACGGAATGGACAGTGTCTTGAAAGGAGGATATAAGATGAACATCAACAAAAGCAAAACGAGGATAATGGAATGTAGTCAAATTAATCGGGTGATGCTGAGGGAATTAGATTAGGAAATGAGACACTTAAAGTAGTAAAGGAGTTTTGCTATTTAGGGAGTAAAATAACTGATGATGGTCGAAGTAGAGAGGATATAAAATGTAGACTGGCAATGGCAAGGAAATCGTTTCTGAAGAAGAGAAATTTGTTAACATCGAGTATAGATTTGTCAGGAAGTCGTTTCTGAAAGTATTTGTATGGAGTGTAGCCATGTATGGAAGTGAAACATGGACGATAACCAGTTTGGACAAGAAGAGAATAGAAGCTTTCGAAATGTGGTGCTACAGAAGAATGCTGAAGATAAGGTGGGTAGATCACGTAACTAATGAGGAGGTATTGAATAGGATTGGGGAGAAGAGAAGTTTGTGGCACAACTTGACTAGAAGAAGGGATCGGTTGGTAGGACATGTTTTGAGGCATCAAGGGATCACAAATTTAGCATTGGAGGGCAGCGTGGAGGGTAAAAATCGTAGAGGGAGACCAAGAGATGAATACACTAAGCAGATTCAGAAGGATGTAGGTTGCAGTAGGTATTGGGAGATGAAGAAGCTTGCACAGGATAGAGTAGCATGGAGAGCTGCATCAAACCAGTCTTAGGACTGAAGGCCACAACAACAACAACAGAGTAATCTGTAAAGTCGAATAACACACGACCCATCACACAATTCGCATCTCCATCGAATGACGTGTTTGATCGTTTGTTTTCTTTGCACCCTATATTTCACTTCCATAAAACCCAGTCAGTCTTTTGCGTTTGCTGTTATTCTATTCACTTTGCTCTAGTACCTGTAAATCCGTAATGTGCTGATACTGACTCGAGGCATCTGAATTTATCAACTGTTAGTAAAATGGTCATGTCCAGTTCTCCAAGAATTAGCCAAGGTTTACTGGAATTAATGCATAACGTGAGTTTGGTCTGAACTTCTAGGAGAAGAAAATTTATAGAAAAGATTTTATTTTTGCCATTAGCTGTATACAAGGTAGTTCGCTGCCCCTACCTATGGGTTTTATGCAACTCGCAATGCTTTCAAGGAACCATATGCAATATTTTCATATTCTCTCGCTCGCTATGTGCAAACTGTTAGTCCTACAGAAACAATGAACACGGCCTATTTGACGGAAATTTAGCTATGATACGTTTTCTCTAGAAGCCGTACTTTTCCATTATTCAAAAAAAATTTGCAAAAGTGACCTTCAAACGCGTTTTTCTCGAATAACTTGAAAACCATGGGATCCAGCTCAAACGTTTGCCTGTACAAGGTTTAACTAAATTCCCTACAAAAAGGTCGTGCTCATTTTGTCTGTAGGACTAATAGTTTAAGCTTAGCGAGCGAGAGAATATGAAACTTTCGCGAGTGATTTTTGAAGGCGTTACAGGTTGCGTAAAGCCCACAGATAGGGGCAGCTGAATCACCCTATGTATTTAAATTTGTTCTTGAACAGTTTCCGTTATTTCAAACATCATCAACTGGAAGAAAAATTCATATTTCACATAGAAGACACATTCGTACACCAAATAAAACAACGGGCAAACGTGCAATGTAAAAATAACCGGTTCTAGTCGCTTCAGTCTGGAACCGCGCGACCGCTACGGTCGCAGGTTCGAATCCTGCCTCGGGCATGGATGTGTGTGTCGTCCTTAGGTTAGTTAGGTTTAAGTAGTTCTAAGTTCTAGGGGACTGATGACCTTAGATGTTGAGTCCCATAGTGCTCAGAGCCATTTTGTAAAAATAACTGTGTTTTGGCAATATCATGATAAACATACTTACGCTGCATATACACTACTGACAGTAAACAGGCGATTGCCAGCTCAGGCGTATGCTATAGGCCAAAATATGGTTTTTTACATTCCACGTCTTGCCATTGTTACATCTGGTATATGAATGTGTCTTCTATGAGAAATGTGCATCTTCTTTTCTTTATATTTCCTCGATTATGTTTCATCATGTCTATATTCTTCCCCTCCTTCACCTTCAGTCTCCCTCATACTCCCTGCTGCTAGCACTCATATCTAAAATTTGTCTCTTTCATAATGTCTGATTATAGCAGTACATATCATCTACGAATATAAACTGTATACGTATGTACTTTTCCAAGTGTGCCTTTGTAATAGCTTATTTCACATTTGTACTAGATATAGTTTAACACGCCTTCTAAAACATATGAATGTAAAATAAGTAGAATGCCTGGTTAGACGTAAGAGAGGGCCTGATGGCCGTAATCTTGCCAGGTCAAATAAATAAATAAATATAAATATGCATTTTTGATCCTACAAATGTTATAATTTTTCTTCCAGTTAATCAACATCTACATCTACATTTATACTCCGCAAGCCACCCAACGGTGTGTGGCGGAGGGCACTTTACGTGCCACTGTCATTACCTCCCTTTCCTGTTCCAGTCGCGTATGGTTCGCGGGAAGAACGACTGTCTGAAAGCCTCCGTGTGCGCTCTAATCCCTCTAATTTTACATTCGTGATCTCCTCGGGAGGTATAAGTAGGGGGAAGCAATATATTCGATACCTCATCCAGAAACGCACCCTCTCGAAACCTGGCGAGCAAGCTACACCGCGATGCAGAGCGCCTCTCTTGCAGAGTCTGCCACTTGAGTTTGTTAAACATCTCCGTAACGCTATCACGGTTACCAAATAACCCTGTGACGAAACGCGCCGCTCTTCTTTGGATCTTCTCTATCTCCTCCGTCAACCCGATCTGGTACGGATCCCACACTGATGAGCAATACTCAAGTATAGGTCGAACGAGTGTTTTGTAAGCCACCTCCTTTGTTGATGGACTACATTTTCTAAGGACTCTCCCAATGAATCTCAACCTGGTACCCGCTTTACCAACAATTAATTTTATATGATCGTTCCACTTCAAATCGTTTTGCACGCATACTCCCAGATATTTTACAGAAGTAACTGCTACCAGTGTTTGTTCCGTTATCATATAATCATACAATAAAGGATCCTTCTTTCTATGTATTCGCAATACATTACATTTGTAATGACGGTTGAAATAATCGAAACAGGTCAAGAATAAACTGAAATACGATTATATTCAGCTGATGGCAAAATAAATGCTTTTCTGTAAATGTCTTACAGTTGTAGCTAGTTACCTACACAAATTATTATTTCTGTGTGAAGACACATAACGAAAAACAAAATTCGTATTAAGGTTCAAATGGCTCTGAGCACTATGCGACTCAACTTCTGAGGTCATCAGTCGCCTAGAACTTAGAACTAATTAAACCTAACTAACTTAAGGACATCACACACATCAATGCCCGAGGCAGGATTCGAACCTGCGACCGTAGCGGTCACGCGGTTCCAGACTGAAGCGCCTTTAACCGCACGGCCACACCGGCCGGCGTCGTATTAAGGGAGTGGATGTAATTTTGGCTTACCGGCCGGTATAGCACTAGTAACAATAACATGAAATTTTCTTTCCTCTTTTACTTTTCTGTTGATGATTTGTTCATTAACTATATCTGCGTGAACAACATCCTACGTGGGTGGAAATATTTTACTGAGGCTGCACCAACGTACGACTAAGGTTCTGAGACGAGAGAAACAGCTAGTACGTAAGTGGTTAGACACATCGGGGTGGCGAGAGACTGCGGAATGTTGCTAAACGGGGAAGCGATGCGGCGAGTGCAGTGCGGGTATTGCTATTTGCTTTGTTGTATGCCGACCGGGACAATGAGGCCACCGCTGCTTTGTCCTCGTTCGGAACTTGGTCGTGACCGCGCTTCAAACTGCCGTTGTGTACAACGCGAGATGGTAATGACGTAGAACTAATGTAGTTCCAATGCTAGCATTGCTTACCGAATGCCACACACAATACTTGCTTCCACCAGATTGACAAAGTCCCGCTTCTTATTAGGAGTATCACCTTAGAAATTACTAGAAAACTTAAGCTCACATTAAAGAACAGTTACATAACGGATGTAGGAGCATTTCTTTAGCTTCAAGTGTTGCGGGTGTTCTAATGCAGCCTTCTGATTTTATTCTTTTCCGTATGATTTGCTCTATATTTCAAACTGTTTTAGCAGTTTCGTTTGTTTCAGAAAGTTGTGGGTCGCGAATGTCTTTCTTTGTGGTGATATGTGTACTTTAACACAACGTTTGATGTGACTGGCGGCCAACTTCGTCAGAGTGTTGTAACTGTTAACTTTCGTAAGTGCAAATACCGGACGAAGAGTGGCTGGTGTTGTAGCCTCTGATGAGTTTTGGTGGACCTATATGGCGCGTAAAAAATCTGGAATATCTTCGGTAACCAGGCACACTTCATTTTCGGGTTTTATTTCCAGTTATTGTAAACATATAACTTAATTTTAATACTGTCTCTGAGTACGCAGGTGAAATAACTGTCCAATTTAACCTGAACTCTCATGTTACTGAAATGGCTAATATGACTGTCACCACTCAAGACAATTCTGGCGACGGCAGATTAATGCTTTGTCTATATATGAATATTTCTTCTTTCCTGACTGAGTCTTCTCTTTATCTTCTTCTCCAGTAATGAATTTCAGTGTACATTGTGCAAGATTTTATCGTTTCGTAATTTCTCAGATGATTTGTCGGCACTATTTCACAGCACGAAGCAACGTATCCATTCTTGTTTTGACGGTGTTACACGATGGTCCACTTCTACGGTCCCCTGTCTCATGTTAACTTTGATGATAATTGCTTTGAATACTTCGTGAGGGCTTCGTGGGACTTCAACTGCCACGAACTTTAAGGATGAAAATAAATGCTCTGCATTCCACTCTAATGTATTTACTACTTTCCAGTTTAAATCCCGGCGGGGTCAGGGATTTTCTCTGCCTCGTGATGCCTGGATGTTGTGTGATGTCCTTAGGTTAGTAAGGTTTAAGTAGTTCTAAGTTCTAGGGGACTGATGACCATAGATGTTACGTCCCATAGTGCTCAGAGCCATATGTGAACCAGTTTAAATAATTTTTGGCTGTTTTAATATGTCCTTGATGCCTCTTTTCTCTGGGTAGGCGCAGGTGGGTCTCTCTTTTTGAATCAAAGGAATGTTCCGCTCGAACATATTTCCTATTTACAACACTTAGGATGAACTCTCCAAACTTTTAACTTCTTCCCGTTCATCTCCAGTCGACGTAATTTTTAAATCCGTCTACCGTGTGAAAACAGCACCTAGTGCTATTAGTCCTCGAGAATCTGTTGAAATCTGAACTAGGGAATGTAAAAAACTTTTACACAATGTTGGATGTGCATGGAAGTATTTAGATTCCTTTGGAAGAATTTTGTTTAACGATAGTACTACCTTTATTGATGTCGAAAGAACACCTGACAGCGAAGTTTTTTTTGATGTGGGAAGTTGTACTCTGCGGAGATAGGCTAATAACTGAATGTTTTCACCGTTCGCCAGAAGTGACAACAGTATTCGCAGAATGTAGGTGCCTCATGAAATACGTAGCTCAAAACACGATAATAGCAGCAGGTGACTATCAATTTGTGATAGTTTACTCGAGAACAACGTATTTAGTGTGGTAGCAGAGAAGCCTTGTAGGGCAATCGTGGTGAACTTCTTCCACAACAGCTACTTTGAACAACATGTGCAGAAGGTTGGACTCTATTGCAACCCAAACGAGTCAAGAAATCTTGAAGAACCTTTACGTTTGATTCTGCTCTGTACTGTTCCCAGTACCATACAATAAAAACGATACTCTGTTTTTCAGCTTTGATGTGACACGAACAGGGCTAGAAGCGCTGTGGTTTAAGTCCATATATATCATGTAGGGGGCTATGCACAACTCACTTACCAGTACCCGGCGGGGTCAGGGATTTTCTCTGCCTCGTGATGACTGGGTGTTGTGTGATGTCCTTAGGTTACTTAGGTTTAAGTAGTTCTAAGTTCTAGGAGACTGATGACAATAGATGTTAAGTCCCATAGTGCTCAGAGCCATTTGAACCATTTGAACTTACCAGTAAAAACGACAAAGACGGAAAAACATACGATGGGTCGATCATAACACTAATAATATGCAAAGAACATAGGAAAAACGACAATAGAAATTTAAAAGTATTGATTGACTGCTAGACAGTTAATAGAAGCTCGTAAAGAAGGCTAAACAAAAGGCATGATCAAGTTCCACAGCTACACCATTGCAGATGATTTCTCAGAAACATAGATACATATGGAAGTGGGTTAAGTGATGTGGTATAGCGAAGGGGTCTGTTTAGTTGTTCATAGATTACTCCTGCCTGTAACGCTACAGTCTGGAACCGCGTGACCACTACGGTCGCAGGTTTGTATCCTGCCTCGGGCGTGGATATGTGGGATGTCCTTAGGTTAGTAGTTCAAGGTTCTAAGTTCTAGGGGACTGATGACCTCAGAAGTTAAGTCCCATAGGGCTCACAGCCATTTTTGATCTCCTGCCTGTAAACAGAACATCCAGATCTTTCCGAATTTAATTTCAAATACTCAGTCACATCAGAAAGCCCAACCGTATGGGCATATTAAAACCTTTACGAAATTCCAGCTGTTTTAAATAATTAATCTGCCACCCGTATCAGCTCGAGTACTCTTTGGTCGTTGCCACCTATTTGACATGTCACTGATAATCTTATCCTTATACACTGAAGCGCCAAAGAAACTGGTATAGTCATGCGTATTCAAATACAGAGAGATGTAAAAAGCAAAATACGGCACTGCGGCCGGCAACCCCCATATAAGACAACAAGTTTCTGGCGCAGTTGTTAGATCGGTTACTGCTTCTACAATGGTGAGTAATCAAGATTGAAGTGAGTTAGAACGTGGTGTTATAATACGCGCACAAGCGATGGGACACAGCATCTCCGAGGTAGCGATGAAGTGGGAATTTTCCTGTACGACAATTTCACGAATGTACCGTGAATATCAGGAATCTGGTGAAACATGAAATCTCCGACATCGCTGCGGCCGGAAAAAGATCCCAACGACGACTGCAGAGAATCGTTCAACGTGACAGAAGTGCAACCCTTCCGAAAACTGCTGGAGATTTCAATGCTGGGCCGTCAACAAGTGTAAGCGTGTGAACCATTGAACGAAACATCATTGGTATAGACTTTTAGAGCCGAAGGCCCACTCGTGTACCCTTGATGATTGCACGACACAACGTTTTACCCCTCGCCTGGGTGCCTCAACACCGACATTGGACTGTTGATGAATGGAAACATGTAGCCTGGTCGCACGAGTCTTGTTTCAAATTGTATCGAGCGGATGGACGTGTACGGGTAGGAAGACAACCTCGTGAATCCATGGACCCTGCATGTCTGCAGGGTACTGTTCAAGCTGGTGGAGGCTCTGTAATGGTGTGGGGCGTGTGCAGTTGGAATGATATGGGACCCATGGTACGTCTAGATACGACTCTGACGGTGACACGTACGTAAGCATCCTGTCTGATCACCTGCATCCATTCATGTCCATTGTGCATTACGACGGAATTGGGCAATTCCAGCAGGACAATGCGACACCCCACACGTCCAGAATTGCTACAGAGTGGCTCTAGGAACACTCTTCTGAGTTTAAACACTTCTGCTGGCCACCAAACTCCCCAGAAGTGAACATTATTGAGCATATGTGGAATGCCTTGTTCAGAAGAGATCCCTTCGTAATCTTACGGATTTATGGACAACCCTGCAGGATTCATGGTGTCAGTTCCTTCCAGCACCACTTCAGACCTTAGTCAAGTCCATGCCACGACGTGTTGCGGGACTTCTGCATACTCGCGGATTACCTACACGATATTGGGCAGGTGTACCAATTTCTCTGGCTCGTATAACCGTACTACCTACTGTGACGTTACAGGTGATCAGTCAGTCATCGAAACAGGCGATACTTACGCCCCTGGTCCGTCATGTCTGTTTATACATCTACATCTACATTTACATCTACATTTATACTCCGCAAGCCACCCAACGGTGTGTGGCGGAGGGCACTTTACGTGCCACTGTCATTACCTCCCTTTCCCGTTCCAGTCGCGTACGGTTCGCGGGAAGAATGACTGTCTGAAAGCCTCCGTGCGCGCTCTAATCTCTCTAATTTTACATTCGTGATCTCCTCGGGAGGTATAAGTAGGGGGAAGCAATATATTCGATACCTCATCCAGAAACGAACCCTCTCGAAACCTGGCGAGCAAGCTACACCGCGATGCAGAGCGCCTCTCTTGCAGAGTCTGCCACTTGTGTTTGTTAAACATCTCCGTAACGCTATCACGGTTACCAAATAACCCTGTGACGAAACGCGCCGCTCTTCTTTGGATCTTCTCTATCTCCTCCGTCAACCCGATCTGGTACGGATCCCACACTGATGAGCAATACTCAAGTATAGGTCGAACGAGTGTTTTGCAAGCCACCTCCTTTGTTGATGGACTACATTTTCTAAGGACTCTCCCAATGAATCTCAACCTGGTACCCGCCTTACCAACAATTAATTTTATATGATCGTTCCACTTCAAATCGTTCCGCACGCATACTCCCAGATATTTTACAGAAGTAACTGCTACCAGTGTTTGTTCCGCTATCATATAATCATACAATAAAGGATCCTTCTTTCTATGTATTCGCAATACATTACATTTGACTATGTAAGGGTCAGTTGCCACTCCCTGCACCAAGTGCCTATCCGCTGTAGATCTCCCTGCATTTCGCTACAATTTTCTAATGCTGCAACTTCTCTGTATACTACAGCATCATCCGCGAAAAGCCGCATGGGACTTCCGACACTATCTACTAGGTCATTTATATATATTGTGAAAAGCAATGGTCCCATAACACTCTCCTGTGGCACGCCAGAGGTTACTTTAACGTCTGTAGACGTCTCTTCATTGATAACAACATGCTGTGTTCTGTTTGCTAAAAAACTCTTCAATCCAGCCACACAGCTGGTCTGATATTCCGTAGGCTCTTACTTTGTTTATCAGGCGACAGTGCGGAACTGTATCGAACGCCTTCCGGAAGTCAAGAAAAATAGCATCTACCTGGGAGCCTGTATCTAATATTTTCTGGGTCTCATGAACAAATAAAGCGATTTGGGTCTCACACGATCGCTGTTTCCGGAATCCATGTTGATTCCTACATAGTAGATTCTGGGTTTCCAAAAACGGCATGATACTCGAGCAAAAAACATGTTCTAAAATTCTACAACAGATCGACGTCAGAGATATAGGTCTATAGTTTTGCGCATCTGCTCGACGACCTTTCTTGAAGACTGGGACTACCTGTGCTCTTTTCCAATCATTTGGAACCGTCCGTTCCTCTAGAGACTTGCGGTACACGGCTGTTAGAAGGGGGGCAAGGTCTTTCGCGTACTCTGTGTAGAATCGAATTGGTATCCCGTCAGGTCCAGTGGACTTTCCTCTGTTGAGTGATTCCAGTTGCTTTTCTATTCCTTGGACACATATTTCGATGTCAGCCAATTTTTCGTTTGTGCGAGGATTTAGAGAAGGAACTGCAGTGCGGTCTTCCTCAGTGAAACAGCTTTGGAAAAAGGTGTTTAGTATTTCAGCTTTACGCGTGTTATTCTCTGTTTCAAGGCCATCATCATCCCGGAGTGTCTGGATATGCTGTTTCGAGCCACTTACTGATTTAACGCAAGACCAGAACTTCCTAGGATTTTCTGTCAAGTCGGTACATTGAATTTTACTTTCGAATTCACTGAACGCTTCACGCATAGCCCTCCTTACGCTAACTTTGACATCGTTTAGCTTCTGTTTGTCTGAGAGGTTTTGGCTGCCTTTAAACTTAGAGTGAAGCTCTCTTTGCTTTCGCAGTAGTTTCCTAACTTTATTGTTGTACCACGGTGGGTTTTTCCCGTCCCTCACAGTTTTACTCGGCACGTACCTGTCTAAAACGCATTTTACGATTGCCTTGAACTTTTTCCATAAACACTCAACATTGTCAGTGTCAGAACAGAAATTTTCGTTTTGATCTGTTAGGTAGTCTGAAATCTGCCTTCTATTACTGTTGCTAAACAGACAAACCTTCCTCCCTTTTTTTATATTCCTACTAACTTCCATATTCAGGGATGCTGCAACGGCCTTATGATCGCTGATTCCCTGTTCTGTACATACAGAGTCGAAAAGTTCGGGTCTGTTTGTTATCAGTAGGTCCAAGATGTTATCTCCACGAGTCGGTTCTCTGTTTAATTGCTCGAGGTAATTTTCGGATAGTGCACTCAGTATAATGTCACTCGATGCTCTGTCCCTACCACCCGTCCTAAACATCTGAGTGTCCCAGTCTATATCTGGTAAATTGAAATCTCCACCTAAGAGTATAACATGCTGAGAAAATTTATGTGAAATGTATTCGAAATTTTCTCTCAGTTGTTCTGCCACTAATGCTGCTGAGTCGGGAGGTCGGTAAAAGGACCCAATTATTAACCTAGCTCGGTTGTTGGGTGTAACCTCCACCCATAATAATTCACACGAACTATCCACTTCTATTTCACTACAGGATAAACTACTACTAACAGCGACGAACACTCCACCACCGGTTGCATGCAATCTATCCTTTCTAAACACCGTCTGTACCTTTGTAAAAATTTTGGCAGAATTTATCTCTGGCTTCAACCAGCTTTCTGTACCTATAACGATTTCGGCTTCGGTGCTTTCTATCAGCGCTTGAAGTTCCGGTACTTTACCAACGCAGCTTCGACAGTTGACAATTACAATACCGATTGCTGCTTGGTCCCCGCATGTCCTGACTTTGCCCTGCACCCGTTGAGGCTGTTGCCCTTTCTGTACTTGCCCAAGGCCATCTAACCTAAAAAACCGCCCAGCCCACGCCACACAACCCCTGCTACCCGTGTAGCTGCTTGTTGCGTGTAGTGGACTCCTGACCTATCCATCGGAACCCGAAACCCCACCACCCTATGGCGCAAGTCGAGGAATCTGCAGCCCACACGGTCGCAGAACCGTCTCAGCCTCTGATTCAGACCCTCCACTCGGCTCTGTACCAAAGGTCCGCAGTCAGCCCTGTCGACGATGCTGCAGATGGTGAGCTCTGCTTTCATCCCGCTAGCGAGACTGGCAGTCTTCACCAAATCAGATAGCCGCCGGAAGCCAGAGAGGATGTCCTCGGATCCATAGCGACACACATCATTGGTGCCGACATGAGCGACCACCTGCAGGTGGGTGCACCCTGTACCCTTCATGGCATCCGGAAGGACCCTTTCCACATCTGGAATGACTCCCCCCGGTATGCACACGGAGTGCACATAGGTTTTCTTCCCCTCTCTTGCTGCCATATCCCTAAGGGGCCCAATTACGCGCCTGACGTTGGAGCTCCCAACTACCAGTAAGCCCACCCTCTGCGACCGCCCGGATCTTGCAGACTGAGGGGCAACCTCTGGAACAGGACAAGCAGCCATGTCAGGCCGAAGATCAGTATCAGCCTGAGACAGAGCCTGAAACCGGTTCGTCAGACAAACTGGAGAGGCCTTCCGTTCAGCCCTCCGGAATGTCTTTCGCCCCCTGCCACACCTTGAGACGACCTCCCACTCTACCACAGGTGATGGATCAGCCTCAATGCGGGCAGTATCCCGGGCAACCACAGTCGTAGTCCGATCGGGGGATGCGTGGGACGATCTGGCCGTCCCCGACAAACCCCCATCCGGAACCCCACAGTGATGCCCATTGGCAACAGCCTCAAGCTGTGTGACCGAAGCCAACACTGCCTGAAGCTCGGAGCGAAGGGGTGCCAACTCAGCCTGCATCCGAACACAGCAGTTGCAGTCCCTATCCATGCTAAAAACTGTTGTGCAAAGAACGTCTGAACTAATTTACAGAGAGCGCAAACAAATCGACACAAAATTTAAACGGTTATTAAAATACAAGATTGCCTAGTAAATGCAGTAATGCTGCTACTTGCGCACTGCTGACACACTGCTCGGCGGCGGAAGGAGACTACGCGATATTACACTATTCAGGTACTAAAACGCGATGCTACAACTCTTAAATACTATAATACGCCCGTAATTTATGAATTAAACAATGCAAGTACCAAAAACACGCAAAGAAATTAAGAATTAAACTATGTAACAAATGAGTGAGCTAGGAGTATACGACTTGCTGCTGCAGCTGCTTATCCAACCACGGCAGGGAGCACACATCGTGATGTGCAGGTCTTACTCACAAGAGGTCCATATGGCAACTGGATTTTCGTAATTTTTTATATTTGCGTTGGGTGAATTTCAGAACTCAAATATTATTCCCCAAAACAATCCAATGCAACTCTAAAACTTCTCGAGAAAATATACTGGTGGATGACCGTTTTTTTTTTTTTTTTTTTTTTTTTTCGACGAACCGTGTGACTATAACATAGGGATTTTAGGTTCGATTTCCATCTGATGCAAATTTTTAAACAGAGGTACCCCTATCCTGCTAACTATTCTGTGATTTTAAAGCACATAAAGGTAGAAATAAAACAATAGTGCTCGAGACTGCTAATCGCTGGTTCGAGTCTGGTTTCGGTCATTATTTGTTTCGTTATTCCGTTCAGTCTGAATACCTACGACATTTAAATCTAAAACTCATCAGATATATGCTAACAGATATCTAATTCCTATTTTTATGAAAAATGCGCGTCTTATTATTTCTAATGACTAAAACCAAGATTTTTAAGCACAATAAAATAGTAAACTAAGCAATCGAACAAGCAGAAAAAATGGTGAAAATAATCTCTAAAATAAGCAAAAATAACTACACACAAATATAAAGGTTACACACAACTTTTAGCTTGATGAAGGGTGTCAGAGTACACAAATAACGTAATTCTGGGGTTTTCGTTTGTAGAACTCCTGCTTCTATCAGTAAAAAATGATATGTACAGTGGAAATGTTCTTTCGACGTCGCATGACGTCAGACGTACATGTGAAAAGCATCACAGTGCTTCCTCGATGAATTCCTCTTCAATATTTGTTTCTTCACCAGAAAGCTATTTAAAAAATTTGACACAGTGTGCCGGCGGACTTGGCCGTGCGGTTCTAGGCGCTACAGTCTGGAGCCGAGCGACCGCTATGGTGGCAGGTTCGAATCCTGCCTCGGGCATGGATGTGTGTGATGTCCTTAGGTTAGTTACGTTTAATTAGTTCTAAGTTCTAGGCGACTGATGACCTCAGAAGTTAAGTCGCATAGTGCTCAGAGCCCATGACACAGTGTTTCGTACCCGGAATTTTTCTCTAGCACCTGAGTCAGTTCCTCAAACACAAGTTTTGCAACCCCGTGTTTTTCTGATGATAATGTTACTAAAATTTCGTCTATCAGAGAAAGTTAATGTTCCAAGGAATTATTTCGAACTTCCAGCTGCTTTATGCTTACTGAGTACTCGGCGTTGCCTGGTTATGTATTCATTCCAATCTTCTATCGCTCCATCTCCTCCTTCCCCCTCACTCTCTGTCCATCTCCTCCTCACCTCTTCTCTCTTCACACTACCACGGTCATTCCAGTGGGAGTTAGGTGGTTCTTACCCCCACAGTATTTTAGCCAGATTGTAATTAATTTGTGTACCAAATTTGGTTTAAATCGTTCTGGGGTCTAGGATGAGCATTCTACCCGTGGCTTTGCCTAGGGACGCACGTGTCAGATAGATTTCACATATATTTAAAATATTTAACAGGTATTTTTACACATATTTCACCTGCGTCCATAGTGAATTTCACCCTGTAGTTTTATTTTAACTCAGTTCAATGTTTATGACGTAGTATCTGTCGAACTATGTATCGTACAATGATATAATTTTGCGGGTACATCCAGTATCTGTAGCTCCTCTTTGCAAAAAGTGTTTCGAACAGACTTCATAGTAGAGAACCAATAAATTAACACATCATGCTTGATGCGGCATTTTTTACCCATCTCTGTGTTTATGGCGTCATAGCTCCTGAATTATGAGCCGTGTAGTACTATAATTTTGCTGATTCGGTGGTATTTGTGAATACTGGCTGCCAAATGTGTCGCAAATACAGTTATACAGTTAGTAATAAAGAAGAAATAAATTAAAACGCCCTGCTTCATGCGACAATTTTGCAGCATGAACAGCGAAAATGTGAGAGATAAACTTTTTTTCCTTTCATCATTTTGTGGTGGTTATCAGAGAGGAAAAAGTTTTCTAAAGATTTAAAGCTATGTGTTAAGTTTGTTGCAAGTCACTAAGTGCTCTGCTTCTCAAATACAGGATGACTAAATTGTGGCTATTCGGGCGTCGTGGGATATATTAATTTTTCACAATGATCCCAATCCCCTTGATAGGTAGGTGGTTCTTACCACCACAGCGATTGTTTCCAGGCAGTAAGTGATGTATGAACGAAGTTTTGTTGAAATCGGTCAAGTGGTTTAGGAGGAAATGTTGAACATGCATACATTCGTACACTATGTGATCAAAAGTATCCGGACACCCCAAAAACATAAATTTTCCGTATTAGGTGCATTGTGCTGCCACCTACTGCCAGGTTCTCCATATCAGCAACCTCAGTAGTCATTATATATCGTGAGAGAGCAGAATGGGGCGCTCCACGGAACTCACGGATTCGAATGTGGTCAGGTGATTGGGTGTCACTTACGTCATATGTCTGTACGCGAGATTTCCACACTCCTAAACATCCCTAGGTCCACTGTTTCCGATTGAATAGTGAAGTGGAAACGTGAAGGGACACGTACAGCACAAAAGCGTACAGGCCGACCTCGTCTGTAGACTGACAGAGACCGCCGCCAGTTGAAGAGGGTCGTAATGTGTAATAGGCAGGTATCTATCCAGACCATCACACAGGAATTCCAAACTGCATCGGGATCCACTGCAAGTACTATGACAGTTAAGCAAGAGGTGAGAAAACTTGGACTTCATGGTCGAGCCGATAAATGCCAAACGACGCCTCGCTTGGTGTAAGGAGCGTAAACATTGGACGATTGAACAATGGAAAAACGTCGTTTTATAATGCACGGCGTGTGGCGGAGTGGTTACACGACAATAACATCTCTATAAAGGACTGCTTGCACAGAGTTCTGACCTGAATCCTATAGAATACCTTTGGGATGTTTTGGAACTCCGACTTCGTGCCAGGCCTCACCGACCGACACCTATACTACTCCTCAGTGCAGCACTCCGTGAAGAATGGGCTGCCATTCTCCAAGAAAGCTTCCAGCACATGACTGAACGTATGCCTGCGAGAGTGGAAGCTGTCATCAAGGCTAATGGTGAGCCAACACCATATTGAATTCCAGCATTACCGATGGAGAGCGCCACGAACTTGTAAGTCGTTTACTACCAGGTGTCCGTATAGTTTTGATCACTTAGTGTATATACATACGTAAATACACTCATCAAAAGAAGTTTTACATTACCCTGGGTCCCAGAACTCCTGAAGATAGACGTTGACTGTGGATATTGTATCATAGACACAGTACTTTTAACTGTTCAGAGATGTCACATAACCCGCCCAAAGACCTAAACAACCATGGACGAGCAGCGCCTATCAGACGCAGGGGGTCCGACAACCGGTCAGTTCCAGTCATTCCACCAGGAAGGAGATGCACGGCTCGTGTCGTCTGTAGATCAACCATGCCTAGACGGTCAATACCGCGGTCCGATCGCGTCCGCATTCTTACTTTGTGCCAGGAAGGGCTCTCAACAAGGGAAGTGTCCGGGCGTCTCGGAGTGAACCAAAGCGATGTTGTTCGGACATGGAGGAGATACAGAGAGACAGGAACTGTCGATCATATGCGTCGATGAGGCAGCCCAAGAGCTACTACTGTAGTGGATGACCGCTACCTACGGATTGTGGCTCGGAGGAGCCCAGACAGCAACGTCACCACGTTGGATAATGCTTTTCATGCAGCCACAGGAAGTCGTGTTACGACTCAAAACGTGCGCAATAGGCTGCATGATGCACAACTTCAGTCCCGACGTCCATGGCGAGGTCCATATTTGCAACTTCGACACCATGCAGCGTGGTACAGCTGGGCCCAACAAAATGCCGAATGGACCGCTCAGGATTGGCATCACGTTCTCATCACAGATGAATATCGCATATGCCTTCAACCAGACAATCGTCGGAGACCTGTTTGGAGGCAATCCAGTCAGGTTGAAAGCCTTAGACACACTGTCCAGCAAGTGCCGCAAGGTGGAGGTTCCCTGCTGTTTTGGGGTGGCATTATGTGGGCCCGATGTACGCCGCTGGTGGTCATGAAAGGCCTCGTAGGTGAATGCCATCCTCTGAACGATAGTGCAACCATATCAGCAGCATATTGGCGAGGCATTCGTCTTCATGGACAACAACTCGCGACCCCGTTGAGCACATCTTGTGAATGACGTCCTTCAGGATAACGACATTGCTCGACTAGAGTGGCCAGTATGTTCCCCAGTCATGAACCGTATCGAACATGCCTGGAATAGATAGAATAGTGCTGTTTATGGACGACGTGACCCACGAACAACTCTAAGGGATCTTTACCGAATCTCCGTCGAGGAATGGGAAAATCTGGACCAACAGTGGCTTGATGAGCTTGTGGATAGTATGCCACGACGAATAAAGGTATGCATCAAAGCAAGAGGACGTGCTGCTGGGTATCTGAGGTACCAATGAGTGCAGCAATCTGGAACACCACCTCTGAAAGTCTCGCTGTATCGTGGTACAACATGAAATGTGTGATCATCTTGGGGTTGAAGCTCTTTTCTTCCTTGTTTGCTTTAACAATGCGTATGTTTTTGGATAGGGCCCGCCTTTAGCAAAACACAGTTTTGTTTTATAACCCAAACATGTTTCACTACAGTTGCAGCATCTTCAGTGGGCTTTTATTTTTCATCTGTTAAAGATAAAGAGTGTTCTTTGCTGTTTGTATACATGTAGTTATTAGTTTTTAAAACGTAATTACATATATTTGAAAAAGACATAAATTACGAGTTCACACCTTTTTACCGCATGGTGCGATTTTTCTTGTGTGTTGTGTTTATACAGTGACTGTTTTGTTGGGCAGTTTGTCATCTGCAACCACTTATACCTTAAAGCAGGTAGATTGTTTAAGCCAAAATTACGATTTGAAAACTTGTTATATCTATGGCCGAAATTATTTAATTCTATGTGTGTGTCTATTTACATAATATTTCACTTACATTTTCTTTTTAATCACCTTCATCACTGTCAAACACTATATATTGAGATGCTACTGTCGCTGTCACTGTTTCACCGCTTTACCAGCTGTAAAAACAAACATGGCGTTCAGGGGAACAATTGAAGGTGTAAAAACAAGATGGCTGACAGTGGAACAGTTGAAGGTGTTCCTGGCGGTTGCTCTGAATATTTCAGAGTTGTCTGTGATTTTTTTTCTTCTTTTGTGTGTGTGTGTGTGTGTGTGTGTGTGTGTGTGTGTGTGTGTGAAAAGGGGGAGAGAGAGAGAGTGAGGGTGACAGTAGCTTTAGGGATTTATTTTATTTTATTTTATTTTATTTCTTGTGTGTGTGTGTGAGGGGGGTGGGCTGGGTTGGTGGTGGTGGTGGTGGGGGGGGGGGGGGAGAGCTCTATTGGTCGGTCTTGTCTAATAATTCATTGAAGGCAGAGAACAGAGTGCCATTGCAGAGAGCTGTGTATTCATTTATCACTTGTTTGCTTTCCACTATGGCTTTTTGTATCTGATAATTTTCTTGGTAAATACCAGATGTGTTGTGTTCGTGTGTGCTTGTGTTGGTTGTCCTTAGTTTTCTCTGTTTTGTGTTGTCTGTCCTGTAGGCTACTCTTACCCCTTGTTTTTTGAGTACGTTGCCTACTCTGTGGACTGCTTTGTTGTTGTAGGTGAGAGTGAACCATCTGTTTGTCATTGTGGGTGTTTGCTGTTCGTGTGTGCTCATGAATGGGTTTTGTGTGTTTGTAAGTTGATGAGGAGGCTTTTATTTTTGTGTGTTAGTTGTCCTTTCAAATAAATTTATAATTTTGTGGTTCACTTGATCTATAGTGTTTGTGTCATATCCATCTCTACTGCTATTTGTCTGATTGACTGCTATTCATTCTTGTAGTTGGTTTCAGTGTGTGGGGTTTTGCTCAGTCTGTGTAGCATGTATTGGAAGCCAGCTAGTTTGTGTGTAATCGGATGATCAGAGTCTTTGTGAATGGCCGTGCTGGTGGTGGTCACCTTCTTGAATATAGAGAATTTGTGTTGGTTGTTGTGTCTGTATATTGTGAGGTTAAGGAAGTTTAACCTTTTGTCGTGTTCTGTTTCTATGGTGAATTTTATTTTGGGTGTAATTTGTTTATATCACTGTGGAGTTGTTGGATGTGACTTGGTGTTTCATCTATAAGGCATATGATGTCATCTACATAACGGTACCAATATATTTGGTATTTTATAATGCATCCTATTTCTTCTGCGACTAATTCTCTTGTCAGACCTGTATTGAAGTTTGGGCTATTGTTCCTTTCTTGTTGTTTTATAATCCACTCACTTTCTGTGATAAGATTCTCCACTGTCTTGTGTGTGATGTGTGTGTTGACATTGTATTTTGGGCCTTTTTCTAGAAAACTTATTTCTTGGTTAGTTAGTTGTATGTCAGTAAGGTTTACCAGTCGTTTGTGGAATGTGTGGTTACTTGCTTTCTATTTTTATGAGCAAAAGCTTTGTTTTATTTTAAAAGAGTGTTTAGTTTTTGTTGTTGTTTATTCCATTTTGATTTTATTTATGTTTCTGTGTTTTGTTTGACTGTATTCAAGATATCATTAAATATTTCAGAGATTTTATGTGATTGCCTAGTTCCAGGTGAATTTTGAATAGTTCAACATTAAGTTCCTGCTTTTTTGTATGTAGGTTTCTAATTTCTTGCTTCAGCCACTCAATTTCAGTTTTGTGTTTGGCATGACGAGCTGCAGGTGACATACTGTTTACATTTACACGTATATAGATAGATATTACATTACGCAAAAGACAAATTCTATTGATTTTTATATTTAAAATAGTTTGATGTAACTTTGCTGTAGTGTTCCGGAATTTGTTGTAGAGTTTGCTCGGAAATCCCTAGCAGGGCGTCGAAATAATCATCTTGGGGTTGAAGTTCTTTTCTTCCGTGTTTGCTTTAACAATACATATGTTTTTCGATAGGGTCCGCCTTTAGAAAAACACAATTTTGTTTTTTAACCCAAACATGTTTCACTGCAGTTGCAGCATCTTCAATGGGCTTTGCTGTTTGTATACATGTAGCTATTAGTTTGTAAATCGTAATTACAGATATTTGAAAAAGACATAAATTACGAGTTCATACCTTTTTACCACATGGTGCGATTTTTCTTATGTGTTGTGTTTATACAGTGACTGTTTTGTTGCACAGTTTGTCACCTGCAACCACTTATACCTTAAAGTAGGTAAATTGTTTAAGCCAAAATTACGATATGAAAACTTGTTATTTATATGGCTGAAATTATTTAATTCTATGTGTGTGTCTATTTATATAATGTTTCACTTACATTTTCCTTTTAATCATCTTCATCACTGTCAAACACTGTATATTGAGATGCCACTGTCACTGTCACTGTAACGATTTCACCGCTTTATCAGCTGTAAAAACAACACCTTCAGAAAAATAATAGACAAACTTAAAAACAATGAGGCATTTATTACGAGATCAGACAAGGGCAGCACCATGATAATAATAAAACAGGATGAATACAAAGAAAAAACCTTAAAATTTCTGGAGGACAACAACATAACAAAGCTAACCAGTGACCAACACAGATACCAGAAAAGACTCTAACACTCCTAGAAAATATCTTACACATATTCACAAATCAGAAAGAAAAATGGTTGAAACAAAAGAGCTCCCAAGCACCCACACTGAACAGCCTACTACAGCTCCAGAAGGATGGTACTGCAGTCAATTTCAGAAGTGCACCCACATAGCACTTAGCCAGAGAAATGCACACATACTTACAGAAACATTACATATACACAAATAACAGAAGTATACAAAACACTGAGGAACTGATACAACAACTCAAAGACATCAACATACCCACAACAGCCACACTCACATCATTTGACATCACATCCATGTACACCAATATCCCAACCACAGAAACCATCAATATGATCAAACAACAATTAGAAGAACAAGCCAAAATTCCCGAATCCCACATAAACTCAAAAAACAAGGGGTAAGAATAGCCTACAGGACAGACAACTCAACACAGAGAAAACTAAGGACAACCAACACAAGCACACACAAACACAGCACATATGGTATTTACCAATTAACGTGCCAGGACTGCAAAACAGTTTATATAGGGCATCTACATCTACATCTACATGGATACTCTGAAAATCATATTTAAGTGTCTGGCAGAGGGTTCATCGAAACACCTTCACAATTCTCTATTATTCCAATCACGTATAGCGCGTCAAAAGAATGAACACCTATATCTTTCCGTACGAGCTCTGATTTCCCTTATTTTATCGTGGTGATCGTTCCTCCCTATGTAGGTCGGTGTCAACAAAATATTTTCGCATTCGGAGGAGAAAGTTGGTGATTGGAATTTGGTGAGAAGGTTCCGTCGCAACGAAAAAGGCCTTTGTTTTAATGATTTCCAACCCAAATCCTGTATCATTTCTATGAAACTCTCTCCCATATTTCACGATAATACAAAACGTGCTGCCTTTCTTTGAATTTTTTCGATGTACTCCGTCAGTCCTATCTGGTAAGGATCCCACACCGCGCAGCAGTATTCTAAAAGAGGACGGACAAGTGTAGTGTATGCAGTCTCCTTACTATGTCTGTTACATGTTCTATGTGTCCTGCCAATAAAATGCAGCCTTTGGTTAGCCATCCCCACAACATTTTCTATGTGTTCTTTCCAATTTAAGGTGTTCGTAATTGTAATACCTAGGTATGTAGTTGAATTTATGGCTTTTAGATTAGGTTGATTTATCGTGTAACCGAAGTTTAACGAGTTCCTTTTAACATTCATGTGGATGAACTCACACTTTTCGTTATTTAGGGTCAAATGCCACTTTTTGCACCATCCAGATATTTTTCTAAGTTGTTTTTCAATTTATTTTGATCTTCTGATGACTTAATTAGTCGATAAACGACAGCGTCATCTGCAAACAACCGAAGACGGCTGCTCAGATTGTCTCCCAAATCGTTTATATAGATAAGGAACAGCAAAGGGGCTATAACACTACCTTGGGGAACGCCTGAAATCACTTCTGTTTTTGTTGATGATCTTCCGTCAGTTACTACGAACTGTGACCTCTCTGACAGGAAATCGCAAGTCCAGTCACATAACTGAGACGATATTCCATAAGCGAGCAATTTCACTACGAGCCGCTTGTGTGGTACAGTGTCAAAATGCTTTCGGAAATCCAGGAATACGGAATCTATCTGAATTCCCTTGTTAACAGCACTCAGCACTTCATGTGAATAAAGAGCTAGTTGTATCACAGGAACGATGTTTTCTAAACCCATGTTGACTGTATGTCAATAGGCCGTTTCCTTCGAGGTAATTCATAATGTTCGAACACAATGTATGTTCTAAAATCCTGCTGCATATCGACGTTAAAAATATGGGCCAGTAATTTAGTGGATTACTCCTACTACCTTTCTTGATTATTGGTGTGACCTGTGCAACTTTCCAGTCTTTGGGTACGGATCTTGCGTCAAGCGAACGGTTGTATATGATTGTTAAGTATGGAGCTAATACGTCAGCCTACTCCGAAAGGAACCTAATTGGTATACAGTCTGGACCATAAGACTTGCTTTCATTGTGTGATTTAAGTTGCTTCACTACTCCGAGGATATTTACTTCTACGTTACTCATGTTGGCAGCTGTTTTCGATTCGAATTCTGGAATATTTACTTTTTCGTCTCTCGTGAAGGCATTTCGGAAGGCAGTGTTCAGTAACTCCGCTTTGGCAGCACTGTCTGCCATAGTACCTCCATTGTTGTCGCGCAGAGAAGTTATTGATTGTTTCTTGCCGCTAACATACTTCACATACGACCAGAATCTCTTTGGATTTTCTTCCAGGTTTCGAGAAAAAGTTTCGTTGTGGCAACTGTTATAGGTTCAAATGGTTCAAATGGTTCAAATGGCTCTGAGCACTATGGGATTTAACACCTGTGGTGACCAGTCCCCTAGAACTTAGAACTACTTAAACCTAACTAATCTAAGGACATCACACACATCCATGCCCGAGGCAGGATTCGAACCTGCGACCGTAGCAGTCGCGCAGTTCCGGACTGAGCGCCTAGAACCGCTAGACCACCTCGGCTGGCCTGTTATAGGCGTCTCGCATTGAACTCCGCGCTAAATTTCGAGCTTCTGTAAAGGATCGCCAATCTTAAGGATTTTGCATCTGTTTAAATTTGGCATGTTTGTTTCGTTGTTTCTGCAACAGTGTTCTAACCCGTTTTGTGTACCAAGGAGGATCAGCTCCGTCGTTTGTTAGTTTATTTGGTATAAATCTCTCAATTTATGCCGATACTATTTCTTTGAATTTAAGCTTCATCTGGTCTACACTTACGTTATTGATTTGGAATGATTGGAGATTGTCTCTAAGGAAGGCGTCAAGTGAATTTTTATCTGCTTTTTTGAATAGGTATATTTTTCGCTTATTTTTCGAGGATTTGGGGATTACAATATTCAATCTCGCTACGACAACCCTGTGTTCACTAATCCCTGAATCGGTTTTGATGCTCGTTATGAACTCAGGATTATTTGTTGTGAAGAGGTCAAGTGTGTTTTCACAACCGTTTACTATTCGCGTGGGGTCATGAACTAACTGCTCGAAATAATTTTCAGAGAAGGCGTTTAGCTCAATTTCGGATGATATTTTATGCTTACCTCCGGAATTTCATGTGTATTTTCGCCAACATATCGAGGGTAAATTAAAGTCACCACCAAGTATGATCGTATGAGTCGGGTACGTGTTTGAAATCAAACTCAAGTTTTCTTTGAACATTTCAGCAACTGTATCATCTGAACTGGGAGGTCGTTAAAAGGATCCAATTATCATTTTATTCCGGTTGCCAACAATGACCTCTGCCCATACTAACTCACAGGAAGTATCTACTTCAATTTCGCGACAAGTTAAACTACTTCTGACAGCAACAAATACGCCACTGCCAACCGTCTTTAGCCTATCTTTTCGGAACACCGTTAGGTTCTTCGCAAAAATCTCGGCTGAGCTTATATCCGGCTTTAGGCAGCTTTCAGTGCCTATAACGATATGAGCATCAGTGCTTTCTATTAGTGCTTGGAGCTCTGGTACTTTGCCAACACAGTTATGACAATTTACAACTGTTACACCAGTGGTTCCTGTATCTACGTTCTTCCTGTGTTCAGCCTTCACCCTTTGTGACGGAAGCCCTTTTTGTGTTTTCCCCAGACCCTCTAACCTAAAAAACCGCCCAGTCCACGCCACACAGCCCGTGCTACCCGTGTAGCCGCCTCCTGCATATAGTGGACACCTGACCTATTCAGCAGGACCCGAAACCCAACCATCCTCTGGCGCAAGTCGAGGAATCTGCAGCTTACACGGTCGCAGAACCGTCTGAGCCTCTGATTCAGACCCTCCACTCGGCTCTGTACCAGAGGTCCACAATCGGTCCCTTCGACTATGCTGCAAATGGTCAGGGCAGACAAGCAGAAACTTTAATACCAGATACACAGAACACAGAAGAGCATTATAAAGTAACAACGGTCATTCCACATTTGCTGAACACCTTATGGACATGAAACATAACCAAACAAACATCAATACGGATTTGAAAATTCTCAAATGCAGCAGCAGCCCCCCACAAAAACTAATGATTGAAGAGAATTATCAGACATAAAAGCCATAGTGGAAAGCAAACAAGTGATAAATGAATACACAGCTCTCTGCAATGGCACTCTGTTCACTGCCCTCAAGGAATTATTAGACAAGAACGACCAATAGAGCTCTCACCCACACCCCACCATCCTAGCCCCCCTCCCCCCACACACAAAATAAAATGAAATAAAACAAAAATAAATAAATCCCTAAACCTACTTTCACCCTCACTCTCTCTCTCTCTCCCTTTTCACACACACACACACACACACACACACACACACACACAGACACAGACACACACGCACACACACACACAAAACAAGAAAAAAAATCACAGACAACTCTGAAAGATTCAGAACAACTGCCAGGAACACCTTCTACTGTTCCACTGACAGCCATCTTGTTTTTACACCTTCAATTGTTCCCCTGAACGCCATGTTTGTTTTTACAGCTGGTAAAGCAGTGAAACAGTGACAGTGACATCTCAATATATAGTGTTTGACAGTGATGAAGATGATTAAAAAGAAAATGTAAGTGAAACATTATGTAAATAGACACACACATAGAATTAAACAATTTGAGCTATAGAACTAACAAGTTTTTAGATCGTAATTTTGGCTTAAACAATTTACCTACTTTAAGGTTTAAGTGTTGCAAATGACAAACTGTGCAACAAAACAGTCAATGTAGAAACACAACACATCAGAAAAACTGCACCATGTGGTAAAAAGGTATGAATTCGTAATATATGTGTTTCTTTCAAATACCTGTAATTACGAGTTACAAACTAATAGCTACATTATACAAACAGCAAAGAACACTCTTTATCTTTAACAGATGAAAAATAAAAGCCCACTGAAGATGCTGCAACTGCAGTGAAACATGTTTGGGTTAAAAAACAAAATTGTGTTTTGCTAAAGGCGGACCCTATCCAAAAACATACGTATGAAATGTGTAGTTTTCATGAGCAATAAAAAGAGCGGAAATGATGTTTATGTTGATATCTATTTAAATTTTGTGTACAGGTTCCGGAACTCTCGGAACCGAGGTGATGGCAAACGTTTTTTGATGTGTGTACATATGTACGTCCATTTTTGTAATAGATGTATATATTGATACGAATTTTGGAGAAACTATTATGGATTTCCTATATATTTTCATGGATGCTGTTTTTATCATAACGTTCTTGGGCTCTGACAATACTGACTACATCTTTTAAATTTAGGGAATTCAAAGCATTTTTCATTTCACTGAAATGTTTCGTGGTAGTATGACACAGCCTGTAACTACGCTCCCCACTGAGTTAAAACTGGCTGAGGAGGTAAAATGGAAGGCGTTTATCGAATTTTTGAACTCGAATTGGTGACTTTAGAAACACGTTCTTCACACTAGGAACAAGAACATCCACGTCTTTGCACTGACTTCTGACAGTTTCAACGACACGCTGTAAACCGTGAGCAAGGAACGTTAGGTGCACTAATTTATGGCACAAAACTTTTATCTAGTTCCCGCATTAACCATACATGGAGCAGTATCTCTGAGAAATAACAATTCACTTTCATATCGTATCGCTTCTGGCCACAAGAAAACTAGCGTGTGATTGAAAAATTTGGCAACAGTGGAGTGATTTACTCGGTCGCTTTAGAGTATTTCAAACATTAAAAACACTGTGTCACATAGTTTCTGCGTAATCTAGATTCGTCCGGTACCTTTTTGTGTGTGTCATTTTCTAAAAACAGACGAAGCTGCACATTATTCAGTTTGCACAACGAAATGTCGAAAACCACTATACTAAGCATAAGCCTATGAAAAACGTATCACGACAACTGGATTGTCCCCCAACATTGCTTTTAATCAGTTGCTGGTGTAACTTAGATTTATTCTGAAACCTCTCTTTATGCCGTGTGGTATTAAAGCGCTGCATAATGTCAGTTTTTCTTCGCAGGAAAACTCTTTTCACACACCAAACAAAATAAGATACCGCCGTCTTCACTGAGAATATTTCTTCCAAACTCGTTTACGCACGTGCATAAGAATGCTAATTGAGAAATTTCCGAAGGGGGAACTGCGAGCAATCATGCACAATTAAACTAACGAGCAATGCACAACGCACTGTCGCTTGGAACTCGGGAATTCATCGTCCATGCCACTGACGTCATTCCGATGCAACTGACTGATGAGGTGATGACTGATCTGCCAAATCGCAGCAAGTTCTTCTCCTTGCGGTATTATTTCACAGCATTCTAGCTATACCTTAGCACTGCGTTCTTACACATTCCACCGAAGCTCATTTTATCAGCCAATAAATAAGAGACTCCCTTATTGAAAAATAACAGCGAGGAGTGAAATTTGCACTTCCAAAACCGGAGTATTAGATAAAATATGCTGTTTTAATTAAAAATAATAAAATAAAGAAGCAAAAACGTTTTCTAGCAAAATAAGCATAAATAAGCACAAACAAATGCAATTAAAACTGCTTTCCAATGTGTGACTTATGAAGTACAGCCCTTCTGCTTATCCCTAAAAGTGTGGGAAAAATTATGCATTTTGCTTAGATATTCGAGTTTTATTAATGACATATCACTCACAAAAATCAAATTTTCATTTCAAATATACACTACTGGCCATTAAAATTGCTACACCACGAAGATGACGTGCTACAGACGCGAAATTTAACCGACAGGAAGACGATGCTGTGATATACAAATGATTAGCTTTTCAGAGCATTCACACAACGTTGGCGCCGGTGGCGACACCTACAACGTGCTGACATGAGGAAAGTTTCCAACCGATTTCTCGTACACAAACAGCAGTTGACCGGCGTTGCCTGGTGAAACGTTGTTGTGATGCCTCATGTAAGGAGGGGAAATCCTGCTCGCATTGGTCGAGATCCATTGACTGTTAGCAAAATATGGAATCGGTGGGTTCAGGAGGGTAATAAGGACCGCCGTGCTGGATCCCAACGGCCTCGTATCACTAACAGTCGAGATGACAGACATCTTATCCACATAGCTGTAACGGATCGTGCTGCCACGTCTCGATCCCTGAGTCAACAGATGGGGACGTTTGCAAGACAACAACCATCTGCACGAACAGTTCGACGACACTTGCAGCAGCACTCACTATCAACTCGGAGACCATGGATGCGGTTATCCTTGACGCTGCATCACAGACAGGAGCGCCTGTGATGGTGTACTCAACGATGAACCTAGGTGCACGAATGGCAAAACGTCATTTTTTCGGATGAATCCAGGTTCTGTTTACAGCATCATGATGGTCGCAGCCGTGTTTGGCGACATTGCGGTGAACGCACATTGAAAGCGTGTATCCGTCATCGCCATACTGGCGTATCACCCGGCGTGATGGTATGGGGTGCCTTTGGTTACACGTCTCGGTCACCTCTTGTTCGCACTGACAGCACTTTGAGCAGTGGACGTTACATTTCAGATGTGTTACGACCCGTGAGTCTACCCTTCATTCGATCCCTGCGAAACCCTACATTTCAGCAGGATAATGCACGACCGCATGTTGCAGGTCCTGTACGGGCCTTTCTGGATACAGAAATTGTTCGACTGCTGTCCTGGACAGCACATTCTCCAGATCTCTCACCAATTGAAAACGTCTGGTCAATGGTGGCCGAGCAACTCATCACAGTACGCCATTCGTTACTCTTGATGAACTGTGGTATCGTGTTGAAGCTGCATGGGCAACTGTACCTGTACACGCCATCCAAGCTCTGTTTGACTCAATGCCGAGGCGTATCAAGGCCGTCATTACGGCCAGAGGTGGTTGTTTTGGGTACTGATTTCTCACGATTTATGCACCCACACTGTGTGAAAATGGAATCACATGTCAGTTCTAGTATAATATATTGGTCCAATGAATACGCGTTTATCATCTGCATTTCTTCTTGGTGTAGCAATTTTAATGGCCAGTAGTGTAGTATGCACAACTTACTGCGACTGAAATTTGTAATGAGGTGTGGTCACCCAACGCAGCGACGTCTTGACGTGGTTTCACTTTGATTGCGCTTCGTGTTGGAGACACTCCTCGAACACTCAATAAGTCGTGCAATTTCAAAATGCTCTTGGCGTTCCTCCAGGCAATCGCAATATGTCCTCAGTCAAATTCAGCTAGATCGCGCCTTCCCCATTCTACACACGACAACACATTCATTGATACTACATTACCGTGCGTGTATCTGACTAGCAGTCATTTCTCGTCAGGCGACGCTGTTTTTGCCTGTACGGGTTTATATCGATATTAGGTCGGTGGTCATAATGTCCTGGCTGATGGTTGTATACTACAGAGAGCTACCACGTCTGGCACCAGTAACGGCTGTAATCTGGCTGCACAGCCAGTCTATCTGAACTTTCATGGCATGTATGGGTACGACCTTGGTGGCTGGGGAGTAGTGGCGTGCCAGTGTGTCGCCAACCCATAACCTGGTGTATTCCATGGATAAGAGATCTGGAGAACTTGAGTGGTGGATGGGGCAACAGTCTAACACCCAATGTCTCAGGGTGGATCAGAACAGCACGATAATCATGCGGTCTTTCGATATGTTGATGACTGATAACGTCACGGACTCCTCGAATCTCACGGACAGCCATCGGCCTGAACACTTTAGAAATGAAACGTTTGCTGTCCTTATTACTGACTATGCAAACCTGAGATGATCGTCTTGTTTACCCAATGGTTTAGAGCGCCTTTCCACGGTTTGCGCGGCTCACCCCGTCGGAGGTTTGAGTCCTCCCTCGGGCATGTGTTTGTTTTCCTTAGCGTAAGTTAGTTTAAGTCATATTAAGTATTGTGTAAGCCTAGGGGCCGACGACCTCAGCAGTTTGGCCCCATAGGAATTTACCACAAATTTCCATTTTATCCAACATCACGCCAGCTGCTGAGCGCGTGTGACGATAACGGATGCACTCAGGCAAAGTTCTTTCTCGGCGGAACCTTTACACATGGATACATCCTCTGTGATGTTGTAAGCGTAACTGGGATATATCGGCATAGACGACATGGGGCCGCTGCTGTGTCTAGAGTTGCTGGGTGCACCACTGTCCTCTCTCTGCAGTCACATCAACAAAAGCCACAGCAACGCCGCCACACTGACAATCTGTAATGTTCCAGGCGTCGCCGAATTATTTGTGTGGATACTTGCTTGCTGCAAATAATCAAGACAGACAGCGTGGCTGTATCATCTTACACAACACCACACTGAGGTGACAAATGTCATGGGATATCTCCTAATATCGTGTCGGACCTCCTTTTGCCAGGCGTAGTGCAGCAACTGACGTGGCACGGATTCAACAAGTCGTTGAAAGACCCCTGCAGAAATATGGAGCCATGCTGCCTCTATAGCCGTCTATAGCTGCGAAAGCGTTCCCGGTGCAGGATTTTGTACACGATCTGATGTCTCGATTATATCCCATAAGTGTTCGATGAGAATCATGTCTGGCGATCTGGTTGACCAAACCATTTGCTCAAACTATCCAGAATGTTCCTCAGACCAGTTGTGTGGCCCGATGACATGGTGCATAGCCACCCATAAAAATTACATCGTTGTTCGGGAATATGACGTCCATGAATGGCTGTAAATGGTCTCCAAGTAGCCGAACATTCAGAGGACGTAGTTCATTCCACATAAACAAAGCCCACACGATTATGGAGTCACCACCAGCTAGTACAGTGCCTTGCTGACAACTTGAGTTCAGGGCTTCGTGGGGTCTGCTCCACACTCGAACCCCACCATCACAACTTAGAAACTGAAGCATTGACTCATCTGACAAGACCACGGTTTTACAGTCATCTGGGGCCCAACTGATATGGTGACGAGCCCAGGAGAGGCGCCGCAAATGATGTCGTGTTAGTAGCAAACGCACTCGCGTCGTTCGTCTGCTGCCGTAGCCCTTTAACGTCAAATGTCGCCGCATTGTCCTAAGGGATACGTTCGTCATACGTTTCAATTGACTCCTGCAGTGTTGCTTGTATGCTAGCAATGACAACTCTGCGCAAATGGTGCTGCGTCGGTCGTTAAGTGAAGGCCGTCGGACTGCGTTGTCGGTGGTGGGAGGTAATGCCTGGAATGTGGTATTCTCGGCACACTCTTGGAACTGTGGATCACAGGTACTGAGTTGCCTAACGATTTTCGAAATTGGAATATCCCATGCGTCTAGTTCCAACAACTATTCCGCGTTCCAAGTGTCTTAATTCGCTTCGGGCGTCCATAATCACGTCGGAACTCTTTTTACATGAATCATGTGAGTACAAATGACATCTCTGCCAATGCACTACCCATGTTTCGTGGACGCGGTACTACCGCCATCTGTTTATGTGCTTATCGCCATCCCATGAGTTTTGTGACCACAGCGTGTGTCTGTCATCTATGGCGCTAGTCACGTGTGACCATTGAGATCCTGCTTGGCGTTGGGTACAGGTCTCCTGAACCCATCGATTCCAGTTGTTGCATCCTGACCAACACTAGCAGCAATGTAATAGAACTATAAATCACAGTCCTGGTAGGCCACGACCCTGCCACGATCGAATTCCGAGGTGCAGGTCTGGCGCTTTACAGCATCTCGTCGACGTCTCAGGTGTTCATATTGAACAAACAGTGTAAGTGGCGGTTAATAATGAAATCAACTCCATGCCTTCCTCACTTATCTGACTCTTGCTGCCCACGTCCCGTTCCTAATCCATTACATATGGAAACATTTCTATACTTCTTTCTTTGGTTCACTGCGCCAGATTTCTACGTGGTGGCCAGAATTGGAACTAATATTTTTCCATCGTACGTCGGTTCCGAATTAACGCATTAGACCCTCACTGGGCCTCTGTGAGTAGCTACACTTCAATTATAACCACCCGATAGATGGCGCTACACCTACTTACGTTGTGTGATTGCAGTCAGATGCTTATCATTTGTATACACAACTACACAGTAAAAGCGAAATTGATGTTTCTCACGTACCATTTCATGGTGTTGCCATTTTAATGGCATAATTTCATTCGGTCATCTGCGTAGAAACAAAGATTTCGTCGAATGTAATTCCTAGTCCATGAAACATATTCTATGCGTTCTAGGCGTTGCTCATAAGAGCACCCACATTCACAAGGCGGTTTATATGCATTATGCGTTCTCAGCCCTATTCGTCTTTCACAGGTTTCATGAGCTGCGATATTTTTTCTGTGGTCCTGAGGACTAATTTAACGTTTTGCCTCTTCCAGAGATAAGGTTCCTCTTCACTCAAGCAAAAAATAGTGAAAAGTACAACTTTATAGCTCTGTTCTTCTTGCGCTTGTAACATGAAATTTTCTTCGAAATCCTGTTGTGATTGTAGACACTTTCGTGAAAACTTTTTCGTAGGAGGGTCAGTTCCTGCGGCGGCAGATATTCTGCACCTCAGATAGCTTTTGCTCACTGTACTAGGGGCTTCTGGATACTGCGGTTTTGTGGTGGAATGTGACGGCTGATTGCTTACAGGTACCGTTCTGTATGAATTTGTTGTGATCGCTATGGCTGAGAGACTCAATGGTTTTTCGAGGGGTATGAGACATCGAGGAAGAACAAGGCAGTTTGTGTTTTCATCATGAACTTTATGTGATGATCAATAATATTAAGATGTTCCAAGAAATTGCCAATTTTTCGCTTTCATAGACCAGGTAAGAAATATGTCTTTGACGTAGCGATAAAAGCAATTAGGTTCTCTGGAGCCGTGCGCAGGGTGACTTCTTAGAAGTTCTGCTTAAGCAGGTATGATGCGAATGGAGCTAAGATGCATCACATCGCAATATCGCAAAAAAAACTCTCAGTAAAGATGTCGGCTTGCAGATCAGTACATTGTGTGGTGAGATTACTGATAGGCTGAAGGGTGTGGCAGAAGCTGGACTTAAATAACGGCTTGTTTAGCGATAGAATGAGTAGCAGTGATGTTATAGCCAGCTGTATAAGGAAGAGCCTATCAACAAATCAGCGTTTGTCCAGGTATGGCCTTCAAACTATAGACTTGCGAGTTCCTGTTAACTATGTCCGCTTAGTAGGATCTTTCCTTATACGTGTCATAATCAACCACACTTGCTCCCACATCTGCAATCGTACCTCAGAGATCCGTCCCGCCCCCTAATTTGAGTCCTGTAGACTGCAAACATTTCTGTATCCGTCTTCCCTATTTGTCTTCTCTAATATGCTGACGACACAAGACAACTAGCTATTCATAACACTCTCCAGCTTGCCATCCCTCCCACCAGCTTCACCAAGATCTCTTATATGTGCGATGTAACTTCAAGTTAGTACATAGAAAAACCAAGCCACTGACTTTGGCTGCACCACTAGGCGATTCCATCGTCTCGTCTCCCACCTCTCAGTCTTCAACCAACCAGTTGCTCTCTCTCCCATAGTAAAGTACTTGGGATTAAACCCTAACAGAAAGCTAATGTGGAATCCACGTCTCTTCGCCATCCAGCACCACGCTCATAACCGATTAAATGTACTAAAATTACTAATAGGTCATTCTATGGGGACTACAATTTCGGTTCATTATTCTCTTCTACAATTCATTCATTTGTCCCTTCGTAAATTATGCCAATATTGCCAGAATTCCTTTTCATCCTTAATTCCATAAATTCGTCTCAGTACTGTATAGACACACACTCCTTCTCTCCTTCAGCCTTCGACTTACCGTCGTCAACTCGTTCTCTGTCCCATGTTATTTCCGAAGTCTTCCTTTTCTAGAGCACCTATGAATCCAGCACACCGACCGAAAAATACAGCACTTCAACCGACTCCCACTTCTCGACCATTATATTCGTCCTGGCAACTACCCATCATAGCAACCATAGCTACAACGCTCCATCCCATGCTTATTCTGCCGGGTCCTCCCCTTTTTACCTTGTTCAAGCTGCGCCCATTCAGTATCGTATGCCTTCTGCAGCTCTTCATGGTCCGTTACTTTAAGTGTATTTTCGTCTCGGTCGTGAATATTATTGTTTTTCGTATATCATCATCATCGTTATTGTATTGTAGCAGCATTAACATCATCACATCCATCTGTTTCAACCACCATGTAAATAACCTGCCTATATTGAAAATTCATCGGACTGTTGTCTATGTGTAGTCTTCAACATCAACATTATCGACTCACGTATTTAATGCACAACATTTCTAGAACATGTAACACGTTCGCGCGAGCCAGTCCGTGGATAATTGAAATAACAATAAACCAGAAGAAAACATAAAACTGCATGGTGGTCTGATAGCTCTTGACACAGGCCGAAGACTACTCTGATAAAAGGTAATGCAACTGAATTCGAGAAGATTTTATCATTTCATAACCTGTTACAGCAAGATCAGACATTTGCTTAAAATATCAACCCGATTTCCATCGACAAAACTTCGGAGGCTATTCAGGTACATTTTGTGAATGCTTTGGTGCAAGAGACTCATAGTTCCGAGTCTTTCCTTGCAGAGTAATAATATATTCAAGTTGTTATTCCAGTTTCCTCTGTTTATGTGAAAATGCCTTCACAACAGTGAAAAGCCTCTAAAGGCAGCCACCAAAACGTTCAACATGAAACAGACTAATGCAGGCAGATAGAGAAACACTGTTATGTGATCGGCGTCGCTGTGGGAACAGCAGAGCGTTGTTGTGCTGCTGTTCCATTGCATTCACTGAACCCTTACATAAAGAGGAGGAGATTAATGTTTGACGTCCCGTCGACAACGAGGTCATTAGAGACGGAGCACAAGCTAGGATTAGGGAGGGATGGGGAAGGAAATCGGCCGTATCCTTTCAAAGGAACCATCCCGCCATTTGCCTGAAACGATTTAGGGAAATCACCGAAAACCTAAACCAGGATGGCCGGACACGGGTTTGAACCGTCGTCCTCCCGAATAAGAGTCCAGTGAGCTAACTAATGCGCCACCCCACTTGGTCCTTACATGAGTTGCATAACGACAAACTCTTCATCAATAAACCTATCCATTCTGATGTGAATCACTGCTAACGTACGACTAGCACTGCTGGAAGAATAAACTCGAGGCAGAATAGAACAGTGCTGAATGCAAGCTTGAGGACGAAGTGTTAAATGGGTATCAGAGTTGTCAACGGCAAGCACCGTGAGTGAATGGAATGCGTTTGTTTCCAAACAAGGCACAGAGCGCATGGCATCAACATTTGCACTACTGTGAAGATATTTTCTGTGAAGTATAGATAAAAGTAAGAGTTGGGTAGAAAAAAATGAAACTAAATATCATTACTCTATTACGAACCACCGAAGGCCACGGGCGCCCTACACCAGCATATTCAGAAAAGATCACTGAACTATTTCTGAAAGTTTGTTAGTGGAGTTAGAGTTCACCTTGTATGTTGTCAGAGCTTACGGCTAGAGTGAATCTGGAAGAATTTGAAATAGACGCACCTGAGAAGTGGCCTAACACATTATGAGCAAGTTATTCAATGAAGCGCCCCTTACAGTGTACAATGAATTTCAAAGTAAGGCTAATTTTACACTTTGATCTACAGCCACGCAGGATCTTTTGTGGCAGACAGTTATCCGAGACATAACATGAACACTATAGCTCTGATATGCGACTTACATGCTTGTCTTGAAATTTCCATAAGTACATAATTAGGGTCTTTTCCTTGTCACTAACAACATCAAACTATTGTCGGCTAGAAGAATGTGGCAAAACATGTGAGAAATTTAAAGCGCTAGGCTTTCTTCGTAACGTCTGTACTAATGTAAGCTGGAAAGATTTAGCTTAATTACAAACGAAATGCTTAGGTCTTACAAGAGAAACAAACATAGTCACCAAACATGTTAAAATACTAGGTAGCAAAACCACTCCATCAAATATAAGAAAGAGTTAATGAAGACAGTACACAATATGTATATAGTTCTTTGACTATCACGGCAATCTATAAGTGCCCAAACACATAAATCGTACTGCGCTAGTTATTGGCATCAAAGTGAAGCCATTTAAGGTAAATAATGCAAAGAATCCGCTTAAAAACATTTGGTAAATCAGTGATTTGACGATGGAAAAATTTGAATTGTTTGTAATGTTAACCCGGAACAGAGAAAAACACAAAAGCAGAGTTCCCTCTAGGTGCAAATTATCGTAACTGTCTCCAAACAATCCAAAGGGTGATATCGAAATTGTGCTACATAATCACTTGTGCAGCATAGTAAATTGAAATTTATTGCATAGTGCATAAAGTGTCCAATTTTAAACCTCAGTAAAACATTTGCTATATCTTGAATTAAACTGAGAATTTTATATTATTGAAACATATATCATAACCACTGTATGCCACTGCACTAAGCAGCTATCGGGTGATTTTTAAAAAATAATGAAAGGCCCTACTTCAACTCACAAACATGGCCCAATTCATATTTCAACTGCAGTTTTCTCCTGTCCTGTGACAATAATACAAATATTCTCACATTTGATTCAGAAAACGTTAAATATCTTTATACAGATCTGTGGAAGATTTGTAAAGTACTTTTCCGTCTCTCGTGAAGAAACCTGTGAAACGGAGTTGGCGTGTTTCTAAGTGAAGCATACGTTTGTAAAGAATGAGGTACCCGATCGGTTATCCAGATAGAAAAAGTGTTACTGGTAACAGAAATTTTTTCGGTACGGAAATTAATCGTTTGTTAATACGTCGGACCAAGTGCCGTTGACGAAATACGCACAATAGATTTCGTTCCGGTCCTCTTTACACGCCACGACTGGAATTGCATTATTTGGAGACCAGCGCGGTCCAGCTTCCCATGTGCTGTGTTCTGGTTGTTAGCTCTGGCTCCTGGCACTTCCAAGTGGAAAATATTTATGTCTAATTTAGTGCAAAATCGATATTTGTCAGTCAGCCAGTTCCCCCTGGTAACGCTCGCCCTCCCTCTTTACAAACTGAAGTTTGCAGATTAGCTGCATTAATCACGACGCGTCGACAACAAGCAGGTGTGTCCAAAACAGGCCAGTTTCTTGCTGTCCGGAACCCTCCCCTGCAGCAGTCGTAGCGCGTAATCGGGATACATCACGAGCAAGCCAGCGCAGTTATTTGTTGCAGTCTCCTTCTCTTCCTAATATTTCTTTCTCTTTGGGTTGAAATATACTACAGTGATGAATTATTGTCGAAGAAATATCTTCGGACGTAAGTGGTTATATTTTTAAGCATTAATAGGGAATAACAAAAGCCCTTGAAGAGATACGTTATAATTTTAGACTTATTACATGTCACAGCGAGGTTCTTAATTATTCAATTACGCACTCACACATAAATAATTAACTTAACATTCCTGAAAACATAGATTTAACTTTCTTTGACTAACTGTAGGTCCCAGATTATGACTGCAACAAACACACACACACACACACACACACACACATATATATATATATATATATATATATATATATATATATATATATATATATATTGCAGTCATAATATATAAAGAGCAGTTGAACGGAATGGACAGTGTCTTGAAAAGAGGATATAAGATGAACATCAAGAAAAGCAGAATGAGGATAATGGTATGTAGTCGAATTAAATCGGGTGATGCTGAGGGAATTAGATTAGGAAATGAGACACATAAAGTAGTAAATGAGTTTTGCTATTTGGGGAGTAAACTAACTGATGGTGGTCAAAGTACAGAGGACATAATATGTAGACTGGCAATGGCACGGAAAGCGTTTCTGAAGAAGAGAAATTTGTTAACATCGAGTATAGATTTAAATGTCAGGAAGTCGTTTCAGAAAGTATTTGTGTGGAGTGTAGCCATGTATGAAAGTGAAACATGGACGATAAATAGTTTAGACAAGAATAGAATAAAAGCTTTCGAAATGTGGCGCTACACAAGAATACTGAAGATTAGATGTGTAGGCCACATAACTAATGAGGAGGTATTGAAAAAAATTGGGGAGAAGAGAAATTTGTGGCACAACTTTACTAGAAGAAGGGATCGGTTGGCAGGACATGTTCTGAGGCATCAAGGGATCACCAATTTAGTATTGGAGGGCTGCGTGGAGGGTAAAAATCGTAGAGGGAGACCAAGAGATGAATACACCAAGCAGATTCAGAAGGATGTAGGTTGCAGTAGGTACTGGGAGATGAAGAAGCTTGCACAGGATAGAGTAGCATGGATAGCTGCATCAAACCAGTCTGTGGACTGAAGACCACAGCAACAACAGCCATATATCATCCATATAGTGACGGTGCTTTTATCTGTCATCACAGATATCCTGTGTATCTCTTAATGTCTGAAAACCAAGTGCTCAGCCATTCAAAGTGCAATGATTACCTGACCTCAGGTTGTAAGAACTGGCCATATGTTTCCACTACAAATTCAGCCACCCGAAAAGATAGCTTCAGGCTACAATTCACACCGACCTGCACCTTCCTTGATCACGTATACTCGCATAGGTACAAAGGGCCCCCTACCACCAAACCTGGATCGAGCAATATAATCTGTCTAACGGACGCTCCAATTTCACCTCAACAACTCCTTACATCTATAAATACCGTTGGAAATATCATCCCTTACCTCTGAGCTGCTCTGAAAAGAAAAAGACTGCTCTCACACTCTCAATCATGCCACATTAGCCACATCTTCCGCATTACATCAGTTACCTGCTCCGAATTTCTGGTAGATACATTGTCTTTTACCTGTCTCAGCGCCGCAGTTCCTAACCAGACTCTACTGCGATTGCACCTCTTCAACAAAATCCTCTTCACGGACACCATAACACAATACGAAATACGAAAAATAAGCCTTTATCTTTAGTGAATGCATTCTGCAACGTCACTAATTTATCTCCTACTTAACATCCTACTCTGCACCGGCAAATTTCTGCCGACCACTCGATTTGGAGTTTCCTGTTACCCCTTCAAAGATATTTCGAAACAATCAGAGGCCTCATCCAACCGCGCTGCAGGATAGGTTATCCTAATCGTTTAACTAAAATCTGTAACTGGAACCTGATCTACAATTTACATCCACCCATAGGATATAGTACTCTACTCCTTTATCAGCACTGATGACATCGTGTTCACTGCAACAGTACCCCACATGAGCTGTGATTTTTCTGTGGTTTCCGCAGTTTACTAACGCCATTGATGACGACATAGTTCATCCACCACAAAGAAAACAAACCGCGAACAATTCGACCTCGGATACCATTCTTAAAACATTTTGTTTTCTGCAGAACCGGAAATTGCAGAACAAAAATTGGAGGAGACTGTTTACCGCTCCTGCCTGTAATTAACCAACACCATGATCCAGCAACAAACACATCTCATCCAGAATATTTCCGTACTAACTAGAATGTCTATTGGTACTTGAACCATCCGATCTTTCTGGAGAACATGTTGTTCATCCCCATCCAGCCTAAATTTTTATTAAGTTTACCTGCAACTCAAAGAGTTAGCGAAAAAGTGCTATACTTCTGTACGATATGTTGCATCGTTATGGACTTGTGAGCAAAGTTCTTTTTGACTGTAGCAAATAAGAAGCAGAAGCTTATTTTCTAGCGTCAACCTATGGAGCAAAATTGAATATGGTGGAAAATGGGAGGAGCAGGAGTTTCATAGAGTTCTGTTCTGTATTACCACTAATAGTCGTCTATTTTACACTACTGAATAGGATGTCCATAATTAAAGTTCCAGTTTCAAGACGCTGTAGAAAGCGAACCTCTGCTTATAATGACGTCAAATTTGAAACGCATATTATCGACGCAGGAGGAAACGTCACGGGAGAAAAATTATCAGTAGACAGCGCTGTGAGCGTCTTAACATAAACAGGATCGGCTACAAATAACAGATGAATCGTAACACAACAGCTATGGTTTGAGCTGCACATTACACCGTCCGTACAGTTCAATGTGCGTGACTGCAAAGTTCGGCAGTTAGCATTTGTGGCACTGTTAGTAAGCCCATCAACCAAGGCAAGGTCACAACACATCGGACCGGAAAAATCGATTTTTAACTGTCCCGCGGCCAAAAACCGCATTAAAAGCAAAATGATATTGGATTTTAATTGTCCCGGGGTCAAAAACCGCATAAAAAGCAAAATGAAATCGGTTTATAATTATATTTAGAATTATATTCAATATACTGCCGACCGTTTTCGGCTACAAGATGAAATAGAGAAATAAGATGTTCCACAACAGATCGGCGTGACTCGGGCGTCACGTTCAGCACGTGCTGCGCAATGCGTGCCTTCAGTTCAGCTACGTTCGTAATTGAAACACTGAACACAGCATCTTTCAGATAACCACACAGCCAGAAGTCACACGGATTAAGATCAGGTGATCTGGACGGCCAGGCTGAAATGATGGCTGACAATTCTAGCATTTCCAAAATGCCTCTGCAGCAGCGTTTCACTAGCTGTGCTATGTGTGGAGGAGCGCCGTCTTGCATAAATAATGGTCCTAGCCACAGGGTTTCAATGACGTTGGTGCGCAAAAGACACTCATAACGCTTGCCAGTGACGGTATAGGTAACAGGACCCGCACGACTTATCTCTTCGAAAAATACGGCCCTACAATGAACGAACCGCGTGGAGTGACCGCGCGGTTAGAGGCGCCATGTCACTGATTGCGCGGCCCCTCCCGCCGGAGGTTCGAGTCCTCCCTCGGGCATGAGTGTGTGTGTTGTTCTTAGCATAAGTTAGTTTAAGTTAGTTTAAGTAGTGTATAAGTCTAGGCACCGATGACCTCAGCAGTTACCTCACACATTTGAACATTTGAACGATAAACGATGCCGTCATTCCGCAAAACACAGTCACATTTTCAGAATGAAGCACCAGTTGATATGCGTGCGGATTTTTCGTTGTCCATACTCCGCAATTCTGCGTATTGACGTATCCTTGGGGATGGAAACGGGCTTCGTCTGTCCACAGA
This sequence comes from Schistocerca piceifrons, assembly GCF_021461385.2. Taxonomy (NCBI): domain Eukaryota; kingdom Metazoa; phylum Arthropoda; class Insecta; order Orthoptera; family Acrididae; genus Schistocerca; species Schistocerca piceifrons. The sequence continues at coordinate 128,732,089 of NC_060149.1, forward strand.
ATGTTCCATGGCATTCGTTGTCCACTTCCATGCGAGCAAGAGATTATATGGCTCAATGGCTCTGAGTACTATGGGACTTAACGTCAGAGGTCATCAGTCCCCTGGACCTTAGAACTACTTAAACCTAACTAACCTAAGGACATCACACACATCCATGCCCGAGGCAGGATTCGAACCTGCGACTGTAGCGGTCACGTGGTTCCAAACTGTAGCGCCTAGAACCGCTCGTCCACACCGGCCGGCCAAGAGATTATAGAGAGAACGTTAGTCATGTTGGCAGGTCAGCAGAAACAACTTCTGACCATGGGTGATTTCATATGGATAACAATGCAGGACGTTTCGTGGAATTTTATGTACCGTGCTCGCAGGTATGTCCAACGTTCGGCCAATTCAGCGTCCACTGCATGTTTGCACAGCACCGCTCGACCTCTCCTGCAGTGCTGTGGCCACATCTTCGACTGACGTCAAATCAACTGCTTTCCTCCCTCTTCCACACTGCACTTCAAAAGAACCCATCTTTTCGAATTCTGTAATCATTTTATCTAGACACTTAGCAGACATCTGACCAGTGCCCCATTTTCATACCCCAGCGTGTGTCACCGTTCTTGTAAAAGAGCTTTACCAGCAGCACACAATCCCTCATGGAGATAGTGATGTTGGGCACAAAGTGAGAAACAGCCGTGTGCCGCGCATCTGTTGGTGTAAATGTTCTGACCCTTACAGCGCCATCTATAGTCAAATTTTTTTGTTTCATGACCTTTTCCCCTGCGTCAAAAATATGCTGTTCAAATTTGACGTCATTCTGAACACAAGTTGTCTCTCTACAACGTTTTGAAACCGAAACTTTAATTCTAGACCCCCTTTCTTTTGAATTTTATTGAGCTTATGTAATTTTGTACATGTACCCTCTTTTAAATAAATGTATTTTTGATCCATCGATGTACAGCTTTTGCTCCATTGTTTAGGGTTGCTAAAACTGAAACCGGTTAGGAATGAGGTTGGATACGTACATCTGGTTCGAAAACGTTTTTGTTCAGATACTTGACAGCTGTAAAAAGTTGCAGGCAAAAAGTTCTTATTCTCTAGAATGCTTTTAAGAAGAGAAAAGTGTCTATAAAATACTCCCGTGCAACATGGCTTCTGAACAAAAACAAAGACGCGTGGACGCTTGCTGCGACTTGATTGAAATACAAAATGGTGACAATTCTTTTATAGAAAAAATCATCACTTTCGCAAAAATTCAGCTGAAGCATCAACGTTTCGACGACATAGCCGATATTCTGACCAGGGTGCTACACGAGCTGAACAACATTGCAGAGAAGGACTTGACTGAGAGTTTCACATGCTTGCATGAACATTGTTGTACTCAAGTGAGGACAGACAATGTGGAACACATGAAGCATTAAAACCACCATCTCTACGTTTCTGTGTTTTTTATCAATCCAGTATACAAACTTTTTGGACTGAAGACGTACAAGTTATCCATCCAGCACACAAAGTGGCGCTAAGTGCATAAACACTCTTAGGCAGTACAGGATTAGACAACATCCAGCTGATGTATTAAAACAATGTAGCCCTGGGAGGATGGGCACCAGTATCTAGATACTGTCCAGCGCACTTTGACCTTCAGATGTCTGCGGAGGGCCATGAGGGTGAATACATGTACATCACGTGAACTCCTAGATGTTAGGATCCTAGACAGGTGCAGCCATGCGCTCATTAGCTATCACGTGACAAGCCCCGCACTCCTGCTTCATCTCACCCTGCACCTCTACTCTCCAGCGAATCTCAGCATGGTTTTAACAGTCATTTCACTCACCGTAATCGATGTTTTTGGAAATCCAGCAACTGTGCCATTCATGACTTAAATAACCATAATAATTTAATTAATAAGTAAACTATTATAAGCACGCATTAAAATTAAATCAAAATGTAGCCCGAGAACGCTCATCTTGGCTCTATTCAAAAGTATTCGAACGATTTAAATTTTTGCTCCACCTTCAAAAGTATTTGTCCAAAAAAATTATATACAGCGGCTATCCTGCGATATTTCTACATCTGAAATACGTCAGCAAAATACAGGTGCACAATGACACCTCCTGGGAGACTAAAACAGTGTGCTGGACTGGGACTTGAAACTGGGACCCTCACCTTCCACTGGCAAGTGCTCAAACAACTGAGCTACGCAAGTATGATTCACGACTCCTCCTCATAGCTTTAGTTCCGCCAATACCCCATCTCCGACCTTTCGAACTTCACGGAAGAAATTCTGCGTATCTTGCAGGACTAGCACTCCTAGAAGAAAGGTTGTTGTGGAGACTTGGATTAGCCACAGTCTGAGGATTGTGTCTAGAATTGATTTTTAATCTGCAGTGGAGTGTGTGCTGATTTGACACTTCCTGGTAGATGAAAACTTTGTGCCAGACCGAGACTCAAACCTGGGAACCGTGCCTTTTCTGGACAAATTCTCTAGCAGCTGAGGAATCCAAGCATGACCACAATCCACCCTCATAGCTTTACTTCCGCCAGTATCTAATCTTCTAACATTACTCTCTATCGGTTTCGGTACTGGCTGCCATTTTCGCAGGAGATAGTGATCTGCATCAATTCTTCAAAAACGTTATTAGGCAGTACCGAAACCAGTAGAGAATAAACAAAAGAACACAGCCGTTGGCACAAAAAATATTTTCGCGAAATATTTATAGGCTGTAGATAACTACTTGAAGAAAGCTTTATTCCTGCCTTAGAGTTTTAATCTGCAAGAATGTTTCAAGTCAAAGCACACTCCACTGCAGAGTGAAAATTCGTTCTAGAATCAATCCCCAGGCTGTGGCTAAACCATATCTCCACAATATCCTCTCATCCAGGAGTACTAGTCCCATAAGGTATGCAAGAGATATTCTGTGAAGTTTGGAAGCTATGCGATGATAGGGGCTTAATGGTATGGATATATTTACAGCTTGTGTTAGAATTTACTGGTCTGTAGGAGTGTTATCTTTGCTTATTGCCATTGGTAGCGCTGAGAATTTTACCATAATTTTCAAGAGCTCGTGTTGTGTCACTCTTTTTTTGGAGGTTTCATTTTAAGCAATACATTGTATAACAGTCTCGTTCCCACGCACCTTACATTGTGAATCGTTAAATTATCATTATCGATATCTGCCAGTGAATCATCAATCGTCCAAACTTTTCATAATAATTCAAATCTGATTACGCATATAGTATCACGTGTCTTGTCAGCTGATTTAACAAAAAATGATACTGTCAGTATACGTATTCGTATTCTCCTTCACCTTCTTTTTCTTCTTCTTCTTTCACTACTACTACTGCTACTACTGCTTGTTCATCTTCTCCACCTCCAAGTATCTCCGCCTTCTGTTTTCATAAATAAATTGTTTCCTTTTGCATCATTTTCTTTGTCTAGCTGTCCCAGTCTCTGTAGAGGTTGAGAAACGTTTTTAAATACGTTTACCAGTACAGAGTCAGCTTCGGCGTGCCTTATTTTCATTTTACAGATCAGATGATGTTCAGATGTGTGTGAAATCTTATGGGACTTAACTGCTAAGGTCATCAGCCTCTAAGCTTACACACTACTTAACCTAAATTATCCTAAGGACAAATACACACACCCATGCCCGAGGGAGGACTCGAACCTCCGCAGGGACCTGCAGCAGAGTCCATGACTGCAGCGACCTCGACCGCTCGGCTAATCCCGCGCGGCTTCTTTTTACACCATCGCCAGTTTCCTGCAGATATTTTGTCAACATTTCAACACTTAACTTTTGAGACTAATCTTTCGTCCAATGGAATTGATAGGCATGTTGACAAGGATGATTCTCAATCAACAAATGAACAGATTATAAACAAACATCTTTATTTATACCACTGCTCAAGGGTAGCGGTCGCTTTTTTGCCTGTCGGAACACGCCTGATAACTGTTGGGAACTCGGCATACCGACATAAGGATTTCCGGGGAATCCCCTCCCCGCAACCACTTACTGCATCAGAAGAAATTCACACACGAGGTAAAAAATTCCAGGAAATTCCCTCCTCACTATTTGCTGACTCATCTGGAAAATAGTTCCAAATATTATCACATACTACATTTCCATCATTATCATTTGATTTGCAGCCTCGATAAGACTCAATGTACAAATCCATTTACCATTTAACCATTTAAATGCTTACCCATTTATCCATTGAACTGTTTAATTGTTTACCCATTTAACTCTTTATCATTTTGGAAAAGAAGAAATATATCTCAGAGACTTAAGGCGTTCCTATCAAAGTAATTTCGGTTTTAAGTATAGTTTGTGTATTGTACATATGCAAAAGGAAACTCTAAATGGAACAGATCGTAGTTAAAGAACGAAAACTGGAGTATTGGTGACTCATCTGTAGATGTCGATGGAGATGTTTCAATAACTCACAATGTAAGATATCCAGGAACGTTGTTTAAAATAAAACCTCTTAAAAGGAATTACACAACACAAGCTCTTCAACGTTGTGATAAAATTCTCAGGGCTACCAGTTGTAATAAGTAAGGACATCTGTCCTACAGACAAGTAAATACTAACAGAGTATATAAATATATCCATATAGTTAAACCTGCATTAGATAAAAGTGCTGGTGAGTCATTATGAGAGATGATGACACACGTACCGCAAGGAAGGGATCACAATATCGGATCCTAATCCACCTGTGCCTAATGTTGAATGCAAAATGTGTCACCAAGCTTGTCAGAGGAGAAGATGCGATTCAGTAAGCACACACTACAACTTGCCATCAGAACCATTTCTCAAGTCTTACAGAGAATGGGGCAGCTATTCCGAAAGAATATAGACCAAGATGAAGACGTTACAGCCCAAGAAAACAATGTATTTATGAAAGCCGAAGATGGAGATAGAGGAGGAGAAGAAGAAGAACAGGATGATGATGGTGATGATGATGTTGATGATGATGATGATGATGAATAGGATCATGATTATGGTAAGGAGGAAGAAGAAGAAGAAAAAGAAGAGGATGGTTATGATGAGGAATATTATGTTCACGACATGAAATGGTAGCATGATTAGTTTTCTTGCTGGCTTCGGAAGTGGAGGGCACTAATTCGTATGATAATGAAATTATATCTATTGAAGAGGAACTTCGAAGTCGTCGATTATTGCCTGAAGTCTATCATGGCTGCGGAAAATAAAGTTAAGGAATCAATGATAAGTTGCATATGAAAACATTAATTCTTACTTAGGAAAATGAAAAACTTAGATAAATAACAATGAACATACTCCACTGGGATGGCTCTTCTGGGTATACGGCAGAGTTGTTGTTGACATTTTATACACGATATGTTGATCTCTCACGCAGCCCTCTTTCTCAAGGGCTGTGAGTTTTTCTGTTATGTGGCTGGTTCAAATGGCTCAGAGCACTATGGGACTTAACTTATGAGGTCACCAGTCCCCTAGAACTTAGAACTACTTAAACCTAACTAACCTAAGGACGTCACACACATCCATGCCCGAGGCATGATTCGAACCTGCGACCGTAGCGGTCGCGCGGTTCCAGACTGTAGCGCCCAGAAACGCTTGGCCACCCCTGCCGGCTTCTGCTACGTGTCCCTACTGTCTGGAATAAGAAGGAATATTGGGTTTAACATCTCCGCCAGGTTAGCCAAGAGCGCTAATGCGCTGCGTCCTGGACTTGGGTAGGCGCGCCGGCCCCGGATCGAATCCGCCCGCCAGATTATCGACGAGGGCCGGTGTGCCAGCCAGCCTGGATGTGGTTTTTAGGTGGTTTTTCACATCCCTCTAGGTGAATACCGGGCTGGTCCCCACGTCCCGCCTCAGTTACACGACTCATAGGCATTTGAAACAGCCGGCCTGTGTGGCCGAGAGGTTCTAGGCGCTTCAGTCTGGAACCGCGCGACCGCTACGGTCGCAGGTTCGAATCCTGCCACGGGCATGGATGTGTGTGATGTCCGTAGGTTAGTTGGGTTTTAGGTAGTTCTAAGTTCTAGGGGACTGATGACCTCAGATGTTAAGTCCCATAGTGCTCAGAGCCATTTGATCCATTTGAAACTCATCCGCACTTTTCCATGATTTACACTAGACGCAGACAGAGGGGGAACTCTGATTCTGTCCCGGGGGGTATGGGGTGGCGGCAGGAAGGGCATCCGGCCACCCCTTCTAATTAACATGCCAAATTCGATTTAACCACGACAACCCCGCGCACAATGCGGGAAAAAGGCGCAAGTGATAGCTATAGAATTGGGTTTAACGTCTCGTCGACGTCGAGGTCATTAGAGACGGAGCACAAACTCGCATTGGGGAAGGTAATCTGCTGTGCCCTTTCACAGAAACCATCCCAGTATTTGACTGCTGTGATTTAGGAAAATCATGGAAAATCTAAATCTGGATGACCGGACACGGGTTTGAACCGTCGTCCTCTCGACTATGGGTCCAGTGTCACTGTCTGGAGTCTGGCTGGAGTGCAGGCAGTGAGTACACGTGACAACAAAACTCGCAGCACCTTGGGAAGAAGTTTGGCGTTGTTGCCGAAATATGATGCATAAAATGGAAACAACAACTCCGCTGTGTACTCAGAAACAACCCTTTAATTAGTCACACCGACAAAATCTGAGAGATCACCCAAGTAAGGTGCCGATTTAGCCAAGAATGGGTAAGTTGATGGTACTGAGAGGTAAATAGCTCCATATTCTCAGAGGTTTGTGTCTCCATTTGACATATAAACAAAAATCATTTGCATTCTTCTCATATTGCTCTGCTAAATGCATTCTAATCATGGGAAGATTTATGGATGAATGATGAACTGCTTTCTGTGAGTACAAGATGTCAATGCACATCATTATTTACTGTGCTATTTCTCATTGACAGTGCACTTTAGGTTGTAAGTTAGATCAGCAGTACCGCTAATGTGCGTTTTGCAACCAAATTTATGCATTTTGCTGAATTTAATGCGGTAATGCCTGATACTAAGCTCAAATTACAGTCATCAACCAACCTATTATAATTTTCAGTAGTGCCAATAAGCGACCTGTGTGTACTTTAGTATGTTATACAGACAATTCAGATGTGGAAATATCTAATTAGAAGTTCCATTGTGCTTGCAAAGTGTGGTAAAGCAATCCAAGTTAGGTCATTTACATGTGCCACTTAACCAAAACCTTTTTATCATTAATGCCAGTATGCAAGCCATGTGTATTTTTCTTTCAAATCTTGTAGAAATATTAATTTATGACGGTAGAACCATATGTGTTTTGTTCTATTTTACATGTTTTGAGAAATAATACAATTTTATTTTGCTGCTAAGTGAGATTTTCAGGATTTGTAATTACACTCGCATGTAACCTAAATTTGTTTTGAGAAATAATTTTATCACAAATTTTATTTTCGAGATATCGTCTCTGTCTAGACGCACCATCATCTTTAGTGATGTTTCATCTCTATCACTAGCCTTGCTCATATTTTGATGTATGTGTACAGAGGAGAAGTTCTCCAATCAGTTTACAAAAATAAGCAGTTTAAGTGCTAATCGTGATAAAATCTCGTCAAAACACCTTATTTCCTTTAAAAATAGTATCTGTGTTTTGGCTATTTGTGTGAGTGAGTGTGGTATTCTTATATTACGTAGTTTCATCACATGTTTGTGTTGTATTGTAGTTGATTGTAGGAAATACTGTTTTAGGAGCCTTGACACCATAGTTCCAATTTGTAAATATTGATGCTTTCCTCAAAAGTAGTTCTTTTTGTTCTGAAACTCTCTCAAATGCATATCGAAAGCAATTTTGGGCTGTTAATAATATAGATTATATTTTCTAGTGATATATTATGTTATTCCCACGTAAAATGGTGCTTGCTAAGATGAAATGTTACTGAAAAACTTGTAAACATATTTGGTGAGGACACTACATTCTGTGAACCACCAATAGCGCAGCATCAAATAGAAATCTCAACACTCATTCCATATTTCAGAAGTAGAGGTACCGTTAACACTTATAGAATAATTTAGACGTGGATGTACTTAACAGAAGGGTCTTGCGCCAAGAGTAGTCCTAAACAATTGAATTAATTACGTTTTTCCAATATCTGGCAGTAGTTCAGAATCTATATTTGTTTGTGTGTCTGCTTCCTTAAAATAGCGTTTTAGCTTACATGTATGTTCTGCAGTTACAAGCCAAGTCAGTTCAGTTTTATTACTTTGCTCTTTAGGCCTAACTTGAAATGTCAATTGTCTCTTTAACATGTTTTTTTATCTGTCTAGGCATGGAAATAGAGTTGACAATCATATTTTACGCATCAATTTGATGGATATTTGTGTGTGTGTTTTGCTGACATATTTTCAGTGTGGGAATATTCCAAAGTACACGCTATACGTAATATTTCTGGATACATATGTTTGAACATGTTGCAAGAATTCAAATTATTCGGACACTTTTGAACAGAGCCAATATGGTTGCTCTGGGGCTACATTGTGAGTTATTTTAATGCTGTGTATATGTGGTTGGAGGAGACTGTAGCGGGAGGGGGAGAGGTGTTGTGTGTCATGTGATAGATAAGGAGGGAGTGACTTGAAACGTGGTATATAAGGAGATGTGGCTGCCGCCGTCTTAGATTGTGACATCATGGGTACGACACCGACCTGTGTCACGTTACTTCACAATTATTAGAATCGGCATATGATGGGTGTAACACATGTAAGTGTAGGTATTTTAGTACATGGTAGCTTAAATTGTTCACATATCAGTATGATGGTTGCTTTTCCTCTGTGTCGAACAATCTTCCTACAAACATGTCACAAACTTTACGACTTGATGTTTTCTGCAGCGTCGTAACTGAACCACTAAGTGGATTACGCCTGTCAGTATAGACTAACCGTTTTGCGACCGCGTGTACTCACTTCAGCACCTAACATACTGCCTAGGGGAAAATGAACATTAATAGCTCGCTCTGCTACTTGTACGAGGGTTATTCAGAAAGTAAGGTCCGATCGATGGCGAAATGGAACCCACAGTGAAAATCCAATGAAGCTTCGCATAGATGTGGTGGACAGTGTATGACTATCGATCGCATCACGCCGCACTTTTCAATTCTGATCGCACGGTGAGCACGTAAAGAAGTCTAGAAAACAGTGTGTACTGTCAAGTATGAGTTCCTGCGAGAGATTTCCCCTGACTTCATGCAACCCACACAACACAACTGTCATGCATTTCCTTTTTCATGACAATCCTCGGCCACACGCTGCAGGGGTAATGACGTGGCGCCTGCAGAGTTTTCGATGGGAAGTGTTTCGTCACCCACCATACAGCCCGGACTTGGTTCCCCGAGACTTCTCTCTCTGCTCATATGAAACGCTGGATATGAAGACAAAAGTTTGGCACAGACAACAAGCTGCAGATCAATGTAGAGAAATGGTAGCAAGCACAGGCGGCTGCCTTCTGTGACGAGGTTATCGGAAAGTTGGTACAATGCTATGACAAATGTGTCAGTGTGCAGCGAATGTGTAGAAAAGTAGTTGGAAGGTAAAACATTTTTGATTTTCGGTGTGATTTCTATTTCGCGACCGATCGGACCTTACTTTCCGAAGACCGCTCGTACTTGTAGGTAGTACACAACCTGCAAATGACGTAAGTGCTGATGTAATGCTGCTCAGTATAGCATTCTCAGTCACCAAGAGAAATATCTGCACCTATATCTGTTACACCCAGTATATTCTGATGACATAATAGCATGCAACCTGTCATGGCAATAAGTAAGGTTTTTTAAAAGCGTTTGTGGCTGGCTGCGATCTGAATCTGCTCTCAGTGGCCCAATACAGCTCTTGATTTATATTGAACCCAAAATGTCACTTGCTTATCGTGAGTGGGCACAATAACTCAGTAACTACATGGGAAGTTATTCGACGTTGTATGACTGTTAGCTCCTTGCAAATGTTGTTGTTGTTGGCCGGCCGCTGGTGGCCGAGCTGTTCTACACGCTTCAGTCTGGAACCGCGCGACCGCTACGGTCGCAGGTTCGAATCCTGCCTCGGGCATGGATGTGTGTGATGGGCTTAGGTTGGTTAGGTTTAAGAAGTTCTAAGTTCTAGGGGATTAATGACCTCAGATGTTCAGTCCCATAGTGCTCAGAGCCATTTGAACCATTTGTTGTTGTTGTGGTCTTCAGTCCTGAACCTGGTCTGAAGCAGTTCTCCATGCTACTCTATTCTGTGCAAGCTTCTTCATCTCCAAGTAATTACTACAACCTACATCCTTCTAAATCTGCTTAGTGTATTCATCTCTTGGTCTCCCTCTACCATTTTACCCTCCACGCTGCCCTCCAATATTAAATTGGTGATGCCTTGATGCCTCAGAACACGTCCTACCAACCGGTCCCTTCTTCTTGTCAAGTTGTGCCACAAACGCCTCTTCTCCCCAATTCTATTCAATACCTCCTCATTAATTATGTGATCTACCCATCTAATCTTCAGCATTCTTCTGTAGCACCACATTTCGAAAGTTTCTATTCTCTTCTTGTCCAAACTAACTATCGTCCATTTTTCACTTCCATATATGGATGGCTACACTCCATACAAATACTTTCAGAAATGACTTCCTGACACTTAACTCTATACTCGATGTTAATAAATTTCTCTTCTTCAGAAACGCTTTCCTTGCCATTGCCAGTCTACATTTTATATCCTCTCTACTTCGACCATCATCAATTATTTTGCTCCTCAAATAGCAGAACTCCTTTACTACTTTAAGTGTCTCGTTTCCTAATCTAATTCCCTCAGCATCACCCGACCTAATTCGACTACATTCCATTATCCTCTTTTTGCTTTTGTTGATGTTCATCTTATATCCTCCTTTCAAGACACCATCCATTCCGTTCAACTGGTCTTCCAAGTCCTTGCTGTCTCTGACAGAATTACAATGTCATCGGCGAACCTCAAAGTTTTTATTTCTTCTTCATGGATTTTAATACCTACTCCGAATTTTTCTTTTGTTTCCTTTACTGCTTGCGAATAGGCAACTGAATTCTGGCAGTTGGTTTTGCCTATTATCAGGCACGATTACACGGTAGCCGTTATGGGTTTGCTGCCTGCATGTACGGTCGCACCACCGGCCAGTGGTTTCGTTGCCCAGCGACCACTCGTTGCTTGTCGGATCAGGATCGCCGGCACCAAGACGTCGGGAGCCTGTTGCCGCCCTCTGTCGTAATGTTACTCAGCTGCTTCAAGATTTCGATCGCGTCTCCTATTTCAAGTCGACGCATCTTGCAAGTACTCGGACCTCCTGGGGTTTTATAGGCCGCCCACAATCACGGTCGTATTCCGTTATCGCCGATTTATTGTGCTGTCAGAGTCGCACATTGCGTTAGTGCTCTGCTGTGAGTGTGAGTCCTATGTAGGCGGCTCCGCACTCACAATGTATCTCGTACACGCCTTTAAGACCTTCACAGCAACTTTGACGCAGCCTACTGTATCCTGGATCTTTTGTCAGCTACAGGAAATTAGCCCTCTGCTTCCACGAAAACGTACGTCTGCTTGTCTGTTGATGCCCTTCACGTAAGGGATGTGCGTCATCGGAAGCATTGCTCAATATAATTTTTTTTCCGGTTTTGTCAACACAGAACCTTAGAGCCTTTCTTTCTATGTTAAAAATGTCGTTTAGGAAAGAAGACTGTAGCTGTTTCAGTTTTTGTTTAATGTTGTCAGCGTTTGTAGTACGGTGGATTGGGGGAGTCAGAACAGAGCGCATTTGAGCTGGATTTTCAGTGTGCCATTTGAATTGTAGCGTTGTTTTCCTTTACCTGTGATAACAGTACCTATTTGTACAAGTCGTACATTGATATTTTAGGATCAATGAAGTCTAGAACATTAACGTCGGTGGACTTACGATGCCTAGAAATTACGTATATGGTTATCTACCCGAACAACTTAAATTTGAAAGAACACATAGAAAATGTTGTGGGGAAGGCTAACCAAAGGCTGCGTTTTATTGGCAGGGCACTTAGGAAATGTAACAGACCTACTAAGGAGACTGCATACACTACGCTTGTCCGTCCTCTTTTAGAATACTGCTGCGCGGTGTGAGATATTTACCAGGTAGGACTGACGCAGTACATCGAAAAAGTTCAAAGAAAGGCAGCACGTTTTGTATTATCGCGAAATATGGGAGAGAGTGTCACAGAAATGATTCAAGATTTGGGCTGGAAATCATTAAAAAGGCGTTTTGAGTTGCGACGGTATCTTCTCACGAAATTCCAATCACCAACTTTCTCCTCCGAATGCGAAAATATTTTGTTGACACCGACCTACATTGGGCGGAACGATCACCACGATAAAATAAGGGAAATCAGAGCTCGTACGGAAAGATATGGGTGTTCATTTTTTCCGCGCGCTATACGAGATTGGAATAATAGAGAATTGTGAAGGTGGTTCGATGAGCCCTCTGCCAGGCACTTAAATGTGATTTGCAGAATATCCATGTACATGTAGATGGAGTACTCTCAGAAAGGCCCCTGGAATACTGCTGAAACGTCGGTTATTTCATTCTATGACACGGCAGTACTCGAAGCGGAAATGAGACTGACAGCTGCCGCGGAATCCTACTATGTGTTACACAAAGAAAAAGATTTTTTGCTTTAAGATCACTCCATATGCGAATCGGAAGTAATAATATTACTAACTTAATTGCCAAAGACACATACGGACAGTACTGCATATTTTCATCTCGTTGACGAGAAGAAAATCAAGTCAGTTAGAATGAAAATATTTGTAATAGAAACTACCTACGACCGATTAAGTTACCCATTTCATTATAATGCACACCCTTCCGAACATAAACAATGAAGGAAGTGATCTTTACTGTAGTGAAAGCCGGCTATTACCTTATCATCCACTGCTACGTTCATGGCAAGACGATCCAACAATATACTTCTCTCTATGCACCACAATTCATGAAATGTTTTATTTGATTGGAAGAGGGGAATCACAAGATTTTCAGGCACCTGCCATCAATTTTATCCAGCGATAACCGTAGTGCTGTGGATGTGTAAGGTTTTTGTATTTTATCGGACCTCCTCTCTCAAATTTTTGGAGATTTTAATCTACGACGAAGTGACAGGTTCATTAGTATTTTAATCAACTTGACAGGTTCTCACATTTATCTATATTGTTATTTTATCTTTCATTCCTTTATAACTCTCCTTCTTTTAACGCATATTTTCTATATTACTGGCGACGTATGCTTCTGTGTGCATATGAGCACATATAAGAAACATTCCACGTAAAATTTTTGAACATACGCATTTCGTAAGGGTATCACTACATTTTAAAACACATGACATGTAATCTCAATTTTCTTTAAACCAACTGTATTTAAGACATTAGACTCGTATTCTGCAAGAGCTGGTTTTAATTCCAACCATTCCGACTGAGATTTCCAGTTGTTTTCTCAGCCACTTCACATAATTTTTGAATGTTTCTTTCAGCAAGCCATGGACAATTTCCTTACACATTATTGTTGAACTGACCTAGCGCTCTGTCTCTAATAATGAAGAATCTGTGCGACATTTACGTCTCCTCCTTTAATTTTAAGATTCGTGGAACATCTCTGAAAAATCTATCTAACTTTTGGCTGTTGTTGGATCTAAACTAATATGTACTGCTTCCCATTCACCGCCATACATGCCACTTTCTGACCCTGAAAGATGTGCCGATAATTATTATTCAAACTAATTCTAGCCCCTTCATTCGTTTTTTTCTTTGAGGAAGGAGTCCGTCATTCCAAACATATACCAAACTTTGGCGCTACAACACTGTAGCAACTACAAACACAGATCTGCCGAAGTCTCTGTATTCACATACAGTATATAGATCGAAAATGTCAGACATAATAACTGGGGTACATATTTTCGTAAAATGGATATACAAAAAACACCTTATGCAAATATACCTAAAAAACATCTCCATCACATGTACAAAGTATCGTGTCAAGTCTTAATCAGTCATTCCAGGAACATGAAACAAGTTACATACGGGCACGTCAAAAATGAAAGAAGAATTTTATAAAATATAGCGCATTCTGCACCGACTGCGCAATCTGATAATGACACAACAAATGAAAGGAAAATTTTTAAATTGTATCTTGTTGCTCCACTTTATTCTGATTTGGATTAGTTGTGTTGTATAATTACACACTGAAATGTATGTAATGCATTGTTTTGTCGACTCTTTGAACCTAGGTTCTTCCCTACGGTTTATGCATTACAACTGTAACTGTATGTTTACTGCTACAGCGCCACCACCACTTAGTTCGTAACATCCTTATTTTGATCCTCAACTGTAAAGCAGACCGCATACAGGACTCTGACTACTGTTTGAGTGTTTGGGATCCGTACCATGTCGGATTGATAGAAGACACTGAAGCAATTCAGCGGGTGGATACTAAATATGTTACAGGTAGGTTCGAACAACATGTAAGTGTTACGGAGATGCTTCGGAAATTCAAGTGCAAATCCCTAGAGGGGATTCTTTTCGAGAAACACTACTCAGAAAATTTAGAAACTCGGCATTTGACGCTGACTGCCGAAAGATGCTACTGCCGCGAACCTACGCTGCGCGTAAGGACCACGCAGATAAGATACGAGAAATTAGGGCTCATACGGAGGCATATACAGTCGTTTTTCCCCCACTTTTTGTGAGCCGAACAGGAAAGAAAATGACCGGTTGTGCTCTAACATTCTACGTGGTGTCTGTTTGTTCTAAGTCGTGTCTCCCTACCACTTTCGCGCAACGACGCTCTGAGCGTGTTTTTTCGGAAATTGACTAGTTTGAACCTGGGACGTGTTGCTGGTAAGGAGACGCCAGACCACACATGACATGTAGAGTTCAGAAGAGTTCAGTGAGACTAGCGATGATATAATCAAAGGCGTCAGCTCCACTGCACTCCCTGTGAAAGAATCTTAATACTAACTAAATTTAGTGGAAGGGGTTCAAGGCTTTCCTATTTTTAGTTAGCTGGTAAAATAATGTCGAAAAAGCAGTTAAGTTTACCATTGGAAATTTTATTCTACTCACAAAACATTGTTTATAAATAGCACTATTGATAAAAGGAAATATGTTAATACAGGATGATAAAAACCAACTGCGTTCAAAAAAATGTGAGTGAATATTCCCTGAATGGGTTTCCAAGTTCTACAATGGATTGAAGGATGACCTATGCCATACCACATCTATAATCTAGATTTAAGTTAAGTTTCATAAAAGAGAAAACTATCAAAATGGTCTACAGTGACCCTCAATTATCTTTAATTACTTACCTAACTTGTCGTAAATTACAGTGGCTGATGTGGCTTCTCAATAATTATATAACAGAAAAATCATCGCGTTTCAGATTTTTACTTCAAGTAGCAAATGTGAACACCATGAGATTTAATTGACGATCGACACTAGTATTACGTAAAAAGGGGATGCAACAGATGAGACTTCTGCAGTTCTGAGTGAAACCTTATGCGCTCAAAAATGCGGCATCGTGTACGTTCATTACCTTGTCGGTGTTTAGGCAGCGTCAGGGGGCGGCGGGAGGCGCAGCTCCACACAGCTCGCCGTCTCAGAAGCAACTCTCTCTAACCTCTCCTTACTACAGTTTACCGAAGTTGGTTTAAAAAAGCTATCTGGCTGTGTTTTCAACTGACCAGTCAGGGTCTCAATGTTAACCTTAAGCTCCGCCTGCAATAATTCTGTCTATCCAATGAGAAACGTTATACTTTTCGTGGTGGAGAAATGTTTTTAATGTTTGCAATGCAACAGAGACGCGTATAGTCTCACGCCAAAACTTGCAGCTGGTGTGGCCCTTTTAGTGTTATCGTAAGATCTATACTGTTCTTCTGGAGGGCTCTATCTTTTAACATGGGCTGGAAGGCTCTAACTTTTAACATGGGCTGGGGGTGATCTTCGTAGTCGGCTGGCGATGTGGGTGTCCGTCCCTTATCGTAGGGTCTTCTCGCTTACACGACTCTGCTCTCGGCTTCTGTTCTCGTTTCTCCCCTCGGAACTGCGTCTGTTTCACGGTGGGAAGGTTATCATGCATTTAGGCTTCTTGTGTTAGTCTGTGGTATTCCATTTGCTCACTCGTTGATCGTATTACTTGGGTTATTTTAATGTCAGGATTTATTCGGAGCTATGCGACATACTGCCGGATTTGCTATGTCAGGGTTTACGTGGAAGGTGTTGTATTTGTCTAACACCTTACAGTGCTACAGGGTACCCTCCGCCATGCGCCGTACAGTTTGCGAAGTATCTATGTTCAAAATGGTTCAAATGGCTCTGAGCACTATGGGACTTAACATCTGAGGTCATCAGTCCCCTAGAACTTAGAACTACTTAAACCTAACTAACCTAAGGACATCACACACATCCATGCCCGAGGCAGGATTCGAACCTGCGACCGTAGCAGCCGCGGGTTTCCGGACTGAAGCGCCTAGAACCGCACGGCCACCGCGGCCGGCTGTACTATGTAGATGTAGATGTAGATGTAGATCTGTTTTGTGCAGTTGGTGTAATATGAATGACATTTTATGTAATTCTTGTTTCATTAGTGACCTGCCGATGTATCAGTTGCTTCATGTTCCAGGAATGACGTCTAAATTGGATGTTAAACTTTTTACTTTCATATTTCATTTCATAGGTATTATTCACTATAGAAACATTACCAGTTTGAACAATTATGACTTGACGGATAGAAATGGTTACAAATGATCAGACTCTCTGTGGGAGACAGGGATGAGGATGGAATCAAACAACTAATAAAAAAGAAAGAATATTTATCATCAACTTCATAGTTTCCTTTTCAGTGGCAGTTTTTGCTCACAACACCTTGACTTTTATGAAATTACGAGTTTATCTCCGCAGTTCGTTGCGTGTTTATACAATAATCAACTTCGAGTAGTCAAACAAGCTGTTCGCGCAATCCCTTTGTGTCTCCATTGACGCATTTCCTATCTCTGGAGACTGGCTTAGGCCATCAGCCAATGGGGGACGTAGGTTTTGGAATCACTGGACGTTATTAAAATCAGTTTTCTCCATTCCATTCCTGGTCTTTTTTTTCTATTTTGGAGAAGTGGTGAGGGTGTTCTGCTTCTTGTCTGGTGTCGATGCGAGCAGGTTCTGACCTTCTACAATGATGAAGAGTATGGGTGAGATGTGGTAAATATGAGACGAATGTATATGTTATTTCAGAAGTGCATTCTAAATATAGCACAGTTATCGTGCGATCACTCCACTGACAGACTCGTGAAGATATCCTTCAGCGTGGTGAAACGGAAGTTTGTAGTCTGTCCACAATTTTCGGTAAATACAAGGTGATTATAGGAGCAAGTACTATTTTTAGTCCACGTG